>NC_134948.1:3587804-4806195 GCF_051020765.1 Lasioglossum baleicum | reverse complement strand
GACACGGGATTTTCTTAGCGGAAGCTGTGCTTCAGAGTTCGCGGATCTATCTCTCGATCCTTTGCACGATATCACGATGATCGCGTGCGGCCCGATTATTATTCTTATCGTCGCCCCGTATCGACAAAACATTATCCTCCCGCGTTTCGCCTCCGCTGCCGTTCAACCGATCCCCCATCGAAATATCGCGCTCGTTCATTAACCTGAACACCGATTTATGCTTTCCCGTGTATTCGCCAATCGTCATGCCGGCACATGACGTTTACGCTACTGTCAGAATCGCCCGTGTTCCTCTGTCCAGGTTCAAAATCTGTTCTCTCTCTTTTTCTATCTTTTTTTTTCTCTTTCCCTGTCTCTCTCTAATCCCACCCTTCTCTGTTGCTCTCTCCTGTCTCTCCTGCCAACAGTATTCCTGTTGCTAAAATCTGTTTCTCGAGAGAAGAAGTTCAACAGCTGTAATAGATGTCCATTGTACACATATGATCCATGTATTACGTGCCCGAAGTAGGCTGGACTCTTCTCTGGAAAAACTTTACGTCGCGTAAAGTTCTCGTGCTTCCAACTATCCCAGACCAATATTCGAGACTTGTTTGGTCTGCCGAGCACAGCTGATTACAAGTAGACAGACTCTTTGAGAGAAGCTGGAGAGAGAAGGATAGCTCAAGGAACATTTTAACTGTCCGCACTTAAAAAAGTGCAGCATATCTCTTGCAAAAAAGAGTCTATAAATAGAGAGTCTACATAAATCTCGATGGATACGCGTAAAAATTCAGCCAGCTCTGCTTGGTAACCGAACATCAGAAATTCTGAAAGTATTTGTCCGTTCTTCTGTGACTTCTAGAACCGTTAAAATGTCTGACCGAAAGGCTGTGATCAAGAATGCTGACATGTCAGAGGAGATGCAGCAGGATGCAGTTGATTGTGCGACTCAAGCGCTCGAAAAATATAATATTGAAAAGGTATGTTGCCAACTCCCATCTATTAGAGCTGTGGAGATATACGATTGACAAACCCGTGACCCTTTCATATACGTAGAAATAACATTACGCACAAAATAATAATGCCAGAACAATCGTAACATAGACTACTGTTTGTTTGCAGGACATCGCAGCCTTTATCAAAAAAGAATTCGATAAAAAGTACAACCCAACGTGGCATTGCATCGTAGGACGTAACTTTGGCAGCTACGTGACGCACGAAACAAGACATTTTATCTATTTCTACCTGGGCCAGGTAGCCATCCTCCTCTTCAAGAGCGGATAAACTCAATTCTTATTCTATGTTCTACCATCCTTTCTTCCTCCCTTCACACACGCTACATGGAATACCTTAAAATCACGTCGCCGTCTGTAAGAGAAATTACATTTTGTATACAATGGAAATTTGTTTTACAAGCGAAACTGCCGCTCCCAGTAAAAGAGTAAAAGTATATATATACACACACTAACACTCATTGGTACTATTGTCTTGCTGTTTTACTTATCACGGGAGATAAGACAATGACGAAAAATTGTGTAGAGAAATACAAAGAGAGACAGGAGAGGTAATTAGCCGAACGTAAATGAAGGGGTAAAAAAAAACCAATTTGACATACGATCTTACGTGCTAAGATTTATCATGTATGCCAGAAAGTTTGTTGTGTTCTTGTTTTATATTAGGTATATATATATAGAAACGATGCGAGGTTGAGTTCAATACTGGCGATTATGGAAAATTTTAATAAATTTTTAGTGTTCACACACTATGAAATGTACATCCGAGTATGCGTAACATGTTTTATACAAATTATATGTATGGTTTTTATTGTTTTATGATGCTTGGAAGAACAGTGGGAAAAAAGCAAAGAGATAAAACGAACTGTGTGTACCCGATAGTCGTCAATAATGAATGTAAGCCGCGCCCGATGGATTGCCTACAATTCGTTATTTAAACGTGACTTTGTATAAATTATCCTTTTGTTCTGTGATGCTGGACAAGAAATTTGTTAACTCTGTCTCGAATTCATAATATATTTCCGACACAACTCGCTCGCGAATTTAAAGAAGACCGGAGAGCTGAGGGGACGTTTAATTAATTATTGTATACAGCGCGTCGTGTTACTCCGCATTCGAGCATAATAACTCTATTTAAATGAATATAAATGCCTGTACACGATGCCGCATAATATCGATAATCGAGTCATAGTCATAGTTTTGCAGTTTTTTACATTACGCACAGAACCTTTGCAAAAATGTATTACACCTTAAGGCGATATACACATAGAAAGAAATTTTTTTTTAAATTTTATTTCAGTCTTCTCTTTTGTTTGTCTTTTTTTTTTTAAATTTCGTTTCTTTCGAACATATTGGAAAATTTTGAAGAATTTCTATGTATTCGAGCCGACCACTTGAATTTCTCTATCCTTTATGTAACATCTAATACTCAATACCTACGGTACTTATATATATATATGATAAACATAGATTATACATATATATTATACTATTTATATATATAGTGCATTCTTCAAATGATTTTTTTCATGCAGTATTTGATTATCACAACGTTGCTGTATTGTTCAAATTTTAGACTGATTATTAAACATCACAAAATATATATATATGACTTGCATGGTTCTTTTATGTAAGATTTCACAAGCCATTTGTATAACACAGATATTCTAAGAGTTAACAAAAGAAAGAAAAAGAATAATAAGCTGGGAAATGAGGTTCGCCGATCACGCGTGAAGTATGTATACCTAGAACAGCAGAACAGAGGGAAAAGGAGAACAACGATTCAAAAAGTCATGCTCGAGCCGATTCTCCAGCAACATATTTTTCAGTCGACGGTAACTTCGATGTACTCTCTCTCTTTCATCTGTTAACGCACATAAGCGAGTAGAGAAATGTTGTTCTAGAGGCATCTATTATTATATATATATATATAATGAAAAGAAACAAAAAAAAAGTACGATAAAAGAGAAGAAAAAGTAAATGGGAAAACTGATACTGTTTAGAGTCGAGGTTTGTTAAATAATAAAATTAAGATTCAGTATAGTATTACAAGATAAACTATGCTCAGAAAGTCGACACACCGCTGATATATGAATATATACATATATAATATATATATATAGAAATTCCCGCAAGATTTAAATACATACATTTAAATATCACTGTGTTATATTGTATCGAGGAGAGCCGGTTCATCTCGAACGAATCTCAATTTTCATATCGAAATTGCGTATTGAAATATGTGATGATGATGATGATGATTACGATGATGATGGTGGTGATGGTGATGATGATGATGACGATGACGACGATATATGATATGTGATGACGATATATAAAAAACGAAGAGACAAAGAACAACACAATTTTCATGTGTGGAATAAAAACTTTCATGTTCGAGCATATGGAGACTTGCAGTTTTATAAACGATTAAATCGTACGTTAAGTTTGAAGGAAAATAAAGAAGTACGAATGGGCTACCGTATTGATTGTCTAACTAATAGTTTCATTTTAAATAAAACGAATATGATTATTTCTGAATCAAATCCATAAGTTTATTTGTGGGAGACCAACGATAGTTTTTAAGAGGCGACAAGTTCAAGTCACAGCAAAATTTCGTTTAAGAATGATCTGAACTTTCGACTCCGTTATAACGGCTGTTCAATGATTGTGCAATAGAGAAAAATTTAATGTACGATTTCGATGATATCCCCACCGTTCTTAGAAGTATATATACGGCCGATAAACGTCGACCGCTCTTTTTTTTCGCACGGTTAATTATTCTGCGGTTGCATCGCAAATTAGTCGAGTACAAATTGCTCTCGGCTCCGGCAATCGATACCGATACGGTGCACGCGAGCTGCATCAAACAGTTACGCGTAGTTGAAAATTAAATGACCTTTCAGGAGTCTCGCTCTCTCCTGCACCGTGCTGTAACTTAATTAGCGCACTAATTTTCCCTGAAAGGTCATCGTGTGCAAACTCCAAATACTCCTGCCGTGTGATACGTGCGGCGCACACCGGGGGCTGCATTGTATGCACGCGTTAGATTTTAAAGAGGCCGACCGAGACACGACGTGCTGTCGTTGTCAGGACGACGTATTATGGCAACAAACGCTAGATTACTTCCATTTCTAACCGAGTTATCGTAGCCCGACGAGAAAGCCCAATCATGAAGGAAAACATGAAGTTCATTGTGTCGGAGGTGAACAAGCTGCTCGGCCGGAATTATAATATTATTTACTTTAATTCCCTGAGCCCCGAAGAACTGTTGCAAGTAAGCGTGTCCCAGTTTTGAAAATGTTAACTGTTCTCTCTGATTCGCGAACCGTCCACTCATCCGCTGTTCTTTCCAGGTATTGAGAGAGGTGTTGATCAAGATACAAGATCAGAATGCCCCGAACGTTGATCCAAGAATGGAGACACCCGAGGAGATCGCTATTTACATTTTAAACGTGTTGCGCGTGTTTAATTACCAGCCGCAGACAGATCCTCTTAGCTTTAGGTATAGATCCATATTTATTCGAAATCACACGGGGCCGGGTCCCGGTTTGAAAAACCGCGGCGCTGATTCAAATCGATTCTGATTAATTTCTGTTCACTTTCGTTTGTTAGACAAGGCCTGATTCGAGGTGATCCTGAAACGATTCATCCCATCCTGACGTGGCTTCTATCTCACGTGGACGTTGCTCGAAAGAGAGCCTATTTGTCTCGTTTTCTAGTGAAGGTATACATACATATACTTTATTATTTAACAGTCTTAACCCTCATCCGTTATTTTTTTTAATGCGACACACATAAACGAACAACCTAAGATGTAAATATTAACTCGTCAATTTGACACCGAGGGACGGATTCAGTTCGCGAAATGAGGGACGGATGAGGGTTAAACTGATTCGCGCCGAGTAATTCAATTATTACTAATTAGGTGGATGTTCCCGCCGAGTATTTGAGCGATCCTGAGGTCGCCGCTTTGCACGAACAGTACACGGCGTTGATCGATCGATTTAAAGCGGTCCACAAGGAGAGAGAGATAGGAAAACGGGTAAAACGAAAAAGAAACGAAGCGTCTATGTATCGCGGCCGTCGTCGCGATCCTTGCTAGTTGTTAATCGTTCGTTGTTGTTGAACGTAGAACTTCGAGAATGCCAGCGAGCTCACCGCGGACCTCAAAACGATGGAGAAAGAGAAAGAAGTAAGGAAAGAGAAAGCGTACCTCTCGCTGCTCGTCGAACTAATCCCGTGATTGATTTGATTAGGCGGTCACCATACGCATCGAGAAAATGAAGGCGAAAGCGGAAGCGGGAATTCATTTGTTGGATGCGGCTAGATCGTTGCGCGTCGAAAGGGACAAGGAACGGGATCTAGCGTTGCAGGAAGAGCAGGAGAAGGAAATTACGTCTAGACTACAGGTAGAAGCGTCTACGATCTATATCGTGAAATCGTGTTCTTCGACAAATTTGAATACATCTCGGTGCTGACGTTTTAGACTGCTCTCCAAAGATTAGAGCGAGAGCTGGAAACGCTGAGGAAGGACGAGAACGAAGTTACCGCGCAGACATTGTTGCAACAGCTGTCCGAAATGGTGACCGTGCAATCGATGGTCGCCAATGAGAAGCTACCGGCCGAGTTGAACGCGAAGAGGAATCGCATGAAAGCGTTGCAAACCGTGAAACAGCACTCGTATCTGGGTCCGGATCAGATCACCGGGATGCGAAATAAATTGGACGCGATGGGCAAGGAGATTCAGGACCTTGTGGAGAACAAGGTAAACCACGAAGACGCGTTGATTCCGTCCTCCGAATAAAATGACAACACGGACATTTGTTTAGATCTCGAAGAGCAATATCGATAAAATGGAGCCTTTCCGGCAACAAGCGGCCGCCGTTGCGAACATCAAGAGGAACGTTCTAGAACGATTGGAGAAAACGGACAATTCTTTGCAAGAGCTGCAACAGAAGCTGGAAGAGAAGCGGGAATTGTCCAGGATGATGATAGAAGACGTCGCGCCGAAAGGAGAGGAGTTGAAACAGTATATTAACCGATTGAAAACCAAAAGTACTCTCTACAAGCATTGCAAAGGCGAGCTGGCCTGGCTCAATGCGGAAAACAGCGTGCTTTATCGGACGGCCGCTATTTTGGAGAATCAGGTAGCTCTCGCTCGTAGGAAATTCTTTATGATAACTAGACCAACTGTAACCGTTCGTTGCTCTCCAGCTCGGCCAGTGTAACCAAACGAAAGAGATGTTGGAAATGGTCGAGAAAAGCACGCCGACCGATTTCACGGAGGAGAATGCGTCCTCGATAAATCATCAGTTGTCGAGGGACATCTCTTCGCGTCGAGCGAAACTGGCTCCGCTAATAAACGGTATGTTTGCTCGATGCATCTCCATCGATGGGCGCTTAGTGATTTAAATGCATTTCAGCGGTGCAAAATTTGCGGGAGAAGTCGCGGCAATTTGAGCAGCAACACGAGAAGGCGGAGAAGGCTCACAACGACGTCGAATCGAGCATGAACGTATCGATTAATAGTCTGCAGTCCGAGATAGAGGCGATCAAAACAGAAATAACGGAAGCCATCGAAGAGAGGAACAAGCTGGAGAGACTCGTGGCTCACATAAAAAGCACAGAGGAGAGAATAAAGCGCGAAACAGAGGTTGTTCAATTTGATTGGGAATGTTCAACATTGTTGTTTTATAATATAGAATCGAATGTTTCCTATAGAATCCCAGTAGCTTCGATCCGAGCGAGAAAATAAAAGAGGAATTGAACGCCGTTATTCGGGCCGAGGAAAGCAGAATTAAGAGTTCTGCGTTGGAAAAGGAAGAACTAATGAAAACTAGCGCGGTACAGGAGAATCAAGTTCAAATGTGGAACGATATTGTTTCGTGAGTAGACTCTTGTTGTTAGCTGTATTCATAAATATAGAATTCGTTTGGAGACGGTATCGCAATTATATTCCTCGTTCTAGGATCTTTAAGTGTAAAGTGAAATCCGCTGAGGAAAGCAAACAGTCAAATGGTATCGTAGTGCGGCGAGGAGGTGCTGAAACCTTAGTTCTACAGTAATGATTATATCGTCTCAGTTTACAAAACGTTCGGAGTAGAACTAACAGTGTCGCTTGCGCGTTCGACTTAACAAACTTTTAATTATCTATAAAATACAGTCTCAATATACAGATGTAGTTGATCACTTTAATCATAATTTTAGAATCAGAGTACAGGAGGACGTGTGTGTATAGATATCGATACCTGTCATCTACAATTATCAACCGTTTCTCGCACGATTTACAGTGTCTCGTCAGCGAATTACATATAAAAATAGTAGATCAAGAGATAACGTCTAAGTAGCAGTACTTTTGGAAGTTTCTTAGAAACTAGTCATTTTATTAATCGAAAGAAAAAGACAGATTCGGATAGCACATACCAAATTATTTGGTATCGTATGTTGTCGAGTATTTTACTTTTCGAATACACACACACACACATGCGCACACTGTAAACATATTCGACTATTATGCTATAAATTGTACCCATATACGTGAACGATAGAGCTGAATAAAACGAAGATTCAGACTACGACAGATTGATTTTTAAACCAGGAAACGCGTTCGCGTTTCAGTAATCTCACAATCAGTTCTATGTTCATTGTCATCTAGCTCGCATTATTGTTGCTGCCGGAGTCATAGCAATTCTTGCGCTTCCAAGACAATTAATTCAATTGAATGATATGTCATTGAAATCTATCACTGCACTATAATAATCTACCGAGTCAATTGCCGAGATTGCTATAGTCTAAGATACAAAATACATTCCTCATATCAGAGCTCTTCGGTTGCCTCGGATGTATATAGGAAAAATATTTTTATTGAAAAAATAATCAGTTTTTGATGTTCTCTGACTGGGTGTTCCGTTTAGTGCATGTTGTCAAAGATAAATGCATCGCTATTGTTTAATACTTATTCGTCAATAAATGCAGTAGTAAAATAAAAGGATCTATACGACCTAAATAAACCGAGAATAGTTGTAAAATTGTTCTATCTCTGTCTTAGTATTGTTCCACGTGAAAGAACAACGTCGGAACATCTATAACTCTATTTTATCGGATGCGTCTCATCTATTTACATATAATCGACTACCATTCAGTTTCACCTATCAATGTATTCCTTCTACTGTACAAAAATGTGATTTGGTTCGTAGTATACACAGTGAGCCAACACACATAACGCGCGCACGGTGTTCCCATTGTGTTAACAACGAATAACTATTTTCGAACGATAGTTTTCATTGTATGGAACACGTTCTCGTTTAGTCGGTGGAGTCCGCTGAACGAGAGCGACGAATTACCGATAGGAACATCGCGCGGTCTTCGACGACAATTAACTTGGGGAAAAACGATCCTACGGTCGCTAAACACCTACAGAAGTATTTCTAGTTGTTCACAGCTTTTTAAAGTATCTCAATAATTGTGTCTCAATTGAAGGAGGAAACGAATACCACCCGGTGAAACGATTCGTACATATAAGGTACAGTGCTATTTATCGTGAAATAGTCACGGGGTAAAAACCTGTTGCCCTCGGGATGGTGGCAGTGTTACAAGTTCAGTGTTTTACAGTCGTCGTACAACATATCGTTCAACTTCAACTGACCGTGCATTGTTACCTACTTCGAACGACCAGTTATATATACTACAGTACAGCGATCCGCGTGGTCTTCGTCTCGATGCACGGCTCAAAATAATCAGGCTACTTAATATAAAGTATTTTTTACTAAATATATGTGGCTCGTCCGTTGGACCTTCTAATTATTTTGAGCAGCACAGGGATAGGGGGTGGATAATTCAATTAAATATGTACAACCTATAAGAAGATACACGCCTCTCTCAACCCTTGACCGGCATCGGGTCAACCGGCTCGACTCTATTGTTGCTAATGTTATTGTTATTTTTAGATCCGACGGCGCTCAGAGCGATTCCCAACTGGGCCGCGTAGTACGTCAGCATGATAGATACCTGGAAAATCAATGAATCAAACACCAACATTGTATCGACGATTTACATAATGCATCTCCGCTGTTACCGTACCTGGGAATAAGGCAACGGGGTGTGGAAGTAGTGGAAACCGAGCAACGTATCCGATATCAAGAAACATATACTGCCGATGCAACTGCATAATTTAGTCCACGTCCATAACTCCTGTCGGGGGAAATCATTTATTGAATACATCGTGTCGGCCGATTACAAGAAATCGAATGGCCCGTTGTCTTTCTAGGTCAGCACTTTCCGATATCATCATATTGCTTAAATAATATATTAATCGGTTCTCCGTTTCAGATTCCCTTTAAATCGCCGAAAATTTCAAAGGCCGGCATTTTTAACATTACTAAATTAGTTTGTGTTTAATCAATTCCTAAGAAATTAAGTGTCGTACGAGTGAGTGTTCAATTTGAAGAAATGTCTTTCGAGGCTATCTAAAAATTGCTGTACCATTATTTCAAATATTGTGTAATATAATAAGCTTCTGTAAGATATGAAAAAATATTGTCGGTCGCGCATACCCTGTAAAACTGCACTCTTGAGATCGCTCTCCACGCCATGGTGGTGAGTAGCACCGTGTACACCGGAACTCCAATGACCAGGACACCGTTCAGACCCGGCATCAGTGTGTATATAACTGCGAAAGTACAGAGTTCGTTTTTCTTTTCAGGTGTATTTCGTCAGAAGAAGAAGAAGAGGACACGAAAAAGATAGAGAGCCTTACCTATGGAACACATCGCGTACAGCACCGTGCCCAGTATTATGTTAAGCGGTATAAAACCGAACGCGCTGATGTACATGATCTGAGCGAGGGCAAACATGCACATCCCACCTATAAAACAACTCGGCCAGACCAGTAACGCATCCCCTATGCAGCTGAATATCAGTCCAGTCAGTATGCGCCTGGAGAACGTGTATCTGAAAGGAGCAGACGATTCTTTGCGAGCATCTGTTTCTGTTTGTTGGTCGGTTTTACGCGAGAGAGAAGCGGACACAATGCGGTTCGACGAAACGTGTACGAGAGAGAGAGAGACTTCTAGCGAATAATAGTTCAGCGGAGAGAAGCGGCGAAGAGGAAGTCTTGCTTACACTTACATTTTCAGGTGGCGCTTTTTTTTCTATCGACACTCTATATCCGAACAAGTTTCACAGATCAATTAACGATTTGATTTCTCTCGTTCATTCTCTGCTGTAGGCTCACCCGGGACACGTGAGGGAAACCAGAGCAACGGCCTGGGCAACCATCGTGATCAAGAATTTCGATCGCGTTTCGTTTTCATTTTCCCGAGGGAAAACTTGCTCGTGCCGTAATTACTATTCGAAAATACGTATTCGTCGTTAATAAAAAATAGCGAAGGAACTCTGAAACGTGTGTGTGCGCGCGTGAGTGACCTATTAGGGCAGCGGTTTCCAACTTGGGAAGCGCGGACTATTGCCAGGAAAGGAGCCAAAATTTTTAAAAAATTAATTTTCATACCGTAATATCTATTAAAAATTTAAAAGGCAGGGAGGCGCGAAAAAAAATTTTTTTTGGGAAGTCGGTAGTAGCATAAAGATTGGAAACCGCTGTATTAGAGAAATTAAAAAAGAAGCGACCTGAAAACAAGCGTGCAAGCAAGATCGTACGTGGAAACGCTGCGGCTGGTCTCCAGCACCTATAGTGGTCTAGGAAATGTAACGCGCAGCCTCGATTAACTCGTTACTTCCGGCTCCGCTAAACGTTTGCTCGTTAGAGGTGTTGCCTGTGAACGGTTGCACCGCGACGCAACGTATTTTGCACATGTAATAAAAGCTGCAGAAGAAGCCATTCGTTCGCAAGTTAATTGATTATCTATAGCGTTAATCGTATGTTGTTATGCCTCTCGTTTGTTCGTCGAGAGAGCCGCGTACCACGAGAGCGGATGAGAATTAATTTGGATGTTTTCAAGGCGAGCACACACTAGAGGGAGATCAGCACATGCGAAAATCGGTTTCACTTACTCCTGCGATAAACTAATTCCGTGAAGGAGAACAAAGACGATAAGACTTATAATTGGCAAACACTTGAAGCATGCCGTGAGTAGGGACGGCTGCTCGGCTAGCAATATAAAATACACGGACACACTTTTAAAGAACGGGACTAGCTTTGGACCAACGCTTTTTAACTGCAACAGACAAAACAGGGACGTTCGAGTCCCGGTTATTGCTCATGGTGATTCATAATAAAAAAAAACACATTAACACGATTTTCCGTTAGTGACACGTTGATATTAAGGATATGTATATTGATGCGATGTTATCTTTCGGTGAATGTACGAGATCGTTTGTTAATGTAATTTCGAGTTAACACCGTCGTATTTATGCGCATGAATTATGATTCCACGCCGAGGGCGAAAAAGACGATGATTTAAGGGAAAAGTCGTGTAAACAAACACAAGAGATAAGATAGTGGGACCGTGTATCGTTATAACTTGACAGCACAGGATGCATTATCGTTGCTCAGTTTGTATATCTCTGTAATCGCAATGTTTGTTTGAAGTTGAACTGCATGAATGGAGGAAGCTTGTAAACACGCATTCTTCCCATCAAATACAAACAATTACGATCGTGCTGCATCGTGTAATCTGGCTGGCTGTTTATAAATACATGCCATATATGTACCATTGGACCTTGTTCGATTGTACCGATGATAAAAAACTCTGAATAATTTACGAGCAACTGCAGGAAACCTCTTTTGACTCTACCGACATCCTTTGTTCTCAACAGGGAAACGTATAAGGCTATATTTGGCACAATGAAAGAAAGCATGTACGATTTCAGTTCTCGTGTCAGGAGGACACTGATTTCAGCAGAATTCTGTACAGAAGCATAGTGTTGAACAGCGAATTAAACAATCATTAGAAGATTGCAGCAAATTAGTCAAGGTGGACATTCAATTGGTCGTTGAATTGATTCGAAGTTAATGCGATACAGTGACGTTCGGTAATTTATTGATCCAATAAATCGAGGACTTGTAATTTTTCATAGCGACAGCGGTGGCATCGATGTAGAATGTAGAATTTCTTGTCAACATAAATGTTGCACCGAGGGAATCATCGTTTTTCTTGTTTTCTCTTTTTCGTTGATTCGTTCATTCATGGAAACAAGCAAACGCGTGAAAACAGAATTCGCAATAGTGCCAACGTTAGTTATTTTAATAGTCCAGAGAAACGGAAAGGAAAGCGAGCAAATGCTGCGCGGAAAAAACATGATGACAGCCGTCGTTCAAAACAAAGGGAACAGCTGTTCGACAGGAAGTTTGTTTCTGACGTTTGCGTATCTTGTTTCTCGAAGCGATATAAACAAAGGCATGACTTGTCCGATGAACGATCGGACGAGGAAACAAAGAGAACGGAGATATTGTGCGGCAGATGTGTCAAGACGAAGGCGAATATTAATGAAAACATATAAATGCATCGGGGGTAATCGAAGGGAATGACGTGAACGGGTCGATCAATGAGAAAAAATGACGCTCACCACTTGCGTAGGCGATGACATTTTCGTTGAGATCGATTAATATTCCCAGTGGATATAATGTTACGCACTCGCATCCACGATATTTTCCGCTGGACTGTCAATTGCTATACTATACAATTATCACAGCAGGCTGCTGCTCCCCCGACGACTGCATTATTTCTCCCTCGCGTTCGCGAACGACGCTGCATCCTATTGGCCGGCCCGTCGGTAATTACCGACATCGACCAATGAGCGCGAATCTCTTTTGTTTTGACGTCAAGATTTACACGCTTCTACGTTTATTAACAATGTTTTCAAAATTGCGTGCGATTATTCGACGAACATTCGCCTGAAAGTCGGTCAACCGCGAGTAAGAATATTCATTCGTGTATAAGGCTTTCCTTTCAGGAAAACAATCGGAATACATATGTAAATATTCACGGGTACCGTACAAACAGGTTTAATTATGTTTTTATTATTCTATTGCGTAATTGAACATGAATGATAAGCATTTATATTTCTGATTTTTTGAATCGAACGGGGGAAATGCGATCTGCATTTTCGACCGAGTATCAGGGCATGCAATCCGATGCGCTATAAACTGTTTCTGTCCCTAGGATTAACAATTCTGAACTAGGATGATAAACAATTGTAAACAATATTGAACAATATGCTGAACAATTTAAATGCACTCTTCTTCGCGGAGGTAAATGTTTTGTATTGAATAGGATTGTTTGAGACAATCGTGCCAGTCAGATGATAATTCAAAAGTGTACCGTTTCCCGCGGACAGTTATCGCTTTGCGCGCGAACTCGTTTTCAAACATTTTATCCACACGGATTTTCTATTTCAGCGGAGAAACGACCGATATTACCACGATAAAAGTGTTTCGTTGAATTTCGTGCATGCTTTGACCATCGGATAGGTATCAATTTTTAACCGGTTGCTATAAATATGTTTCTCAAACGTTGTTTCTTCGCAGTAAGAACGTGATTTTGACTGCAGTTCAAACAGGCGGAGAAAACGTGTGCAATTTGTAAGAGGAGTTTTTGTGAATCGGCATAATGTTGTTGCAAAAATATAAATGCGTAACAAACAGCAGATTCAAATTGCTCGCTCGTAATTTCGGAGTTTTTCAGGTAATTATGATACGTACAAAAATACAACGAACCTTAACCTATCATATCACGAGCATGTATCTTTTACATCGTTATCATTATTTCTTTGAAATGATCAGCCGTCTTTTGTCCTCGGACATCCTGCGCCTCAAGTAACCGTAGCACAAGTCAGACACAAAACCAGTGGACCTATAAATACCATTGTAATGTTTGTCCCGCAACAGGAGGTAGGTTTGTCATATTTGTAAACAAGCTCTAGTAAATGATATGCTGACAAGTGCAATACTTTTCCAGGCATGGATCATCGAAAGAATGGGAAAATTTCATAAAATCCTGGAGCCAGGATTGAATCTACTAGTACCGATAATCGATCGAGTCAAGTACGTTCAATGTCTGAAAGAAATAGCTATAGAAATCCCACAACAATCTGCAGTGACTTCAGGTACGTGTCGTAAACCATACGCGTGAAAAGAATATTGTGAATTAACTAGAAGATCCTTACTCGTAGATAACGTTACATTAAACATCGATGGAGTATTATATTTAAGAGTAGACGATCCGTACTTGGCGTCGTACGGTGTCGAGGATCCAGAGTTTGCTATAATCCAATTAGCTCAGACAACAATGAGATCGGAATTGGGAAAAATTTCTTTAGACAAGGTATTCATGGAGAGGGAGGGCCTCAACGTTTGTATCGTCGATAGTATCAATAAAGCGAGTAAAGTTTGGGGTATTACCTGCCTTCGATACGAAATACGTGAGTGGAGAGAATATAATGTCGTCAATTTTGTTAAGCACAGTTAAACTACTGGATCGTTTTTTCCGTCAGGTGACATAAGATTGCCACAACGAGTACAAGAAGCGATGCAGATGCAAGTGGAAGCAGAACGCAAGAAACGAGCTGCGGTTTTGGAGTCGGAAGGTCAAAGGGAAGCAGAAATAAATATCGCTGAAGGAAAACGTTTGGCACAGATTTTAGCGTCAGGTTATTACCGTTTCTGTTTTCGATTAAAAATTAACTTGATGTCGGAATTAAAATTGCTTCGAGTCCAAAGGGTTAAGAGTCTATTCGTATGAATTGAATTTTACAGAGGCCGCGAAGCAAGAAGAGATAAATAAAGCGGATGGTGCAGCGAAAGCGATGGTCACCGTGGCCGAAGCACGTGTAAAGAGTTTAAAGCTAGTAGCTGGTGCTCTGACGGTAACAGATGCGAAGAACGCGGCAGCGCTTAGTATAGCAGAGCAGTACGTCAAGGCGTTTAAGCAAATGGCGAAACACAATAATACTCTAATATTACCCAGCAATGTATCCGACGTGTCTTCCCTAGTAGCGCAGGTAAGTTAGGAATGAAATAAACACAACTCATCTGCAAACTATTTTACTGTATTTGATGTTTGCAGGCAATGACGATTTACAAACAAGTTGTAGCTCAGCCGAATTTTAGCGACGATCAGCCGAAATTAACGGACAGCTCTCATGTGAATATCAACGATTCGGATGAAACGTTTGAATATTTCAGTGATAAGGAGGAAGCGGAAAAACATAGAAAGAGTGGAAAACGAAATCCGTAAATCTTATAAAATATTTGTATACAATGCATTTTATTTTAACTTTACTCGTCTACCTACACTTGTAGCAGTATAAGTATGTTGATACAAAAAGATAATCACGTATATGTTTTCGTCGGACACGGGAAGAAGAATAAACGATTAGGAGCCTTTGATAGGAAGATACTTAAATAGCCGAATTTTCGATTGAGCACGTGGTTGTAGTGGAAAAATTGCATTAAATTAGTACAATTCTCTCATTTCCTTTTTTTTGTATGCACAGCAACTGGTACAGGCATTGGCACGGAGTATGTTTCCTGAGAGATTCGATTGATATAATACAATGCGATCATAGAAAATAAGAAACAGGTTGTAATTGCAACACGATGCACCAGTCCAGATGCGATTAAGCTCATTATCAGTGAGAAGACAACTGTAAAGGGAAGAATACTTTGATTACTTTGCTACCTTGCGTGTACGGACAAATGAGTGGAAACTGTTGTTTACCTTCAGGGAATAATTTCTGTTGGAAAGATTTTCCAAATATCGTAGCTTCTAAATTTCCTATAGCAGTTAATATACATATAAACAATATGGAGCCAATGTATCCTCCAAGTATGGTGTACAGTTGTGAAGATGCCAGCGAAGATTTGTATATCTGCATTCCGGAGAACACAAGCACCGTCAGAATCGACGATAATGCGAACGATACTCCACTGTTAACAGCTGGAAAATCAGAAAATTCAACTTAACATCGACTAAACATAAACGCCGACGTATACGATCGCTTTATTGTGGTTATGTCACGTGTTATCAAAAATGAGATCTGGTACGTTGTTCCTAGATCTATTTTCTACCGGTTTGATAATAGTCGGCATTGTTCTGGCTCGTTGAACCGTTTTATTTTATAAACCAGAGATCGTACGTACACATTTTGACAGAAAAGCTCGTTTATCGTCTTCGTGTTTTGAATTGATTCGTGGATCTTTTGATTTCCACGGTGGCTAAAGTTCGTACCAACATTGGTACTCAATTGTACTCAATTGCCTGCATTTGTGCGAATCAAAATGTTCCTTGGTTTCGTGTCGGCATCGATTGGCTGATAGGAAATTAGTTAGAAACGTGTGATAAGTGTATGCATACACGTTTAAAAACGTACAGGCAATAATAAATTCTTTATCTAAAGCAGATGAATTTTCAGAAAAATTTCGAAAATTCGTGGTTCCGTTCGATCATTGGTAAAATGATACGCTAGATGGAGTATCCGGCAGGAAATATGCATGCGCAGAAATTGGACTGCCATTATCGATTTGGACCTCGTCACGGTGACACCCTCCTCGATCGATTTTTTCAGCGGGAACTCTCGCTTTCTTCGTACTTCTCTCGAACGCATTATGTCTACAATATTACGCAACGTGTCTTTGGAACACGTTAAGTTCGCCTTAACGTGCTTGGACATAGAATCTGCGAAGAACGAACATTCGTCGCGTATAGTATATACGAAGGACGGGCTGCCTGAAAAATAACTTCGAGGAGTTTACGATCGATCGTGAACATGAAGTTTCACGAATCTTTTGCTAACGCATCTTTGAAAACATCGCATTCAAGGGTGGTCCCTTTATCGCTGGCATAACAAGTAAATCAGTATCGCTGGAAAAATGTTTAAAATTGCCGGAAAAATTTCTTTCGCTCTAAACGATGAGAATAGCGTTTGGTTGCAACCGATTTTACCATAAGCGCGATTCGGTATTGTCCAGCAAGGGGTTGAAAATTTTGCGAGACGCCTAAAATTCCGTGGGTCGGAGAGCGCGTGCGCGGTGATCCGTCACTGCTTGTTTTGACTAGCGTGGTATGACGTCAAAGGCAGTAGGCCGTGTTTGCGTACGGAGGACCAGGATTGGCTGTCAGGAGTGTCCGGTCCGGCGAAGGAGTAGGAGGTCCGGGTCGCCATATTGGTTGGTCGAGCGAGCTTTCTGTCGTTCGCGGTGAGAGCTGAGAGCTGTCGTCTGCCCAGCTGAGTTGTTAACGCGCGCGTACCAAAGAGAGACAAGGAGAGAGAGAGAGAGAAAGGGCGAACGAGGAAGAAAGAGCGAGAGAGAGAGAGAGAAAGAGTGGGAGAGCCAGATTCTCTCGGCTCGATCGAAACGCGATTTCGAGGGCAGCCACCGGTTCTTACAAAACCGATCTATCAGAAGGGAACCGGATCGGGACGGGACCGGCGCGGCGCGGCGTATCTTTTTTCTCTCTTCACATTGCTGGTCGCGCTCTCGCGTATCGCTGGTTACGGTTTGGTGGTGTGCGCGCCTGTGTGTCTCTCCGTCCGTCTACCGTTGTGTGTGTAACACGTTGTTCGACGCTGTCGTCGAACCCGGAGAACAGCCTCTCTCGGTGCGAACACGCTACTCCGGTCGTCGGATCGGGCGGTGTGCGTAAGCTTGGATAAAAGTTCGAGCGTGACAGCGGCGGCGACGACAGTATGGCGGGACAGACGATAAACGACAGGCTGCTGGCAGCGAGACACAGCATCGCCGGGCAGGGCCTCGCGAAATCTGTCTGCAAGGCTACCACCGAGGAGATGATAGGCCCCAAGAAGAAACATCTTGACTGTAAGTACGCTGTCTTATCCTCTGTGTCTTGTCCCTTGATCTTGGCACGATCGAACGGCCGAAAGAGTGAAAGAGAGAGAGAGAGAGAGAGAGAGAGAGAGAGAAAGATAGGGTGAGAGGGAGCGACAGAGAGCGAGAAAGAGAGAGAGAGATAGCGAACCGTGTCTTGGATTCGTTTCGAGGCGAATTGATCTCGCTGCGGGGACTATATCGTTCGACTTTTTTCCACGGATAAGTCAAACAAGATTCGGCTGGTGTTCCCGACAAGGTTTACCGATCGAGAAAAGTGAAACTCGGACCAACGGTGGGACAGGCGTGTTCTTTCTTTCTTTTGAGCTGCGCAAATAGAAAAAAAATTCTAAAGTGCACGAACTTCGCGAGGAGGTGTTGACATTACTGTATTAGTCACGTCTGATGCACGGGAATCACCTTTCATGAATCCGTCCCCCCACCCCAGACTCCCGTGCACGGGTTACTTTCCATTTCGAGGCGTACCACGAAGGAAAGTGGCTGGTGTTCGATGGTTAATCGTGCATTTTCCGTGGGAACTATCCGAGAATCTCGTGTGGTCGTCCGGGAAACGGACGGGGAACGTCTCGGTTACCGACCGGGTCACGCTTTGACACATTGATTCGAAAACCGACCCGACTCGACTCGGCCGTTGTAACCCAACGGGGCCAATGGGAAAAATCAGCATGCGTCATCGAGATTCGACATAGCGAACGGTCTCAAGCCACGGTTTCCCATTTACCATTTCGCTGACGAACACTTTCGTTCGCGAATCATCGAAATCCCGAGCGAAGGCAGCTCGGGGAGAACAAGAAAGAGATGGGTCTAATTTTTGCTGGAACACGGGCAGAACTGCACGCGAAGAGAGCTGTTCGTATCGATTCCACGGTTCGTTGCAAAGCACCTGCCGTCACGTTACATGTCCGTCACCGCGATCACGTTAACGTGCGTACGTACGCGGGCGCTGATAACGATCTGCGTGCATTGTAAAACGATCATTTTCTTTCAATATCCAATGTCGCGCAAACAATTTCGCCGAATCGCGAGAAACCGAGTCGCTGCTGGCCTAACTGCAAGGTTCAAGCAACTGCAGAGTTGCTGAACGACGTTGTAATATCGTGTCCGCAAGCTACGGTTGCATCATCGGTATCGGATTCGCGAATAATTACTGCTCGTCGATACTCGGTTGCGACTCGGTTCGATTCCATTCGAATCGTATCGGCGTGTTCTTAGTTGAGCAACGGTGAAAGTTTTTGCACGGCAGGATCCTTATTGATAACAGATGTCTCACGCGAAAGTAGCTCCCCGCGGTACCGTCGTGACAGCCGCCAAGTCGTCTGCTAACAATGTATGTATGTATAATGTAATCGGTCTACAAATGTTGCCGTTCATGACATAACGTCCCGGGTATCCTCGCCACAAGGAAAAACTGTTTATTCGGAAACCACGAGCCTCGAAATCGCTTCGAAATTGTCGTTGGCAGATATCAGGGTTATCGTACATTTGTTCCGGTTAGCATCGTTGTTATGAACGGAACGCTCGGCCGTATTGTCTCGAACACGGCGAGCAACTTTTTTCCCCGATTGTTAGTAAACAGCGTACAATCGATCCTCGGATAGAATATCGCCCATTGCTCGATCGTAAATAATCGTAACGATCGGCGTACGCTCCTGATCGAAACAATGGAGATATCTCTCTCTCTCTCTCTCTATCTCATTCTTGGTATGTACCGGGCGTCGATCGATTTTCGGTAACAGTTGGCGTCGCGAGCATTGCAATTATCGATAGGAGAGAACGTCTATTTAAACTGAAGACCAGGAAACCCCGCACGAGTTCTTCGCGATTATCGATTCCATCGTCGCATGGTTGCATCAAGGTTTATAGGATACTTGCGTAGGTGCTGTGACCTGTATCCGTTCCAATTGAAAAAGTCCACCCCTGTCGAAGAGCGCGACACGTCAGGTCTTTGCACCTTCCAGTCGCCACGAATTGTTTCCAATTGCCCCGTTTGAACCCCGTCGCTCGAAAATCATGACGAATCGACGACGTTCGCGTGCTTCGCCGCCTCTGCCCGAATCTATGTATACATGTACCTCGGACCACACGTGCCCGTAATGATGAAAATCACATTATTTTAAACTAAATGAATCCAATGTAATTTTTACGATATTGTAAATATCAACATTATGTGGAATTCGTTTAGGGATAATGTCCTTTTCCTGCAAATATCTCGAAACAAGAAATCTATGACAATCTGTACACAGCGCCCGCTCTAGTGGTTACGTCGCCCCGGACAAATAGACAAATTGCCGCCCCTTAAGAATATATATATATTTTTTAAATAAAGGAATCATTTTATTTAAATTTTAATAATAGCAAATTTTCTATTAATTGAGTATCTAAAGCGTGTTTATCTTTCGATTTGGCCGCATCTCAACATTCGCCTCGCTGTCCGTGAATCTGTGCGTTCGAGGATTGATGCAACGTCGAATCTCCCCAGTGGAGTCTTGAAATTCAACAGAACTGCCGTTAGAAGAATTTTTTTTTCCCGCTAGTCATAGAATATATCTCTCGTTGAATATTTACACGTGTGCAAACACGCTCGCGCGTGCGTCTCGTCGTTTCGGCGGGCGAGAGCGCGTTTCCTTTTCAGCGGAACGGAACTTGCGGTCTTTCTTCCGGTCTGCTAATTTAGATAGCGAAATGAATTCCCGTCGATGATGCTTTCGTCATCCTCGGACGCTCCCCTTGCTCTCCGAATGAATCACTCTGTTATCTGTCCGGTGTGGTCGATCCTTTTATCAGAATTCGCATCTGCCTGCAATTCGCATGTGTATAATTGTAACGTGTGTACATATGTACATTTTCTGATTCTTCTCGGGAATCGAGGCTCGCCATCTGCCGGTTCGACGGAGCCAAAGTGTCGTCAACGGATCACCGTGACTTCTTGTTTCTCGTGTGCTGCGTCGCGATTAGGTTACCGATAACCGATACGGCGTTCTAGAATTCCTGGTAGCCGCCGATGAGAAAACGTCCTCCTACTTTTTCTTTGTTTTCTCGGAGGCGGTGTCTCCGTCATGAGAAAGTCCCATTAACAGGTTGCATAAACCGTGACGCAACGCCGACGACCGATCAGCCTGAAAGGATCCTGCAATTATTTCCGATTGTGGCAAAACGCTAGTCAGAGTCTAGCCGCTTTAAGGTTTATTTTTAGGCCGAGGACACCGGGGCGTAGAATTTTTAAGCCCAGCCAGTCGTCGTTTCGTTTACGTATGGGAAAATGTTTCGTCGTGGAAGTCGCGAGATCTCGAAAGGATCGCATCGATCGCGCGATAGACAGGCATCGCGTATCGGCCGCGCTCTCTTTCGCACATGCTCACTAGCTACGCTACCCGCCTGCCTAGGTGTACTGTTTCGTCCGAGATTCTGTCTGCGTATCGATCGACCGTACACTTGATTCTCAGACGATGACCTCGCGATCGTTCCGTTTCCTCGTGCTCTTTCTCGCAGAGGCCACGTTGACGAACGACCTCGCCTCTCGAAAATCAGCTCGCGCATTCGATCCTCCGTGAAACCCAGCGTGGTCCACCTTTCCGCGTTCCCTTTTCAGCGCCGGTCAACTTTGAACTTTAACTCGCGCGCAACGGTACCGATGGTTACCGATGCGCGATGCTTGAATATCAAATATCGTCCGACCAGGATTATTGATATTTTATTTGTCGTTTATTCATCAGCTTTTCCGTGACCCTCGAGCCTCATCTCCTCGATCGGCAGATTGCCTTTCCGACTCGTTCAACGACTCGTTCGTCGATCCATTCATTATCGACCGGCATTTATGTAACGTGGTCTTAGTCATACATTTCTCGTTTCAAGATGTTTAAAGGAAAAGGATACGAACACTAAATGGATCTCAGTTTAGTTTATCTTGCCGTGTTGTTGTTGTTTGCGTCAAATCTTGTAATCGAATTTTAAACCTCTTCCCATAGTCCAATCTTGCTGAAATTTTGTATACACACTTGCTTCCGGTGACAATAAAAATAGAAAATAAAATATATTGAAAAAACTGTTTAAGAACCACGCTTATATTAAAATGTACTAAAAAGAAGGATATAAGTTTTTCCCTGGTTCCCCATAAAATACCGAATCCAGTTAAATGATTAATAATATTTTTCCCCAAAATTTCTTCTGTTATGAAATTATTGTCGGAATAGATAGAAGCATAAAATCATGACATTAGCGAGTATAAAAATAAAAGCGTGGAGCGCTGAACTATATTGACGTAATCTTCGTGGGCGCGCCACGCTTTTATTTTTATAGTCACTAATGTCATGATTTTATTTATTAAATTTTTCTATCTATTATCCGACACTAATTTTATAACGGAGGAAATTTTGCACTAATTGCTGAAAATTTCGGGAAGAAAATATTATTAATCATTTCACTGGATTCGGTAAGTACCGAAAAAATATAATATTATTCCATAAAATTATGATATATATTTATATTATATACCGGGTATTTTTTTCACCTAACTTGATCACCTCAAATATCTTTGTTGTTTTCAAAGATACGTCGAATGTCTGAAGGACAAAGTTGAATGGTAAAATGGGGCTCGTACGATACCAAAAAATTTTCGTTCTTATGTAATTTTTTTTTAGAGATATGAAGGTCACCTTCATCTTTTTCAATAGAATGAGGTATTTTTTAATACATCAATCGATGCAGCTTGACATTTGACGTATCTTTAAATACAACAATGATATTCAAGGTGGTCATGCTAGATGAAATATCCGGTATAGTATGTTAGAAATATACTCCATAAAATTATGGAGAACTAAGAAAGAAAATTATTTTCTCCTTTCTAGTGCATTTTAATATAAGCGTGGTTTTTAAACAGTTCTTTTTCTCAATTTTGACGTGGACCACTTTCATAATTGTGGCCACACGTAAACGCCATCGCCACTGGAAGTACCCACAATTATCCGTTCCGAGATCCGTGCAATTTAATCGCCTGTGTAATTGCGAGTCGCGGGTATTGCACGCGGTGCCTGTGAATCACGCCGAAGATTTTTACAATAGACGTGTAGTAGCCTTATCCATTGAATGATGATGTTGCACCGGCATAGATCGATGTCCCGATCCTCTCACGTTTTTTATCTCTCATAGTTGGAACGGCCATCGACTGTCCTTCGGCCTGTTCCATTTTCCGTTTCGAATCTCGTAATCGTCCGACTCGGTAGTTGTGGTCCGAGCATTTCCATATTTTTCGAACGACTGTCGCATGCCAATTATTTCGAATGATTGACAGGCCAGATACCGCCGCGAATCGTAGAGCTGGACTAGAAGAAGCTATGTACTTCTTGGACGAAACTTCATTGGGGAATCTAGGGCAACAACCTTTGACCTGTTATTAAATAATACATTCTTTAGATAATATTCCTAATGTTTCTGTACTTTCAATTTGAAATTCGCGCCTGATAAGTTTGTACCGAAGCGACGGAGCATAAATTTATGTATCGACCTTCTGACAACGGACGATTTTTACCGCCATGTAATTGGTAATGCTTAGGATCGTTCACAGCTCTAATAAATAATTTTTTAAAATTTAATTTTGATCGTATCTCGTGAAACAGCTATTTAGTTAGTTTAATTGCCATGAATTGAGTACTCAAACGACAATTTGTATGTTCCCCGTCGCACGGTGGTCTATTTGGCCTGAAAAAGTGGAAAAAAGTTTTGCGTATGTCATAAAATTTTTGTTGCCCGTCGTAGTTAAAGTAAGAATAAGGCTTCGATGTTGTTTTTTCTATTTGTACACCCGTGAAGTAGTACTAATTACTATAATTGAAAAGTATACATTTTATGCAAACTGATATCGAACCTCGGAACGAGTACTTACAAGTTTCGAAAAGATTGTACTTATACATAAGTACTTCGATGTTGAAAGGGATCGAATCTTTCACAAGTAGTACTCGATTCTTGGAAATCAGAACTGCATAGTAGGTTTCAAGCACTTTCTTTATTAAATTCGTAACTACTTAAGAATAATATTTCCGATAGATTATGAAATTGTAGTCATACATGTTGAATGAAATTATGCACTAGAGGACAACATAATTGATGTTAAAGGCAAAAAAAAATAATGATTAGAAAAATCAGAGAATTTCCGGTACGATATTCATAAAAGTTTCGAATCTGATCGACCAAGATTCGAATATACTTGCAAGTATTATTTCCGTTTACCGAAGTACTTGTAAAAGGTTCGAGTATACTTAGGAGTACTATTTCTGTTTTTCGAAGTAGTTATAGAGAGTTCGAATTCAATCAATCAAAGTTTGAACCTGTTTGCGGGGTACTTGATCCCATCCCTACCAGTGACGTATGGTTCCAGTAGGGTTGAATGTAGGGATTGCAATCCCGCGATGCGGGATCCCGCGTCATTAGTCCAGTCAACGAAAAATCGTAGAGGAAAATGGAAGGAACACAATTTTCAACTTTGGGACTTTGTTTGGACTAGTTAGGAGGTAAACATACTAAAAGTCCCCACTCCTAGGAGGTGAGCGGGTGCAGGGGGCACGTAGAAGATCCCTTTTTCGGTTTTCCGCTTATATTTCGGAAACTATGTGCCCCCTGCACCCCGCTCACCTCCTAGGAGTGGGGACTTTTAGTATGTTTACCTCCTAACTAGTCCAAACAAAGTCCCAAAATTAAAAATTGTGTTCCTTCCATTTTCCTCTACGATTTTTCGTTGACTGGACTAATGACGCGGGATCCCGCATCGCGGGATTGCAATCCCTAGTTGAATGTGCCTCGCGCGGACAGGTTCAAATGTATTCCCGCCTCGAGAGCGCGGAGTGGAGGGAGGAAGGTTGTGATTCGTCAGGTTTCGTTCGGTTTCCGATCATCTGGTTCTCGTTAGTGCCATTATCGCCTTACCAAAACACGCTATCGGTGACGCCCCCGGTCAAGCTGGCACTCTGGAGAAACATCTCAGCGTACACACCCCTTCAGCTCCCAGATAAGTCTGATAACGGCGATGTTCGTCCGCATCGTTTTGCACGATTACGGTCACGGCAGGCTCGTGTTCCCAGGCCGTAAGTTTCCCTCGATTTATTTCTTGGATGAATATTCCACAATGTTATCGTCGCGCCGTTATAAACACGTCGTTAATTACCGTCATCGTTATCGTTTCTTTATTTATAACGGCGACGATGAAAACAAAGGGGACCAAATCAGCCTCGAGACTCGATCGATTTAGCGAGCCGCGGCTGCAGCCTTGGAAAATCAGTTCCTGTAGAAAATCCCCGTTCTACAGTCGAATCGGAAAACATTACTGGTTCAAGGTCACCGACGTCGGCTCCACCCCCCTCTCCACTTCTTCCTTTTATTCGTTTCTTTTCTTCTTATTCTCTGGCCACTGCTTTACTAACACACTCCTTCTCCTCTCTTTTTTTTCAGTACTTCGCGCGATATCCTTGCAAGGTTATTACCGCTGCTGCCAAATTATGACAGTTGCAATACGTTCAACGTAACGCCATCGGTTTTGTAATGATCCCGTTGCGGCGAAGTCTTCGGACGTTGTTCATCCAGCATTTCACTTTAACGTTATTGAGAATGTTATTAAAAAACCAAGAACGTCCGACCGAATTTCATGGAAATGCACGTGCGAGTCAGCAGTTTGGGAAACACCCAATCTTCGCGGCGACATGTCAGCCACTTCCGATATAATTAATCTAGCAAACCAACGTTCCCAAGAAAACTTAATCAAAACATATTCAGAATATACAGGGTGTTCATTTGAAAACTTTCCAGCCGAATATCTCGAGAAGTATGAAAGATATTAAAAAAAGTGTAAAACACTAGTACAGGAATGCAGAGCTATTCCAACAGACACATTCAAAAATGTTCGTTCAGAGTTTGAGAATCGTCTGTATTGTTGTATAGAAAACAACGGAGAACATTTTGAAAATCTGATATAGTTATAAAGGCGACTCGCAGTAATTCTCTTTAAATATCTCCGAAACTAGTGCGCTGATAAAAAAAGGATCCTACGAAAATTGCTGGCCTTTTTACGTACAACAAGATTCTGTAATAAAAAATATAGGTTTCCATCTGAAAAAAACAAAGTTGACCTTCAAATAACCTTGAAAACGCCACCCACATAAAAAACTGATACTGCCCCCCTCTTTCCCCCTCGAAATCCTTGGACACGTGGTTTACACTTTTTTAATATCTTTCATACTTTTCGCGATGTTCGGCTGGAAAGTTTTCAAACGAACACCTTGTATAACAATTCGAGAAACAATTTTTCTTAACGGAAAATCAAGGCTACTTTGATTCCTTGAACATTCAACATCCATTTCTGATCTCAGGATGTTGTAGCTGACGATAAGGCAACTCCAACGACCTACTGTAGCCTTGAATCTATAAATAACGCACGGGATAGTTTTTCCCCGGTTTTTCTCTGGATTAGGTGTGCAGGTCTTCGGTTCCACTTGTTACTCCGAATCGATCCGAATCGGTGGAAAAAGCGGTTTACAATGGAGTCTAGGTGTTACGGTTAGACGAAGGGTTTGCGATCCCGCGGGACTAAGAATTTCGTTCTTCGATCTAATATATGTCAAGTATTCGAATAAAAAATAATTATATCAATACACCGAAGCTACAATACGGTATAATAATCGCCGAGGTTGCTCGAAAGAATTTTCTCCTATATCAAAATGTTGGTGAAGGTCTCGTTTTCGAATGATGAATGAAGTTAAGGAAGTGAAGCAAAGGTAAAAATTGTTTAGAACGAATTATATCAGATGATTGCACAAGTTCATTGTTAAAATAAAACTCAATGGTTAAATTTCAAAGATTGGATAAAGATTGGTTAGATTGAAATTAAAAAACGGTTAAATTTTCTACAATTAGAAAAGAATGAATATAATTGATTAATAAAGTTGCATTCTTTAAAACTTAACCATTGAATTTTATTTCCAAATCGGACACGAACTTGTACAATCATCTAAGAAATAAACCAGCTGTCTGTAAATATAGCTTTAATGAAATTGATACCTTTAGCGGCGCCTCAGAGCCACCATCCGAGCGCTAAGGATTAAGAAATGCGGGACTGAAAAATTACGCGGTATCCTGCGGGATTGTAATTCCTAGTTGGACGTCGCGGATAGGGCCAGGCGAGTCAGTTGGGACATCGACAGCCTCTGTTCGCGTTCAGGAGGCGCATTATTAGAAGAGGAAGCGCGACAAGGTCGAGCGTGCCGCTCTCCGGTGTGTTTTGGCACATCGCGGTTGCACGCACGCACGCGATGCACTTTCTTCTCTTTAAATAAACGGTTGCGCCTCTCCCCTTCTCGGCTACGGAGGATTCACCATCGGCTTTTGTTTTGTTTTTTAGGTTGCACAACCGCGCGCGACGACAAATTGTGCAAGATCGAGAGGACGCCTCTCGCCGGCGACGCACACACGCGCGGGGAACGAGAAACGAGAATGAGAATGAGAATGAGAATGAGATTCGCTGACAGCACTCTAGTAAACAGAGGAGACACGTGGTTCATGATCGTTCTACGCGTTCGGAACCGCGAGACGTACGCGTCGGGCGTGGATATTATTAGCGACCGATTGCGAAATCACTTGGCGATTTTTAGCCCTTCGCTCTTCCTCGTTGTCATCTCTAATCTTGCATCGAAATTTGTTTTATTACTCCGAATGGGTCATGGTACCGGACAGAGGAACCTCGTGAAAGAAATACAAACGGCTTGCAATCTCGTAGCTTATACAGGGTGGCGCTAAATGACCTTTCTGGTTCGAATTCGTAATAACTTTTTTAATTTTAGAGTGAAACAAACACATTATTGGAAAAAGATATAGTGTACAGAAGAGGAATCTCGCAAATGGCGGCCTCTTTCTAACACATTTTCCATGACTTTTCGCAAAACTTCAGGTGTTATTGCACGGATTTCATTGCGAATATTGGTTTTCAGTTGGGGAATGGTTGCTGGCTTATTGACGTACACTCGCTTTTTCAAATACGCCCAAAGAAAACAGTCGGCAGCGGTTAAGTCCGGTGAACGCGGTGGCCAGTTGAAGTCACTACATATTGCTTGTTTTTCAAGCAACGAAATGGCATAATCCATCCGTTGCGCGAAGTCTGTCGGCTTCAATTCTTGCACAAGCTGAACCTTGTATGGGAACATGTGCACTGTGGCTAAAATTCTCTGAAGAGACCTCCGCGATAGCCCCAGTTGAGCCGAGCGTCTCCTTGTCGATGTTTCTGCACTGTCCTGCACACTGTCCAGTACACATTGGATATTTTCATTTGTGTGCGCCGTACGAGGTCTTCCTGTACCGGCGAGGTTCCTTACTGACCCTCCTTGCCGAAACTTTGCAACCAAACGACGTATTGTTGGCACTGTGGCACATCGACGATATGCACGCTGCGTCAAAACAATTGATCGTTGGTTTTCAAAATAAAATTCGATGATTTTTGTTCGTTGCTCTGTTGTGCATCTTTCCATATTAAATTCTAGAAGCCTTGTATACAAAATTCTGAAGAAAAAATTGAAAAACATGTTGAAATGAAAAAGTTATAAAGAATTCAAACCAGAAAGATCATCTTGCGCCACCCTGTGTTTGTCGTGGATTATCGTAAAACCTGGTCGGCGCTTGTTCTTCGCTCCGACTCGAGAGCGATCCACGTTCCGGTCGGACAGAATCGGTTGCCGCTTTGCTCTTTCAATTAGCGGTTATTGCGATTTTCTTCATCCCGAGAGGCTGCAGATGATTCTTTGACAGAGAGGGGGCTAGGGGGGGCTGTTAGAGACAAGCGAGTAATCCGGCGGCGTCGTTTTCTAGCGGGAATAATAGCGGAGTAAGAAGCGCGCGATTGAATTGTTTTGTATCTCAATCGTGAGCGGGTTTTATTCATCGGCTTTTCCAATGAGATCAATTCACTTGGTCCGACACGTGTCAGTGAGCCTGTATGGATGGATTAATCACCATAATTCCGACTGTTATCGATTCCTCACGGGGAACAATGTGCCGGCGGTAATAATAATGGAAACATGCTCTCTCTCGTTTCAGATTTACTTCACTGCACGAACGAACCGAACGTGTCGATACCACAGCTGGCGAACCTCTTGATCGAACGGTCGCAAAACACAAATTGGACGGTGGTTTTCAAGGCTCTAATCACGGTGCACCATATGCTCTGCTACGGCAATGAGGTAAAGATTGTTCGTCCGATCTGCAATGCAGAAATGGGAATCGACGAAGTGCTCCTCCGTCGAGCGAGGTCCCCTTGAAGCCGCACGAACACGGACTTGCTTCGGTGTAGGACAGAAGGCGCAAAAGTATTCAATTAGAAAGAAAT
Organism: Lasioglossum baleicum; assembly: GCF_051020765.1. Lineage (NCBI taxonomy): Eukaryota > Metazoa > Arthropoda > Insecta > Hymenoptera > Halictidae > Lasioglossum > Lasioglossum baleicum. The sequence goes on along the minus strand of NC_134948.1, from coordinate 4,777,040 downwards.
GCGACGGCGACGGTACCACTCCGCTACGTTTAATTGGCTTTCCATTGTACCGGCTTCATCCTAATTTTATATTCTGATCGCTCTGGACCCGGGAACTGAGGAAACTCCTGTTCGGAATTCGTAGAACCCGGAAACTTAAAATTCCAATTTAAAAAGGGCTCTGGGAATGTGCTCCCAACGGGGGAAATTGATCTTTCATCGTACATATACTCTCCGTGCCTCGCAAGAAGCAAACTTTGTGTAAAAAGCAAAGCACTTTCGATAGAAATGAGATAGAGCGATGACTTACCATTTTCGTATCATAATCTCCCTATAAAAGATGTACCGATTCTCTCGGCGCACTGGTTCGATCTAATTTTACATCAAAGCAATTTCGCAAATTGAATCAAATTTTCGATCTATGTTTAGATCATTTCCAAGAAAAATAATAACTGCGTCTGTGAATTGTTAAACAGAGAAACTAGCGTTATTACCATCAGTAAATTAAACCTTGAATGTCAAAATTGTGTACTGTGTTACTCACTTGCTTAACGAAATTATTTTAACTAATTTGGAACAACGGAACACGTGCTGTTCTCATGCCGTTACACAAGCCACTGAGGCAAACGTGAAACCAATTGAAACGGACCAATCAGATCATCGATCGACATACGAACCAATCGATATTTGGCGGTTATTTCGAACCGTGAAAGGTCAAATCACAACTTTTAGCTGCTTGTATACCAAGATGTCATGGTAATATTAAATTAACATCAATTTTGACCAATTTGTGAACATTTTTCTTTGCAAAAGATTACATTTAGGTGTTATTGCAAGTGGCAAAGCCACAGGATAATAAAGTTGTTTGGAAAAAATGCATCATCAAACATTACTGGTTCCTTATATTATATAACACGTTCCTTAATGATGTTTGATGTAAAATCAACCGGGTACCCGTTTCGCCTCAATACATCCTTTATCAAAAGTAAATTATCCGATCTAAATTCATGATTTGCCAGTAGGATTGCACGATCAATCAAACCTGTAATCTACCTGACCAGCTGGATTTGTGATATCAATTAGTTTTTAACTTTTTATCAGCTCTAATAACTCTATTATTCCCACGTTCTACAATATTTTAGCTTCAATTGAAAACGAAATCATCGCTCTATCTCATTTCATACGAATTACCCAATCTGACGGCTTGCTGCCGCATTCCTTTCGAATTCCTGCCTGAAGACGTCTTGCGAGGCGCGGCGAGTAGCCATTCTCTGTGTGGCAAGTTTGAAGTCGGCACTCGTAATGGTATGACGAAAGATCAGTTTGGTTTGGGGGCATGTTTGACCGTGTTATCCGACTATACCCTTTGTAGGAAACATCGCGAAAGAGGATAGTTGGTTAGAGGTCTACGTAGTATCCGAACTCGAGCATCCGGGACACCCGAGTAGCGAAAGAGACCCAGCTGCTCTGTTTCGAGGGAGCTCTCCTTCAGCCCGTGATGAGCCCGTTAACAACGCCATTGTGTGGAACTTGTTTCTGTCGGTTCGCGGCTGTTGGATCGCAACGAATCTCGAGCCGGGGTATTATTTACATTGGTACAGAGGTCGTCCAACTCATTTCAGGTTCAGTAATGAGTTGAAGAGGGGAAGTGTCGTCGCCCTTGCTCGCGCGAGAGAACGTGCTCCCGGGATCGAAGTCCGGCACCCGCGATGCCCGCCGATTCGAGCACGATCTGCGGGTTCAGGACCCGCGCGTGTGTGTTACGTGTGCGCGCACGCCGCAACCTTACTAATTTGCCAAGAATTCGCGTCGTGATCATGATCGTGAACGTGAACGTTCCGTTTCAAGTACCTCGGGACTCGAGGGCAGTGATTATCGCAGCCAATTCGACAGTGGTCGCGTACATCGTATTAACGGTGCATTGACCTTTCTGTTGCAGAGGTTTACACAGTACCTGGCATCCAGCAACAGCACGTTTCAGCTCAGTAATTTTCTCGATAAGAGCGGCGTGCAAGGTAACTTGGCTTTGTTTAAAGGACCACACCGACGACCGTTCGGTCGGTCCACTCTCTCTCAATCTCTGTCGGGTGGTTCAATTAAACGTACGATCGTTCTGGCGCGCAGTTTCCGCTGCTCGAAATCCCAGGGGACACGCATCATCTCCGGGATAAATGTGCATACGATAATTGAACCACCCCGAGAATTATGAGAAATCGGGATCCTCTGTATCTCCTTCGTTGAATCGTCGAATGCTGATGCACGCACGCGAGCACAGTCACCGTAAACTGTCAATCACTTCTCTACGGATCTCCGCATTGATATCTTCAGGGAGTCTTTTTACTCACACACTGAACTTCTGATCTCTCGATAATGCAAAGATCAATCTAGGGCGCTGTTTGCACCAAAAGTCCTTCGTTTACATTTCCGAGCAATGGTTTTGCAATATTCAGCCGCATGTTGCCCGTCGGAGAGGCTAGTCGCCGGCGTGACTGCAGCGCCATCTGACCGGCAACATGCAGCTGAATATTGCAAAACCATTGCTCGGAAACGTGAAAGAAGGACTTTTGAGGCGAACAGCGCCCTAGATTGATCTTTCATCTAGCGATTTTGACTACTAAAAAACCCCCGTCTCTGCATTATCGAGAAATCAGAAGTAGTCTAGCGGTGTGTGGAATGTTCACGCGCGAGCGTCGTCTGTTGCAAAAAGACTCCCTTAACAATCTCTTTTTGTTTAGTAATGCATGTCGCCGTTTAATCTCTCCTTAAATAAGAAACTTGACTATAAAATCTTCCCGGCTAACCCGTTAGCATTCCGCAGCTATCTGTATCTGGCCTTTGTCTATGATTTACTAACCTGGAACTAATTTTCTCTCTGTATTTGGCAACAGCAGGAGCACGCATCGGTGAGTTTTTCCATTTAGCCGTACTACTACTCTCCTTTCGCGGACACTTAATTGTCCCTCTCTCCTTAGTCGTATACTAACCATAAGCCTAACAATAAGCGCGCGTCCCTACGGGGTCGGCAAAGCATACTGAAGGGTGTTGGTACTTGATTTCCCATTGGGAAACGTTGGTCCGCCCTTTGCTGAGAATTTTACCGGGTATAGAGTCGCGGTGTATCGAGGACCAACAGCTCGTTCGTGAGATCTCTGGGTTTCTAATTAAATTGACGGCGTTCTTTCTTTCTGATTCACAGGGGAGACCGAGACGATTCTATTCACCGTAGAGTTGCGTGACGCACTCTTCCCGTGCTCAGAGACTGGAAGCGTGTCGGGATCGATAGTTTTAATAACGCCCTCGCGCTTCCACCTGTGCTGCAGTTGCACTCGGACGTGTTCGCACCGGCACTAATTCCTCTCGGTCTCCCCCTACACGCGGAACAAATAACGCCGTCACTGGGGCTGATGATCCGGTGAAAGTTATCCAATCGATTGACCGGTCCCGACCAACGATGAATATCAATGTACACCTTCGTGGATACGCCATGCCAATCATCGACGCTTTACCTACCCGGAAGCCTGTCCAATGTTATTCACAATCACCGCGCAATCACGAGAAGCAGCTTCGAAATTTTCAAAGGATCGTCGGACCCACGAGCATGAGAAATAATATTCGGTTGGCAAGAAAGTAATTTCGATTAAAGCTCATTGCTTGGATAAAAATATTGGGTTTTATCTCACCTTAAAACACCGAAATGTCTTTCTTGCCAACCCAATATTTCGTATGGGTGATTGCCTCTTGTTATTCAAACCCCGCGATTAACAACCGTTCGTTGTAAATGCCTTGGAAAGGTTTCCCTTCACCGTAGCTTTGACATTTAATGAATGAACGTGTCTCTTGTTCGTCAGGCTATGATATGTCACCATTTATCAGGCGATACGCGAAGTACCTCAACGAGAAGGCCCTCTCCTATAGGACCGTGGCGTTCGACTTCTGTAAAATGAAAAGGGGGTAAGGAATTTTGTCTTGTCGAACGATTGTTATCTTCTTAAAGAGCGTGTCAACATTTTGCCGTTCGGTTCCAGGAAGGAGGTGGGCACCCTGCGCACAATGAACGCTGAGAAATTATTGAAGACTCTGCCGGTGTTGCAGTCGCAGCTGGACGCGCTCTTGGAGTTCGATTGTACAGCGAACGATCTGACGAACGGCGTTATAAACATGGCTTTCATGCTTCTTTTTCGGGACCTGATTCGATTGTTCGCCTGCTACAACGACGGCATTATTAATCTATTAGGTAAAACGCTCTCGAAGCTTGTCTAATTTGTATTATTCGGCGAAAGTCCGACGGATCCGCTGATCGTCGTGTCTTCTCATTTCAGAAAAGTATTTTGATATGAATAAAAAACAATGCCGCGAGGCCCTGGACTTGTACAAGAAATTTCTTATAAGAATGGATCGGGTCGGTGAATTTTTGAAAGTAGCCGAGGTAAGATCTATTCGTTTTTCTCACGGAGAACATTATCCTAATTTTGAAACTGATTGTGAAAGTAATTTTTGTTGTTGGTTCGCAGAACGTCGGAATCGATAAGGGAGACATACCTGATCTAACAAAGGTAATGAGACATTAAGGACACTATTTAATTTTCAGAAAGATGATTCAGGATATCAGAGTGAATTTATTTTGATATAATCGAAGCGATATTCTCTAGCCGTCGAGATATTAAAACTAGACATTTGTCAGGCCCCAAGTAGTTTACTGGACGCGTTGGAGCAACATCTTGCCTCCCTGGAAGGGAAGAAGGGCTCCGCGGCGAACACGCCCACGCAATCCGCAAGGTATGTCGAATCAGAATCTCCCTATACGATTCGAGTTTATGTTAACGTTCAGAGTATGAGTAAAGAGAAACTAACTTTGAAGAATATTTTGCGATATCTGAACGTATATTCTCTCTCTGGTTAGTCAAAGTCAAAGGTGTCATTGTTGTCGAGAAACCAACGAGATCTCTGTTCATTCAGCGAAAAGAAAAGAAAAGATCAAAAAGCGCAGACGCATCGATCAAACAAAGAATAGGCATTGAACATCCCAAAACAGACTTTCTCCCCACGTTTTTTCTGCCGTTTCTACAAATTCTGCAAAACACAAAAATACAAATCCTATTGATCATCCGACCGATAATCATATTCTATTCTCCTCGCAAAATGTTTTGTCAGTTTGTAGGGTGAAAGGTAATGTGGTCATTTGTTTTTTATCGCTTGCAAAGATGCGCTTTTACGTTGAACGATTCTTTTCGATCCCCCACCACCACAAAAATCCCCCGCCGAACCCGCCCCACCACCCCTCAGTTATTATTTTTGGTTGATTAGTCTTTTACGTTGCGGTCTACATAGTTGCAGTTCCTCGATATTTTTCTATATATGTTTCTATCTGAATTGTGTTTGCTTTCTGACTTTTTAGATATTGGTGAAGCATTTCCAGTTTTCTTGTTTGAGCTGCGTACCGTGTACACTGCTGCTCAAAAGTTGTGGATCATTTAGTCGACGACGCTTGTATGTATGGCACATTTCTTTTTCTCTCTCGTTCCAACGATCCAAGTGATCCGAAACTTTTGAGCGATGGTACATATATATGTATACATGTATACGCGCGCATGCACGCACGCATCAAACGATCGTGTATGTGTAACATATATGTATGCATATATATTGATATAATTTTCGCTGAATTTTCACTTAGCTTGCAAATTCGTACCTTTCAGTTCTTTTTTCTCTGCGCAAACTATGTTTTCTGTATTTTTCCGTTGATCGTCTCTCGCACATGTCCAAGGTTCTCCTTCTCTTCGGTTCTCACTTCTTAATTCTGTACAGTGTTTCGGAAACAGCACATTGTCAGAGTGCACCGACTCGCGAGAAACGACTCATTCGTCGGGTATCGATTCCGGACAAGTAAAAATACGTAGCTTCTCTCTGAAAATCTTCACCATCGCGATGAAAATTCTGTTGGCGAGCAACGGAATTGATTCGTTTTGCTACCGACGAGCCAAAGCACAACAACTCTCTTTTCCACGAATTCTCCCATTCAGGAAAGCTAGAAGCTAGGCGATACTTTGTTGCACACAATTAAATCTGTATATAAGTGTACGTGTGCTAGCGGGAGCGTGTCTGTGCGTGTGCGCGCCGCGTGTGTGTGTGTATGTGGATAAGAGGATACAGTACCAGTACGCTGTAGCCAGTAGCAAAGACAAAAGAAGGAGCGTCTTTTTTCTGTTGTTTTATTCGTTCGTTGCAACACACATTGTCACTAGGTGGAACGAGTTCAAAGTAACCGCTTGCGTGTGCTTCCGTTTAACCTGTTAACCGGAGTAGAACGGATATACGCGTCGGTTCTACTCGCCTGTGAATCCTTCTCTTCTATCTTCGAGAATAATTGCATCTGCAAGATAGTTTCTTTTATTACATAAAATCAATCGAAGCGAATGCTGCCTGTAATTATCGTCGACGGTTAACGGGTTAACAAGATACGGGAAAAATAGCCTAGCTAAATATGGTCTGGCGAAAATGATGTATGTGTAAAAAGAAAGAGAGAGAGAGTGACTTGGTGAGAATGCGTGCGCGTATGGGAGCACTGACTAGTTGAAACTTTTTTACACATCGTTGTATCTTTATACATATTACACCGTTTCTTTGTTTTTTTGTTTGTCTTCTCCTTTGTTTTCAATGATCAACGTTCCTTTTCGCTCCTTCTCGGCCACACTCGTCGTCGTCTACGTTGAAAACGGCTTCTCTGTTCCCATCCCGGTGCGAATCCACGACGCTCTCCATCGAGACACGTCCATTGCCCCGCCCCCCTCTCACCCCCGCCCTTCACCCCGCCCACAACCCCCGCCCCTATCATTCTCCAAGCAGCAATAGAACGAATGTAAAGTCGGGAGTGTCCGCCCTGTCTTCCACCAGTACTGCGTTTGGAACAGCAGCCAGTAATAACCGTCTCGACCACACCGGAAATGGACACATCGACGAAGCACTCAGGCAGCAGGCCCTCGCTGAAGAGGAGGCCGCGATGAACCAGTACAAGGTACCAGCAATTACAGTGAATTCTGTAGGTTCAGTCTTTTGTTGAAAGAAAATCGCCTACTTCCTGCTAGAGCGTGCTCGTGTACCTTAAACGCGTTTCATAGTGTCTATGAATTTCAGGCGAAGGTGCAATCTCCGTCGGGTGGGCCCAGCACAAACCCATTCCTCAGTTCACCGACAAACAATGCCGATCAGCCGATCGTGGATTTGTTTGGCGCACCGCAAGCAGGAGCGGCCAACGAATCTCAGGTAGCTCGATTTAGACCCTCCTCTCGGTGGTCCTGTAAATCAGAGGTCGACGAGAAGAGGGCGTGGCCTTTGAAAATCAGCCGAAACGAGCACTTCTTGACGGCCTCTGCTGTAGATCAAGCATGAGCAGAAATTAGCGCTTACGCCCCGGCCGACTCGAGAGCGAATAAGCCACGCCCACTTGAGTAGGCGTTACTCTCGGGAGACACGCCTAGTCCCAACGGGGCAAAGAGCGCTCACTGTCCATGCCTGACCTAGATGAACGTGTTGAACGTTCAGAAATTGATTTGATTCGTTTGAGCCGCAGAAAGCGTCGGATGATCTGCTCCAGCTAGCAGGTAATCCGTTCGCGGACATGTTTGGTGCACCTCAGACTGCACCCGCCCAAACAGCGCAGCCACAGAACAACATGTGGATGACTAATGGTAACGGTAAATACAAGTTTGTTTTTTTTGGTTTATTTCTTTTTGTTTGTTTGTTTGTTCGTTCGTTTAAATCGTTTGTAGATTAGTGATTCACGCATTTGTTCACACCATCGAACATATTTAGATCGATTGGCACGATTAGATTAATTCGCATTGTTCATTTAAATGCGGGACACTTGTCACGAACAAATGTAGGAGTCACTGTATTCTCCCGCTCGATCATTTTGCGTTTGTCTCATTTGCTTTTTTATTTTTGATTTGTAGGTTTCGCGGCAGTACCACCGGCAAATAATAACTTTGTTACAGATAATAGCTTCTCTTCCGTATTCGGTAATCAAGACTCTCAGTCTGGTAAGTATCAAATCCTTCGTTTCTTTTATATCACTCTTTCTTTCTATCTCAGTTATAACATGATTTTATTCTGCACCGTTTCTTCTCTATCTTTCTATCTATCTATCTATCTCTCTCTCCCGTCTCTCTCTCTATCTCTATCCTCGTTCACATTGTACATATACATACCCCCGTTTCTCTATACTGCAAACAGTTTCTTATCGCTTAACTATTTATCTTTTTCTCTCGTATCATTGCATCTGTGACTAAATTGCCTAGATCCATAGGTGACGATGCCTGTGCAAGTTAATCCTCGTTTAAGATTTTCGACGGGAATGCCCCTGTGACATTCCTGTCCAGCAACACACAAGGACAACACGCTCCCATAGTTCACATACTCGACAGCGATTTAACCCCTCGGATCCGACATCAGTACGCCGTACTGGCCCCGGGGAATAATTTCAATATTGATTACAGAAGCGCGCGCGTTATTGTTCGCATTCTAGAATTTCAAGATAACTTAGCGAAAATATAAAGAAAAAGTGTACGTCGTCGCCGAAGGGTTATCTGTCGAACCGTAAAAGTAAATGTGCTTCGTAGTATGGGGTCTAGCGGATCTCCAGCAATCTCGGGACACCTATGCCAGCGTAGGAAGAAGTATCGATGTTCTAACCGAGTGTTCTGCCGAGGAGAGGACGCTGTCTCGATCTAAGGTGCTAGTCCAGACAGTGTCCTCTCCATAGAAAGCCACGCAAAGAGAGTCGAATCCAAAAAGATCAGAGTCATTCGGTCTTGTACTAAATGCGAATAATGTTGCAGCGCGTTAGCCCGAAGAACAACGATGTTTCTTACCCACGTGATCATCCACACATCATCTGCTCATCATCATCATCACCACCATCACTACCACCACCACGATCATCATCTTCATCATCATCGTCATCGTCATCATCCTAACCATCATCCCAAATGAAGAGCGTGCACGCAATAACACTCTCATGGTCTCATCGAGGAACTCGAAAATCATTCTTCTAATCACTCTGAAAAGTCGCAAAATTAACCCAAGGCGTGAATGCCGAAGCTAATCAATGCACACCTTGATTTTTGCGCAAGCTGGTGCTCCAGGAACGTCCGGATCCGTACCGAACCCATTCATGTCCGACTTCCCCTCCCTCGGCGGTCAACCACCGCAGTCGAACGCTCCTGCTTTCGGTCTGTTCGATCAGCAGCAGCAACAGCAAGCTGCTGGTGGAGCAGACGGGAGCGGTGCGATTGGCGGCGACGGTCAACAACCGTCGCAGACCGGAGATCTGTTCGGTGCCGGCGGACAGGCGGACCTCTTCGGAGGTGATTCGGCGGTCTCGATGGCCGGGGACGGGGTCGCCGGGGACCATGCCGCGGAGACAGCGTCCTCGGCGAACCTCGCGACCGGCAAATCGAGTGCAACCCCGCCTTCAAGACCGCCACCTCCCACGACAACCGGTAGCAGCACTCCGCCAGCGGGTCAAGGTACTGCTGCTCCCGGCAAACCCGGCGCTGTAAACCCAGCCTCGAACGCATCCAGCAAGAGCGCTTTCGACGATCTAAACGATAGCATTCGCATGGCACTGGGCGGGTCTCCGTCGCGATCGGCACCCCCTGTCGCTCAACAAATCCCAACCGCGCAACAAGCACAGCAACCTCTGCAACAGGGTTTCGGCATGTTCGATATGGCCGCTAATATACCAGCCACCGGGCAGCCTGTTATGCCTGGTGGACCGATGATCGGCTACGGTATCTCTAGCCAAGTCCCGGCTGGATACGGTTCCCCGGCAAAACAGCCGATCTCAGGTGACGGGAAATGTATGGATGTTTCCTCACACACACTCTCTTTCTCTCTTTCTTTCTATCTCTCTCTGTCTTTTTCTTTCTTTCTGTCTTTCGTTCGTTCTTTCTTTCTTTCTTTCTTTATCTCTTCGCTCTCTGTTCTCTGCATGCTCGACAGGAATCGATGATGCTTCGCGTGGATCACCGGCTATCGTACTCTGTTCGACACTTTGAAATTTTCTTCAATACTGCTCAACTTTCGTTGGGAACATTTATTCTTTCGCCGGGAACGAAGTACGTGCTGCGAGAAGCGAAGCGTCAGCGACTCCTTCTGTTCTACGCCGATCGAATTCTAGACCGCTTTGCTTGAACGTCTCATCTCATTTGTAGTGTAACAATTGATCCACGATCTAACACCGTGTACACTATCACCAGTAGATCAGATTACTTCTGTCCACGGTGCATTATACAGGTGTGCCGACTTAGCATTTCTGTAACGTTGACGTTTTGTGATAGATGGGTAGTAATTCTCTGGCCGCCGCCAGACGGCGCATGGTCTGTAGGTACCGTACGTGTTCGAATGAGATTGTGTGTATTCAACAGCGCGCTGAATACGCACAATCTCATTCGCACACGTACGGTACCTACGACCCATGCGCCGTCTGGCGGCGGCCAGAGAATTACTACCCATTTATCACAGTTTTCTGAGGGAAGTCGCCACACCTGTATAATGCACCGTGCTTCTATCACGTTTGGTTTGCTCGAAAAGAAGCATGGCATCTTTGGCGTGTTCAAAGTGTATACATAGAGAAATCGGTAGACTCTCTTACGTGCAATCTCGGAGAGGGATAGCACGTTGGAATAGTGCTTTCGAGCCGTTTATTTCTTTTCTTTCCAGTTCTAGACTCTGTGGCACAGTTATGTTTTAGTTTATCGTTAGCAAGAGAGGCAGTAGTTTTATTCTCCGTTCGAGATCCATGCTTTTGTTAAGGTACAGAATTATGTTGTCACTTCTGTAACCAGCAAACTATTGTCGTTCCCGATTCTTGGTTTACGGGGCTTTGGCTGATGTAGATGTTGCTTAGGTTTTGACGGTATAGGCTCGGTGATAATGCCGACCGCTGTAGCTGGAGATAATCACATTTCAGCAGCAGGACAGCAGCCTAACGCCGCGTCCACCGGCAAAGTATTGACCGGGGACCTTGACAGCAGTCTCGCCAGCCTTGCCCAGAATCTGACTATCAACAAGAGCGCGCAGCAGCAGGTCAAGTGAGTTGAGACCGCCCCGCATCTGCAGAGTGTACCGAATGGCCTAGAAGTTATTCCTCCACTTGTTGAATTAAATAGTTTCATCAGTCTGCTGAGTTGTACTATAATATTTCTCAAAAATTTTTTTCACGATCAAAAATACCATAACCATGAAGATTGAGACCGTAGGTTTACAACGACACCCACCTAGATTGGGCATTCGGTACACTGCGCGGTAAATATTGACAAATATGTTGTCAAGGTCATCATTTTGAACAACTTCTTCCTGTATATGTACGTCTTAGTTCAATAAATCGAGATTACGAGCACAGTTCATTCCGCAATTTTTATTAATATTAATATCTTGAATCGAAAGTATAAAGTCTTTTAAATAAAAATTCTTGTAGGAGGATGAAGTTGTCCTTGAATGTTGACCTTGGCAACATAATATGCGAAGATGAAGGTCGTCGGAGTCTTTTGTCAATATTCGCTCACTGTGCTTTTGTCAGGACCGTTTTTGTTAACGATCGAATAAACTTCCAGGGGAATGCAGTGGAACTCGCCTAAGAACGCTGCGAAGACCGGTGGCTCGGTCGGCGGATGGACACCTCAGCCAATGGCAGCGACCACGGGCGCTGGTTATCGTCCAATGGTAAGCGGATCTGGATCGTCCAGGCCGATCCGTTTTTCCAGTCTCGATTTGTTAAACCGGCACGTTGTTCTTGATCGTTACCGAACTGTCTGCCCTTAGTATCGTTGTATCGCGATCCGTCTGTGTTGTTTACCATCGCACGAATGCTCCGCGTCCATAAGATTTCGATGAGCGCTGACAAATTATCTGCTCTTACAATTTAACATTGAACCGTTATCCGCATGCAGTTCTTTTCTCTCGTTATTACGATAATCAGTGATTGCCTTATCACTAATGTTATTACAACATCGCGACTATGTCTTTCCGCATAGTCACGATGCGATAAACGTTTTCGCTTTCTTTTTTTCTATTTTCGTTGTCTACGGTGCGGAACGCGATCGAACGGGACGCAACCGGATCACGTCGGTAGATATAACAGAGGGGAGCGAGTTCAATGACAGAAAATAGAAAGTTCCGCGGAGAATTTGTACTTTGCTGACCCCGGGTCACTCTCGTGAACCGGTACACGTGGTGTACGCGACACACTGCGTTGGCACGCTTGCTTTATCGCTCGACAAGCTTTCGCACAGATAAATCACTGTCAAACACGGGGACGTTTTCCTGTTCTTTTCGTCGAGGAATCCGACGATCGAAGGACTGTGTTTGACCCTCGATCGCGGTGCATTCCTCGGAGGAACTGTCGCATAGCTTCCCAATCCGACTATTTGAAGATAATCATAGCAGAAACGCGAATATGCTCGCGGATGTGGTTTACAGAAACGGTTGGGAAGCTATGGATTAGAATTAGAGCAACGCTGGGATAGCATAAACATTCATAGTTAGGATTATAGACGACGAGAAGGTGATTGTTGATCGGCGCACTTAGTACAATGCATGCATGGCGTATGGCATGCCACATGGCTGTTGCAGGGTCAAGGAATGGCGCAGCTTCCTCCAACTACCCTGGGCTTCCCTAGCCACGCCGCAGCGTTGGTAAGTTAGTATTCCACACTCCGCGAGAAAAAAAAGAAGTCCTATCTGTTTCACGTGGCTGCCGTGTAACAACTGTCCCCACTAACTCTGCGTAGAGATGAAAAGTATATACGAGCGGCAACCGAACGGCGGAAGAAACGATTGATTTTGAACATTGTCTGTCCACGAGTTTTCTTTCCACTATGTTATGCTGCATCTTGCTACTCTCTATCTCTGCTTCTACTATATTTATCTCTCTGTTGTACAGTTGATATGCACACGTGTGTTTTTAGTTCGGAGACTAGTCTTTCTAGTTAGAATTCTTGTATCTTTTCTCTGTGTTAGTCGCACGCGATGGTACCTTATCGATCACCGGTATACATACAGGGCGAGTCGTTCGATCACCTAGATCGTAACCAACTTGTTGCACACAAAAATGGTACATACAATGTTTTTATATTTAGTAAAAAGTTATTAAGGTATACTTCGATGAAATTTCAGTGGAAGTATAATGACGAAACCCTTCTTTTCTGTTTTTAATTATTTTTTTACGAAACTTCTACCATTTTTCCGATGAAGCGATTCGCCCTGTATATTCTATATAGTGTACATAACGAACTACCAGCAGCGATGCAACACTGTTTCCATTGTACATAGAGAAACTTTGTAAATACACTATGGTTGCAGCGGGTCCTCTTTTACACGCATCCGAACGAGTCTAAAACCACTGTACCATCTGTATCTGTCTCCTATCTCGACCCACTGTCTCAAAAGACCTATTAGACACTAACAAACTCTAAAACAACACTGTACACTTCTAAACGTTGCGACCCGAGAACGGTTGGGTCCTCCGGACGATATAAAAAAAGTACCAAAACAAAAAAAAAAAGAAAAGAAGATTACATGGAAACAGGTGGACGTGAAAATGGTAAACATTCCAGAAAAGTACAGGCTGGATCTGATTGGGCGGCTTTCTGGTGTCCCTAGGGAATGCAAGGTGTCCCAATGGGCATGCAGGGCATGAGGCCGATGATGAACGCAATGCCTGGCGGTGGTCCCGGCGGCATGATGGTTGCAGGAGGAGCCGCGCCAATGATGATGCCCAATGCGAATCCCATGATGGGTGCTAATCTACAACAGCAACCGCAACAGCAACCGCAACAACCTCAGCCTGCTGCGCAACCACCGCAAAATAACGCGGTCCAACTCGATCCGTTCGGTGCTCTGTGAAGCGATTAGGTATCTATCCTCCCAACTCATCGAGTAGAGATTCCGCTCCAGCGACACAACAAGCAAACGAGACCAAGACCGTGTACATATATATAGTTTTTCCGATTAACTGTAATTAACGCTTCCGTTGTGATTAACAAAGCCAGAGTTCGCTCCCAAACACCGATCTCTCCGAAAGTAGATTGATCCACTAACTTCTTCTCTTTCTCACAGTCGAGTCTTGTTCACATGCTCGGAATAATTAGAGGCTTCGACGGCTCGCTGACAGGTATTCGACACGCACAGCGTGTCGGAGCAATGCTATTATCATAGTAGAAAACCGCCTGGAAATAACGTAAACGTTAGGTTTCTATCGTATTCGAAATTGTTTTTCGTCGAACCTGTTTCCCGCTAACACATGGTCTGTGTCTGTTTTCAGGAGTTCGGGTTAGAACCGAGCGGACGAAGCACCAATTCTGTACATACTGTGTAATATGCCTAGGAAATGTGCCCTGCTTGCTCTCGTTATTCTACGTAATACCCGTGACGACCAGGCTCCCCGTCCCCAACCTCCCCGAAACGCAAGTGTCTGCACGACGTGGATCATCGTCATCGATCAGCGGGAGTACGCGAACGACGGACGCCCAACCACCTCTCCCCCACCACGTTACATTTCTACATGCTGATTGAGTATAATCGCGTATACGGGTTTATTCGGTTTACGGCGTTGTTGCCTTAACACGAGAAAAATATATGTGTAGTCTCAGAGAATTGTAAACACGCTTACGAAAAAAAAAATTGTACACACACATAGAAGAGAAAACTAACGAACGAACAATATGTACAAGGCAACTAAAAAGCGAGAGAGAAAGAGAGATTAGAGAAAAAAATCACGCTGCAGAGAGAGAGAGAGAACGAACCGTATTGCGTTTAGAATTTCATGAGCGTGGATGCGACTATTCCGTAAAAAGAGTTGACTGTGATAGTACTGCATCGACATTGTAGCGTTTTCCAGTAATTTAGCCAGGGAAAGATTTTGAATGAGGATCGCGTGTGATGAGTACGTGCGTGTGCGTGTGTCTCTGCGTGCGTTTTCGCGCTCGAAAAAATGGGGGAGAGAAAGAGCGAGAGTCAACGAAAAAAAAACAAACAAACTGCGGCCGCGAAAAGAACCTTCATTCGTAGACGAAACAGAGGGTGTCTTGAATAGTAGCTCCGCCAAGCTTTATACACAATACTGGAGATGGTGTCGAGTAAACGAGCATTCCTTGACGCAAGGGAGCCCGTAGATCGGTGGTTTGTCATGATTCTAAACGTACATACGTCTCGGGAATATTCTATGTATATTATACATATATATATATATATTTAAATATATATATACATATATAGTATATGGTGAGCCAGGCCGTTCTCCGGCTAGATTGCACGAGCACGTTCCCCGCTCGTCGAGATACGATTTAGTGTATAGCATTCTATTCGGAGCCGAATTCGCTGCGAATCACATTTGTCGGGCGTCCAAGTTCTCCTCTCCGGTTGTTGTTCATCGAACGTGCTGGCGCAGTTCAACGGGAGAATTCTGGGACACTCGATTATACTTGGCCGATATGCATGCATCTACATTATTGTAAAATTATGCGTACCGCATGAGCGTGTGGGCCGTACGCTCGCGATCGAATTCGCGCGCGAGATACAACGTTGAAGATATAAATATATCTAAATGAAAACAAAAAAACAAATAGATAAATATATACACGTACATAATGCGTATAAGTTAGGTCAGTGCAGAAGATCACGCCTTTGTTGTATTTTCGCACGAAATCCGGCACGAAATTTTGCACTGACGTAACAACATATGTATGTGTATATGTTTATTCGTATTTACATATATATGTATATATAAATAACTGTATATGTATATGGCGTAATACTAATCTAGCGCATCCGTGTCGCTCTCCACGTTTCATTTTCGTACTCTTTACCATGTATCTTTGATTTCGACTCAGGGCGCTGAAGCAGTTACGACGTATCCTTTGTTAAAAAGTATTAAATACTAAATGAGAAGTATATATATAAATATACATATATATATATACATATATAGATAGGTATACATATAGAGGGGGAGAGAAAAAGAGAGAGAGAGTGTGTGTGTGTGTATATGTGCGTGTGTGCCTGAACGACGAGTGTATGAAAACGAGAATGAGCGAAGAATGTGGAATATTAGTTAGTCTCACTAATGTTCTTTATCCGTATACCGTTCCGAACTGTCTTAATTAGGTATTCGAACGAACTATCTACGCAAGTTAAGGTTTATGATACTCATATGGTTATTATGAATGTAATATCGCGAGTCTACAATTCAGTATGGTACTATTAATATAGTCAATAATTCCCGTTCGAAGGTCTAATTCGGGATTCGTTCTCGTCCCTCCCTCGCGTTGGGAATCATGCGTGCGCGCGCGATACGTTATCGGTTCCGAATCGCAAACAATCGTTGTTTCCGTCGTCGAAAAGAAAAAAAACGGAGGCCGTAAGGATCCTAAGGGGGGCGACGATTCGGTCGCGCGTTACACCGACGCGTTGAACCTTTGTTTTTGTTTTTCCACGGGCTGTCCGTGGGAGTGGCTCGTGTACAGATGAAAGAGAGAGAGTGTGTGTGTGAGAGAGTCTAGAGTTCAACGGAATCGCGGGAACGCCGTTGCGTACCTCTGTGACCACTGCTTTGCGCCCGATCTGACGTCGAAATTGTTTTCTCGATTCTCGTTTTTGTTAACGGAAGTCCGAGTTCGTTTGCTTGGCGAATTAAAACTGGTCGATTCGAAAGAGTTCTATCTTGGCTCCCGCGAACCCTTGCTTTCCAAAATGAGAACAACAAATCTTTCTTCTGTAATCGACGAGCGATGGAATTAACGCTTTACCTACCGATTTAGCAGAGTCCTTGACATATCAAAGGTGAATAGTTTAGCTCTTCTCGCAGTCGAAGCTGTTTTGACTCCAAAATTTGAGTATATTTCCATTTTGTTTATGTGTAGTGCATTTTGTTGGATTGCGGTAACTATTAAGTGGACGTAGCTCGGAGATGTTAGGAAGCCTGCCGATAGGTTTCCGGTAGCTAAAGCGTTAAGGATAATCGCATGATCAAAGCCAGCAAACGTCAGACCGTGATGTTAATTTAATGAATCGGAACGCTGTTCGTCGAGATCGCGACGCTGGTTGTCGGGAAGCGACGTCTCGATGGGAATGACGTCGATCGGAAAACGTTGGACCTTAAACGTGAGAAGCCAGGGGTGCGCAGGCACGTTTCGTTGGATTGTCAGTGATCGGTGACAGGAACGAGTCTAGATCAGTTTTGTGCGGCCTGCTCCGAGGACACAAGGAACCGATTAAAATGGTAACTTTTGATCAGTAAAACGTGTGTACATGGTCTATTTATTACTCTCCAAGCGAACCTATCTGTCGAATAAAACGACTGTCTATATGTACGTGTACAAGAACGGACGTGTACATTTTTCAGCCGTCATCCCTCGACGATTTGCACCCCTGACCCCCCACCAGGTCCAAGTCTGCGACTTACTTAGCTTAGGCGTCCTTGTATAATACGAATACGGTTCCAGGATTTGGCGAGAACAACGGCCATAGGAGACTAAATCATAAATCACGTACGTTCAATTAATGACTATGGATCACGCGAGAAAATACTGGTCACCAATAAGTTTCGAAGAACTCGATGCACTCGTGGTAGCAAGCGAAGAAGTCGTGGACCATCGTTCACTGGCCTCTCGTCGCAAAACTAGGGACAAAATCTGTAGAATCGTAGCGACGGTATTTGTTTATATATGTATGCATTGTATATACAGGGTGAACCACGAATTATGATCAGTGGAGATTCCTCTGTTATTAGCAGTCCGATCGAAAATGTTTTTATCAGACACGGCATGGTTTCAAGAGAACTTTCACGTGATTATAGCGATTTTTTTGTCGACTCTTTTTTTTCGTGATTCTTCAAGATCACCTTTTGTTGTCAATCTTTTGCTAATACGCCTACAATTTTTTTACGCTTATCTGTTAGAATACTTCGAAACGAATTCGGTAAGTATCATAATCGGACTGCTAGTAACAGAGTAATTTCTACGGATTACGATTCGTGGTTCACCCTTATATATGTATATATACAGCCTCGTTAGTTCGGACCAGACCAGTTATATCAACGAACGACTAGCAGAGATGAATGTAGCGTCGAGACAGGAAAACGGTGTAAACTTACTGGTGATCGAATGTAACAGGACAATATTACATGTACATGCATAAACGCATATTTTATCGAGAATCATAGAGCAGTAGCGATCTACGTATCTCTCCCTTGTAAGTTAGCGGAAGACAACGCGAAGTTCAAAGCGGAGACGAAGTAACGAAACGCTATGTCAAATCTTTCGTCGATACCGCCATTAACGCGTTCAGCGCCTCGCCTCGGGTGACCGTAATTTTCATGTCCACGCCGATTAGTCAATTGCGAGCAATCGTTTCGTTTGCTAGATTACGCTAGAACAGGCACGCGGGCGAGAGCTTCGAGGCAACGGAGAAAAATTTTCTATTTTGCTCCGCGGACGCCTGGCTAACTGTCCCGCGGGGCAATCTCTGCCCGTGCCTGCGCTAGACGCTCGTAGGCGTTCTGCCTGCTGTACTATAACCGATCGCATTACGCGAGACTGGAGTATCTTACCGTTGCTTGGCATTTATCATTGTGAAACTACATACTTAAGGACACTTGTAATTATAATTGTAGGATTAGGGGCGGGGTCGAGGGAGATGGCAGCGATGCCGCTGAACGCGTTGAGAGCGCCAGCCTAGAAGAACGTGTAAAGTCGCTAGCACTTAGCGGACATATTTTGTTTAACGAACAAAGAGTGTAGCCGGATTAGATGGTCACATGTGCCCCCAAACTAAATTGGTCTTTCGTATCGTTCGACTAGGTCCCCATAGAAAATCCGCGATAATGATTGTCATAAAACTAGTAGCGCTGAATGATCAATCAACTAATGTCGATCGTGCCCCCAAACTAAATTGATCTTTAATTTTAAAAATTATTGTCATAAAGCTAGTAGCGTTAGATATCAATTTATTCGTTCCGAGATGAACGAAATTACAGTGCAAGGTGCAAACATCTGGGATCTTTCTGAAAATCGAATTTGCAATCGGAAATTCGGACTTACCGACTTGAAACTCGGCACACAGATTTTCGGGGGCGCGTTTGACCACCCCATCCGGCTACTGCCTTACCAAGAGAACGGACGAGCCCTATCGAATCTATATCGGTAGCCTAGGAATCGAATAGAGGACGGAGAAGCTGCTATTTTTTCGGACCGCGATACATACGTGTCTGGTACTACACCTCTGTCATGCTACGTTATCTCGATTTTTCCGTTCTACCTTCCCTTCTGTCAAGGACGTCTCTCTCTTGAATGGTAGCGATAAGCGCGCGCGCGCGCGCGCGTACTCGAGTGAGCGCGAAAGCTCTTATCGATTTCAATGGGGACGCGATATACATATACACTGTGTACCAGTCTTGTAATATTAGTTGAGACGCTATTATTTACCATTTTACTTTGCATTAATTGTCATTGAACGTCATTATGCGCTGCGGATATGTTGTAACGATTATTATGTAAACATGAATGGCGTTTAATAGAGTATTTATTGAAATTAATTCTTTGTTCTTTAATTCGCGGACGGAACGCGACGAACGGTCGCCCGCGAAAATGAAATCTGTCTTCGGTCTCGGTTTACCGACTGATAGGCACAACTGCTTCTAATTGAACTTATTCCGCAGGGATCATGAGCAAGAGGAGGAAGGTAGATTATCATCATCTAGTCGGACACACTCGGAAATTGCGCGCCGGTCAGAATTGTTCTCAGCAGACTTTGATCTTCCACCCTTTTTCGTTCGAACATTTTTCCGGGTGTTGGAGGTCAGCAGGAAAGAAATTGTTAGAAACATGTCCGGCACCATTCAGCACTAGACGAATAATGCCAGAAGCTAATGGAAATTTCAGAAGTACTCACAGGTTCATTATTTTCATTTCAAATTCCATATCGGAAACCACGGCACAAAACGATTACTTTCAGGGACCATAATTGTTCTAACTGGACTGCGGATCTTTATGCATTCATAGAAAAATTTAGTAGATGAGATTCAAAATTGTTGGACAATTTTTAAAAGTGAAGTCGTCTTAAAATCATTAAGGGAAGAAATAACATTCAATTTAGTTTCTATTTCTTGTAATCGATGCAGACATTTCTTATTTTGCATAAAGATCCGTAGTCTAGTTATAACCAAAAAGAAGAAAAGTCATAGAATAACAAGTATTTCATCGACTAAAGTCGTATTGGTTGCAAATAAGGATTATAAGTAACCGAAAATTTGTTCTGTTGTTGGTAAATGTTATCGTTGAGGGAAATTCATTTCGATCACTTATAACTAGACTGCGGATTTTATGCATTTATGACAAAAATGGGTACATACAATTTAAAGCAGTGAACATGTTAAAAATATTTAAGAACATCAATGTATTAGTTTCAGCTTGATAGGATAATTAAAGGAAGAATAGAATTTTTATTTGGCTCTTGTGACCTGCAATCGATGCAAATATATTTTATTTTGCATAAAGTTCCGCAGTCTACTTATAACACAGTTATCAATGAGAGAAATTTATTTCGATCGTGCTCATAACAGTTATTGATGAAGGAAATTTGTAGTAGTTATTATTAAACAGTACAACTTTCAAATGGTAGACAATCAATTATTTCATACAATTTTTATTCGTAAAATTAATTGCTGCAATCAAAATTGAATGTGCAAACAAACAGATTTTGTGTTGTTCTTATGGTCTATTGATTCGTCTTGTTGTACGAAACCTTCACAACCTTGCTCCATCCGAAAAAGAGTAGACAACTCAATAATTAAATTAGCAACCAAAATTAATTTTCTCATCAATAATTATTATGAACAAGTGAGATAAATTTCGCTCATTGATAACTGCTCTGAGCAATCGAAACAGTTTTTCTTCATCGATAACAGTTATCGAGGATGATAACAACAGGATATCAGGACTGGCTCGCAGGACTGTGGTTTGGTAGCTTTGTGAATAACTGGTCGAGTGTGCGGATATTCCTTGAGTTTATTATAAGAGCCTGACAAGCTCTCTTACTGTAACTTTCAATACGGCGATTCGATTCTCACCGATCTCTTGAAACCGGCACGCGAAACGGCAGCGATTCGGCATATATTCGTTACAATTCAATTTCGCCGATCAGGAGCTGAGACGACACTTACAATTAGCTAAAGACGCAGGGTCATGTAACAAAAACTGTCAACAGTCACTAGTGACTGAATCTCCGGAACGCTTGGAAACAATACCGGCTCAAGCAACCGGCGAGCTATTAACAGCTATTTGAACGATATTTCGCTCACGTAGATATGGTTTTAAACAAGGAGGATCCAATTTTTCCAACACTAATAACTGTTATTTACAACCAAAAAGTATAAAAATCGATATTTTTTAATCATTTCGTACTCCGAATTTTTTAAAAAATATTTTGTCTACATTATCTGAAATTTCAATAATAATCAACTTTTTATGAATGATTTTTTATCGTGGAAAATTTTAGAATAACTGTTATTTCTGGTCCCTGATCACTACATTCTTCCGCTTTCTTCCATTAGGTGCACGCTGTACAGAACGTCAAATTTTATCGTCCAGTAACAAATACCCGAAAGAACTCGACCCGAAGTCATTGCAATAAGCGAAGCAGTGAAAGGACTAGCGCTGAATGTCTACGGAGAAGATAACAATGGATACGGGATAGCGAAGAAAATGAAATGACACGACAGCAAAGTAATGAACTTAATGCCTATTAAACACGGTCATTGAGATAGGACAGAGCTCTCCGCTAGACAATATCTAATAGGGGCCCGCGGATGATTTGCCACTTATGCAAGCGTTCTTGTTGCATATGCTGTAGTGGGAGATCACGATACAGATGTCTGCGAACGCTATAGCAAACACTTTCAACGAGTTGCCGCCGTGACATCGGTCGAACGTAGTTGCTTTCGACCCGCCGGTGTCGATTGATCGTGATTGACGTTTTACGCTTATACTTTGTCTCTGCCAGTTGCTCCGAGAAGCATCTCCGTGCCGATCATGCACTGCATCAAGAAAGACGTTGGGTGAGTTCATCCAGACACAAACGATCCTAATGTGTAAATAATAAGAGTGTATATAGAGGATTGGAAAGAATTCGAAATTTCGTGCAATGCGTTTTATGTAAGCGAACTGGAATTCCACTAAAGGGAATACCTTTAATGTTGTAATTCCCAGATAATTGCTATACCGAGGCACGTTCTAGATTCGAGTCACCGAAAAAAGGAATAGCGCGCGGCGGTTCGAGAGAAAGTGGAATGCAATTCTGCAACCCTACACCAATGTTTGTAAAGTGAACAAAGGAGTGAACGTGCTCGTGCGCTGCAGTTGTATACATCCTTTCACAAACAGTGAAAGTGCATCGTGCGAGCACGTGCGGTCCTAAACAATCGGAGCACGCCGCAGTTGTTTAGAGAAACAAACGAAAATTAATCCGCAACTTCGACCCCCTTGATAATGATTAATAGACTGCGGATCTGTGTGCAAAATAAATTCGTCAATTGCAACAAGTGACTCCGTGGATACCATTATCCAAAACAGTTTTAATATTATTAAATTCGTCTGTAAAAAAGATTACACAGAATGAAAATGGTCTGGGTTGAAAGAATTGTCTTGATTTCCGAATTAAAATTGCTTCGAGTCCAAAGGATTAATAATTCTTCTAATTTGCCTGCTACTTTGAATCGCGCCTAATCATTTTCGTCATGAATGCATCAAACCCGCGGTCTATCAATTGCTCTCTTAGTTAGTATCCCATTTACCTTTACTTTAACCCCGTATTATCTTTAGCTCGGTTGCATGAGTGCACGGTCTTCCGAGACGCTTCTTACTATTGTCCTGTATGGAATGTTATATAATCATGATGCATTACCACACTTTAATCTGCGGAATATTCCGTCGAATCACGTAGATGACAATATAACCGTACATTTTGTATACTAACGCATGTAAGACGACGATGCAAACGAGTAAAATTATATGAAAGATTGTTGACGGGGAATGAGTTTAATTTTCCGAGTTGCGGAGTTCCTTGAGAATGATAGGTAATTAGACTGTGCCGGCTGATTATCAAGTTGCTTGGAAAGAATAGGAAGTTCGTCATTCTCAAGAGCCTCCATTAATTTAGTTAGCGAGGCATGCAGTCGAACGAGCCTGATACGGTTCTAATAATAATTAATAGGACCCCAGTAAGCGAAAATGCTCGATTCTGCCCTCGGCACCATACCGGCACAATACTGGCCGCTCGGTCCATTTTGCCGTTATACAGGGCATTCGCCACATTAGTGCGACCGTGCAGCCCTCTTAAAATGAGCAGAATTCAGGACCGAGCGACGTTCGGCCAGTATAATGCCCCTTACCTGCCCTCGGCACGCTGGGCTCGATTTCTGCTACGGCAAGCCTGGTTGACTGGGACGTTATCAAATTGCATAACGATTTGATAATCGCTATTAGTCTAGCTCAGCGACCTTGTAGATACGGAACAAGAAACACAGGAGTGTCTTGTCCACGGTGCATCAATCTATCGTGATTTGATATGTGGAATAGATTAGATAATAATAGGAATAGGAAGTTCATTATTCTCAAGAGTCTCCAATTGATTTAGTAAAATTTAGTCAGCGAGGCATACAGACGAGCGAGCCTCATACGATTCCGATATAAAGACATTATCGAGTTGAATAACGATTTGATAATTGCTGATCAACATAGAATTATTATTAGTCTAGCTTAACAACTTTGTAGTCAGGGAACAAGATAACACAGGAGGGTCTTCTAAATATAGGGAGCGTCAGCGTAATGATATTTCTCAATAGTGGAATAGATTAGATATAGCAATATCCATACTCAGTCATTTTCTGCTGATTAATTCGAAGCGTATTTATTATATAAGTTGGTCCGGGAAAAATTAATTTGATTTTCTCGTTTCTAAAATGGCATACCGTCCCGCTTTCCCACTATTCCCTTTATCAGCTAATGAATTTTATTGAAATTCTGATAAATATAAACAATTCTTTGTGCAATGCTATAAACGATAACGACGATGTTCTACTGAATGGTATGCGATGCAAGAGGCGCGTGTACCAACGTAATATGCGGCACTGTCGCAAGACGAGCAATTACGTAGCGTGAATTGTGAATCCTGTTCTCAGATAATTGAATGGAAAGAAGGAGAATACGTTTATCACTTAGCTCGTGTACGTATTGCAAGATTGACTGCTGAATATTTGTTACAGGGACTCTAAATCCACCGTTGAATTCACCATCAATGGAACACCTTACACCGGTGCGTGTCTTATAATAATATTAATATAATAATAATCAATCGGGTGATTCTCGGGTCGGGTCGGGACCCGGAAATCTATGACGTTCGGGCCTCCGAACAATAAAAATTTCCGGGTACCAACCCACCCCGAAATAAAAGAAATGATGACATTTTGGAACAGGCAGAACCGGCAGAAACATTTACGTGAAGTTTCTTTGCAGTTGATAAGAGTGTACTGCCTGGAACATCATTGAACGTGTTCATCAGGGACCATGCGAAGCTGCGAGGCACCAAGGCCATGTGCCTCGAGGGTGGCTGCGGTGCTTGCATCGTATCCGCGACGGTGAAGGGCGTGACGATGTCCGTAAATTCCTGTTTGGTACCAGTCCTGATTTGTCAAGGGTGGGTGGAGCCTTCATCTACTTCTCCGCTCTTCTAATTTCTGATTTCTTACAAAATAACATTTTCTTGTCGTTACAGCTGGGCCATCAAAACGATCGAAGGACTAGGCAACCAAAGGGAAGGGTACCACGCGTTGCAGGCAGCCCTGGCTCAGAAGAATGGCTCCCAGTGCGGTTACTGTTCTCCAGGCATGGTGATGAACATGTACAGGTACGCTGTTCCTCTATACAGAGTGATTTTAAGAACTGGTACATGTTACTGCTCTTTTTCAAGTAAAAATTATAGAGGAAAAAATCATTTGCAGTCTTCATCAGGACAAGAAGTTGACCATGAAAGAGATAGAGAACTCGTTCGGCAGTAATATCTGCCGATGCACCGGCTACAGACCGATTCTGGACACGTTCAAGAGCTTCGCTTCGGACGCCCCCAAGGAGCTCGTCAAAGAGCTACACGACATCGAAGTGAGTCGAACGAATTCAAGGGATACATAATCATCTGCTCTGCTGTCGACTTTCTTCTTGGCAGGAGTTGTACAAGATCAAGATCTGCAAGAAAACCGGCGAACCATGCACGAACGGTTTCAACGGGTGCGCCACAAGTGATCCAAATGCAGACACCAAGATCGACATCAAATTAGATGGAGCAGAGTTCCGTAAAGTTCTCTCGGTGGACAGTTTGTTCGAGGTGTTTCAGAACAATCCCGACGCTAGTTATGTTCTTCACGGTGGCAACACCGCGCACGGTAAACCGATCGCGTTTCACAATGATATTGTATGCGTTACGTACAGTAGTACTCCCGTATAACGCGACCAGAAACTTCTTTGAAAAGACAGCAAATGTACTGCCGCAGAAGATATAGATACACAGTAGTTTTGAACAATTTTTTCATCGCGTTATATGGGAGTCTACCGTACGTGTCATGGTCATTGTAACGCCTACCCGCAGGTGTGTACCGCTTAAAGAGACCCGACATGTACATCGACATCAACGATATTCCCGATCTGCGTCGCATTACCAAGGAGAACGATTCCTTGATCATCGGCGGCAACGTCTCCCTCACGGTGGCCATGGAAACCTTCAATAAGTACTCGAAAGAATCGAAGTTCGAATACTTGCAACACTTAGCCAAACACATTGACCTCATCGCGAGCGTGCCCGTCCGAAATGTATGTACTGACAATTAGACTCTTGGATAATCGGTGCAACGACGACCTGCTTACATCGCTGATTGATTGCAGATCGGTTCTCTAGCCGGGAACTTGATGATCAAGCACCAACATCGCGAATTTCCCTCTGACCTCTTCTTAATGCTGGAAACGGCTGGTGCTCAAATACACGTTTGTGAGTAGGCCCGTTTCATTGCTGCTTTAATTAAAATAATAATTGCTGGACCTCTCTTCTCTGTAAACAGTGGACGCCACTCTCAAGAAGAGCATGAATTGCCTGGACTTCCTCGATTACGATATGAAGCACAAACTTATATACAGCATAATGTTGCCGGCGCGCGGCAGCGAGTACTCGTACAGGTCCTACAAGGTATACTTTCACGCGTTAAGAAATAATCAACCATAATTATATTATGATACTAAATACGATGGATAACACGTCAAATGATTGAGCAGATCATGCCGAGGGCTCAGAATGCCCATGCCCTCGTGAACGCCGGATTCCTGCTGAAGTTGGACGGGGCTGGGAAAGTCCTGGAGAAACCGAACATTATATTCGGTGGCATACACAAAGATTTCGTAAGTGGCTTTCTTTCTAATGTTCGAAATCCGGCTATTCACCTTCGCGAACTTCGATATCGTTTGATTTCAGCTCCACGCGACGCAAACTGAGAATTACTTGGTTGGTAAGTCCGTCTTCGACAAGGAAGTTGTCAAGCAAGCCTTGCAAACTTTGGACACCGAGTTGAAACCGGATCATGTGTTGCCTGATTATTCTCCAGAATTTAGGAAGACCCTTGCCGAAGGGCTCTTCTACAAGGTACTTTTTTCAGGTATTCTATAGATCGTATAGGATACGAGGTACAAAGCAATTTTGCAATCGTTGAATTTCTGTAGTTCGTCATCAATTTGAAACCGGAGAACGTGGACCCAAAGATACGTAGCGGAGGCACTGTCTTAGAGCGTGAATTGTCTTCCGGAAAGCAACAGTACGACACGGACAAGAGTCTGTGGCCTTTGACTCAACCGATTCCGAAGATTGAATCCGCGCATCAAACCTCCGGCGAAGCGCAGTATGTCAATGACCTGCCGCCCTTCCACAATGAAGTTTTCTGCGCGTTCGTTCTCACCACTGTGCCGAACGGAAAAGTCGCAAGCATCGACGCATCTGAGGCGCTGGTACGTGATTTACATCGGTCTGCTGTTCTTCGACGATCGTATCGCTAAATTTAGACGAACTATTATTCCAGAAAATGAAAGGAGTTGAAGCATTCTTCTCAGCCAAGGATATTCCTGGCAAGAACTTCTTCATCCATGGGGTCTGTCAGGAGATGATGTTGCCCAACGACGAAGTGGTAAACGCAGGAAGTTCATTCGTCAACGACAGTCGCTGCGACGTGTCCACCACACTCAAATTGTTCATTGCACTTCGTAGTTGTTCGCCGACGATAAAATCGAATTCCATGGTCAGCCGGTTGGCGTGGTCGCCGCTATTAGCCAAGCGATCGCCAACGAGGCAGCGGAGAAGGTGAAGGTCTCCTATGCCGATGTGAAGGAAGACAAAGCGGTGTTCACCATAGAACAAGTGATCGCTTCGAACGATGCAAGCAGACTGTTACAGTCGGGGCATTACGATGCCAAAAGCAAAGGTGATTCGCGTTTGTTTCGAACGAAATGTTGCGCATCGAATAGAAAAATGTATTTAATCGAAATATCAATGTATAGGAAATGACACGAAGCACGTGATAAAGGGCGCGTTCCGTTGCGGCGGTCAGTACCATTACACCATGGAAACGCAAACTTGCGTTTGCGTCCCGATCGAGGATGGTTTGGACGTTTATCCGTCGGCGCAGCATATGGATCTGATTCAAGTGGGCATAGCTCTGGTCCTAAACATACCGAACAACAGGTAAAACGTTCGCAGGATAAAATACTTCACTCGCCTCGGCGCTCCTGGCCCGATTAACCGAGGCTTTGAATCGCAGTATAAACATCAAAGTGAGGCGACTGGGTGGTGGCTATGGTGCGAAGATATCCCGAGCTGCCCAGATAGCCTGTGCGTGCGCGTTGGTCAGTTACAAGCTGAATCGACCGGCTCGTTTCGTAATGTCGATAGAGAGCAACATGCAGGTGGTAGGCAAGCGATTCGACACCCGTCAAGAGTACGAGGTCGGCGTGGACGACAACGGACTCATACAGTACTTGAACGCGAAGGTTTGGGGCAACACTGGTTGCAATTTCAACGAGCCTCACGAGTACTTCACGCTGGAGCACATGAAGAAGTAAGCGTTGCAACAGTGTCTACAAACAATACTCAATTAGGAATTTAGGTACAATAGTTTATTTTCTCCGTGGAACTTTGCAGCTGCTACGACACCAGCACTTGGACCTGCGACGGTTACGAAGCAAAGACCAATTTACCAAGCAACACCTACTGTCGAGCACCAAGTATAACAATCGCTTGTTTCTCCGGTTTCTTTCGTTTCTCGGTTGTTACTCTTCCAATTTCTCCACAGGCTCCACGGAAGGATTAGGTATGACAGAGGTCTTGATGGAGCACATTGCCAGGGTTGTTCAGAAAGATCCCATGGAGGTAAGGATGACGAACATGAGCTCGCTGTACAAGGATTCATTGAAGCCTATGGTGGACGAGACGTGCACGAATGCGGACTATGAAATGAGGAAGAGAGCCGTGGAAACGTTCAACAATGTGAGACGCAATTGTATCCGTGCTTTCTAGTTTCATGGAGACAGAGTGTTGAACGACTTGCTGACGACTGTTTAGGAAAATCGATGGAAGAAAAAGGGATTGGCCGTGGTACCGATGATGTACCCTCTCAGTATTTGGGGACAGTTCAACGCGCTGGTATCCATTTATGCTCGCGACGGTACCGTTTCCGTCACACACGGTGGCATCGAGTGTGGCCAGGGAATTCATACGAAGGTGGCTCAAATAGCGGCGCACACTTTGGGAATCGATTTGTCGCTGGTGTCTGTCAAGCCGAGCAACAATTTAACATCTCCGAATAATTTTGTCACCGGCGGCAGTATTACCAGCGAAAGCTGCGCATACGTAAGTCGTGCTAACCGAGTTTGAACTATCGCAACACCGATTAACATCGTTTGTGTATTTTTAGGCGACGATGAAGTGTTGCCAAGAACTCATGAAGCGGCTGGAACCCATCAGACAGGAACTGAAGAATCCCACTTGGCAGGAATTGGTGTTACAAGCGCACCTGAAGGACGTTGATCTATGCGCGCGTTACTTGTATGCATAAAACAATATATTAGCGTAATTTACGAGTATTTCTCTTCGTCCAGTATGCAGATATTTAACGCATGATCTTCAGGTACACACTAAACGAGGACATAAAATCTTATGAAATATATGGCGTCACGATAGCGGAGGTCGAAGTCGATATTCTGACCGGGCAACACATCGTAAACAGGGTGGATATAATGGAGGATGTTGGTGTTAGCATGAGTCCGGAAATAGACGTAGGCCAGA
The DNA here is from genome assembly GCF_051020765.1 of Lasioglossum baleicum. Lineage (NCBI taxonomy): Eukaryota > Metazoa > Arthropoda > Insecta > Hymenoptera > Halictidae > Lasioglossum > Lasioglossum baleicum. The sequence continues at coordinate 4,747,643 of NC_134948.1, read as the reverse complement.
TGGAAGGTGCTTTCGTTATGGGGCTCGGATACTGGACCTCGGAAGATTTAATTTACGATCCGAAAAGTGGCGCGTTAACGAATTACAGGACATGGGTTTGTATTTGTACTTGGCCAGCGTGGGACTATTCTTCACAGGGATCATTTCACGCATGATATTTTTTGTTTGCGTAGAATTACAAACCGCCTGGAGCGAAAGACATTCCCGTCGATTTTCGAGTTTATTTCCGTCGAAATGCGACTAATCCATTGAGCGTTATGCGTTCGAAAGGTAGTATTAATTACGAGCGAATTGTATCGAGATTATGTATCGCGCTAATGCCATAAATCTTACAGCTATTGGGGAACCGCCTCTCATTATGAGTATTGCAGTTCCAATAGCAATTCGTCATGCATTGGATTCGGCGAGAAAAGACGCTGGAAATACCGACGCGTGGTACCGGTTGGGTGAGTTCATGTTACTTTACTCTCAAGTTTTGTTGTCTTGCAGGTTTGTCCACTTTATGTTTGCCATCGTCGATTTTTCCAGACGGTCCTGTAACCACGGAGAAGATTCTACTGAACAGTTTAACTAGTAAGGATCAAATGGTGCTTTGAACCGAAAGAAGAATTGAGTTTTTCTTAAATAAAGTATGACATTCTTATTTGATATTTGTATCCTGAAATCACATAGTCCTATCGTCCTCTGTCTCTCGAATAAGAAGCTGCTGCTATTTACGAGTTCATTTTTGAATCACTTCTACCAATCTTCGTAAAAATCTTGTTACAAATTCAAACTTATTATAGTATCCTGCCTAATTCAATTAACAGTAAATTACCCATGGTCCGTTGCAACATGTACAATGCCCGATCCCGATTAAACGGGCCACGTTCAAACTCGGAAGTTGAGAAAACATAAATATAATTCTGTGTATTTACCTGGGATGATTTTAAATGGTCTACAATTACGAAAACAAATATTACTCTCATCATACTGGCGACAGTTATCGCCGTTGACGAAATTTAACTTCGTATATTTCATAATTCGAATGTGCCATGCATTTATACATTCCTGAATCAGAGTTGCGCGGTAGACGATTTCACGTTCGGTGCGCAGGACTCACGAATGGGAGGACAGTTCGCGCGTAGCAGTGGTCGAGTGAGGATTGTAAAAATTCTTCTCCCGTCAGTGTTAACGATTGATGTCGTTTTTAGTGATTGAACCTGTGTGAAACGTGAAGAATCGACCTCGACACGAAGCAGCACGCCTCCACGAAACACGGAAACAAGCTGGGTGCATGTTGTGGCCATGGAAATCGTCAAAAATCAATGTCGGTGAGTGACGCTCTCCAAACTTGTCAGTACACATTTACCCGATGCGATCACAATGTTCGCTGCCGTCCTATACCTCCTCCGTAAACTGAAATGGCGTCTTGTCTTCAAATTTCGCAAGACCCATGCTTTGAATCGCGTATCTCTGCCGACAAGTACGATATTTCGTTATTGTTGGTACGCATTCGAAATGGCACACAGTGACTATCTTGTCCCGCCGAGCATTTGGCGGTTGAAACTTTTGAACCATGTAAATTTCACTGAAATTTCCCTCTCGAAGTACAAAACGAAGCATCGTTCGAGTCGTTAGCAAATTCGGAATATCGTTTTTGCCAGCAGTACGCGAGGTACGCTTTCTAAAAATAGTAAAACGACAATCAATTTTGTTAACCTTTAACACATTATTCTAATCGAATCGTTCTAACAAAACAGAATGATAGAATCCTGTAGCATCGGGTTCAATTGACTCGCAAACATATCCGCTGAAACCATAGCTAGCATCGAAACGTTAAAAAATCGGCGTGGAGGACTGTGTAAATATTCTTCTTATTAGAACACAGAAATCAGAGGTGGTCGTAATGGCGGCAAATTCAAATGGGTACAAGTTGTTCGAGCGCGAGCAGTAGGGGCGCGCATGTACCGACCGTACAGCAAAGAGTAGGGATATAATAAGAGGCGACACTCCGGGCGGTACCTTTGATGTCGGTCGTTCGACTGTCCCTTTAAATTGGTTGCATAGGCACGCGGGAAATTTATCAACTGGATCTAATATGCTTAGATCGCGGCAATCTGTGTATTTGTGGTTACGGAAAAACGTCGAATGTCACAATTTCCAAAAATTTCAGTTTACAGATTTACGTATTTACCAGAAAAAGGTCATGAAAATAAATAACCGATGTCCAATGTCAAAGCATTAGTGATCACAATTTGAAACTTTCTTACGTTCTTCCTTACAACCACAGATATACGATCGCCAGTTCCTCTGTCTTCTGTAACGGTAGAAAATCTCGAAACACAGAAGGCATAGAAAGTTGAAATTTGGAGCACAGGTAGCCGGTAGCCCAAAAGGGTGCACGAAAATATTTTTATCCCGCGAATCCTACAGGATTAAGCGCTAAAAATAAATTAGTGGCATACCTGTATAAATAAGCCAGCCGTTGATTTTCCAGCGGGAATTATGCTAGTATATTTATAATTTTAACCTCACAGAGACTCATACTATCATTCTTGCACACCGTTATTTTATTATACAAATATTTCCAACTATTATTGCTTACAATCTTTATTTACAACAAGACTGCGGATCTTTATGCAAAATAAAGATTGTCTTCTTCTATTGCAAAAAATAGAATCGAAATCGAATATTATATATCGACATTTTCAATTTTTAAAACTATCTTACAATTTCGAATTTCACCTACTCAATTTTGCTATAAATGCATAAAGATCCGCAGCGTATTTATAACTAATAATATAAATATGTATTGTATGTATAAAATGTAATTTTATTTATAATAATTTCGAGCTTTCAACGAGCTTTGCCGAAGTTCACCGATCCTTACCGAATGGACCTTCAAATTGGTTGTATGGGTTGTTTCTTGTTCCTAACAATAAGTGTCGCCTCTTGTTTTATTCTTACTCTTTGCCGACAGATTCGTTTACCGACCGCGCGCGCGATACTTGCCAGAGAGTAATGCGTGAATTCGTAACGAGATGGCGCATTGAGTACTTCGCGAATATGGCAACTCGGTCAGTTGGCCACTTTTACCTTCGAACGTGAAATGCTGATTGCTAAGTAGGTTATGTCCCACGAAGAATGCCTCGTGACCGTCCGATTATTAGCGTGGATACGAGGGAGACGTGATGAACAACGAGTTTCATAAAAACTGGCGTTTCCTTTCTAGTTGGGAACGGATCGTCCGGCCGGTGCTCGTGACGTGCGCGCCGTTTGACGTCACGGCGCGTCTACACGATAATCAAGTGAAATAGATCGCATTAATTCGCGGCAATGAAATTAATTTCGCCCGTGGATGTACGCGCGCGTCGAAATTAACAGCGGTGGCGTCGGTGGTTTTAATACGCGCGTGACGTCAGAATTCCACCAGTTTCGTTTCGTTGGGAACTCGTTCGAACCGGAACACGGCCGATAAGCGTATCGTATAAATTTTTTCTTCCGTCTGCTGCCTGTTCTGTCCGCCAGACGGGCGAACTTCGCGATTCTCGTTACAACGCGGAACGTCGGCGACGACAAAATTTTTACTCTCGAGATAAACGCGTCTGCGAGCTCGTGTTCGATCGTTAAAAAACCCAACCCACATATACAGTCGTCGGCGGCGGACAGGCGTGCGAGCGCGCATGCGAGCACGCCAGAAAATATGGTCAAGGAATGGGACACGGCGGATTTTTCTTGGCAGAAAGTGTTTCGAGGTTCCGGAACGGCGTTGCCCCGTAAGAGGTGAAACGCGTGCGCACCGCTCGTCCCGCAGAGACCCGATATCGAAGATCATCGCTCTTACCCGACATTTCCCCGACAAAAAAAAAAACGTGGAAAAATCCTTGTAGACGAAACCACGCGTTCGCAAACGAGATGCGATCCATTTGAACGGCGGGAGGGGAAAGGGAGCGAGGGAGGTAATCGAACGGAGAGAGAACGAAGCAGAGAAATCGTAACCCGTATTCGAGATCTTGTATACGGGTCAGGGACGTACCGCGGTGCATAATTCCGCGCTGGCATTTTCTCTGAACCGAGCGACAGAGTGTCGGCGACGGCGCGACGACGGCCGCCAGTCGGGATTCCGCGGAACTGACCGGGTACGTCCCCGAGAGCATCCCGAGTTATTAAGAAATAACCGAGAATCGTCGGATCGTGCGCGATCTTTTCGCACCGGAAGGCATCCGAGGTTTTTGACATTTCCCTCGAGTGTGCGCGCGTGGTGTTCGATAGGCGGGGCGTGGCGGGGCGGGCGAGGATCGTGGGGTGGGGGTAGCCCCTCGGCGATCCTGGACAGAGCGCGCATAAACACGGAACAGAACGGAACGGAAAGAGAAAGAGAGGGAGGGAGAGAGTGCCTAGAATCGTTCCTGGGGTTCTATGTTTGAAGCTCGGTCGAGTACGTGAATGAAATTGTCAGATAATTTTCATGCGACGATCGGGATAAACGCGTTAGGGCGTGGGATGAATGGGATATGTGAGAAATGCTGAGCGAAACGAAAAGGACACTGGTGGGAAACGGGGGTACTGTGTTAGAGGGTTGGACGAGAGAGAGAGAGAGAGAGAGAGCCGAGGCCGAGGCCGAACGGGGCGCGTGGCAGGTGCGCGTGCGCGCCGACTCCGAATGCTTCGAATAGTTTAGGCAGGACGGCACGACAGTCGAACGGAGACCGCAGTCCCGTACGGACCGTGCAGTGGTTCGCACCGAATTCGTGCGCACGAAGGACCCTTTGGTGGTCTCTCGTTGTCTCGCGCGCACTCTTATCCGTGTCGCTTTTCTTCTACCCCCACCCCCTCTCTCTTTTCTTCTCTGTTTCTATCTCTATCTTCTGTCTCTTCTTATTTGCACAAGCCATCGAAAGGATCAGGCACACACACGCACGGCTACGTCCTCGAGACGCACCGAAAAGGAGAAGAGTCTCGGGGGCCACGCGACACCAGGTACACTGCTGGTCCAGCTCCTCCTCATCGGTCACAGACCGTTCGGTGTAGGTCTCGTTCGCGTAGGTCGTGTGTATTTACACAGGATGACAGGATGCACGCGCGACCGCCGACCACGATGACTCGCGTTGTTTGTCGGTGGTGATTCATCGAGACTTATTGCCGATAACCGGAGGGGGTCCCGGTCGGTTTTGACGTCACGAGCCACGCTTATGATAAAGTATTGTAGTTCATAAGCGGGTATCTCGATTCCTCGGTCCGGTTGAGTCATCGGACCTCGGAACTCCGCTCGAGGACGGCTTATCGTAATTCGAAAAGTTGGAGAAGGTCTCGCCAGATCGAGAGAGACATCGCGCTCTCTTCGATAATTCCCCTATTCGATCTGACCTTGCGTGAATCTAGATGCGCGATCGCTTTGAACCGTTTTGTCTCGCCTCTGATCACACGCGAGAGCAGGGGCGCGCGCGCGCCCCGGTTAAATATTTATGAGCGGAAAGATCAGTCGGCGAGACAGGGCTGTTCGACGCGACCCCTCGACTCGAACGTCCTCGACTCGGACTCGAGGGTCCACGGTGCGCGCACTCGTTCGAGAACGTTTGCCGATCGAGAGAGAGAGAGAGAGAGAGCGATATCTTCGGCCAATTGGAACGATCACCCTCGTCCGCCGGTTCTCGGCTAATTCCGAGACGGGAAGAGAGAAAGGAAGGAAAAGAGCGCATATCTGGGCGGTGCGCGCACGGAGAGAAGAGAACGGAAGAACGCGCGCGGAGGATCGTGGTCGCGGAACGCGTCCTCGCCGCTTCTAAAGATACCCAACATACCCGTACCGTAGGGACGCGATAAACCGAGTGTGCCTGGGGGTATAGGTGTTCCGCCGATGTAGCTAGGGGCGGAGGGGGTGGCAACAGGAGGAGGAAAGTAGGGTGTTGGGAAAACGGTCGTTGAGGAAGAGGGCGGGCGGGGGTGGAGGCGAATTTCCAACGTCGGTCGGTGTAGCGCAGTGCATGCGCGGCGCCTCGCGAGGAAACAGTAAGAGAGGATCAAATCCTGTTGACAGTTTTCTCTTCCCTCTCTCTCTCTCTCACTCTCCTCTTTGCTGTATTTCTCTTGCAACCTACCCGAAACGCTCGCGCGGCGTCTCTTCACTCCTCTCGTCGTTGCACCGTCGTTCTCGAGCCCTCGAAACCGAGTCCTATTTCCTCGCGAGCCGCTCTTCTTCTCTTATCCTTTTTCGAGCCCCCACCCCTGGAGAAGGAGTCAGAGGAGAAGGAGGTGTTCCCCTTCTCTCCTCCTCCCACCCGTGGTCTCGTCGTTGCCCCTCCCCTTCTCCGGCCGCCCCCTTCCCCTACCCGACCGTCAGTGTTTTACACACATAATACTACCGTCGGTTACACTGGCTGGTCGGGAACTCTGGTCGGGTGTCGAACGCGAAAGCTCTCCGTGTTCCGGGGGCCGCGTGTATTTTCGTGCGGTGCGGGCCTCTCTCCCTCGGGTTCCTTTTGTTGGTTCGTCGGCGGCTCGTCGTCGGTCAGTTTGATTCAGTTTTCGGTTGCGGTTCGACGTCGACGGAAGAAGACGTTCGTCGCGCGACGTGTATCTGGCGCGCGCGGGGTGATCCGAAACCTGGAAACGAAACGAAGAAGGGAGAGGGGGGGTTGTGCGTCGCTCCGTTATCTCCGTCGATCTGGCTGGCTGGTTGGTTGATTTTCTCGCTCTCTTTCTCTCTCTCTCTCTCTCGCGTGTTCGATCCCGAGGCGAGAGCGCGTTGTCCTCGTCTCTGTCCGTCCGTATCTCGGTAACGGAGCGGGACGAATAGACGCGACGCGGCGCGTCGGCGACGGGCACACAGCACCGTGTCTCTCGAGATCGTGTCGGGATCGTGTTGAGATCGTGTCGAGAGCGAGTCGAGAGCGAGAGGATCGGCCACGTACGCCGTACGTTCTCGTTCGTCTTCCTTTTCTCCTTCTGTTCCTTTCCTTTCTTTTTCGGCAGTCCTGTTCTCGCGGCCGTGTCCAGGCAGCAGCGGCGACAAGCGGCAACTGCCGGCAACACATTGAGCGAGAGAACAGCCGGGCGGTTGGTCGTTCGTTCGTTCGTACGTTTGTACGTACGTTCGTTCGTTTGTTCGTTCATTAGTTCGTACATTGCGTTCGGTTACGTTCCCGGTTGCGTTCCGTTCCATTCCGTTCCGTTGATTGGTTCTGTTGGTTCTCTCTCCTCGTTGGTGCGCGTCCGTGACACGGTGTATATTTCTCTATCCAGGGAATCGAGCGAGTCTGTCTCTCTCTCTTTCTCTCTGGTGTCCCGCTCCTCTTTCTCACCCTCTCTCGCTCTTCTCTCGTAGATCTCTCCCTCTCTCTCTCTCTCTTTCTTTCTCTCTGTTTCTATCTGTATCTCGCACGATCTCCGTCTCTCCCTCTCTAGTTCTCGCTCTACCCCGTGTTTCTCCAACGTACGTACGGCTCGCGTTCGTTCGTGGTTGCGAGTACGAGTGCCACCGAAACCGCGGATAAATGTGTCGGTCACGGTACAAGACGTGAAGCGGGGGCATACCACGGCAAGTGAGTATATTTTTAGTGGCAAGCGCGAATCGCTAACCAGAGTGGTATAAACGGCGCGCAGTGGCCTGATGAAGCGGCGTATGTGACATCAAATTTCTCTCTCTTGCCACCGGGAAACGACACCGAGACATCTTGCTGACCATCCGCGGTGAGTAGAGATATCGGCCCCACAACAGCACCTGCTCTCTCTAACCTTCCGCCGATTGATTCGCCATTCCGTTCCCCACACGCGCACGCAAACACGTACACACACACACACATGTTCTCTCTCTCTCTCTCTCTCCCACCCCCCTACGGCCTCTCCGATCTTGCCCAAGTCTCCCTCCCCACGTAACCACCCATCTAGCTTTCTCTCTCTCTCTCTCTCTTACATTACATATACACGCGTGAGAATCTTCGATTTCCACTTGCCGAAAAGTCTGTGTCGCCACCCTCGTCCCCGAAGAGAGCAGAGTGTCGCAACGTATTCTAGGACTCGGCAGACGCTCGAGCTTCTTTCTGAAAGAACGAATCGACTCCGATTTAGGGGGTTCAGAATTGTTCGCTGTACACGCCTACAGAGGAGAGACTCTTTCTCTCGCTCTCCGACAGAGAGAGGATCTCTCTCTCTCTCTCGTTGGTCGGAGAACTGGAAAGAGGTGTCCAGATCATAATAGTTGGTCGAGGGCTGGTTTCGGTTGCGACTCGGTATCGGCGGTGCGCGACACGTGTCATCTGGTGCCGATCGAGCCCTCGCCTCTCGGATCATCGCCATTTCCCCGGGTTACGCGGGTGTGTGCTCTCGTCCACGCGGTTCTGCGCTCTTCGCGTCTCTGTCTGTCGGTCCCTCTAGCCCCCTGAGCCCGGTCCCTCGCCCCCGGAGGCACACGATATCCCGAGAGACATTACGAAAATTATGTAACCATCGTCGGCACGGGCGTTCGGCCGCGCGATCTCCCGTCCTTCGGGCTGGTTCCTCTCCTCTTCCTGTGTTCCTCTTCTCTTCCTCGACCTGGCCACCACCATCGCCGTCCACACAGCGCCCCTCCCCTGCGCCGCTCCTCTCGCGGCCCCCTCCTACCCCGCCCACCCTAGATTGTACCACTTCTGCTTCGCGGTTGAACATTATTTCGGGAGTGCCAGCAAGCCTGCCAGCCTGCCAGATCCCGACACAGCCGAGACCGACGAAGACGGTGGAGAACCAGCCCGTACGAGCCCGACAAAGACGCGCTCTGTCTCCTTGTACAACCCTCTCTCTGCTTCTCCTCCACCACCTATCCTCTCCTCTCTCTCTTTTTCGCCGCGTGCTCTCCTTGTTCCTCCTCGTCCTCGTCATCCTCGCAACCCTCCCCTTCTCTCGGTCGACTCACCTCGTGTGTCCCGGGATCGAGCAGGCGCATTATCGCACCGGCCCGCGCGCAGCTTTTCCGTACTGAACGCGCGAGCGTCCTCTCTTTCTCTCTTATAGCTCCCCACTGTCTCTTCCTCTCTCTCTCTCTCTTTCTCTGTATATATATACACGTATATTTTCCTCTCACCCTCTCTTCTCTACCCTCTTTCTCTCTTTTATTCGGTCGCTCGTTTCGCGTACCCTTGGAGGAGAAAGCGCGTCGATCGAATCTCTCCTCGATGACTCCGCGCGCGGATATTCTTCTGGATCGTCGCTTCCGCATCCACCGCTTCCGATGTCCGTTCGACACTTCGAACTTCCTCGACAATTCCAGAAAATCAAAGTTGAAGCGTCAACGCGGGCGTCACGCCGATCGTACTCCTTTCTCGACCTTGATTGCGAATCCTCGCGGATTCGACACACACGATAACATCGATGAATCGACGAGTCCGGAAAATCCGCCGTTCAGGAGAATTGGTTGGAAGGAAAAAATTCGTGAACCCCCTCCCCCCCGGGTCCTGGTCGAAAAATCAATGTTTTCGTTCGGGGAACGTTAACGACCGGTGACTTTCCAGCGATTCGTCTTTCTCCCCGTTAAGCTCGCTGCGCCGCTACCCTCTCTCTCTCTCTCTCTCTCTCTTCTACCGTTCGAAGTTCCGAGTCTCGGTTTCCTAGGAATTCCGCGGCGAGAAAACAGAGGATCGTAATAATAACGTCTTTATCGCAGGCTGCGCGAAAGGTACGCACGCACACGCGTATAGATAGACAACAACGACGACGACCACGACGACGATGACGGTGTAAAGGCGAGGCAAGGCGAGCCAAGCCTCGCCTCGTCCGCAGCGAAGCCTGACCTGAATGCATCGCGGCGGGCTGACAATCGGCCCGAGTCGAACACAGAAGATACAGAAATTGGAGCGATAAAAATGAAGAATGGACCGAAGATTCGCGAGCAGATAATAAGCTTGACATTAGATTAGAGGCGGCGTCGTGTCTGCGCGACGCACGGTGGGCTGGAGACACATTTTTTTCATGACCGAAATCAACTTTAGCATTGTAGGGTAAACTTTACAACGATCGGCACTGTAGGCCAAAATTTTTATCTAATTTTGAAATGTTTAAACGAGCTTAACTTTCTATTGTTATGAGCTAACGGAGATTTTTCAGCAAAATCAAACAGTTTTACGAGTCGTAAATCTTTCATTGTAAAATATATTCAGCGAATAACAATATCGTAAGACAAATAGTAAAGTCATTGGCACATCTGCTAAAACTTACTGCGAAAACTTACAACGTTGCTTTGAGATATGAATGAGAAGCAATAAAAAATGATTTTCTATACCAGGAATTCTTAATATTTCCCGTTTAAATAAAACATGCCAATAACTACCGCAGTGCCAGCAATAGTACAGTTTACCCTATCACGGTTTAACCCGTTGCACTCCTTTGTCGAGTGTGACTCTAAATCGGAGCAAGAAAAATGAAAATGAAACGGGTTTTCATTTTCATTCCTCGGGGAACTATATTTAAAATAAGTAGCGATCAAGGATCTGTCCTTTGAAGTAAATTTCAAAGAGAACACTTAAGGATGTTCTGGAGGTATATAAAAACGCAAGAAAATTTTTGAAAATTTGACAAGATATAATTCTTACTAAATTAATGCAATTACTAAAGCTTGGGTTCGATTCACTGCACCGTTTAAGAATTATAGCAACTTAAAGTTCGCACATCTTAACACGTCTTCTTATTGAGAATTCATAAAATTCCACTTTAAACCCTATTTGAACCTTGAAAAAACGCAACTAGAAACTCCAAAAACAAAAAGAATACACTTAAAAACAAAAATATACTCATGAATGACTTCCATTGCCAGTATATTGATGGATCTCGAATTTCTTGTATCTTTGTCTCCCATTGTACCTCCAGAACATCCTTAATTCAGTAGGAAATTGTCGGCAACAAAATCGAGAAATAATTCGGAGTGCAAAGGGTTAATGTCTTCCACGCATTTCCGAGTGAATTTCGAGATCCATTGATTTTTTTTCTCGATCGCACGGGTAGGAGGTCTCGTCTGGCTCGTCGAATTTCAAACGTCTGTGTCACGGGTTACGTAAAACCCGCGCCACAGAAGAGGAAGAGCAGTACGAGATCAAGGAGAAGGCGGTGGCAGAGGAGAAGGGGTGGGGGTCGGTGGTAGCGGAAGAAGCCGAGAGGAAATGTTGTTACAACGGGATCCACCGATGATTCGGTGGTAAACGGAAGCCAGACAGGCTCGGGTTACAGCAACGCGGGGGAACCGAAATTAAACGGAACTCGCCGTGGCCGCGGGCCTCTCGTTCGCTTCTCTCTCTCTCTCTCTCTCCCCTCGCCTCTGCTTTTCTCTTCTGCTCGGAACGAGCACGTTTTCCGCGCCGGGGAATATTTATTTTCTCGGGCAGCGCGATCTCAGGTTACCAGGAACACCACCGACAGAATCGTCAGTCGGTGTACCTTCTCTGCCGAGATTTCCGTCCACGGAGTCTCCTGGGCCTGCTGTTCTAGACACTGGCTTCTCGGGGCGGCGAAGCCACGCCTACTCGGGGCCCGGTATAGACAGACGAAGCATAATTTTTAGAGAACACGAGTTCAATTAAATCTGTTCCGATTCCTTTAAGACCAAGGAAGTAGTCACCTACAAAGCTAGATTTTTAGAAGATGTAGAGCTCGGTGAAAAACCGAAATTTTGCACTCCAGTCACCCAGGTGGTTTTTTGAAATGCAGGGAATTGTCGACTTGCGGTTTGCGTTACTGCGAGGAGCAATCGAAAGCGCTCCTCTGTTCGAGACACTGGCTTCTCGGAGCGGCGAAGCCACGCCCACTCGGGGCCCGGTATAGACAGACGAAGCATAATTTTTAGAGAACACGCGAGTTCAATTAAATCTGTTCCGATTCCTTTGGAACCAAGGAAGTAGTCACCTACAAAGCTAAATTTTTAGAAGATGTAGAGCTCGGTGAAAAACCGAAATTTTGCAACTCTAGTCACCCAGGTGGTTTTTTGAAATGCAGGGAATTGTCGACTTGCGGTTTGCGTTACTGCGAGGAGCAATCGAAAGCGCTCCCCTGTTCTAGACACTGGCTTCTCGGGGCGGCGAAGCCACGCCTACTCAGGGCCCGGTATAGACAGACGAAGCATAATTTTTAGAGAACACGAGTTCAATTAAATCTGTTCCGATTCCTTTGGAACCAAGGAAGTAGTCACCTACAAAGCTAGATTTTTAGAAGATGTAGAGCTCGGTGAAAAACCGAAATTTTGCAACTCTAGTCACCCAGGTGGTTTTTTGAAATGCAGGGAATTGTCGACTTGTTGTTTGCGTTACTGCGGGGAGCAATCGAAAGCGCTCCCAGGGCAAAGAGCGCTCCAGTGGCCGATGCCAGGGCTCGGAAAAATCCGATCGTAGCGGAGGCCGGCTCGCATCGCTGGAGAGAGAGAGGTCCGGCCGTGTATAGATACATACACTCGGTTCGCCACAGTAGAAAGGGTCGCGATTAGTCAGACCCGAGCAGTCCCGGTCCCTTTGCCGGCCTTTGCGATACTCTTTCCCCCATGAAATGTGGGTCGCTTCGGATGTTGTCGATGTTTGCGCTTAGCAAGCTACTCCGGTGAGCCTGTCGAGCTCGCCTTTCGCGGTTTCAAAATATCCGTATACACGCGAGTCCTTGGCGTCAGGATTCAAGCAAATATCCCTTATTGTTTTCCAAAGGGAAACCCGGCACACTGACGTCTCCGCGTCTGGATTTCAAGAGGATAAGGTGACAAGACCTTTCCTTCGTTCTCGTGTTCTCTATTCGGCTCGATCCAAAGGACTTTTCCAGCCGCTTTCACACCCTGTCCCCGATACAGCTCTTCACGCGAAACTCGACTTCCTTCTATTGCTCTGCGTACACGTTGAATATCGCAGCCTCGATCGAAATGTGACCGATCGGTCACACCCCGTTCGTGGGGAAAAATCTCGAATCTTGAAATTATCGGTCTCGTTTTCAACGAGCGAGTACCTAATGTATATCTGTGGAGGAACGATCGGTGGAATGCTCGCACCGCCGAGATGGACTTACCTCTCCGTTAACGACTCACCGTGAAACGCGAGGGAATTTCGTCGGGTTCGCGACTACTAATAATAACGATCGTTTTGTTCGGAAATAAAGACTACGAACCTTCCTTGCGCTCACCTAATAATCGTGCATGAAATTCCTCTCCCCATCCGTGTGGCGTCTATCCCCGCCACAGCGTTAGCGGGCACACGCCGTCGCTCCCCGATTCGCTTTGTCCTGAAATACATCGATGGCTGCCTCCCTCTCTCCCTCACTCCCTCTCGCCCTCTTTCTCTCTCTCTCTCTCTGGTCGTGCTTCCCCTTCGCGCCCTCGCACTCTCGGTCTCTCTCCCTTCGTCCGAGCCCCACCATGAGTCGATCTCTTTCCCCGTCGCACGTTCGGTCTCCGTCCTCCTCTTTGTCCTGCTTTCATAGTATCGACCCAATACGGTTGACCTAGACTCACTTGCAAGGAAGTGTACTCAACCTTTGACACTTACTCGTGCGCGCTGACGAAACCGGCCTCCCGCTACCGACCGACCAACCGATCAATCGATATCTCAGTCTAAACTAATTACACACGTGGAAATCGGTCTGCTCTGATCTCTCTCTCTCTCTCCCTCTCTTTCCTGCATCCCGATGAGGTACACGGTCTGCACGGCTCTGTGCTGGTCGTCACCCTGCCCCCGATAATCCCCATCGGTTGGCTCGGTTTCAGCGAGAGCCGAGCAGAACCGAAGCTTTTTGGCGTCCAGACGCTAGAGCGGAGGCGGCCGCCGCGACGCCCCGCGCCGTTCGATCTACAGGACGAGCAAAAGCTGCCGGACAGCACCGGTTACACCCCTTTGTCCCAAACACTTCTCCTTCCTCTGTCCTTTACCACAGAACTTGCTTTATGAATGCTCATAAGAGGGGAAGGAACACAATTGTTAACTTCGGGTCTTTGTTTGGACTAGTTACGAGGTAAACATACGAAAAGTCCCCACTCCGAGGAGATGAGCGGCGTGCAGGGGGCACGTGGAAGGTCCCCTTTTTCGGTTTTCCGCGTATATCTCGGAAACTATGCGTCCTAGCCATAAGACCATTCTATAGAAAATTAAAGCTGACAAAATGTGCCATCAGATTGACTACATTCAGTTTTTCGCTATCTCGCATAGTTTCCGAGATATCACGCTTTAATTGACAATGACAAAAATGAGTAGATGCAACATAAAACAGTAAAACATTAGAAGGATTTTATTTTCTAAAATTCCAAAGATTTCTATGCTGTCCCCCATCTCTTGCTGCCTGAATCCTTAAAGGTCGGTTTAAACATACTAAAAGTCCCTACTCCTAGGGGGAGCACGTAGAAGGTTCTCTTTTTCGGTTTTCCGCTTATATCTCGGAAACTATGCGTCCTAGCGATAACACCATTCCATACAAAATTAAAGCTGACAAAATGTGCCATGAGATTGACTCTATTCAGTTTTTCGCTATCTCGCATAGTTTCCGAGATAAAAGATATTTTTGCCTCACGTTTCTTGCCTTATTTGACTAGCTAACTCTTCAGCACAATTAGTGAACTTTCAGCGCGGATATCTCGGAAATTATGCGAGATAGCGAAAAACTGAATCGAATCAATCTTGTGGCACATTTTGTCAGCTTTCATTTTGTATAGAATAGTCTTATCGATAGGACGCATAGTTTTCGAGATATACGCGGAAAACCGAAAAAGGAGAGTTTCAGTATGTTTACCTCCTAACTAGTCCAAACAAAGACCCAAAGCTAAAAATTGTGTTCGTTCCATTTCCCTCTACAACTTCTCGTTGATGGACCAGGGTCGGATTAAGCCTAATAGCAGAAGTAGCAAATGCTACGGGCCCCGTGCTTGAAACAGAAAATATTTAGCTACCGTTAACAGGTATTTTCGCTAAAACAAAAGAGGAGGTCATTCGTTGGGTTTTATTTTATTATCAAAAAATCCTAGGGTCTCCTGGTAACATTTGCTACAGGCCCCACGCTGGCTTAATCCGCCCCTGGACTGGACTATGAACCAAGTTGCCAAATCGTCAAGGAACCGATCGACGATCTCCGTTTCGATCTCGAATAGGCTGGTGACTCCTGCCACATCAGGATGCTTAGAATCGGGCGGGGGCGTCGCGATTAGGCGATCGGGATGTGCTCGCGGAGGTCTGATCGACGCGCGACGTTCCGTTACGGTTTTGTATGCTTCTCCGATGAAAAGTTAAACCGTAGCCATGAGTATATCGACCTATCGACCTATATCGGCGGTGGTGCGGCCACGGATAGAATTACGTAGCCGGTTTCCGAGGAATTGGTCTCTGCGCGTCACGACCGACAGAAAACTCTGATGGTAGAATCGCGACTCCCTCGCATCCGTTCGATTGTTCGATCGTTGCACGTAGGAACCTGCCCATTTCTGATCGACTTCGAACACTGGGTTATCAGGTTCGATCTTTTTCCCGTTACTCCGCAACGAATGGACCAATCGCGACGGAAATTTCCTTGTGGCTCGTTTTCTCTTGTGACTCGCTGGAAATCGGGCAGCTCGTAAGCGTTCGACGAGCACACGCGAAATAATTGAAAACACCACGGGGTCGCACGCGTGCGCAATAATATTCCGCAGTGCCATGCCGGTGTCGCCGCCGGTTCCCGTGGTCTTATTTTAGGATGTAATCGACAGTCTCGCGAGGGAATCGATCGAGAGGGGTGCACGTGCCGCGAATTTATCGACCCGAGCCCAGTTGTCGCGCGTCACCGTTCCGCGAACACCAGGAAGCGTGCTCGTGCGAACGGCTTCGACAGAAATCGGACGATAGACGATCGATGGAAAATCTGGGATCGGGAGATCAGCCCCTCCTCGCCGTCGGAAGGAGCACCGGTTATTCGAGGATCGATTAAGGCCCGATCTTTATCATAAATTAAAATGTAAATGTCTGCTTGTTCATAATCGAAGATCTCCGAAACGGCTGAACGTAGAACGCTGGGGTTTGAGCCATTAAGGTTCTCGAACAATCCGCATTCGAAAAAGTCCATTCGTTCAAAAGTTGTGACGCAATTAGTGACCAGAGGCGACTTTTTCGCCCTCTTTTGGGCACGTTTCTGTTTAGAGCTTTTAACTGGTAGCACCAATATTCAATTTGAGGCACTGGTTGGATTCCGCTCGCCGAGTTCTTTGAAATGGCCGCTGATCCGATTCTGTAGGTTGCATAGTTTAGGAGTTATAACACGAAAAGTTTGCGTTTCCCTTAAACTTTTTGGTTTACCTTTTTAGCTGTAGCTTTTCAATGGTAGGCTTCAGAAAATCTGGGATCGCCTTCACGATTGGAAATTTAATTCTCGACAACTTTCGTATGTGACACTTTTTTCTCCGACGCGATCTAAGGCGTAATACTTAATACTTAGTGTTACCACTAATACTTAGGGTATTTTCGGCCGTAACTTCTGAACCGTTTGTCGGAAATGAGTTTTGAAATGAGACCAACAGTTTTAGAGAAGTTGGAAGCAGAAATATGGTCAAAACGGTAAAATATGGTAAAAATGGTACATGTTTAATTAAATCGCGACTGAGCTACAGCAACGCGTGGCCGGGTACAGCTAGTCCAAAATAAAAATTGTCCAAGTCAACTGTCAGGAACAGAAACAAACATTTCTCTTGTAATAATTATAGCTGGACTGCGGATCTTTATGCAAAATAAAAATTGTCTGCAACGATTGCAAGAAATAGAAACTAAATCGAATGTTATTTCTTCCCTTAACGATTTTAATAGAAGAGAAATCATATGATTCGCATCTTCAATTTTTATAAATTTTTCAACAAATTTGCAACTTCATCTTCTCAATTTTACTGTAAATGCATAAAGATTCGCAATCTAATTATAGCAAATCGAAAATACATTTTTAAAAATGTTTTTAGAATATTATATTCGACCATATTCGTTGTATAAACGCATCAAATCCGCGTTCTAGTTACATTTTGTTTGCGGTTTTATTGGAGACCGGCTATTTATTGTTTTGCTGGTGGTTGAAGCAACGTCCATGAATCGGGTTCCGAAGAGGCAAGGGCTCGCAGGCGTGCCGTGCCTTCTTCCTAGCAGCTGACGCGCTTTTGTATAACAGGTGCCCCGGTTGTTTGCGATTCCGTGCAAGTAATCACGAGAATCGATCCGGAGCAGATTCGCGGTCGGGAAGCCTGACTTCGTTCTTAAACGAGTCGAGCCATTCCTTCGCGTCGGCCGTAGATCGTCAATGTCCTTGGCGATTTTAACACTTTACCTACCGAAAGCCTATTAACCCCTTGTACTATAAAGAAATTCACTAAAAATTATGAAATAATTTCCATTTAATTTATGTGAATACACACGAACTTAAATACAATAGAATCTTCTCGGAGGCGGCGCAAAATCCGAAGTCGGATAATAAAATCGAGTTTGATCATTACAATTATATTGAAATGCTGAAGTTGTTTTCGTGGAAATTAATTAGTTTTTACTCCAGGACGCAGAGTAGGGCAATAATCAACTGATATTTAAAAATGACTACTGGTCTTTTTGAATATTAGTCATAGCAAAATAGTAATTGGTCAAAACTTTTTGAATAGTTAGCGATAACCAATTAATAATATTAATTTATATTAATCGCGCAATAGTGACTGATGACTAGACTGCGGATTTTTATGCGAAATAAAAAATGTTTGCATTGATTGCCAGACACACAGGAACCATATAAAAATTTCATTCTTCTTTTAATTATCTTATTAAGGCGAAACTGATACACTGGTGGCCTTCAATCTTTTTAATACCTCCACTGTTTCAAATTGTACGTGCCCATTTTTGTCATAAATGCATAAAATCCGCGGTCTACTGATAACTAAAGATTGATGACTGATCAGCAAGTACTAATTCACTAATAAGCAATAGCTAACGATCACTTAGAGCTGTGGCTAACAATTTGCCATTTGGTTATCACTAACTAATCAAAAAGTTTTGACCAATGATTATTTTGCTAACACTAACATTGAAAAAGACTATTAGTCATTTTTAAATATTAGTTGATTATTGCCCTACTCTGCCAGGATGTATTATGATAAAAATCGCACAAAATGTAAATAAATTTAATCTTGTTTTTTGTTCATATAATCCAATGCACACATCAGTCACTTTTTATGGTCAGCAGGTTTAGTGTTAAGGTGGAAGTGTAGTCACGTGACTTTTAAGATAGGGAACTGGTTTTGGGTGGAAACACGGGCTTCTATTTTTTATCTTTATACGAGCATATTTTTGAGCCGCACAAAGGGTCATCTGATAGAGGAAGGTTTAGCACGGTCAAAAACGTTTTTTAGCGACAGAAAAATACATTAGATTTTGCGAGTGTTTTCTTGATTTTTTACTTTGGACGTTCATACTATTAGAAATAAACATAATCTCGTTGAATCATGAGCACAGCACGGTGTATTTAACCTTCCTCTTTAGAATAAGCCCTCACCCAGCCCAATATCTACTCAAATAAGGACAAAAAACCGAACCCTGCGAACTCATGTTTCGACCCAAAATCTAACAAGTTTTTTGTCCCTATATAGTTCCTTCCGTAGCCAACTTCCCCTTCAACGGGTCGAAGATTCTCGAATGATGGGGAATTTTCGATTTTTGTGGGAATTGAAGTCACCGTGGCGCGACGTTCGAACCGCTCGGCAGGTGTGCCGTGCGCAACTTCGATTCGAGTCGTGGTTCAAGGCTGCTTCGATCGCGAGTCCCGCGATTCCCCGTGCCCCGTTCCCGTGAGACAAGGTAGCCCCAGGGAAGCCCGTTCGAACTCGTTAGTCTCTGTCGATTTTTCACAGTTGGATTTTCGTGTCGCAAAAATTGGAGAAGATTTTCTGATGCTTGTCTCTCCCAAACACTGCCCCTTCCTCTCCGTGACGCCTTTTATGTCTGACAAGGGAAGGGCCCCAAGTGTACGACTTCGATTTTGATAAGTTTTTGTGAGACGATGGTATATGGATCCCTAATGATGTCTGCAAAATATTAGGTGTAGTTACTCAATAGTTTTAAAGATATAAACAATTAAAGTTTCATGCTCATAGTAGTTTTCGAAGTTCCATTAGCCGTAAGCAAGTTGCGTGAAATTCAATTGTTTATATCTTGCAAACTATTGAGTAACTACACCTAATATTTTGCAGACATCATTATTTTGTTTTGTTCTCATAAGATTAATAATCCTATGTCAATCTTTGATCACGATTACTCCACAATATTAACCATAGTCAACCTGGAAACATTGTCTGCTCGCAGAAGAGTAACCGACCAGAGCTTTATTTTTAAATTAATTAATAACCATATAGATTGTACCTCTCTCCTTATGCAAAACAATTTTTACGCACCTGAACGTGCTTTGAGATCTCGAGCAGGTTTTCAAACACTTAAATGCAAATCCACATATGGATTAACAAATCCTATAAATCGAATTATTGCGAACTCCAACACTCTGTATAATAGTATTGACTATTTTAATGGGTCGTTACAAACTTTCAAAAAAAAAATTACGCAGGATTAACTCATAATATCAGTACCTTTATACCAATAGTTTTTTTTTCTTTTGTACATGTCCTTTCTTAGTAATTTATGTTAAGTCTTTATTCTATTGTAAATGGACCTCGGTCCGTTCATAATAAATAATAATAATAATAATAATTATTGATCCATACACCATCGTCTCACAAAAGATTATCAAAATCGAAGTTGCGGTCCTATACACATGTACAAAGTGTCATCGAGATCGATCAAAAATTGTGAGGATCTGTGATTTCAATGAATCGCGAACCCCAAATTCAAAGATTTTTGAAAAATTGGAGAACATTCTCCGATGCTCGCCCCTATGCATGTATACTAGAAGACATCATGGGGGTATATTGTTCCTTTATGGGGATCCATCGAATGATCCATCGGGCCGGTGTAATTTGGTTCAAGGGCGATTTCGACCCCCTTATCCGGCTCTACCCTTTTACCAGGAAGCGTATCTAGTTCCCGTGTGTGGCTGGTACGTGTCATGGTGGCTTAAAAATAACTAGACACGTGTGGGAGACTGGTGGAGCGTGCGCCGCCTCCAGAAATAAAGCACAGCGACCCGCCGCGACGAGCCGAGCCGAGCCGAGCGAGCGAGCAAGCCGAGCCGATTAACTTTTTCCACGGCGAAACTGTCGGTTTTCCTTGCCGTGTTCTCGTGTTCGTGCTAGCGCGTGCCTTCGAGACGGATGCGTGTGCACAACCGTGTATTGTCGGCTGCCAGCCGAGAGAGAACAGAGAGAAAGAGAGCGCGATGCATCGTTGAAGCCCCCGACGGTTTTTCACCGGGCGTCAGCTATCCACGCCGACGGATATATCGTCGTCTTCCTGTTAACAGGACCGCGAGCTTATTTTAACGCTCGCCTAGCCCGGCTCGGCCTGGAAACTCGTTTTGTCGGACAACCGAACCTCCCTTCCTTCCGCCTCCCATCTTCCACCTCGCTGCCTTCTGCCTTCTATATGTCCCGGGAATTAAAAATATCCAAAAATCCGGAAAAATGCAATTTCTCATAGAAATTTTCGAGACACCGGTTTTATAATAATTCCATAGGAGGACAGTCTCTTCCTTCCGCCTCCCATCTTCCACCTCGCTATCTTCTGCCTTCTATGTATGTCCCGGGAATTAAAAATATCCAAAAATCCGGAAAAATGCAATTTCTCCTAGAAATTTTCGAGACACCTCTTTTATAATAATTCCATAGGAGGGGGGACAGTCGCTGCCTTCTGCCTTCTATATGTCCCGGGAATTAAAAATATCCAAAAATCCGGAAAAATGCAATTTCTCCTAGAAATTTTCGAGACACCGGTTTTATAATAATTCCATAGGAGGACAGTCTCTTCCTTCCGCCTCCCATGTTCCACCTCGCTGCCTTCTGCCTTCTATATATATGTCCCGGGAATTAAAAATATCCAAAAATCCGGAAAAATGCAATTTCTCCTAGAAATTTTCGAGACACCGGTTTTATAATAATTCCATAGGAGGACAGTCTCTTCCTTCCGCCTCCCATCTTCCACCTCGCTGCCTTCTGCCTTATGTATGTCCCGGGAATTAAAAATATCCAAAAATCCGGAAAAATGCAATTTCTCATAGAAATTTTCGAGACACCGGTTTTATAATAATTCCATAGGAGGGGGGACAGTCGCTGCCTTCTGCCTTCTATATGTCCCGGGAATTAAAAATATCCAAAAATCCGGAAAAATGCAATTTCTCCTAGAAATTTTCGAGACACCGGTTTTATAATAATTCCACAGGAGAACAGTCTCAAAAGCAATGCTCTCGATTTTTTTCGAATTTTTCCGTAAACTAGTTCGTAAAAGAAGAAATCGATTTTTCTCTAATTTATTGTAACCATTGACACAGTGCTGGATTAGTTTATTTTAGCTATTTCCCCAATGAAGTTTATCTTAGCCAGTCCGGCAACACCTCACTACCCTAGTTTTGTATCCAGTATTTTCCTTCCCCTTTTTTTCTACGATCGTAACTTCTGACCGAATTCGAATTACTTGCCGATTTCGGTGCCATCTGGAAAGAGCGTTCTTTTATGAATAGTCAACGAAAAGTTGTAGAGGGAAATGGAAGGAACACAATTTTTAACTTCGGGTCTTTGTTTGGACTAGTTAGGAGGTAAACATACTAAAAGTACCCTTTTTCGGTTTTCCGCTTATGTCTCTGAAACTATGCGTCCTAGCGATAAGACTATTCTATACAAAATGAAAGCTGACAAAATGTGCCACAAGATTGATTCGATTCAGTTTTTCGCTATCTCGCCTAGTTTCCGAGATATCCGTGCTCAAAGTTCACTAATTGTGCTGAAGAGTTAGTTAGTCAAATAAGGCAAGAAACGTGAGGCAAAAATATCTTTTATCTCGGAAACTATGCGAGATAGCGAAAAACTGAATGGAGTCAAACTGATGGCACATTTTGCCAGCTTTAATTTTGTATAGAATGGTCTTATCGCTAGGACGCATAGTTTCCGAGATATAAGCGGAAAACCGAAAAAGAGAACCTTCTACGTGCTCCCGCTAGGAGGTAGGGACTTTTAGTATGTTTAAACCGACCTTTAAGGATTCAGGCAGCAAGAGATAGGGGACAGCATAGAAATCTTTGGAATTTTAGAAAATAAAATCCTTCTAATGTTTTACTGTTTTATATTGCACCTACTCATTTTTGTCATTGTCAATTAAAACGTGATATCTCGGAAACTATGCGAGATAGCGAAAAACTGAATGTAGTCAATCTGATGGCACATTTTGTCAGCTTTAATTTTCTATAGAATGGTCTTATGGCTAGGACGCATAGTTTCCGAGATATCCGCGCTGAAAGTTCTAATTGTGCTGAAGAGTTAGCTAGTCAAATAAGGCAAGAAACGTGAGGCAAAAATATCTTTTATCTCGAAAACTATGCGAGATAGCGAAAAACTGAATAGAGTCAATCTCATGGCACATTTTGTCAGCTTTAATTTTGTATGGAATGGTGTTATCGCTAGGACGCATAGTTTCCGAGATATAAGCGGAAAACCGAAAAAGAGAACCTTCTACGTGCTCCCCCTAGGAGTAGGGACTTTTAGTATGTTTAAACCGACCTTTAAGGATTCAGGCAGCAAGAGAATTGGAATTTTAGAAAATAAAATCCTTCTAATGTTTTACTGTTTTATATTGCACCTACTGATTTTTGTCATTGTCAATTTTCGGGTCCCGACCCGAACTCGAATTTCCAGGTACGCACACACCCCTACTGCTTACGTGCACATGAGAGAACTCGAACTTTCGTATTTTACAGTCGAATTATCGAATAATCTAGCCTAATCGTACAGGTCCGCCGACACTGTGCGTCGAAGGATCAAAATCTTTATCACTGTCTTTAAAGATCTTAAATCTAGGGGCCGGAGAACACGGCCCCGGCGATATTCCTTGGCCGGATGAAATATCGGTTCTCGTCTGGCCGCGAGCCACTTTGCTGTGTGCTTCTTATTCGAAACTTTTCTATTCGTAAATTTGCACGTCGCGCGCCGACAGTTATGGTCGCGTTGCCCGTTCCTATTTCTCATAGTTCTTTCCACTGGAATCCGACGGAACTTCGCCTGGCAAATAGGTCAGCGAGACACAGGATTTCGGAAAACTAGAACCGACCTTAGCGATTGTATGGTTCTGAGTACACCCTAGTATGTAGCATTTATGGTTGGGAGTTGGTTGGAGGATAGGGTTGGTGGTTTCGTCTACAAATCCGGATGGACTAGCTGCCTATAAAAAAATACAATTTAATTTATTATCTGTCGATACAAATAATAATTGAAATTGTATTTGTAAATAACAATTAACCTTATTATCTGTCAATACAAATAATAATTGAAATTGTATTTGTAAATAACAATTAACCTTATTGTTTTCAATAATTCTATTTAGACTTGCTCAAATAATAAATAAATATTTCTGCCTTTTATTTGAATATCCAAGTAACAAATAACTTGTTATTTAAATTTTTATTTAAATGATTATTTATTTAAATAAATTTATTTATTGCCCAACATTGCCTACGATATGGCCGCCTGAATGTAAGAACTAGGTAACTTGAAATTTGGACATTTTGAGTTACCCGCTTCGTATTGCAGAAGAAATCAAGTAGAATTTAATGGGAAAACTGGGTATAACCTATCAAAGTAATCTACGACATCTAGCGAGCAGTGTTCAAAGTAGACAAAAAATAAATACAGATTTCTATTTATGTTATAAACGGGCAACTCGACTTCTCTAAAAAAATTGTAATCCAAAATGATGTTTTTTCATGTATTGTTCCACTTAAAATAAAGAAATATATAGGCAGATGTTGGCATTATGTTTAAAATAACGGCGCCTCCGTACCGTAATCTTAAAACCTTAAAATACTGTTTCATCAATTTCTCTAAAATAAGGAATTGTAAGTTACCCACAGTTCTTACATTCAGGCGGCGATGTACATACTGCAAAAAAATAACCGTAAAAGAGAAGATCAGAGTAATACGTTAGCGAGTTCAGTTGACCGTTTGTATTATAGCGACGTTGGCCCTTGGTTGGCCCTCCCGCATAAAAAGGTGGTATTTCTAACGGTTGCCAACCAACAAAATGCCAACCATCGATGCTACCAGGGTAGTTTCGCAGATCGTGGAAGAGAGGTGGGCGACGGGGCAATTAGTCGCGGCAAACAGGATGATTCACGGCCACGAAACGTTCGTGATCAAGGATCGTTCCGGGGGAAAGGTCGACGCTCAGACGAGACAAAGCTTTCCGCTCCCGGTGCCGGTTTGATAATGTCGCGCGCGTCCACGGTCTCGGAATAATTGGATGGAAACCGATACGATATCGGCGAGGGAGAGAGGGCAGGGAGGAAGATTCATGTGTGTCTCTTTCCGTGTTTCCGTGTGTGTCTGTGCCATGTGCGTGGTATCGTGCTCCCAATCCCCCGGCCAACGGGTTTCTTTTTCCCCGGCGGAGAGATCGGCCGGCCAGAAAATATTGATCGCGAATGCGGGGGCGTGCGGAACCGAAAAGGCTCACTTCGAGTCGACTCGAGTCGAGACGAGACGAGACGAGTCGACTCACTGTCTCGTCGTGTCGTCGGTTGATATTTTGGCAACGGTCTCTCCCAGACACACTCGGCTCGGCCCAGCCCGCGACACCGTCTGCCAACTTTCTTGATTGGCGCGGCTCATCGCGTAATCTTCGAGTGTCCCGAGACCTCGAGCAGAGTCCTCGGCTTCCTCCGACTCCCTTCCCGCTGGTTCGACGTCTCTTAAGGGGCTAGTATACCCTCGATTTGTAACTAGAAAATACCTAGAATCTTACTAGAAAAATGGCTCGAAACATGGGTTTGCTGGTTTTCAGTTAGTGTCCTTATTTGAGCAAATTTTGGGCTGGGTGAGGGCTCATTCGAAAAAGGAAGGTTCACCGCAGGGGGCTCTGGTCATGAGGTTAACGAGAATATGTTTATATCTAATAATATTAGTGTCCAAAGTAGAGTAAAAATCTAGGAAAAAAAACCAGCAGATTTCAATGCATTTTTCTGTCTCCAAAAGACTTTTTGACTGATGGGATGACCAGAGCCCCATGCAGTGAACCTTCCTCTTTCGAATGAGCCCTCACACAGCCCAAAATTTGCTCAAATAAGGACACTAACTGAAAACCAGGAAACCCATGTTTCGAGCCATTTTTCTAGTAAGATTCTAGTTATTTGCTAGATATTTGCTATTTACTAGGATCTTACTAGATTTTGGGTCGAAAACATGGGTTTCCTGGTTTTCAGTTAGTGTCCTTATTTGAGCAAATTTTGGGCTGTGTGAGGGCTCATTCGAAAGAGGAAGGTTCACCGCAGGGGGCTCTGGTCATCCCATCAGCCAAAAAGACTTTTGGAGACAGAAAAATGCATTGAAATCTGCTGGTTTTTTTCCCTAGATGTTTACTCTACTTTGGACACTGATATTATTAGATATAAACATATTCTCGTTAACCTCATGACCAGAGCCCCCTGCGGTGAACCTTCCTCTTTCGAATGAGCCCTCACCCAGCCCAAAATTTGCTCAAATAAGGACACTAACTGAAAACCAGCAAACCCATGTTTCGAGCCATTTTTCTAGTAATATTCTAGGTATTTTCTAGTTACAAATCGAGGGTATACTACCTCCTTAAGGGGGTAGTATAGGCTAGATTTGTAACTAGAAAATACCTAGAATCTTACTAGATTTTGGGTCGAAAATATGGGTTTGCGTCCAGACGTTGATTGACCTTATTAGAACAAACTGTGGGCTGTGTGAGGGCTCATTCGAAAGAGGAAGGTTAGACGCAGCGCGCTTTTCTCACGAGGTTAACGAGATTATGTTAATAACTAATAATATGAGGGCTCAAAGTAGAGAAAAAATCTAGGAAAAAAACCCGCAGATTTCAATGCATTTTCTGTCTCTAATAGACTTTTTTGACTTATGAGATGAGAAAAGCGCGCTGCGTTTGAACCTTCCTCTTTCGAATGAGCCCTCACACAGTCCACAATTTGTTCTAATAGGGTCAATCAACGTCTGGGCGCAGATCCATGTTTCGACCCATTTTTCTAGTAAGATTCTAGTTATTTGCTAGATATTTGCTATTTACTAGAATCTTACTAGATTTTGGGTCCGAAAAAGTGGGTCTGCGCGCTGTCGGTTTTTGTCCTTATTTGAGCAAAGTTTGGGCTGTGTGAGGGCTCATTCTAAAGAGGAAGGTTCAACGCGCTGCGCCCTGGTCATCTCATAAGTCATAAAGTCTTTTGGAGACAGAAAAATGCATTGAAATGTGCTGGTTTTTTTCCTAGATTTTTTCTCTACTTTGGGCCCTCATATTATTAGTTATAAACATAATCTCGTTAACCTCGTAACCAGGGCGCAGTGTGTTTAACCTTCCTCTTTCGAATTAGCCCTCATCCAGCCCACAATTAGCTCAAATAAGGACGAAAACCGACAGCGCGCAAACCCATGTTTCGAGCCATTTTTCTAGTAAGATTCTAGTCCCTTTCTAGTTACAAATCGAGCCTATACTACCCCCTTAACCCTTTGTCGTCCGGACTCTGTGTCCTCTCTTTGATTTCAGAACTTGCGTCAACATGTGCATTTCCTTATACACGTTGACTCAGCTGAACGAGGCCACCTAAACATCTCCTTTATTTTGAATGGCACAAGAAACATTTATGCCATAATTTAAACGGCATCGAAGGAGGAATATCATGGGAGAACAATTTCTTTCGTCCGGTTATTTTTCCATAGTTTTTTCAAGGTTATTTTTTTATCGGGAAAACTTATTTCCTTTATTCCATCTTACAGCGGCTGAAAAAACACATTTCAATATGCTTAAGTCATTAACAAGATGGAATTTAAAAAAGATAAGTTTTCCCGATAAAAGATAACGATGACCTGGAAAAAACTATGAAAAAATAGCCGGACAAAAAGAAATTGTTCTTCTATGATATTGCTCCTTCGATACCATTTAAATTATGCCATAAATATTTTTTTCTGGGCTGTTAAAAATAGAGGAGATATTTAGGTGGCCTCCTTCAGCTGAGACAGCCTGTATTATACCATATGGGGCTTTGGTCATGTGAAATAGCTAATTGGTGTTCTACGTTATGAATAAACTGCGCATTTTATGCAGTCATGCCAAACTGGATAGGTAAAATTTAAAATGAGAATAATGATTACGAGGATTTTTAGAGAAATCTGTCTTTATCGGATAGTTTCCTAGAACATCCTAGAACATCGCATTCCTATCGGCAACGCCATCAGATTCTACTAGCCCGGAGACCCGTAAAATCAATCTTTGCCCAGCTTGTTGCTACATACGAGTGAGTACTATGCGTCGCTTAGGCTCGCGATTCCTAGGCTCGTACTACTGGAACTCCTCCCGCTTCTCGCCGTGAAAACGACCGGACCTCGATCGAACTCGCAAGGGAAGGACCCCAAGTGTCCGACTTCGATCTCGACAATTTTTTGTGAGATGATGGTGTATAGATCCCTGATCATGTATGCAAAATATTAGGTGTACTTACTCAACAGTTTCAAAGATACAAACAATTAAAGTTTCATACCTGTTTACACGGCTAATGGAACTTCGAAAACTGCTACGAGTATGAAACTTTAATTGTTTATATCTTTAAAACTATTGAGTAATTACACCTAATATTTTGCACACATAATCAGGGATCCTTCCATAATCCTTCCCTTGTCAGAGTCACCGCTAAAAATTGCTGTACCATTATTCACAATATCGTTTTCATTATTAAATATCAATTACTACACATTTCACTATTGTACGAGGTATCATATCGATTTCATATCCATAAAATGAAAAAACTCATATATATATACAAGGGAATTATTCTAGGTCGGAAGAAATGTTTAATTTTCGAGTTGAAAAAGCTCTCACTGTACAGCGTGTGCCTGAGGGGTTGAAACTTCGTTCGAATACCCGGAATGTTTCCAGAAGCGCGAGCCTTTGTGACGAGATCGGTTGAAAAATCAGTGCCAAGCTCGAAGAGTAGTCTGCTCCTCTTTAGCGCGTGATTCCAGGTCGATGTGAAGGGTGTAATCCCAGAGGATTCTTGGGGAATCCTGGTTCTCGAGCATGTCGCGACGTCGTTCGGTTATTTTCAGGGAGAATAGCGATCAAAGGTGTTCGTTAACGAGAGGCTCGGGCCGGTCGCGTTCGAAACTTTAATTAAAAACTAGCATCGATTAGCGATACAATGCTCTCTCTTGCTCTCTCCCTCGGCGTTTATCTGAAACTGTTTGAATGGCACAGTATGACCCAGTTTCGCCGGTGGGACGGCCCACATATAGCCGACCTTCGTTATTCCATTTGCTTATTACGGAAAGACATTTGAAACGCGCTCTGCTCTGCTCCGAGCCGGGCGGAGCGGAGCCGCGCTGGTGTCGATCAATTATCGGTAAGAAAGAGGGAAATATCAGCGATTATAATCGACGCGCTGAACAACAGCACGAGGTGGAGGGAAGCAAGAGAAGGAGGAGGAGGAGCCACTGCTTTTATAATATGCTCGGGGATAGGAAGCCGTGTAATTACCTGACGCGTATGTTTTCAAGGTTTCCCTGGTTCGTGGCTCGCTGGAAAAGGCCGCGCACGGATCATATACCGAGTTCCGCGAATTACTTCGGAAAATCGCGTTTGCTCCTCCCACGATAATCGCCTCTCCTCTCCTCTCCCTCGCAAACGTCCGTGGCATCGCGTCGTTCGTGTCCGTTCCGCGGAAAAATCGCTCGATTAAACTCCGCGAATTTCCACGCGATAATACCGCAGCTTCCTAGAGACTCGGATCTGCTCGGTCACAATCGAACCGAACGATCGGGCCGCTGTGACCGACTTCTCGGTGACCGGTTAAAATGTGAAACGCGTGCAAATACAACACAAACATAGCGGAAAACGTTGCTGCACGCCGCGCCGCTCTGTTGTAAATATTTTCGTATCGTGTTTGGTTTTCAGATTAGCTGAACTTCCCTTCTTATCTTCTGCACAGAATTACGCATCCGGCCCTTGAACCCACCGCTGGCGTTTAAATCACTGCATACTGAATCATAGCTTGACCCGCTTAGCAATACCTATTCGAGAAGCCCTATCAAGCTAAGATGTATGACACCGAGAATGCTCTGTTCGAGCCTTCTCGCATACTTCAGATCCCAAGCGAATTTCGTGACTCGGTTACAAGAGTCACGAATTCATTCATAGCCGGATTAAATGGTCGACAGTGCCCTTGAGCACTGGGTCAATCGATAGGACATCAAGAAAAAACATACCGTGTAAAATTTCAACGTCGTACCTCGATCGGGAGGGTGGTTATGGAGTAAAATCGAGAAATCAGTGAAAATCAAAAACCTTTATTTTACGTGGAAGTCTTCGTGCGAACATCGTCTCCTGTCTGAAGCCGTTGAAACCGTTAAACGGTTAATTTTTGCGAGGTAACGTGGAGAGAGGAGAGTTCGGTTCGCGATGAAGTATTTGATCGGTTCACGGTCGTCGAGGAGGGAGGAAAGTTTTCGCGTAAAGTCTTCTCCACTTTAAACGATCCAGGGAACAAAGAAGCTTGAGAAACACTGGCGCGGTTTACGTTGGAGCAGGTCGTCGCGACGCGGAGCGCGTTGGCGTGGCGAGGCGTGGAGGGTGTCGAGAGACCGCGCTTTAGAGTGCAATTTCCAATACATCTCGAGGCCTCTTTGGCTGCACTAGTGTCCTTAATGCGCACATAGTTGATAGGGATCGATAACGGGAATTATTTTTGCGCTGTCTTTCGTGACCCATTTTTCACCGCTCGACGTCCCTCGCCTCGCCTTGCCTCGCCTCGCCTCGCCTCGCCTCGCTCGTCGCGACGCTCTCCACGCCATTCACGCTAATTCCTCGTCAACCCCCCCTCCCAACTTTATCGCGAAACGCAACGCCCTTCGCGTGAAACTTGGTCCTGTCCCTTTCACCGCTTCCATTTCGCTCGTCTCGGTCGTTTTATCGCTCGCGGTCCGATCCGTAACCCGTTATGGAAGACCAACAACGCGAAATCAAGGACGCCGCTTATTATTACTAAGGGCTTCGATACCGATCAATACCGTATAATCCAGTGCCGTATAACATTCGTCTGCTCTCTCGCGATTTTACTCTCCGACCACTCTCCTCCTTCCCCTCTCGTTCTCTTTCGGCGCGAGCAGCGAACACCGTTGTTCAACACTAAACCTATCGAGCACTAACAGCGATTCGTGGTTTAGCTTGCGAAAAGCTCTATTTATTTAGATTTGAAAATTTAAAGATGGAGACTTCTGACCCGTGCAGTAAGGATCTAATATCTTTGGCAGAGTTGGGCATTAAACGATTAAAATTTTCATCATGATCGATTGGTTATGCGTACGATTAAAAAAAGAAATCGTCGAAAAATCGGCGATTGATTTAATCGTCAATCGTTGATTTGAAAAAGGAATCATCGAATAATCGAATGACTTGATCAATTATTGAAGTTAATCGTCTCACGGTCTATCCATAAATTGTAATAACGAGGTAGAGAGAGGGAGCAGAGAGCGGATGGAGAGAATGGACAGAAATAATCATATATTTCAACAAACACATGGTCGTAATTTTCCAGGAATAATAACTTCAAACATAAAAGCACGTGAACAGAGTTTTTTTTTTATTATAGACCAAAAGACGATACACCTAAACTCAGTTTATATTTTCTTCAGTATTCATACAGTTCTGATTACGTATTTCATTTCGAAATTTCAGCAGTTAATCATTGATCAATTATCCGATTGACGATTAATAATCGTTAATCGCAAATTAACGAGTACAGTAGAAATTTAATCGTTAACCACAATTAACGATTAAACGAGGAGATTAATCGTTAATTCCGATTGACCATTGAAGTAGAAATTTAGTCATCAATCGTTGATTAAATTTTTCCTCAACTCTGACCTTTGGAAGCATAGATCACGGTATCGCCTCGCTAGATGTTCGGTTAAGGACCCGGGAAGAAAACAGGGCAGCCTCGTTGTTAGTTCCCGGCGGGACCCGCGCCAGTAGCGAGTAGCGAGGGAACGCCCGGATCGATAGCAGTTTAAAAAGAACAAAGAAGCGTCGGGGCGGCGTCGAGGCGTCGGGGCGTCGGTCGACGCGTTGCGTCCGACGCTTTTAATTTCCTCTTCATCGACGTCTGATGTGAATTAACCTTATTGTTGCGCGTTTAACGGTTTATTTAGCATTCCGGTCTAATCTTAACCGGCGCATTAAATCGCGCGTAATGGTGTCACGATTGTTACGCTCGCCCGTAACACTTTCGCCGGCAGCGAACATGCGAATACTTATGTGAAGAGAGACACCCGCCCGGGCCCCTGTGTACGTATGTACATACACAACTTGACGAGAGAGTACCTATTTGTATTTATACGGCGACCAGCCTGGAGCGAGGCGGCACGCGCCCGATATCAAATTAATATTAACAACCAACTGGAGCACGCCGCGAAACTACTCAGAAATCCCCCGGATTCATTCGATCGCTGCTATCCTTGCCTCGCGGAAATATTATCGTGCCCGGTTTTATTAAGGGGCTTCGCGCACCTTGACGCGTGGAAAATAGGGTCAAAGGAATTTTTATACAACCGTATGTGCAACTATCGTGTATAAATGTGCGCTGCAATTTTTAATGAAAATGTCAGGAAATGAGTCCTGCTGATGCGACCTCGTCAAGGTTAAAAGGACGTCAGAAAAAATGTTCTCTTGAAGTATTGGGTTGGCAACGGTGTTGGGGAAATTTTATTTTTAATAATAAACGAACGTGTGATTTTAATTGCAAATAATAACTAAACTTTTTATTTAAACAAAAGCAATTCAAATAATTTCAAAAGTGATCTATTTATTAATTCGTATTTGCTAATGACAGATTATTTATTATCTGCATTTTGAGGTGGAAATCAAAATAGTTTTTGGTCTTCTCTTATTTCTTGTATTTTGTATATTACAATGAACACGTGCGCGTTTTTTGTCTGCTACAGCAACCTTTCCAGGTATAAAAGAATACAATTTAATTTATTATTTGTCAATACAAAAATAACAATCGAAATTGTATTTGTAAATAACAATTAACTCTATTATTTTCAATAATTCTATTCAGACTTGCTCGAATAATAAATAATTATTTTTGCTTTTTATTTGAATATCGAAATATCAAATAACTTGTTATTTAAATAATTGTTTATTTCTTTATTCAAGCGATGGACTGTAATCAATAAAATATTATCTTATTTATTCTTTCTGGCAAAAGATCATCGAACAAAAGGTAAAATATCTTATTCATTAAAATTCATTGCTTGAATAAAAAAAATTCGAAATAAAATGAAATAAAAATTTAGAATATTTTTTAAAATATTGATTTTTCGGAAAATGGCACAATTTCAATTCCACCGATATCCACGAGTGATACAGGACGCAAAAGCGAAAGAACGCTCGCATCTTCTGCAACAAATATCGTCGGCAGAACCGTGGAACGTCGTTTCACCGTCTCCGAGTCCCGCGAAAGTCCGACTATCGTAGAAGAGGTTCAGAAGTCCTGGAATTCGTTGGATCGTTCTGCCGGAAGATCTCCGATTCGGCGATGGACAAAAGTTGTTCGGGCTTGAAAGTTGCTAGACAATCTGGCCGGAGAAGTTTGCCTTTTGTCCGACTGGGCATTTTATTTATAATTTCCAGAGCCGTGGGAAACGAGTCGATCCTGCGCCTCGACGAACTTTTCGCGGAGTTTTCCGTTTATTTTTAGCCGGCCAAGTTGGTTAACTGGAGAAAGTGAGTGTCTACACCGGGGCGACTCGTTCGATCGGTTGAGCCATCCGTCAAATTTTTCTCGTCGCGCCTCGACGACGCTGTTCCCGTGAAACGATTAATTTTTTACTGTTTCCTTGTTGTCTTTTTTCTAATTGATCGCGCACTTGATAAGCCGCGCGATTATTATCTTTCGAGTTGTCAGGAATTTTCTAAATATAGCTATAGTTCCGCGGTGAGTTTCTTCGGGGAATAGGCGAGACGGGCATGGTTCGATTCCTTAGTGTCATTTATGGCTGGCATTTTGTTAGAAATGTGTAGTGATAGTGTGCAAAATTACTAACCGTGATTTATCACGGATTAAATATTAGGTTGCCAACTGACAAGGGAAGGACCCCAAGTGTCCGACTTCGATTTTGATAATTTTTTGTGAGATGATGGTACATGGATCCCTAATTATGTCTGCAAAATATTAGGTGTAGTTACTCAATAGTTTCAAAGATATAAACAATTAAAGTTTCATACCTGCTTACACGGCTAATGGAACTTCGAAAACTGCTATGAGTATGAAACTTTAATTGTTTATATCTTTAAAACTATTGAGTAACTACGCCTAGTATTTTGCAGACATCATTAGGGATCCATACACCATCGTCTCACAGAAGATTATGAAAATCGAAGTCAGACACTTGGGGTCCTTGCCTTGTAAGTTCGCGACCATCACATTTTCTCAAACAAAGTAATTTATATATATATATTTTTAAGCACGAGTATATATATTTTATATCGAATTAATCGCAAAATTCAGAGCTTTCCAATGCAGTTCAAAAGGTATGGCCACTGAATGAAGTTATAATGATACAATAAAAGAATTACGAAACAGAAGGTCGCGAATGTAGTAAATTTCTAATCAATTGAAATTGAATAAACTTCAATCGTTAGTCGCAATTAACAATGAATCTCCTAGTTTAGTCGTTAATTGCGGTTAAAGATTAAATACTTATGAATCGTTAATTGCGGTCAACGATTAAATACTTATAAATCGTTAAAATTGCGGTTAACGATTAAATACTTATTAATCGTTGGTTGGGAATAACTGTTAAATATCTACTTTAGTCGTTAATTGCGATTAACGATTAGATTCCTTGCAATTGTAATCGTCAATTGGATAATTGTTTAATGATTAACTGCTGAAACTTCGAAATGAAATACGGAATCAAAAATGTATGAATACTGAAAAAAAATGTAAACTGAGTTTTTGTTGAGATATATTTCTGTCAATTCTCCATCTTCGCTCTCTGTCTCCCTCATTCTTACAATTTATGGCTAGACCGTATGGCGATTATCTTCACCAATCCATTGAATTAGTCTCCGATTTACAAACATCTAGTAAATGCATTTTTTAGCTCGCCGACACAATAAAGTCAATTTCACAAAATTTTACAGTTGCGTCATTATACTTCCGGAGAAGCGATATATCCCGACCGACTTCCAACCTTTGGCCTGCCATAAATGCTACTAGGGTTCCGCTGGACTCGAAATGGAGAGGAGGAGAGATAGATAGATAGATAGAGGGAAAGAGGGAGAGAGAGAGAGAGAGAGAGCGAGTTGGTCGGGCTTTTTGTCGTTGGATGATAATACGAGCCACGTATCGATCGGCCATCCGGCCAAGATTCGTGACGTAATAACACTGTATGCGTCACGGTTCAGGAACACGAGATATCCTGGCCGAGCTTCCCAGCGAGAAACCGAATCGCGCGAAAGCGATCCTCTCTGGGGCCGAAGGTCTGCTCCAGTTATCCCGGAGCACTAAACGGACCAATCACAGCTCCTGAACCGTCCACGAATCGCGGAACGGTCGAACGAATCCCAAAGAAAAATCGACTCCGCGCGCGACGAACCTCGACAGAATTCTCGGAAAGTCGATTTTCGAACCGTTTGTTCTATAGAGTTCGAGGCTTTCCGACGGTTTATCGACTTCCGAGAGCAGGAACGTATCCCGGACCAGCCTGGACCAGGGACTCTCTGCTCGCGGGAACAAGCGATGGCGCGATTTTGGGCGTGGACGACGCACCTACGTGGGCGAACGCCCAGACGTTAGGACAGTCGGGTAAAAATAAACAGGCTCTATCGAATCTATCGAAATTTTCGGAGCGTCGCCGACGTGCCAGACAGATCGGCCTGCGATCCACGAGAGCGCCTAGGATCTCTGCGAAACACAAATTCGATAATCGTGCCCATAATTATGAAAGTGGTCCAAGCCGTTACATTGAATTAATTTAGTAAATAAATCGTGTGGCGTGAAACGGAGTTGGGCAAAAATCAACTAATTTATTAAAAATGACTAATAGTCTGATTGATTGTTAGTCAATACTTAAAAAAAGTTAGTTAGAACTTTTTGATTAGTTAGTGATAACTACATGGCACTAGTTAGTCACAGCTCTAAGCAATCGTTAGTTATTGCTTATTAGTAGACAGCGGATTTTATGCATTTATGACAAAAATGAGTAGGTGTGATTTAAAATAGCAAAAATATTAGGACAATTTAAACATACTATTATATTGTTTTCAACCTAGTAAACATAATAAGGAAGAAATTAAATTTCTATTTCACTCCAGTTTGTTGCAATTCAGGCAAGAAATGTTTATTTTGCATAAAGATCCGCAGTCTACTTATTAGTAATGATTAATAGTTAGTTTACATGAGCAGTCATCATTCACAATTGTGCAATTAACATGCATTAGTGTGTATACTTAAACTATATCGGAATTTGCAGTGACCAAACGTGTCATAATCTGTATTTTATATGTTTACAAACTAATAGGATACTTCTTTGTTATTGTTATGTCTTACTTTAACTTATACCCATTTTTAGTCATTAGTCATAGTGAATTCTGATTGTGTAGTCATTAGTTATGCCATTATAGTCACTATTCAATATTCATCCTTAATAAAAATTTAGTCATTATTCATTAGTCATTACGTTCAAATACTTATGCAGTGATTACTCATAGTCACGCTCAAGTATTTACTTAGTCATTAATTATTAGTCACTTTTGTAGAGCTTATGAAGTTATTAGTCAATAATTATAATTGTGACTACCGTTTGCCCAACTCTGGCGTGAAATAACTGATAAACTCCGCAGTCCATTTATGATGATCCAGAGCCCATAAATAACGCTAGTTTTTCCCGACTTTTCACCAAAACTCCACCGTGCGACGCACAGTGGTCAATTCGACCCGAAAACGTGGAAAAATATGCCACGTTTAATATTCAAATATTAATAACTATACTAATTTAGATGATAACAAAATGAAATCTGTGCGAAAGTGCTCTGTACACCTATCTAAAATACTTCTGTAATACAAGAATTTACACAATTTTCCTTTAAACTCTTGGAAATCGGCAAAGAACGCACGCTGTTTTAGAGACTGTTTAAGAGCGCAAAGCACGCCTTAAAATCTCCTAGACTTTCGATACAAATAGAAAAAAGCAACATTGGAGCCTTTTATTCTTCAGACGTTCAACTGCGACGGACAACAAAAATTTTATGACACACGCAAAATTTAGAAATCGTCTTTTGTCCCACGTTTCCGAGCCAAATTGACCACTGTGCGACGGTGGTTGTAGTTTCGAGTAGAAAAGGTATGTACAGCGATCAGACGCGGAACGACTCGCAGTCGGTTGCGGGAGGAATCGCGAGCACGCTCGCATGCGGTCGAGCGGAGAAGCGGAAAAGCGGATGGAAGGTTTATTGCCTCGACGAGTATCGGACAGCTGGTTCGAGCCGAGTTACAATTCGATCCGTGAAGAAGAAAGCAAACGGGGGATCGGTGAAATGAGGCTTTCGCGGAACTCGGTTGGAATCGCAACTAACTTCTGTCCGTCGAGCCACGCTTTCCCCGTGAACGATCGCCGGTTATCGTTTCCATCGTGCTTCGAGAATCGTGACAAATCGATCGTCGAATCGGCGGAGACGCGAGAGAATAGTCACGGTGATTCGCACCGAGGTACGAGAATAAACACGATAGATTCTTTGCGCGAGGCGTCATAATTGAAAGGAGCGAGGAATCCCGAATGGAACGGAGCTCGCGCGTGGCGACAACCGATATACACACGACACACCGGCATCGAACCCGCTAATCGGTATTCGTTGCGCGGCATGCGTTCGATGCGGGTTCGCAGAATCGGTGGGAATCGCGCGCTGAATATATCGAGCCACGCCACGTTTCAACCGCGATAACTTTATCTCTCCGTTTGTCTTTCCACGGTAGTACGTCAATCGCTCCACGCGAAACAATTTTCTCTACCGCACGATACCTTTCGGAGGCGATGCCACAGCTTTTCGAGAGACCAAAGCCGCGTTCGACTTTGAAAACTACAGCATTGCGCCCCCTATCTGGATGTACTAGACAGAAGCCACGCCCCTGGGGGAAGCGATGCCACGCCCATTGGCTCAGCGACGTTGTGTCGCTACGAAACGAATGCGATATTTCTCGAATGTTCGGTATTGTCGTGCTCCCGAGGGCGGTCTCGGGGCAAGAGACCTCTCGAAACCACGCCCCCGTGGGGACGAAGGCCACGCCCATCGGAGCTGCGTTGCTGTTTCGCTGCGGAGGGACTTCGATCTTGGAATATAAATATTAGAGCGTCTTTTAACCGCGATAAACACGATAAATAATGGAATCTCGCGAAGAAATCGGGAGTGGCTATTTTCCACGAAATAGTTCCGGTACCGTAGGTTCCTGTTTATCGGCCCGTGGATGGTTCCATCGGTCGGTAAATTGCTCGGCCCGGCCCGTTATCGCTCTTATCAACGTCCAATCAATTAACGTTACAGATTACGTACCGGATTTTTTTTTTCTTGTTTCCATGCGCGAACGCCGAGAGATAAAGGGAAAAGGAGGGTAGTGTGTCTCCGGTTATCGTGTAATGCAAATGCTCCGCGGGCCGTGTAACAGATAAACGGCGACGGTTGACGATCGAAGAGCAAAGAAAACACACACACCCACGCGCACACCCACGCGAGCGTGCGCGCGCGGGCGCGGACGCGGCCGCACACGTGTACGCGTATGTTCTGCCAGGCGAGAAGACGAAACTGTCGGAATCGAACGGTACATGGGTGGGGATGAGAGAATCGCGAGCCGAGATCCCGCGGACAAACACATAAATCCGGAGTAGGCATTTTATACGGGCAAGTCAATAAAATATTTTTACTTCGAACCGTGACTGGGGAACCGTGCGATTCTGTTTGCGCTCGGTTTGACGTGCGCGCGATTCAAAATAGGATTCCGAGGTTCGCGCGATTACGATACCGCGAGCTACACCGCGAAAAACTTCGATTTCACGGAACTCGACTCGTTCTTTCCGCTGAAGACCGCGTCGAACGTCGACTGCTGCGCGATTTTACGATTTTCACGAGTTAGTCACCGGTCTCGAAAGTCAGCGAAAACGATGCTCGTTCGGAACGTCTCGGAATGCGCTGTTTGACTGAACGCTGCGGAGCTTGCGCATTTATAACACGCATTTCGATAAGCAGAATGCAAACGAGGACGCTGGATGGATCTAGGAGTGCCATTAAATCGATTCTAATTTATTGCAATTATTCAGTCGCTTGGAATTCGATAATTCTCACTGCGCATGGAAATCCGAACGTCCGTCTAAAACGTCGACGCATGTGCGGAGTAGAATGTGTGGCAAAAAAAAAAAAAATGCGTATGAATGGCAGCATCGGTTCGGGACAAGGCTTCGTTTGTGGTCCTTCCTGTAGCTCGCGAGCGATGCGAGTCATGTCATGGTAGACTGCGGATTCTATGCGTTTACGAGAAAGACGAGTTCGCGCAATTTCAGACAATAGAAGAATTCCGAGAATTATGGAATGCTGACTTCAACTCGTTAGGTTTATTAAAAATGGTGAACAGCTTCTACATGACTAGCGCGGGTCGCGAGTCAACTAGACAATTTTTATTATCTCGCGATCCGCAGTCTAGACATAAGTGTCCGAGGCTCGGCTGGAATTATTTTTGGAACGAAATGCGGACGAATCGTTGATACACGTCGATCGAGTTCGTCCCGGAGCGAAACTGACCCAGCTACCTGCCGGTCGTTTGCCCGCGCGAGATCCCGACGTCATGTCAGCTCATTGTTAGTTAGTCGCCCCTCGCCGCTTCTCCCGTCTCTCGGAGAGAGACACATCCGCCTCGTTCTTCGGTTTCGTGAGATCCCGATTGACGTCATAATACGACGAGACCGCGGAACGCATTAGCGTCACCGAGCGTTTACACAATACTTTACTTCGGCACGTTATCAATCGGTTTGCTTTGTAACTCACTAGGCTCACCGGTATGATATCTTGAGATCTGTCAGCGCGTTATTATCGGCGATATCGTATACGCGCCTCCGTATATCCACCTCTCTCTCTCTCTCTCTCTCACTCTGCCGCTGTTTTTCTCTGTCTCTCTCTCTCTGTCTCGTCACGACGATCCAATAAATGAGTTTTTGCGGAAGAGTTAGCCGTGTCCAAGTCTCCCGGCACTGTACGTGTCCCCTCGGGACCTTGAGTTTATAAATATTCGTCTGTCTACGAGCCGCAAGATCCGAGAGCGAGAGAGAGAGAGAGAGAGCAGAGGGCCGAGAACCGCGAGCTGCACATTTTGAAAACGCGATAGACCTCGCCACCGTAAGTAGGTTCTTTGCTGTACTTCGAATAGAAATAGCCGGGCGAGGATTCTTCGCTTCGCGGGTCTACAGTCGACCAGAACGCGTTCTCTTTCTCTCCGAGAGACTCGCGAAACTGTCCCAGCGACCTTAAGACACATCAGTTCGCGACGATAGCTCCGAATTATTCGTTGTTCGAGGGCCACCGGTCTTGAAAATCACGCGAAAAATGCCAT
The DNA here is from genome assembly GCF_051020765.1 of Lasioglossum baleicum. NCBI lineage: Eukaryota > Metazoa > Arthropoda > Insecta > Hymenoptera > Halictidae > Lasioglossum > Lasioglossum baleicum. The sequence goes on along the minus strand of NC_134948.1, from coordinate 4,707,932 downwards.
AGTAGTCCAGTCGCCAGGTACTTTTACCTGGGAAAATATTCCGAACTTAATGAAATTTTGACACGTCATTTAGGGGTACTCTGGGGTGTCGAATCTCAGTTTTCGACCTCGAGGACCCTGTGCTAACTTGGGGAGGGGGAGAAAACCACGATTTTTATTACCTTGTTTTGGTTTTTCGTCTATTACTCAAAAACTGTGGGTCCTATGAACTTTTGTCTTCCATTTTGGGAAAGAGCATTAAATTTCCTTCAAATTTCATTGGTCAATCTTTTTTTTCGACCAAATAGGCACCGAGAGACTCGCGAAACTGTCCCGGCGACCTTAAGACACATCAGTTGGCGACGATAGCTCCGAATTATTCGTTGTTCGAGGGCCACCGGTCTTGAAAATCACGCGAAAAATGCCATAGTAGTCCAGTCGCCAGGTAATTTTACCTGGGAAAATATTCCGAACTTAATGAAATTTTGACACGTCATTTAGGGGTACTCTGGGGTGTCGAATCTGAGTTTTCGACCTCGCGGACCCTGTGCTAACTTGGGGAGGGGGAAAAAACCACGATTTTTGTTACCTGTTTTTGGTATTTCTTCTGTTACTCAAAAACTGTGGGTTCGGAATATTTTCCAGGTAGACGCCTTTTTTCGACCTGCCGACTGGACTATAGTGCACGATAGTGATTCCCTAATTGACTAGTTGACGCTCTAAATACGCCGCGGAGAAGACGGCACACAGTGGTCTGAATTGGAAAATCGTGTGCCTTTTTGCCCCAAAAACGAACTTTCTTGTATCAATTGCTTCCCAGATGTCCACAGACCTCGGAAATGAAGAAAATAGTACAATTTAATAAATATTATAGTTGTAATAAGCATTGAAAGCTGGACATTCTAAGAGGAGTATTTTTCATGAGAAAAATTGCTTCTCTTTGATGCAATGCCCTGACGTTCCTATTTAATATTTTCTCTCGCTTTTTTTTTATTAAATTGAAGAGCAGACTTTTCTGATAAAAATCATATCTTTCTATTATTAATTAATGCAAATACTCTATTTAAATATTGATGGTCAATGCTGTGAGAAACATTTGCGAAGTCCTCCGAAAATATCAATGAAAATTAATAAAAAATGATTGTTTAACAAACGCAAAAAATATTTAATTACCTATAGTTAAAAATGACTATTTTTCCAATATTTTTAGCGAAAATTTCATTGCAATATCCCTAGTGGTTCAAAAGTAATAACTAGACTGCGGATCTTTATGCGAAATAAAAAATGTTTGCATTGATTGCCAGACACAGGAACCATATAAAAATTTCGTTCTTCTTTTAATTACTATCTTATTAAGGCGAAACCGATACACTGGTGGCCTTCAATCATTTTAATACCTCCACTGTTTTAAATTGTACGTGCCCATTTTTGTCATAAATGCATAAAATCCGCGGTCTAGTTATAACAAAATGGCACACGATTTTCCAATCCAGACCACTGTGGCGGCAGTACACGCTTCGATCTAATACAGCTTCGGCGCGCAGCAATAATAGCGAGGACACTCGTTGGTCGAGTCCAAAAGTGGGATCGGTTCGATTCCGAAAGACTCGGAACACCGATTGGCACTCTTATAGTCTAGGACAGAAGGGAGTTCCCCAAAGACAGCTCGAACTGCTCGGGGACATTGGAACCAGCTGCCATATTTTCCGAGTGTATCCTGAGCCTCCGAAGGATCGAGAGCCGCGATATCCGAAAGATATCAGACGAAATTCAAAAGAATTCCTTGCCGGCAAGGTCCCTCGACAAGATACACCGCGGACTCGTAAAATCCTAGTATCTAGAGGGAGCACTCGTAAAGCCGTAGTATATCTGGACTAGACCTCGTAAAATCAGATCCTTCGGCGCTGGCGCCATTGATCGGCCGAGATCCACCGAGCGCCCAGAGCCAGGCCTCGAACTCGTCGAAATCTTCGTTCCCTTCGAGACACGATCTTTCTGACCTTGATCGGCGTTTTATCACGAGGCTTGGTACAATTGTGAAAAGTCGCGGGTCACCGGAGAGGTCCAAAACATTTTTGAACGGCGTTATCTTGTTTACTACGCGAGGTGACGATTTCTTCTGCTTCGTTTTCTCGAACGTGTTCATTCGTACGATACATCGTTCGGACGAAATACCGATCTTCTAGGTTCGACCGCTATGTATGTAGTCTAAAGAAGGAAAATATTTATGGTCTGGTTTCATGTAAATGCTCAGGCTTCGCAGTCTACTTACATGTAAAATTAAACCGACTTCGACAAAACGCACTAAAAAGTATGAAATAATTTCCATTTCATTTATGTGAATACAGAGGCACTTAAATGCAATACAGTCTTTTCGGAGGCGGCGCAAAATTGAAGATTGTCCAAATGACAGACGTTACTGATTATGATTTCATTGGAATATGGTGGTCTTGGAAATCAGTAGGCGGGAAGAGGAGATACATTAATGTGTGAAAACATGTAGAAGAGAATTTAAGGATTTTCGTAATTTCCAGTGTCGAAAATTTGCAATTAACCGCAAGGAATAAAGAAACGCAAAATTTGTTTTCAAGGGACCAATCCGAAAAAACATACCCTACAAAATGCAGAACGTTTCGTCCAGATTAGTTCATCCGCTAGGCGTAATCGGTGAACAATGTGAACATACATAGAAAAAGAAAAGGCACATACAGATCGAATTGAGTAACCTCCTCCTTTTCCGAAGTCGGTTGAAAAGACAAAGGATCGCAGTGTTACCGGCAATGCAAATTAACTGTGATGTGTAAATTAGTTCCAACTGATCAAAATTCCACTGCGTTCTCCTTGTATTCAACACTGAATCTACCGGGAACATATAAAAGCGAAACACACCTTGCAGAAGCGAAAAGATTGTGAAATAGAAAACCGGCCATCCGACCGTGGTAGACTCAATGTTAAAAAAGAATTGCAAACCGGTGCAAAAATTGAGTAGGTCTAAATCCTACCGTTGCCGGTCAAATCACCGGTTTGGTATTTTTCGTCTTACAATTATTGAGATTATGAAGTTGCTTATACGTGGAAATTGACTCGATAAATTCACAAAGTCTAACTAAATAGAGCCTTGTCACTTTCCTAAGCTGAAACGTTTTAATCGCTTTTACTGCTCGGTAGGTTTAGCGTTAACACTAAATCTATCGATCCTTCAAAGTAACTGGCACATGTTCACTTATATAACAAAAATGACAAGATTGATTTTATTTAGTCTTTGTGCGGCTCCTATTGTAACACGTGCACTCTACTAAAAAGATACAGTGACTAAACTCTTAAACACTCTTAAAAACACCATAATTTTTTTAATATTGGAACATACGACTTGATATTTTTGGGGAAGTCAGAACAATTAATTTGTTACACGACGTGATAAAGATTTTTGAAAAAACTGCAAATTGTCGGAATTCCATAGAAAATACGAAAAGTTGTGTTTTTCATCGTTTTTATGTGGGCTTATACGGAAAATTTCGAAAACACGTTTCGTAGATCTGTATCAATGAAACATATTCTGAAAATTTAATATATAAACGTTTAAAGACGGTAAAAATTGCAGTTTTTCACGATTTTCGGCCTCCGACTGCAGTAATTCTAAGGATTCCTACATCTTTCAATGCCTGTCGTTTGTTTCCCGCATCAACCGATTTCTACGAAACATTCACAGTGCATATAATTGACACAGATTTATAAAACGTATTTTTTAAATTTTCAGTATATGTCCGCATAAAAAAGTTGTAAAATGCAACTTCCAGTATTTCCTCTACAATTCCGACCAAATTGAATTTCTGAAAAAATTTCTTTTCGCATCCTGTAGTAAACTAATTGCTCTAGCTTCCCAAAAAAAGTTCAAATCGCATAGTCCAATATTAAAAAAATTATGGTGTTTTTAAGAGTATCCAAATATTTTTCTAATTGTAAAATGAAAAAAGCTGGAACCGGTCACTCGAACCGGTGTTGGTAGGTTCAGCGTAGAAGTTCGACTTCCGCATAAAAATCGTTTATGCAAACGGTTTCGCTAAAAAGCGGACTTGGCCAAGATCTTCAATTTGTCTAATTATCATAGCGCGGCCAAACATGGTCGGGCCGGGCAGAGAATTTTTCTAGAGCTGCGAGAGAGATAGCGTAATGTTTGACCTCGAGTTGTTCGCGCGCGCCTGGCGATTACTGGGTATTATAAAAAAAACCGGTGAATTCGGCGTTGCGTCATCGGCGTTGGCCGAAACGAGCATCGTTATCGTAGCGATCGTGCGCGCTGGCTTGGTCCGGAGGCTGAAAGTTCTTGTTGTACGAGCAAAGTGAAACGAGACGAGACGAAACGAGAGCTCACCGGACGAGAGACGACCGACGACAATTAAGCTGCGGAACACGCGAGATTTACAACGCGCCGAGGCATTCGCGTGCGTTCCTGCATTCGTATGCAATTACTCGCGCAATACGCGGTCGCGCCTCACCGAGGGCCTTACAATCCATTCACTGTTCACGTTCTCATTACTCGCGCATACTCAAGCATGTACATATGTACAAGGCATACTCAGCCGTATTCAAGCACAGCCCCGGCCCACGGTCGTCCGGCAAATCGAATAAAACAACGCGACGCCACGGTTCCTTTGATCCTCCTCCGGCTTCGGATCTCGCGAATCCTTGTCTTCTCGCGCGACAAATTACGCGGAAACACATCGCGCGTACTGCCTTCTATTCTCCAGTTCTATTTCCGTTCGACTCCGCTCATCCGAACGTTCGTCAAACTCTTCAACCCTTTCAAGTTCTGTAGACTCAAAAGACCGTAAATTAACAGCGAAACACGTACGACGGTTTAATTCGATCTAAGGTTCTCTTTTACTCGCGATTACTAGCCACGTAGTAGTTGCTTACTGGCCACCCAGTACAGCAACATTTATCACGGTGTCTTTTTCCCTTCTTCGATTTATCGCTATCGCTTATCGTTATTAATATCATTATCATTATTATGGTAGCCGGACCGACGAGTAAGTTTGATCTCGTTCGAGCTGGCATTACCACCGCGGAGGCGTTATCGATCGGCGATCGATCGCCGATGATAGATCGTTAACGTGCTCTCGCTAATCGAGTCACGCGATACAATTAACCGCTAGAGTAATGGAAATGATCGTAATCTCTCTAGATGCCTGAACGATAGAGGATCGCGACAAGAGCACCGGTATTCGATCGATTTGTAGCCACTCGAGATTCGACCGGATCGCGAGATCTCTTCTCTAGCTTGTTTCTTTTTACCGTCGTCGTTCCTAGATGGAGGCGTCGTCGCCGAAATCGCTGCCTCGAATCAGCTCTGCGCCGGGGATCCGAGCGAATTACACGAAAACTAATGGAATTAGTGAGATTAAATTCCGTCCGCTCGACTCGATCCGCGCGGGACCGGGTGTGTCGTTTTAACAAGGACGTTAACACGCGATCGATTCTCTGAAAGATGACAAACCAGCACAACGCGCGCGCACCGATTGCCCTACAGGGCAGTGCCCTGGCTCCGAGCTCCGCGCCTGACCCCGCCTACTCTCCGTGACTCGCAACAACTGTCTCCTGGCAGGAATTCGAAAGGAATGCGGCAACAAGCCTTCCGATTGGATCATTCCACACGCACGAAGGGCCTAGTTGCCTATAAAAAATACAATTTAATTTGTCTATACAAATAATAATTGAAATTGTATTTGTAAATAACGATGAACTTCATTATTTTCAACAATTCATTTAGATTTTTGCTCAAATATTAAATAACTTGTTATTTAAATTTTTATTTATCAATAAAAATGTATTTATTGCCCGACACTGGTGTTAAGTGAAATCCTCTGCGCGAATAGTAGTAAATGCCGTTTTTTAATTGGGATAAACATACGAGGTCGATTACCGAGGCACGGAGAGTACTGCAAAAGGGAGCGATCAAGGATGTCGAAAGGGCTAGAGTTGTTCCTTCGCTTGAAGTCGGCGCTATCGCTTTAAAATCACAGAAATAGACAAGGGGATGGTACTAATATAAATACATGCTGGGAGAGACAGAGAGAGAGAGTGAGAGTGAGAGACACGTGCGCGCCTGTGGTTACCCGTGCCGATACACGGCCAATAGAGACACCTAATAGGGAACCGGCAGGTTGAATTCCGAAGGGGTCCAGAAATAAGGTGTGCACGGTGTGTACAGCGGCGGCTAGTGGCTCCCTTATCTCGTCTCGAGCATGTTCCTACACTAATTATACACGAGTCGGGCGCACTGGCCCGGACCGCTTGTCGAGATAGGTCGATTTTATCCGATTCAATGGGAGTCGATCCCGAGTGCCATTATAATTAGACGCTCGATAAGTTATCGCCGGGCGAGCACCCGTCTCGATCGAACTTCCGATACGATCGTTTTCGTTGTTTCTATTTCGCGAGTTTGCTTCCGTCCACGTCGGAGGACGACGACGACGACGACGACGACGATCGCGTGTCGCCTCACGGTTGAATGAAATGTAAAATAAGGGCAGTTACCACCTTTGCGCTTAGTAAGGCAGTAGTTAGTCTTCCCATCGAATCAGCTTCTAATTAAGGAAGCCCTCCCCTGGTCAACAACTCCGCACGCATATCGAACCTATACCGTCTCTCTCAGGGAGGGGGATTACTCGATTTCTTCCCATCCCCCCGCGCACACCCACGCCCATACTCTCGCCCCACGCCCCTTCGCGATTAACACCTCGCGATCAATCGAACCGGGGTCAATACACGCTACGCGAAAATCTTCGACGATTCTTTACTCCCCTTACTCATCCGTGGAAAATATTTACCAAAAATCAAACCGGACGATATAACAGTCCGACCATTATCCAGACTTTGAAAACAGATAATTATTGCGAATTCCAACACTCTATATAATAGTATTGACTATTTTAATGAGTCGTTACAAACTTTCAAAAGAAAATTACGCAGGATTAACTTATAATATCAGTACTTTTGTACCAATAGTTTTTTTTTCTTTTGTGCATGTCCTTTCTTAGTAATTTATGTTAAGTCTTTATTCTATTGTAAATGGACCTCGGTCCGTGCATAATAAATAATAATAATGGAGAATCCGACAGGTCGATTAACATATCGGTAATTCCTACAGCGTCATAATGAACGTTTATCTAAATCTCTTAATACTTGCATCGATGGGCATCGTGCAGTTATCATTTGTTTTGAATCTGATTGACGCAAGCTTACGTACTTACTATCTGTCCCGTTCATTTTATATTTGATTGTACACCTGGGAAAACATTCGAGCAAACGCTCTGTATGATTTCGCGAAACGATTGCTTCTCACGACGCGCACTTACGTTGCGCAATGTGCATATTTGATTGCACATAAAAGAGCAGTATCGTTTCTCGAAGGAATATAACGTATAATAATATGTAGTTGGTAATTCGAAGGACGGCAACAGCCGGTAAAACAGTCTCGTAGCCGTCGAACGAGAACGTGATTTCGACGGGGACATCGATCTCGAGATATCGCGTTCGATTTCAATTTGATGTCCGTTACACGTCTCGACAAGTCCCGGCTTTAGTCGAGTGTTTAACGATTAAAATGGTTGGACGGAGGAGAGGGCCGTGCCGCGCGAGAGTGCGACGAGAGTAGTCGATAACGAGAATTTTCCTCGATCCCGTCGACGGCTGTTCGAGTGCTCGAACCACGGTAAACAATGGGCGGGAGGGTGAAGGGAGAGGGAGTCCGCGTGAAAATACGAAAATAGTTGGAATTGAACGACAAAAGGATTCCTTGTCCTCCTCCTCTTACTTTGCCGCTCTGTTTGCCCCGTATCGACTCTCTGACCGTCTCTCTCTCCCTCTCTCTCTCTCTCTCTGCGGCTTTTCAGCTCAATCAACGATATCGAACGCGCGCTCGTCCTGCACCTATACACCCTCTCTGCTCTCCGCGTACCGAAATATATAGAACAGAAAATATCTCTCGCCTCCACGCGGCCAAGGAAATGGCCTCTGACCGCTTTCGAAACAATTCCTTTCAGTTAAACGACGCTCTCGAAACACTGGAGGGCTATCGACCGAGAGGGAGCACATCAAGGAAAGGGAACGTCGATTATTAAAAGCGACACACCGCTACTCTCCCGTTAACGAAAAATCCACGTTCCATCAATCCCTCGCACTTACGGCAAGAATCGCTCGGTCGTTCGATCTCCAGCATCGATCCGCTTTCCGATCGACGGGTTTTCGACGCTGGACCCGCCAATCTGCGCACGCACCCCTCCCCATAAACGTCGATTTATACTAGCCGCACAGACATGGACCGTTTCCGTATCGGCAGACGAAGAAAGACCTTTTCATTATCTTAGAATGTTACAATAACGAAGAGGAACACCTCAAGGAATTTCAATGTAGACGTTTATAATAGGAAATCTGTATTTATTTCCTCGCAACTTACTTCATTTGAAAGAGAGAATTGTCGGAGAACGATATTTATGCGATATTAAGTATGAAATATTTACTTCCGAAAACGTATATACATTTGTAGCACGGTTTTGTCGTTCCTTACAATTCTTTATGCAACAAGTTTCCACCGTTCTTCCGAATGTTTGCGGAATAATACATAAAAAACGCATAGGCTTTTGTAAAATTTTTTTTAAATATTGCATTGTCATCCAGTTCTGAACTATGTTGAAAATTTCAAGTCTCTGGTTGATCGGGAAGTTAGTTTAAAATCAATTGCAACATTTGTACCGAACAAACAAACAGACAGACAGATAAGAAAGCGAGCTAATAAAAACATGGTAATATACTTGAATTACATCTTTGACCTTCTGGGCACGGGCCGCGTGTTGTTGGCAAAAGGTGGTTCGGAACACACCGTAATAAACAGTAGGTCCCGCTGAAAATCAGAGTGGAAGAAGGGGAGAAGTGGTGAATATATGGATTCGAAACCCTGAGGGGACCAAATATCATTACACTTTTTTTTTTAACTTGAATTACATGTTATGACGCCAGTTGTGGGCATCAGAAACTCCGTTATCTTGAAACACTGTGTCCTATGCAAATATTAGGTTGTCCCAAAAGTTTCTTTCCGGAATGTGTTCCTTTAATGTCGCTAAATAAATACAAACAATACGATAATGTTTATGTTAATATTTTTTAGTACTTCTTAATATGAATTTGCATTATGTGCATGCATCGAAAACCAACTTTTGGGACAACCTAATATTTATTTAGCAATATTAAAGGATCTCATTCCGGAAGAAACTTTTGGGACAACCTAATACTATACCTATGCCGGGTCTATTATACAGGGTATTTCACCTAACTTGACCACCTTGAGTATCTTTGCTGTTTTTAAAGATGCGTCAAATGTCTGAAGGACAAAGTTGAATGGTAAAATGGGGCTCATACGGTACCAAAAAAATTCTTGTTTTTATGTAATTTTTTCAGAGATATGAAGGTCACCTTCATTTTTTTTTAAATGGAATGAGGTATTTTTTAATACATCAATCGACGCAGCTGGATATTCGTTATAAAAAAGTACTAACCCATGTATGTCGAAAAGTCAGTAGTTCAGGAGATATTTCAATGTAAAGAGATATTTCGTTTACTTACTTGTGTAACGTTTTAGTACGACACCAATGGTGTTTTCGAATTATTTAAATTGAAATATCTCCTGCTAACTTTCCGACGAACATAGGTTAGTACTTTTTTTATAACGAATGTCCAGCTGCATCGATTGATGTATTAAAAAATACCTCGTTCCATTTAAAAAAAAATGAAGGTGACCTTCATATCTAACAAAATAGTATAAACACAAAGAAGTCACATACGCCATTGTGTTGCATATGAAAAACAGCACTACTTTTACCTTTTACATTTTTTTTCTAATATTTGCTATTTACAAGGAAAACGCTGGCTAGTAATCGCGTGAACACCCTGTATATGAGATAGGCTGAAAACATAGGAGTTCCAGTAAATTGTGCACAGCACATTTTAAACTGATTTATTCAAACAAAGAGATTTTTGAAAGTTATATGCTATTCAAATATGTGTGATACAGGAGATCAAGTTCAAATATAGAGGACTCATATCAAAGATCTGGCAACCCTAATTATATTGTCCGCCTATTATATTTAGTGCCCTGCCCATAACCCGTGCTTATCTACGCGTACGCGCGCGCGTCTCCATCGAGAAGCTCTCGCCCCGAGCAGAAACAATTGTGTGATGCAATTATCCCGACGAATTTGTCGAGCCGTCGATGATGAATTAATTGAAAGACAAGCTCGCGCGCGATCGTCACCCCGGCCATTACATCACCGTCCGTGTCCGCGGGACTCTCGTTACAAAAGGAATATGCTCGCCGCGAAAAACCAGTTGTTTAACCGGCGCGACGGCCGCCTTGTAATGGGATGAAAATAGAGTTGTGAGTAAAAATTACGTAAACGCGATGAATGAATCAGGTTGAACTTTCCAAGTGAAAATGCGCGGGGAGCCGCGGTCGGCTCAGTCGATCGCGAGACACGACGTGCGATGCGTCGCGACTCCTCTCGCGCTCCCGTGTTCCACGTTCCACGGTCTCGTAGATCAGCCAATGCGAAACAAGCATTGTTCCGGTGACAGGACACTCGTTCCGCGACAAGCCACGCCGAGAGAGCCGGATCTTCCCGATCGAGTTCAATCTCTCCTCTCCGCGATCGATTCGATTGCACGCGCCCAATCGAAACCAGTCGGGAACACTCGGAAGACCCGTTTCACCCTCGGCCCTGCGTTTCCCGCGACGTGTTCTATGGCCTCCGGGATTCGAAACGAAATCACTTGTCTGATCCACAAAGGTTTGTACTCCCGGAACATTAAAAAAAATTCCTGCGAAGAAAATCGTACGGTGCGGAGATCGGTTCCGGTCAATTGTGAATTCGCTGTAAAATCTGGCAATTAATCGGAAATCGTGAACGACAATTAAAGAGCATCGGGTATGCAAATAGTTTCGATTGTGTGTTCGAGAAACTGATTCGCCGACTGGCTCTCCCTGTGCGGCCACGTTGTTTGATCCAGCGCTGTGCGATTCGAGTTTCGTGGGATCCCGAATCCTGAGTCCCGAGGAAAATAGTGAACTTGGCGCAGTACGCGTGCGAGCGGCTAGAGGGCAACACGAATCGATTACCGCTTTGCTAATGGCTTATTTCACTTAACACGCCTTTCCGTGGCGACCACAGGTTCACTGCTACTGGATTGTGTGGTCGGCGAATCGGGTTTTCCACGTTCCGCGAGAATCGGCAGGGAAGAATGAAGCTCGAGGGACCGTGTCAGTGACAAGAGAGATCGGTTTGCATGCGAATTCGCGATCCGCTCTCCACGTTAACGCGTACACTGTCACCAGAAGGTAAACGGATCACAGTTTCTCCCTCTTTCTCTCGTTCTTCTATCTCTTTCTCGCTCTCGTTCTGTCTCTCTACTTACCTGTCCTCTGTGTATGTGTATGTGTGTGTATGTATGTATGTATGGTCGTTCCCGTCTCTGTCCCCGCGGTCAGTGTTATTTTTAGACCCGAGTATCGATGATGCCGCCCGTTCAATCGCTCGGTCCCGTTGTTCTTCCTCGTCGTGACAGAATTTCGGAAGTGACCGTCCGGTTCTGTGTCCAGGATCTTCGGTAACGAGCAGCTCCGGACTTCAACGGCCAGCCGCACATAACCTCAAAACCGTGTCGGCGTTCGGTGACAGCCGAGTGGCTAGCCACGTTCCCAGACACCGAAACACGCCGTGCGATCTTACTCTAGAAGCCTCCTACGCGTTCCTCGACGCTGACCAGTCGATAAATGTGTGTCGGGTTCATCGACACCGATTTTCCCTGTTGTGTCTCCGGAAATTCCTTCTATCTCTCTCTCTCTCTCTGTGTCTTGGCTACCGAATTCTCTCGTTTCCAGTCCCTCGACACCTGGGACAGGCTTAAAATATCTATTGTGGGTGACACGCGCTCGAGCTATCTGTAACCTTCACGGTTCTGCAGATTTCTTGTGTCAGGCCTTCGAATAACAGGCCACAGCGGACACTGGGATTATTCCCTCCCTGAAATATTCTTCCCAGTGTTTGTACTATCGATAGTAGTATAGCCGTTAGGGTTTTATGTCTGTGTTTATTGCCGATGCGAAGCATAGGCCTGCGAATATCATTATCAGAGAATGACACACCTATTTGCATTCGTGCGACCATAGGCTTATATATAACTATGATTCGGTTCATTTTATTATACGCTAATGACCCCTGCTCCTTGTTTGGTGTGTTGCTGAGAGATACACCGCAATTGGATATGCAATGTGTTCACGAAGCTGTTTGTTTTTCTGTTTCAGCTGTTGGTCCTCCAATTTACTGGAGGCCAGTGGTGTCAGTGACACCAGAGAATAATAGGAGCTGCTAACTTTACGAAGCGCAGTGGAGTTGGCTTAGGCCAACCTTGGTGGACGAGGCAAAATGGCAACAATAGACGGCCGACCGGCCCAATATGGTGTCACTCTCAAGCAACTTCGCGAGCTCATGGAGCTCCGGGGACGCGAAGGTGTCAATAAACTCAATAGCTACGGTGGTGTGCAGGAGATTTGTAAAAAGCTATATACTTCACCCAGTGAAGGTAAGGTCGCACAGCTGTTCCTCTTTGTGCTTAATTTTTGTTTATTTCAAAAATAATCTTTGCGGAAACAGTGTTCTAATGTGCGCTTGAATAAAACTGTGTTTGTTTCATTGTTAGGTCTCAGTGGATCAGCGGCGGATATCCAACATAGACGAGACACATTTGGTTCGAATCTAATACCTCCAAAACCACCAAAAACGTTTCTACAACTAGTGTGGGAGGCTTTGCAAGATGTTACGTTAATCATCTTGGAAGTAGCAGCATTGGTTTCGTTAGGTCTTAGCTTTTATCACCCAGCAGATGAAGACGAATCGACGGGACGTAAGTAACAATTCCGTGATACCGAGTGTCTCGGTTAAACGGGTTCGGCCAAATAACCGTAACATTTAACGCTGTATGAAAAATATTCTTGGATCAAAATCACGCGATTTTCGACAAGCGCGTGACCTTGAAAAAGAACTCTTCCTGGCGTGACACGTGCCCCTCGAAATAGCATAATTTTGTCCTCGTACAGCAATAAATAACACGAATACTCGGCCGATTCCACTTAGCCGAGTCACTCTGTACATACAATCTACAATCTTTTGCTGATATTCTTTAATCATTGGATAATGGACACACCATGCTCAGATCTCGTACAATTATAAGAAGTAGCATCGATAATATACCTGATAAAAAAATACTTTTCACACATTTCATAACATAGCATTACATAATGGTTTGATAAGAGGCGAAATCTGTTGGCGGCATGTGTCAGGACGTTGAGCGGTCACGTGGCTCGGTTGTAATGGAATATTTGCATGTAACAAGTTTCGAGGAAACCGTTGTCGAGAGGATAATCTCGAGAACTCGTCTTGTTTTGGAAATTTTGCAGCTTCGATGGAAGAAGACGAGGCGAAGTATGGCTGGATCGAAGGACTCGCTATATTGATTTCTGTGATCGTGGTGGTAATAGTAACAGCTTTCAATGATTATTCTAAGGAAAGACAATTTAGAGGCCTCCAAAGTCGAATAGAAGGGGAACACAAATTCTCTGTTATTCGACAAGGGGAGGTCAAACAGGTAGCTGTGTCTGATATTGTTGTCGGCGACATATGTCAGGTAGGTGCAACGGCAACCTCTGCCAACATCGATTTTTTACTAACGAAACACGCCGGGCACGAAGATTTTTTACGATACAAAGGAAAAATTGATTCTGCTCGATTTAGATAAAGTATGGAGACCTGCTGCCAGCGGACGGTGTCCTTATACAGAGCAACGATCTGAAAGTGGACGAGTCCAGTTTAACCGGAGAGTCAGACCATGTAAAGAAAGGGGAATCGTTCGATCCCATGGTACTCTCGGGTGAGTATTCCATTTGACTAAAAATCGATGGCTCGAGAATCCGTTCCGTTGTCGTTAACGATTATTATCTTTTTGCCGCAGGTACTCACGTGATGGAGGGCTCCGGAAAAATGTTAGTAACCGCGGTAGGCGTTAACTCGCAGGCTGGAATTATCTTTACGTTGTTGGGTGCTGCCGTTGATCACCAAGAGCAAGAAATCAAGAAAATGAAGAAAGGTACGTGGACCCGCGGCGTTCGCGGTGGACAGAAAATCGCTGCCTCTCGATGGTCTCTGAAATTTACGGGATTACTTTCCGAGTAGAATAGCATAGCATAGTATAGTGCATACACACGTATTTATTTCCATTTCCATAGAGTTTCTTTTGAGAATGACAATGCTGACTATGAAAAGATCTTTCGTCACTTCTCTATTGTAGAATTATATCGAGCGAGTCGATTATTAGAGATTTATTCAATACGGTTTCTAAACAGTAGTAGCAACCGATGCAAAAAGTTTTCGCACGCATGACTTAACCGTAAGTGCAATCGTAGAGAAACAACAATGAGAGCATGGTATTTATTTTATAATTGGTGTGAACACATTTCTCTATGAATTTAGTTCTACTTATATTACTCTTTAATTTCTTTGGCATGCTTTAGTGTCGCTCTTTAAATGATTTACTGTTTACTAATTGCTATTCGCAAACGAGGAGAAAAAAAAAGAAAAGCGATTGATCGAGAAGGAGTAAAATTATTTCTTGTAATCTCACACGTTTACCACGAATTCGATCACGTGGTGTTTGACGTTAGAGAATGGTTAAGTATTATATTATCTCTCACTTGACTGGCATGTTAACGATCACGTTAGTTTGCATTTTACTGTAAATGTTTGTTTTCCTGTCCTGTATATGTTCCGCACAACATTATTTTTTTTTGTCGAACGATCGCAAAAGAAGACTAGCTTTTTAGTATTTGTTTACCACGGTTGATTCTCGCCGTCGATTGAACAGGAAAAGAGGCTCCGGTCGAACGGCGAAAATCCACCTCCGTACACAACAAATTGTCGAAATAGTCGAAGACTTGGGATTTGCTTTCTTGTGACTTGTGTTGTCGTGTATGTCTTTTTTCATGTTTTTTTTTTTGTTGTCGCACAACCTGGAAGGCTGATTTTGTTTGACACGCACACACCTCGCTAAAGACAACGCTGTATCGAGACAGCCATCGGCATTGCGACTAGAGTCGATGAGTCTTGCTTCCGAGAATGGTTTAGAGCCGAGAACCTTCTGGGCTGTCCACTTTAGAAATTAAGCCGAGTCCCACAAAGACCTGATACCAAGATACTTAGAATATTAAATTACGAATATGGCGTAACTTATTCCTGGCATATTACATTTTTAGATAGATTGCTAATCGATTTTATTTTGCATGCGTTTTTTTATCTAGAGGCTAAGAAGCAGCGGAAGAAGAAGTCATTAACAGGTGAATAAAAAGCACTATCATAAATTATTACTGTCAATCATTTTTCGGTGTTGAGCGTGTACTTGTACATTCAATGAGCACGCCCGCGTTTAATTTACTTCACAATATTTCTATACGTAATATTATTTTTCTATCTCTCTACTTCTCTTCTCTCTCTCAATCTCTCTCTTGCTCTCTCTCTCTGTGACTCGCTCCCCCTTTGATTTTGTGAAGTTTTCTCTTTTAAAGGAGGATAGAAAATTACGCCACAGAGAGAAAGACAACGCGATAGAGACACTATATTTTCATTTCGTATCTATGACTATTCACTCTGTCTCATTTTTCTTACTGCACACACTCTGTTCTCGCCTATAGATTTTTGAGAGTTGTTTGCGTTGATCCGGGTCAGTCTATTTTTTAATTTTGCCAACGATCTTCCGTAAACGGATGATCCGTGTGACCGAGGTAGACACGATTGTTTCGTCCGTGCTTCTCTGTACCTTCTTCTACCACGTTTATTATATACATATCTCTTTGAATGTTTCTTTAACAGCAATGGTTTCTTCTGCATTTGGAATACTTAGCCGGCTACTCGATTACCGTACGAGCTTCTGTTCTTTAGCATTACAGCAACAAAAAAAGAAAATGGTCTTCTATTACGTCCTTGATTTTCCTCCACGTATATGTTCTTTACGTATAATTGTCACTGCCCCTTTAAATCACCTCCTTATTATTATTCTATTTTCGCTTATGTATACTTGTTGTGTATCGTTCACGAAACTTCTTGCCCTTCTAAGTAAGGATACTGATCGTTGATCTAAGTAATCACCTGTGTATCGCTGCCTAGTAGACACGATTAGAAGGTGTAAGCGTACTATAGCTCTAAGTGTTACAAGGGGGCTCGATGCCTGCTCGTTTTACGAGGACTCGTGACCGTTTCACCGTTGAACCGATTTTTCGAACAATCGTGGTGTTGGTCGATTCGAGAGTGACACCTGCGACAGTTTGTTGCGAGGGAGCAGGCATCGAGCTTCCGAGGCGAACGCGTCCGTCGAAGGACGATTGACTAGATCGTTTCCTATGTTGCAAATGAAGGGGACGAAGCTGGTGAGATCACTGGAAACAGCCATGTAAGCAGCGGAGGTAAAGCGGAGTCCGGAGAGCATCAACAAGGTGACGGCGGCGGTGGCGGCGGCGGTGGTGGAGAAGGGAAGAAAGAGAAGAGTGTTCTCCAAGCCAAGCTAACTAAACTCGCCATACAAATCGGTTACGCCGGCTCGACCATAGCAGTGCTTACCGTTCTCATTCTAGTCATTCAGTTCTGCGTAACGACGTTCGTTATAGAGGGGAAACCTTGGAAGAATACGTACGCCGGTGATCTGGTGCGGCATTTGATCATCGGTGTAACGGTACTGGTAGTCGCCGTTCCCGAAGGTCTTCCTCTAGCAGTCACGTTGTCTCTCGCTTATTCCGTTAAGGTAACAGAATCCACTATTTTATTGTCTCTCTGTTGCTCGAAGATCGTCGAGAGAAAAAAAAAGAAAACTGTACAGAGTTTAGCAAAAGCGTGTACGTTTCTAATCGTTGACAGAAAATGATGAAAGACAACAACCTGGTACGTCACTTGGACGCTTGCGAAACGATGGGCAACGCAACGGCAATCTGTTCGGACAAGACTGGTACCCTGACAACCAACCGGATGACCGTCGTTCACTCGTACATATGCGAGAAGATGGCCAAGTCGGCCCCCAAGTTCTCGGACATTCCGAACCACGTCGGCAACCTAATCATTCAGGCGATCTCCATAAATTCAGCGTACACATCCAGAATAATGCCCTCGCAAGACCCTACAGAGTTGCCGCTTCAGGTCGGCAATAAAACCGAATGTGCCTTACTTGGATTCGTAGTAGCCCTGGGCATGAACTATCAAACGATACGGGACGATCAACCGGAGGAAACCTTCACGCGGGTCTACACGTTCAATAGCGTTAGGAAGAGCATGTCCACCGTCGTACCGAGGAAAGGCGGTGGATACAGGCTCTTCACCAAGGGCGCTTCCGAGATGATCATGAAGAAGTATGTATTGCTTTCGTAGTTTACAATGTGCAACTAGTAGAGCTGTATTAACCGAATGTCTCGGTTGCTGTTTCTGTGACGAACGGCAACCGAGATAATCGGGCTGAGTATGAAATGGTTTTCGTGTACGATGCTGACGATTGTGTGAATTGGTTTGTTGCAGATGTGCCTTTATATATGGTCGCGAAGGTCATTTGGAGAAATTTACCAAAGAGATGCAGGAACGTCTGACAAAGAACGTAATCGAACCAATGGCGTGCGACGGGCTTCGTACCATCTCCATTGCTTATCGCGACTTCGTTCCTGGCAAGGCAGAGATCAATCAGGTTCACGTGGACAACGAGCCGAATTGGGACGACGAGGAGAACATAGTGAACAATCTGACGTGTCTGTGCGTCGTCGGTATCGAGGATCCGGTGAGGCCGGAGGTGCCCGACGCGATCCGGAAGTGTCAGAAGGCCGGCATCACCGTCCGTATGGTGACGGGCGACAATATAAACACGGCGCGATCGATAGCACTGAAATGCGGAATCTTCAAGCCGAACGAAGACTTCCTAATCCTCGAGGGTAAGGAGTTCAACAGGAGGATCCGTGACACGAACGGCGAGGTGCAGCAACACCTGTTGGACAAGGTGTGGCCGAAGCTGAGGGTACTGGCCAGGTCTTCGCCCACGGACAAGTACACTCTTGTCAAGGGTATCATCGACAGCACATCGAGCGTGAGCCGCGAGGTGGTCGCTGTGACCGGCGACGGAACAAACGACGGTCCCGCGTTGAAGAAGGCGGACGTCGGGTTCGCGATGGGCATCGCCGGTACCGACGTTGCCAAGGAGGCTTCCGATATCATTCTAACGGACGATAATTTCTCCTCGATCGTGAAGGCGGTTATGTGGGGTAGAAACGTCTACGATAGTATAGCCAAGTTCTTGCAGTTTCAGCTGACGGTAAACGTCGTCGCTGTTATAGTTGCTTTTATCGGGGCGTGTGCCGTGCAAGATTCCCCCCTTAAAGCGGTGCAGATGTTGTGGGTGAACCTAATCATGGACACGTTAGCATCCCTCGCACTCGCCACCGAAATGCCTACGAACGATCTCCTTCTTCGCAGACCATACGGTCGCACGAAACCGCTCATCTCCAGGACAATGATGAAGAACATCCTTGGTCAAGCCATCTATCAGCTGACCGTTATTTTTATGCTTCTTTTCGTTGGTGATTGTCAATTCTTCTCCATTTACATAATCGCACCTATGCCGCACAGTGGGCCGGGATCGATCAAGCATCAGCTTACGAAAGGACTTAGTGTGAACCTATTTCGTGACATGAAAATTTTTTAATTCATTCCACATAGTTTATAGAAACGGCCCGCTGTGCGACGCCGCCTGGCTCGTCCTCTGAATCTATACACTGTGTCCTCAAATCTACACACGCGATTACTTCTCCAACTATACAAAATAAGGATTCGAAGTATCAACGGTACTTTGAATCCCCGTGTTTAATACTTGGGGAAACAATAGCTATTTGAACCGCATATATTTTTCTATGGATTCTGAATCGAGCCTAAAGCTAGAATGCATCTTCCCGAGTCTAACTACGAATCTGTCTCCGATCGATAGGTGATAAGATGCTAGACATCGAAACTGGCCGAGGGGTGGCGCAGGCTGGCGGTGGTCCAACGCAACACTTCACCGTCATCTTCAACACGTTCGTCATGATGACTCTGTTCAACGAATTCAACGCCAGGAAAATCCATGGTCAGCGTAATGTCTTCCAAGGAATATTCACCAACCCCATCTTTTATTCTATCTGGATTCTCACGTGTCTATCGCAGGTAAATATCCAGCAGATCACCGTGTCCGTTAGCTATCGCGTCGTCGCTACATAGTACATACTACTGTAGATTATACCATGCTGGCCCAGCCAGGAAACTGACAGCTTCAGAAAGACCTTGAAACTATGTACAGTGAGTCCTCGACTTACGCGGATTCTTATAAGCCATTATAAGCGAATCAGGAAACCAATTCCGAACTGTGAAATTCATCTTTTAATCGTACCGAAAGCTCGTCCGGATAATAGTTTGAGAATCGAAGTTCGCTGGTCAGTTTCCTCCTAGGACTTTCAGCCGTTTCAATGTTCTTTGCTCTGCCGTTATCGTTTCGTCTCTGGCTGCGCGTGTCAACGTTCACGCCTTCAAAATGGGACCAATGTCGTTGAGAGAATCAGCAGGTTCGTTTGTGTGAAATTTTAGGGCAATTCGGTGTTGAACGTTCGCGCGGCCAGATACGCTCGTTAATCAGCCTATTCTCATGGAAATTCACCAAGGTATTTCTAAATAGTGAGAACGAGGCTGTAGGAAGATAAAGAATCGGCGAATTTGTAGCTCGATCGCAGGCAGATAGGTTGACCGAGCAAGAAGAGAGAGGCGAGGCGAGCCGCAGCTTTCCGGATGGAAAAAACAGAGAAACGCAAGCAAGCTAAGCTCTCTGCGGCCAACCTGTGGTTAATCTCTGATACACGGTGACTGTGAAACGATTCTGATCTGCCTATCCCCGTTAACAGACCCATATGTCTCTTTTCTAGGTAGTTATCATACAGTATGGTAAAATGGCGTTCAGCACGAAAGCTCTCACTTTAGAACAATGGATGTGGTGCCTGTTCTTCGGAGTCGGTACTCTATTGTGGGGCCAAGTAGTTACGACTATTCCTACGCGCAAGATTCCTAAAATCCTTTCGTAAGTGATACATTCACCTATACCAACAACAAAAAAGAAAAAAGCAATATTTAAGAAATTGTCTCTCTCTCTCTATATATATATATATATATATGTATATATATATATATATATTTATATGTATATATATATATATATATTTATATGTATATATATTTATATGTATATATAGTTGTGTCTATAGATGATGAGAGATACTTCTGTTCGATTCAATGGGCGTTCATTTGCTCGCCCGCTATTCAAATTACTTTCGAGGACCTCCGATGTATTATATTTACACGACCCACCTGTGTACGTATAGAGGGTGTCCCAGACCGCGTCACCGTAGACTTCCGGACCCTTTATCGTTTATGTTTATAAGATCACGTGATTTTATAAAGACAAACGCGTGGTTGGCAGTCGGAGAACAGCGGAAGCAACGGGTCTCGGCCACTCTCTATATGCTCTCTCTTCTTTTTTTCTTTCTTTCCACGTATTTTCTTTCCGTTTTGTTTGGTTTCTTTTGCTATCTTTCGTCTATGCCTCGTTTTGAGTTTCTCGGATGCTGGTATAACGTGTCGCAGCCGAAAAGAAAAAAGAAGCGTATGACCGAGGAAAAAGCCGGGCCGTGAGAGATCGTGTACGTGTTCTCGAGAAAAGCCAACGCGCATCGAGAGATATGGATGATTTCTTGCTTTCTTGCATCGGTGCGACGTGCAATCATGCGAATCGCCACGACACGCACGCACGCGTGCCAGTGATGTACCGCGCGAGCTTCTATCCCGACACGGAACGTTGTCGCCGACATTAACCTCCCCGTTTCTTCTCTTTCTTTTTTCGTTGCTCGTAATCGTTGGTAACTAACGCCCATGCCTCCAACCCTTCCACACTCTCTGTCCGGAGCAACCTGTTGTTCGGGTTCGAATCGTACACGTAGCGTACACCGAGTTTCCAAAGAGACCCTTCTTCTGGTACACGATATACAGAGTGAGTCGTTTAACTATAACCACCTGAATCCACTCGGTAACATACTCGTTGCACGATAAAAAGATTCGAGCACAAGTTCCTTCATATCGAACAAGATATGCAATGTGATCATCAGTCTTTTGATGTCTTGATTTTTTGTCGAGATATAAAGGTGACCTTGAGCTTTGTGTCATAATGTGTGATGTTTAAATATTCTTTCAAATTGCATATTTAAATATTACACATTACGAAGCAAAAACGGAAGGTCACCTCCGTATCTAAAACACTGATTATTACATTGTATGTACCGGTTAGTCGCTGACAACTTTTGTTTGGAAGATTTTTCGATGCAACAAGTAGATTACGAGTAAATTTCGGTGCTACAGTGAAGAGACTCGCCCAGTATAGAGCTACCTTTGCATGAACCTCGGAGAAGTACCGACTAACGCGTATCGACCGCACTCGGTATCGATCCATCGCGAGGGACACACGGTTGCGTCGCGCCTTCGCCGAACGAGCTCGACCGTGAGGAGGAAAGTGGGCGGGTCCAGCTCCGCCCGCGAGTTTTGCTCGGTGAACGCCTCCGACGAGCCGATCTCCCGTCGTCGTCGTTTGTTCCCAGTAGATTTTGTCGACAGTCGTTGATCGTTAGTCTTGGTCGTTGGTCGGGCACGGAGAACATTGTCGCGATCTGGAGCATCTCGCGGTACTCGACCAACGTACCAGCTTTCCCAGCCGAATTTTGCTCGTGAAAGGCAGCAAGCCGTGACACGAGCGACTTGTGCGCAAAAAACGTATAAGCATAACCGGTGTTGCGAGATATACGACGCGAGAAGATAAGTATCATCGTGTATCGGTATATCGTGTGAACGTGTAATAGAAGGGAGGCATGCATCGTGGAAAGAAAGTTTTATTACATATATATTATTATAAATATACTATTAACTGGTAGCTGTAATAGCGTAGTGCTTACGTTTGTTTACGTTACGTATATTTTATATGTATACATATATATATTATTTTTTTATATATATATATACATATATCTCGCTTCTAAATGAGCCCTCTCCCACCACCACCCCGCCCCCTTTATATATCGCTTTGTCGTGTCTTTTTCACCTGTTACCTCCGCTCTCTACACCGAGAGAGAGTCTATCAGCGTGTATCGCTTTACGTAGCATGCTCCCTAGACGCCCGACAGTCCGATTCAGCCCAATCGTGAAACGAATTGGACGCTATAGTCGCGACAGAATGATGCTCGGCTCCTCCCTCGCTCCCCCCACCCCTTCTCGATGATTATACGTCACCGGTAGCCCGACACGGCCTTTGGGAGGTTCCAGCCCGACCCCTATTTCTCGGGATAGCTGGAATCTCTCATCGGTCGACGGACCGAGTGCGTCAGTGTCGAAACGGTGGGCTTGTCCGAACCATCTTGGAGGCGTGGCCCTAACACCGGTAGATTTTTAATGGATACAGGGTATTCCCGAAACTAAATCGCTATGCATTGAACGAGTATTGTTAATTGAGGCAACGTAGTTTCCATCTTTGAAAGTTCGCTAGAACTTTTTGTGAAATTTCCAGGGGAATGCTCTGTAGTCCCGACGAGATATCGCTTCCTAATCGCTTTTGGACACTGAATCACTGCGATCCGTGAGACTCGGACCTGCCGATACAGCAGACTTAGCCGTTGCATGCACTAATAACCACCACCCTGCCTACATACTTGTTTGTTGTAACTGAACGATCGAACGAACGAACGAACGAACGAACGGCGTCCCTACGATCCACATTCGTGTCGTTCGATTTTGGTGCAAGGGTTTTCAGTGGCGCATAGAACTAGCCTCGATCTATCGGTGTCTCGGTTCGAAGCCGGTGCAAAAAACGATCCTCGTGCATAGACGATATACCAAGTGGTACCTGCGCTTAGCACTTGTCTGTATCATTCTATCGCTGGTGCTATATTTGATCGTGTTTCTTTCTGTCTGTCTGTCCGTCCGTCTGTTTGTCTATCTTTCTTTCTTGCTTTCTTTCTGTCTGTGTCTCTTCACTCTTGTGTTTCTTTGTCTGTCTGTCTGTCTGTCTCTCTCTTTCTCTTTGTATTTCTGTACTACCCTCTCTCTCTCTCTCTTTGTCTATGCTCTTGATTTCTCTCCTTCGGACCGTTTCTCTCTTTCTGTATCTCTGTCTCTCTCTCACCCCGCCCCGCCCCCACACATTCGTCCATCGCATAACACACATACACGGAGCCAAAAAGAGACAATAATACTTTTCCCGTTCGACACCGGTGTCTACCCTTGGATTCGTCCTCCTTTTTCTTTCGCACGTTCACTTTTAGTCCGTCTCTGTGCTCTTAGGTGACAACCTTCACACCATCTCCTTCTCCCTCTCTCGTCTCGCAACAAGGATACAATGGCGATCCGGTTCGAGATCCGCTTGCGAATCTCCGGGGTGCGATCGAGGAATCGCAAACTAACACCACGGACAACGCTCTGTAACAAAACCCCGTATCACACCGAATCCGTGGTCCGTCCGATCCACAGCGAACGGACCCCGCTTCTGTGCTCTCGCCCCGCCCACCCGTAACCCCAGCCCTACCCCTAGTCCACGGCCGTGTATACGCAACATGCTCATACGTACACTCACACGATCCTGTGACCCGCGAGTCTCCACACCGACACACGCACACAGAGACACGCACGGTGTCGGGGGTTTATTCTTAATCTTCTGCATTCGCTTTGTTCAAGCTTCACAAGCCACTTTGTGTCGTGTGTGTAGGACACGCGTTACGTGTAGATACGTAGCCGCGGTTCTCGAGCTTTGATATAACCCGTCCCTCCGACAGGTAAGGGGAGGAGATGACGCGCCGCAGAGCATCGCTGGCCGATCGATCAACGCCGACGATCCATCGAGAAACGGGCCGGGAAACGTAATCGCGGTCGCGTCCTTCGATTAATCGGGAATCGGAGTCGATCGAACGATATCCCGATCAGCCAGAGGAGAAGGAACGAGCTGGGAGATCGGAACCGATATCCCGTCCGTCCCGCCCTCCTCTCCGTGTCCGTCTCTAGATTCGTTCGGCCTCGGTCCGGCCCATGCCACGCCCACAACCCTTCTCCAGCCCCCGCCCAGTTTTTTTCTACATCTTCATTTCTTTTTCTTTTCTTTTAACTGTGTTTTTTCTTGTCTTGTTTCGTCTCCCGTTCATCGCTGTCGCCTCTCTTACCCGACAAGTACAAAAGTATCTCATCATCTCCGCCACCACACGACCCATATACCGAGTGTCTCGAACACACAGAAACAGAGAAATTGGTTTGTGCATACAGAGCGTCCCGTACAGCGCGACGCCCGCTTCAGCGAGGTGTCTCCGCCCACTTTTTTCCGAGGTGTCTCCGCCCACTTTTTTCCGAGGAGGCCGAATTCGACCCTCCCACTTGATTCTTCTTGGCTCCGCCCATCGCTCGCGAGCCCGCACGTTACGACACGCTCTGTATACGCGTATATGTATACATATGAACATACACAGACACACATACACGCACACAGAATCTCCACGGGTACACGCTTTTCTACAAGTGACATTCGTTTCCGTTCCATCAGCAGAATACGCATTTATCGCTCACTCTGTCTGCATTGCACCTCATCGCATCCCCTCGTTCGTTGGCTCATTCTTTTCACGCCGTAAAACATTATTTTCTTCTATATGTGTATGTTTGTGTACCGGCTGTTTCAAGGATGAGGGAAGGAGGCTATCGCCTGGCAAGCATGAGGTAGAGCTTCTTGCTACTCGAGATCTACAAATACTTGCATTTGCCTATCCGCGCGCACGCTGCTCGCTGATTTTATTTTGATTCTCTGAACGCATCTCGGCTAGAGAACCTTCCGTTTTTCTAATCGGTAGAACGGGATTCAGAGCAGTGTGCGCGCGGGACAAAAACGAAGCGGAAAATACGCGTTTTTTGAATCGCTATGCGATCAGCCATGCCGCTGAGACAGCCTGTACGCATCTCTCTGTCCGTCTGCTTTCCTTTCTCGGCCACTTCCGATCACCGTTGCGCCGCCGCCGATAATCGAACAACTCGCTAACAAACGGAACTAACCGGGACAGAAACTAACAAAAAAGAAAAGAGAACACTGAAAGATCGATTATGCCAGCGCAGCATCGTCGACACACCGTAGCGTGGTCATTAGGTGTCCAAGCTAAGGAGCGAGGGGAAACGTGTAAAACATCGAACGAGTCCAAAAAAAAAAAAAACGAAAAAAAGTTACACACTCACACGTAAATACGATTAAATAAATTTATTAAAAGTGAAAGCCAAAAATCGATAAGAACAGACTCAAAAAAAAAATACAGAAACAGTAATCGGGGTGCAGTGCGTCGAGGAGCCGGCTCAGCGAGAGCTTTTGACGAAAATCCAACGGCGTCGTGTAAAAGCGAGACAAACCAAAAAAAAAACAAACAAAAGCAAACAAAACCATAAAGTTAAAGCGTCCAAAAAAAAAGTTAATAATCTGACAAAAGTCCAATCAAACAGAACAAAAAAAAATCTACTTTGATTATAGACCAATATGTGTAACAGGGATCGAGTGATGAAGAATTGGTTTCATGTTTTTCAAAAACAGATGGGGCCGCGGCCAGCCGGATGATATCGGTGCGATCAATCTCGGAGATGAGAAATTCGACCCTGACTCGGATAAAAAGCCGCGCAAAGGACAAATTCTATGGCTCCGTGGTCTAACACGACTACAGACACAGGTAACTATCCCTATCTCTCACTCTCATGCCATCACTCGAAGTCAGCGTTCTCTCGGGCCCCGCCCCCCGCCCCGTCTAACCCCGCCCACCCCGTCCCCTGGTTAAAAATACCGAAAAACTCGATCGTATCGTCGAGAACACGATAAAGAGAAGGACGGTGATAATTGAGACGTATAGAGTACAGCTGCGCGCGACGCTCCGACAATTCTCGTCGTCGTGCTCGTCGTCGTCGTTGTTCTCATTGTTGTCGTCGTCGTCGTCGTCGTCATCGTCGTCGTCGTTGTCGACGCCCCTTATCGCAGCCGCCACGCCCTAGCCATGCCCCATCGATATTCGGGGCACGGCTGGGTCACGGTTCACCGGTCTGTCGACCATGACCGCTCTACCATATCTCACCGAAAAACTGTTCTCGATTTTTAACCACCATTGCCTGTGCAGGTTGTACTCCCGATTATAGAGAGCAGTGAATACCTTTCCTAAACAGCTGTTCGGTTCTTCGGTGGTACAAGCCTTTAGGAATTATTTTCCCAACTTATGGCAAGTATAGCTCCGTCAGGGTTTGCAAGACACACTCTGATTCGTTGTAGTATTTTGCAGGGCGTTGGGATAATCGTTCCAAAAGGACTCGGCTTATACTGGAAAGGCTCGACAGCGAGAACTGTATGAGCAGGTCTCAACTCTCTGATCGGTGTCCCAAAACTGGCAGCTGTTTGTATGATCGGAGTACACCCTGTACGAGCATTCTGCGACAAGTACGCGTCATATACCGCGTGATTCACGAGAAATGGAACGCTCGAAGCATCTTCGATCGACTCGACGACGGAGGAGGTAGAATCGGCTGCTCCTTCGTTTGGTCGAATCGATCGTGGACGTTCGGAGCGTTCGATTTCCCGTGACCCGCCCCGTACACTCTGTTCCATGCGTTTTCTTTCGTTTCCGTTTTACTCGTTTACGTTCAAACACGTTCTTTACCTTGGTTTGCATTTTCAGTTGAGTTCTTAGCCGCGCGGAAAAGCGATCGTAGCCGCGCGCGAGTTCGCGCCCTCCCGACGAACCTTCGAAGAAAGCCGACCCAGCGAACCGCCCAACCGCGTCTCCAACCAGTGGAGAGCCACGCCCCCTTCTCGAATGGGTCACGCCCCCGACCCCGGTCCCGTCATTCGCTCGGTTCCTCGACGAAAAGGGTACTTCTCCGCGAGTCGAACGATCAGGAGACAAGAGAGGAGACTGCGTCGCGTAGACGAGGCGCAGAGGCGGATCAAGCCGAAAGCTAAATCAGTTTCTTGACCTAGGGTCGAATCCTCTAGGGACTTTTCCTCCGGCTAGGTCTTCCAAGATAACTTCCTCGATAATCTCCGCAGGCTGGCTTCTCCGTCGAGAGAACTCGCTCCCACGGTCCATATGGCGGTTCGAACCGGGTCCATCGAGTCGCGACGAACCGATCTCGAGGTGACACGACCCTTTCCCGTCTACCGAGTCCGGTGTGGACTCTGTAGAAATTGTTATAGGGACGGCCAAGGGTCTCCCAACGAGTTTCGGCTCGCCAGGCTTAGAACAGCAAGTCCCCGGATTCCCTAACCCATCCGAGTCCCTAGGACCCTTTAGACCGCTAGTCGTCGATTTAGCGTCCAGTTAGCACTGGTCCACGCAGTCCTCGGTCCATCCCAAAGCAATCTCTGGTCCCCCGCTCTGCTAGGATTTTGATAAGGGTCAAGAGGACCAGCGGGAAATCTGTTCTACAAACACTCGTTTCAGGGAATCCTCGAACTGCTGATGTTCGACCTTTTGGCGACCGTTTCTACTTGCTCGACAGCAATATCGCATTCCTATACTCTCAATAGTGGGCTTTGATTTCACCCTAATCTGCGAAGATTTTGTATTTTGCCTTTGTTGTAAAGTAATTGCATATTTGGTAGACTTTGTTTAACCCGGTAATATTTTAGAGAAAGGATGAAGCGATTAGTCGAGATTCTATTTATCGGAATTTTCCACTTGGACATTTTTCTGCATAAACAATTATCTGTGCGATTATACGATTGTATATTTGCTCTGTGTTCTTTCGTCGAATCGCCTGTAACAGGTGTCGCGTCTGACCATCGTCAGCGGTTTCCACTCGAGTGGTGCAAGTAGAAACGTCGAGCATCTGTCGGACGTTGAATCTTCGTGATCGATTCCCTCCGAGACAAAGTTCCGCTTCCGAATGTGTTGAATCGAGTTTCGACATGGAACGAGGACGACTTAGGAATCGACACTCGAGCGAGAGTCGGAAACAACGAACACAGCAGCAGCCTTTTCTCGTCGACGGCGACCGTGTGTATAGTTTTTCCGTTTGACTTTGATTTTTCCGGTTGTTTTCTTTCGAGGGAACACGGGTTACACCTGATGAAGCTAGCGCATACTTGACCGAACCGTTGTTCTCGCGATCGCGCGGGATCACGATCCTCGTTATCGCGAGATCGCGGTCGATCCTGATTTCGTCCGAAGATCCTACGTTCGCTCGTGCGATCATGCTCTCTGTCGGCGGTGATTTCGAGTGGGAAATTGTTGATATCGCACGGTCGAACCGCGGATCTGGACGCGACCAATCGAATATATCACCACATTCTTTATTCCGTAACGACTCGTACTTCACTTTTCTCTTACTCTAATTTCCTTTCTTCTTACTCTGATATAACGCTCTACTGTGTATACTATAACCGTTGGTATTTTTTTTTTGTTCTCTCGAACATATTGGGAACAAAGCAAAACGAAAAAGTAAGGAACAGAGAACGTTCACCCGGATGTAAATCGTTCTCTGCGAACACGTAATCTGATAAGAACAAACAAACAACAAGCAATTAATCACCAACGACACGGTTAAGCTAATGATGTAAATTGAATGTGTAACCTACTTTCAGACGAGCAATAGAACTCTGGTGCAGAATGTATCTGTGAAAGGCAGATCCCCCTCTCAGGATTACTATATGGTTAGTCCGCAACTCCAATCTCCGCACTGTTTGACCGTTCTTAAATATTAATTATTGATTTTTTCTATCTATCTATCTATCTATCTGTCTGTCTGTCTCTATCTATATGTTTGATTTTCCATTAACCAGTTTTACGCCAATTTACCGATACACTCTGTTTGGTTGTTCCTCTCTCGATCCAATCTTCATTTCTTTTTCTTTCTCTTCTCACCGTTTTGCTTTCCAGTTTGACGTACTTGGTTTCCCGATTTCACTTCCGTTGTCTAACCGTTCTTTCTCTCTCGCATCTAATTTCAATCCTCACACAACAGTTCTTTTTACTTTCTCGACTACTCCGTTCTCTCCGCTTGATTCGTTTCTTTGTTCATCCTCTAACAACCTGTTCTCCCGTCTCTGTTAACGCGCGGATACGCTGCCAATCAACTAGCGACACTTCTCGCGAGAGCAACTCACAGAAGTCTGTATAATTTTGTTTTTTTTTTTAAATAAGCAAGTCACTTTGCTTGTAAATGAAAAACACATGAAACAGGAATTGACAGGTTATCTGAAAGATGGCAAATTATATCATTGAATAATATTAAACATATGTTTCAACAATTAGTTCAAGTTTTGCCGATCGCTGTTTTCGAGTCGCTCTCAGCAGAAACGTTGCAAGTCAGTTGCTAGTGTATCTGCACCTTGACAGCCGTCCTGTACCCGTTTTCAGTTTTTCTATTCTGGTTGGTTGTCTGCCTCTCTCCGACGTTATATCTCTCTCGCGCGCCTGTCTTTCGCTGTTCCGTTCACGTCGCAGTTTTGCTTGCGAATCGCGAGTTGCTTCTACTCGCTTCATTTTTGTTTGTTTGTTTGGTACGCCGCGCCGGGTTCACACAGCGAAGAGATATATCCACCAATTGGTTTCGCACCGTCACAACCACCCAACAAAATCCGAATTCGAGCTTCACGATTTTCCCAAGACCGCTGACAATTTTCTCGGTTTCTCTCAACTGTGAACCAACAACTCGCCCCCGAAAATACAATCGAATAATTTCAGGTCAGATCCGGTTACATGAAAGATGAATTTTAAGCCTTGTTGCTGATACCGTACAATTATTAACATTATCTTCTGTTCTCTGTATTTTAGATTCGAGCCATTCACAGGACAAAATTCGATCGACCATCTTACTAGGTTCCTTACATTTTATAATGTAAGGAACAATTTTCTTTTTATTTTGAGGAGCTGATCGATTATCTGACAGATGAGTGGCTCATTTATGGTGAAGCCAGGAACCTCTCCGCGTTGCACAGTGTGCACAGTTGTCTTCGGAGAAAATCGTGGAAAGTCTTATCCCAAAATTCGCTACCCCTTCTACTCGACCTGTTGGCTTCGAACATTTCATTGGACGATAAATTGTACTAATCTGTTCGATCGGCGCCAACAGGCTTCTCCTTCGATACTGCTTTGTCTCCTTTGGAAACGACACGTTCAACTTGCCAATGATTTTTTGGTACTCTTCGCTGACTGTACAGTATACCACACGGCGCCACGCCAAGCGTTGATATAGCCGCTCCTGTTTTTTGCTTTCGGTGTGACAAATTATTCGTAAGGACAATTTATATTTGCAGCGATCGCGGTGGCTCGTCGAGTAATAGACTGCTCTAGGCGAAAACTGTTCGAGAGCCGTCGCAAACTTTCTCGAAGACTCGAGGACTCGAGTTGAACGTGTTGGTGCACTGTATGCCACCCGCGCAGAAACGATTTCATTTATAACGAACCGGAGAAGAGCCTGCTTCTCTGTTTCTCTTAAAAAAGTTGTAGGTAGGGGTGGCATACAATAGACCCTGCCCCGTTCGAAGGGACAACCCTCTACCAAAATCCACGAATCTTCTCGACCCAGTTCTCCACCTGATTTTGTTTCTTTCTCCGGCCCCCGTTTACGTTGAATTCTGAGGTGTTGCATGCACGTCTGTGCGTCTGTATGTACGTATACAATTTGCCCGTATATACGTCTATATACGTAGATATATGTATATATACACACGTGTATGTGACATGCATGCGCGTATGTGTACGCGTATATGTATGTGTATGGGTATATATGTGTGCAGGACACACATACACGCGCGACAAGGTACTATTTATTATTATGATTATTCTCTCCCCCCAGACAACCCCCCCCCCCCACCCCCACGATTAATTAATTGATTTTTCGTTTTCTTCGAACCCCTGCAAACAATGATTTTACACGTCGATCGCGTGTCGACGTCTTCTCAGTTTTCTCCCTTCTCTGAACCCCCCTCTCTTCTCTCTACACAGGATATACAACCGGCCTAGAATTATTTTTGATTCCTCTACTCTATCTCTCTGTCTGTCTCGCTCTCTCTTTTTTCTCTCTACCGGTCAATCACACGTCAGTTTCAGTTTCAGGGGAGGATTCTGTTTGACGACAAGAATCATCGAGCTACGACATGGCTTACTTTCCATTTTCCGGAGACTCTTAACTGGGCAAGCACCGTGCTGGGGAGCTGCTGAAAGATCCTCGGAGGACTAGCCGAAATCTAGAGACGAGATCGCTATCCGTTCTCGCGTTATCCGTCGTTCGAACGTTTCTCCGAACTCGTCCCGAGACAATCAATTGGGAAAGGACTTGCGACGGTCTTCCTTCCTTTCTAACTGGCTTTTGTACAATGCCGGCAGACAGCAGATACATCAGCTGTATGTATGTCATCGTAGAAAACCTCGTCGAGTTGGGATTCTTTTCTTCGAGCGGATAACGCGAACGGATAGCCTCGGTGGTTGCCACAACCGGTTCCCCGGCACGGCGCGTGCCAGTCAGAAACGAAAAAGAAAGAAAGTCTGTGATCACCGCGTTCAGAGTTGTTTGTTAGCGCTGAGAATCGCTTCGGGATTCCTGCGCAAATATTGCCAAGACACCTTAAACACTGTCAGAGGTTCTACATGCTTGTTCACATCTCTCCGTCGAGGCCGGCGGTAGCCGACGACAGGAACCGGTGCGAGACGAGCCAATCGAAATTACGTTCGAACCAGAAAACGGCAATTTCTATTGGTCCGCCTTGTACGGGAAGTAGAGCGTCCGCTCGATAAGGGCTCGCGCCTATCGAGCAGCCGCGGTGAATATTAAGAGATACGATGCACCTGCGACAAAAGCATACCGCCCCGCACCACCGGCAAAGCCCGCTCCCCCAGAGTACCTTGTGCGTGTGTAATGCGTGTGAAAGCTCTGCATGCGGACGGAACACGTTCCAATCGTGCAATCGCCAACACAGAAAGAAAAAACAAACAACAACAAACGTGTGATCGGTGATCGAAACCAAAAGGGCCGGAAACGAAGCTAATCCTCCGAAGCCACTTTTCACCGAGTTTCCTGCTGCTATACTACTCCCTTAGTCCTGAGAAAAGTTGAGAGCCCCTGCTCTCTTTCTCTCTCTCTCTGTGCCACTACTTTCTGTCTCTGTCTCTATTTTCATTTCTGTTTTTTAATCGTTGCAGTGTGCCGTTTGCTGTGGTTACCATTAACCTGTTATGCAGTGGTGTATGCATCGCCAAACGCATCGTGTGTCTCTCGATGTGCGTGCGTCTGTGATGTATGTGCAACAACACAGTCTGTTTGTCCGTCTGTCTGTAACGTTTGTCTGTCCGTGTTCGTGTCAGTCTGTGTCTGTCTGTATGTTTGTCCGTCTGTTTGTCTGTTGTGTACACGACGAAGCTCAGCGAAACTCTTCACACAGGGGCATATTTGTACGAATTGGCAGTCAGTTTCTATTTATATATATTATATATATAAATATATATATATATATATATATATATTTGATTTGCATTGGTTCACGCTGGAAAACACTTCTTCGCGGGCTCTCTGACGGGAACTGGAGGCTCCAGATACTTCAAAATGGCCGTTTGGCGTTCCTGTGTCGATCGCGAAACTTGAAACTTTCTCGCAGGGCTGTTCCGAGGTTAACGATCAACGTAGAAAACTGTTTAGAGCCTCCAGAACCCAAGGCAAAAGCAGAGAGCCCTTTGCACAGATACGCACACCCGCGGAACTCCTGTTCAGCAGGCCCACGTGAAGCTTTTCAAAGGTATAGAGAAAAAACGAAAACAAAGAGAAACTAAAATATCCTGGGACACACACTCACTACGCCCAGCGTGCAACGGATGACTCAGAACGCCTAACTCAGAAACAGACTAAAAAGAAATCAAAAGAAAAAAAATACAAGAAAACACGCTGTAAAAAAAAAAAACGTTATCGACGCTAAGGAGAGGATAGATATAATTAAGACTGATGGTATGATTTATGGTGTTTGTTAGCCAGCGGAACCCATTCGGGAGACTGAGGTATAACGGGGCGGCAGTCTTGCCCGCCGCCACACTTATCCTGTCGGAGTACAAACAAGTACGTAGCTCATAGTAGATCGCATCGCCTGCCGTTTAAGATACCGTTGTTCCGTCGACCTCGCCGTCGTCACGTACGCATACACACAGGACGGGATATCCTCGACGTACGTGATTCGCGGCGATCGAGAAACGTCGCCGTCGAACCTGGCCTCTCTCTGACACTCTCCAATCTTCCTCCAAATATCGCTCCCTCAAGGATTCTCCTCCAAGGATCGCTCCTCTTCTCTCCAAACGTTGACGTACACTTCGGAGTCCTCGTAAACACGTTCTCTGCCAGGTAACCGCTATCATCGACACGGTTAAGGCCTTCCGCTGTAAACTGTGTCCGTTTGTAATGATTTCTCCAACATTCCACAAGCGTTGCAATCTACGAGCAAAAAGCTTACGTTACATTTCGTAAGTTATATACATGTAGACAGTTCCGTTTCTGTGGGCATTGTAAGATGTAGAAATCTTTGAGGTGTTTGCGATTCATTTAAAAATCGCAGATTCCTACAATAAAACTTACAAACCTTGATCGATTTCGATGGAACTTTGTACATGCATATAACTTACTTAGTCGTACCAAAGACACCTTCTAAATTTTCGTTATTTCAAATTTTGAAGAAGTTATTCGTTTCGGAAAGGTGTACGAACACTTAGTGTACAGCCACTGTAGCTGAAGTGCTTGCAGAACGTTGAGAGAATAATTCCAAATCGATGCCAGGCTGCGAAGGCTTTAAGAGGGTGTTCTGGTGTTCTCCTTCTGGATTTTTGCACAGTATAATTGATAAAACGGAACAACCAGAATAAACCTTGTTGGTGTCTAGAAGTATAGACAGCGGACGTGCTCCAGGTGCGACGTTAGGAAGATTCCAGTGTGGTGTTTCTGCTACTTGATTTTTCTTTGGTGCGCAATGATCGGACCAGGTCGACGGCGACGGATGCTTCGTGACAGCACTGTGTTTTTGTGTCTGGCCAGGGGGGTTTTTCGGCTGGTCTCTGCTGCTGGCTGGTGTCAGTGCCACCGACCCCCCTCGCTCCTTGTTCAGTAGCCTAGCTCTGTCTGACATGATTGTGTGCTACGTGTATTCCCGCGCCCACTACTTGTGTCGTTTCACGCCGTTGTGTCTTCATGGATACACTACTACCACCACAACCGCCGTCGCAGCGATGGTTAAAAGAAAACTGTCTCCAGAGAACAATCTGTAGAACGTTCTCTCTTTTATCCACGCCGCGTCGTGCTGCTTATTTTCTTGTTTCGTGTTTCTTGTATCTTGCTTTGCGTTTGTTTCGCCCGCATTCTTGTCGAAGACCAGTCGAACTCTCTCCCATCCGCAAGCGTGTCGATCCATCAGCTTCTGTCACCTAACTTCCATCAGTGGGCTCTCTCGAGCTTCGAGGTCCACGGCGATTTAACGCGCGATTATCGCTGAGCAAAGTTACCTTCGTTTCAGTATTATTATTAGACCGTGGATCTTTCTATGCATTTATAAAGAAATTGAAGATCGAAAGATTCAAGATATTATACAAAACATTTCTATCTCGCATAAAGATCCGCAGTCTAATTGCTACATTCAGTATTATAGGCGTTAGGTCAGTGCACACGCTCGCCACGCTTTTCGTTCATTTACTTCTTACGAATCCGAGTGTGTTCATCCTTCATCTTTGCTCAGCAACAACCGCGCTCGAAGTCGCCGTGTGATTAACTCCATCCCGAAGCGTTCCTGGACGTCACGATTCCGTTCGCTTCGAACGTAAGCTCTGGCTCCGCTCACAGTGCCCCGAGGAGCCTGTGCCCGTCCAGGATAGCCGAGAGACGCCCGTCCCTCTCTCTCTCTCTCTCGTGGTTCGGTGTGCGAGTGTGCGTGTGCACGAGTGTTCCGTGTGCGCATTGCGTGTGCGTATTACCATTAACACGCCGCGACTATAGATAAGGGTGGTTGACTTGCAGTGGGTTGTCTGTGTTTTGTTGGCGTGCGAGTTGTGTGTGTCCGTGTGTGTGTGCCTCCTAAAACAGACCGACGAGAATCGCGTCGAGCGGAAGCATCTATAGTTGGCTTGTGTACGAACGGTTTTCCCGATTTACCCGTGCCTCGATCCGGGATCGACGGAACGATCGGGGAGAATGATCATCGGAGGAGCACAAGCGAAAGATTCGCCCGAAATGTTGTTCGCCCCCTCTCCCTCCGAAGTCTACCGGAACTGAGAAGAGTCCGGGACACATTGTTTCTCGAGTACACCGCGTGTAAGTACTGGGATATTTACCAATGAGAACCGGCGAACAGAAATATTTCCCGAGTGGGAAAGCGATTTATCAAGCAACATTGA
Organism: Lasioglossum baleicum; assembly: GCF_051020765.1. NCBI lineage: Eukaryota > Metazoa > Arthropoda > Insecta > Hymenoptera > Halictidae > Lasioglossum > Lasioglossum baleicum. The sequence continues at coordinate 4,672,363 of NC_134948.1, read as the reverse complement.
ATGGTTGAGTAGCATGACTACCGAATTCTATTTATGATGTCACTAATGCTCTCTCTCTTTCTCTCTGTCCATCTATCTCTGTTTCTCTCTCATTCTCTCTCTCTCTGTATATATGTATATATATGTGTGTATATATACATATATATATATTTATTGTGTATCTGTGTCTTACTCTGTCTCACTCTGTCTCTGTCTGTCTGTCTATCTCTTTCTCTTTTCAGAATTATACACAACACAGTCCCTTCTTCACTGACTACTCTACTCGCTTCACTCTGTCGCCAATGATTTCACGCTGAATACTCTCTGTCCCCTCTGTGCTCGTCGTGATCGACGGGTCGCTGGTCAAGCGTGTGCTTCATCAAAGAAAAAAGAAAATACATATGTTCGGTTCAGGACTGTCGCGGACCATTCCTAATTGGAATTAGCCTAACGGGAAATTCGGTTCCCAGGCAGTCGTCTAGAATATGTAGAAGTCCTCCGAGAAGACTCACTCAATCCGAGAGGTCCTCTCCTCCGGTCTAGGTGTCCATAAGACCGTTTCGGACAGGTTTCTACGTGCCATCCTACCCGGTTGTCCCTTCGGGGACAGACTAGGCGTGAGAATTAGTGAGATCCAACGAGGCGGGTCGATTTCAGTCCCACCTCGGTTCTAGACTATCCCGAACAAGGTTCTGACCCTTCAGTCTAGAACCTCTTCACTCCCGTTTTTGATTTAACGCTGTTGCGCCAAGGCTTTCAGGCTGATTACCTCGTTACACGTGTCACTGAAACGTGTCACACCGCCAATTAGCATCCAACGAGGCTGAGTCACTTTTGCCTTCGTAAACCGCGACCTGAAGGGTTCGCGGAAGCATCGAGTGCTACGGCACGGTGCAAGCTGCCTTGGGTCCTCCTCTGGAGAAGAAGATGCTGCTGCCGAACCCGTCAGACTCGCGAGGAGACGTTCGGCCGAGGACTGCGCTTCTGGAACGACGCTTCGCATGGTGGACCGCTCCTGTAAAATAGCTGAACGTGTGAAACGTCCCCTACAAGGGTAGTTGGTCGTCCTAGCAACTGCTGTGAGTCCCTTCGATATTCGGACACTGTACGATTTTTACCTTGCCACGCTTTATCTGAGGCGAGGAAGGAAAACTTGCATTGCATCCGAATATTAAAGTGACTCGCTGTGACGAGGACCAATTTCTAAAGCTAGACAATCCCGAAAACGGTTCTGTCTGTAATTGATAACGTACTTTTATTATTAACGTAATTTTGTACAGCTTTGTCGGTCCACCGGGCGCTGCGAGTGTCTCAGCCGGATGACTCCTCGGTCGTTTGTAGACGCAGTCCGACGTCCACATTCAGCGCAAGTAGATACAGAACGATCTCTCGGGCTCCCGTTTGTTTGCCTCCCCTGCGAACGATCCCTGCGGCTTTCCCAATACAGTTATCTAGATAGGTACGCACAGTAAAAGGTAGATGCGCGCATGTTGTACCGCCACAGTGAACGTTGTTCTCGGCCTATTGCTAGGCGACGTAGTAGCGAACACACCACCCACCCTCCGTGAAAGCCTGACTAACCTGTGAACTCGGGTGAAATGCAACCAAGTCCAAGACTACCAAGAGAGAACGATCCACCAACGTGTGCAACATACATACACCCAGACCCGTACAACCTCGTATACTCGTTCCGGAGGGAACGCAAAACACAGACACGAATATACATAATATACACAGACACGTACACAAAGAAAAAACTTCTTCAATACGAGAAGCAAAGCCCCGCAAGAGAACCGGGAAGTACGAGGAAAACGCACCGAAAGAACCAACGACTAGAACAGCGTGCACCGATCACCGTCATCCGGATTGCCAGCACCGAAACGATCATAACCACCCACAGACCGGATTAGTGCAATTGTTTGTTTAATATTATAGGATTTTAGCGAGAGACTCGTAAACGTTAATGCTGATACCGTTCTATCTTTTCTTTTTCTTTTTTTTTTTTTTTTTGAACTTGTTGCACTAAGCCGGACTGTGTCATAAATGCGTTTATACAGGGTGAGTCACGCGACACGGAACGCCGAAATTTTTCTGTTCGAAGATTAGCGGATTGCGAATTTTCAGAGTTTAAGTTGCATTATCTCCAGCTTATAGTAAAATTATTGAGGAAAGAAGTAAATGTCTGTATGTAGCTTTTGCACCTTGACATGAATGCAGACAATTTTTATTTTGCATGAAACGTCGCGGAAATCTGCATTTTTACTGAGGTTCAGGCGTTCCCATTTTTGTGGCTCACCTTACGAATATATATGTATACAGGGTGTTCTCGGAACTGTACAGCTCGAGAATAGGCGAATCTATTTTTGATTTTGTTTGAGGCAGGACAGTGTCCTACAACGCATTCTCTAAGTATAGTCGACGCTTGTGTCGTCGCATAAATTCGCCTGTTCTCGAAGACACCCTGATTATATGTATACAGGGTGTCTCATCTAATTCGAGCTCTTTGAATACCTTGCTTATTATTGACAATGAAAAGAGATGTCGGAGGAAATCACGATTAGGTTTCAAGCGGTGAATATTGTGCTGGGCAAATAATTGTTCTCAGAGCGACATTTTGCAACGTTTCAAGGCTGTCGACATTTTCTAACGAGACTGAAAGAAATCTACAAAGAAAATTATTTTCTTCACGCCAAGATCATACAGTACTTGCAATCTCGTCTACATTAGAAAATATGCATCTTGCATTGAAGTAGTTAATTTTATTGAATAACAATTTATTTATGTATTCGTGTATAAAGTTCCATGTAAACAATTACGTAGAAAACTGAAAGATCGATGGCCTCGAAATCTCCGAAAAGAAAAATGTTGCTCAGCCATAGCGTTTGCCACTTTGAATCCGATCGTGTTTCCCTCCGAGATTTCTTCTGATTGTTAACGGTGAAGCGTGGTATTGGCGGCGATCGAGTCCGATGGGAGAGCCTGTATACATTTGTACACGGGAGAAAGAAACGTCGAGCCAGCCGCGTAACACAATCGCGAGGCCCCAGCGGAGAGCTCGCCAACAAACAAAAACACACACAGTCTCGGGCGAAAAGAAAGAAAAAAAAAAAGATGGGCGTGCTTGTGTGTCGCTAGCTTAGCTCCTCGCTCTCCTGATTAGAACGTCCTTGTTCCCTGTCTTTTGCAGCTTCGAGTAATCAGAGCGTTCAAGTCGACTCTGGAAGATTTGGAGGAGCGTCGCTCTGTCCATAGTTTACACAGCTTACACAGTATGCGCAGCTCACGCAGCCACACCGGGCCCCGACCATTCTCTGACTTCACATACATTGACGAAGACCCGACAAACACCGCGGTGATCGGCATCGGCAGGTTGCCGGCCAAGGGGGCCGACACTGCTAACACAGCCACGGCGATTGCGAACACGGTTGCGGACCACGCTGCGGCCAGGATCAACAGCAACAGCGCCGTTTCCACGTCGCCGCTGTTGCTCACCATCTCCGGACCCGGCAACAACGCTTACAACCATCATAATACCATTCACAACACTACCACTACCACCACTGCAACCACCACCACCACCAATGACAATAGATCCTCATCCAATAGCGCCAACCCGAGCCAAACCAACCATACGCAGATGCCGAGTAGCAACAGCAGAGACAACACCACCACCATCACCGGAAACTCCCCGCTTCTCAGCTCCAATAATCTGGCCCTCCCGGAATTGACGAAGCTCGTGCATGAGACCAGCATTTAAAGGCAGCTTTGCGTGTCGCCACTCTACACAACCCCCAAACTCTTTCTCCCTCACCCCTCGAAAAAAACCACCACCACCACCACCCCCTCTCGTTTTATCTCTATATACCACACTCTGTTCTTCGCGAATCTAGAGAAAGAATCCCACTCTTTCTATTATCCCCTCGTATCTCTGCGTCTCTGTCTAGCGTGACCAGCGAATATCTTCGATATATATATCAGCTTTTTCTACACCGTTCTTCTATCTCCGTGTTTCAGTTTTGTTTGTCTGTTACAGTATACCGATTAGCTGCTGCTCGTGCTCTCGCGCGTCGCCTGCGACCAATTTCGAACGATCGTTGTGTCTCGACTACCCCAGGACCCCATAGCTCTTTGCGGTCCAGATTTTCAGAGTCGCTTTGCCGAACAAAGCTCGAGGTAAATTCGCAAAGGGGTGGACCGGATCGACGATCCTCGACCGGAGATTCAAAGTGGAAGGTGCTAGACAACGGTAGACGATAAATCTCTGATCGATGATCGTCTATGCGGCACGACGTCCTGGTCGAGAGACGGCTTTCGTCGAATAGCGCGGGCCGAGAACACGATCGGCTCCTCGAACCGTGTACGATGCTGGACCACGAAAGCCTCGAACCTCTGACTCGCATTCGTCTGTCGATAGTTTCCTCTTTCTTCGTTGCCGGAGAAAAAAAAAAGGATAAACGACCTCTGTCTCTCGTCGCACGCCCGCGCGTGGACCGATCCTCTCTGATAATTCTATCGTGCTCCGTTTTAAAGTTATATCGTTTCGATTGAGAACTGTTTTTTCGGATCGTTCAGCGCGCGCGCGGAGCGTTCTGTTACTTGGAGAGCCGTATACCGGGTGACTCGCGCGAACCGTTGTTGAATCGAGATTACACGCGGAAACCGGTCGCGCGCGACTCAGCCCGAACGTACTCGTTGTCAGTACACACACGTTATGATACTCAGCTGGCGTTTCGCGAGCTACTCTCTCGGTAGGCCGAGCTCTCGGAGTAGAGTCGGCCGCCGTGATCTTTCTTTTTTAATTCTCGTACACTCGATGATGATTATGATAATTGGACTCTTCGTTTTTTCTCGATGATCGTCTGTAAGCCTCCGCCGTTTTTCTCTTGACGGCCGCGTTTTCGAACAGGCCTCGCGATACTGGCCCGCAATCCGCAATCTCTCTCGGCTTCGTACGGCGCGATATACGTGCGTTCCCTTTCGTTCCTCAATCCGAAGAAGAGCGTACTCTGTTTTTACTCGAACGACTAAATCGCCCACGATCGCATTCCGATCTTCTGCCGGAATCGTGTGTTACGGTTTCGTTCTTTTGGCTCGTTTAACTCGATGTTGGGAGAGCAAGAGAGAGGGAGAGAGAGAAAGGTACAAGTACTTAACGCTCGTTTGGAAGACAATTCTGGGAACGACCGTGGCAAAGGACGTACTTAATCGTCGGATCGAGTCTCGTCGCTGTCCCCACACTCTCCTTTTACCCGATCCGAATTTCTTCAATGGAACGCGCGACGGAATCTTGATCTCGCCGATGGATCTATCGATTGCGTATCGTCGCCGCAATGTTTCGTACAAATTGCTATCGCAGGAAACCTCGGTTACCTCGGACAACAGCTGTTTACGTTCAACACGTTCGCTACCATCTCGCTATTTACTTAAAGACAATCAAATCCATTGTTACACACTTTGCTATTCAAAGTTCAGGGCGCAATGTTCGCGCGTCGCGTTCAACCCTCGTGTCGATAAGCGAAATGTTCCACGATATTATTCAAACGATGTTGCACCGTATATATTTTTGTACTTCGAATGTAAATTAACCTCTAACTACACTGCGGATCTGCATGCATTTATGAAAAGATTCCGAAAATTCGAGAAAGCTGTAAGAACATGTACGATAATTTTTTTGCCATTTCGCGACGAAGATATTCAAGAGATCTCGAGAAGAAATTGATGAGAGGTTGTCGACATAAGGGGCTAACAAGACGCTTTAACAGCGAAGATAAGCAGCGAAACGAATGCTGGGAGCGAACGTTAAAAAGAGTCAGACTTGTCTGACCACTCGTGGACTCGTACCACTGAGACGCTGTGGACGTGAACGAAAATATCATTTAGATATCTTTTAGCAATCGAGGACCTATTTATTTTATTTATTAAGTTCCGTAGATTAAATTAGGCTAAATAATTTTATTAATCTGTTTGTATGGTATTTATTGTATTTTATCGTGCACGTTTGTACATTCACGACCGCGCGCGATCCACAGCGTAGACTTTCCAATCATGTTCCGTTTTACGTCGAGCATTCGTAATCGGAGGATCTACGCGACACGTTGATTTGTAAATAATTTTAATCGAACAAAAAACGATGATTATTTTGTTCGTTCCGCTTCGCGCGTGATCAAGGTTTCGTTCGTTGCTAGTTCCTCGGCGATTTCGTTCCACGAATCCTGATCGAATGTCCCAGATAAGACCAGCAGGGACGGCGAACGAGAAACGCGTCACTTATTCTACCTTTTAACCGCGAATCAAGCCCCGGACGGAGTCAGTCGTAAACAATCGTCGTTTCTGTTCCGTTTCGATCACTTAAAACGTCGACTTAAAAACCGCCGCGCCTAGCCGCGTCCACTGCCAGCTTCGCGGGCCAGAGATACCGAAAGAAAACACACATGCACACATAGAGAGAGATCATTTGTGTGCATTGGAGGGGCAGATAGAGAGCAGCTGCCCCCGAGCAGCCGTCGAACGTTAATCTTCTCTCGAGCAAGATGCTTTCTCCAAGGATCTCGAGAAAATGATCTTTGCGATCGCCGCCTCGGCGATCTTTGCAGGATTTGCGTGTGATTCTGATCGTATTCTTCTTCGACTCGTCTCGTTTCTGTCCGCTCAGGGTTTCCCAGGAAAAGGACTTTTTCTTCGACGACTATCCTACCCCGAAAGTTTCACCCTAAACGAGTGAAGCGATCGCGGAAATCGATAGGAGCTTTCCATCCTCGACGGTGTTAAACCACTTCCCCGGATCTTCGCGATCCACGGAAAGAAAACGTTCGTCTTCGATTACGCGTGATAGTCCGCCGGGTCAACTGGAAAGCGTGCGCGCGCGCACGCTCGCGTGGGAAAGAGCGAATGTGAATGCGAACGAAAGGGAGAGAAGGAGAGAATGGTGTCGTTATTGGAACACACTCGCGAACGAGCACACACGCACACGTTTACGCATACACACACGATGTACAATTTACACCGGCGACCAGCAGCGTTGCGATCGAGAGAAGACGTGTTCGCGATTTTCTTTCGTTTTGAAACGTGTGTGGCGTAATTCCGAGGAGAAAATAAGATAGAAGAAGCGTTTCGTTTCGACCGCGTTTTCAAACGAAGAGAATGAGAAAAGCAGAAAAAGTATATTATATACGTATATACATATAGGAAAGAAAAAGAAACAGATGAAGTGAAAAAAAAAAAAGAAACTGAACGATATTTGACTAACGATAATAACGATCACGTAGGGAGTATAATATATGGACATATATTATTAATTTTTCATTAATTCTTATTAGCGATTATTATTATTGTTATCATATAAAATAAAGTTTAAGACACGTTATCCGAATGTTAATTGATCCAGGCCGATCAGCAGAGGGCGCGTCAACATTCCTTGTTTCGTCGTCTCGCGTTTCTATTTTTCTTCTGCTCTTTTTAAAGTTTGTCCGTTTGTTCGTTTGTTTTTTATTTTGCGATTGTATTATGTACCGGTCGTGTCTCGCCGTTTTTGTTCGAGCGTTCTTTTGATACTGGAAAGCGTGCGTGTTGAACCGTCGCCCGCGTTAATCCTCTGCACTGTTTTCGCCGCTGCGTTTTCTTTTTATCTCACTCGGGTGGAGACGAGCAACAGGTTGTTGTTGACGCGAGAGAAGAGAAGAGAGTAATAACAATAACATTGTAAATATATTATACTGTTCCGCCGCAGAGAGTTTTCTATTCGACTTCTCGTAGCTTGTAAAACACTTAATCCGTAGGTCGTATTAATTTAAACCGCTTCTCGGCACCGATTAATCGGGTTTTGGGTTCTCTCTCTCTCTCTTTCTCTCTCACACGTACACATTGCGAGAGAAACGAGAATCGCGGCGTTTTGCCGCGCGACAAAATCGTTCAGATGGAAACAGACACTTACAAGTACAATTGCAACTCGTGCCTGAACCACACGATTGTTAATATATATATATAAATCTACGTATACATATATTATACAGTATACAGGGTGATCAGCTGAGAGCGTGCCACCTAAATTATACAGGAAACAGTTCACGTGTAATTTAGGTGTCATCCCTCGCGGAATCAGCCTAATAGAGAGAGAAAGAATGTGTGCGGAGTGTAGCAGAACGCGCGGACACGATTTCATCGACGGATCTCTTTGCAGTACGTTCGTCGTTGAAGTGACGCACGGTCCGGTACACCCCGTACACGTGTCTACGTTTCGAAAGCGAAATGGTTCGGTGAACCAGAACGAGAGACGAGACGCTCTTCCGCGTCGAGAGATATTATTAGTATTAATTATTGTCTAGGCGCTTCGCGACACGAAGCGTGCTCGCACGACACGACACGACGCGTGTTCGCACGGTCGTCTTACGGTGTGTATGTAAAAACAATGTTATACGATTCCCCGGCCGTGATTGCAGAGGATTAATCGTGTGTCTCTGCTGGCGATCTCGAACGGCGCCCTCTACTGACCGAAAGGAAGGCGCGCGTCGCGAACAAACATCCCCGTGTTTCTTCTCGATACGTGATCCGTCCTTGCCATGGACATCTGCACGATCGCTCGGTCGAATTAAACGAAAACGATAAAAAAAGAAAAAGTAATAATAAACGAAATCGCTGACTTTTAACGGCAGCCGCCGCCTACTCCTCCGTGTTTCTCTCGTCAACTCCTCCCGCCGGTGCTCTCGGGTTCCCAAAGAGAGTCGCGTATGGATCTGTGTGCGCGCACATACACACAATCCACACAGAGACACGCCATGCGAACACACCGTTATATATATTATATATATGTATATATATATAATGTATATCTGTGGTCTCTATATCCGCTTTTCGCTTGAGTCTGACACTCCTCTCTCTGTCTGCACAAAACTTCCTTCGCTCGTGTTCCTCCGCGACCGGCAGAACACCGTTTGCCTGTGCGTCGCTGCGATGTCGACGCCTTTCGATTAGATCTCTCCCGAGACTCGAGGCAGGGCCTCCGATATATCGGTTTCCGGTCGAAACAACAGCACGTCGCTTCTCCGTTCTCTATCGTGTTACTACTTCCTCTCATACATCCCATGTCGTTCCCAAATTCGTTCCGGACCGTAAAACTCGTGCGTAACTCGCCGCTCTCGCTCGTGAGTCGATCGATCAATCCGCGTGGAAAATCGTCCACGATTATCGAGACGCACCACTAGCATACATCGAGGCGTCCGACTACGCGCGGACTCGTTCTACTCGGTGGTCGTCCGAGCAGGCTCGTTCCACTCGTAGAAGTCCGACCGTGTTTGGACTCTCGCTACTTGGCCGCGACCGAGCTTGTACGGAGCCGTGTCACTGCTCACTGCGCGCGTGTCCGACCGGTCGCTGATTACGCTACTTGTCCGCTAGGTCTCGGCGAGGGCTCCTAACAGAATACGGTTACTCTCGCAAACAGCGTTCCCTGCCACCTGGACGCCGGATATGCCGGCGAGAATGTCTGTTGGGTGGTAGCGAACGCGATTCGACACGTCTCACGATATTCACCCTGTGTCTCGTCCTGTAAACTGTTGTCGTTCGAAGATCACGATCGATCGTATCTCACATAGTCCAACGACGGAGTCAATAGCCTCTCTCTCGCCGTCGAACGCGCAGTGGTTCTCGTTCCGGAAACGGTGAAGCTGAAAGATGATACTCCACGGCGTTCATACCTTGCGTTGCATGTCACGAGCAATCCTCGGTTATTTCTGCTTATATCGATCTCTCTGTTTCACTTTTTATCATTTCGGTTGTTTTCCGTGTTTCGGATCGCGCCTCGTGTCTCGTCCGTTATACATTTCTCGTCTTCTTTCATCCGATCAATTTTTCCGTACCGTCTCGCCTCCCCCCGCGGGTACCTTTCGGCTTGCTGCGTCTCTTGGACCTCGCCAGATCGAAAAGCAACTTCGCGCGAGTGGGATTCGTCACTCGACAAGTCGAAAGGTGCCTGGAAACGGAACGGTGTTCTTGTTCGAAACCGTGTCGAACAGCCAGTAAACGTTTGGAACAAAGATACGATCTTCACACAGTCTATCTGATTTATTTATATATATATTTTTTTCTGGGTAACTTTACCGGACTCAGGATTAGCACCTTTTCCTTACGAATTATGATGTATGTGGTATGTGATCCAGTAGATTTGTACCCGGCGCGGATGCAGATCGAAGTTTCGATCCTCTAGGATCAATGGTTGAGAAGTTATGATCGCTTAAAGTTGAGCATTTTTCACAGGTAAGGGCGTCGCCATATTGGTTTGTAGTGACGACCGCGAGCCGCTGCCCCCGCCCCCTCGACCTAATCCTAATCAACTCGGTAAGCGGCGTGCGACCGTCACTTCAAACCAATATGGCGGCGCCCTTACCAGTCAAAAATGCTCAACTTTAAGCGACCATAACTCCTCAACTATTGATCGTAGAGGTTCGAAACTTCGATCTGCATCCGCGCCGGGTGCAAATCCACTGGATCACATACCAAATAAATCATAATTCGTAAGGGAAAGGTGCTAATCTTGAGTCCGGTGAAGTAAAGAGCAGCCTTTTTTTTCTATTTTGTCTCTTGAAGCGATGTTCGAGGTGGTGTAATTTTGCTAAGTGCGTATTGCTCGTTGCATCCTGTTATAACCATGTTATTATCCTTTGCTCTTGAAGGTAATAGGTGGCGAGTTGCAGGAACGTTTGATACCAGTACCCTACAGCAAGAGTTCGACAGACCAAGCTGTAAGCGCTCCTCTCTGCTCTATCTTTCTCACTTTCGCTAAATCTTTTTTTCTGTCTGTCTGTCTGTCTGTCTATCTGTCTGTCTTCAGTTCTATGTATAACACACACGCACACGTATACATACACGTATATCCACGCGCCAAAGAGAACACACACACGCTCTGGCACCATACAGATACACACATACAGAGTTTCCGACTATTTCTCTCTCTCTCTCACTCTCTCTCTCAGGCATGGTCAATTCGTAGCTCGATCGCAGGAATTCTCGAGGAATACCCCCACTTTTCCGCCCGCGCGTCTCGGCTCCGAGCAATATAATGGCCAGGGGGCGGGGCGAGACGCGCGGGTGGGAGAAGTGGGGGTACATATTCCCCGAGAATGCCTCCGATCGAGCTACGAATTCACCATGCCTGTTTTATACTTTCTCTTTTCTACCTTTTTACCTGTCACTGTTGACGATTCACTGTTTATTACTCGCTCTTTATGTGATACCATCTGTTCGCTGCTGTATTACGACCTCTACGCTTCGACACGCTTCCCATTTCTCTCTATCTCTCTATTTCTTTCTCTCTCTCTCTATCTTTCTCTATTTCTTTCTTCTCCTCTGTTTCTATACCCTCCCTCTTCTTATTTCTCTCTGCCTTTTGGGCCTGCAGTATTCTCGCTCTAGCCTTTTACTTTCTTTTTTGTTTTCTGCCTGCACCGTTCGAATCACTGTCCAGCAGAGATGGGATTAGCAGCGGTTTCCAACCTGGGAGGCGCCAACATTTTTTTTGTGATAAAGTTATTAATATTTAAAGCGTGTCTAAAAAATTTTTTTTGGGGAGGCGTAGTAGCATAAAGGTTGGAAACCGCTGGGATAACGTGAAGCGTGTTCGACTCGATTACGCGAACTCGATCCCATCCCTGCTGTCAAGCCTAGTTTAATCCGTCGGGCTCGGGAAAGTGTACAGATGTTGTATCATAAAGGGAAGAATCGTTTGTTGATTTGTTTCTTTACCGAATCGCTGTGAACGGTGTTCCTCTACCGCTCGCATTTCGAATATGCGCGCGCATTGTTCCTGCGTTCCCTCTCCGTGACGCGTGTCCCACCCACGCAGTGATGCCAGATGAGGGGAGTCACGGTGAAATGATGTACCCCCTCTCTGATGACGGGGAATGAGTGGGGCGAATGGGAGACACGTTGCACGTGCGCGATGGGGACCGTGGAGTGTGCGCCTGCGCACGATGCTGGAATAGAATAGTGGAAGCTCATTCTGGCATCACTGCACCCACGTGATCGGTGTCCGGAGAAGGAGAAGGAGTAGTGTGCGAGCGACCTTCCGCGGGTCCGTCTCTCCGTGAACAAAAGTGATCGTGTCGATTTGAAAAGTTAGCGACGATTGTCTAGTCAGTGTTCAGTGCTTCAAGACAGTTTCGTCGGCCAATGGGAAACGTATCTGACAACGACCGAGCTCGATGGGTTGCTGCATCGACGTTGAATCGCTAGAAAAGTAATCTGTAAGTTTTCGCCAGGCTGTACTTCACTTCAGAGGACCAAAAATATTTTTAACCTTTCTTTCGTACAATCCTGTAGACTTCGACGAGAGAATGCTGAAAAACGAAGTGTTCTCAGGTTAGCAATTCACCGGTTCAAAAGTTGAGCGATACCAACATGGCGGCGTCGTTACAAAAATGCTTAAAATCGTTCAACTTGAAACACTCATAACTATTAAACCAGTGAATCCCTAACGTTAAAACTTGAATTCCTGTAATTTCCTCGTGAAAATCTACGGGATTATATTCGGAAACAGTTAAAAAATGTTGGTCCCCTCAAGTGAAGTTTAACCTCACCGCCAGAAAAGACCTATAGAGACTTCCGGTTGTTCTTTTACTTGTTGCGCGATCGCATCCCCGTCCTCCGATCCGTGAACTCGCGTCTTCTCTGTATCTTTTCGACTCTCTTAGAAAGACTACGTACGAAGCTGTACATCATCTCTCTGGATCTGTATTACACGCCATGACACGATACGGAGACAGACACGCACACGCACACAGCGATATACACACACAGAGAAGACACACACACTTCTGTCACAATCGCGCGCTCGCTTATCTTTGTTCGCTTTTACGTCTCGGTTGTTCTTCGTTTCTGTTTTCATGCTGTTGTTGTGCCACGCGGCGTTCGTTTGACATTCGATGCGAGCCGATCTATCGATTTAACGTAGAGCGTAGAATGTTTCCATAGCTTTTCAAAATTGTAGATCCACCTAGACGCGATCTAGGAGGAGTCCGTAGGAATCGACGACTCGCTCGATGATCACCTGTGGCGTTTAGAACGCGCGACAGCCGCCGTGTATCGATCGATAACGCTCGAAACTGTTTTGCGAGTCTTTCACCGCGATGGCACGCTGCACTCGCGCGCTCTGTTCAAACTTGATTCGCTCTCGTGCGGTTATCGTTTGTCTCCCAATGTTTCCATTGTCTCTGGTAGAGAGAAAGCAAAAAAGAAAAGAAATCGCCTAGACATCGAATCGCTTTCTTACGATTCCGATTACGCTTACACGCAAGCAAACACACGATCGATTGCATTCGTCTGTTCCCGCGCATTTACTGCCATCATTCACGAGAGCCGGCGACCTTCGCAAATCGATTTATCGATAGGACAGGAGTTCGCTGCTCGAAATCGATCGTTTGAATGGATTGACCACCGATTTTTCTCGTTCCTCTCCTAATCCTGATCTCCTAGTTACACGGCTTTCCTGAATCGCAGCCGGTTCGATCGACGTTTGATAACCTCGTCGAGTCGAGGTGACAAAACGCGTACAATAACGCGCATGTATATAATATCGGGTGAGAGCTTCTCCAATCATCCTGACGAGTACACGAAGGCCTTTCTTCACCCTTCAGCCCTCTCTCGCTCTCTCTCTCTCTCTCACCCTTTTCTTCTATACTTCTCCTCCTATGTTTGTCTCTATCTTTCTATTTTCTCTCTCCAACTTCTATTTTCATTCTCTCTGGACTAAGTTCACTCTACTGAGTCTACTTCCGGCCGATTCCCGCCGCGCGCACGTGCGACTCGGTCACCGCTATCCAACCTCTCTTTCGATCGATCGAGTTCGAAATTCAAGGAACAATCGGAATTAAGGGGGTCGACTCGTTTTTCCAGGATTGCAAGGGTACGCGATGCGCGTTATCATTGCTCGATGATACAAAGATGGGGTTTCTCAGTGGTCAAACACGCTAGATGGAATGAAGAAGAATCGGGGCCGCGATTTTTACGTTTACGAGGCGTAATTTGCATTATTCCGAAGCATACAGCCGCGCTTATTTGAATAATGCAAATTACGCCTCGTAAACGTAAAAATCGCGGCCTCAATTGATCTAGCGGTTTTGACTACTTTTCTTTTTGTTTTTTAAAGACGTACGGAAAAAATACGTTTGAGGTGCCTATTCACGGTCAAGCATGTTGCGCAACAATGCCTATTGCGTAACATGATTCATCGTGAATGATAGTGATTTATTGATTAATACAATGTGTGGATTTGCGTAGCATCATGCTGCACAATAATTGTTGCGCAATACGCTTGATCGTGAATAGGCCCCTTTATGTACACCCCTGAGGGGGGTAGTATGGGACTCGGAGGACACAGATGGGCGGTGTCCCCAATACCCATCAATACTCTGTTCTTGGCTCATAGCACTTTTGACCAGGGACCAGGATTGCCATCTGCGAGTCTCGCCAGGCCGCTTACCCTTCTGCCCCTCGACCAGCTGCGCAGCGAAGCCCGCCTTTGCTTCCCCCACTCTCCGACGTGGTACGCGTTAGTGGGAAGAGTGGGAGAAGCAAAGGCAGGCTTCGCTGCGCAGCTAGGCGAGGGGCGGAAGGGTAAGGGACCTGGCGAGACTCGCAGATGGTAACTCTGCCAGGGACTATAACTGTTACAACCATAAAGAGACTAAGACATAGATAAATTTATTTCATCGAATAACTGTTATGAGGGATCGAAATAAATTTCTCTCATCGATAACTGCTTTGAGCAATCGAAACAGTTTTTCTTCATCGATAACAGTCATCGAGGAGGATCCAATTTTTTGGACAATAATAACTGTTATTTTTAACCAAAAAGTATAAAAATCGATATTTTTTAATTATATTGTTCTTCGAATTTTTTTCTTTATATTTTGTGTACATTATTTTAAATTTCAATAACAATCAACATTTTATTAATGATTTTTATCGTAGAAAATTAAAAAATAACTGTTATTTTGCTTTTGACTACTGAAACGCTCCATCTTTGCATTATTGAGAACGCGCATCCCGCACCCTTGCAATCCTGGAAACGAGTCTACCCCCTCAACTTGCAAATTCGTCTGTCGTAAGTTCGAACGAAAAATAGTTGAATAAACGCGCTTCCGAAGAGGAACGTTCTCGCGAGTCGGCGAACGATCGACAGGGGGTTCCCAACGATCCTGAAGCGACACGGTAGACCGTGCTCCTTATCGAAAGCGTTTCGAAAGAGGGGTGGGGAAGCGTGCGTCGTTCGTCGCGTGGCAACTTCCACCTGTGTCGACCTGTGATGGGCTGCTCGAACAGTAACGATATCCAACCCAACGAAAAGAGAAAAAGAAACGATTTATCTATCCGCAATAAAAACCGTACAACAAAAGGAAAGGGAAGAAAAGAAATATGCAGAAAAAAAAGCGTGTCCGAGCGAAGGGCCATGTGTTGTTGTGTTTGTCGCCTAGCCCGGTCTGGCGAAACAGTTTTTCTTTGCAATCAGCAGAGCGCATTGCGCGGTGTAGCGTGCATGTTAATCGTGCCACAGCGCGTTGATGACGCATTTAAACCGGATATTCGGCCATGTTAAAGAGTCTGACCGTCAGCCTGGTTAGGGGACCTCTTCGTCAACTCATCGTGTAAGTATTCCCTAAATGTTTGCTGTCGACCGATCGAATCTTTAAAAAAAAAAAAAAGAAAAACTCAAACAAATCCACAGAAGGATTTCGTGAACACGAACGAAAGAAAGGAAACGATCGCGACATACATATGTACAGGGTGGTCCACCTAAATACGATTACCTAAATATCTCCTAAAATAATAAAAAATGTTTCGTGTACTATTTGAATGGTTTCATTATATTGCAAACAATATTTTTCTCCGAAGGTCATTCTTTTCGGAGTTGTCAAGGTTATCAATGTTTTTTGATACATAACCACATCTCTTTTTTTGTTGTATCGTGTAACTGATCGAAAAGTACATTCAGATATGTATAATAACATGACATTGACCTTGATCTGAAGGTAAAACTTTACTTTTCGAAGATCGAGGTCATGTCGAGGTTATGCTATTATAAATATCAATGTATTTTTTGATCAGTTACACGATTCAATAAAAAAAGATGTAGTCATGTATCAAAAAACATCGATGAACTTGATAACTCCGAGAAGAATGACCCTCGGCGAAAAATATTGTTTGCAATATTCCTTCAAACCATTCAAACAGTACACAAAATATTTGTTGTACCCCCACAATTGGAGGAGATATCTAGGTGGCCCTATTTAGGTGGACCACCCTGCATATACATATATTTCTGGCACTTTCGTGTGAGAAATGCAAGAAAGGAAGGAAGAAAAACAAGAGAGAGACATTAAATGTTTCGTTGATAAATAGTCGATGTATAAAGCTAATACTAGTTGTGCCGAGAAACTTCGAGGAAAAAGATTAACTGGTTTTTTTTTATTTTTCTTCACGAAATGGTGTTTATCGTCTTCTTCTTTTTTTTGTTTCTTGCCGCGCCGGGGGTCTCTGTATATTATCATATATATATATATATATATATATATATATGTATATTGTTTTGTATGTTTATTTTCTTGCGATCGGGAGTACATATATTATATATATTGGCTGACCGATAGCAATGTTCGTCGAGTACGTGAATCGCCAATTGCATGCCAGTTCGCAGTTTGCAGTCTGTCACGCTCTATTACAGCTCACCTTACCGATGCATAAGTGTATATGCGTGGAATTTTTCCTGTTTTCTATAACCCCCTGACCCCGTTTTTACATGTCCCTTTTGTGCCGGGTTCTCAGGCTCGCTCCTGAAACCAGGAAGAGTTGCCACCTTTTCGAGACAACCTGTATATACCCAGCACTCGAGAGACACTGGCAGCAACAGTTTACTTTAACTCTACGTATATTGTACATATGTGTATCCGAGGAATCGAAATGTCGCGAGCCAGTGCCTTTCGAGTGCGATATCAGACTTTTGGCAACGTTGCCGAAGATGCTCGTTAGCTTGTTTGGAATATGTTTGTCGAACGGACCGACGAGTTGCGCTTGAAAGCAGTCTCAGGAAATTCGAGAAGCTTCTCCGCCAATGGAGAGAATCCAGTTTTTCCGAAACCGTCGTCCTCGCCGCTTCCCCCATTTCGGGCGGAGCGGCGGGGATACGATAATTCAAAAATATTTCGAGAAGCTTCTCGGCAAAAGCCTCGCATATCCGCTTGCCGTATCGAGACGAACGATTCCGGAAACTGGAAACCGGAAAGGTCGGGATTTCGCTCCAGTTTCCGGTGGTCAACCGGTGCATGTGGTGTTGCGTGACATCGCATCGATAATTCGAGGCGGTGACGTCGATCGATCGAAAAAAAGCATTACGCGCGAACCAGGAGAAAGGTACAGTACGAAACAGATCACACGGAATCACCTTGAAGAACGAGGATTAGAGAAACGGCCCGTTTAACCCTCGTTCGACGAACCGCGCCGGGGACGCTCTTCGATCGAGAGTCTTCCACCTATTCGTTTACCACCGTTTTCAATTCAAGTTTCAGATACACACGGGAACACGACGAAGAGTGCGGCCCGTATAGAAAAGATCGAGGGTTAAACGAGAGCGAATGAAATGAAGGAAAAATTGGTACGACGGGATCGAGGATTCAGCGATCGACGTTGCTCCCCGAGTTCAGTGTCTAACTATCGCCTCGCTGTGCAGGGTGACGAAGCCCCGCTAGTTCTTCTAGTAATTCGTGTGGCCGCTGCTTTCTGTCTCTTCATACATACACATAATTACATATACATATACATATGTACGTATGTATGTATGTAATTGCATATATATATATCAAAATATACACGTATATGTTATAAATAATATATACATATAATATATACATGTATATGTCTATATATTTACATGATTGTCCCCTGTGAAAAGTTCGCAGGATGATCCTCGCACCTCCCCCCCGGAAGCAAATTAAAAATGTGTGTGTGTGTGTTGAAAGGAGTTTGATTGGTTCATGGAAAAGAAAGGTAATCGAGTGTGAGGGGGGGAGGATGGAGGATCAACCTCGATCCGATAAACGGACCTGTCGATACCTGGTGTATCTCCTCCCAAAGGTGTGCTAGCAAGTAACGAATGCTAGTCGTCCGCTGTGTGTACCCGGCCCGCTGACAGTAAGGTTTCCGTTTGCAGATCCGCGTAGTGAACGCATTTCGGCAGGGCCTAGACGCGCGCTACACGAGCGAGCACAGCAGCACTCCCTTGGCGGAAGTACTGAGGAAGCAGTCGTCGTTGAACAAGCGGCTCTCGCAGACGAGCAGCATCGAATACGCCGACAACAACCCGGACGAGCTGACCATACCCGAGATCGACATCGAAAGGCTCTCGAGTCACAGTCACACCGAGACTGCCGTTTAGAATGGGACGCGGATGGGCAAAATAAAATAAAAGTATAAAACAAACAAACTGAACACACGAGGATCGTCCAGCAGCCGCAGCCGCAGTCGCAGCAGAAGCAGCAAAGCAACAGCAACCAAATAGCAGCAGCAGCAGCAGCAGTTTCGCGGCGTGAAACACAAGCCACGAACGAAAGAAAACAAAAAAAGAACACACGACACGACGGTCAATCGTTCAGTGTTAAACTTTATTCGATCACCTTCGACCGATGTTAAATCAATAATCTCTCTCTCCTTGATTCTTGTTCTCTCGTGGCCGGCGTGTTCGACAAATTAGAACCGCTGCTGCGCGTGCGCGTTGATCGTTGAGAAGAACCTTAGCCTCTTCGATCCTCGAGAACGAACAGGATCATTCCTAACCTAGTCAAGCGAACGATCGTGACGCGAGTTTAGGTCCTCGTCATTCGAACACGACCGTGGTGACGACGACAACGACTAACGACGACGACTACGATCACGACAGAGACGATAATAAATAATAGTAACGTGTTTACGAGTATAGTCGGTCATCGACGGTCGTGTTCAAACTCGACGGACGACGAGACGGGATATTGGAATCCGACGATGACGATGACCTTCTTGCCCACGAGAACATCGTCTCGTGGACCTCAGTCGATCCGTGCGGAAACACCAATTACGATGCTGCGTGTCGACTCGGGAGCACCGAACGGGTTTCGCTCCGCCTCCCGCCCCGCCTCGCCGGCAGACAAAAACCACCGCACCGTCCGTGTCCGATGGATTACTCCACCTCTTCCCGCGAGGGGGCGGAACCGTGGATGGCTCCACCCTCTCGCGGACGCGAGAGCCCGGAACCGTCGAGTGGACGCGTAGCATAAAATACCAAAATAACGCACCACTGCCTTCCCTCTGTTCAGTTGTTACTTACGTTTCTTCTTTCCTCTGTCTCTGTGTCTCTCTCTCTCTCACTCTCTCTCTCTCTCTATCTCTCTCTCTCACTCTCTCTCTCTCTATCTCTCTCTCTCTCGCTCTCTCTCTTTTTTCCACTACCACTATCTATCTATCTGTCTATCTATCCATCTATCTTTCTGTCTCTTTGTTTCTCTTCCCCCACCCCAGTCCACCTCAGCCCATCGTGTCTCTATTCGTCTAATTTCTTTCTCGAATATACAGTTGTTCGCGTAACTTTCCTTCTTCCTCAATGAATAGTCTACGTCTATGCTGCACGAGTGGTTCCTTTTTCGATTCTCTTCGTTTTATTTGTCTCTCTCTCTCTCTTTCTCTCTCTTTCTCTCTCTCTCTCTCTCCCTCTCTCTCTATCTCTTGTTCTTTTCATTTATATTTTAATATAATGTTAAACCGCATGGAATTTATCTTTTCTACCTTACAATCGATGGACGTAGGTGTCCTAGACCAGTGTTGTCCACCGGTGGACGCATTCACCGCGTTCTGTTTGCGTACAACGTGTAACGTGTGTTAGCGAGATACAATGGTGCCAGAGAGAGAGAGAGTCCGTTCGACAAAACAAACCGATCCGTGGTCGAGACGTTTTCTACACGTTGGTTCGCGTTCGCTTGTGCATGTATTTATTTAATTAATTAATTTATTTATTTATTTATTTATTTATTCTTTCTGTCGTTTTTTGATGTCTGTTTTTGTTCCTGCGTCGTGAAACCGCGCCTAAAGCGACACGAAGCCGACGACCGTTGACTTGTTCGATCGGATTCGAACGACCGCGTCGGGCACCGCCCACTGTAGTGTTGCACCGCCCATCCACGATAAATAACAGGTGTCGCGCGTATGAAACGAAGAGTAACGCCGTCTGACGTTGGCCCGACCGAACCTCTTGTAACCGAACGGAATCGGGAGACCATTTGTATCCAGAGAAAAATATTCAAGTGTTGCACCCTGTAGAACACGCACACGCTGTACCGTGTTTGTAGGCACAGAGTGCGGGAAGTTCCTTGAATCCTCGGAGGTTGTGTTGGACTGCACTGTGTTGTAGATTCTCATCTCGAAACCATCGTTAGCCTCTTTGAAACGAAAAGAATCACCCCCTATATTATTCTGTCGTTCTCGTTACCTCGCACAATTCTACTTCTTCCGCTTCTATCCTCTCTGTGTCTCTCTCTCTCTCTCTCTCTCTCTCTCTCTCTCGCTCTCTCTCTGTACTTTCGCTCCTCCTCGTCCTACTACTACTACTTCTATTACTGCTACCACCAATAACTCTTTCTCTCTCTCTCTATTTCTATCCCTCTCTCTGTCGGTTTTTCTTGTCCCCGCTCTTTCTCGCGTGACTTAAAGGATGATCTAGTCACTAGTTTGTATCGCTAAATACTTCCGTGAATATACTCAGCCCTGGGGGTGCCTTACCGAAAACAAAGTTTAATGAAGAAACAAAAAAAACTAACGATACGAGTGCGCATTGTTTTTTAGCCTTACTTCGCGTGTTGAACGAGGTTATGATGGATGAAAAGAAAAAAAAAGAAAACCATGGATGGGGAAACGAAACGGAACCAAGGAAAATCATAAAGGAAACGGGGATATATCTGTTAGGAGAACGCGAGACACACGGGAACGTTTTCGCGCCGATTCTCACCGATTCTGAACTGCGCGTGAACATTTTCGGCACGGGTGTGTTGTTGTTGTTGTTGTTGTTGTTTCGAGGTACGGTGAAACACGGACAAACGGTAGAGCATATGTTTCGTATGTCTCCGGGCACACGCGTGTCCCCGTGAAAGAAAAAAGAAAAGAAAAGGGCATCGATTCGAACGAAGGGAAAACGGATGCCACGACATTGCCATTAATTACGCTTAAATCGATACGAAGATCCTGATAGTAAAGACGTAATCACGCCACGGTACGAAACACTCGCATGTACTTTTAGTAATAAATATATAGCTACGATCTACCCAAATGTATGAGAGACGCAACGTTCTTTCGACGAGACATCCTACGCACAGTATTCCCTCCCTATAATCGCACCGCTCGACTGCCGAGAGCAGTGGTCGCGGTCCCGCGACGGCTCACCACGCCCCTTTCTATCACGTTTCTCCGCCCTCTGCCTTGACGCGCCACGCCCCGCCACGCCTAGCCCCGCCCTCCTTCTCTAAAACTCTGACGAACCGTCGCGCCAGCAAAACTGAAGCAGGGCACCCCGCCCATCGTTTCAGTCGATCTGATCGCGCGTGCCGGGGATCACGACGCGAGCGTAACGTGGTTGACGAGGCGCGATTATACGCAGTGAATACTGTGTATCGCTGTTTTCTTTTTGCTTTTTTCTTTTTTTTATAATATCACTCTCTATCTCTACCTCTCTATCTCTATCTCACTTTCTCTCTCTTTCTCTCTCTCTCTCTCTCCCCCTTCTCTCTCTCCCTCTCTCTCTCTCTCTCTTCTACTGATTCGTTTCCTTTTCTCAAAACCCCGTGCATAACCGAAAAAAGAGAACGGAACAGAGAAAACGTACGTTTGTCTTCTGTCTGCGTGGCTACACTGTAATTATTCTCAGGACCTATCGATTTCAATAATACCGGGAACGAGTTCGGTGTAACGAATCCAAATCGAGAATACTGTCTCCTCGCTCCGATGCTGTTCGATCGCGCGATGCGTTCGCGATTTACGCGGAATATTCGAATGAGTGTAATCACACCACGGATACACGCACGCATGTACACACACACAAACACATACATACACACGTGGACGACGTAGGTCGAGAATACAGCGCGCCGCGGGAGGACACGCCCACTCGCTGGGCGTGGCCGAACGAACAGAGACGAGCAGAACATTTTTCTCGAATGTTTTTCCGTTGTGAAAGAGATTTAGACACGTTTCAAACGTGGTTGAATCGTTAACGAGCTTCTGCTCGGTCTCTGGGCGGGAACCTTTGGAGCCAGAGGCGTCGCTTCGAACAGTCTTGCTCGAAGCGGGAAAACGTGTTTACCGAGTCTTCATGAAGTCAGTAGCCGATTCGGATCCGCGAGGTCGTGCGTCGTATAGCTCCCCGACGTACACGTTGTATTCGTTCGTGTTGCGGTTTCGAAACCGAGCAAAAGAAAGGATCTCGGATCGGAACTGTGTTCGACTCGTTGTCACGGTAGCTCGCGTGATACGGTCGCGTTCACACGGACACGATTTTTGTCGTCGGTCCGTCAAAAAAGATTGTGTATAGGACTTAGTTTGAACAGGCTTCACGAGGCCTATTTACTGCACCATATTCTAGTCTTAAGCACTCTATATGCCTTACACTGCCAGTTACAAAGACGCGCGCTGTTCTTACGGTTACCTTCGCGGTATCTACGCGTTTGCTGTACGCGTGCAAACCCGCATACATACACGCGACGACGCCCGCGTCGCGCGCGCGATAATCTCGTTTCAACTTTGAATTCTCCGGACAAAATCCTCCAACGTGTTCGCAATCGGTGTACCAGGGTTACCATATTCTAGTCTCGTCCAGCTGTGCAGCGGAGCCCGCCTTTGCTTCCCCCACTCTCCGACGTGGTACGCGTTAGTGGGAAGAGTCGGGGAAGCAAAGGCGTGCTTCGCTGCGCAGCTGGCCGAGGGGCGGAAGGATAAGAGGCCTGGCGAGACTGGAATATGGAAACCCTGCTCGGTACAATCTCAAGCGTCCAAGGTCACCGTAGCCCCGTTACCCCTTTCCTCCGACGACTTCGAGCCGGAAGACGGGGGTGGTGATTTTGTACCAGCAATTTCAACCGTTCTTCTGCTAATTGTTTTTCATCGTCCTACGTACACATACGTACCCTCTCTTTCTTTCCCTTCATCCCCCCTCTTTCTCTCTCTGTCTCTTCTTCTCTACTTGTTTCTTTCGCTCGCTCAATTTCGTTCCACCCAAACGACGATCTCCGTTTGTCCTTTCTAGTCGGGAAATCTGCACAAAACGAAAAATATAGGACGAGGGGAGGGGGGGAGGGATATAGATTCGCGTGATACGTGACGAATAAAACGACCGCTACTAATTTCACGCAGGCTTCGATAGACACGGTTGCGCGTCTCGAGAGCCGTTAGAGAAGGTGGACTCTCGAAGAAGGGACGACGATCTGTCGAGAAACACAAACATGGTTCCGAGCGACCGTGATCGGTATCCGTAACGCGTGCGCGCGCGCGACTAGTCATTCGACCAACCGGAGGTTTTCACGGGACTTTTCCTTGTTATACGTTACTCCGAATGAACCGGCTGAGAAATTGTGCTCGAAACAACCTCTTTCCGCTTACGTTGTTGTTTTTTCGGACCTGGTTCAACGAACTCCTCTCTGGTTGGTCCCAGTCCCGGTCGATCGGACCATCGTACGCGCGTGTACACACTTACATATATACATATACAAACAAATATACGACACGTGTTAACGATATCTTGCTGTTATCGAAATCTTTGCATGCTCGATATCTCACCGTTACCGTTATCGTCGTTACTATCTTTTGCCCCCCCGACGTCATTGTAATTTTATCCGTTCACGTGCCCGTTTTTTGCCCGCCGTCTGAGAGACGATCGCGCTACGTTATTGTCATCCGCGAGAGCAAATCGCGCGCTATACACGACGAGAGAAGAAACACGATATGGTCTAGCGAGAAAAAAGGAAACAGAAAAGTTACAAAAAAAACACATACACACACAGACACACACACATATGATAACAAGAGAATCGTAATATAATCGACTCGTCTCATACACACGTCCCGTCCCTAACTCGCGTTAATAATCATCCAGAAAACTTTTTACGCGCGCTCCGGTTGTTCTTACTCTGTACTCTGTATTTAAACGCGACTCGCTACTATTGTAAGAATTGTGTAGATTAATCCACGCGCGCGAACAAAAAAAAATATGGAAAAGAAAAAAAACAAGAGAGGAAGAACAAACCGAACGAAACAGCAGTATCAGAGAACAAAAATGTAATCGCGTAATGACGGGAACCGCGGGGAGTTTAAGGAATTGAAAACCGTGACGCGATCGAAAAAAATAATATGAAATATACCGACGAGAGAGAATCGGGCGGGTGCCCGATATGTTTTTGGGCGAGTATAGGAGCGGCGTTGTTGCTTGCGCGCGAGAAGTATCGAGTGCAAGTAGAGGGGAGGGACACGCCCTCAGCGGCAGGTGCGGCCACGCCCCCCACCGGTGGATGTTGCCCCGCCTCCTACGATCGTTGGTTACGCGGTGGTTAGAGACGTAGAGAGGTGGCGCACGCCCCTCCCACCGGAGCTGGCTAGATAGGCCTCGGAGGAGTATATAAGTAAAATACTGTCCTCTTGTATATACCTCGCGAAAAAAATCGACTCCGGTACGAGAATCCTGTGAAACCTGTGAATCCGATGAATATATCTACCGGGGGACATCTGTGTTATCCGGCTCACTTCTTCGTTTACCTTCGACGTTACTGCGAGCAAGAACGAAGCCGAGAGAAAGAACACACCGGGAAACGAAGATGGAACAAGACGAGACGAGACGTGACGGGGACAAGGTGGATAAGAGAGACAGCGGCCGGAAATCAAATCCACGGAACAGTGATAAAAAGATAAGAAAAAAAAAAGTACCGTTCTCGTTAGCAGCAGTACCGGATATATGTATATACATATTCCATGTATGTATGTATATCGCTTCGATCCGTGAACGCCGTTCAACGTCTCGTGCTTCGAACTGTTC
Organism: Lasioglossum baleicum; assembly: GCF_051020765.1. Classification (NCBI taxonomy): domain Eukaryota; kingdom Metazoa; phylum Arthropoda; class Insecta; order Hymenoptera; family Halictidae; genus Lasioglossum; species Lasioglossum baleicum. The sequence goes on along the minus strand of NC_134948.1, from coordinate 4,647,309 downwards.
GACGATCCAAAAATACGAGATCGAGAACCGTTTTCACCTAACAAAATTGTACATATACTACATACGTATACGCGCGTACGCACGTACACGCGCGAGCGCGCGTACTCGCACGCGTTCGTGTACATGCGCGCGCGTACAAGCCTCTAGCCTTTAATCGATTAGCGATCGTTGGAATCCTTTCGCGCGAGAAAGAAACGTACCGATGAAAATTGCACATTGTTGGCAAAACTCGGGGATGGAAACATCTCCCCGATGCTTCGCGATCGAGATTTGGCTGAGCTGCAAAGCATAGAAGGGATTTCACCGATCGACCGTGCTATCCGATGCTTTTCTTTCTGTTTCTTTTTGTTATCGAACGAAAGAGAAAAAGAACTAATGGAACTCGAATAGCCGCGACGACACATTGTATATCCTTGTAAAGTAAAACCTCATCGCTGTACCAGAAAATCGAACGAAAAAGAAAGGGGGAAGAAATGGCGAGAGCCCGCCATGTTTGAACCGTTCGTCGGTGTTCCCAGATCGGGAGATTCTCGTTCGACCGATTTTGCAACACGGAAGAAGAATCGATCCCTCTGGCAAAGAACCATTCGACCGCGCGTATGCTCGCGGAAAGAAAGGCTTATCCGTTCTCCGCCCCGAGTGGGCGTGGTTTCGCCGAGCAGGCGGGGCGATTCGACTAACGGGAAAAGCGGGTTTCCGTCTCCCGATCTGGCATCACCGAGCTCTATCGTAGAAAACCGAAACGTGCCACTGCCTGCGGTACCGAGACGTCGGATGTTGACACTTTCCTCGTACTGGCATTTAGCGTACGCCTGCAGTTTGTCTTGGTTTCGCGTTCCGCCATTGTTCGATAATCGTACTTCGCGTGCCTCGATGTCCTCTGAGCTTTCGTCTCCGCCTTTCATCTATCTGTCTCTCTCTCTCTCTCTCTCTCTCTTTCTCTCGCTCTCTTTTTTTGTTTTTTCTCTTTCCCTCTCTCCGGCTCACTCTCTTGTTCTCTGTATCCTTCCAAAAAACCGAGAAACAGCCAGTATAGCGTATATACATATAGTTATCGAGTCTCAGGAGAATATCGATGCGCGTCAGATCGACTCATGCGTCCTTGTACCATAAGCAATAAGAGAAAAGAAAACACAGAGAAAAGAAACGAGAAGAAAACGTTGAGAGAGAGAGATAGAGAGAGAGAGTGAGGGAGAGGGAGGGGGCAACGATATTGACGCGCGAGACAATTCCATTTCTAACCGTCGCGACGGTCAGGGTATGGACGCTGGAACGAGAATTGCAAAAGAAAGCCGTTTCATTAAGCTTTTCGATACGCGCTCGCAATTTTCCCCCGTTGGCATTGTCGCGTGACGACGGCTGCCGCGAGTCGCTAACGAGAGAAAACTGTATCCAACGAGTTCAGCGTGTCGCGCGACGTTCTGCCAAAGATCTATTTTCCATTTGTCCGCCTGTAAACCGCAACCACGATGGATTACGCATGAGAAAACGAGACCGCCCTACTGCCCAAGTAGGGTTGGCAAACGTGTGAGAAAAAGATACCCCTTTCCGTAGACGCGTTCGGTTCCACTCGTATTCACGCGAATCTATCGAGAAAGTTCTATTTTACACACCACGTGCTACACGTATCATGTAGAGATCGCAAGTTGCCCAACGGCACGGGAGCAAAGGGGGCGGGGCTGAACTGCTTGCCCCGCCTCCTCCCATCGTTCGGTGCTGGACGGCCACGCCCTGCGTACCAGTAGACTCTAGAATCGCGTCACAACTGAAATTTCTTCGAAAATCCGTGGCCGATGGAGAGAAACGACATTTGCAAAATTCACGTTGGATAATGTAGTTGATATTCCGATGAATAACTATGCTTAATACGTTCTCTGGTCTTCGTTCTCTATCGCTTCGTCTCACTTTTGCCTCGATGCTTTTCCTCGGCGATCTCTGTCTCGCGATCGATTCAACCAACAGCGACAATAGGTGCGACACGTGACTCGTGGCAGTGTAGATCATATGATTTTCAGCGGCTTCTTACGATCGCTGCATGATACTCGCGTACACGTACACGTACACACACACAGACACCTAGCGTTCTCCGTTCCACCCACCGCCCCCAAATCCCCCCCACCCCACCCCCCGTTGTTAGATTCTCGTCATTTATTTTAGTAAAGTGCAAGGTCACAAAAGTACGATTCAGGATGTTATAGAATGGTGGACAGTTTTCTGTAAAAAAAGAAAAGAGCAAAAAAAAAAAGAAAGAAGAAAAAATACGCCGAGGTCCCTATCGCCGACACTGGTCGTGTCTTCGTTGTTAATCGAGTCGGCAGAGATGGGCTACATTTTCCTCGAATAGCATAACGATAATAATAGTAATACCGATAATATTAATAATAATAATATTAATATTAATGATTAATAATAACGATAATAATAAACAACGTTTGTGCGAATTCACGTTTTTAGCATGACGAGGGTTTAAACAGACATTCGTTTCCTTTATCAAGTATTTTATTAAATCGAAAGAAGAGAAAAGAAAAAAAAACGCAAAAGAGATGAATAAAACAGAAGAAATTTATTAAGGTTTGTTAAAGTTTTCGATAAATGTAAGACGCCGACGAGCCAACGTCTATGTTCGCGATCTATAGGCGAACAGAGTGCAGTATGTACAGGGTGTCCCAGGATTTCCGGCCAAACTGAACCCTGTCTGCTCTATGAACGAATACCGAGACGAGAGAAGAGTTATATAATGAAAACTGTATTAAAAAGTTCTAATAAAAACATCGAGTGTGCAGGAAACTATATCGATCTCGAAGGTTTCTTTTTCTTTTTTCGATCGATCGCTATTTTTTCTTTTTTATCTTTCTCTCTCTCTCTCTCTCTCCGTTCTTTTCACTGTCGTTTCCATGGTACCTCACGATCTTTTGTTACAACTTTTTAATCGGTTGCCGCGCGGCGGGAAAAAAAAACGAGTTTTATGATTTTCTCCGTTCGCGGTCGTGTGCGCCACGCCATATTGGCCAGTAGATCCTGAGGCACGCTCGCGTTCCAACACACCGAAACGAACGACTGCCTGTTTTTTCTTTCCTTCGTTTCCGTTCTCTGTTCGATCGAGAGACGTTCGCCCATCTCGGCCCCGAAACCTCACCCGTTCTGTGGATCCTTTTTCCAGTCGTTTTCGCGCTCATTCGCTGTCGGTACATTGTGTCGGTAACCGTCGGTAAACCGGAGGATGAACCGTGTAGAGACAAGATCTAGATATTCGGGATACGATCGATATATCCCTCTATCGACTATAGCGGATCCAGATACATACACACACACACACACACACGAGAAATTAAAAAAAAAAAGAAACTCACCATTCGCGGTTGGGACCAAGTCTCGACGATCGTTACAAGTATAAAGATTAGTACGAGGAAAGAACGATTCCTTTTGCGAGAACAACAAAAAAAGTAAAAAGAAGAGAAAAAATTAACTGATAAGAATAAATATAAAAAAGGAGCAAGGGGAGAGGTGGCATTTTCTTAGTGCGAGCTTAGTCGTGTCTCTAACGAATACGTAAATAAATCGCATAAGCTAAACTGGATCGTGTGTGGAGCTCGCAACTCGAGACGGCGCTCGCTCGAGGGTTTGTCTCTCGTGAGTCTGCGCGCGCGGACTTTCCCGGCAACGGTGTGCCGGGTTGGCCTCGAACTCGCCTCATGCGATCCACGGATCGAATCAGAAATCCTCGCCCTCCATTTCCTGTAAAGTAAGACACAAAGATCAGGCCGAAGGAAACGCGCGAAAGCTCACGAGGTCGCCGGATGTAATCTCGGGACGTCGGTCGACATTTTTCTGTTCCTTTTTTCACCCTGCCCCGCGAGAATCGCAACCCGGTGTGTCAACGTGTCGAAGCGTCGCGTATCGCTTCGGGGGAAAAGCCGAGGAGGATAAAAAAAAAAAACTGGAGGAAATGAATCGGGATGAAAACGGAAGCGAAGACGTTGGAAGTATTCGGACTTTCTATGTGTGCGTCGAGAGACTAACCGGGACATGTGGCACGATATTATGCACGCACGGTGTACGTATGCGTATACCGAGAGAGAGGGAGATCGGCGAACCGAGCTCTGTACGGCCGAGCCTTCGTTTCCAAATAGAGACTACGAGCGAAAGAGAAAACTGCAGAAAAAAAAGAAGATATAATACGCTAGAGTTATGCAGATTGTTTTTTGCAGAACGTATTGTGCGCAACACTTGGCAAACACTAATATATTAAGGTAGTTATTTATAGAGAAAGTTTGACCCGAACGTTTGGGGGAGGGGGGGGGGGTATTCGAGGCTAATTCCATTGTCCATTGGTCTACGCCAGTACCGAGATGCCGAGAGAAAGCGAGAGCGTGTGCGTTTTAATTCTCACAGTTTGCATCAAAGACATACCAGATATAAAAAAGAAAAAAACACGAAAAAAAACAGCAAGAGGAAAGGTATGACAGGTGTATTTGGTGCGCGCGTGCACGCGCGTGTGAACCAAGGACAAAGGGAAAGGGAAGAAGGACGTGTGACGCGCGCGCGCGCGTACGCGCGTAGACAAACCGAAAAAAAAGTTGTACTGTGCCAGAATATGTGTAATATCCTGTGTTACCGATTGGAAAACTGTTGTAATTCAAAAGTATTTTGAGAGAATATCCTTTCTAGCGACGAGTCGGAACTTAACCGGTTAAAATTAAGCAAGTAATATATTTATTGAAGTTAAAAGTGTGGTAAATTTTAGAAACGTTGGAATTATGTTTCATATAACGAGTTAATTGATTTTTCGATTCACATGTGCAATCATATAATGTGAAATGATATATTGTGAACACTAAAAATAGGTAATGGACAAATTATATTATGAATTTGAATTTACAAAAGTTTAATTGAACGTTATAAATAAAGAGAAATACACAATTATACAGAGTCAGTCGGCCTGAGCGCAATTGTTGCTGTTCGTATAGTATAGGACAACCCTTTTCGCGTCGCAAATCGGTTTTAATTTTCACCGCGGACACACACATTTTGTCTTATCGAATCTACAACAATTCAATGTCGTTCCATTCGACGATACAACGATTCAACAATATTGTACAATTCATCCAAGTGTGCGAAGTCGGCGTACAAATTCATTGGAGGGCGAGGAAACAATTATATACAACATACTGATCACGAGTCGGTCGCGGAGATATGTTTAAACAGTTCCGAGCGCTGTGCCAGGGCAGAAGACAGGAACGATCATTGCACCACGGATTGTTCTTTTTGCAAGATGCCGTACCTACGTTGCAGCTCTTCCTCCATGGCCTCCAGCTGTTCTCTGTTCTGTTCCTGCGTCATCTGCTCCATCAATTCGTGATTGTAAGTCGAGTGCAGCATCAGAGCGAGCACGCCAGCACGGGAAGCCATGTTCGCTCGGATCTGTCTCTCCTGTTCCACCAGCTCGTCTATCTTCAACCATTGTCTGACTCTCTCCATGTCGATTTCGGCTCTTCGCAGTTTCTCCCAGACGTAATGTTTCACGCAGCTCTTTTTCGGAGCGCGACAGAATTCTCCGGTAGTGTCGAACACGTTCGTGACCAGGGGACAACCGCAGACCTCCGTCTCGCTGATCTTCGGGTCCTTGCAGTGTTCCGGACACAAGACGCGCAGCCTTTTGCAGTAGGTCCGATTCGCAGGGTTGTAGAAGTCGCAGAACATCACTTGTCCCTCGATGCGCGTCTTGAAAATCGAACCGAACGACGCTTGGGACTCGTACTGTAAATACAAATGAAATAAAACTATAATTTATCGATCCGATAATGCCTGCTAGGCATTGTGTGTCGTTATCGCGTTACCTTATTGAAACACTTTTCCATGTGCTTGATGGCGGTCCTCGAATGGATCTCGTGGCCACAAGTGATACAATACATGCTCATCTCAGCGTCATCGTTATCGTCCACTTCCGCCAGAGGATCTATAGTCGCGTGTTTCGCCCGTTCTACGATCCTGTCCAGCTCGGCATGCCTTTTGTCCAGTTCCTGAAGTATCTTTCTAACGTCTTGTTGCTGTTTCCTCACGGATTCTAGCGCTCTTCTGTTGTTCTGCTCCGCAATGCAAGGCGTCAGCGACCATTCCTGTATCCGTTGCGGCAACACCTGGTAAATTCGGTTGGTCGCCAGCTTCAATCCGCACTCGTCCGAACAATACTTGCTACCGGATCGTGATTGTTTCATGCAAGCCGGCCCGTAACAGTGCCTAGGCACTTCCAAGTGCTCGTTCCTTTCGTTGCTTGAATCCCGTTTTCGCTTCTTGATGAACTTGGAGCTCTTGTTGAAGCTTTTCGAGGGCTTCAACGGATCGCCCACCACTCGGCAAGTTCTCTGCACGCACCTCAGCTTCAATCGCACCGACGGTCCGAACTTCTTCAAATGTCTAACAAACGAAAATGCGATCAATGCGGATACGGTTGATCGCGATCAATCTCGAACTTTCAAATCTACCTGCACGCGTCGCATTTGCCGCAGTTCTCGGTTCTCAAGCACCCCGTGCATTGTCCGCAACGTTTCGATGATTTCTTCACCAAAGTCTGATCCCAGGACGCATCGTACTCGTACCTATGAGCACGTTCTTTCTCTTTGTGCTTCTTCTCTTTGTACTTACGATCTTCTTGCTCTGTCCTTCGTGGCTTGTACCGGGTCACCAAAGTGGGATCTTCTTCTCTGCAACGCTGCAAGCATACAGTATTAATAGACAGTCTTTCACGAGAATGTTTTCGATATCAGAAAATTCCCTACTATGCAGAAAAATTGTTTTATGTGCTTGGCATCCTTTTCTGTGATGTTTATGCAATCGCCATGGTACCATTCTTCGCACGCGTCGCATCCTCTAGAATTCAAATAAATTCATTAATCGATATTACCGGGCGAAGATCCAGCGAAGAGACGATACGTACATCATGAAACGGGAACTGTCCGAACTTCTACAAATACAGTACGCTTGGCCATCTTGTTTCAATAAAGTAGCAATTTTGCTCTTCCTCTCCGGTAACATAAACTGTTTAGCTATCTCCTCTTTCTGCAACAGTTTCATTTCGCATTCAATATTTACTGTGTAATAAGCGTTATAACTAGACTGAGGATGTTTATGCAACTTCAAATATTCTTAAGCAAATTTTGAGAAAGTATATTAGTTTTGTAGCTCTGAAATAAATAAAGATCCTACCGAATTCTGTGGAATTTTATGTTCTGGCATTTATCGAAAATTTTCAGAACCCATAAATGCATAAAGATCTGCAGTCTATTTATAACAAAGCTATACAAAACACAACAAATTTACTGCATCAATAACAATTCATATTTACACACAAATCACTTACCGACAAATTCTGTTGTCTTTTGTCAGCCATGATTTTATGTTATCGGTTTGTTAAATTTTTCAGAAGTTTGCTGCTCAAAAACGCCTGTTACGTCTCAAAATTTGTAACTTCTGTTCCTCAGTCGAACACAACGAAGCGATCCGCAGCCATTTGTGGCACACACTGCCGTCATACTACTGTTTTATCATTGAAATAGTTTAACATCATTATTTTACACGATAACACGCGAAATAATTATTATTTCTTTACACTGCAGACTGAATCAAAGACATAATTAGTCAACGTATCGTATAAGAGACATTCGCAAAATCAATTCGTGTTCTGTTCGAGTTCGAGCATAAATATGTGCACATATGTGCAATGTGCATGTACTTTATATTCAGTCATAGAACAAGCGAATACAAAAAGGACGGGAAGATAGTAAAATGTAGAAGCTACAGTTTGTATTTCATAATTAATTCGTTTTATTATTCGAGTCCATTTATTCGGTTACAAATGTTACAATGTCAATGTAAAAAACACGAATATTCGCGTAAAACGTCACCAGTGATTTTTGTGTAAACAGTTCTGCAGCTATGTTCACAGCGTTGAAAACATGGGCGCGCATGCGTACTGGAAATTATAACCTCTATGAAAGTGTAATTTATGAATTGCAGACTGCATAGATTATATATAGAGACAGGCGATACAGCTGTAACCTGCTGCAGCACAGCACAGGACAGTAGTGAGGTTAATGTCACCGAGGAATTCTAATTGTATCAATCGTAAAGGAGTTTCGATCTCGATTATTGAGATCGTAGATCCAAGCGACGGATCGACTGTTTGAATTGTGATCGGCTACCAGCGATAAAGTTAACTGCCATGGTCGTGTCGAAAAACTTTTCGCTCCCATCAGACGAGGAACTAACCGTGCAAGAAATAACTGTAAGCTATCCGCTTCTGCAAGCAGCATCATTTTACATCGGAAAGAAATGCGAATGGTCCAACAACGTAAGCAGTCACAATTTTTTCTCTTCCCTTCGCCACCAATTTCATGCTCGAGTTTCATTCATTTCCGAAAGGTTATATAACGTTCTGAACAGTTATGTAGAATACGTTGACAGCGTACTATTTGGTTTAATTTTTAGGAATTTACATTATGCAAACAAGAAACGAAAGATCCGCGGAAATGTATAAACGAAGGGAAAAATGTAACTGCCTGTGCGTTAGAGGTATTTCAAGGCATTAAGAAACATTGCCAGACGGAGTTTAACCAGTATGTGAATTGTCTCGAACAATCCTCCGGTACCATGGAATTATCTCAGTAAGTAATGTCTATTCTTGGCAATTATTAAGCTGGAAAGCATTTTTTTTATTCTAACTATTCGAATGTGATGATTAGCTGTCGAAAAACTCAGGCAGTGATAGACGATTGCGTTCTGAAGAATCTGAACATAGAGCGACCTCCGTTCGGTTACTTCTGCGAAGCTAAAGTTCACGATTCACCAAGACCAAAGCCAGCAGAGCAAAAATTAGAGTTTCCTGATGCTGTTCCCGAAGCGAAAAAGGGTCCATATCCCGAAGCGAAATACCCCTTCCGATCATATATGTTTTAAACATTCTTTGTTAGTACCATTGCAAATCCATGTTTGTAGTCGACACTGTACCTACCGGGAGAACTGAAGTTCTCAGAATATTTGTACTCGTTTCTCGCATGGTCAGAAATGAATACAAGCGATTTATTCTTCGAAAGCTATAGACTACTAAGAAGAAATAAACAGAAATCTTTACCGAGAATCAGATTGGCTTTACTGGTCGTATTTACGAAAACAATATTGTTTAGAGTGGCTTAGACGATCATCCACAAATAAGAATATCTTTTGAGAAGAATGTAAGTACTTGTAAAACGTGTGTATGAAACATTTTGGGAATTCACGATCGCTCGTAAATGAATGGCATCGTTAATATCAGCACTTTTGTATGTTCTTTATTAGTAGAACATTCCTTCACCGTTGCTGGGCAAAGAAAGCAGAAGACGACATCGATCGACATTCTCCTCTGCCTTGCCGTGTAAGTCAAGACAACAATTCGTGACAACACACAAATCGCCACTTCGAAATCCTTCAAGTTTTCTTTTTTGTTTTCGGTAATTACCCGTGAGCAACACACACGAAATGCAGATTCAATCGGAAACATCATTTCTGGACTAACGCGTCTACCTTCCTTCGTATGTCCTATTCGTCAGTTCCAACGGACGCGAACGAAAGTAAGCCGAAGAATAAAATTAGTCCAAAAATTGCGTTTGCTGTCGAACTATGCACGTGTGATATACAATATAAACATTATGTACATCATGGTAGAGTCTAAATTATTCGTGCAACCGTTAGATATATATATATATATATATATATCACCCCATTTGCTAGAAAAAAAGAACAAAATTAACCTTACGCAGAATCGATCTTTACAGAAGTAAGATATATTCGAACAGTCTTTCAACGCGTTTTTGGAAGAGATGCGTTCATGGGAATGGAAGAAGAAACAATTAAAAACCAACAGAGTAGTCTTTGTTGCCTGTACGGTTGCACGAACAATTGAAATTCTTCATTATCAGTCCTTTTACATCTTAATGCTCAGTGCTATGCAAGTACAATGTTCCACGGTAGAAAAAGCGAGCATCGTTACCAGAACTATTTCCATCGAATCATCCTGCATACAAACCCGTACCCCGGCTTCTCTGCATAGCACTGCCAAGTACAAACAGTGAGGCACTATGCAAATCTCTCACATATCAACGGTACCGCGCGGTTTCAATTTTTTTTTCTTTTTTCGCTCACAAGTTTTCTGCAAGAAAAATTACAAGCAGACGAACGTTCGTGGGCGAGTGTTTGTTCAATGAAAATATTCACTCGGTTCTCGACGAACGTGTCATGGAAGCAATAAACTCGTACGGTTTAACAAATCCCTCTGCTGCACCGGATTCTCTGTTAGCTCCAGGTAATGTCGTAACCATTCCAGTTCGGACTGGGTGCTAGGTGCACCCTCCTCCCCTTGTAGAAAAATGTGACTACTCCACGGTACCCGGTTCTGGGCACGCCGCTCTGCCAATAAAAAAAAGTACCATCAGGCCAATAAAAAAGAAAAGAAGAACCAGGCCTCGGAATTAATGACTCGCAGCGCCGGATTTTCTAGAGTATCGCGACGGTAATATGAAAACCTATTGATACGGGTGTCTCCTAATGCGTCACGAATAGGATCGAGAACTAGGGCCACTACGGGGAACGAGACGCGCGGCCGAGTCAAGGGGGCGTAGCCTTCGAAAATCAGCCGTCGCGAGCCACTAATCCCGAGGCCTGAAATAGACGATAGAACGCCACTGATAGTTACCCTAAAGTCGTCCATCAATCCGAACTGCTTGGCAGTGATTTTATACGCTTGACGACTGTAATAAGGTATTCGCACCGCGCCCGGCGCGACTACTCTTCCGTTTTTTAATTCTGAGAAACTAACCACCGTTGAACGGTACACTTTGTTGACGAAACCTATATCGTAATTGTCCTGAAACATACGATTTCGTTAGTGTTTTCCCGATGTCGGCGAAAATCGAACATCAGCAACGCCGTTGTTTACCTTCAACAGGTAAGTCAAGTTCATCCTGGTGAAATGCACGTATTCGGTATTTAGCTTGATATACTTTAAATGCCTCTCGTAAAACATTCCGCTAGCAACCAAGCAAGCAAGCAGTCGGTTAGCTACAAGAATATCTTGAAAACCTACATCGACGATATATTGTTATATTTTCGATACGTACTTGCTCACACCGGTTTTACCAAACGTTCTCGTTCTGGATATCTCCGGTCGAATGCATGCTCTGTTACGACGTTGTTCCGGTTGTCTTATCCAGTCGTCCCAATATCTGTCGTAACGATCGTTCGTGTATCGTGGTGATCGAAGGGATCATTTGAAACAGCGAAAAGACATTTTCTACCTACGATTTCGGCCATTTCGGTGATAGTTCGGTCCACAGTTGACGAGTCAGCATCCAACCCAGTCCAGGAAAAAAGTCTGTCCTGTATAACGCGTCGGATGCATTCTCGTCGACCAAACCAGCTTTTCCATTGTCGTTCCACGCCGACACACACCATAGAGAATTATCGGACACTAACAGGGGATACGTACCCAGGAAGTATTCAAAAAAATCTGGGGCTACATCCAAATCATCTACAGGGAAACGAATTCTTTCGTTTTACATAAAGAACGATTTAACAGTCAAGATATTACGGTGTAGGGGGATCTACCTTCGACTATTATCACAGTGTTGTATCCAAGTTGAAAGAATACATGATTGAGAGCCCATCCATAGTGACGTGCAATTTTGAAATACCCCTTGAACTTCTTCTCCTTCGGTGGAACTTCTATATCCGATTGATCGGGTTGCTGCAACACGTTTGTTAACTTCAGCGATCTTTTCGAATCAGTAATGATCGGTTTAAAAAGCAGATGATGCAGCGTCGTACTTGTATGTGCATTATTTGATCTCCGTATCTGGCAATTACTTCGGCGGTCTGATGGTGTTGACAGTCTTCGGAGACAATAATCGGGAACTGTTCCATGCTGGGCCTGTACTTGATCAGTTGATCGAGACATCTTTGTACTGTGATACGATTGCAAGAAAACACCAAGACCGGTATTATCGGAGATCCATCTGGTAGTTTTCCATTATTAGGAACATCGTAAGAAACTTTGCTCTGTTCGAAACGATAAAATGTAGAATCTGTAATGCCGTGTAACTTGATCGTAGTCGAGATACCTTACCGAATGTGTCAATGTTTCATGCAAAGTTTGCGCATCTTTATCGTTGCTTCCCGTGTCTTTCTTTTCCTCTTCCAGTAGAACTTTGTCCTGGGCGACCTCATTCTTGTCCTTCTGCTTCTCATTGGTATTTGTGTTCGCAGTTATCGCATCTAGCTTTTCTGCTCGTCGAGAAAAGAAAATAATGTTTAACGCGTTACATAGAATTCCATAGAATTCTAAGAAACATACTTCTACGTTGCTCTTCTTCTTTGATGTCCTGAAGAAGCTCCTGATTCAGCACTATCTCTTGCTTCACTCTCTTTTCCAATTTACTAATTTGTTTGGATACTCTAGCCTAGAACCGATAAATCCATTAAGCTGCTGGAATATCTCTAGAAAATGTTACGCGTGTAATTACTAAGGCATGCGTGTTGGCAAAGCGGAGTTTGCATCGACTATTCGAAGGAAGAAAGTCCTTTAATCTGTCAGTACACTCGTCGACTCTCCGACCGCGTTTAACTTCCCACAACAAGATCCGCTTACTATTTCAAAGAGCTTACTGTATCTCTTTCCTTGTTCACCGGCTGATCAGAGATTAGAAAGTATGTAATCAAACCCCATAGGACAAGAGAGCCAAAAATAATGCTGACTGACCTGTTCCGCATGGCAGAACCAGTGTCACCTCATCTGTAACAGGCCAAGGCAAACATGCTTTATTTTCCAATGATTTTTGTGTGCTCGGTGTGAACACTGTGAACTGTGTCACGGCTATAGAATTCTTACAATCAATGCTAACAAAAACGAACAGAAAAAAGCAAACAGACGTTTCAAGTTGAAGGTACTTTGCACTTGTTATCTATAAGAGATAAGAGAGAACGGAAACACGTAGCTGTTTTCTGTCATTGCTATTTTCCGTTTGAATCGTTGATCGAACGAATACTATTTTGTTGGGTTGTTCTTTCTCGAGCGGACACGAAATTCGTTTCTCGCGTTAGGTTACTCTATTACCTACCATTATGATATCCACGTAATCGCTCCTCGATTGTCGTTACACGAGGACGACCTGCATTCTCGCACACGTAAGCGATAATTGGCTCGCGAAGCGATCTCACTGCCTCCGCTGCCTCCCAGTTTACGTTTGTCCGAACGGTGTCGACGAGGACCAACCGTTTTGGCGTGTCGGTAAACAGTTCGCTCTCTAAACAGTATCGCGAAGTCTCACGCGCTGACAGGCTCCCGCAAACTCCATTGTTGGCCTTTGCGCTGGACGCGGAGAAAATTTATTAGAGAAGGAATGCATCGTTTTCCCTCGTGGAAGGTGGAAGGGCCGCCTATAGAAGGATCCGGCGGTGGAGCCACATATTTAGTGTTCGCGACTCGTGGATTTTATCCAATTTTATCCAAGAACCATGAAGAACCATCACGAATCGTTCATAAATTTGTCTAAACTTATTGTTATAAAAGGAACTACTGGTCTACTCTTATATTTCTTCTAAAGAATGCACTTCATGATATAAAGTAGATTGCGATTTATTATTCATTATTTCTCTTTCAATTTCGTACATTTTCCCTGAATTACGAGTTTCTTAAAGAATGATTGTTACAATGATCAACAATAAGTTGCATAAGTACGCATGAATCTTTTTCCAACACGGTATTTTGACATTCGATTTTTATCTTGAATACACGCCAACTGTAAATAGGATACACGCTGTGTATCTGTCATTTCTTGTCTATACGCATCTAACATAATACAAATTAATAAATAATATTCATGTTATGATTGGAAGGGGTAGAACTTAGTCATTTCCTTAGAAATAAACTTTAAAAAAAAAGGTTGTTTTGGCGAGATTTGTACAATAAAGAGCGTTAGATGAGTACAAGATGATTGTTTGATTAGATACATAGAGAGATATATTCACGTTTAGCTTCCGTGAATCCCGGAGATATTTAGAACCGACTTTTCTTACTCACGAAAACGGGTCAAGAGACGTGCGACGTTTACGTCAGTTTACGTTTACCGTGAGCAAGAGCAAGAAGGATTGTGTATCTGTTGCATTCTGTGCAATTCTGTGCAATTCTGTGCCCAGCCAGCGGATGTGAGCGGGTGCAACTTTTTTCGCGCATGTTCGGAGATTTTAGCCTCAGTGAAATACGATTCTCGAGAAAATATGGCGCCTTGAGCGCCCCGCAGAATTTTAAGAAATTGATATGATTTGATTATGAAAAACGAATCTATGACAGGTGTACTTTCGTATATTTTGTAACTCGTAGGACACGTCCTGGAGTCTTTTTGTCCGGAACAGATTGTTTCGGTACATTTCTGCCTTCTGCCAATATAACTGCCTCAGGGCTCTGCTACCTCATCATCCTAATATGGATACGTTACTGTTTTGGCCGCGCATGCGCGAGAAAAGTTGCACCCGCTGGCATCACTGCTGACGCTGACTGCTGATCACTGCCGACAATCACACAAGTGCTCACAAGTGATTGCTGCCAGAATCACTGCCTACAAGTGATTAGTTTTACGTTTTACGTACGTTTCAGTACGTTTACATATTCACGAGTGACGGTTAAAACATGGATGAGGTTTCGAAGCTCGAACACTTGTCATTAGTGTCGAAGATATGCACGGAATTGGAGAATCATTTGGGACTGAACGACAAGGATTTAGGTAAACAATAAAATCACTCTATTATTATTCTGTTTGTTCCCGATTTCGTATTAAAATACAACAAGGTACCAGGCTCGAACGTTTGCAGTTTGCACCCCAATATTTCGTCATTCAACAACATCCCATAATTTCGCGATGTTTCGTTCTTGTTACAGCTGAGTTCATTATTCATTTGGCAGAGGAAAACAGCGCCTTCGACAAATTCAAGAGAGTCCTTCTGGAAAATGGAGCAGAATTTTCAGTAAGCGATTCGTATACTCAATGTTTTCCTCATTTTTATACATTTTAACACATTTTAACACATCATTGTCTCTTTAGGAATCGTTCATGGCCAATCTCTTGAGAATAATACAGCACATGAAGCCAACTAGACCAATGCAGGACAAGCCCGCACTGTCTGCAGCAAAACAAGACGAATTAGCACAAAAGTTCCCTGGTTTAGCTCTGCCGAACGACGAGCCGAAAGCACCAGACCCTAAGGAGCTCAAAGATGACGATATAGTCAGCAACGCAATGGCAAGCTTGGAAGAGCTGGCTCCGTCGCACAAGAAGTCTAGCGGTGATGTTAAGAAAGAGATCCAACCAGAAAAACCAATAGAGACTGAGAAAAAGATTAAACACTCGAGACGGAGTAGATCTAAAGACAGAAAAAGACACAGATCGCGTTCATCGAATCGCAAAGAGAAAAGACATAGATCTAGATCGCATTCGAGATCGAGAGGACGTTCGAAATCTAGAGAGAGGAAGCATCACAGGTCGAAGGATCGCAGAAGATCCAGATCACGAGATAGGAAATCTCGGGATTACAAAGACAGACACTCTGGGAGGCACTCTGCCTTCAGGAATGGATCGGATCGTTCGAGATCGAGATCCGTGGAGGAGATGTCCATGGATCCTGAAGTTGGGAAGATCTACTCTGGCAAAGTAGCTAATATTGTTCCTTTTGGCTGCTTTGTGCAGCTGGAGGGCTTGAAACGCAGATGGGAGGGACTCGTTCACATTTCACAATTGCGTAGAGAAGGAAGGGTTGCTAGTGCTAGCGACGTGGTATCTAGGGGCCAGAAGGTCCTTGTGAAGGTTCTCAATATTGGTGGACAGAAGGTAATACACAGACCACTAAATCTTCGCTCGAAAGTCTACTAATAATAATTCTTAACTAAAATATAATACTTTCAGGTATCCTTGAGCATGAAGGACGTGGACCAGGAAACTGGCAGAGACTTGAATCCTGTAGTGGCTGTTGCTAAAACCGAAGAAGACGAGAAGCATCTGCGCAATCCGGACAGGCCAACATCGTTATTGGAACTTCAGGGTAACTGGGATGAAGACGAGACTTGTTCCAGGAAGCGAGTGCAGAGACTATCGTCCCCAGAGAAGTGGGAGATAAAGCAGATGTTGGCAGCGTCCTGCATCGACAGAAGCGAATTGCCAGAGTTCGACATGGAGACTGGAATTCTGCCACGCGAGGACGATGAAGAAGAAGACGTGGAAATCGAGCTTGTCGAAGAAGAGCCGCCGTTCTTGCACGGCCACGGCCGAGCACTTGGAGATCTGAGTCCTGTGCGCATTGTGAAAAACCCTGACGGTTCTCTGGCGCAAGCTGCGATGATGCAGAGTGCTCTAGCGAAGGAGAGGAGAGAGCAGAAGATGCTACAAAGAGAACAGGAGATGGACTCGGTGCCTACCGGGCTCAACAAGAACTGGATCGATCCTCTGCCGGAAGCGGAAAGCAGGACTCTGGTAGCAAACATGCGAGGCATTGGTCTGCAAACTCAGGACCTTCCTGAATGGAAGAAGCACGTTATAGGCGGCAAGAAATCATCCTTCGGAAAGAAAACAAACTTGACTTTGCTGGAGCAGCGTCAGAGCTTACCAATATACAAGCTACGGGACGATTTGGTAAAGGCCGTGACTGATAATCAAATTCTGATAGTAATTGGAGAAACCGGGTCTGGAAAAACCACTCAGATCACGCAATATTTAGCTGAGGCTGGATTCACAGCTCGTGGGAAAATCGGCTGCACCCAGCCAAGACGAGTCGCAGCAATGTCGGTCGCCAAAAGAGTGGCCGAAGAGTTCGGTTGTCGATTAGGCCAAGAAGTAGGCTACACGATCCGTTTCGAAGACTGCACCGGCCCGGAGACTAACATCAAGTACATGACTGACGGTATGCTGCTCCGAGAATGTCTCATGGATCTGGATCTGAAGACCTATTCGGTTATAATGTTGGACGAGGCGCACGAGCGTACGATTCACACCGATGTTCTCTTTGGCTTGCTGAAGCAGGCAGTTGGAAGGAGACCAGACCTCAAGCTCATCGTCACCAGCGCCACTTTGGACGCGGTGAAGTTCTCGCAGTACTTTTTCGAGGCTCCGATTTTTACTATACCTGGCAGAACGTTCGAGGTAGAGGTGATGTACACTAAGGAGCCAGAGACGGATTATTTGGACGCTGCATTGATCACAGTGATGCAGATTCATCTGAGAGAGCCACCGGGAGATATATTGCTCTTCTTGACCGGTCAGGAGGAGATCGACACAGCCTGCGAGATTTTGTACGAGAGGATGAAATCCCTGGGACCGGATGTCCCAGAGCTGATCATTCTGCCGGTGTACTCTGCGTTGCCTTCCGAGATGCAGACCAGGATATTCGAGCCAGCTCCACCGGGTTCCAGGAAGGTGGTGATAGCTACAAACATTGCTGAGACCAGCTTGACCATCGACGGGATCTACTATGTTGTGGATCCGGGATTCGTTAAACAGAAGGTGTACAACTCCAAGACTGGCATGGACAGTCTCATCGTGACCCCGATCAGTCAGGCTGCTGCTAAACAGCGGGCTGGAAGAGCTGGTAGAACAGGTCCAGGGAAATGTTACAGACTTTACACCGAGAGAGCTTACAGAGACGAGATGCTGCCCACTCCAGTTCCAGAAATCCAACGCACCAATTTAGCCACCACCGTGTTGCAGCTGAAGACTATGGGCATCAACGATCTGTTACACTTCGATTTCATGGACGCACCGCCTGTAGAATCGCTCATCATGGCCTTGGAGTCCTTGCACAGTCTCAGCGCGTTGGATAACGAAGGATTATTGACAAGATTGGGTAGAAGAATGGCAGAGTTCCCGTTGGAGCCTAATTTGTCCAAGATGCTGATCATGAGCGTTCACCTGCAGTGCTCTGACGAGATACTGACCATCGTCAGTATGTTGTCTGTGCAGAATGTGTTCTACAGACCGAAAGATAAGCAGGCTCTAGCAGATCAGAAAAAGGCAAAGTTCAATCAACCTGAAGGTGACCATTTGACTTTGCTAGCAGTGTACAATTCCTGGAGGAATAATAAATTCAGTAATGCGTGGTGCTATGAGAATTTCGTGCAGATTAGGACACTGAAACGCGCGCAGGATGTGCGCAAACAGTTGCTGGGCATCATGGATAGGTGAGTTATTTGATTAGTTTGCTGCTTAAGCAAACGTAACTTCTCTTTATTACGGTTTCTTAGAATTTTCTATATTCGGAAACGAAAAATTGTGTTGTCTCGGGGAATAAGGTGTTTAACTAATATTTTCTATATCTTGAACAAAAATTATTGTAATACTTTTCATTAATATACAAAGGGGAATACTTTTGCTTTGAATAATTGATTGCAACTCTTAATTTATTAATTCAACAGGCATAAGCTGGATGTTGTGTCCGCTGGGAAGAACACTGTAAGAATCCAGAAGGCTGTGTGCTCTGGTTTCTTCAGGAATGCTGCGAAAAAGGATCCTCAAGAAGGATACAGAACGCTGGTGGATAGCCAGGTGGTTTACATTCATCCGAGCAGTGCGCTGTTCAACAGGCAACCTGAATGGGTAAGTGAATTAGTGAATTAATGGGTAATTGAGTAATTCTTTGCGACAAGAAATTTATATATATTTTTACCACAGGTCATCTATCACGAGCTGGTGCAGACCACCAAAGAATACATGAGAGAAGTGACCACCATCGATCCAAAATGGCTGGTGGAGTTTGCTCCGGCATTCTTCAAGTTCAGCGACCCGACAAAACTCAGCAAATTCAAGAAGAATCAACGACTGGAGCCGCTCTACAATAAATACGAGGAACCAAACGCTTGGCGAATATCCAGAGTCCGTAGAAGACGTAATTAAGATGTTTATTATACAGTCTGTAAATAATTTTTGTACATAGTTTCGTATCATATGCAAATACGAACGAGATTAATTAACTTGTAAGTCATTAAGTAATTAATTACATAATGATGTAAAGAGAAACGTAAAAACGCAAACGTAGTTAATTTTTCATTTTCCTTCGTTCGCTATGCACGATATACAAAATTGAATGGATTATAGTATAACATTAAAACGAAATCGGGAAATACATTTAACACGTCGGACATTATTCCATATTTACATCGATTCTTTTTTGGTAACACTTTTTTCGTTCCTTATACAATAAAGTAAAGTATACAACGAGTTATATAGAATTAATTTATGCTTCGTATAAGTGTATCGTAATCGTGTATTAAATTAGAGAATTGATAAAATTTCTAAAAATATATATGAAACGAACTGCGTTCTACACTATAACGCAATCCCATTTCAACAAATGCGATATATCGATACTTGTTCGAAAGAATAGCAAAAGTATCCGTGTGCTTTGGCATTGTAATATTATTGTACGTACTATTCCTCATTTAAGTTCGGAAGGTGAAACGCATATTATTTGATCAGACGAATGATTTACTGATTTTTCGAAGTCAGTCTCACAGAACAGGAGAGTGTTCAATCATTGTGTCTTATCAGTCTTTTCCTCTTAATTAATTATTAAATTTATTAAATAAATACATTCTCCAGAAACATTTAATAATAGAATCATGTTTAAGAGCAATATTCCTCTTCACGTATAAAGTTTCGTCACTCTTAATGCAATTATATATTTTCATTTTCTGTATAAGGGAATCCTTAAGAAATCTGTAATTTATCCGTATGAAACGAGAGTCAGTTTCACGTGATATAAATTGAATACCATTTCTGGACTTGATTGTATGGACTACACACTTTTGTCAAAGGAACATCTTGTACATGGCAGGCTACTGAGTTTGTTGCTTCTTCTTCACCAACTCCACCAATTGCCTATACCTCACTTGGCACTCATCCTTCAACAAGAAACAAAACGAAATCAATTCTCCGGTCAATTATTTCGTATTAAAATGTAACATAGAATCGGGCACGAACTTCTTCAGTGACCTAATATTATTTTAGTGAACGCTGTACCTTTGTTTTCCCTTCGACGCAGTTCGCTATCTTTTCCCACCTATCTACAGACGCGCCCTTAGGATATTTGATGAGCGCCGCTTCGAACGCTTTCTGTTGCTCTTGACTCCAATCGCCGATATTGTCCACGTTCTCAACGCGGGTTTTTACCTTTTTTGGACGTTCTTCCACCGCAGGCTCCTCCGATAGAGAGCTGGGCTTCAAGCCTTCATCCTTCACCTAGTGAAAATAACGAAGTCACAGTGTTTATCCCCCTTGACCTAATTTAGGGGTATCCTGGTCTTCCATTTTTAACAAATCAGTAAAAAAAAATTCACACTCATACTCCAAATACCAATAAATACGTGTGCAAAACGCGAACGCAAAAGGATTAATAGATTTCCAAAAGTAGCCTCGAAAACTAGAATACCGCCATAAGAAATTAAGACAGGCACCTTCTTCGCCATGTACGTTACATCCGCAACCGTGCGGTTCATGGCGTCCGCAATCTTATCCCATCGCTCTGGTGTACCGCTAGGGTACTTCTTCACGAGCTTTATCAACTCCAAAATATCATCGTCGACCCACAATCCTCCGCTCGACGGAGCAGGCTTTTGATAGACGTGATTAGTCTGCTCGCTAGGCTTCTTCGTGGCTTCTTTGTAATTGTTGCTGTTTCTTTCTTGCGGAGTGAAACCGGGTCTCCTTCTTCTAGTGCGAGGCACCGGCTCTGGTTCTTGTTGCTCGTTCTCTTGTGCTCTAGAAATAGCAGGAAAATTGTTAGAACAATAGGAGAACAAACGTCGATGTGTATTCAGGCATTGTTCGCTCACAGCGCCTCCTCTTCTTCCTTTTTCCTACGCTTCCGCTCTTCTATCATATTATACATTGCACGCACGATACTGGGTATGGACAACGTGAAATTTACAATCCACTTCGGAAACTGGAATGGAAGAGTATTCCAAATGCTCGGCGTAGGTATCTTCTCCAAAATATCTGCTAGATCCGGTACATCCATTTTACCCTTTTTGTTCTTTTTCTGCATCTTTTGGAGCTTACTGCCTAATACTTGTTCCTACAATCAAATTGTTCATTTGTTATCGATCCAGAAGGATTCTCTACAATTTTAGAATGCTTTACGTACATATGTATATCTCTTCTCAAAATATGCACCCCAGGCTACCAGATATTGTCCAACCGTAAACACTAAGAATAAAATTATACTTAATTCTAAGAGCCCCATCTTCCGCACATGGCGGTAATAATATACAGCTGACCGCCAATTCGGCAGGCCATTGACCAGCACATTGTCATAGCGTTGCCTCTTTCCCGAGTCCTTCAGTACATCGTACACGGCAACTAGCTGTAAAAATAGAATTTAAAGATTTCCTTCAAGATTTTTTGGATTTCTTAATTCTCACCTTCCTGAACTGCTGCTCCGCATCCTCGGCTGGATTCTTGTCAGGATGCAGCTGCAGGGACAGCCGCCTGAATGCCTTTTTAATCTCCGACGCATTTGCAGTCTGCAACGTGTTAAAGTGGTGACATAAAATATTTGAATTTTCAACCGATCTTCAACCAGTTTTTGAATGAAATTTTAGAAAGATCCCGAGGATACAAAGAAAACTTTTATTCTATGTAAAGATTAACAGGCTGGTAATCGCTATGGTGAGGGTTTTCTTTCATGAACTAGATTTAGAATTAAAACATGTGCGCAACAGACCTGCGGGACGCCGAGGACCTCGTAAAAGTTTTGATTGACTTCTTCGACGACATCGAACACCTCGAGCTCGTCATTATCCCAGGCGTTCGTGAATTTGTACAGGTCGAGGAAAGAGAAAACACCGAGAAACAGTAATGACAATCTCATCTTTTTGTGTTCTCCGCTACGTATGTACAATCATATCCGTCGGCAACGTTCACGTTCGACGATCTATAATATTTCTCGACGACGGTCGTTCACGCCACGACCATTGCTTTTCTCTCGACGGACTCGTCGACCAACCAGGAGGGTAGAAATATGTTAAAACGGAAGGTGCCACATCGCAAGCACTCGAAGAGGTTACGTTGTTCAGGAAACGTAGGCTGACGTAGGCCGTCTGTGTAGTGGTGGAGGACTATCGATGCTAATATCGAGAATCATCGATGAACATTGCTATCGATAGTTCATTCGCATTATCGATACTTATTTCAAATTGAAAAATAATCGAAGTGACACACTTGGAACGTATTTCAGACGATGTTTTACTATTGTATTGTAATATTGTAATGCTATGTTTAGTGAAAAATAAAGAATGTTAGTTATACAACAATTAATGTGTTCTTTTTTCTCAACCCTGCATATGAATATATTCGATAATAGAATTAGATTAACATCATCGAAAACTTTGAATGCACAAAACACGATCAAATTTTCGAAAGATTTTCGGCAGTCTGACTTGTCGTTGACTCGTACTACTGAATTTCGTGCCACCTCCTTCGATATCATGTTCTCCTAATACAAAGTTCAATTTTCGAGATTTTCGGCCGTCTGACTTGTCGTTGACTCGTACTACTGAATTTCGTGCCACCTCCTTCGATATCATGTTCTCCTGATACAAAACTCAATTTTCGAGATTTTCGAAAATTTTCGCCAATTTTCGGCCGTCTGACTTGTCGTTGACTCGTACTACTGAATTTCGTGCCACCTCCTTCGATATCATGTTCTCCTGATACAAAACTCAATTTTCGAGATTTTCGAAAATTTTCGCCAATTTTCGGCCGTCTGACTTGTCGTTGACTCGTACTACTGAATTTCGTGCCACCTCCTTCGACATCATGTTCTCCTAATACAAAGTTCAATTTTCGAGATTTTCGAAAATTTTCGCCAATTTTCGGCCGTCTGACTTGTCGTTGACTCGTACTACTGAATTTCGTGCCACCTCCTTCGACATCATGTTCTCCTAATACAAAGTTCAATTTTCGAGATTTTCGAAAATTTTCGCCAATTTTCGGCCGTCTGACTTGTCGTTGACTCGTACTACTGAATTTCGTGCCACCTCCTTCGATATCATGTTCTCCTGATACAAAACTCAATTTTCGAGATTTTCGGAAATTTTCGCCAATTTTCGGCCGTCTGACTTGTCGTTGACTCGTACTACTGAATTTCGTGCCACCTCCTTCGACATCATGTTCTCCTAATACAAAGTTCAATTTTCGAGATTTTCGGAAATTTTCGCCAATTTTCGGCCGTCTGACTTGTCGTTGACTCGTACTACTGAATTTCGTGCCACCTCCTTCGACATCATGTTCTCCTAATACAAAGTTCAATTTTCGAGATTTTCGAAAATTTTCGCCAATTTTCGGCCGTCTGACTTGTCGTTGACTCGTACTACTGAATTTCGTGCCACCTCCTTCGATATCATGTTCTCCTGATACAAAACTCAATTTTCGAGATTTTCGAAAATTTTCGCCAATTTTCGGCCGTCTGACTTGTCGTTGACTCGTACTACTGAATTTCGTGCCACCTCCTTCGATATCATGTTCTCCTGATACAAAACTCAATTTTCGAGATTTTCGAAAATTTTCGCCAATTTTCGAACGTCTGGCATGTCGTCGACTCGTACTACTGAATTTCGTGCCACCTCCTTCGACATCATGTTCTCCTAATACAAAGTTCAATTTTCGAGATTTTCGGCCATCTGACTAAAAATTCCAAAAATCTATAAATATGAGTTTTGTATTAGGAGAACATGATATCGAAGGAGGTGGCACGAAATTCAGTAGTGCAACTCAACCACGAGCAAGACTGGAATATATTTGTATTTCAAAGTTCCGCTATTTTTGCAATTCCAAATCAGAACAGTGGGACGTTCGGGAAAAATTGTTGGTTCAATAAATATAATACGCAGATATTCCTTTTAATACATTGTCTTTATTTATTCATTGTAAATTCATACATAAAATGTTTGTATATTGTACATGTAATATATAACGTATGTATATTACATGCTAAACATTTATAACACGAACGTCTCGGAGAGACTGGGCACACCGTTAGACTTCTAGTGTAATACTGCAGTGCAGGGCGGGAGGTGCGGACAATTATATTGGATGATCATCAGTCCACTGCAGCTGATATCTTGTCGGTGTTGGAGCGAATAATTTTTGCCGGTATATTTGCCTGTCGAATTTAGCGACAGTTGGTATAGGTCGATAATTACGAAAATTAAGTTTTTTAAAAGTTTCCTTTGGTAAACATGTTTTTTATGCGAAACAAGTCTACGTGCATAATTTTAGCTCAATCCGATTTGACCGATTTTCGGAAGTTTAGCCGACAATGTATCGACAAATAATCGACATACCCTTCGAAATGCGGCAAAAATCATTTAACTTTAAATAAAAAATAATATTTGAATGACCTTCCGATAATATTTTTTTAATCTCTCAGATGCATTCCATATGAAAATAATTCAATTTTGTCTATAAAATCATTTTTCTAACACAGCTCCTACGTTTCCTCGTATTCCACACATTAACAAAGTGCACCCCCATAGATCATTAAACGCGGGGGTTGCTTGCCCCCCATACGTTTCACGATCGTCGCCCTATAGTTGCCCAGGCGACCATGAAACCGGCAATAAAATAAATAAACCTTCAAAGTCTCTCGTCTTACAATGACAAGGGAAATGATAAATATTTGCCACCCAATGATCCATAGCAAACCGCCCGCGAAGAGATCCTTTGCAGCGAAGGATGTCCACGTGGACCAAAAGGGTATCCCCAACAACAAAGAAGCAAAAAGGATAGAAACGCAAAAAGCGGATCACAATCAGAATGTCATCGAGTCATCCGACGTCTCCTTCGATCAGCTATGTGATATGATCACCGTGATCGAGAAGGACATCACCGGTGATGCACCGGAAGTCGAAGGACCTCAGGTTTGAGATAAACATTCTTGGATTTGTTCCTTGAAAAAAAATCTTACCTGTGTTTTATCTGTAGCTGGAGCCTGAGAAGGATGACTCCAGTACAAAAGGCTCTAGCAGGACCACCTACGAGGACATCATGTCCTTCTTGGCGAAGCTTGAAGAGGGTAGCTGAGCAGTATAGTAATTTAATAAAATAATTCAAGTATTCCTCGAATCGTTTCACTGTCAACTGATTTATTCAATGCCATAGGTTCTCTGGACGAAACGAAGGCTAATGTACCGGAAGTAGACCCTGAAATGCTGCAGGAAATCTTTGTGAAGTCACAGACTCTCAATTATAGCAATTGCAATGGGTAGGAGTAGAAATTCTCAATCGAGTCCTTAAAAAATAATTCAATTTAATTATCTTTCTTGAAGAGTGGTTCCAATGGGAATTGCCAATCCTGCGTTTGAAGAAGACTTGGCCACAGCTCGATTGCAATTAGAGGAAAAAGATGCTACGATAAAATTGCTGAAGGAGCAGCTGAGGTCTGATAGGAAGTTAGTCTGCGAGAAGCTGGAATCTCAGAGGAAAAGCACCGCTACCAAGCTGCATGCTCAAGAGGACAAGTATAAAGCTATTGTGAAGCGGCACCAGAAGTTCATTGAACAGTTGATCGATGAGAAGACTGAGCTGACTGAGAAATGCACCTCCCTGGCACAGAGGGTGAAGGATGTTGAAGTCAAGATGCAAAGGGATCTGAAAACATCAGCTGAGAGGCACTCCGTAGAGTTGCAGAGAGCTAAGGAGCACTTTGCTGCTGCTGAAAAGATCAAGAGGGAGAGGTGGATCGAGGCTAGGACCAGCAAGATCAAGGTATCAATTACGATTCCCTTTGATCCTGATCTAGAATGCTCTTCAGAGTAGTTTGAATAGCTGATTACACTTTAAGGAGATGACAGTGAAGGGACTGGAGCCGGAGTTGAGGAGCATGATGGAGCAACACGCTGAGGAGATCCAAGGGCTGAGGAATGCTCACATGAAGGAGCTGCAGGATGTGGAATTGCGTGTGATTCGCAGGTCCAATCAGCAATTAGAGCAGCTGCGGTTAGAATTGACTGCCAGCCACGAGAGGATGGTAGCTAACGAGAAGAATATCCTGTGGACCAGGTGCAGAAATGCGAACAGTGTAATTTAAGGGGTAACACTGCTTTCCTCTGGCTATTAAGATTAATAATAATGACTTCTTCAGGTACAAGGAAAAAATAGAGGAGCAAGAGAGCCAGTTCAAGGTCCAACAGGTGAAGCTGATGGAAGAGCTGCAAACAGAGAAAGAGAAGTTCAACAAGGATTTAACTAAACAGAACACTGAGTGGGAGGTCAAGTTGCAGAGGATGCATCAGCAGTACCAGGTGCAATTGCAGTTGAATATTCTCTCTAGTTTAAATCGTGAAATGATGATTGAATCGTGGTGTTTCTTTAGGGAGAGTTGCAGGCTCAGAAACAACAGCATCTGAACGAGAAAAAAGCTCTTCAGGAGTCCTTGAAGTCAGAGTGGGAGGCTTGGATTGCTGACTATAAAAAGCAGCAGACGTTGAAGCTCCAGAGGGCTGAGAATAGCATCAGAGACGAGTGCAACAGAGAAAGAGATCGACAAATCGAGCTGGCCATTGAACGTCTTGAGAAGAATTCCCGGGAGACGAAAGTGACTCTTCAGCAACAGTTCGACTGCAAGCTCGGGTAATATGAAAGCGAAAATGACTGGAGAATCGTTCAGCAATTTTGACGATTGATTCTAGGTCTTTGAAGGAGAAGTTCGACGTGGACTTGCAAGCTGCAGTTGACAGCGAGCTGTTGCATAAAGCGCAACTGATGCAGGCCCAGGATAAGGTAGAGAGAACCGAGGTTCTGTTGCAGAAGACTGAGAGGAAGCTGCAGGAGTGTACGAATGAGCTGAAGAGAGCGAATGAGGTAGGCAAATGAGGCAAATATTGATTACTGGAAAAATATCAGAAATCTGGTAGTAAATAATAAATAATTTGTAGAGAGCGAAAAGATTAAGCTCGGAGAGAGACGACGCGAAGAAATTGGCCAGACAGGAGATCGAGGGCGAGAAAAGAGATCTAGAAGGGAAGATCGCGTCGCTTTACCAAGAGATCGCTCTAATCAACGCGAACAGGGACGCTTCACTTGCTCAATTACACAGCAGGTATATTACTACGGTATTTAAACAACCAAAGTAATATTTCTTGCTTCATACAACTGTTCTATATTTTTTTAGAATAAAGCTGATAATGACTCAGAAGGTCCTGACGATAAAGAATCTCACCAGAGAGCTCGGAAATGTTAAATTAAAGTGCGAGCATTTGGAAAAGTTGCTGGATCAACAACGAAGAGAATACATTTTAAAAAGTGTATGAACGATCACTGTTAGTTAATAATGCGTTTTATATATATTTTTTGTGCGCTCAGGAGCATTTCACATATGATACAGTGTTCTTCAAACAGTTAACGCGAGTTGCAAGTAATTTTGTTTTATAGAAAACTAGTTTCTTAATTATTCTTATTGTAACTTTTAAATATATTTATAGTGAAAAAATTTGTATGTATATATATATATATTGGCGCACCTCGTTCTGGGTTACAAGAAATCATACGACTTTGACAATCGCGATTATATACTGTGAAATCGCTGTAAACGTTCCGTTTATACTTTCTTCACGATTTGGACGACGTCCTCGTCGGACAGCACGTGATCCTTTCCCACTTTTTGAGGCTGATGCTTCACGGACGAACCCCAGACAAGGGCGCTAAAAAGAATTGACAAATCAGAAAAACGACGATTCTACAAGTATTAGGTCAGCGCGAAAGTTCGAATGTGCACATACTATTTGAATTCTTTTGCAATGGATCTGTGAAGCTTATTGCAAAAATCTTCGACCGCTCTTTTCTCTCTGTTTAGAACTACGGGAGAATTGTAATCCGGAAGTTGTCCTTTGGGTTTGGTGTAGCTGTAACCAAATAAAATCGTACGATTAAATGTATTCTTCACAGTTCGTAAAGAAAAATAAACTAATCAAGGGCTCACATTCTAACTAGCTGCAGGTAATCCCACATTTTCTCGAGCAGATCGTCGAAGTTCCATTTGTGGTGAGCAGAGATCGGCACGCAGTGAGGTATTTTGTAAATGACATCTAACTCTTCGATACTGATTTGATCTGGAAACAAGAATAAATCAAGTCAACGCGTTAACATTTGTTCGATGAATCACGTTCGACAATTACCTATTTTATTGAGCAAATAAATGCACGGAACATAAACCCGGTTTCCCTCGATCACGTCGATCAAATCGTCCGAAGTGGCATCGTATCGCAGCGTGATGTCTCCATTATTTATTTTATACTCTGAAAGAATACTTTTAACCGTCTCCAAGTCCAGTTCAGATTGCGGGCACTATAAACGAAAGAACAATTGAAAATACTGCATAGCTTTCCCCGTTCTCCCGGTGTTAGTCTCAATTACCGTGGTTTGCAAATTGATGCCACCTTTATCCTTCTTCCTAAAGGTAATGTTTGGTGGTTGCTTGTTCAATCTCAATCCAAAACCTTCCAGCTCGTGTTCGATCAACCTCTTGTGTCCGAGAGGTTTCAGCACATCCAGGACAATGAATATCAAGCTGCAGGTTCTGGCAACTGCTATCACTTGTCTTCCACGTCCTTTGCCGTCTTTTGCGCCTTCGATGATACCGGGCAGATCCAGCAGCTAAAAACAGCAAGAAAATTGAATGATAAGTTGATTCTTAACCCTTCGGGGACGACAATGGATTGTTACAATAATCTCTCGAGAGAGTTAATCCTTTAATCCTAATTTGAATACCTGTATCTTTGCTCCTTTGTATTTTATGCAGCCCGGGACAGTAGTGAGAGTGGTGAATTCGTAAGCAGCAACTTCAGAGTACACGCCAGCTAGGGTGCTCAGCAGTGTAGATTTTCCGACTGATGGGAAGCCTATGACAATGAACAAGGTATTCATTGATGTTACTATCCATCGTCTCGCGTATGGACGGTGTATTTTATTTATTTGTTTTACAATGCATCAACATGGGTTCCGAACAGGGTTCCCTGTTCCCGCAAAATATGGCAACCCTGGTTCAGAACCACCTTGACACCACCGCTTTAGATATCACATAGAATCTTTTCACAATGAGAAGACTGCATTGGAAATATTTCCAGAGCTGCTGGCAGAATTCAAACCCACGAGACCACGGTACAAAATGGACTGTGTACAAAATTTTCGTACATACCAACAAAGCCTATTCTAGCATCACCGGTCTTGGCCACCTCAAAACCCTGTTCGCCACCGCCACCACCACCTTTGGGGGTGATCAGCTCTCTCCTTAGCTTGGCGAGCTTCGCCTTTAGTGAACCTAAATGACCGGACGTGGCTTTATTCTTTTGAGTCCGGGCCATCTATTGGAAAAGCAATTTTATTAGATGATCTATGATACAATGAACAGCTGGGAAAGATTTGATGATGAAAATAGAGGTTACCTCGGCCTCGATCGAGGCGATCTTCTCCAGTATCGTACTCATCTTGAATAGAGTTTAATACACTCTTTTTAATTGGTATTTAAAATACACTTCCCGTTTAATATCTCTCAAGTTCTTCCATCACAAACCTCAGTGCACTGCTGTTCTCCTAGCCTCACACGTGCTGACAAGTTACACGAACTGTGTTGCACACAGTGGAAAATGGCCTAAACACATGTGCGGGAAGCGCAAACTTGAAGAGACTTCGAATTATTAGTATTGTATCTATGTAAGTGTCAAACTACATACAAAATATGCAGTTTATCCTGAGGAATAATTACAGGATTCAAACCTGCGAGAAACATCAGTGCATAGAGATTTTTTAATACATTCTCGTATGCGCGCGCACGGATAATTGTTGCCGCACTCGCCTTGCATTCAAAGTGTAAATGTGTAAATTGCGGCAAGAATTATTCGCTCGTGAAATATTAAAATAGCGCCCGTAGTGGGCAAATGATTGAACCGGTAGATAGAGCGACTGATAAAACAGATTTGCAAACAGATTTACGGGAGATCGTGTCCCTCAAATAATTACATTTGTATACTCGGAGAGTATACTCAAATCCATGCACTTTATTAAAAATCGTACAAAGACGTTCTAACACTTTCGAAGGATTCGCTGTCCTGCACACACAATCTTAAAATATTCTGCTATGAACATTCTCCTGACCACCGGGAATTTACGTTCTATTTTACAATAACGCAACAAGAATTTGCGCTTATAAATACCATTACAAGCAACGAGTTAAATTAAATACATCTCCTTAGGTGTATAAAATACAATACAATACATTGTAAAAGGTTGCTCCACTTAACGCTATACGCATACGCGATCCTTAAAATAGTTGGATCTTAAATTTTAATATAAAAGATTGATCCAAACGAGTAGCACAGAGACAAGGGGAGAGGAAGAACAATACTGAGATTGACTGATTGTGAGATCAAAGATATTGGCAGAGACCTAACGTGAGGATCAAGATGCTGCTTATAGTTAGTAAAAGACACAGGTATCGACCTGTGATCGGTACTCTAAACAGTCTGGCACACATTTTCAGTGATGATGTGTACAGAAGTATAGTGTCTAGATCCTCGCCGGGCGTGCACTGATAAACAAATGGTCGAATGCGCACTTCGTGTCCAATGTTTTGGATTATCGAGCAGGCAGTAGTCAAACGGGCCGCCTAGAATAAAATACACCAATTAATTAATTGGTAATTATTTTTTAGATAAATCATTTATTCGTACCTGAATAAACGGAGCCAACGATATCAAAATCCACAAGACAACATTCAATATGCCGACCCACGTGACGGGATTTTGTTGCGGGTTGCTCTTATTGTACGGCAACAACCACACTGTTCCTGCCGCAGCCCACGATAAATTTACAACCGTGTAAATGCACACGGCTGGGCCCAGTTCGTCGTTGAAGTACTTCAACAGTTTCTTGAACTCGCAGATTTCCTGCACGAAAAATCAGCTGAGATCTCGATGCTTTACTACACTCACTATTTAATGTTGTACGACAAGGGTTCTGAGTAAACTGCGGATCTTTATGCAATTATGGCTTTCTGAAAACTTTCAAAAAATGTATCTCAGATCTACAAAGGCTGCTACCACTGAGAATGATATTCTATTTGGTTTCCCTTCTTAAAAATCGTCTCGACAAATTGCAAATTGCATAAACTTCCGCAGTCTAGTTATAAGTGAAAAGACAATGGCGATGAAATCCATCAAAAAGAGGGGTCGAAGAATCTTTTAAAGGGGGGCTTGCTGATTCGTTAACAAAATAGCTAACCCGCATCCAATCGATGGCGGGTAAAGTATGATGAAGCAGCTTCCCGCGAAGGAAATACAGATGGGCCAGTAGAAGTTGTCCTTGCAAACAATAGCTAGTTATGATTGTTCCCTGGACCATGTCGTGCCACAGCGTGCACACGATTAGAAGTACCTTCAGCGTTATCTTCACTTGATGCGGGCTGCAAACAAAATGAAACGTCGACAGTACATTAAATACGTTGGTATCTAATCAATTACTAAACATTTAAGTATTAGAGGAGGTGTTACATCAATTAAAAATATCCATAAAATAAAAAAAAATTATATAGAATGGAATTACCTATGATCCAGCCACTGGAACACGATGTTCCCCTGCGCCATTAAAACGTTTACCGTAACCAGTGCGGTAATTATCCAAACGACGCTCAGCGCTATGAACAACCATAGTATTCGAACAAGTCTCCTTTGGTTCCCGCGATTCACGGGATTCGAAGAGAGGAGGAACGCTCTCTCCATCAGATTTTGTAGCTGCTCGTTCTCCCGAATTCGAAAGAGATACACCGTATACAGGTACGCCATCAAGTGCAATATACTGGGGACGAAGTAGCTGAAGAAAACGTTGCCGAAACACTGAATATCTTGTACTTGGTCCGTGTCCGATGGTATTTCAAGTTCAAACGGCGCTGCCTTGTAACAAAATCCTCGGTCTCTCCTACAAGTACAAACACGTTCGAATCAGAATCGTGAATATTTTCATTGAAAATAACATGGGGTTCCACGGGTTACCTGAAGCATGCCATGTACTGCAAAATGTATCCAATGCACATGAATATCGTGACCTGGGAGGTGTGAAGATTCACGAAGATACAGTAAGGCGAGCAACGATCGGAATCGTCGGTGCTCATCGGCCTTAGTCCCATCACTCCCAATAATCTCAGATACGGTCTCAGTATTTTGTGCTTGCAATAATGAAGCACCGCGGATGTACTCAGCATCTCGAAATCCGGCATCTCGGTGATCTCTCCCATCTACGATTCATTCCAAAATTAGTCCCAATCACTTCGCCCGCGATAATTCATACCGAATACACGTGTACATGCTCGAAACAGTAGAGGATATTATGTAAAAGTTTCGATAACGAAATAAAAACGCGATTACTTTTATACGAACGACGAGAATATGTCTATCCAAATTTATAATATACCTTCTCACGCGTTCATCGTCACAATTTCAATAATCGTAAATTAAAAATATTAGAACGCGTCCCGTAAATATCCCCTGATTGTTTTTATCGCATTCTACACTATAAACTGTAGAAGGAGAGTACTTACTTCTGTGCTTTGCAGCTGCAAGTCTGATAATCCAGATGGTGTAGATGCCGGTGTTATCTCCTCGTGATTCTGTTGAGGTGGATCCTTCCCATTTTTCGACTCGTTTGAACTCTATGAAAAACAACACGATCCTTTAGCAAGAAGTTTTCCTCCGTTGCCTCGGAGCTTTTCCCCATTTTCCCCGAACGGAATTTCCCGTTCGCTCGTAAAAACCAGATAAAAGCGAGCGACGTCGCGACAACACCGAATTTTCGGACTGATTCCAATGGCACGGATGGACCTTCGGAATCAAAATAAACAGTGACGGTCACGGATCGAAATTATCAGCTTAAAACTCGGCTCGCGTGTTCGCGTGAACGATACAGGCCCAGGCAAATCAAAATTCGGTGCCACGCAATCTCTTCCACGTAGGTGGAAAAACGGATTCGACGAACGGCGAAGAATTAAATAATCGTCGGACTTACCAATGTCATTTTTCCCGTCAGCTGAGCACAATGCTTTTGAACTTGAAAAGAAAACATTTGTATCGGCATCTTGTACGTGATTCACCCTAACGTATGAATTTAAATTATATCTGCCTTTTGAGATGACACTTCACCTCTGTCAAGATATACACGTACGCATACACTCCGAAACGAATTATTTTATTTACGGTTGACGCGCGGCTTCTAACACGGGACAACATCGGGAAAGCAGAGGAGACGGCTGGCTGTTGCGTTTTCGTTTCCTATGCTGGGAAGTGGCCGAACAAAATAGAATCGTTTGTAAAAAATAACATTGTTTACTGCTTCTCTAGAGATAGAGATGAAAAAAACAAACGGTTTGTACAACAATAAATATATTAGCGTTTCCTTTTCCTGTTCAGATTCCCAGCCGGTCTCAAAAGGTGCTTGTACTCCTTCTCGTGCCGTTTCATTTGCAGTTTCGCGCGGCCGGTTGGTTTTTTCTGCCGGGAAAGCATAAGCATTTGTACAGAGAACAACAAAATTACGCGATAAAGATGTGGAATTAACCAGAAATGTACCTTTTCTATGCGGAAACTCATTTCCCTGTTACCGCGGGAGCCAGAAACTTTAACATCGTGGGCATCTTCGCTTCTCAATCTCTCTCCGAGGGTCGCCCTGCAAAAATACGTGAATGAGAGATCTTCTCTGCTGGAACTCTATATTAATCCTCGTGCGGTCTTTTAGTCATGTCTGACACGTTCGAATTTTTTTAAAAATAAAATTATAGTTATCTGCACTGTAATTAAGTAAAAAAAGTAAAATATTGCATCATTTTATCAATTATTGCATGATCTTACGAACTCACTTTAACGGATTGTATTGTCGTATAAGAAACATAGAAAATACAAGCGTTTGCAACTCACAGGAAAAATTCTGTGCAAGGTAGACGACTGTGCAAAGTAAATTATCAGTATTATATTTAATTTTTTCCTTTTTATTCGATCCAAGTGGTCGAACATGAAGACCGTACGAGGTTCAACTAGCAACACGTACTTGATCCGCTTCTTCGCGATCGGTCTCGCGTCTTTGAACTGTACGTGATCCTTAATTTCGTAAAGCCGGGCCTGATTCTCGGCGCTCTGCTCGTCGTCTTTCGCGTTCTCCTCCTCTTCCTCGTTCTGTCTTTCATTTCTGCGTATCAATCGATAATTCCTCTTCACTTCTTTCGCCCACGGTTTCTCGTCGTCCGAGCTGCTATCGTCGTGGATGAAGCTCTCGTCCGAACTGTGCTGTTCAACGTTGTCCGCTTCGCTTTCCATTTTCTGTCGAGCCTCCTCCGCGGCCAATTGAGCCTTCAATTTCTTCTCTCTGCTCTTATCGAGGCGAGAGATAACAGGGTTCAACAGAGAATACTCCTCCGAAGTCGTATCCACTTGGAAGTCGGGATTGCTGAACAGTGCTTTGAAACGATCGTCCTTCAGAATATTGCCAGAGCTCTTCTTCTTTTTCTTCGCGTTTGACTCGTCGTCCATTAATTTCAAAGCGAGCTCCTTGTTCACGCTCGGCATCTTTTGTATCTGTAAATAAATGAATTAATAATCGTGGGATACAATGAGATGATAAAACAATGTAGAGTACCTGCACTCTGCTGCCGCAAGTCTCCTGTATCTTCTGCTGAATCCTCTTCTTCTTGTATTCCTCGAACTCGAAGGGTCTCATCACGTCTCTGGCTTTTTTATACAGTCGAATGTCGACGAAGTAACCGTGCATGTAAGCCCGGAGTAGATTGGTACCTTTCAAGTGCAACAATCCCAGCTCGTCTAACTCCTTCTCGGTGACGAATTTATAGTCGTCGTAGATAGTCTCGTAATTCAATTCCTCCAACTCTTCCGTCAGATTGTCCAAGAAGCTGCACCAGTAAGGAGCTGGTCCAAGAGACGGTATATAATACGTCTGCATCTTCGTGTTTTCATTAGCCAGTAAAAGCATTCCAGTGTTCGGCATCACGCACATGTCGTTGAAGTCGTGCTGCGCCTCGATCGATGTATACAATTTACCCTAATTACAAAGAAATTAACTCTTAGCACTCGAGTGGTGAGTCGAAATCATATATATTATTAGTCGGAGCATTAAAATAGTTCCGACTGCAAAGAAATTAATATCTTTCCACTTCTATCTTGTTCATCGTTGAACTCAATCTACTCACGTTATTCTTCTCCCATATTTTCACGATCGAACTGTCCATAGAGTAAACCAAATCCATCGTCCGATGGAACTCTATGTTCTTGATTGGTAGTCCATACATGTGATCCTTCGTTAAAAACGGCCTACTCGAGCGGACATCGTATAACAATATCTGCCCGGTCGAAGTGCCTACACCTAACGTCAATCCACCTTGGAATTTCAAGCTAGTTACTGAGGGAACCGATTCCAGTCTACAAAACGACAGAAAATGTTCTACTTGCGAAAGACTGTGTAAATAAAGTTCACTGATTAACACCTACTTATTGTCCTGCCCCACACAGTGCAAAGCACAATCCAAGGTGCCCACTTTGCTTCTCGTTCTCGGATCCCATGCCTCGACTTTTCCATCCTCGGTTCCGACAACAACAAGTTGATGCACCGGATTGATTTCACATTTGTTTATCGACGATGCTTCTGTGAGGAAGGGTTGCAGGAATTGTCCCCTCTCAAGATTTATTCGGTAAATTTCATTGCTGCAACACGGATGCGTATTAATATGAAAAATCTATATTACGATTGCCAGTTCCTCTGGCCTCTGTAACAGTAAAAAAATCTCGAAACACAGAAGACAGAGGAAGCTGAAATTTGGTACACAGGTAGCTGTTAGCCCGAAGGGGTGCACGAATATGTTTTTATCCCAGAAATCCTACAGGATTAAGTGCTAAAAATAAATTAGTGGCATACCTCCAGAAATAAGCAATTTTTCAATGGGAATTATGCTATATTATAGTAATTGAAGGACAAACCTGTCTCCAACCACGAATAGATCACACTGAGGGTAATGGTACTTGATGTCTCTACCGAACCTTGGCACCCTCAGCCTGAAATACCTTCCATGGGCTACATGAAATTCTATAGTTCGGTCGCAGTGTAAAAACACCAACTGAAATACGCAATATCGTGTTAAAAGAGTTGACGACTATAAAAGTAAACATACGTGGTAGAATAAATGTGAAATACCTTGCTGTAATCGTCCGAGAGTATATCAAAAGTGACAACCTCCGAGTCGAAACATCTTTCGAATTTTAATGATAGATTTTGAACGTCGAAACACTTTACGCGTGGCTTGTATATCCCAGTGGCTAAAATGTATTGTCCATCTTTCGAGACATTGATAGACGTGCTAATCGCAGGCATATCAAAGTCCTGGATAAGTTCGATCCTTCGTCGTATATCTGTTGAAACATCAATATTAAGAAATCGGTTCGTGCATGACGTAAATAGATGAATTGTCACACGAGTTTACTCACCGACATTTTTCTTTAACAAACTCCGCCTTTTCCTTTCTGACAACCACTGTCCAGATAACAAGAACAACAAGAATTAGAAAAAGATTCGAAAAATACGAGAGATAATACTAGAGAAAAATCATAGATAAAGCGTTACCTCCGGCAAAGACTTTCCGGCGCTCAAGTTGTAAATCTTCACATTGTTCGGACAGGAGACCTGCATCGTGACGAAGCTCTTAAAAAATATTAAAAACTAATCAAACTTTGCATCGCTGCAAAGTGATGTTAGCGACAAAGCACGTGGAACGTTATCACACGTTATCATAATAAGAAACAATTGACACGTATCGCACGTGTGTGTGTGCGCGTATATATAGACGATATAGCATTCTCGTCCTTAGGGAAAGATGTCGCCCTGGTCGCTATAAATTCACGAACACGAAAATCACTACACGAAACGTTGGAAGAATAATTCAAGTTTCCCCTAGAACTCCGTACACCGTTTTCTCAACCGTTTCCATGAACCGGTCCTTCAAACTTTTGCGAAATGGGACTAAAATTCATCTTGAACGAAGTGCTCGACAGCAATGTTCTGACACATGAATGTTAGACACGAAAGAAATAATAGTATTATTATTATATTATTGGAGAAGAGCAGAGAAGAGGATTCTTATTATCAATTCTTATATAGAGAGAAAACTTTGTTAATTTTTCGAGGACCAGTTTCCAACGCGACTACCTGGAATATTCCCCTAGAACTCCGTACACCGTGAACATAGCTTCACAATCGTTTCCATGAACTAGAGGTTCTACAAACTTTTTAAATCTTTGCGAAATGGATATAAAATTCATCTTGAACGTACAAAGTGCTCGACAAAAATGTTCTTACACATGAATATTAGCTATGAAAGAAATAATATTATATGTTTCCTGGATATACATTTCTCAACTGTATCTCGTTTCAAATATTCCCGCGCATTCCAACATGTCTCCAATCCTTCGGGCGCAGTAGTTTCCTCTTATTTCACCTAGGTGGCTAATATAAAAGACAAATATGCGGATTGTAGCATTGTATTAATCTTAGACCAGTGATACTAAGATAGAATTAATGCTGATATCTCCTTAGAAAAATAATAAGATAGTCTCTAAGTGGATGGAAAATTTGACTGATTGATTTCAGTTCCGATTTGAATTTCGCATCTAGGTTATGATCCGTGGCGAGTATAACTCGGGGTCTGGGAAAAACATGTTGCAGGTGTTGGCAGCAATGTTCGTCAGTCAATTACTGTAAGGTGGGGGGGACGCGATCGCAGGATACCGGGGTTTTCGGGGTAGGGGCAGGGAGAAGAAACTCCGGGGCTTGGGGGGGGGGCAACGGGGGGGTCTGCGAATAACCACGAAGGGACAAGGAGGGGTGAAAGAGAAGTGTGACCGGCGTTGAACGCATATAGGTAGTCGTGAGAGGAGTCAGTCGGTGACGGGTTGTGTCTCTAGTGCTGTAGTGAACAGTTGAGTCGAATCGCTTGTGTTCAAAAATGAGCTGGCAGGATTACGTTGACAAGCAGCTGCTCGCGTCTAGGTGTGTTACCCAAGCTGCGATCGCGGGACACGATGGCAATCTTTGGGCGAAGTCCGAAGGTTTCGAAGTGAGTAAACCGCTCTCTCTGGACCCGCTAACGCTTCGGAGGCTCTCGATTTGCGGCCTATCGCGAATATATATTATTGGTATAACCGTCTTCGTCGTGGTCGTCATCGCCGTCATCGTCGTCATCGGTAGATTGTGGTGGTGGTGATGGTGGATGGTGGTGGTCGTCGGTCGTCGCAGTCGCCTTCGTTATCGTCGTATCCAGAGGAACAAAAGGAAACCCACAGTAGAGGCCGAATATAATCGTCCGAGAAAAAATCATGAGAACGAACGCATCGTGTGCCTAGTCTTTCCGAGTATATCTCGCCTCCTGTTCGTCTGGTTCTTGGTTCTTTGTTGTTCGGTGTGGCCGGCGAGAATAACGTTTCGTTTTCTCGTCGGATATCTACATGTGCATATCTATATATCTACGTGTATAACCGTGTACACGGATATACATACATATATGCACACCTATACGGGGATATACGCGTGTGTGTGCGTGTACATGGATGCGTGTAGGAGAGAGAGAGAGCTACGCACACCCAAAAATATCGGTTGATATTTCGAATCTCGTCGGAAAGCGAACGTGTAATCGGAACGCGTGGAACGAATATATGCAGTTGCGGCCTTAGTAAGCCGGATCGACAAACGGCTCTCGAAAAATGTTTGTTCACGAGGGCCTTGTGGCCCGGCTTTTAATCATGAAAAATCCTGCTGCCACGTAGCCATTCGCGCGTCCCGGCTTTCCCGAAAGGCTGCCGGGATAAATCATGAAACCTTTGGAAAGTTTCCGCGTGTCGAATCCGAACCGGCGCACACACGATTCCGCCTCGTGCCGTGCCTAAAGCCGGCTAGACGCAAATGCGAGAGAGGCAGAGGCAAGCATCGGAAAGGCTAAACGGGCAGATATATTTTTGACTCGACACCGGCCGGCCGAGAGCTGGCTTTCTGTTCTTTCTCGATCGAAAATTCTCTCTTTGTCTCTCTCTCTCTTCCTCTCTCTCTCTCTCTCTCTCTCTCTCTCCTCAGATGCGGAGAGAAAGAGAGGATCAGGGATACAGAAGCAAGACCGGACTGGACCGGACCAGACCAGTAAATTCTGTTGGTTCGATCGACAAAAGCTTGACCGGACGTGGCCCTCGTCCTTCGAAAATCCTCGGGAACCGAGCGATTTCGCCGTGAGCCGAGACGTCCGGGGGCGAAATTGGGTGTGGCAATTGTGCTCGGCTGCAGAAAATTTTCGTCTAGTTCGAGGTTGAACGGTTTTCGACAAAGTTGAACATGGCTGCCTGCCGGGCACGTTGTCGCCTCGCACACTACGCTCGTCAGCCGCCAGGAAATGGTGGGCTCTGTTTTGTCGGTCTCTCGCCGCCGAGTTTCCACGATTCCCGTTGTCGTCTCGTTTTCACGAGGGGTGTGCTCTCTCCGGCACGCACACGCCCGGATACATAGATCGTTCGCAATATATCCGTTTGCCATTGGTATTGGCAATTTCGCCCGAGGACGATGACTCATTTCTCTTCGGCACCGTTTTCCGTTATCGAAAGGGACGCGCGAAGACGCCCACGTATTTACGTGCACGCTTAGCCAACGCACCACCCGTGCTTTTTTTTTCGATCGTCCGGTTGAATTCTCTTTTAGAAAACCACGTCGTACAGCACGTACGCATGAGGGGAAAAAAATACTTGGCATACATGCCGCGTTTGTAACAACGCGACCAGCTGAAACCGGACTCGGGGCTATTATGTGTCCGGGGATTTTTGACCGAGCTATATACCAATCGACTTTTTCTTTCGTCACTTGGTTTTCGCCGATCGGCCTGCACCGGCCAATGTCGTTTAAAATTGCAAAACCGACAGTTCCAGAAAGGTTCGACGTGACCCAAGCGCCATCCATGCTCGACGCCGGAAGTTCTCGCGGAACGGGTCCTGTCGCGTCGGTAAATGCCTCGGGGTCGGTAAAACCGGCCAAACACGATTATTTCGGTTGCCGATCACGGGATCGATCGGATCGAAGGATCTTCTAACCCCTTGCCGTGTTTTAACGAGTCGGACTCGTGAATGAAGATTCGAACAAAGTCTAACACGTATGAATGTCACGCCTTTCTCTCTGGATGAAATCAAATTTGATTTTATGCATTTATGACCAAAATGAGTAGGCACAATTTGAAGCAGTGGACATGTTAAAAAGATTCAAGGACATCGGTGTATTGGTTTCAGCTTAATCGGATAATTAAAAGAAGAGCGAAATGTTTGATTTCGCTCCTGCTTCTTGCAATCAATGCAAACATTCTTTATTTTGCATGGAGATCCGCAGTCTTGTGATAAATACAAGCATTCGAATAATTGTAGCCATACAGAGAATATACAATTTCTTTGCTAAATACATTTTAATCACCATAAAGAAAATTTGATTACATACGTTTTCTTTTCTCTTCTACGACATTCTTCGGGACAGATATGATTTGATCACTGTAAAGAAAATGTTACTGGCAAGGGGTTAAATGGCCGACGGGATACCTGTCGGTACCGAAAATTCTTCTGGATGATCTTGCGTGATTCTGCAAGGACCTACGTCAGAATTTCTGTGGGCGTCGTCTTCTATTTTCAAGAAACGATCTATAATCAAGTTCGAAGGGCACGGTGAAAAGTTCGTGGCACGAGCTCCATGTCGTGCGACCGCTTTCCGAATGCCAAAATGGCGAAGCCGGCCGGCCGTGTGTCCCTCCCATCTGTTTTTCGCAACAATGCCGGCCGGTAGGCCTCGTGTGCGAAATCGGGAGACGGGTTAGCCGTGTTAACGCGGTTCGTTTAGGCTCGCTCGGCCCGTGGTTGATATGCGTGCACCGTGTGCGAAATCGTCGAAGAGGGGCTGTCTCGCTCGCAAACGATTAGCTCTCTCGCATCAGGCTGATTCATCGTCGTCCGTCGTCGTTGCTAGTGTCCGTTGGTTAGTCAGGGCCGTTTTCAAAGCAGACTTCTCTCTATCGCTCTCGTACTTGAAATTAGTGAGTCAGGGCTTCCGACGGCGGCCTTCGCCGGACCGAAATTGGCGTTTGCAGTTATTCGCTGTTGGTTTTTCACGATCCAAGCCGTAGGAAACTGTGGCGAGCTATCGATGTTACACTGTACAAAATTGGTCGGAATTCCGACTGCGAGGCAACAGTCCTTTTTTTGTTTGTCCTTGGTCCGACCGGCGTCCCGCAACCCGTCCTACACCGGTGCAAACAGGGTCGCCGTTTCGGGTTGTCTTTACACGTGACTTATGGCATTCCTGTCCTGTTTATCGCGTTGTAATATTGTATTGTGTATACAGGATTTTTTTATCCGGCTATCTTTGAAGAGTGTACAGAGATTGAATCTAATAGAAATTGTTCGGCCTGTCATTGGCTCTGATAGCTCGGTGACTAATCGATATGTGCCCATTACTATGGAAGTGGTCTAAGTGGAAATTGAAAAAATGAGTTTATCAGTTATCTCGCATGACGTTATTTTAAATTGAATGTTCACAACATTCAAATATCGCACGCCTTGTAGACGTCAGGAACGTTGCTTCAACACTACAAACATGTTAATTATTATTCGACTGTGGATGTTTATGAAATTTTCAACTTTTCTAGGCGAAGTAGATAATTTCGATAATTTAGACGGTATGCAATATCAAGAAAATTCTAGTTGTACTTCTTTAAACGCGGATTGCACACGAGAAGGGTTTCAGAAAATGTCACCCCCTTACTCTCGGTTGTGAAATAAATCCAACAAGGGTGTACGTGCCCTTAATTATGAAAGTGGTCCAAGCCATATATGACGGTTCATTTTTGACGATTAATCTGATTAGGTTAGGTTAGATTATTTTTTAAAAATTTTCACGTACAATTAGACCACTTTCATCATTATTGCCGGTTACATATATTCGACCTACACAAATTCTGATTTAATTTACTTGTGAGACAATTTTTACGATCTACCATTCACATTGGAGGGATGGAATCATCCCTCAAACTTGAGGCCTCGATATCTCGAGAACTAGACGGGGTAGAACGGTAAAATTTTTTTTAAATTGCTTCGTATCTAATCTAGCGTCACAGAAGAATTGTATAAAAATTAAATTGATTACTTTTTGCTCCCACGCGAGTTCGAGCGTTAAAAAAATCCACGTGCTCGGAGTGTCGATCAGTGAATTGAATTCAGAATTTGTAAATGCGAGACTGTATATATGGTGTCAGCGTTCTAAACGGTGGATGGTTGTCTGTGTGTTTAGGTGAGTAAAGAGGAGCTGGCGAAATTGGTCCAGGGATTCGACGATCAGGACATTCTGACGTCGTCGGGCGTTACCTTGGCCGGCAACAGGTACATTTATCTGTCGGGCACGGATCGGGTGATAAG
The DNA here is from genome assembly GCF_051020765.1 of Lasioglossum baleicum. Classification (NCBI taxonomy): domain Eukaryota; kingdom Metazoa; phylum Arthropoda; class Insecta; order Hymenoptera; family Halictidae; genus Lasioglossum; species Lasioglossum baleicum. The sequence continues at coordinate 4,604,732 of NC_134948.1, read as the reverse complement.
GGCAAAACTCGGCAAGGTCGGCGTCCACTGCATGAAGACGACGCAAGCCGTGGTCGTCTCCCTCTACGAAGACCCCATACAGCCACAGCAAGCCGCATCGGTCGTCGAAAAGCTTGGCGACTACCTCTTGGGCTGCGGCTATTAGGTTGGTATAATACTCTATACACAGTACCAACGATAACGCTCGCGATACTGAGCAGTCTGTTTCTATCTCTACCTCTCTCTCTCTTTCCCTTTATATAGCACTAGAATTTTGCAACGATCGAAGCTGGTAGCGCATCGCGTATTCCTTATCGCGAGGGTGATTCACTCGCGCTTGTAATATCGCTTTGCCTCCTCGGAACTCGGTGTATCGGCTCACCGCGCGCTGACTAATCTGAAGTAATACGGCAGCGATCGACTCTGATCCTCGGTTACGCTGCCACGAATGACAGCGCTGGGGAACTTCTCCCGACTCCGGACAACTACACTGGGTGCACAAAGTGTTCGTACATCTTTTAAAAACGAATCACTTGCTCGCAATTGGACCCAACAGTTTCAGTTTTCGTTGAGACGTTAGAAAGATTAATTTTAAACATGTAAGGAAAGTTTTAAACATGTTTTTTGTATATCTAACTAAGTTATACACATGTACTGACAAAGTTTCATTGTTGTGGGCATTGTAACATGTGGAATCTGTGAATTTACTGTTGGATCCAATTTTGAAACAGATATTCGTTTTTAAAAGGTGTACGAATGCTTCGTACACCCACTGTAGGTTTCCCCGTAACCTTCTGCGCTCCCAAAACAGTCTGCTTCTACTTAATAATTCTGTAATCGTTCGTGCTATGGAATTGTGGCAGTGGAATCAATAAAGTTAGGAACTATTGGAGTGGGAGACAGTGTTCAGTCTTCTAGCTCGACGTAGGAGAGGGTTAGGGTAATTATTCCAGCAGTCAGCAATTTAAAGCCACTAGAGATTGCAAGTGAGAAATAAGCCACGTTAAGGTCTATGGCTAAGGATATTTTAATTTAATTCAACTTCTAATCTAGTAATTTTGTTAGAATCTGTTTCTTGGTACAGCGCAATGATTGTAAATCCTACTAAGCGAATTCTTTTGATCCTGAACGGCACCCAATGTCGAACAGTCTGAATCTGCCATTCGTGGCAGGTGTATCTAATTATTCTAACAGTGACACTAATCTCTGTCAATGCTCTGCAAGCGAATGCAGCTGTTCCAGGACTCTGCTTCTTTAACTTTTAATTACTCGCATATGGTACTTACAATCTGAAAACATTAAATTTAGTGTTTCATGCATAAACAAAGGTCTACGCTAGGAAATATCGATTTTAACACTTGAACTACCGAGCACTAAACGCAATATTAATGACAAAATTGCATTTGTTTAGATTTCGTTTTAGTTTTGTTTAAATATGTGCTTCAGTAAAGAAGTTCAGTAAAAAGATTTCTCAGGAAAACGTTTATAATTTTAATATTTCTGAAGGAACAAAAATCTGGAACCAGTCATTTTGACCCATTCGGTAGTTCTAGCGTTAAAATTTATTTACGTTCGAGTCATATAGAGTTCTATGTAAAATGGAGTAGCTGAAGGTTAATCGCGCTGATTTGCCTCGTTCTTCGAGGCCATTCATTTCCATTCAGCCTTTTCGTTAGACAAAACGGTTTCAGGCGAGTTCCCCTAAGACTTCAATCGGTACCGAGAATACGTTTCAAGGTACACTCTCGTTCTCCACATTTTCAAACTTTGGCACGCAAAATATCGTCTCAATGATACTCGAAAATACGATGTTATCTTTGGAGAGGATGCGCGCGTAATTTGGCACGGCTAACCCGGTCTCTCTGGTATTTTTCTGTTTCAGTAACCTCTGGGACCCAACACACAAAATATCTAATATTAATATTAAACGATACGATCGATTATTTTACTGAACAGCGAATGGAATGCGTCATGCCGCACGAGTCGCGCCGGAACTGCCGCAAGCTTGCCGCGCAACACTCTGTGAGAAGCAACAACAACAGTAACAGCAACAACAACAACAAACAACAACTACCACCATCACCCTCGACAACTGCAGAACAGCAATAACAGTAAAAAAAAAAAGAAAAGAAAGAAAGAAATAACAGCAACTATCATACTTGAGTCGTCGTTCTCTCCTTTCCGATTCGACGCGCGATACTCAGGAAGAAAAATCACGAAATAACGCGTGCGCGATCGCTAGATTCGGATCTATATAGGCCGTGCGACGCGATCATGCGAGATCGACGAGCGCGATTCGAAGATCGGCATGATTCGCGCGATCGTCGTCGATCGATCATCGTCATCGATCGTCGCGTCTCGTCGTCCATTTCCCCTCTGTTCCCGTTCGCGATCGACGGCTTTCAATGAAAGTGTCGCGGGACAAGAATAGAAACGAAAGCAGAAGAAGAAGAAGAAGGAGAGTTCGATGGAGAGAAGGGAGAAAGAACAAAGGATCGCCGATAACGGGAACAGAGGAAAACCGAGTCGCGCGCCCGCACAAATCCACGCGACCAACAAACACACACGCGCATACTACGTTGAACAGGTATACACAGAAACTACAGGTAGATACATAGGTACACACGGAGGCCACGCACGCACACGCACACGCGCAAAAGGCGAGAAAGAGTTAAAAAGGCTGTACGCGGTGTAACGAGTCGGAGGAGACGGTGTAGCGTCGTTGTTTTTTCTTTTCTATGTTCTTTTTCTTGTCTTTTTACACGGGCGACACGTCGCGTTTCGGCTCACCGAGAGAACAGTACGAGGGACGAAGATCAAGCAAGCATGCATTAAACGTAAGACATAACAATAATAAGTAATAAACTATTGCGTTAGGTTTACAGTTTTTCTTTTTTTGTAGCGAACGGATGATGAGAGAATTTGAGCGTGTTTGAACGAGGTTTGGAAGAGTTTGAACGAGTTCGGGAGAGAGAATGAGAGTTCGAGACAGAAAGAGAGTCAGGGTTCGAGAAAATGGGCGCGAATGCGTGAGACTGTGTATGTCCGCGTGAGAGCGGGGGAGGCAGGAGAGAAAGATCGAGGCGTTCCTGCGTTTTTGGAGAACCGAGAACGGAATGAGAGAGAGGGAGAGAATGAGAGAGAGAGAGAGAGAGGTGGCGGTGATGTTTGTAGAAGTGTGTGCGAGAGTGCGCGGTAGAGAGATGCAACGCCGACGACTACGAGGCACGACGATTAACGAGGCAGGCGAGCGTGCGGCAGTGGGTGAAACGGCACGGATTGGCCGCAGTCCTGGCCGCCTCCCCCCACCCCCCACCCCCCAAAATCGATACGGTCCTTTTAGCTATTTACTGTCTTTATTACTGCTATATGTAAGAGGAATAAAAAAAAAAAACGGCGAACAATGTGTCATAATTGCTGAGACTTTTATCGATAATAGCGAAGAAGAAGAAGAAAGAAAGAAGAAGAAAACGAAGGTGTAGACGATGAAGAGGTAGGAGAAGAAGGAGTTGAAGAAAGCGGGAAGGGCGTGATAATAGAGAGAAAGAGAGAGAGAGAGAGAGAGAATCGTACACAAGGAATGCTATGCGTATACGCGATTTTATACCTGTGCATTCGCGTATTCGGACGCGCGTGATTTGCGTGTGTTTGCCGCTTTCAGTGTGTTTGTATTTGTGTGCGTGGGTGTATGTGTGTGTACGCGTTTGAGAGAGAGATAGAGAGAGAGATTTGAAACGCGTGCACGCGCGCGACCGCCGAAAGAAAAGAAAAAAAAAAAAAATTCAACCGGGAAGCGTTTGTTTGTCGACGCGCTTTTCTTGGCCGTTTGTTTTTTGAAGCTTGTTCGTCGACGTTCGAAGAGGTTGGAAGAATATTTTGGGGACGTTTCGGGGGACGAAATTGATGGAAACAGCAGGTTCGAGAAATGTAAACGTGGACGGTCTTTTCCCGTTCGACTCGTGTAGCTTCGATCATCTTGTACACATCGAGAGGACACACGGTTTCATATGGTTGCAGACACATACATACACACGTATATATATATTATATATACATGCAGAGAGAGCGTAACGCGTGCACACGCGTAGACGAACGCGTATATACATACATGCATATATATAATATACAGAGACACGATATACACATCGATACGAACACGAACACGTTCAACACACACACACACACAGGAATAGAAAACATAGAGAGACATGGACACGCGAGACACACGACACGATGCCGCTACCACTTATTATTACTGTAATACTACTGCTACTACTATTACTATAACTGGTTGCCCGGGCGGTTCGTCTGACGCCGGGCAGCAAACCTAAACTACTATGTAACGATTTTTATGGATAAAAGAAAGGAATAAACATTGAAATAATAATTGTAATCGAAGGTGACCTAATCACGCGTCATCCAAATACTCTCTGCATTCATCATTCTCGCTTTTTAGGTGTCTACTTACTTACTCCGCGTCACGGAGAGAACCGTGCGTCAGACCGTTTTCCGTTCGTTGTTGCGTGTTTTGCTTGGAAACAACGATTGTCCCACCACGCTGCGTTGCGCTTACGACTCTTTATTTTTTTGTGCGAGAACGAAAGTCGACGTGGTTTTCTCATCGATCGAAAATTTCTTTAAAGAATTTCGGCCACAGCCGAGTTATCTATACACAGAGTTATATCTTATCGAACGTCGCGATAGGAATTGGCAATTTCTTTCGGATTAAACATTTCGATACTCGCGCATTTTGATATACAGCGCGAATCCGCGCGGTCGACTTTCTTCTCGCACATCGATTCTCGTTCCCGGCCCAGACCGAAAACAGGAAACTGAACAAAAGGACGAGGGAAACCAGCGGACCGAGATCGATAAATTATCGGGAACTGGGCTTGGGAATTGGAAAACTATCGAATCTCTTACCCCTTGGACAGCCTGGCTCTCTATTGGGACCCAATGAATCGAGATCGTTGTTCTTGACGATTTATTAGAATCGGTAATCGAAAGGGAGAATGATCAACCCTTAAATGTACCTCCGGAATGAACTACAATAATCTACTATTGATATTAACAATTTTGTATGCATCACAGAGTTTAATGTGTGATCGAATTTGATACTCGAGATAGGAATCTTTCAATAAAAAATTTTGATTTATCTTGTATCGTCGAGTAAAAGAGATAGATCTTGTTTAAAGATGCGGTGGGACCACTTAAGGGTTGAAAAGTCGATGGTTCGTTGATTGTCCAAGGGTTAAAGGCAGCGGTGGGAAGAGATAGAGCGAGTGAATGCGACAGAACGCGAAAGTGGCAGTGAGAGTGACAGCAAAGATGCGGCCGGGGGTAGGGGGTGTAACAGCATTTGTGTCGGTTGAAAATATTCGATGTAATATTGTAAGTGATCGTAAAAGAAGAACGGAACAAGAAAACACGTTTCTTTGAAGCTACTCTTTTGCATACGTCGACAGAAGTTTCGATAATCGTACGAGCAGTAATGTTTAAGAGAATAATAAATTTGTATAAAGCGGTGCAACAAGGTGTTTTGCTTTTGTCCGAGATTCCCGATAAAATTGTTCTTCGTTTCGATAACAGGACGTCGCGGTCTGAGCTTCCTGATAAGGCCAGCCTCTTCCGGCCTGAGCGATAAACCCTGCTTTCATTGTACACAAATACCCAGAAGTCGAGACTCCTTATACTAATTGCTCAGTCTACCATCTTCTTTCATTTTACAGCAGACAATTTTATTTTATTTATTCACAAACATTCATTTTCAAGTCTTCGAATTCTATATTTCCAATTATTTGTGACAATTATATTCGGTATATATTCAAGCTTTTGAATAAACAAGAAATTCACAGTTTTTAAAAGATTTATATTATCTTCTAATTTATAGAACATTAAAAACCCATTTAATTAAAGGTACGTTTGCTATTTATTAAAATTCGACCAGTACCATATTTTACAAATTCAATTTTCCAATTGATAGGAAATTAAGTATCCATTTAATTAATGGTAAGTTTGGTAATTATTAAAATTCGACTATTGCCATATTTTAAAAATTCAATCTTGCAATTGATAGAAGATTAAGAATCCATTTAATTAATGGTAATTTTGGTATTTATTAAAATTCGACTAGTGCCATATTTTACAAATTCAATCTTCCAATTGATAGGAAATTAAGAATCCATTTGATTATAATGGTAAGTTTGGTATTTATTAAAATTCGACTAGTGCCATATTTTAAAAATTCAGTCTTGCAATTGATAGAAGATTAAGAATCCATTTAATTAATCGTAAGTTTGCTATTTATTAAAATTCGACTAGTACCATAGTTTACAAATTCAATCTTCCAATTAATAGGAAATTAAGAATCCATTTGATTAATGGTAAGTTTGGTAATTATTAAAATTCGACTATTGCCATATTTTAAAAATTCAATCTTGCAATTGATAGAAGATTAAGAATCCATTTAATTAATGGTAATTTTGGTATTTATTAAAATTCGACTAGTGCCATATTTTACAAATTCAATCTTCCAATTGATAGGAAATTAAGAATCCATTTGATTAATGGTAAGTTTGCTATTTATTAAAATACGACTAGTACCATATTTTAAAGATTCAATCTTGCAATTGATAGAAGATTAAGAATCCATTTAATTAATGGTAAGTTTGCTATTTATTAAAATACGACCAGTACCATATTTTAAAAATTCAATCTTGCAATTGATAGAAGATTAAGAATCCATTTAATTAATGGTAAGTTTGGTATTTATTAAAATTCGACTACTACCATATTTTACGTAGTAATTCTAAGTTGAATGGTGCTAGTTTTCAACGCAGAAGGATATTCTTCCTCGAAGAGACAAAAATGGACAGAAAATATTGAACAACTTTCTGAAACACAGCTCACCAGAAAGGTAAGCGATCGATTCGAAATTCCAAAGCGATTCCCACTTACCTTGATCGGTCTTGATCTCGATCGATCGGATCGCTGCCGCGCCGGTGGAGAACGGTGTCGCCTCTGTGTCGTACGCAATGTAAATTCTCATTTCGTTTATTGTTAGATTAAAACGTGAAATAAAATTCTTTACAAAATTATCGAGAAGATGTACATAAAAATCGGTGTGTTTCACTTACTCGCGCTGAGCTCGCTCTAAGAAACGTTATCTCTAAGGTTACCGAATCAAATTGTCCTCTTGTCCCCGCGAATTTTCTTCGCTGCTTCGCCCTCGGTTACGAACCACTTCCGGTCACCGTTCGCCGCGAAGAACACTTCAGCGGAATTAGAAATGATCGACGGGACGGTGCGTTCGGGTGCGTTTACGTACGAGCTGCTATGAAAACTGTTCAATATATTTTTCTCAGGCGAGAATATAACAAAGAATATCATTTATAGAATTATTAGGAAAAATGTCCACCGGAAAAGCTTGAAAAAATGTCCACCAGAAAAGCTTGAAAAAATGTCCACCAGAAAAGCTTGAAAAATGTCCACCAGAAAAGTTTGAAAAAATTATAATAATTCGAGAACATGGAAATTGTTCAATACATTTTTCTTGATAAAGAAAATATTCGAAGATGGAAACTTGCAGATTGGTGCAGACGAGAATATGACAAAGAATATCATTTCTAGAATGATTAGGAGAATATTAGAAAAAATGTGCACAAGAAAAGCTTGATAAAATTATAAAAAATCGAGAACATGAAAATTGTTCAATATATTTAAAGACAGGAACTTCCAGAACGGTGTAGACGAGAATATAACAAAGAATATCATTTCTAGAATTATTATATTCGGAGAATATTAGAAAAAGTGTCTGAAAAAATTATAAAGATTCAAGAACATTATTTGGAAAAGGTCCGCTCGAGGGTTAACGAACTTCGTAGAAAATGCTCGGTACCGATACAAATGTTAATAATATGTCAGTCTGTAACCCTGTTCTTAATCGACCATTTCCAAGATCCGCGTTACAACCTAAAAAGTCTTCTATTATAATAGCAACCGATGGACAATTACAAAGAATGCATTTTGGGGATTTCGAATAGCAGCAGCAGCGTAAAGGCACGGTTACGCACACGCCTGTCTCCGATCAAAGTGATGGCACACACCCGGCGACGAGCACAGTCGATTTCATAGCGAAAGTCTCGAGTATCGTGCAGTCTCTCGGTCGCGAATCGAGGAGAGAAACCTCGGTAGGTATCTGTGCGTCGAGAGCTCCCGATCCGATTTGTCGCGAACCAGTTCCGAACGAGATATCGCGTACACCGTGTTTTTCACCGTTGTCGACGGTTCGACCTTTTACCGTTCGTTCACTCTTTTCTCAGTCTCTCTCTGCTTCTTCCTCATCTTCTTCATCATCGTTATATCGTGCCTCCTCTTCCTCTTCTTCATCGTTTAAAGTGTCCGTAAAGCTATCGATTTTGTACTAGAACCTCTCCGCCGGGCCGGGAGTTGTTCGCGTTAAGTCGTTAAGTGTGATTATTACATATTCTTGTCCTCTACCCGTTAAATCGTACAACTATACACTAATCGTGCAAGGCTACGAACATTAGACGTCCCACTGCGACGAGAACCGCTGTCGTCAGCGTACCGCTGTCGTCAGCGTACCGCTGTCGATTAATGACAGCGATCAAGTTCACGGTCGGCTTTCAACGAGACTTTGCCAATGTCGGCCGAGAAAATGATCGTTCTCCGTCGGATACACAGTTCTGCTCGAAAACCGTCTGCTACCTCGTGGCTCCTATTTCGGCTCCCATATCAGTCCTACCAGCTTGTTTACTTTCTGCCCGAAAGAAATCTTTCCCAGCTCTCCAACTTCGGAGACTTTTCAAATTTTTCAGATAATTCTACTTCCGCGTTTTCCTCTCTTGGGATTACAACCCTTCGCAGTCGGAGCTATTTGAACTTGAAAATTAACAGTGAACCCACCACGAGGGGTCACGTCACCCATTCTCGATTTTTTATTTGACAATTATTGAGATTGTAAAGGTGTTTTCATCTCCAGTGTACCGGGTGAACCACGAATCGTGATCAGTACAGATTACTCTGTTATTAGCAGTCCGATCGAAAATGTTTTGATGGGCTTTTGCATGGTTTCGAGAGAGCTTCAACGTGATTATAAAAGATTTTTCGTCGACTCATTTTTTTCATGTTTTTTCAAGGTCTCCGTGAATGCTTTGCGAATAAACATATCATTTTTTTAGGCCTATCTGTAAGAGGATTTCAAGGCGAATTCGGAAACGTATCATAACATTTAAAAATTTGCAAAAATGATTGCAAAAAACTGCTTTTTTAATTTTTTTTTTACAAAAAAATTTGCTATAATCACGTGAAAGTTCTTTTGTCCAATCGGACAGCTAATAACAGAGTAATCTCTACTGATCACTGTGAAAATCGCAAAAATGATAAATTTTAATCTTGTTATTTTTATAATGCCATGCACATTAGTGATTTTTGACGGTCAGTAGGTTTAGCGTTAAACATTTCTTCCGACCTAAAATATTTCCATCTTTTACTGATTAATGTGATGCGTGTAATCTCAGTTGAAATAAATTGTTTTTAGTTCTTAACTGATTTTTTAAATCCCACACTATCGACAGACACAATCTGGAACGTTCAATTTCAAGCTCGAATTCGAACGTGCTTCGTTTCCCGTCGCTGTGCGACGTCTAATTGGAACGTAGCCTAAAGCTATGTCCACATTTGTTACCACACCTCGTCCTGTTAGCTTGACATGTTGCCTAGACAATAAGGAATACAGACAGTGACATATTATGCGCCGCAAATCATTGCGAGAAGTTTCCTGTCCCGATGCTAGAAAACTAATAAAACTCAAGTTACAAGCGTTGGCAGCAATGAAATATCATTCAAAGACAATCTTCGTCTCTATGAATTCAACTCGATGTATGAAAAGGAGAATGTTTGCATAACTTTTGACAATCCAGTCAGTTAATGATGTTACGAACGAGGTGCGTTAACAAACCTGGATATAATTAAGGGATTCTTGCCGCACGCTGTTCTTCACGTCGCTGTCTCCCGTTTGGTTTCGCTTGCGTCGCACTGTTTCCGGAAGAGAACACACTTCGATACCGGTCCCACGATACATCCGAGCTTAGGCCAACGGTGTGAACGACCGGTACAAGCATGCTCGCGGATCGCAGATTTTGACCGTCGCGATTAAAAAAATATGGGTTCTGTGGCGTGAGCGTACGTATCACGGACGTTCCCGAGAATCGCGTACAGAAAAATTCGCATGGTCACGCAGAAACGCGCGGAAAAATAATTACACATTCCGACAAGTGTCTGCAGAGATAACTGCGTGCACAGAAATTTTCAGGGACAGAAAAATGTCCATGTAAAACATTGCAGAATGAGAAAATTGCCAACGCGGAACATCGCAAAAATAGAAAATGCAGTCAGAAAATAAAATCGCAGAAATGGAAGATTGCAAAGTCAAAAAATCACGAAGATAGGACATTGCCTACGCAGAAAATTTCAAAGGTAGAAAATTTCCCGCACAGAAAATTGCAAAGATAGGAATTTCTCGCATAAAAAATTGCAAAGATAGAAAATTGTCGCCGCAGAAATTTATCTACACAGAAAATCGCAGAAATAGAAAATTGCCCGCGCAGAAAATCGCAGAAATAGAAAATTGCTAAGACAGGAAGTTTCCCGCACAGAAAATTGTCCGCGCAGACAATTTCCCACGTAGAAAAGTGTCTACGCAGAAAATTGCCAACGCAGAAATTCACCTACACAGAAAATCGCAAAAATAGAAAATTTCCTGCACAGAAAATTGCAAAGATAGAAAGTTGCTCGCACAGAAAATCGCAAAAATAGAAAATTGCCCGCGCAGAAAATCGCAGAAATAGAAAATTGCTAAGACAGGAAGTTTCCCGCATAGCAAATTGCAAAGATAGAAAATTGACACCGCAGAAAATTTTCCATGTAGAAAAGTGTCCACGCAGAAAATCGTCAAAGCAGAAATTTATCTACACAGAAAATGGCAAAAATGGAAAATTGCTCGCGTAGAAAATCGCGAAAATAGAAAATTGCAAAGATAGAAAATTGCCCGCGCAGAAAATCGCAAAAACCGAAAATTTCCCTCACAGAAAATTGCAAAGAAGAAAATTCCGCGCGTAACTTGCGGTGCTAATTTTTCTCGGCGATTCCAGGACTCTGCGCGCATTTCTGTGCGCAACGAGGAAGTCTTCGACACGCGTGCTCCGTCTGCACTCACCAAAAATCTGGTGCACGGGAGAACGTTCGGTCGGACACACAGCGCGCTTCGTTTCGGTCGATTCTCGAGCCGTGCGATTCACCGTTGATTGTCGACAATATTCCCTTGAAAAAACGGCACGGTTGAAACGATTCTTCTCTTTCTCAAAAGGCATCCTTTCCTCCATCCTCTCCACTCTTACTTATGCGATAAAGACAAGCGAAGCCGACGAGATAAGCTCGCGGCGACGATTCGATTTTTTCCTCCCTCGAACGTTCGATAAGGCATACGGTTTTGCAAAACTTTCCGACTCGACTTGCAAGCTCACTCTCACTTTCTCTCTGTGTCGGTGTTGGATCCAGCCGTGTTGATCCATGGACTGCGGATCTCGCGAGAGAAACTGGATAAGCCGATACAGTTGTTTACAGACACTGTGAAGTAAACATCGCAGTTAATAACGAAGATGCACGAGATCCGCAGTCTACCAACCGCGTTCACGATCGTCGAACGATCTACGATCGAGGAGGAGCGCGATCGTTCGATCCACCGTCGCACAGTGGGCTCCTGCGCCTCTCACACTTCCCTCCTGAAAATTTAAACAAATCACTCGCAGTTTCAGAAATTGTCGAATCTCTATTGTGACAGTAATGCCTCGATACATGTCCGTCAAAATTTCGGGACCGATCGGTCACTCGTACCGCGTAGGGACGCTGTGTCTTGATCTCTTACCTCGCAGCGTCGACCGCAGAAAATACTATTTCAGTGACAAAATGATAAATAAATTTGTTGATAAAACGGGAAGCAGCAGAGAGAGAGCGCCCACTGCGCGTCGATTCGACGAGTCGCCCCGGCTCGCAGCTAGTTATTCTACGAAGGTGGTGCATTCAACTGGCATTGAGATTCAGTAGCATTAACCTTTATTGAACTACCTTTCACCTTTCACCTTTCACCTTCCACCGGGTTCGGTGTACCTTGTCAGGTCGGTGTGTGTGTGTTGTGTGTGTGTGTGTATTACACGCAAGAGACGAATACGACAACGGTCGATCGTGTTCTGCGATCTTTCGGAGCCTAATCTCTCGCCCCACAAAAAATGCCCATTCGAGTCGTCCTTAGAATCATCAGACACGCGAGAAACACGCGTCTCTCCAACCCGTTATCTACCCTTTTTTGTTTTATTTGTTCGTTTCACGTATACGTTCACGTTTACGTTCTCGCACCCCCTCTCTCCCCCTCATTCTGTCTCTCAATCTCTGTTTCGTTCACTATGCCTATCGTTGCAAATTCGTTATTTACAGTCCTCGCATACAGCACAGCGATAGAGATGTGCCCTATATGTTCTCCTCTTCTTCTTCTTCTTCTTCTTGCCTCTCTACGAAATCGTGATTGAGAATAATTGTTGCGTTGCGCACGACGTGTATATCAAAATCTATGTATTTTTGCGTTTTCTTTCTTGCTCTCTTTCGTTTAATAATTCGCGGTCGTGTGGTCGTCATTTCTAGTTCTCGCTCGTCTCCGAGTCCTGTCGACGCGTCCTTCGAACTCGAAGGACTGGGGACAGGAGATCTGCTTCTTTCTGTCTCACGCGCGACGGTGCTTCGCGAAATTGCAAGCTCGGTTATTTTAGATAGTGGGTTCTGACGTAAGGGCGAAGGAGAAAAGTACTGATAAAATATACTTTCTTTTCTGCAGGCTGGCTCTTCGACCTTCTTACAGACTTTGTTTCACTTTTGCCAGGTACTGAAAATTCCCTGGTAGCATTTGTCATTGGCATTTTGTTGGTTTTGCTATGACTAGACTGCGGATTTGATGAATTTGAATCAGTGGACATATTAAAACGATTTTAAAGTCATCGGCGTATTGGTTTCAGCTTAATCAGGTAATTAGGTGTCTCTTGTGCGTCTTGCAATCAATGGGAACATTTTTTATTTTGCATAAAAAACCGCAGTCCAGTTATGACGAAAATGAATACAGTAAATCCTCTATAGTCGCAAATAGGTCGTAACAATTTTCTTAATTATCATATGTACTTATTTTTCAATGAAACTTTCACCAATATATTTGTAGCAAGTTTCTGATTAAAATAATACCGAACACGACATAATTTAAACTGTATTTAGAGGTTTAATCGACGATAAAAGTTTTGGGCGCAAGGAAGGACAGCGTATGGGAAAGAAAGAGACGCGGAGAGTCGCTGTCCTTCTCTACGTTCGGCTCGGTCTTTGAGGATCACAAAAAATAGTCTCCGTCTTCCAGAGTTGTGTTAATTCAATTACATTGTAATTCAATTACGCAATTGAATTACATTGTATTTCAATTATATGGTAATTCAATTACGTCGTAACTGAAATACATCATTCAAACCTTTCAATTAATTCAATTACTAAGAATTTTAATCAGATGTGTAATTGAAATTCAATATTAAAATACAGCCCTCCAAATTATAGCCCAGAGCTTTGAAGAGGTGCGATATATGTTTTTCTTTCATATACATACTTGTTTGCTGTCTGTGCGGCGTAGTTTCTATTTCTCGTCCTCGTTCATAATACGTAACGCTATTTCATGTTTATGGTTGAAATTTCAGAAATGCGTAACGCAGAAGTTATTTCTGTTCAGATATTATAAATTACAAATTTAATTTAATTACACCGTAATTCGTAATCAATGTAATTTAATTACAACGTATTTTGTAATTGTGCTGTAATTGCAATTACGAATTACATTGTAATTTAATTGAACGAAGATCTGAATTATAAATTACAATATAACTGAATTACCTTGTAATTATAATTCCTGGAGTGATTCACAATTGTAATTCTGCACAACTCTGTCGTCTACGAACATTGCAAACGAATCTCCCCGAAGCTTTCGCGACTATACAAGAGGATTTACTGTGGGTGCAATTTGAAACAGTGGAAACATGGAGAAAATTAAAAAATATTGCTACATCTATTATTTTCAACCTATCAAACGTATTGAGAAAGAAAATAAATAAATTTCTGCTTCGGGGATGTTATTTCTATGTTAGGGATTTTTAGACAAAACCACCAACCGTTGGCCAACCATAAATGCTGCCAGGGTTGCCTCGCGAAAAGTCAGGAGGAGAATGTAGATAGTGAAAAATAGTTTGGACAGTGAGCTTGCGATTTAGTTGCGGCACCGTTGCGGTTTCGTCACCGTCTCGCCGGTGTTTTTCTGAAAAGATCGAGAAGCAGCTCGGTCTCGGGTGTTTCGTCGTGTGATTCGCGAGAAGATCGAGAATAAACGATCCGACGAAATCGATTATTGTACTCCCCCCTGTACAGCGAATTCACCACTGTATACTGTATACTGTATACGGTACACGGTATTACACTGTATTATACTGAACACACCTCGAGGCGGTCTTTGGCATTCAAGCGACTCTCCGTACGATCGACTTTCGTTTCGAGTATCCCGAGAAAAACCGTACTTATATTAATACGTAAATCGTATCGTGTTATCGCGGTATCGGATTCCGAATAATCGACGTGAAATTATTCTAAATATAACCGTTTGTAGTTTAGCGCCACCGTTCGTTACATTACCAGCTATATAATCTCAATCATCTATATGTATGTATACTGTATTATTATACGTATTATTAATAATAATACCGATTATCAATAATAGTAAGTAATTCGTTAGTTAAATCGTAATAATAATTGTTACCATTTTCTCAGTAATAATGCTTTCCTCTCTTCCCCTCTTTTGTTCTTCTTCTTTTCTCTCCCTCTCTTACTTCTCTTCTCCTTCCTCTCTTCTCTTTTTCCTCCGTTTTGTGCGCATACACTCATACAAACTACAAACACATACGTACACAAGTACACAAGTACACACTGACGCGCGCGGGAAAACGCGCGGTGCATTTATTCTCTTTTCCTTTTTGTTCTTTCGGATCGCGCGTTACCCGAATTTTCGTGTAGCGGTGTGTGTGTGTGTGTGTGTTTTCTTTTTTTTTTGGTTCTCGAGAGATTGCCGAATCGAATAAAGAAATCATAATATAAATGTTAACAACGCTAACGATAACAACAACATCAACGACAGACGACAACAACAACAACATTGTAGTAATAAATAATAATCCGAAATAATAATAATAATAATAAATAAAATCGCAACAAATAACGAGACGATCACACGCCGATCGTATGTACAGAAAAGAAACGAATCTTTCTCTCGCTGGTCGCGCACCAGTTTAATCGTGTTACAAGAACAATACAGATTCACTCGGAAACAATACAATCTAAAGAAGAAAGAACGGAAATAATAGTAAGAATTAATAATACTCGATTATCGTGCACACGGAAAGAAACAAAAGAGCCAGAGAGACGTCCGACAGTTTCCAAGAAAGGACAATCGTATCGACGATAACGAGACCGCGCGTCTCCTCTCGTCTCGTCTTGTCTCGCGTGACTCGTCTTGTCGCATACTCGAGAGAGCTAGCCCATGCTTCGGCTACAAGACGATTAATAACTTCGGAGCTGGCTGCATCGCGAAATTATGTTCGCGCAGCGAGCCTCGAACTGCGAAAGGAAGAGCAATGGAACGTGTGGTGCGGCTGGATGCGTCGGGAAAACAGGAGGGGGGAAATCGATGCTAATTAACGAACCGATCAAATTCTTCGTCAATCGAACTAACCGCGTTCGATTTTTTTCCACCAGAAGAGACCCCAAAGTTTAAAGAACCACAAGTCAACTTTAGTTTCTTGAAAGTACTCGAGACGAATTAATTAATTAGTTTACGGTCGTTGAAATTATAAAGTTGCTTACATGGAAATTGATTAGATAAATTTTTTTATCCAAGCAAATGTTGAGATAAAAATTGCACGGAAACGGTGTTGCCATTGCCGGTCAAATAACCGGTCTTAGATTTATAATTTTATAATTATTGAAAAGATGACGTTGCTTGCATGGAAATTGATCCGATTAGTTTTTTTTATAAGCTGAAACATTTGAATCGCTTTCAGTGCTGCTGGTCAAATAACCGGCCTTAGATTTTTAATTTTATAATTATTGAAAAGATGACGTTGCTTGCATGGAAATTGATCCGACAAATTTATTTATCCAAGGGCGTATTGCAATAAAAATTGCACAACATCTAAATAAATAGAGCCTTGTCATTTTTATAAGCTGAAACATTTGAATCGCTTTCAGTGCTGCTGGTCAAATAACCGGTCTTAGATTTTTAATTTTATGATTATTGAAAAGATGACGTTGCTTGCATGGAAATCGATCCGACAAATTTATTTATCCAAGGGCGTATTGCAATAAAAATTGCACAACATCTAAATAAATAGAGCCTTGTCATTTTTATAAGCTGAAACATTTGAATCGCTTTCAGTGCTGCTGGTCAAATAACCGGCCTTAGATTTTTAATTTTACAATTATTGAAAAGATGACGTTGCTTGCATGGAAATTGATGCGACAAATTTATTTATCCAAGGGCGTATTGCAATAAAAATTGCACAACATCTAAATAAATAGAGCCTTGTCATTTTTATCAGTTGAAACATTTGAATCGCTTTCAGTGTTAAAAAGCGCATGGACCATAGGCGTTTAAAAATGTACTAAATGTTGGAACAGAGTACAACTAATTATTGTACGAGCTCAAACTATTGGGTCTCTTCTCTGCAGATTCCAGGGCACAACACTGACTAGAAATGCCAGAAAATTGTCTTTCAGGCCAGTGCTGTCGACGAGACGAATTTCGAACGAGAAAAGTATGAAATGCATTGTGAGAGAACCGTAGGAAAGCTAGGAAAGGTCGATTAGCGGCGAATCGAGCACCGGTTATCGATTTCTGTGGAGAACGAAAGGAAACGAGCGAATCGACGAGCAAGGTAGAGGAAACTGAGAGGATCGTTTCGAAGAGGACATCGATCCGAGGGTCTGGGCTTCTTTTGGAGAGGCTTGGGTGTCATTATTAGTGATTATGGTCGCGATTTGCGAGTCGGGTCCGAGTCGGAGTCGAGTCGAGGTCACAGTGGAAACAAAAGGTCGAATTTTCTTTTCTTTTCTTTTTTTTTTTTGTTGGAGATGGTAGTTTTTTTTCGGTGATCGGAATGGAAAAACGATGTTTTCTCCCGACGCTGTGGAGAGAATATGTGAACGTTCTCGTGTTTGTTTGACGAGACAACGATGGTATACATATTCGAAAGCTATTGGACGACGCAGCAGCAAGGACCGTTCGCCAGATTGGTGGTAGCGACGCGTTGCTGCCGATAAGAGTGCTGTTGTCTGGACGCGTGTCTGTGCCGTTGCTGACACCTGGGCTATTGGTTCTCCAGCGAGTAGTGACGCGACCTCTTCCAGAAACCCTTGAAGAATCCTTTCTTCTTAGGCGCGTCCCCGCACTCGGCCGCTGAAACGCAAAAGGTCACAAGCACATTCTCCTACCTAGCCTCCTCCCGCCACCTCGTCCCACTTTCCGGCCCCAAACAATGTTCCTTTGAACTCTCGAAACGATCCTTCACTCGACCACAGTCGCCAGATTAACCCTTTGCACTCGAAGCTATTCTAACTCGAAAATTAAACATTTCCTCCGACCTACACTGGCCGAAATTTCTATCAGGTCATCTTTCTTTTCATAGATATTTTAAAAAAATGTCACCATTTTTGTTCATTTACGTTTATTTTGATTTTTTTTCTGTGTGGCGCAGATCACGAGTGCGAAGTTTCTACAAAGTGACTTACAAGGGAATGACCCCAAGTGTTCGACTTCGATTTTGATAATTTTTTGTGAGATGATGGTATATGGATCCCTAATTATGTACGCAAAATATTAGGTGTAGTTACTCAATAGTTTTAAAGATATAAGCAATTAAAGTTTCATACTTCGGAACTACTTCGAAAACTGCTATGAGTATGAAACTTTAATTGTTTATATCTTTAAAACTATTGAGTAACTAGGCCTAATATTTTGCAGACATCATTAGGGATCCATACACCATCGTCTCACAAAAGATTATCAAAATCGAAGTCGGACACTTGGGGTCCTCCCCTTGTTAGTGTCTGTGAGAACTACGGAAAATTGCGAATATTCTAAAAGTATTAATTTTAAGACTCGTGGAAATCCTGTTTGTTATAATTTGATTCACGTGTATTAGAATGTCGAGAGGAAAAGTACTAACAAGTGAGGAAAAAGCATGAACCGATGCTTATAAAGATACTGGCTGCTCTAATCGCGCAATTGCTAATAAAATTAATCGGTCACACAGGGTGTGTTTCGTTTATCTGATAACGGATATATCTTGTGACGCACTGAAGTTACGAAAAAAATTTGTTCACAAAAATTGTTCGGTATGAAGGGTGCAATCATATAGTCTAATTTTTTCGAAGACTAGAATGGCGGGGAGGGCGGATTTCAAAGTTAAATTAAATTTTTTAAATGCAATGTCCTATTTTTTGTACCATAGATCGATAGACTGTCGAACTCTGAGTAAAAATGTATTGACCTTCATATGTCCTCAAGCTAATAGTTAACCAGATATTATCGAAACAATTTTCTTTCTTCTTTGGATAATATCTCGTTAACTATTAGTTTTAGGACATACGAAGGTCAATATATTTTTACTCAGAATTCGACGGTCTATCGATCTGTGGTATAAAAAATAGGACATTCCATTTAAAAAACTTTATTCGACTTTGAAATCCCCCCTCCCCGTTATTCTAGTCCTCGAAAAAATTAGAATATACGATCGTACCCTTCATACCGGACAATTTTTCTAAACGAATTTTTTTCGTAACTTCAGTGCGTCACAAGATATTTCCGTTATCAGATAAACGAAACACTCTGTATACTGCGATCAATAATTATGTCAATTTACGTGAGAATTACGGGAAAAATCATTTCAAAGGTGGTAACAGAAAATTGTCGAAGAGTAATTTATAAATTTTGTAGACGAATTTTAAGAAGGTGGGATCAAATAGAATCCTATTTTCATTGGTAATAACATTTTTAGATTTTAAATTCTGTCGAATTTAATATTCCAGCACACATTGTTTGAAAATTTTTATAAGCCATAAATGCATAAAGCTCCGCAGTCTGTTCATTATTAATGAAGTCTGCTTCCCGAGGAAATGAGAAATGCAGCACAATTTCGAGCTGAATTGGAGCTCTAACAACAAGACGTGTGCAACAACTTTCAAATTCTTCTGGAGAGAAATGCAACACGTAAACAATGCCTTAAAGAAGTAGATAAACATTCCCGTCTCGATTTCCCACAAAACGCGGTGACTTTACAGAAATTTCGGTGAGCGTATATGATTAGATGCCAAACATATTTAGAAGAGTGATCGTTTCCAGAAGTGTCCTACGCGAGTTAGGGGAAACTGGCCGAGTGGCCGACGCGTCGCGCCACGTAGCCCGTCACGTATTTCAGCCACGTTTTTACTCTCGCTATATGTTAATGGGGAAGCGTTAGCAATTGTCTGCCAGCTGCATGACAATCGACCGTCTTTCCGGCTTCGCTCGATTATTCGTCGGACTTTAAAACGCGGCTCGAGTCGCCTTACGATTCGTCGCGGCGCGCACTGGTCCAAAACGTTCTTTTCGGCGACGCCATAGTCCCGTTCGTCCGTAGGAGAACAGACGGACGATCTTTTTCTATGTTGTCGCGGACCTTCAAGCAATAGAAAAATTGTCTGCATCAACTGCACGGCACATCTTGGAAAATTGAAAGTATTTTCGCAGGGAATTCATCACTTTGCGCCGCGAGATCGTGCCGTCTCGGCTCCGGAAGGATCCACATCGATCTCGATCGCGTTTCCCCTGTTCAGATCAACGCCAGCTCCAGAGGTAGGGTGTAAAAGCGAGCGAAGAAGAGAGATGCGTGCGGATCGATAACGCCGATAGCAAGCTATAGTTTTTTTTATCCAAGCAAATGTTGAAATAAAAATTGCACGGAATCTAAATAAATAGAGCTATGTCATTTTTATAAGCTGAAACATTTGAATCGCTTTTTAATGCTCTTAGTGTAATAACCGGCCTTAGATTTTTAATTTTATAATTATTGAAAAGATGACGTTGCTTGCATGGAAATCGATCCGATAAATTTATTTATCCAAGGGCGTATTGGAATAAAAATTGCACAACATCTAAGTAAATAGAGCCTTGTCATTTTTATAAGCTGAAACATTTGAATCGCTTTCAGTGCTGCTGGTCAAATAATCGACCTTAGATTTTTAATTTTATAATTATTGAAAAGATGACGTTGCTTGCATGGAAATCGATCCGATAAATTTATTTATCCAAGGGCGTATTGGAATAAAAATTGCACAACATCTAAATAAATAGAGCCTTGTCATTTTTATAAGCTGAAACATTTGAATCGCTTTCAGTGCTGCTGGTCAAATAACCGGTCTTAGATTTTTAATTTTATAATTATTGAAAAGATGACGTTGCTTGCATGGAAATTGAAGGATCCGGAAGGATCCACATCGATCTCGATCGCGTTTCCCCTGTTCAGATCAACGCCAGCTCCAGAGGTAGGGTGTAAAAGCGAGCGAAGAAGAGAGATGCGTGCGGATCGATAACGCCGATAGCAAGCTAGACGGTTGGGCGTGTCCGATCCGCAGCATCTCACCGAATAAACCACTCCAAACCTCGCTAAACCGCGATCAACGATTCCGAAGACTCGTAGCAACGCTAGCCTCCTCTTCCTCTTCTTTCGTAAGCGGTAGTCACCGAAAATAACCGCGCAATATTAATAGAGTTAGGTGGGAAACGCGAGTAAACACCCTCCGAGAGGGACTCCGGGTATTTTCGAACAATCCTAATCCGTGGATACGCTAGCGACTAGCTGAGCAACGTGTTCTTGATTCACGCGAGTGATCAGGGATTTCTGAGGGATGCCGCGAGAGAGGGATTGCCAGAGATCGAATATTCCGGATAGCGTTCGAGAGACAAGGTCGAAAACGAAGCTTTCCGCGGTTTCCCCAGGATCCCCTCCGTTTATTTTGGTCCTGGCTCGACGATATTTCGACGGGCGTTCGTTAAAGACGCGCCCAAGCGGTCCGTCCGTCGTTATAAATAGCCGCGGACGCCTAACCGTGCTACCTCCTGGAACAGAGTCCTTGGAACACGGCCGCGCTCTGTTCTCTCTCTCTCTCGTTCTGTGTTACTGCTCTGGTAACCCTTTCGATACTGTCGGTCGCCGTACTCCCTCATTGTTCCATACTCATCGATGGAATTATTGTCTGCATCTACAGGGTCATCCGTTTTTAAACGGCCAAACGTTAACCAGCTGTATAGGACCCCAAATGGAACAACTTTTACCCGTATCACTTTTTTTGTTTCGGCCTTGATTCCCAGATAATTGCGAAAAACCATCATTTCTTGAGTTTACATAAAATTAAATATCTCAGGACTCCAATGATGAATCTTGATGGTTTTTCCTTCGTTTAGTTTGAAATAAGTAGGGGCATATTTTTTATTGAATAAACTTTTTTGTATGACCTTCGGATCATGGTTTTCTTGGCGTGGGGCACACCGCCACTTTCCAACTTATTTCTTTCAGGCTCCACGGTGTGCCCCACGCCAAAAAAACCATGTTCCGAAGGTCATACAAAAAAGTTTATTCAATAAAAAAGATGCCCCTACTTATTTTAAACTAAACAAAGGAAAAACCATCAAGATTCATCATTGGAGTCCTGAGATATTTAATTTTATGTAAACTCAAAAAATGATGGTTTTTTTTGCAATTATCTGGAAATCAAGGCCGAAACAAAAAAAGTGATAGGGGTAAAAGTTGTTCCATTTGGGGTCCTCTACAGCTGGTTAACGTTTGGCTGTTTAAAAAGCGGATGACCCTGTATTTCAGGACATTCTAGTTCCGGAGCATCGATGAGAGAATTCGAGACAATCTTTTTCTTTGCAAAATTTCAAGAACTTATCTAACTTTAACCCTTTGCCCTACAAACACGTGTGAGACTCGTGTTTAAGATTTTGAACACAGTCTAATATAAATGTGTACGTTATTAATCTGCTTTGCCCGAGATGAATTTCTATTTCGGTTTAGTTAATGTAAAGTTATTGAAGAACATATAGGCATACGATAGATATCAATTTTACTCCCTTTCCAAGAAATTACGAACTACGAAGAA
The DNA here is from genome assembly GCF_051020765.1 of Lasioglossum baleicum. Classification (NCBI taxonomy): domain Eukaryota; kingdom Metazoa; phylum Arthropoda; class Insecta; order Hymenoptera; family Halictidae; genus Lasioglossum; species Lasioglossum baleicum. The sequence continues at coordinate 4,582,418 of NC_134948.1, read as the reverse complement.
GATTATAATCATTGAAACCGTAAAACAAATCGTAGGGCAAGGGGTTAATGCTAAAAATTATTTAAATAGAAATACCACGTTTTTAAAACAGACTTAAATGTATAAAATAATTTTTCCTAGCCCCATACAGATTCCTAACCGCGTACAGATAGCCTTGAAAACTTGTGATTGTGAATTTTTGATAGCTATGGAAATGCTTGTAAGATTTAACACGAGAAACGTTTTAAGTCTTGCGTGTCTCTTTAGTCTTTTGTTTTAAAATTTGCTTTTTAATATTGCATTGTCATCTAGTTCTGCGAGCTACGTTTAAAGTTTCAAGTCTCTAGCTCATCGGGTAGTGGTTTAAAATTCGATTACAAGATGTGACGCATACAACAGAAACAACGACGGGAGAAGAAAGAAGAATGCAAACATTTCTTATTTTGCATGAAGATCCGCAGTCTAATTATGACTTTGAGGTTATAGATAATGGTGAAATAGATTTCTCCGACATTTAGGACCAAGTGCCCCACTGTGCGGTGACAGTATCGAAAGGATCGAAAGGGAGTTTCGATGGGAATGTCAAACTCACCGGCGTAAGGTCCTCCGCAGGGCGCCGCGGCGTCCTTCCCGCTCTTCCCGTCCTTGCTTCCGTTCCCTGAAACAGTTAAAGCAAAGGTCTCCCCTCGTGATCGAATGTCTCTGTGTTCTGGTTATGGTCTATCGGCGCAGCAGAAACGAGCCAGCAAGCTATACATATACGTATCGAGAAATCGTTCGGGCAAAAGTAACACCGCGAAAACGATAAAGCGGCCTGGAGAACAAGCGAGAGCGACGCGACGCTTTGGAAACCCTGTAAGCATGTCTGTACCCCGACGCAGGACAGTTTGTTTTTCCATCGGACGAGCTGGTCGTCTCGACTCGTGATCCGCCGTTTTCCAACGTGGTTGCATCGGCCGTGGAATTATCCGAACCGGAGAGCGCGTTTCATCTTCGCGACTCTATTTCTAGAAAGATAATAATAAACCCCAACGCGCGGACTGACAGAGAGAGTTCGTGCTCCCGTCGCGTGGTGGTCCCGAATCAGGATTCGCCAGCTCGCTATCGATAAAACTCGAAACTTCCAGAGTACTGTCGTTCTCTAATAGCGTCCTCTCAACGTCCAATTGGTTGTTAATAACGTGGATCATCGTGGTTCAACGTGGAACCGAAAACACCCTAAACACTCGGTAGTGAAAGCCAGCTTTCTAATTGTGTCATCTAAATGTTGCTCCAGATGGTTTCATTGATGGTGATTTGTAAATTGAAGATATACGTTTTGAACGTTTGAGAATGCTCTGCATCATGCGACAGAAATCGACTCGGAATATCAAGTAGACTCGTCAGGGCGTCGAATTGAAGGAACGCAATTTTTTCGCTTAATTTATAAAAAGAACAAGCGCTCAAGAATAAATTCATTGAACGAATAATTAGAAATACAATAAATTCGTTGAACGAATAATTAGAAATACAATAAATTCGTTGAACGAATAATTAGAAACACAATAAATTCGTTCGACGAATAATTAGAAATACAATAAATTCGTTGGACGAATAATTAGAAATATAATAAATTCATTGTACAAATAATTAGAAATACAATGAACTCGTTGAACGAATAATTAGAAACACAATAAATTCGTTGAACGAATAATTAGAAACACAATAAATTCGTTCGACGAATAATTAGAAATACAATAAATTCGTTGGACGAATAATTAGAAATACAATAAATTCGTTGGACAAATAATTAGAAATACAATAAATTCGTTGAACGAATAATTAGAAATACAATAAATTCGTTGAACGAATAATTAGAGACACAATAAATTCATTGAACGAATAAGTAGAAATAAGGTTTCGAAGCGCCGAGAGTCTCTTGAACTTTCGCGCGTCGCCTTTCGAAAGGAGCGAAGCAGGGACGGTACAGGGGGCCGGAAATGTCATCGATCGCCGATATCGACGACATCGCGAGCTTCCGGGAGGCGGGGAGGCATTGCACTCGCAGAGGAAGCTTCAGCTGCTCGGAGATACAAACCGCGGCGAGCAGAAACAGCCGAGAACAATGACGCTCAGTGCTTCGACGCTCGTCGTCGGGGGTGGTGATCGTGTGCTAGCCACCCCCGATAAATCAATAACCTTCGTTCTTCCCGGAGCGGGTGGAAAATCGCGGAATTTCGCAAATATTAACCGAGAAAGTCGCTGGGTCTAACGCGATCCAAAATCGTCGCCGGGTCAGAGCGGACACATCCTGTACATTATATGTTCAGTGAACAAACTGACTGTTCAGTTACAGCTTCAAAACATTGCGTTCACGTTGATAACGTATGCAATAATAATGTAATAAAAATTGATGGACAATTTCCTAGATGGACCTACACCTTTTCAACTAGTCAATGGTCAATACAATCAAAACAATCATGTAAAAATGTAGAAAAATTCCAACTGATCAATACAAGTAAAACAACCATATAAAAATGTGGAAAAATTGATAAACAATTTCCTAAATGGACTAGCATCTTTCCAACTGATTAATACAAGCAAAACAATCATGTAAAAATGTGGAAAAATTTATAAAGAATTTCCTAGATGATCCTACATCTTTCCAACTGGTTAATACAATCAAAACAATTATGTAAAAATGGAGGAAAATTGATAAACAATTTCCTAGATGGACCTAGACCTTTTCAACTAGTTAATGGTCAATACAATCAAAACAATTATGTAAAAATGAAAGAAAATTGATAAACAATTTCTTAAATGGACCTACACCTTTCCAACTGATCAATATAGCTAAAACAATCATATAAAACTGTGGAAAAATTGATAAACAACTTCCTAGATGGACCTAGACCTTTTCAACTAGTCAATGGTCAATACAATCAAAACAATTATGTAAAAATGTAGAAAAATAAATAGCCAATTTCTTAAATGGACCTACACCCTTCCAACTGATCAATATAGCTAAAACAATCATATAAAAATGTGGAAAAATTGATAAACGACTTCCTAAATGGACTTGCATCTTTCCAACTGATTAATACAAGCAAAACAATCATGTAAAAATGTGGAAAAATTTATAAAGAATTTCCTAGATGATCCTACATCTTTCCAACTGGTTAATACAATAAAAACAATTATGTAAAAATGAAGGAAAATTGATCAACAATTTCCTAGATGGACCTACACCTTTTCAACTAGTCAGTGGTTAATACAATCATGTAAAAATGTAGAAAAATTGATAAACAATTTCTTAAATGGACCTACACCTTTCCAACTGATCAATACAGCTAAAACGACCATATAAAAATGTGGAAAGATTGGTAAACAATTTCCTAAATGATTCTACATCTTTCCAACTGGTTAATACAATAAAAACAATTATGTAAAAATGAAGGAAAATTGATAAACAATTTCCTAGATGGACCTACACCTTTTCAACTAGTCAGTGGTCAATACAATCATGTAAAAATGTAGAAAAATTGATAAACAATTTCTTAAATGGACCTACACCTTTCCAATTGATCAATACAGCTAAAACGACCATATAAAAATGTGGAAAAATTGGTAAACAATTTCCTAAATGATCCTACATCTTTCCAACTGGTTAATACAATCAAAACAATTATGTAAAAATGGAGGAAAATTGATAAACAATTTCCTAGATGGACCTACACCTTTTCAACTAGTCAATGGTCAATACAATCAAAACAATTATGCAAAAATGAAGGAAAATTGATAAACAATTTCTTAAATGGACCTACACCCTTCCAACTGATCAATACAACTAAAACAATCATATAAAAATGTGGAAAAATTGAGAAACAATTACCTAAATGAACCTACACATTTCCAACAGGTCAATACAAGCAAAACAATCATATAAAAATGTGGAGAATTGATAAACAATTTCCTAGATGGACCTACACCTTTCCAACAGTGCAATCGTCATAACTAGACTGCGGGTCTTCATGCAAAATGAAACATGTTTGCGTTGATTGCAATCAACAGAAGTAAAATAAGGATGTTTGTCTTTTTTTAATCATCTTATTAAGTTGAAACTTATATATGCTGACGTCCTTAAATCCTCTCAATGTGTCCACTGCTTTAAATTGTGAGTACCCATTTTCATGGTAAATGCATAAAATCCGCAGTCTAGTCATAACCATCCTATTCCCAGGTATTTCCTCCTACTCACTGCAACGCGTGTACATATTTCACAAGAAGAATTTCGTAGAAGAATTGTTTTTCTGGGTTTTCCGATAGTAAATCGTTTTCCTCGAACCGAGGGTCGTGCATCTCCCCGGAGGATCGTTATCGGGAAACGTCGAAATCTCGCCGAACTATCCAGGCAGACCGGAAGTCCCAAGCTGCTCGAAGTTTCGGTTATCGGGCAGCAACGGAACGCGTGCACGGCAGCGAAGAGAGAGAGAGAGCACAGTGTGCGACGGTAGGGCAAACAACATATTGAAACCAGCTGACGTTTTCGGTCGTCCAAATGTTCACGGTCCCTTGTTGCCCGGTGTGTTTCATGTCGCTTCTACCCCCCCCTGTTCTCCGCGTGGCTGGATGCGTCTAGGCTTTCCATTTCCATGTTTCTCGCGATGGATCGAGCCTAGACCTCTCCCGGTCGTGACCGTGAAGAAGAACGGCCGACGAGGACTGTACAGACGGTACCGGCGATCGATACCTCGGCGTACATTCTCTCCTGGTTCGAGGTTCGAGATAAACGCGTGTAACTATGCTCGAGCTCGTCGGACACCCGCCGTAAACCGGTTGACAAAATCGATTTGCCTGTCCGCGAATCGGACGATGACGTTCGATCGACTTTCAGTCGGCTCCCCGGTGAATGAACGGCCATTTCACAGCGGATTCCAACAGGCTTTAACCCCTATGTAGCCAACCAAAATGTGCACATTATGGAAAACCTTTTGTATTCAACATGTTCGCAGAAATTCTCGTTTTGAGGCTACAAGTTAAGATATTAGCGAGCAAAGAATAATATTCTTATAGAGGAACATTAAAGAACAGAAACAATTATAGTCTGCACTGCGAGGCGATTTTTCGAATAAGAAAAATGTACCACACTTCACAAGATTCGCAGTAACGCACCCTTAAAGTTTGGCGAACGTGTCTCGAAAAGCTTCTGCGGAAAAAATGGCTGAACCTGTTCTCATTACGCGAGGTCCGAACATCTCGAAACGAGACCAGATGAGGAGGATTCCAACAAAGCGTAACGTTAGATCGTTCCTCGCAGTTGGTCGCCGGACGATAAAATACAGTGTGGCGTAGCTTTACAGCGCTCGCTCGAATGAAAGCGAATCTTCGTTGAAAACGAAACGAAACGAAATGAAACGCGGTCGATCGAGCGCGTAGGTTTGTTCGGGGGAGTATATTTAGAAGTACCTTGCCGGAGGATGTCGCGGTTTCTGCCGAAACGGAAAGCCGAGGGACACGTGCCACGCGAAATTTCGATTGCGAGGAGCAGGAGGACCGTTCGTGCCGCCTCTGGATTCAATTATATTATTAAACCACAGACTTCTCAAGAATTTTGTACCCAGCATTTGTTGAAATTGTACAGCATATGTAAAACATATATTTCTTTCTGAATATTCCTGGTTGAATTTATTCAAACCACGTGTAAGTTAAGAAATCTATTCTATTTATACAGGGTGAGGCGCCTCGAACAGGCCACCTGAACAAGTCGACTGCTATTGGCGTTAGGAAAAAATGCATCAGATGGATAACTGCTTGGTTTTTTGGAGGTAGACGCGTAAAGGACATATGAAGGTCAAGTTCATTTTTTTAAATGGAATGAGGTGTTTTTTAACACATCAATCGATGCAGCTGAACATCCAGCTGCATCGATTGATGTAATAAAAAATACCTCATTCCGCGTCTGCCTACAAAAAAGCTACTAACATCAGATTAAATCTCCCTCGAAACCATTTTTTCCTAACACCAACAGCAGCCGACTTATTCAGGTGGCCTGTTCGAGGTGCCTCACCCTGTATAGTTTCCTGTGAATGATATGAATAGGTCTGCAACCATTCTGAAATTGCGCTGATAGGTTTAGTATGAATGCAATGTTGCAAGCACGATGACTGTGCCAAAAACGAACTCTAGCAGAAATTTATTAACCCTTTGCACTCGGAGCTGTTTTAACTCGAAAATGAAACATTTCTTCCGACCCAGAATAATTCTATTCAGTACGAAAATTCTATGATTACGAAAATTAGTAGATATCATTGAAAACAGTGAAAATATTAACAGATACTTTTATATTATTTCCAACCTATTAACTCTTAGCACTCGAATGGTGACTCTGAGGCGCCACTAGAAATTGCTGTGCCATTATTAAAAATATTGTTTACATTCTTAAATATCTTGGTATCTAATCAATAGACTGCGGATCTTTATGCAAAATAAAAAATGTTTGCATTGATTGCGAGATACAGGTGCCAAGTATGTCTTTCATCTTTTAATTATCTTATTAAGGTGAAACTAATACACCGGAGGCGTTAAATCTTTTTAATATGTCCACTGTTTTAAATTGTGCGTACTCCTTTTTTTCATAAATGCATAAAATCCGCAGTCTACTGATCAATTACTAAACATTTAGGTATTGTGCGAGGTATTACACCAATTTTATATCCTTAAAATTTAAAAAACCGTAGGGAATGGAAATATTCTAGGTCGGAAGAAATGTTTAATTTTCGAGCTAAAATATATTAGGTTGGCAACTAAATTCGTAATTCTTTTATTGTATCATTATAACCTCATTCAGTGACCATTCCTTTGGAAAACTCTGAATTTTGCGATTAATTTTACATAAAATACTCGTGCTTAAAAAATAAATGACTTTGTTTGAGAAAATGCGGAGGTCGCGAACTTAGTTGCCAACCGAATATTAAAAAAGGAGATAAACTTCTGTTTCACTCCAATCTGTTCTAGTTCTCATTAAGAAATTACGATTTCGCACAAAGCTCCGCTGTCTAATTATTGTTCAATCGTTCTAATTAGGGATGGGAACAAGTTCAATATGTACTCACGAATCCGAGTCAATTTCAATAACCAAGTATCATTTCATGCGTTTCGATTACTACTTAAAAGCAATAATGTTTCAATGATTATATTTGAAAAGTATTCATTCTATACAAACTGATATCGAACCTCGGAATGAGTACTTACAAGTTTCGAAAAGATACTTGTAAGTACTTCGATGTCGAAAAGAATCGAATCTTTCACAAGTAGTACTCGAATTTCAACTCGGGTTCAAGCACTTTCTTGATTAAATTCGTAACTATTCAAGAAGTTACATGTTGAATTAAATGATGCATCAGAGGACAACATAATTTTAAAGGTAAAAAAAAAATGATGTTCATAAAAGTTTCGAACCATCCCTAGTTCTAATGTCTTTACAAATGTAATTGACGAAAAATGTAATATGTATTGCAGTTAGCAATGACCCTATCAGTTCCTCCTAAAAGAAGTGTTCGTTTACGAAAGTTTGGTCACCAGGCAGGGCATAGGCATCGATATCAGTGAATATACCGAAGAGTATCTGCGGGGTTCAGAAGAGAGATTCTGTGGGGGTGGGTGGAAAGAACGGCACGAACTTTCTCGGATCAGGGAACACTTGTCGTCGAAGCGTCGCGGGTCGAAATACTCTGGCGGTGAACGATCGACCGTGATGCGACCGGCTTTGGCTTTGGTATGGCGGTTGGAGGGTCGCTAGTTCGCTAGACGGACTAGCAGACGGGAGTAACGATTGCCAACGTGCGCGCACCACCACCCCTCTTGCGTCTCGCGACGAGGAGCGACGCTACTGCTGAACCACCCCTTCCGTGCCATTTACAAGCCTCCTACTCTTCTGCATCCTCTCTCGCTCCTCCACGGAATCGAATCGAACCGAGTCCAAGTCGAATCGGTTATCAACCGATACGAAAACATCCCCCGATTCATCCTTGGAAGCAAACACTACACCAGAGCATACTAGAATATTCTAGCATGCACTGGAATGTACTAGAACAAATTTGAACGTACCATAATCGGACCGGGTTTGTTTCATTCACCACAAAAAAGGGTAGATCTTGAATTTCTTCCTTTTCTACATTTGCGGAATCATCGCGGAATTTTTTTAGAATTTGTACAAGAACAAAGTCGAATGTACCATAATTTCGTACATTTATCATAAAAACGAGTAGATCTTGAATTTCTATCTTTTCGAAATTTGTAGAATCATTGCAGAATTTTTGCAAGAACAAATTTGAATGTACCATAATCGGTTTCGTACATTTACCACAAAGAAGAGTGGATCTTGAACTTCTTTCTGTTCTAAATTTGTAGAATCATTGCAGAATTTTTGCAAGAACAAATTTGAATGTACCATAATCAATTTCGTACATTTATCACAAAAACGAGTAGATCTTGAATTTCTATCTTTTCGAAATTTGTAGAATCATTGCAGAATTTTTGCAAGAACAAATTTGAATGTACCATAATCAATTTCGTACATTTATCACAAAAACGAGTAGATCTTGAATTTCTATCTTTTCGAAATTTGTAGAATCATTGCAGAATTTTTGCAAGAACAAATTTGAATGTACCATAATCGGTTTCGTACATTTACCACAGAGAAGAGTGGATCTTGAATTTCTTTCTGTTCTAAATTTGTAGAATCATTGCAGAATTTTTGCAAGAACAAATTTGAATGTACCATAATCGGTTTCGTACATTTACCATAGAGAAGAGTGGATCTTGAATTTCTTTCTTTTCTATACTTACAGAAACATTGCAGAATTTTTTACAATTTTTGCAAGAACAAATGTGAATGTACCATAATAGGTTTCGTACATTTACCACAAAAAAGAGTGAATCTTGAATTTCTTTCTTTTCTATATTCGTAGAATCGTTGCAGAATTTTTTAGAATTTCTGCAAGCCCAGAACAGTAAAAGAATTGGTCCTCAACGTGAACTCATTAAACTGATTAAACCAAGAAATAAATGTCTAGGTGGTATGGATAAAATTCCGCGGTCAAACTATAATGTACAAGAGCGTAGTAGAGCATACTAGAATAAGCTAGAGTGTACTATATAGAATTAGAACAATTCCCGTGAAATACCGATTCCTGTCGAATCATTTCGGGAACGCGGAAAGAGCGCGATTTCCCGAGCTAAAAATAACGTGGACGCGATAAGACACGGTTTGCGGACGTGTTGACGCGTCCTTCTCGGAACGCGAATGTCGTTCGAATCGGTTCGAATCGGTGGGAGTTTGAAGGAACGCGAGGGAACAGAGCACAGACGGTCTGTACCTGTCCGCGCGGACGAGTATTGATCCGCACGAACCGCCCTTCGTCCTCGCCGGCGAACGCGACCGAATTCCCCGGCTCGGGTCCGAAACTGTTTTCCCGTTTGTCGTCCGCCACCGAGAAACCGTCGCTTTCTCATTCGATACCGGTTCCAAGGACCGGCTCACGACCGGCGCGACAAGTCCGCAGGAGGATAGCCGCTCTGTTATGGCTTTTTCAAGGTCGCCCCTCAATCCGAGAACGATATACACCGTGCACGTATGTATGTATATCGTTGGCGGATTTTCGACAGGTGGAGACACCGCTCGGACTGGTTAGGGTTTCATGGATGATCGAGGAAATTTTGAAAGCGTGCACGAAGACCCGTGGCGGCTGGTCCCGAAGCTTTTCGAGCGTCCCGCTCTTGAATTAGGACTGGACGCGCCATCTGTGCGGACTCGTGCGAACCTGTTCGCGAGCGTCACAACCTCGGCCCCGGTCGGTATTCGATTCAACTTTCTCTGCAGATTTCTACAAGCTTGCGAAAAGCGCTGTGCACTTGACACGTTAATTACTGGGAGCTTGTTAGATTCTCGGTGACCTCCTCTATGCAAAATGAAACTTGAACTCTTGATCAATAGACTGCGGATCTTCTTGCGAAGTTAACGTCGTTGGCTTGACGCAGGGACCGAATTGAAATTCATCAACGTTTTCTCCACTGTTTGAAAAGTTGCAACATTTTTGCTGTAAATGCATCAAATCCGCAGTCGAGTCGTCATGAATGTAGGACTGTTTTATTTGCAACTATTGTAGCAATTTTTGAGATCTTTTCATGGCCGCCAGTAAGTAACATGCTACGCACCGATTGCGCAATGATAATCAATTTGCTACTAGACGAACAGCGAGAGATAGTAGCGCAGCGATTTTGCGATTGCATGGCGAAAGCTGCGAATTTTGTGGCTGGTTCAGAGCGACATATCGATTGAAACTGGAATCTTAAAGCGTCGATTACTTCGGCTACCGGAAGTCCTCCGGCGCTGAACACTGCCGGTCGAATAACAAGCTTCGAATTTAATATCTAAAGCTTGTTGCTGTTACGTAGTCTTTCTAGTTGCACGGTACGTAAATAAATTCTATCTTGTCGTTCTTACAACCCATAAATTCTAGTTGCTTTTAATAATATATCTTCGAGATATTATTTTTAGAGACAATAGATTTTTTAGATTCCAGAGGAGTGACCGACGCTTTAATACAGATCTACAGAAAACAATAACAATACCAATACCAATATCAAGACCAAGAAAAGGAAACATACGACGTTGCGAGCACGTGCGAGCACGACCATAACGAGCTTGACCGCGACGAACAAACCGGAAAACAGTTTGTTCGTTGCGATCGTTGGCGAATTAAACATCGAGGAAGCTAACAGAAACCTTGTATATGAAGATACATATATATATAGAAAGAAAAATGGATACAGCTCCACTATTAGAAGAATAGAACAGCTAAAAAGAGTAATATTGATGGCGCTCATCTGCCACGAAAGGTCACGCAGGAGACAAAGTTCGTCGCGCGATCAAGGTTTCAGAAAGAAAGGTAGACACTGTCCGTGGAAAACTCGATGCGGAGGATCGTCCGCGGCCAATCCGCACGAAATCGAACGGGATTCTCCTCGGAATCGCCAATTTTTCGCGAACTATCTTTTCCTTAGACTTCTGAATCTATTCCGTCTCTTAAAAATATATTCACATCGTGAGGGAGCTTCTAAGTGCCCAAAAATGGCCCCAGGTTAAAATTTGAACATTTACCCCAATGCCTTGGCTTTAGGAAGTCTATTCACTCTTTCAGGGCCAGAAAGGCTTAAGAAGAAGAAAGACAAACGTCAGAAAATAGAAAAAAACAATCAATTGTTAATGTTAATAAGCTAAGATTATTTTACAACGTGTCACAATAAAGATATGCTTTGAAACAATTAAGTGTACCAGACTACTATCAAAATGTATCGCCAAAGACCTCGGAAAAGTTCAAAGGGTCAAGCTAGAAGTTCGCAATCGAATAATGTGTTCTAGACAGAAGTAACGAATTGTCGGAGTTTGCGAAAGATCGGCGTTTCCGTTGGCGAATTCTGTGCGATTCGACGGGCGTATCAGTAGGGTCAGCGAACGACTGCGATTTGCGTGTTGCGGTTTTGCGGGCTCTCTCTCTTTCTCTCGCTCTCTCTCCCTGTTTTGTAATAGCGCAAATTCCAGCGCTTACCTTTCTTGATGAGCAAGCTAGTGACCCTCCGTAGCGCCTCGCGAGTGCTGGAGGCGGAGCTGTGCTTACTTTGGCCGAAGTATTTGTTCGGTGTGATGTTGGTCGGCAGAGTGAGCGGTTTCCGTTGGTCTCCGGGCCCGGTCAATCTCGCGTCGAACGCGTTGTTCAACCTCTCCAGGTGCTCGATCGACGCGGGTCGAGGTTGATTCGCCTTCCTCGTCGGGTACCAGCCGCGATTAGGTCCTCCGGCAAGCCGGAGCAGCTCCGTGCCGATTATCGCCTGCTCCAGACCCGGGTTGTTCCTTCGGTACCTGGAAGAATAGCCATCAATTACTCTTCATCTTTACTTCTTCACATTTATCCAAATGGTTCATCTTTAGACAGCGGATTTTATGCATTTATATAGGTGTAATTTAATTTTCCATCTATCAAACATATTAAGAAAGAAGAAAAATTTCTATTTCATCCCAGATTCTTGAAAGATCCGCTGTCTATTCACGTCGATTTGTCCTCTTACCCGGTGGTGGCAGTGGTTGGAGCGTACCAACCAGGTTGTCGACGCGTCTGCGTAGGGTTGCCAGCGTGTTGAGGTGTCCTGGGGACATCGCTGCCTCTGGCGAACACCGGGGTCTCAGGCAGCGAGCAGGACGTCTGCATCCCAGAACCTGCTGAGACGTTGCCAGCCATGGGACCTGTGTTACCAATGGTGTTTCCGATCCCGTTGGCCGCACCGCTGACGATTCCGTTCCCGTTTCCGTTGCTGCCGCTGCCCGAGGAGCTGGAGCATGGCTCCGTCGACGGAGAGTGTCGCTTCGTCAACGGACGTCGTCGAGATGGTCCTGGAAGGTCCGTTGGTAGGGTTCGTCGCTCTGCGGGTATCTGCTGCTGGAGGAAATTGTCATGATTCGATAAGAGTTGAAATACAGAAGTACTAACTAAAAAACACGAAACTCGCCTCGCGTCTGGAGGTATTGGTGGTTCCAGGTGTGCGTCTACCCCTGGAGAACCCAGCGTCCATGGACCTAGTGTTCAAAGAGGATTGGTGGTCCTTGGAGTCGGAGGAGAGGCAGGCTGTTGGTCCTCGATGAGGAGGCACCCTTGGTCTGTACTCCATCGTCCGGTTGCTGCTGTGAGCCTTCGGCCTCGGCGTCACGGCTCCACTCTGACCAATGTCAGAGTTCTCCTCGTCCGCCTCCTCCACGGGAGAAGGTGGCAGCGGAGGGAATTCGAGGACTTCGACGCTCACCTGTGGATTGGGACACTTTTGAGAGGTGGAATAAACACAATACTCGAACTGACAGGTGAATTAAATAGTCTGAACAATACCCTGAAACGTTCGGTAGACCAGTACCTGAAACTCGGGGTTCTTCGAGTCCTCGAGTATAGCGTCTATCACGTTCTCGATCTGCTTCTGGTCGTTCTTGTGGCTCTCCACGACCCCGTTCTGTCTGGATCTCCTCTCGGACCCGTAGACGACGTCCGTCCCGTTCGTCCTGTTCCCATCGAAGTCGATCTCGGCGCTCTTCAAGTTCTCAGCCTCCATGTCCGAGTCGTGTCGTCTCCTAGGCCGAGCTTCCGGCAGACCCTCTAGAGCCTTTCTCTCGCCGGGTTCGATCTCGAGAGAATTCCTCTTGATGTTAGTCACAGAGGACCTGGCGTCACCGACAGTCTTCCAGCGCTTATTCTCCGAGAACGACTCGCTGTTCTTCACGCTCTCGATCTCCTTGATGGCGTCGCTGACCTTCTCCAGCTGCCTGCGGTTCTCCTTCAAGGCTTTCTTCACGATCTGCTCCTCGATCAGCAGATTCACCGGGATCTTCGAGGCTGGTCTGTGCTCCGTGCGGCTGCTGCTAGGCGATCTCCTCGCGTGCGAGGCTTCCTCCATCTTCGGGGGTGCTCGTTCGTTGTTCCCGCCCCAGCTGTTGTTCGAGCAGCTTCTCGACGTGGAGATGGAGACTCTGTTAGGCTCGTCCTCGAGCTTGGATCGCCGATGGGCCTCGATAGAAGGCGACAGCCGGCCGGCGAGCTGCGCTCTGTCTCGAGCCTTGTCCTTGTCGGAGACGTCCGACGTCTCCTCTTCCTCCACAGTGACCTCGAGCTGTCCCCGAGGTCCAATCTCGTCGTTGATCGCGGGTAGAGACACCACTCTGACCAGATCCGGAGGAATCACCGATGGGAAATCGACGGAGGCGCCGTTCGCTGGTTGAGGATCGGGTTTTCCTTCTCTCAGGAGGCTACGGATGTTGTCGAAGGTGCTCGAGTAACGTTTCGCGTCCGACAATCGCGTTTCCTCGCCGTTCTCGAAGGACAGACTCCTGGTTTTAGTCGGAGCTCTTGGTAGACCTTTCCGTTCCCGTTTCCGGCCGCGACGGATCACGTAGGTGCCGTTCTTGGTCAGGTCTCGGGGACGTATCTGGTCCAGCTCGTTCGTCGACGAGTCCGAGTACGGCGAGATCAGGTCGTCGTCCGTCGTCGACAGACGCTGGTCCGGCCAGTCGTCGAAGTCTCGCAGCTTCGACACCGAGCCCGCGCCTGGAACAACAATTTCTTATTAGAATAATAAGTCAAGTTAATTTTGACATAATGTAAAGTAGATAGAAGCAACTGGAAATAAAGGGGAGCTTTCGCCAGATGCTCGACGACTTACTGGACATGTCGCTGCTCTTGCGTCGTCTCCTGCCGATGACCTTGGTGCTCCCAGGAGCATAGAGGGGATCATCCTCCAGGGAGACTTCCCACGCGATAGAATGCCTCTTGCCGATGGGCAGAGGAGGCGGCGGTGGTGGCGGAGGCAGCAGTTCCTCCAGCGAATCGTCCGAGAACCGTTCCTCTTCGGACTGCGTTCGAAAGTCCGTGGAATTCCTCGTGGAAAAGTCGGAGTTCCTGGTGGAGAACATGTCGGAGTATCGTTCCTCGGAGCACCTGTCCGACGTGGGCGCCGAAAACCGTTCGCTGGAGTCCGCTCTATTAGGCAGGGAGAACGAGACGAAATCGAGGTTTCGGATGGAGAACGGGTCGGAGGTGGGCACCGAGACTCGATCGTTGGACCCGGCGCTGGCCACGGCTATCGAGAAGTCCGAGTGGAACCTCTCGTTCGAGTTCGAGGTGGAGTTTGCTCGAGAAAAATCGCTGGAGTCGCATATCGCTCGCATGGAGAACCTCTCGACGCTGACAGAGCTGGATCTGGGGATCGAGGATCTCTCGGATTCCGAATTCCTGGAGAATCTGCCCTCGCTCGAATCGGAATCCGTTCTTCTTCTGTCGCGTTGCTGGTCTCCACGGCGATCGTGATTCATCAGCAACCGATCCTCCACGCTGCTCGACTTCATCATCTCGTGCTGACGCTGCTTCCGAAGCAGCGACGGTCGATCCTTCTCACCGTCTTTCCGATGATTCCTAGCCTCCGGTCTCTCAAACTGCTCCCCCTCCTCTTCGTCTTCTTCCTCTTCGACCTCTTCCTCGTCCTCCTCCTCGTCGTCTTCTTCTTCCTCTTCTTCTTCTTCGTCGTCCTCTTCGGAGGAACGACGGCGCACCTCGCGATGCCTCTCGGTCACCATTGGGTTCGTCCGTGGAGGAATCCAGCCGAAAGACAGCTTCCCGTCGAATGGCAGACTAGCAAACTTGCTCGGAGGAGGACTCTGGCCGAAGCTGGTCAGCTTGAACGGCTCCGTCGTGCCGTTCTTCCAACCATACGGTCTCTGGTGTCGCGTCTTCGGCTGTGGGGAAGCATTGCCATTAGATAAATCGGCTGGAGGCTGTTAGCTAGCTCGAGAGTCATTGTTGTGGTCGAAAGAGTGATTCTAGCTCAGCAGGATTAACACTTTCAGTGCCACCGAATTGTTCGTCTAGAATGTCTAGATTCATAAACAAATTTTTGCGGTAATCTATGTGGTAAAACTAGTCTGCTGAAATTAGAATCGCACTGTCAACCATTTTGGACAATGCGGAAGGATGATCAAGAGGTCCACGACACTCACAAGCGTGGTTTGCGTGGTGACCGCACTTCCGTTTCCGTCTCTAACGTCCTCCATGGCGATCATCCACTGTTGTCTTCCGGTGCGACAGTCAGACGACCGTCCGCTTCTCTTCGTGGAGTTTCCGGGCGATACCCTGCCGAAGGAAACGCATGTTATAATTGATGTCTCGCTTTTACCTTGGAGACGGAGGAACGGTACAGGACGGATACTCACATCGGTAACAAGGTAGAAATGATCCTCTCGGCCTCTTCCGGCGGCGGAGGAAACTCTTGCGCGGGCAATCCTGCCGTGGGATCCTGCGGCTCTGGACAATCGGGAACCGGGCGCAGTGCTACCAGGGCCATTTTCGCTTTCCGGCCATTCATGCTCATGTAGCCGTCGTCCTCCGATTGGTGTCCTATCGACAGAACAATGTGGATCACCGTGCGCATTTTCAGAAATGTATATCAATGAACTTCCGTCCCTTGCAGCCGATGCAGAGAACATTCTTATTTTAACACTAAACCTACCTTTTAATTTAACAATCAATTATAAAGGTGTTCTCATGGGAATTGATTGAATACATTTTTTTTTATTCATCATAATACGATCACATCAGTTGCTTATGATGGTCGGTAGGCTTAGTGTTAATCATTTTAATAAATAAATCTAGGCATAAGAACATGTTCATTGCGTGAACGAATTGGAGTCAAAGAAGGGGAGAACCATGGGACGAAGATTTACATTGTTCCTTTGTTATCAGTTGTTACATTGGCCTGCTCGATTTTCTGGCATCGGCGAGTCTCCAGACCGATTTTAAACGGGCGCAAGGAAACGACGGAAGAGAGGGAGCCAAATCGAGGATGAGGAGGACATTGAGGAGGACATGGAGGAGACGCAGGACGAAAAAATACCTAAGGACGGACTCTCGTCGTCGGGTGTGAGACCAATACTCGGTTCGGTGCTGCTTCCACAATCCCCGACGTCTCCGACGCCCCTGACTCCTCCTCCCCCGTCGTCTCCTCCGTCGTTTCCTCCTCCTCCTCCGACGACGACGCCACCTCCTCCTCCTCCTCCACCACCACCTCCGACTTGGTCGACACCGTCTCCACCTCCGGCGTCTTCACCCTCTGGCTCGTGCTCGTCGTACTCGGAGAGCACTTTGTCCAGCAGCTCGATCGATCGTTGCACATCGTCACCTCTGGAACAAACGGATCGGTCGATTCTATAGAGATTAGGAGTCAGATCCTGTTCGATCCGCCACCAAGCCGCCTAAACGCCTACGCGATTCTCGCGCCTCGATCAACACTCCGCACACCGAAACCTTGCATAACATCTCCCGTCTCATTCCGTTTTATTCGTTCAATGAATTTCATTTAGTTTCATTCATTCAACCCTACTGTCCTCCTCGCTTACACTGCGCTTTCGTATCCCCTTCGGTCACAGTGATCCGATGAATAGAAGTCCGACACTTTGTGAACATTATCGGGTACATATATGCATGTGTATAATGACGAAACAATATTTAAAAGCATAGTATTAGATGATTGTATAAGTTCGTGACTGATTTGAAAATACAATTCAGTGGTTTTTTTAAAGAATGCAAGTTTATTGATCAATTATACATGTAGTCACCATTCTTTTGTAATTGTTCAAAATTTAACCATTTTTGAATTGCAGTTTAACCAATCTTTAACCACATCTTTAGAATTTAACCATTTTTGAATTTTGATATTGCCAATCTTTAAAATTTAACCATTCAATTATATTTTCCAATCGGGCACGAACTTACATATGCAATCATTTAATATTTATGATCACGTGAACTCCATCTCGGGTCATATAGACTCGAGGAAGACAGCAGGGTTAATTTTTTAATTTAGATATTGCTAACATTTTTTATTTTTACTTGACGATGTAATCGTCGCAAGGATTCTAATCTTCAGCGGCTTCGAACAAAAATCGTGCACAAAAATAAGTTCAACACTAAACCTACCGAGCACTAAAAGCGATTAACATGTTTCAGTTTGCAAAAATGAGGAGGCTCTGTTTATTTATCATAGATTTTCTCTGCAATTTTTACAACAATACAGGCTGAGTCACCTAACGTTGCCACCTCAAATATCTTTGTTGTTTTCAAAGCCTAAGTATGAAGTCTACAAATAAGGGGCTTCGAAAATTAGTGATTCACGAGTAGACTGCGAATTTTTAATGGTCAATGCAAAATAATAATGTTCTGTGTCTGTTATATGGACTAGGAGCTACTTAGAAAGTTTATACGTGCATGGGTAATTATAATCACTGAATTCGTAATGAAAGGGAGTATCATTGTAGGTGTTAAAAAAAGGGTGCTTCCATCTAAAAAAAAAAAAAAAAAATGAAGGTGACCTTGACGTCTCTAATAAAAACAAAAATATTTTTGGTATCATGTGAGCCCCACCGAACCATTCAACTATGTCCTTCAGACATTTGACGTAACTTTAAAAACAACAAAGATATTCGAGGTAGCAACGTTAGGTGACTCCGCCAGTATGTGCTTGGGTACAGAATTTGATCGAATCAATTTCCACACGTAAGCAACTTCATAACTCCAATATAATTATGAAATGAAAAATATAAAACCGGTGATCCGACCTGCAGTGGTAAGTTCAGTGTTAACATTTGTGGATTGTGCAGCTAGGATTCGATTCCTCCATCAGTCGCGTGGAACATTCCGTAGCACGGCTAGACTGGTGCGCGATTCATCGATTCGCGGCGCAATAAAGGAAAATGGAGGCTCCATTCTCGAAAACAGTAACGAGGGGGTTAATTAGTCGGGGTCTCGGCGGATAGCGATCGGGCAGCACACGCAAGAGACGGAGCGTCGCGACGCCTTGTCGTCGTCTGGAACGTATCCTCGACGAGCGAAGAAAGGATTCGCGAACGAGAAGGGAATATACAGACCGACGTAACAGAGAGAGAGAGAAAGAGAGGGGGGGGTTAGAGCCGGCAACGAGTGGCAGGAGAGACGAAAGGGGCAAAGAACCGAGAACTCGCAAAGGTCAGGGGAAACGTGAAGGGGTGGTTCGGCTGGATAGGCGAAGATGGAAGCGAGAGAAACGGGGTTTTGCCAAGGGGTGGTTGGGAACGATGGTGGCGACGGAACCGGGGGGGGAAAAGGGGAGCGAATGCGGAGGGGGTGTGCGTCGGCGAAGCAAAGCTTCGCGAGGAAAAGCTGCGAGCGGAGCCGCGAGCATAGCCTGCGAGTCGGCAAACCACCCCTGCGCGTGCTGGCGCAATGCGGTCTTTGCCGAAGCGAGACACGTAACCGGGTATGTTAATTCCTAAGAAAACGAGAAACGACGCGACGCAGGACCATGTCTCGTTCAGAGATGTCCCTGTGGTTCGTCCACCCCTACTTTATGAACGTCCGCGGACGTTGCTTCGAGGGGCAGGCTGCGGTCGTCGCTGCCCATGCGGGTTTCCGGTGGGAAGTTCATTATTAGGTGGAATTAGGTATAATTTTCCTAGGCAATTGTGAGAAGCAACTTCGAAAATGAAATACACAGTCGGAAAATTCTTCTAACATCAAATTGCGGGTTCGATGGATTTAGAAAATTTTTCTTCGGTTTCAACGCCATACAACTGGCGCAGGACATTTTTATTCTGCACGAAGATCGGCGGTCTAGTTACTGATATTTTGCGAGTCCACGTTGTGAAGCATCGCATCGCTACGTCCGATGAGCAGTTCGGACATGATAAAACGCACCGACCCGTAGCCCGAACACATCAAAGCTGCAGTTTGTTACGTTTGTGACTCACTCGTGAATGCACCAGCACAAAAGTACGCGTCCCTCGGATCATACTACTCCGAGTTTATGTCTGGCAACGTCTGGACATACACAGAGTCATCTAGCTGCGTCCTTTTATTTTTGACGTCGGGCGATCGTCATCAGGAACGTTCGTCGGCGCCAGGTCGATTTCAAAGCAAACGAGATCGCTCTAACGAGAGACCAAAAAGAGAAAGAGAGAGAGAGAGAGAGAGAAATGTCCTAACGACCTGACTCGCCAATCAGCGAATCACCAAGAGCTCGTACAGAGGAAAACAGAGGGAACCGGACCGTTAAACTCTTGGATCGACGAATCGCGGATGATTAGCTTTGAAAGAATCCTAAGTTACCAGTCTGTCCGATTGCGTCACACCTAATTGAACGCACGCTGCGACCAAATCTCGTTCTCGTTCAATTACAGCGTCGCACGCGTCGCCGATTTCGAGAATCGATAGGATCTTCTGCATTCACGGCGCGAATAAAACTTGTCTGTATTATTCTCGTAATAGTTTGCATCTGATCGGACGCGAATTGGATGACCGCATCATCGCACGAAAATGACTCACATACGCGATCGAAAGCGCGGACGATCCCTCGATTGTTTCGACGCAATCAAAGCAGCGGCCAATCAACTGAACAGGGGACACACCACATCCTACATTTCCGTTCAAATTAACACGATCATCGTTTCGATGCTTATCCTCGTGATTAAATTGTTTGGTTAAATGTACCTCCTTCGTTCGAGCTCGTTCTATAATTTTAGCGCTTGTAAAATGCATTTAGTCTTCAATTGACTTTTGAAACTTCTTTAACCGTGCTTTGACGAGCCAGACTCGCGATGAAGGTTTCTAACAAAGTCTGACAAATATGAATGTTACGCGTTTCACTTCGGACGAAAGAAAATTTGATTCGTTTGTGATCAATTTTTAAGCATTCAAATAAATGTAGCCATACAAAAAGTATACATTTCCTTTTCCCTACCACGACATTTTTGTGCATGAAGACATTCTAATCGCTGCAAGTGTAAAAGAAAAGGCACGACAAGGGGTTAATATGTTTATGGACGATTATATTAATATAATGAACCTTCCTCTTTAGCATGAGCCCCTCACCCAGCCCAAAATCTAGTAAGATTCTAGTTCTTCGCATAATTCCCAATGTTTCCTTCAGTCCTTGATTAACATTTTAGGCATAGGTGCAGCCAATGAAACATTAGATGCGAAGGTGGGCAGCGACAAAATGGTGGCAGCGAACCGTGTTAACGAGGTGTCGCAATACCACAGCTTCGGATTGTGCCACTGTAGGATGGTCAATTAGGGAAGACAGGGGAGCGATGATAAACCTCGCACGATAAATTGGACCCGTCCGAAAGCTGTGGGAGAGCGGACCTTGAGCTTTTCCGAAGGTGAATCGATCGTTCGACGCCGAAGCGATATCGCCTTTGGCAAAGAAACTACCTCGGAAAGAGCGTGTGCAGAGCGTATCGGAGGTGCACAGGTTGGGTACAATAGCTGGCGAGGCAGGCGTTGTATCGCCTAATTCAGCGAATCGGCCGGTATCGAACGGCGCAGTCGTTTCCGTATGTGGGTCAGTGGTCGATACGCGTGTCCGATGTGTCCGGCGTGCAGCATCAAGCGACGCAGGCTGCTCTCTCGTCGACGGCGTGGCGTTGGCGTGGCGAAACGAGGCGAGGCGTGCCATGGCGTGGCGCGCCCTGCTCCTGCGAGAATCGCGTACGACGCGTGATTCATCGCGCCGATTCGCGATTGCCAATTCCCCGCTGCGACATGCATCGCTATACGACTCTGTGTTTTGTTACGCATCGCGGTTACAATCGGACGTCCCGATACCTCGATACACTCGATTCCGAACGCTCCTTACAAGGAAGCTGCCTCTTGCGAAACATCTCTGCTCTGAAACCGTTGTCTCGCGTCGCTCTCTTACGATCGGAAACCAGATTTTGATTCATTATGAATCAACCACATTATGTGGTGGAACTTTTATTTTTCCCCGGTGGACACTGCAAGGTGAAGTGAAGGTCACCTTGATTTTTTAAAATGGGAACACCTACTTTCTGTATCATGAATCGATAGACTATCGAATTCTGAGTAAAAATGTATTGACCTCCATATGACCTAAATCTAATAGTTAACGAGATATTATCGAAACAATTTTCGTTCTTCTTTGGATAATATCTCGTTAATTATCAGGTTTACGACATATGGAGGTCAACACTTTTATACTCGGAATTTGATACTCTATTGATCTATGGAATAAAAAATAGGATATTCCATTTAAAAAAAGAAAGTTGACCTTCACCTCACCTTGGAGTGTATACAGGTGAAAATAAAAGCCCCACCGCATGATGACCCCCTCGATACTGAACAACTTCCATCTGAAACATTTTTTCGTACAATCAATATTTTTGGAGATATTCGTCTGTAACGCTTTATAATGTTCAACCTGTATATTCATGGTAATGATAACCTTTAATTATAAATATCTGCGCCTATAATAGGTTATACACGTTAACAGGAGAACGAGATCTATAACTGTACAAAGTTTCAATCAAATCTGAGACTCATCGACCATGCACTCTCCTTGTAAGATGATTTCTGAATTTCATTTGAGAAATTCATTATTGCTTTCAATCCTACAAAATACCCCCATTTAGGGATGCCGCCGCTTCGAATGTATTCAGTTCTTTTATGGTACTCGTTAGTGCAATCCACGTGCATGATCCCATATGGCGATCACGGTACGTAATCGGTTAAAAGGAAGCTGCTTCTTGCAAAACGTCTTTGCTCTGAAATCCTTGTCTTCCCCGAGTTGTCCGAGACGGAACACACCGTATCGAGGAACATATAGGGAGTACATAGTTATTGGCACTTTTAACTTAAACGATAAATATTAAGAATTCCTGGTATAGAAAATCATAGCAACGTTTGTGACGTTGATGAAATTTTCAGTATGTGTATAACCAACATAGATTTTAAACTTTCATTGAGAGCACAAATAAAAAAGTTTTAAAAAATGCTGTATTTACTTCAGTGTGTAACCTTGTAACTTATAATTCTTAGAAAATCTTTTTTGCATATCATTTCGTAAACCAATGCTTCTAATTGATTATAAAAAATCAGGTCGTTTGGTACAGTTATATAAAAAGTTATTCTGTTTTAAAGGGTACGAATACTTTCTACAACCACTGTATATAGATGAAGATGATAGATGATTTCTTCTCAAAATCTTTACCAATGTATTCCCGGCAATTTTCCGATTGAAACGAGTCCAAACACGACACTATTCCGATCACATTTATAATATCCGAATTAGGGGTGCAGGGATGTTCGGACATCCGACTTTCCACCGTATTGTGAATTAAGCGAGTAAACAGGATCCGAATGGTGCCGTGTTTGGACTCGTTTTAATCAGAAAAATGTCAGGAACGCGTTAAAATACTTCTGATTGATTATAAAAAAACCAGGTCGCGCGCGCGTTTGGTACAATTATGAAAATATTATTCTGTTTTAAAGGGCGTACGAATACTTTCTACACCCAATGTATATAGATGAAGATGGTAGATGATTTCTTCTCAAAATCTATACCAATGTATTCCTGGCAATTTTCCGATTGAAACGAGTCCAAACACGACACTATTCCGCTCACAATTAAAATATCCGAATTAGGGGTGCAGGGATGTTCGGACATCCGACCTTCCACCGTATCGTGGACTAAGCGAGCAAACACGATCCGAATGGTGCCGTGTTTGGACTCGTTTTAATCAGAAAAATGTCAGGAACGCGATAAAATACTTCTGATTGATTATAAAAAATCAGGTCGCGCGCGTGCGTTTGGTACAATTATAAAAATATTATACTGTTTTAAAGGGCGTACGAATACTTTCTACACCCAATGTATATAGATGAAGATGATAGATGATTTCTTCTCAAAATCTATACCAATGTATTCCTGGCAATTTTCCGATTGAAACGAGTCCAAACACGACACTATTCCGATCACATTTAGAATATCCGAATTAGGGGTGCAGGGATGTTCGGACATCCGACGTTCCACCGTATCGTGGACTAAGCGAGCAAACACGATCCGAATGGTGCCGTGTTTGGACTCGTTTTAATCAGAAAAATGTCAGGAACGCGATAAAATACTTCTGATTGATTATAAAAAATCAGGTCGCGCGCGCGCGTTTGGTACAATTATAAAAATATTATACTGTTTTAAAGGGCGTACGAATACTTTCTACACCCAATGTATATAGATGAAGATGATAGATGATTTCTTCTCAAAATCTATACCAATGTATTCCTGGCAATTTTCCGATTGAAACGAGTCCAAACACGACACTATTCCGATCACATTTAGAATATCCGAATTAGGGGTGCAGGGATGTTCGGACATCCGACGTTCCACCGTATCGTGGATTAAACGAGCAAACACGATCCGAATGGTGCCGTGTTTGGACTCGTTTCAATCAGGAAAATGTCAGGAACGCGTTAAAATATAATTGACGAAGTTCTGAATAAATTAAAGCTCGACGAGTTTACCGATTCCGGGTCGCAGTGCGTGCGGTATAATTCCGAAAACGAGGTCCAACGATTGTACATCAGGGGTTTCAGAGTCTGGCATGTTCGAGGGTACGTGGAGGAAGGTTCGGCCGGTTAATCCTCGGTTGTAATAAGGTCGCAGCCCTTCCGGCGACCGGAGCAAATCGCGTTAGAACACCGGCTGACGACCTAATCATATCCAGAGAGACCCGGAGCAGCAGTCCCTCGTAACTCTTTATCGAATTATCCGTCGGCTAGACTCCGACAGACACGGACAAACCTTCGAACGGACGTGTTCCCGCACGCAAACTCTCGTGAGAGCCGATACGATCCTGTCGAACAAGAACGAGCGACCGCAGGCTGGCCTGGATCGCGAAAATCTGATCCGACGATCAACTTTTGCGTTTTCGCGCCGTCTAACCCAGAGGTTCCTTGTCCTGCTGCTTCATCTCTCTCCTCGGATGGAGATGGCTCGATGGCTCGATGGAATTCTCTCTGAAATCGCGCGCGCTTCGTTAACGTAATATCAACGACGAGGTTCTATCCATCTCACTCGCTCTCTCTCTCGATCTGTGTTACTCCCTCTCCCGAGAGTTAATGCAATTTCTAGCGTCTGTCGGGATTTTCAACGCTGTCAATTATCGAACGGAGTGACATCGACTTTAGTGGAGGCAAGTAGAGCGAACCCGGAGCCTCTCCTCTCGCACTCTCGCTTCATAGGGTCGTTCAACTTGTTCGAAGGTGGAAGGGCGCAGAGCGATATTGCCATATTGCTCGAAATTTCGACGTATCGGAACGATACGGACCATTCACCTCGATCATCGACCGAGGAACAACCTCTTGAAACCGTATCGTGCGTGATCGGAACCATTCCCAGTCTCTTCCTTTTTGCTCTGAATTGCCGCCGCGGTCGAGCGAAATGAGCTTCGCCACTGTTCCCCGCATATATTCCGACACACGCGTACACTTTTCCATCCGCCGTCATTTATCAAAACAGTACTCACAGTAGAGGCTCCATTTTAACCGATTTTTCAATTGCAAAAAACCGTCCCCATACCCTAATCGAAAGCAATTCCTACGTCAGAGTGCTAAGGGTTAAGCTTTCGCCACTGTTCCCCGGATATGTGTATTCTAACACACATATACAGTTTCTCATCCGCCAGCATTTTTTTCAAACAGTAGTCACGGTAGAGGCTGCATTTTAATTTTACGACTGCAACAGTAATTTCGACGGTGCACCACTAGAATTTACGGTACCCTAATTGAAAGCGATTCCTGCATCAGAGCGCTAAGGGTTAAGCCTTTGCCAAGTTCTTCAGGGCTAAATAGTCCCGTTCAGAGGCTCGCCATTACTTCTTTTTCCATTTTCTCCGCGCTGGAACATTTTCCGCAAGCTCCTCGACGCAAAGGATGGCTCCACGGTGGATAAGAGAGCAGGATAAGGGAGTAGCAAGCAGGATAAGGGTGAGAGAGGGGTTAGCGGACAACGGAGCCCGTGAAAAGGATCCGAGGAGCGGAAGCGAACGCGAGCCTACCCATCTCGGTCGTAGGTTCTACGCAACGCAGCATCCTCGAATGGTACGCAGCCAGAAAGAGAATAACAGAGAGCGAGAGAGAAAGAGATAAAGGGAGAGAGAAAGAGCGACGGCTAGAAAAGTTATTCACCCCGAATCGATCCGTCCGATTGTCGAGCCGATGAAAGCCGTCCTAAGTAGTTAATTGGTCTGCTGCCCGATACCGGCACGTTACCCCAGCCTCCCCCCTCTGCTCCTCTTATCCATATATATATCCTCTCGTATACCCATATCCATACCCGGAACCCAGACTATACAGCCGTGTGTGCCCCGACCTATACCCAAGCTCTGCCATTCTCATTTCCATTCCCATTCTCGTTTTCTCGAGCCGAGGAGACCAGCAACTGATAATTAATCCGTATCGCCGCCGCCTGGCCGGATCAAGGATCGCGAATCGCAGATCGCGACAGCAGCTTTTCTTTGCGATTCGATCGCGGAACCTATCTAGTTTCTCTTTTGACTGGCTGCGTGCACGCTCGGTGCACCGCGCACCGAAATTGTACCCGGTATCTCCAGGCTGTTTTTATACAGATTTTGGAGAACCTTTTCCTTTGGGATTTTGCACACGTACTCATTGCTATTTGATGTACACTCGTGATTTTTTGTAAGGAAAAATTATCACAATTACGTGAGTTATATATTCTTTTTATGGGCAGAACTTCATAACTGCTCTACCTAGCTTTTCCACTTTCAGGAATTTTTTTCAGAAAAATTATCGATGCTTTCCCTTTGGGATTTTGCAGACATATTCACTGGTATTTGAAGTACACTCGTGATTTTTTGTAAGGAGAAAATATCAAGATTACTTGAGTTATATACTCTTTGTATAGGCTGAACTTCATAACAGCTCTACCTAGCTTTTCCACTTTCAGGAATTTTTTTCAGAAAAATTATCGATGCTTTCCCTTTGGGATTTTGCAGACATATTCACTGGTATTTGAAGTACACTCGTGATTTTTTGTAAGGAGAAAATATCAAGATTACTTGAGTTATATACTCTTTGTATAGGCTGAACTTCATAACAGCTCTACCTAGCTTTTCCACTTTCAGGAATTATTTTCAGAAAAATTATCGATGCTTTTCCTTTGGGATTTTGCACACGTATTCATTGGTATTTGATGTACACTCGTGATTTTTTGTAAGGAGAAAATATCAAGATTACTTGAGTTATATACTCTTTTTATGGGCAGAACTTCATAACTGATCTATACCTAGCTTTTCCACTTTCAGGAATTTTTTTCAGAAAAATTATCGATGCTTTCCTTTTGGGATTTTGCAGACATATTCACTGGTATTTGAAGTACACTCGTGATTTTTTGTAAGGAAAAATGATCACAATTACACCAGTTATTATATTTTATGTTTCAGCCAGATCGTCGTTTAAAAATCCACGCAACAGTGCAACCAGGATTTACAGCTATAGGTTCGCTCGCGAGGACAGAGCGTCGTCTGGGGGCGCCGATGCGATCATGCTTACCAGGCAGATTCCCCGAGAAACGCAGATTGCTGCTCGATTATTCATAATCAGAATATTCCGACCAATCGGTGGAGCATCCAATCGAGACCGTCTTTGATCGAAGATGCTGCCTGCCGCCCGAGGAAACCGAGAGGAGTTCTTGGCCTCTGATCGATCTAGATGGGCTCAGACCCCTCCCCCTTCGACATATTCGCAATCTGCGAACCGGCAACCCCGCCTCCAGATTTTTCCGGGCCGTGGAACACAGCTTCGCGAATCGGATAGAATCGGATCGGATCGAATGCCGGATCCGTGGGCTAACCGCAACGTATCTTGTGCGCCAAGAGACACGCCAAAAGAACAGAAAACGAAGCCAGAACGCGCCTTGTTTTCCGGGTAATCGACTCGGGCCACCGAATACCAACACGCATTTTAAGGTTTTATTGCTGTGTCAGCATATTACTGCAATATAATCATCTGGAAAACCGTTTCGATCTCCCTATTCCACGCACAAATCTAACAATGACAGAATTGTTTTTAATCATTTTTATATGGAAACTTGACCATCGTATTCCTGGCATTTTTCCGAGTAAAATGAGTCCAAACACGATATCATTCTGATAATATTCACTCGTTTAACTCACGATGCAGTGGATAACCCCCTGTTATCCGAATTAGGGGCGCATGGACGTTCGGACATCCGACGTCCCACGTATCGCAGATTAAACGAGTAAACATGATGCGAATAATATAGTGTTTGGACTCGTTTTAACCAGAAAAATGTCAGGAATACAATGGTAAATGTTTCGTAAAGAATTACACGTTTCCCAATTTTTCATCCAGTACGAGACTCCCAATATTTATTCCTACCCATCCTGCAAGGTCATCTTGAGACCGCAGAGCACTGAATCAGAAAGGCTGGCATTGTCGCCGGAGTTTCTCTTACGTTTATGCCTCCCACGGTACGAGACGTGCGTAGAAGAGGAAAAAGTCACCTGAATAAACCGTAGCACGAGAGCTATCCTCGTGCCTGCCGGTCGAGACCGTTTACAAACAAGCAAGACCAGTTGGTCGAGGGAAGTTCGACCAAATACCAACTAGAATAAGCAACGATTAGAGCGGAATCGAGTTAGACAGGCCACACAGAAGCGCAAAGGGTTAAAACAAACACGATGTTAGCATCGGGACCACGAAGCACAATCGGGACCGGTCTCCAAGCTCGCAGTAGCGGTTCGATCTCTGAATCTACTTACTCTGGAGCAGGGTTTCTCCAGCGTTGCGTTCCAAACCACGCCATCAGGCATCGACCGCCCCTGGCCTGAAACATGCGAAGTGCTCTATGAGTCTTGCTTGGATCTCTCTCCCTCTCTCTCCCTCTCTCTCGGTGCACGGAAGAAGCCGTGCGAATTTTTGCGCGCGCGATACACTAGATGTAAATCGAAAGTGCAACCCGCCGGGCAACGATATTCCGTGAAGATACGTCGAACATTTCCCCGTTCGAGCGTTCGTTTTCGGGTAAATCGAGTTTGAAAATCGCCTGACGCGAACCCGATTTTCCCCGAAGACGAAGCGTCCGACCGAAAAATGTTCTACCCTCTTTTCTACTCATTTTTGCATGTGACATCGCCACGATTCTCGGTGCAGCCTGAGCGAAGTCGCGCGACGATCGCGAATGTCCGTCGGATTCGATCTTCGTCCCGGTGTCATCCTCTCTCTCTCTCTCTCTCTCTCTTTCTCTCGAGACCGACGTTTACACTTATTATGTAAGCAGCGTTCTATAGTACCCGCTAACTTCGGCTAGATCGTGCATATTTCAGCAAAGTGCTGCCACTCGAGACTCGCTCGCGTTTTTTCCCAGCAGAATCCCTTCAACTACGCTTACCCGATGCTCGAGAGGAACCCGACAGCTCCCTCATCCCCCGTTTCCCGCTACTTTCGCCTCTCTGCAGGGCGTTCAGCCTCTCTTTCTCTCTATTCCTCTGTCCCTGCGTTCCCTCCCCCATCGTCATCGTGTGTCCCTGTATCCCTGTCCCTATCCTCGCGCCGACTTGCTCAGCAGAAAACCGTAGTCGCCTTCTATGTACTTTTCATTTGTCGCCCGCGCGCCAAAGTTTTCCTCCGTTTTCCACGCCGCGCCGCGTCGAACCCCGACAGATCATCGAGATATCTCGACTCGCGGCTCGACCTCGAAAATCGCCCCGGAGATCGGTTATCTTTCGCAGAGAGCCGCGGAACTACTATTCACGAAAGATATTTATAAACGTTAACAGAACTTTGTTGCTGTTCATTATTTTCCGGCGGACCTTCCATCATCGCAATCCGCGCTCTTGCCTGATTAAAACGAGTCCAAACACGACACCGTTCGGATCATGTTCGTTTCAGGACATGGTTGTTCGGATACCGGAGGTTCTACTGTATCGTGTTTGGACTCGTTTTACCCGGAAAAATGTGGCCAACACGCCAGCGAAAGTTTCACGGGGAAATGATTGGAAATAAGAAAGTTCTGACACCGGAGTCCGTATCGAGACCACTACTGTCGCCGGTGGATAATCCGAGAATGCTTTTCCCAGTGGAAATGATTCGTGCCAGATGTTCGGGTCCGATCACAGACCAATCACAGCGAGTGGCGAGCCGCGAGGAGACAGGTAGTTATGAAAATTTTTCGCGAACGCGGCACGGGTATTACGGATGTTGCTGTTCGAAACGGCGCAAAGGGCACCGCTTTCTCCTTTTCCTTTTTTTGTAGAGTTTCCGGAGGCCCGCTCTTTCTCTTTTCAGTCGCGTTCTCTCCACCACCACCACCGCTATCCGACACGCTATGTTCGCGCTTCTGCTTCTGCTCGAAACGTCGCTCTATCATCCTTCGCTCGGCATTCTTTCCAGCTCTCACTCCCTTTTCTCTTTCCCTTTTTTTCCGTCTCTGTCCGTGCTATCTCTCTTTCGGTTTCCCCGCGATGCCAGAACATCTCTCTCTCTCTCCTTCTCCAACCTTGCATCCCCGTTTCTGACCTTTTCTATTCAAGGGACCGTGATTGCAGCCTGCATATTTCACGAGAACCAACCTCGAACCACGCGCCCTCTCACTCTCTCTCTATCTCTCTCTTTCTCCCATCCATCCACGATAGATTCGTCTGTCCGTCGACGACGCAACCTAACCTTGCACTTCTCGAACGATCCGATCCGTTTCCAACGTTTCTTCGACGCGAGCCGCTTAAAGAGACGCTCAAACAACTCGCCGCTTCGATTGTCACCCATTCCTCCGCCGCTGATCGCTCGCCAAACCATGAATAACGTTTCTGCGCATCCCTATGCTTCTACATTCACGATAGCTATCTTGTTTACGGTTTGCGAGATCGAACAAATTTCCTGTTCGCTCCCGAATCTTGTACAGTGTTAACCAGACAGGAAATTTACTTACGCCAATTTTGCATTGTTCAATTATTTGTTGACGAAACTATCGCCATCATGTTCGTCACATTTTTCTGATTAAAACGAGCCCAAACACGGCACAGTTCGGATCATGTTTGCTCGTTTAGTCCGTGATGTAGTAGAACTTCCGTTATCCGAACGTCCACGTCCTTGAAATGGATGTTATCCGAATGGCGTCGTGTTTGGACTCGATTTAGTCGGAAAAATGTAAGGAATGTATTTGTAAGTGCTCCGTTTGAAAATAATTAACGATAATAAAATTTTGTCAATTGTAAAATTGTATCAGAATGATAATATTTGAAACAGACAAATATTTGCTACGCCACTTTTGCGCAAACATTTAATGAAAATGTTATGGATGATTGTTATCAAAGCAAACGCTTCGGTTGGAAATATCGAGGAGCCCAAACACGGCACAGTTCGGATCATGTTTGCTCGTTTAGTCCGTGATGTAGTAGAACTTCCGTTATCCGAACGTCCACGTCCTTGAAATGGATGTTATCCGAATGGCGTCGTGTTTGGACTCGTTTTAGTCGGAAAAATGTAAGGAATGTATTTGTAAGTGCTGCGTTTGATAATAATTAACAATAATAAAATTTTGTCAATTGTAAAATTGTATCAGAATGATAATATTTGAAACAGACAAATATTTGCTACGCCACTTTTGCGCAAACATTTAATGAAAATGTTATGGATGACTGTTATCAAAGCAAACGCTTCGATTGGAAATATCGCGAAGCCCAAACACTTCCGTTATCCGAACGTCCACGTCCTTGAAATGGATGTTATCCGAATGGCGTCGTGTTTGGACTCGTTTTAGTCGGAAAAATGTCAGGAATGTATTTGTAAGTGCTCCGTTTGATAATAATTAACAATAATAAAATTTTGTCAATTGTCAAATTGTATCAGAATGATAATATTTGAAACAGACAAATATTTGCTACGCCACTTTTGCGCAAACATTTAATGAAAATGTTATGGATGACTGTTATCAAAGCAAACGCTTCGGTTGGAAATATCGCGAAGCCCAAACACTTCCGTTATCCGAACGTCCACGTTCTTGAAATGGATGTTATCCGAATGGCGTCGTGTTTGGACTCGTTTTAGTCGGAAAAATGTCAGGAATGTATTTGTAAGTGCTCCGTTTGATAATAATTAACAATAATAAAATTTTGTCAATTGTCAAATTGTATCAGAATGATAATATTTGAAACAGACAAATATTTGCTACGCCACTTTTGCGCAAACATTTAATGAAAATGTTATGGATGACTGTTATCAAAGCAAACGCTTCGGTTGGAAATATCGCGAAGCCCAAACACTTCCGTTATCCGAACGTCCACGTTCTTGAAATGGATGTTATCCGAATGGCGTCGTGTTTGGACTCGTTTTAGTCGGAAAAATGTCAGGAATGTATTCGTAAGTGCTCCGTTTGAAAATAATTAACAATAATAAAATTTTGTCAATTGTCAAATTGTATCAGAATGATAATATTTGAAACAGACAAATATTTGCTACGCCACTTTTGCGCAAACATTTAATGAAAATGTTATGGATGACTGTTATCAAAGCAAACGCTTCGGTTGGAAATATCGCGGAACAAGCTGTGAGAGAGCTGGTGGAAGCAAAGAGAGCTACGAGTGGAGTAACCGGTGACCTTTGCGGACTGGTTCGAAACGGTCCGAGGAATCACATCGATCGGATAACAACGAAAGGGATGAATGGACGGATGGACGCGCGGTCAGAGAAAAAGGCTTGCAGAGAGGCGTGTGCCGAGCTCTCTCGGCCCCGATGCAACGATGCAACGATGCAACGGCTAACGACAGCTAACGGAGCCGTGCAAACGAATAAATTCCCTCATCGTCCTATATCCGGCCGCGATCCAGCCTGTCGTCTCGTGCGCAAAAACCGACGGACCGAATAACCCAGAAGAGCTGCTTTCAAAATTCCTCGCTTATTTTATTTTTTACTCGACAAGCTTGCGTGTTTTCTGTTTCGTAAAATTTTGTTGAATACCCGTTTCGCTGAAGATTAAATTCCGCGTTTCACGGCGGATTAAATCCTCCATTCGGCTTGGTGGCAGGTTACGTTCACGTTACCTGCAATTAATGAAGTTTTCATTCCCTGGATATTCGACGATCTTCGCGGGAAGAGTCGGATAATTTAATCGAATTATTGATATCGCGCCGCGATCTCTGTGTTGCCAGCTAATTTCTCTATTAGAGAGGCTGTCTCGCACATTGCACGTTGCTGTTTTAGATTTCTCTTCTAGATTCGATGCGTTCGTGACAAAAATGAGCCGGTTTACCTCGAAACGGTAAACGCGTTAGAGGAATTTAAAAATATTCTTTCACTGCTGTTCGCTGCGATTCCGGTAGAACATTTTTATTTTGCCTGGAGTCACACAGTTCCATTGCAGATTTCTAAAAAATGGCCCTTGGTAAAATGATCGCTGAAGAGCATCAGTGCCAAACCAGTGTGACAAAAAATTTACCTCCAAGCTAACGATTGCGCAGAAACTGCTCGAGACCGATCTTCGCGGCGATCGCGCAACTATTTAACATTTGTACCCTCATCCAGCACGAAACGGGACGCCATTAATGATTTCCCAAGAGGCTAATGATCCGTTCTGATCGATTGATAGTGACGAAAGCCAGCGGACTGGCTGGTTCGAATTTTCGCGACTGCTTCGGGGTAATCGGATCCGCGGAGAAACGAAAACCAGACACGTTTCCAGGCGAGCTGACGACGGTTTCTTGTGTTAACCGTCGACGAATTTCCGCCCTAGATACCCGCGGATCCGAGATACACGATGCATACGTACGCACACCGACAAGCTCGACTCTCTCACCAACGAAACCGTCGAGCCGTGACGTTATGTAAGAACAGAACCAAGCCGGAGAAAGTACGGGGAACGAAAACGAAGCTGCTCGATACGATGCGCGACCGTGGAAATCGGGATGAATCTCCGTCCGAGGACTCTAATCGCCGGCAAAAGCGCATCCCGTGATGCATGATGCACTCTGCACGCCCACGCAGGTCGTTGCACATTGATAACATTGCCAGTTCATCGACCATTTCGCATTACTTTGTAAAACTAATGTCTGTCAACAGTTTTCTCGGATACGACGTGCAGGGGGTACTCGTTTTTCTTAGATCGTACAGTCCACTGTAATCAATGTGCAGGGATCCAGCTTATTGCCTGATCAAACAAACGATGATGAAAATTTCTCTCCGTTCTGCATAAATATAGCGTAACAGCTCGTTATACTCTTTCACAAATTACGAAGCATTACATTGACCATTTCGCATTACAGTAAATCCTCATTTACTGTCCGGTGTCGCCTATGCGATCACTGTCCAGTTCTCATCCACTCCACTGCCGGCCAACGCAGAGCGGCGATGATTGATCTCGGCTCGGGTATATCGGTGTGAACACCACTACATTGACACCATGAATGCTCAAACTTCTTAATTTTCATTATTTTTTTATGGGATTTTCACTAATGTATTTCTTGCACTTTTCTGATTAAAACAAGACCAAACACGATATAATTTCAATTGTATTTAGTGGTTCAATCAACGAAGAACAGTGTATGGGACATTCTTTGAACTGTGCCGGCGACGGCGTCATTCTGTCCTTCTCTATGTTCGGCTCTCTATTGAAATCTCGGCGCGGTCGGCGCTGTAGAAGCAGTCATAAAAAAATAGTGTCCCTATACGATCACACTTCGTGCGGAACACGGTTTTGTTGGACAGTAAACGAGGATTTGCTGTACTTTGTGCAAAATAATGTCCACCAACATTTTTTTGAGCTCCTTTGCTGGATACGACGTGGAGGGGGTACTCGTTTTTCTTAGATCGTACAGTCCACTGTAATCAACGTTCGGGTTTTCAGCTTATTGCCCGAGCAAATAAACGATGATGAAAATTTCTCTCGGTTCTGCATAAATATGGCGCAACAGCTCGTTATATACGAATTCAATGGATCGTCGACACGTTCTAGCGGTTCTTTCACAAATTACGAAGCGTTACATCGACGCGTTACATAGGTGCGAATTCCATCCCGATACATTCTCCTCATAAATAAATCACGGTATTAGATATGAACCCTACTGTGCACTGTACCGACTCCGATCGGTTTCGAACAATTTTAAAATTCATTCGACCAGGTTTTACTATCAGCCGTGGTATACTTTCATCAATTGTTCGCAGTCTGCAATCACTCGCTTTCTAGAATTATTAAAGATAGCTGTGCAAGAACTATCCGGAAAAACGAATTACTGTGGACACGGATAAATTGCATGAAATTGAGAACTGTGTTTTTCGATCCCAATTTTCGCGATTGCCGAGACGACGACGAACCGGTTGGCAAATCTTCGGTTGTCGAAGGACTAGTAACTGACGCAGAGGAGAGATACGCAATGTAGAGGCTGCTCTTTACTTTACCGGACTCAAAATCATGATGTATTTGGTATGTAATCTAGTAGATTTGTACCCGGGGCGGCTGCAGATCGAAGTTTCGATCCTGTAGGATCAATGATTCAGGAGTTATGCTTGCTTAAAGTTGTGCATTTTTCAGTGTTTTTGCCATATTGGTTTGTGCTTGGTCGCTAAGTGGTAGTTGGTTGGTGATTGAGTCGGGGAGAGGCAGCAAGGTAAGCGGCTCGCGGTTGTCACTACAAACCAATATGGCGGCGCCCTTACCTTTCAAAAACACTGCAGATTGCTTAACTTTAAGCAAGCATAACTCGTGACCCATTGATCCTACAGGATCGAAACTTCCATCTGCAGCCGCCCCGGGTACAAATTTACTGAATTACATATCAAATACATCATAATTTATAGGAGAAAGACACAAGTTTCGAGTCCGGTAAAGTAAAGTTTACCCAATGTAGATACTAAAATAATATTACACTAAAAAAGTAAGAAAATTTCTGGATTAAAAAATACAATCTATATATTTTAGATTTTAAAAAATAAAATCATATTGCTGGCCTCTCGCTATCCCGAGGAAAATGGAAGGAAAAGCAGCAGGTGCAAACTTTTCGCACGAAACGAGAGGTTGGACGGTTCAGATCGAATCGAAACGAATCGACGGGAAGACGGACTGTATCGAAAAGACCACGGGTATAATAATCGACGAGAATACAGGGCACGGCGTTCCCACATCGTCCGTTCCAGCGAACGAACAAGAGCGAGATCAAACCCGAGAGCAAGAGCAAGACCGTGCAACATCCGCGTTTCGCAATCCCGTTTTGCCTCCCCTTTGCTCTCCCTTGATCGCGAACTCACCGGGACCGTTCGCGGGAAAATTCGGTCCATGCAATTTGTCCGAATTCCTGCAGAACGCTGTTACACTATAGATCGCTGCTTCGCAATTGGATATGCGAAGACGATGCGAATTTTTGCATTACGCTCTGTTTCGTCGAAGATGCCTCGCCGACAGAACAGCTCTCTTGTCAACCCGCCGTTCCTGTCGCTCACAATTCCTGTCAGTCGCGTGTTGCGAAACTAGGAGTGGACAGCTATTATAACGGAGAACGAGACTTAGGCCTTTCTTCCCAGAAACGGGACACTTCGGGTCGAAAGGCAAATCGTTTCTAGTATAGTTAACCTTTTCTCTGTGCGCTGCGATTCTAATCGAAATAATGTTATCCGTGCACAGGGATGTAATTGAACACCATACATTTTTGCAGAAAAATGTAAGGAAAAAATTTGCCTGCATAAGTATTTGTGAAATAAAATATATAAAAAAAAAACTTTTTAGAAAACACGCTTATATTAAAATGCACTAAAAAGAAGAGAATAATTTTTTTCCTGGTTCTCCATAGATTAATAATATTTTTCCCCAAAATTGTAAGCAATTAGTTAAAAATTTCTACTGTTATAGAATTACTGTCGGAATAGATAGAAAGATAAAATCGTGACATTAGCGACTATAAATAAAAGCGTGGAGCGCTAAACTATATTAACGTAATCTTCGTCAATTTTATAACAGAAGAAATTCTGAACTAATTGCTTAAAATTTTGGGGAAAAATATTATTGATCATTTAACTGGATTCGGTATTTTATGTAGAACGAGGACAAAAGTATTTTCTCCATTTTAGTACATTTTAATATAAATGCGTGGTTTTTAGAAAGCTTTTTTTATACATTTTATTTTCTACTTTTATTGTCATCGGAAGCAAGTGTGTACACAAAATTTCAGCAAGATTGGACTATGGGAAGAGGTTTAAAATTCGATTACAAGATTTGACGCATACGACAACAACGCGGCAAGTTAATATAAGCGTGGTAATTAAAAAATTTGAAACATATCTCAGATAGAGCGTTGCTAGAAAACTTTCGGAAATTTTCCATTCGTCAACTTCTTATTTCTTATCAGGCTGGGGTGCATTTGCATTTGCACAGAGAGAGAAGGTTAACACGTAAAAGAGCTTCCTTACTAATTAGAAGTGGTCTTTTTATCAGAGTGGCTTCCTGTTTGTCACGGTTAATCACAGCGCTCGCAATGAATTGCAACTATTATAACAGACTTGATCTCTCTGCTCTTGAGAAGTAAAACAAATAAAAGGTCTTTATGTGTTTTAGTAGATCGCGGAGTTTATGCGTTTATGAGGAAAATGAATAGGAGAAATATGAAACTGTGAAATTAAAATGATTTTCATTTGACAGAATTAAAATGGTCAGGTTTATTTTGTATGGCTGACGGAATCGTGACCAGAGACTTTATACATAGAATGACGACCATAATAGCTATAGTAGATATCTCGTGCACGATAGCCAAGGGGTTAGTGAAGCTCGCGGATAACGAAAATAAAAGCGATAAGGGGAGCGCTGGAGAGATAGAGAGACGGGTTCCGACAAAAGGTGGATTCCGTCTAAAATTAACCGATGCCACTAGCCTAAATCGTTTCCCGTCCTCTGGGGACGAGCTTCCTCGAGCCGACCCCGTGACCTAATCGTTTCGAACTACGCGATTCGCTCGGGTTTCGCGTCCACGGTTGTTACAGTGCGTTATAGTGCGTGCGCCCACGCGCAATCAATCCTTACCTTAACTGATCCACAAGGCCCTGCTCGTAGGATCCATCGCGGCCTCGAAAGCTTTCCTCTGGAATCAAACGAAATCCCGTGGATTAACCCTCGAGGATACTAATCGTCCAATCATTCCATCGATCAGATTCTTAGATTTTTATTTGAGCCAACTATTTACGTGGAGGGCAACTCTGGGTCAGAATCGACCCGAGCACCCCTGTCTTCATCATTAACCCCTTGCAGTATGATTTATACCACGGACACAAAAGTATTTATTGTACGCCTATTATTATAGGAGCAAAACTGATCACACACACTTTAAATCAGAATAACAATAGTAACTTTTTTAGCTGGGCCAATAACGAAGATTTAAAAGATGTGTTTGATCAACTCGGATAAATTATACACGCTACGAAAATTTCACTGAAATTGGTTAATTGGCTCACGAGTTATCAACGATCAAAAATGGTAAAAATTGCAATTTTTTAAGATTGACGGCCTTTTACCACTTTCGATCTTTACAACTCGTGAACCAATTAACCAATTTCAATGAAATTTTCGGAGCGTATATAGTTTACACGTGTTGACCAAACATCTTTTAAATTTTCGTTATCAGCCCAGCTAAAAAAGTCGTTAAAATCAATTTCTATTATTGTTTTTCACAATTTCGACCAAATGCATTTTCCCCAACATACTTTTTATGTCATTTACTAAACTAATTCTTCTAGCCTTACAGAGAAATTGAAGTCGTTTGGTCCATTCATAAAAAAGTTATTCTGATTTAAAGTGTGTGTGATCGGTTTACTCCTAACTGTATACTCTCCAATTAATAAATATTAACTATAACAAAATTTCATTTTGGTGTGAAATTACAGTGGAAAGGGTCAACATGTTTAATGAAATGAAGTATGAGCTTTCACGAGCTGTATTTATTAATTATTGGTGCTAAATTGGCAGTACAGCTGCCAATTATAAGCGTTCTACTCCAATCGATCATGTTCTTTTTATATAGTAACTAGAATTTGACGAAGTTATGATAAAATTGTGAAAGTGGCAGTATGAAAAAGTAGTAAGAATTTCGAAGTACTTATTTTGAACGAATTGATCCTATCACGGATGGAGATCAAGTCCAGTTTAACTCCTGTTTGTTGCAATTAACGGAGAAAACGTTTATATCTCGCACGGAGATCTGCTTCTTGATACCACATGTTGTTTTCAAAATAAATGTCAGGATTAAATTTATTCCATTAACGAGGGAGCAGTGCGCAGAATTTTAGAAATCAACTTGCTCTCTCCCGAGGAATGAAATCTTAATATCCAATTCACCTTTTGCAGTCGGAGTTATTTTAACGCGAAAATTAAACATTTCTTCCGTACTAGAATAATTCCATTGTATATTAATTTAATTTAGAGTTTCAATATGTAATTTAATTCAAATATTCCATGTTCACTAACATCGACGTGGCTCTCGGAGAAAAGGGGTTGAATAATATTTTAAAAAAACAGACCTGCGAGCCAAGTAGAAATGTTAATATTTCTACTAACTTAGTTTCAATGTGCAAATTAATTTTAATATTGAATAAGATCGACGTGGCTCTCAGAGAAACGGGGTTGAATAATATTTAAAAAAAACATACCTGCGAACCAAGGAGAAATGGTAATATTTCATTTAACTTAGTTTCAATGTGTAAATTAATTTTAATATTGAATAAGATCGACGTGGCTCTCAGAGAAAAGGGATTGAATAATATTTAAAAAAAAAACAGACCTGCGAGCCAAGGAGAAATATTAGTGTTTCATTTAACGTAGTTTCAAAGTGTAATTTATTTTTAATATTGAATAAGATCGACGTGGTTCTCAAAGAGGGAGGGTTGAAAAATATTTTAAAAAAACAGACCTGCGAGCCAAGTAGAAATGTTAATATTTCTACTAACTTAGTTTCAATGTGCAAATTAATTTTAATATTGAATAAGATCGACGTGGCTCTCAGAGAAAAGGGGTTGAATAATATTTTAAAAAAACAGACCTGCGAACCAAGGAGAAATGGTAATATTTCATTTAACTTAGTTTCAATGTGTAAATTAATTTTAATATTGAATAAGATCGACGTAGTTCTCAAAGAGAGAGGGTTGAATAATATTAAAAAAAAAACAGACCTGCGAGCCAAGGAGAAATATTAGTGTTTCATTTAACGTAGTTTCAAAGTGTAATTTATTTTTAATATTGAATAAGATCGACGTGGTTCTCAAAGAAAGGGGTTGAAAAATATTTCTAAAAAACAGACCTGCGAGCCAAGGAGAAATGTTAATATTTCATTTAATTTAGTTTCAATGTGTAATTTATTTTTAATATTGAATAAGATCGACGTGGTTCTCAAAGAAAGGGAGGTTGAAAAATATTTCTAAAAAAAACAGACCTGCGAGCCAAGGAGAAATGTTAATATTTCATTTAATTTAGTTTCAATGTGTAATTTATTTTTAATATTGAATAAGATCGACGTGGTTCTCAAAGAGAGAGGGTTGAAAAATATTTTTAAAAAACAGACCTGCGAGCCAAGGAGAAATGTTAATATTTCATTTAATTTAGTTTCAATGTATAATTTATTTTTAATGTTGAATAAGATCGACGTAGTTCTCAAAGAGAGAGGGTTGAAAAATATTTTTAAAAAACAGACCTGCGAGCCAAGGAGAAATATTAGTATTTCATTTAATTTAGTTTCAATGTGTAATTTATTTTTAATATTGAATAAGATCGACGTGGTTCTCAAAGAAAGGGAGGTTGAAAAATATTTTTAAGAAACAGATCTGCGTATAAGCATTGTGAATGGAACGACGAGATATCGTGAGAAGCATCCGTCTTGCAGGGGTTAAATCACCCAAGATGGGGACGAGTGGGACTGAAAGAGACCGCGAGCCAAGGAGAAAGTCGCATCGCTTAGACAAAAGAGAGAATTTGTTCCGAGCGACAAGAATCCATGAAAATGAAGCTCTCAGTGGCTTCATACCTCGAGCCAGAGGCCCTTCGATGGAGGATCGACTCGATTCGAGACTTGGTAAAGGGCCAGTTGCGAAACACCGTACCAGGGGGATGCGAGAGAAGAAAGAAGAAGAAGAAAGAACGAGCGACTGTACCCGATACACCCGAGAATAGCTCGCCAGAGAGTAAAACGGGTCACGTTCAATGCCGACGCGATATTTTTCACCCGGACTTTGGTTTCGTTCGAGAACGTAGTTGCTCCTGCTCTATCTCTCTTTCTCTCGCGGACGGTTCGGATTTATTCAAAGTGCCCGCGCGTATTATTAGTCGTGCTCCGGTTCCTGTGGCGGGAAAACCGAATTCGGAAAACGGGGACACTCGTCGACGAATCTGGTTCGTCGACGAAAATAACGCGTTTTTTCTCCCAAGCTCGAATTTCCACAATTGCAGCTTTTAATACGCGACCGAATTTCTCCAATTCGGGCTTTGAGCGTGTTCCATTCGGGAGCTGCTGTCTGGAGTCGCTCCGAAATCGAATCCCGAGGATCCATTCGGCTACCCCGAATTAAATCAAGCGGCCGTTCGAGTGCACTCAAGCTACAGCGAGAAAGTGGAAATAGTAAAAGTCCGAAGTGTTGTTCAACGCTGAACCTACCGAGCTCTGAAAGCGATTAAAATGTTCCAGCTTAGAAAAAAGCTTTTGAAAAACCACGCTTATATTGAAATGCACTAAAAAGGAGAAAATCATTTTTTCCTGGTTCTACAGAAAATACTGAGTCCAGTGAAATGATTAATAATATTTTTCCCCAAAATTTTAAGCAATTGGTTCAAGTAAAAATCAATTTTTACGACTTTTTTAGCTGGGCCAATAACGAAAATTTAAAAGGCGTGTTTGGTGAACTTGTATGAATTATATATGCTCCGAAAATTTCATTGAAATTGGTTAATTGGTTTACGAGTTATAATCGATCAAAAGTGGTAAAAATGGCAATTTTTCAAGATCTCCAGCCTTTTTAACAGTTTTCGTTTATAACTCGTGAACCAAGTAACCAATTTCAATGAAATTATCGGAGCGTATATAATTCATACGAGTCGACCAAACACATCTTTTAAATTTTCGTTATTGGCCCAACGAAGAAAGTCGTAAAAATCAATTTTTACTATTATTTTTCACAATTCCGAGGAAATGCATTTTTTTCAACATATTTTTTGTCATTTACTAAACTAATTCTTCCAGCCTTACAGAGAAATTGAATTCGTTTGCTCCATTCATAAAAAAGTTATTCTGATTTAAAGTGTGAGCGATCAGTTTTGCTCCTAACTGTATATTGACGTAATCTTCGTGGACGCTTCACGCTTTTATTTATAGTCACTAATGTCATGATTTTATTTAAATTTATATGAATTTTTTCTATCTATTATAATATAATTATTAACTGGTATCTAATGTGTTACACCAATTTCATATTCATAAAATTTTTAAAATCATATAGAATGGAATTATTCTAGGTCGGGAGAAATGTTTAATATTCGAGCGAGACTAGCTCCGAGTGCAGAGGGTCTAATGGAACTGAACAATTACGA
Source organism: Lasioglossum baleicum (assembly GCF_051020765.1). Taxonomy (NCBI): domain Eukaryota; kingdom Metazoa; phylum Arthropoda; class Insecta; order Hymenoptera; family Halictidae; genus Lasioglossum; species Lasioglossum baleicum. The sequence goes on along the minus strand of NC_134948.1, from coordinate 4,540,466 downwards.
GCCGGATGAAAAATTAAGAGAGCCTTTCACCAAGCCGGGAAAAGCTTACGCTCGTACGCGTGTTCGCGTGTTTGTTGTTATTTTATTCGAGTCAACGTTCCCTGAACGCGCGTCCGGTATCATAATTGCATAATACGATTAAACACTTCAGCTACCGGAAGCCTTTCAGCGGCTGTGCCAGATTTAAAAGAAACTTAATCGCCTTCTTTTGAACCATAATCTCAAAAGGGATTACTGGATTACACGTCTTAAGATAGCTTATGCCGGTGTACTGAAAATTCCTGCACCGTGTAACTTTGATTCATGAAACAGTATTAACAGTAACTCCACTGTTGATTATTACTTTCTACGGCGCAACGCCGTCGCCTACGACTTCGCTTTGATGCATCAATAAAGAGCCACCCGGTATACATCTGTGCAAATATTTGTCTTTCCTCGCGTTGTTACATCAGTGATAAAAATAGAGCCGTAAAACTCGTTCATTGTACTATACAATCTTCAGACATTTTCGCCAAGTCCTCGCCCGAGGACACTTCTAATCCTTAAGTGAACCGGTCGGGTCCATTCTGACCCAGGGCGAATTTATTCTAACAATTGTTTAAGCCGTCCATTTTCATCCCCACCCCGTACCAATTTATTCCAACAATTGTTTAAACCGTCCATTTGCTTTAAAAAGTCCCTTAAATATTTGTGCATGTGGTCTTGAACCTAATTATTAGGGGAATTTATTTTAAACGGAGAAAGCGTGACTTTTTTTTTATAGGCCGCTGATCGGCTTGTCTAACGATTATCGATTTAACCACTCGAGGACTTGGACACACTTTTTAACCCTCGAACGACTTACTCGCAAAGCTTATTTAAAAGTGAAATATGCGAAATAAACATGTACAACTAGATTAATAAATTAGTCTTGATAAAAATGTTGCAAGCAGAAAGATTGTATGACTTTTTATTTCGCAAGCGATCTTTTATGTTGCTATTTGCGATCTGTATACCAATTCGGTAAAAGCGACCACTTAATGGCCAGATAAAACTGTTCCGCCATTCCTTATCTCCAATTATAGCGAATATAAAGATAAATCCATTTACCCGGATAGACATTACGGGCAGGAGAAATGTCTGAAAGCCGGAATAAACAAGGCCTCGTCGTCCTCCGAAGACAATAAGAACGAGCCACTTTCAGCGCTCGGCAGTTCCAGTATACGAATGCAATATTCAAGTTGTTGCAACGCTGGCGCCGGTTTCGCGAGCCCACTCGAGGATTAAAATTTGATGACAATTCGTCCGAGTAGTTTGACGAGGCTCTCTCTCCCGGCGCGGCGGCGTTTAAATTTATAAATACAGTTCTAAACACAATTCATAACGAACATCACCGAAACCGAAACTCTAAACCGCCCCCACCCCCAAATGTCCAAAACTCGTTGTACAAGACCGAGCCACTTTCGCGTCGAATGCATAATTCGAGTTTGTTGCGGGGAGAAGGCCCCGGTTGAAAGCCCACTTAAGGATTAAAATTTGATGATATTCAGCCGCGCGAGTTAGTTTCGCTGTCACAAGGCTCTTTCCGTTTTTAAAAGCAAATGCACCGCTTGCGAGCCGTGAGCCAGCCGCGTGTGTTCCTCCTCCCCTCTCGCGCCGTGCGTCTGTTGGCATCGCGAACGCTCGTAAAAACGGTCGACTTTGCGAGGTTCGTTGGCGTCGCCCCGCCGAGACTTTGCGGGCCGCGATCGATCGGGAAAACACGGGAACCGGAAGCGCGAATTCGTCGGAAGGGACCGCGCGCGATCGAACGCGACCAGACAATTCCCAGTGCAGAAGATGTCGGCCGCGTCTTCGAAAAAAAGCCGAGCGCGAGACAAACAGGACGCTCGCGAATCGCGACGCCGACGCCGAGCAACGCTATCACGCGTCGCGCACCGATCCGTCCCGCGATCACGGACGCTTGTTCCGCCGTTTTGCCCGCCGACAGCCATTTCGCGACGCGGAATCCGACGGAACAGATCCGCCGGACCCTTCGCGTGCTTTCGAATGCGGGGTATCGAATCGAATCGAACGCGAGGCCGAATCGCGGCGTCGCGTTCCCAGCGATCGATCGGCCCGAACGAACTCGGATTTCCGAACGAGTTTTCACGATCGCGGACGCGACAGCACGGAACGGACAGAGAGAGAGAGAGAGAGAGAGAAAGGAAGAGGGGAGAGAGACGCTCGATGTTATGCGACACGTACCTTTTTCAATGCGAAACTCGCGCTCCTGTAGCCCTCGAGGCACGATGAGATAATCCAATATGGCAGAACACACACATGTCAAAACAAATCACTGAAACGAAACCGACGCAACGCCACCACGCAGCTTCGCACTGACACGCGTCCCCGAATGATTCCCGCGTGTCCTGGGTAGATCGAGGGTCAACGAATCGCCGATCCGTTCAGAGGATTCGCGTGTTCACCCCGATCGTAGTGTTCTTTGCGAATGGCCAAGGTCGCGTTCACGATTCGACAAGCTCGAGAACGATGCTCGCGCGACGATGCCTCGTCGGTAACTGACGCGAGAACGCGTCGCGCGCCACTCTTCGGCCACTCGCCGCTCCGGAACTAGCCGAACGTGACCGAACGCGCACGAACGCGGCGCTGTATCCGACGCGCCTGGCAAACGCGACCCGCTCGACACGGTCTGTTGTGCCGGCTGCATTCAAACGGCGCCGTGAATACTATCCCGAGCTGAAAAACACCGAAAAAGCATCCGGCAACGTGTTTTAACGATGCAAACGGCTCTTGACAGGGTAATCCACATCTCGCGAACAGTGTAGTGCGATTCTTGTTACTGTTTGCTGGTTTCTAGTTTTTATTGTTAACGCTGAATAAAATTGTAGCTCTTCTATACAGGGTGTCCCAAAATTCGTGAAAATCCCGAGAGGGGGTGGTTCCTGAGACCATTTCAAGAGATATTTTCCTTTGCAAAAATGTTATCCAAAGCCTACACGTATTTTAGTAGAGTATGTAGTCTGTCGGCTGTGGTGTTGCATGAAAGGAAGTTTGGTGGGGGAAGCAAGAATTTGAGGGGCCCCAACCGTGCCCACCCTGTGCCCACCCTTGCTTTAGGGGAACAGCGGCTAAGATCATTCACACTCAAATAAAAATAATATTTCAATCCTTCCCGATTAAAATTTTATAATGAAAGCTAAATGAGCGCGCAGTAGGTTGATTGGAGTATGAAAATAATTACGGCGACATATGCAGGGTGTACCAAAATTCCTTCAACAGCCGGAAATGGGAGCTTCCTCGGATCATTTGAATCAACATTTTCCTTTGCAAAAATGTTATCCGCGGCTTTGTTTTCGAGTTATTAACGAAAAACACGGACCAATCAGAGCGCGACCTAGAAGCGAGTTGCCACAGTCGGCCCGGCGCGCCAACTGTCTATTGGCCGACTGTGGCAACTCGCTTCTAGGTCGCGCTCTGATTGGTCCGTGTTTTTCGTTAATAACTCCTAAACAAGGCCGCGGATAACATTTTTGCAGAGGAAAATATCTCTTGAAATGGTCTCAGGAACCACCCCCTCTCGGGATTTTCACGAATTTTCGGACACCCTCTATAGGACGAAGATTACGTGCATCCGCGAAAAATTCAGTACGGTGACTTTTGGAGGGTGTACAATAAGATAGAATGGAGACAAGCGAAAATTGGGAGACGACACGGGATATTTGGCTCGAGTTCCGGGTGCACACGACCGTCTACGACCGTCTGGGAACGTGTTCGACCGTCTGCGACCCTTGTCTATCCTCTGCGTCCTCGACTCCTTTCTCTCCTCTCGAGGAGCGCTCGCGTGTCCTCGAGGACTCGTACGTGACTCTAATTACGATGCGTCGACAGAGTTTACCCAGCCCGAATCTCTCCGATTCCGGGAGCGAACGTGTCTCTATCACGACACCGGATTCCGAAAATCGATGTCGCACGTTCCTCGATCGTCCCGCGATTTAAAACACCTCGGGGACAGCTTTGACGGCTCTGCTGCGCCTCTCTCCGGCCGGCAGAGAGTCGTAAATGAAAACTCTAAGAACCGGACGCGTGGATCGATACTGGTTCTTTTCAGTGGCCGTGATTCCTGATGATGGGACAGTATGTACAGGGTGATTCTGGGAACTGGGAGAAGACTCTTTTTTAAAGTGATAATAGAAAACAATGATAGAGGAAGAAATCATGTGTCGTAATACGTCATAAATTTTTACGATCTTGCGTTTTATGTGGATGCACTGATGCACCCGCCGGGTGCGATCGCACTCTATTCTTCAATGCAGCCCATCTTTTTACTACTTTGATTTTGATAATTTTTTGTGAAATGATGGTAGATGGGTCCCTAATGATGTCTGCTAAATATTAGGCGTAGTTACTCGATAGTTTTAAAGATATGAACAATTGAACTTTCACGCAACCTGCTTACACGGCTAATGGAACTTCGAAAAGGTATGAAAGTTCAATTGTTCATATCTTTAAAACTATCGAGTAACTACGCCTAATATTTAGCAGACGTAATTAGGGATCCATATACCATCGTCTCACAAAAAATTATCAAAATCGAAGTCGGAACTTTGGGGTCCTTCCCTTGTAAGAGATATTAGGTTGCAAAGAAAGAAATGCAGGAATTTTGGTCGTTCATTTAACTGCAATGTTATACCAATAAATATTTACCTTTTTTAATGAGTTATATGTCATTTCAAAGCTTGCATTACGCTCCATTTAATTATGCTTTTGATATTCAATTTTACTCAAATTTTTGTTAAATTATTTGGCTTCTCTTTCAGGATGTCGCAACGCGAGATTTTCGCATTATTTTTTTCTACGAGTTCAAACTAGGCCGAAGTGCCGCTCAAGCGGCTCGGAATGTCAACGAAGTATGGGGCGAAGGAAGTGTCGACGAATGCACAGTGCAGCGCTGGTATCAGAAGTCTCGCGCTGGCAACCTTGAAGACAAACCACATGGCAGCAGTTGATTGACAACGAGCAATTGAAAGCGTTAGTGGAAGCGAACCGTTCGCGAGCTTGCTTCTGAACTAAGCGTATCGGCCATGCCTGTTTCTAACCACCTGAGAGAAATTGGGAAGTCGAAGAAGCTAAAATCCTGCATTTCTTTCTTTACAACCTAATATTACTAAAAACATATTTGTTGCGTCTCCGTTGCGCTGATCTCCCCAGTGTCGTTCGAATTATCTGACAGGTTTATCGTTCGATGAAATTTGATGAGAGATGTATTGGCTAGATTTACGGGAGGATCTTCTGTCCCCGAAGTGTGAAAACGTAGGCTTCTGAAACGTGAACAGCAGGAGGCGGGAACAATCGGGAAACAATGTCGCGTCCTGGCGGACTTCCTTATCCGACGATCTTTGCGTTTATGCAGGCGGCCTTGCAATATTCCTACGGCACGCGACTTTGGTTACACACAAAAGAGTATTGTCTACCGTTTCGACTTTATATACTCGACTCGTCGTTGCATGGCTTAGCTTGGGAAGAGAAAGAGGGAATACACCAGTCAGCCAGTCAGCCAGCCAGCCAGCCAGCCAGCCAGCAAACCAACCAGACAGCCAACCAGCCGTTCGTTATCGAGTGTTTGCACGTATTTACCGGGGGAAAAAAAGGATACAAAAGGCATAGAGAGACGGGAGAACCGGCGAACGCGTTGCCGGGAAGAGGAGCACGAGAGAGCGTCGATCGAGTTTCGAACAACTGCTCTCTCTTTCTTCGTCTCTCACCCTCTCTCTCTCTCTCTCTCTCTCTCTCTAGCCGAGATTCGAGATTCAACGGGCATCGTAATATCTTTTCATTGGATAATACGCCGACGGGAGAGAAAGCAGCGGGAAAGAAAAGACCAAGGAAACGAGGAAAAAAGCAGAGAGCGACGGCAACCAGAGACAAACGAACCTCTGCGAATCGATGGGGGGCGCAAGCGCGAGCGCCCGCGCACATAATGCCAAACGGTCGAATAGAAAAGCCAGAGATACATATTTCGAACGGTACAGGTACCGAGCTGACACGCGCATTCGTTCAGAAACGAGCCCCCGCTACAAAATAAAGCAACCCGTTGTTTGTAAACATGCTTATTCCGCGTCAAAGGTACCCGGAATAATTTACTTCGCCGCCATTATGAATCGGTTTCATCGTAGGATACAGCGATATTTTATATTCCGAACCTGTGGCTATGCGCTTTGTACTTCGAACGATATGTGCAGCTGAGAATTTTCGATTTCAAACAGATTTTCGAGGAATGGAGGACTACGTGATGTATCGGGCTACGTCCGAAGTCGGGTAATCGATTGCCGGCGCGTATCTCCTCGCAAGTTTTGCTCCGTTTCCCGCTCGGAGTTGGAAGAATAGTTTTATTCAGAGCGAGGACGAAGAAAACTCTGCCGGTTCTTTCGAGTCTCTCTCTCTCTCTGTCTCCCGGTTTCTTTCTTTTTCTTTAGGGTGACAATACACGGCTACGTCACACCCTACTCGCGGACTCGTCGCTCATGCTTCCACCCTTCATGGTTTCGCGACTCTTCAGCCCCTTTTGCACGACCTCTTGTTACACGGTTACCCTGCCCCCTTCTTCTCTGTTTAAGGCTTCGTTTAGGATGGGGTTACCGGTCGTTACGGCTAGTTTCGAGGGTACTTTTTTTCCTCCGCGCGCGTCACACGACGCCGGAACAGAGACCCGAGGCCCGACACGCAAAGTAGACGCATCAAAAGAAGAAACCCTCTCGCCAGACCGTTCCTTCTCAGAGACTCGTTTCGCTCGTCTCGAGCCTCGAACAAGCGGCGATCGTTACGAGGAATCCTGGCACGATCGTTTATCTCGCGGATCGAACCGATGTTTTGCCAAAATCATGCCACTTACAAGTAGGAATGGGATCAAGTACCTCGCGAACAGGTTCGAACTTTGATTGATTGATTTCGAACTCTTTATAAGTACTTCGAAAAACAGAAATAGTACTCGTATACTCGAACCTATGCCAGACAGTTTCGAACCTTTTACAAGTACTTTGGTAAACGGAAATAATACTTGCAAGTACATATATTCGAATTTAAACAGACACAATGAATTACCTTTTTTTATTTAGCAGAAACGTCGTTCATGTTTCCTTTTTGTATGGAGAGGGCCCCAGAAGCGCGGGGCTTAATCCAGGCCCTGCTTGTTAGTTGCTTCTTCGTGTCCCAGAATTTTTTCAGATTTTCTCGAAACCTAGAACAGTAAGAAAATCAGTCGCAAACATGAACGACCCCGTGTAAAAAATACATTTGCCAATTCCACGAATCGCACCAATCGAAAGAATATTTCCAACTTTGATGTTCGACCTTTAAACGTCCGTAGGACCCTCCTCCGAAACTTCATCGAACTATTGACGTTCAAATCGTTCTTTTTCGCCTCGAGTTAACTTTGTACATCGACGCTTCGGCTCTCTCGGGGGAGTTCGATTAATAAAAGTAGAAAGTCCGGTAAGTAACTTTCGATCTATAAGAGTCGACAGTTTCGTTCAACCCTCTGCACCAAAGGCTCGAGAAACTCTCTCTCTCTCTCTCTCTCTTCCTCTGTGCGTCGTCGTTTCGATTTCGTCTGGAGTCAATCGCCGCTGACGCACTGCGACAATTCGAACGGAGCTGCGTCGAGCCGCGTGTTTAACCTTGGTTAACCTTGTCGCTGTTAATATTTAAGGAGCTGTGCACATGTCCGTGCAGCGTGCTGACTCGGACTGATGCTCCAAAATCGATTGCAATCCTCACGCACGACTAAATTCGTCGAAAAGTCCGAATCATCGGCGATAAAACACAACTTGCGCGGATTGTGAACTGTGAAATTCGTTTAATTCGTTACAAATAAACCGCGAATCTTTACGCATTTACGAAGAAATTGGTTGGGTGAAATATACAGGGTGTCTCAGCTGAAGGAGGCCACCTAAATATCTCCTTTATTTTTTATGGCATAATTTAAATGGCACCGAAGGAGTTTACTTTTAATGTAACAAAGTCGTTAAGGGATGGAATCAGTTTTTATGTTACGCCTGCTTCGCACAATCAGTGCAAAACATTTTTATTTCGCATAAAGATCCGCAGTCTAGTTATAAATAAATAATAAACATTAATTTTTCAGGTTTCGGCCAGGTTTAGGGGATTCGGGAGCACCGCGCGTCGCGCGCCGGTTCGTGAGAACGTAGAATCGGGATTCGTTTCGTAGGAACTCGCAGGACCGACACCTCCCCCGGCAAGACAGAGGGTAGGGGCACGAGTAGACAGGGAAAAGGGGTTGAAAAGGTGTTGGTGATCGACGGGCAGCAACCATAGCACGGGGTAGAAAGAGGTGCCCGGTCGCGGGAACACCGCAGAGCTAGGTGTGCAGCGATGCGAGGAAAAGGATCAATGAGCAGGTTCAATAACCTGAAATCCACTTGACGTCCGACTCTGCCCATCGCATCGGCACGAGCGACTGCGTCGTTTCAACAACCAAAATAGATATTCATTTTCCAAGAGTGCTATTTTCCCAGCCAGACACAAATCCAATACCGGTGATTTAAGTGCTCGGGCGCCAAGCCGCGCGCGTTTCGGGTCAAAGACCCGCGAACGATCACACGCGACAGAGAAAGAAAGAGAGAAAGAGAGAGGCACAAACGACTTTCCTCGCGGATTCCGCGGCTCGACTGTGTCTCCGTTAGTAATTAAGCTGGGAACGGTGTGGAACATGGCCCTGGACACGTTCCCGGTCCGAGAAACCCAGCCGAACACTCCGGGAACGAGGTTACCGCACCGCGGTGCAGCGTCTTGCGTTTCACACCACATTACGGTCTTTAATAAACCTTTACAAGTCTTGCTGTCGGGATCTCGCTGTTATTTTCACGATTTCGCAGAACGAAGACTCCTTTGAAACCGGAGGGCCCTGAAGCTTGCGAACAGCTGCTTTCCCGCAAAGACGCGACTCTAATCAACGAGGACTTCAGCGCACGACACATTCCGAGCAGCGATACAATCGAACAGCACCCGGATAACCTAGACAACAGAGATATATAAGAATAGAGACGATGAATTGCCGGAGAAGAAGCCCCGGATAATCCTCTAGTCTCGGAAAGATTACGATCCGCCTGAAAATGAACTCGCCGAGATCGTTAAATCGGGAGCAAATAGTGGAGTTCGATACCGAGGATTTGACGTGTTGCCATCAGATGACGTTCATCAGCCCTCTGATTCGAAATATCCTGGTGATACGACCAGTGTTGTCGTTCCTGGGCGGCTGGCTCACATGGTCCCATTTGTTCTGGGTGGTTACCATGATCATGCTCGCCGCGAGCTCCTGGGCTGTCTTCTATTTCCTATTCGGCGACTTCATGTTTCCCCCTAACGACGGCTTCGGTATTTTTGTCCTAGCGATCTTCTCCTACGTGCTAGGCTGGAGTCTATCTTACCTGCCCTACCTTCACCTGCCTCCTCTATTCGGGATGCTGCTCGGCGGAATGATTATTCGCAATACAGGAATCTATAATATTCATCGAGACTTCGACGTGGTCGCCACTTCCAAGCTCAGAACGTTCTGCTTGACCTTCATCATGATACGCGTTGGTCTTCAGCTCTCGCTGACCAACCTGAAGAGATACTCGATGTTCCTGGTGATGCTGGCGCTGGTCCCATCAACCGTCGAGCTGATCATCCTCAGCATCTGCTGCAGAACTATCCTCGGTTATCCCTGGGACTGGGCCTTCATGGTCGGGTAAACCGACGATGGACACCGCTATCGTAGAACTTCTCTGTTTTTTTTTCATTATTTTTGTAATCCTCGTTGGAATCTCTGGTGAATGTATCGGGTTGGTGAGAAACTATTATCACGGCTCTCTTTTTAAAGGACAACGCTCACATGCCTGTCCCCCGTGGTCACCATAGGCTGCGTCCTAGCCCTAGCTGAACAGGGCTACGGCGAGGACAAGAGCATGGCCAGCATCCTGTGCACCGCAGCCTGCATCGACGACGTGAACATCATCGCCGTCTTCGTCGTCTGCTTCTCCATCGTATTCGGAAACGGTAAACAGCGAAACTTCTTGGCATCGCCGAGCTCGTGACCAAGCACTTCCGAAGTTCTTCCGAGAAAAGATCTATCTTCTTCTACCATTCGTTCCCGACCTCCGGAACTTCTTATCTAGCTCGTTTATTACCGGACTGCGGATCTGTGCGCGAAATAAAAATTGTCCGAATCAATTATAAAAGACAGCATCTCCGGCCTTTGTGTCCTTGACAGGTTTTAGGGTAGATTTCTGTAGTTGTAAGTTTTGTGCTTCACTTTTCAGTTAGGAGCAAAACTTATCACACATACTTAAATCAGAATAACTTTATTATGAATGGACCAAACGACTTGGATTTCTCTGTAAGGCTAGAAGAATTAGTTTAGTAAATGACGTCTAAAAGATATGTTGAGAAAATGCATTTGGTCGGAATTGTGAAAAACAATAGTGAACATTGATTTTTATATGTGTTTGGTCAACTTGTATATAATTATACACGCTCCGAAAATTTCATTGAAATCGGTTAATTGGTTTACGAGTTATAAACGATCAAAAGTGGTAAAAATTGCAATTTTTCAAGATCTTCGGCCTTTCTACCACTTTTCGTTTATAACTCGTGAACCAAGTAACCAATTTGAATGAAATTTTCGGAGCGTGTATAATTTATCCGAGTCGATCAAACACATCTATTAAATTTTCGTTATTGGCCCAACTAAAAAAGTCGTAAAAATCAATTTTTACTATTGTTTCGCACAACTCCGACCAAATGCATTTTTTCAACATATTTTTTAGACGTCATTTACTAAACTAATTCTTCTAGACAAAGAAGTTATTCTGATTTAAAGTGTGTGTGATCAGTTTTGCTCCTAACTGTATACTCTGAAGCTCGATCGATGCATAAACTGAAATTTTAGAACCACAGACTTCTACTTTGCTCTCTGTGAAAAAGTGTGTCAGAGCACTGGGACATCCAAAGACTGCAAAGGCAGCAGAAAGCTGAATCTAAAGCCGAGGATTTTCAGGTGATCCCCGAAGCGAATGGTGGCTCTACATACCAGTCGGCCTCCGAGACCTTCTGCTGGGTACCGTCGCCGGACTCGCCTTCGGATTTTGCTTTATCTTCTTCCCGCATCGGAGCCACGTGAGGACGCTTATTGTTTCAAACCTCTTCCCTCCCGTTGTACAGATACCTTCTCCGGTTTTCACTGGCCTTGTCTCGTTTCCCAACGAACTAGAAATACGCGACCTGGCACCGTGTGATCGGCATGATTCTTGGGTCGTTGATGTTCGCGACAGCCGCGACGAAACTCGCCGTGTCCGCTGGAGGATTCCTCGCTGTCGTTGTCTTCTCGATCACCGCCATCACTGGCTGGAGGGTCTTGTCCTCCAACTTCCGGGCGAGTGTCTCTTTGTCGTAATCTTTTAATCAGAAAATAAATCTAATCTTTTCAATGACTCGTTCCTCGAACTTTGCAGTCGGAGCCGTTTCGAAAAGCAGCGTACGTCCTCTGGCATCTGGTGCAGCCGGTACTGGTCGGTGTGATGGGTGCTGACATCGATTTAGCTTTCTGGAACATGCCCAGATTCGGTCTTCACACTCTGTGCATCTTCTTGGGAATTATGGTACGCTGTTTCAATTATTTTCTCTTTTTATTGTGCGGGCACAGATTTTATTTTGCTTGGAAACAGGCGCGATGCATCACCACTTATGGGACGGCATACTGGGCGCCATTTTCCTGGAAGGAAAAGCTGTTCGTCGTTGTTTGTTGGATACCGAAAGGCACTTTGCAGGTACGTCATTGTTGATGGCAGGCTGCGGATCTTTATGCATTTATAAATTTACAAATTTACAAAGGCTTGTCGAATTTCTGAAAACAATTCTACACATTGTAGCGAGACACCCAAAAATGTTATTCCATTTTTAAGGCGGCCCTGGCACCATTGGCATTCGAACGTCTGAAGTCCATACCGGAGAACGAAAATCTCCAAATGGCTATGGACGTGATGAAGATATGCGCGGTCGCAGTTTTCTTCTTGGCTCCGATCGGAGCCTTCGTCATTACCTTCAGTGGACCTCGTCTGCTCAATCAGATCACCGTCGAAGAAAAGGAATTAAACTATTTAAAGAAACTCAGTCTCCTACCGACCAGCAGAAAGAGATAATCCGCTTAAATTGATCGATTGTCAATCACAGATTATATTAGAACGCCCGAAATCGCGCCCGCTTATCCGTTGTATTATTAATAAGAAACGGTTTGGTCAAATCGTTTTGAATTTCCCGCCGAATACACGTCGGAAAGATCTAATGGCGCCATCCACGAAAAAACGCTCAAGTTGTTAGCCGAATTATAGTGCAATCCATGATCGATAGATGGCACAGGGTTATGTTTATTGTTATAACAGCTGGATCGTTCTGCCGTGGATGATGCCCCGTGTGTTTTCTAATTTTTATTTACATTGTGCACCCGTGCGACTTGGATGGAATCAACAATTATCCGCGCACAAGATTGAATTCATTTCTACGTTATAGCTCGCCCGAGTTCCAGAAAAGCACCGTGTAGATCGTGAGTTATTAACATGTAATTCGTTATTCAGTTACGACAATTAATTCGCGCGATATTTCAGTCCCGTTGTGTACGAAAGTCTAGCGATCATGAACGTGCACAAGATGATGTCGATAACCACGAAAGACTCCGAAATGAGGGACAGCGAAGCCAGAGGGACCATCAAAGTTATAGATCGTCCAACGTTCATTCTAAAAACCAGAGAAGGCGAGAGCAGGGCCGTTTCACCGAGTCAACGAAACGGTGGCAACAAGCAAGTGCATTTTCATTTTGTCCGAAAATCCGACTATTCTGAATGACTTTATATTTAATCATTTACCTTGCAGGAAAGAGACCGAGTCTTCCAACGTTTCCTCGAAGATTCCCGAACGTACGTATTCTTTCCCTTTTGTAACACTAAACCTACCACTGCCAGTCGAAAGACCGGTTTTATATTTTTCATCTTACGACTATTGGAATTATCAAGTTGCTTGCATAGAAATTGATTTGATAAATTTCTTTCTAAATCTAAATAAATAGAACCTTGTCATTTTCGCAAGCTGCTAAAACTTACTATAGTCTTACAAGATTACAAATGGTTGTAGCCTGCCGTACCCTGCTCTCGCCATGCGTGGAGATGACAACCAGCGTCAAGTTCATGGACGAGAACATGCAGCTGTGTGAAAACTCTCTGGAATACCTGTACGATCAGCAAGACTTCTTGGTGGTAGGATGTCTAGGAGCCCAGGGTGTTGGGAAATCTACTATAATGTCTCTCCTAACATCGAATTACGCGTCTGTATCATATCTCACCGCGACAAGCCTTATCTTGCCATTATAATAATAATTGATTTTTCAGGTCGAACGTATTCCCGGTTCAGGATATGTCGCACCACGAAAGCGGCGCGAACTGTACATCCGGTATCGATTTCTTCGTAACGAAAAATCGTGTGATATATCTGGATACCCAGCCGATACTTTCTGGATCGACGATAGACTATTCGATCTCGTACGATCAGAAGAAACCGACCACCGATTTCGCGAACATCGAGACCAACTTGGAGCTGCAGTCCTTGCAGTTCGCAGCGTTCTTGTTCTCAGTTTGTCACGTTATCATCTTTGTACAGGACTGGATCATTGATCCGAATTTAGTTAGGCAAGTGTAGCATCGTTCCCAAGCTTCCTGAAACCATTACAATCGCCAATGTGTTCGTTGTTCTTCCGAATACAGGTTCTTACAAACCGCAGAAATGTTGAAGCCTTCGTCAACGAGTAACATGGATCAAGACTACGTCGAGTATTATCCTCACATTGTGTTCTTGCACAACAAGGCCGAGTTGCAGGACTTCACTCCAAATATTACAGAGAAGACCAAGGTGGGATTCAATTTTGCTGAAGTCAAGCGTGCGTCGATAATTCTATAATATTAATAATTGCAGGACTTTTACAGTAAAGTGTTCTCTGCCTCGAGATTGCAGACTCACAGCGGTTTGGACATGAGTTCTCAATCGACGGACGCTAGCTTGAATTTATTCTTCATACCGGAGATCGTGAACGAAGGTATGGTGCAATATCGAGTCGCGTAGATTCAATTTGTAAAGCAAGATCGTTTCGTTTAGAATCTGCAATGCGCCAGAATGAGAAGAAACTGATAGAACGATTGAAAACGAAGATACACGGTGTCAGCAGGAATCCCATGACACCGACCACTCTGACCGAGAAAAATTGGTGAGCACTATGAGCACAGTCTTCTCAACTCTTTGCAGGCTAAGCTAGTTTGACTTTGGAATTCGGACGAGTCACCTTGTACAGAATATTTTCGTCAATCGCAGTCAATTCGTGCAAAGGGTTAAATCAGTAACGAGCAACCCGCGGATACCAAAATTGCGAGTCGCCGGTTGCTCATCACTGAGTTAAATCATTGACTGTATGAACCTGTAAATGATTATCAAACGATTCAGGTACCACTACGTGTCGAGGGTGATGGAAGCGATCAAGAAGAGTCACCTCTCCTCCGAGTACGGAAGATTGATGCCCTAAATCTCTGCCGTTCATGGCAGAAGTATACAATACCTGCACTCGTCCTCGAGTGCGTGACTGAGGACTGGTCTCCAGATGACGGCCGCATAGTGAATCACAGAAGCGGTACAAGTATCGGGGACTGAAAGCTCGCTGAAGACACGGAACACGAAGGGAGAATAGTGACTTGTTCTTGTTGAAAATAATACACAGTACGTGCATAAATAACATGTACGCGTTTCAATAAATCAACAGAAGAAAAGAGAAGGAATTCATTTACTGAAGCGAAGACCGTTCGCTCGTTGCGAAACGGCGAGAATTCGAGACAATTTAAGAGTAATCTTCCTGTTCGCTGTCGGCCTGCTGCATCGATGCCATCTGCGCGACAGCTTGCAATTGCTGCCACTGTTGCTGTTCGGCGACCGCCTGTTCTTCTCGCGCCTTGGCGAACAATTCCTGTTGCTGTCTGAGCAACTCCTCCTCGGGGATACCTAGGTTCTCTAGCCTGGTGCTTTGTCGTCTTCGTTTCGCCGCGACGGCCTTGCAATCCCTTAGAACCGCTTCCGCTTCCGCGCTGTAATCGCCGAAGCCGAGTTTCTCGAGCGCCTGTAGAACATGCTCCGCGTTTATAGTCTTCTTCTGCTGCTGGTTACAGATCTCGTTCGCTTCGGACGAAAGCAGATGAATGAACTCCGTGCAGCAGTTCAGAATCAGCTCGCGAGACTCGTTGGCCACCCGCACATGCGGCAGAATCTCTTTGATCATTTTATTGATCGACGCCCGTGGCAAGGTCAGCTCGTCATCCTCGGTCGGCGATATCGTAGCCGAGGCCATGCTCTTTTCTGCAACAGATACTTCCGGTTACTACATGTCCGCCATTGATAATCCTCACACCTCAGATAAAATGACGCCTCACGCTTTTCGTCATACTGTTTGGTACGCACACGTTCGCGCAATTGTTTGTCGCTCGAAAATATCGACAGCTTATCGTCTTATCGGGTACTCGAGCCGATCTTGCGTACCTTCGTAGCAAGATTATTAGATAAATCGCGGATCGATGGGAGTGGGTCGTATACCAAGCAGTTCGTCGATCGAGCGTGGGTCATAACACGAAAATGAAATGTTCGCGAGAAGTTCGTTGCTGAAAGCGTATTGTTACTGCGCGTTGATCGTCTCGTTGAATCTATCGGGTGATCAACATGTCGCAAGTGCAATAGAATTTTTCGGCGCAGTAAGGAACTTGAGTGTGAACGTTGTACGCGACGAGAGATACTCGGCGAGCGAAAATGTGTACAAGTCCCTGAAACTGAACGTGTCTTGGCTGCCTCCGAGCAGCGCGAGGCAACCGTCGTCTTATAGGTAATGTCCGTCGTCGAGTAGGCAAGAGGATCGTACGATAAGAGCGTAGAAATATTTTTAAATTGTAATTGGACGCGTCTCGTCTTGTTTGCGTTTATTGTAGCATAATTATCATGGACGCGCGAACCGAGGACGAAACGACGGCCGTCTCAGAATGTCCGGAAGGCGCGATTTTTCAAGTGTTGGACAACGGTCAGCAACATTATGCGTTGCTGCCAGCGAACAGCATGTCGTCGATCGGTATGCCCGATTTACACATCATACCGAATTGCACCTACAAAGTACAAGTTATCGCGAATCCGAGAACAAAATCTATGAGAAAACCCGCGGAAGTAAGTTCTGATAATATATAATTGTTCACATAATTTTAGAGCGCGTGCACTTTGTTACGCTGAGTCATAAAAATATTTGCAGGTACTCTACACCGTTCCGGAATGCATCGGCCGTAAATGCACCTGCGTCAACGCTAAATCAACATTGCCTATTCCGAAGTTAAATGTTACTACTCGAGAAAACGAAATGATCATGGACTGGAGCAGCTCCTCGGACACGTCAAAGGTCCATTATTATGTAATCAGGTAATTAGAATTATTTTTTTCTTTGAATTTTGTATACCGTACAAAGATATTTATTTCTGTATCGAAGTAAAGTGTTCATAGTTAAGCGTATTAACTGTTGCAGCGTCGGTGTGCCACTACTAACTTCGAAGAAAGGCCTGCTAATTTACAATGTAACGCAAATAGGACGTGTAACCGCGAAAACGACCAGCTTCTCGTGGAACATAAAGTCCAACGATCAACGCGTACAGCTAACAATAAGAGATGGCTACAAGTTGATGGTCCATGCTTTGAACGACCGTGGTTGTGCTGGAACAGATGGGACATTTATATTACGCTCTTTATTATCAGAAACCACCGAAACTATCGATAAGAACTTGGTAGAGTATCAGCTTGTTTACTGAACGCTTTGTAAACAAGCGCTCACGAAATCGATGTATTTACTTTCCAGAAGTGGTTGATATTCGTCGCGGTAATGGGAGCCTGTTGCGTTTTATTCGCTGTTTTCAGCTACTGCGTACTGTTCCCTAACACGCTGTACTGCGCAACATATTATAACAGGGAAGCTAGGTAAACATAACAGGAATATACGTAAAATCCTTATGTATAATAAATTGAAGATAATACTGTTTGCTTTCAGGATACAGAGCATCCCCAAGTGCAAAAGCCAATGGGCAGAGACGGTTCTTCGGAAGAATAACATTCTGTATTTCCTACCAGAGACAGAGGTAAAACGAATCAATGCGAAGTAAATTACTTATAAATTTCTCGCTGAGTAAGAACACCGAAAAATTGAGGCCTGTTGTAGGAGGAGCAGAAGGGAGAAACGGACGCGTTGGAAGCGCCGTTTAGAAGCGTAACGCTCCTACGCGAATTAGGGAACGGACACTTTGGTAAAGTGTATCTCGGTCAACTGGACGACACCACCGACACTATGGTGGCCGTGAAAATGTCCCAGAACGACCACGCTTCGATCGAGTCGGAGGTGCGTCGAGAATTCTTAGAAGAAATCGAGATGATGAAGAAGGCAGGAAACCATCCGAACTTGGTCAGCCTCGTCGGCTACTGTGTTCAACCGGACAAACCAATATGTATTCTCCTGGAGTACATGCAAGGCGGAGATCTGCTCTCTTACTTACATCTGCAACGAAAGAACCAAGCCCAGAAACTCGCTCACAACCATGGAAACACGTTTGGATATCTGTCCGACACGAGTGTTTCCAAAAGTATGTACGCATATGAGGTTTATCATTATATGCCTCGGTTTCAGTTTATATTCATTTTCAGCCGTATACATGAACATAAGCTCTGCAGTGTCCAACAAAACTTATCTGAATATTTTGAATAACCACTGGGAGGAAGGGAACCGTTTAGACGAAACAGAAAAGCTTCAATTCCTGAAGTTTGCTGTAGATATCGCTACAGGCATGGAATATCTGGAAAGCAAACAGATCGTTCACAGAGATTTGGCAGCGAGGAATATTCTTGTTGGAGCAGATTCTACTTTGAAGGTATAGAAATAGTAATAATATTGTAGGATTCGATCAGCACCTCTTAGAATATTGAATTTTAACGTGTGATCTTTAGATTTCTGACTTTGGGCTCTCACGTAGTGGTATATACGTGATAAACAGTAGCAATGGTAAAACACATCACCTTCCCATAAGGTGGATGTCACCAGAAGCTTTGCGTGACCGTTCGTTCTCATCGAAAAGCGACGTATGGTCTTTCGGAGTTGTACTGTGGGAAATTTGCACTTACGGTGCTTTCCCATATTCGAACCTGGAGAATGATCGTTTGTTGCGCTACATAGTTAAAGAGGATGGACGTTTAGAGCAACCTGACAATATTTCCAATGATATTTACAGCGTAATGCGTTCCTGCTGGTCCACAGAGCCCGAGAACAGACCGAATTTCACGCAGCTGCTGTTAGAGCTACATAACCTAATCAAATCGTGCATCTGTTCTCAACGATCAGCATCTAACCCTTGTTACGCATTGCCGCTTTAAACAGATAAACGTTTCGAACAAGAAACATAACGAAGCCGATTGTGTAGAGATTTAAATTTGAGGTTAAATGATCACTTACAATTTGCTGTCACTGACGATGAACGACGACCGAAACTGTTTTGATTTTGAAAAGCAACCGAATCGACCGAAGAACACCGTCGAATATCCGTCCGTTTTGAAAACTTTGTTGATACAATTCTTGAAAATAAAAATAGATTTTATTTACATTCGTAACTGTGAGTCATTTTTTACGTATCTACCTATGACATTCGTCAAAACAGACAAACGTAAATAACAGGCGATGTAAATTCTGGCAGAAATTCTGTATGTACCAGTACATTTACTCGGAAGATTCTGTATTGGACTGGTGGCGGGTTCGCAAACTAATATTTCCTATCTCATGTGTAAAACCAGTAAGACAAGGACAGAGAACGGCTCACTCATGCTACCTACTTTTTAGCGGGATTTCGGGTCCCCTGGTAAGTAAATATTAGGCGAACGTGATATACAAGTTGGTATCCGACAAGGACAGACGTGAGTTTACTACATAGAAAGAAGGACAGACGAGAACTTCGAAATAATATGGAAATTCATTAATAAATGAATTTATTAATAATGCTCTTATTAGGAATGGTTTATAAATATTTGAAATTTGGGGAAAAATATATAAAATGAACCTTTAGAGCTATTTTGACATACATTTTTTAAAATATTGCTATTTTATTATCAACCTATTAAAGGCGTACAGTAAATATTCGATGGACGCAGGGGCCTCGGGAAGGGACACATTTTTTTTTCCTTCAAAGACCGAGCCGAACGTATAGAAAAACACAGCTCGTGTAAACAGAGCGCGGCCGATTTCAGCAAAAAATAGCGTAGCAACGAGACCGCTTCATGTAATAAATGAAACTTGTTTGTTTTTACTTATTTTTAATGAAATTTTACCAACATATTTGTGTCATTTTTCTGATTAAAATGATACCAAACAAGATACAATTTGGCCCACATGTGAAGTATAATGTATGTTCGTACCGTCAATTAAACCACTAAATGTAGTTGAAATTATATCGTGTTTAGTGTTATTTCAATCAGAAAAATAACGCGAAGTTTTGTAATTGGATTAGTAGTGGTTCACACCGATATACCCGACCCGAGGTCAGATTACGCGGCATATTTACATTTTGTCGAAGTTGCAAGTCACGTCTTTTCGATTTTTCAATCCGATCGAATGATGAGCTATTTTTTGGATCAGCTTGCGCATAATATCAAATTATAGTATCACAGACATTGTAACATCGTTCTCCCGTAAAACACAATCTAAATTCCGGTTCACGAATAAAAGAAACAACCGGATACTTTCCGATTCAAATAATGCGCTGGACCGGCGAGGAAAGCAGTGACGGCGGCCATGTTCCCGGCGTGGTCGGCCAGATGGCGATAGGTGGTCGGTTTTCTTGCAGAAGTATCAGTATGGCAGCTTCCGTTCCGCAGAGTGTTTTCAAAGTGCGGCCGAGCGTTTGGTAGATCGCGTCGCGACGAGAATCATTGACTCGTGACTCTCGATAGAATCGTATCAAGAAAAAAACCAACATCCTCTCGTGTTCTAAATGATTGTCGTGTGAGTGGTACGAGTGTAAGAAGTGTGGTGTATAATACGAACAACGAAACCGAACGTACCAGCCCACCGGGTTGCCTTCGCGTTTACGTCCTGTGAGAATAACACTGACACCGAACCGGCGATATTTCTGTGAAACCTTCTGCTACTGGGAATGTTGAAGGACTTGCTTCTCGTTCGAGTATCCTGCCAAGAGGTGGGTAAGTTTTGTTTGTCGTTTAAAACGTAGACGGGGTTTCGTCGCGTTTCGTTGCGTTTCTTGCAACGTAAAGAGCCGATGTAGATCAAGGACGATCGGTGCGGATTTTACGGAGAATCCAAAAGAATTCTCTCTCGGCTTTGATCTGTATCGGTTCGAAATTCCGAGGAGAGGCCGGCACTGCAGCCACACCAGCCGAACCGCATCTGCATTTTGTGGTATACGTGTCCGCGAATGGCGGTGCGATTATCGATCCCCTGGAGTAGTCGGGCTGCGAGGCCGTCTTCGTTTCGAGGTCACGGGGACTCGTGCCCGCAACCCTCACTCTCGATCTCGATACATTTTCGATCTTCCCATCGGAACCGTCCATGTAACCTTGTTTAGCCACGCCACCACCCTAACGAAACCGGAAGCGGTCCGATGATCGCCGACTTCCGCGAATCTACGCCCCTAAACACAGAGAGAATCTATCTGAATCTGTCGAACGTCGCGATCGAAACCGATCTCGCGGATCCACGCACGGCGATCCACAGAGCTCCTTTCTCGAACATGTTCTCCCATATGGCTCGTGCGTTTCGATTCTACGGAAGATCGAACGAAAACGTGGAACAGTCGAACACACACACACACACACCGATATATATGTGTTATACATTCATGCGAGTACGTGTGTATATATATTGAAGCATCGGCGGTTCATAACGGTGAATCCGTGACCCGTTGCTCGAGAAGACACATTAAACGTTTAACCTTTCACCGGGGCGGTAATTAATTCGATTAAAGCGACCGCTTTTTACCTATACTCGTATGCTGTGCTCGTCCATTTCATATTTCCACCGTTAGATGTCGTTTATATCCGCTAATTATAAATGCGGATCCTCGCGCATTTATAGATCCCGACGACCTACGTTCATAGATTTCGAATCGGGTGTAAAGCTGCGACAAAATTGTGCCGTGTGTCGCGCTCCGGAATCGAGGAAGATAGGAGACGTGCAATAATAGAGTTTTGCTGCACTGGTTATATAAGATACACCGAAACAATGACCTAATTTTAGAGGCGTTCGGCTCGAATCCACGCAGACGTGGAGCCTCGTTTCCGGTCGCCTTGACCATGACGATGAATCCTTTCGAAACCGCGACACCGTGAATCTGTCCAGCCGATTATCTAACCGTCTATCATTACTCCCAACTCTCTAGCTTATCAATTATCTATTAAATAAAAAACCATCCACGCTGTAGTTACACGGTAGAACATCGATTATTATACGATGTCTCTATTACTCTAACTAGCTGCACGTATGTAAACAGCGTGATCTAATGCGTTCGATACGCGACACTTTTTATTCTACGAATCAATAAAGGTACGGTTTCTCTCCGCAACTGTGGAAACTACGGGTGTGCAGAGTCGCAGTTATAGCAGAGGTGTTTACTCATCTTCCACAAAATGGTAGATAAGGAATAGAAGCTTCTAGCTTGATTTATTGTTTTATTTTTAAAATCAAAGTTGTGAGGTCCAATATTTAGAAAGTTTTAAGAATGTCTTTAAGAATTGGACATTCGGTATCACTGTGCAGTGGTAGGGACAAAAGTGTAACAGTTACGGTAGACGTCCTTGTCACAGTTACGGAGAGTAGTAACTGTTCTTTTTTTTTTTGTACGGATTTGTACGGATAATCGAGGCTGTACTGTTACGTATATTTTCCAAACTGAATCTAGGAGAACGTTAACGTTAACCATCACGTAAACAATTTCCTGTAGCGGCTCCATTGGCAATGGACCTTAATGCGCTCTCCTATTATTCAATGCACCCGCCGCTGAATTGAAACGAATTGACGCTACCCTCGAACCGTGGAAACACCCACGTCGCACAGCGGGACCTTTCGTCCAAATCGGAGACAAAATCAAAGAACTTTCGATAGAAATGAGGTAGAGCGATGAAATTTTTTAAAAATTAAAGCTGAAACTTTGCAGAATATGGGAAAAATAGGGAGATTATGGTAAGAACGTTTTTTAACGTTGAGAAAATTCGTTAAACTTGCACAATTTCGAGAAAATTGTGGTTTTTCCAATATCACGCGCGGAAAATTTTTTTTTGAACATGCAGTACTTCATTTCCCGTAGATTTTTACCACGTTTTTATCAGCTCGCTTTCTTTTCACGCTGATTTCAAATCTGGTCTCAAAATTTTTCTACGACCTCAGGATATTGCAAAATCGATTTCTTGAAATTCTACATGTTTAACGAATTTTCTCAAGGTTAAAAAACGTTCGTACCATAATCTCCCTACATTTCCCATATTCTGCAAAGTTTCAGCTTTAATTTTAAAAAAATTTCATCGCTCTACCTCATTTCTATCGAAAGTTCTTTGATTTTGTCTCCGATTTGGACGAAAGGTCCCACTGTGCGTCGCTCCTTGCGTTCTGCAGTAATTCGCCGTTCCCTCCGTAACGTCTCGCGGTTCTTTCTTCGGACGCAATTTTCTTCGTGACATTTTTGGTCTACTCTACCAATTTGCACAGCTTATACTTATTATAATCACGTGAAAGCTCTCTTGAAACCATGCTACATATATCTGATAAAAACATTTTCGATCAGATTGCTAATATGTAACTAGACTGCGGATTTTATGCATTTATGACAAAAATGGACACGTACAATGTAAAGCAGTGGACAAATTAACAAGATTTAAGGGCATCGGTGTATTAATTTCAGCGTAATAACACAATTAAAAGAAGAAAGAAATTTCTATGTGGCTCCTGTGACTTTGAATCGGTGCAAACATTTTATCGTGGTTCACCCGGTATAGAAAATGAGTGCTATCAGCAGAGAACGAATGAGATAAGAATAGGATCGTGCTGATCGGTTCAGAAATTCTAAAAAATGATTTATATTTCTGTGTTTTTTTATGGAGCTGTAATTCATCGGTCATGTCCTCCAGCACGTGCGATACGAACTGGAAAAAGGAAGTTGTGCAATGCGGATAGGAATTTATTGTAAGCCATAAAAACAATGTTCATATTTTCAGTCAGCTTATTGTGTTCTTCTCGAAGTTTAATATTACATACTTTTAATGCCATCTTCATTTTTACGAGACAATCAGTGTGCTCTGTATAGACTTCTCTGCCGATCACAATTCGTGGTTCACCCTGTATATACCTTCTGAACAGGAAACCAGAATTTTGACGAGAGCGAGCCCCGAATAAATTTTAGTTACCGGTATCTAATCGGTCGCGATTCGAATAAGAACTATCGACTCTAGCCGAGGTCGGGACTGAGAAATTTTCCACGACAAATATTTTGGCCTGTATATCTCTGTGCGTGTGTAAACAATTTTTAATCGGCCGCGGGACAACAATACGCGCAAACAAATCTGTCGCGGTCCGGTTTTGCCCGGTATACGTCTCGTTCCGTCTTTATAATCTTTTTGCCATGTTTCAGCATGTTACGACGCTTGTTATTCAACGATTCGCTCGTTATCAGCCACCCGAGTAACTGTTTTACAGTTAGCGCGTATCGTGCGATTTTGCAACTCCGGTTTGCCGCAGAAAAACACGCGGATTTCGAACTTAATAGAGATATTGTTTCAAGTTACATAGTATGATTACTCCGGTACAGCTTACCGGTTTCGTTTCTCTGGGAATTACGAAATAAACCACACGTAAGTTCCGCTTTTAGAGGCACGTGTAAAAAAATTATTTATATAAAAGAAATTTTTAGAGAGGTACTAAGACGTACTAAAAAGTATAAAATAAGTCCTGAGAATTTTGAACAGCTATGAAAATAGTTGTAAGATTCAAAACGAAAAACGTGGGGCGCATGCAATAGATAATTATTGATGCATGGACAGTTCACCTAAGTCGACAACAACTTTATTGCACTGCAAATGATATGAACTGTTGTCCGAGTTTTCTCAACAGCAGCTACTTCTCTACACTCCTTACTATTATGTATATCTTGCGCCCCACGTTTTTCGTTTTAAACCTTACAAGTATTTTCATAGCTATCAAAAATTCACAATCACAAATTTTCAGGACTATCTGCATGGGACTAGGAAAAATTATTTTATACTTTTTAGTCTGTCTTAAAAACGTGGTATATTAAAGATGTTTTTAATTTAAATAATTATTTCCATGTGTGCTCCCGCGCTCCTCTTGAATCAAAGTGCCCCTACGATAATTCCAATAACCACCTTTAATTCGAGTCGTAAAACGTTTAAACATTCCTACGGGAAAACATTCTAAGATCCAGAAATATAAATAGAAAAGGGATTTTCTACAACTTTTTTATTAGGGCCCTTAAAGAAAATTTAAAATATATGTTTTGTAGATCTATGTTAGTTATACACATGCTGAACATTTCATCCAAATCGATTAACGTACACACGAGTTATAAGCGTTTAAAAATGGTGAAAATCGTAGTTTTTAAAATCCACAGAATCGTACAACTTTCGATGCCTGTCGTTTCTTCCTGCGTCAACCGATTCCGATGAAATTTCCATCATGTGGATAACTAACATAGATCTACAAAACATAAATAAAACAAATAAGAAAGTTTTACAAAGCGCCTTTTTTTATCTTTGCATATGTAACCTTGTAAATTATAATTTTTCGAAAATCTCGCACATTATTTCACAAACCAATGCTTTCAAATGATTATAAAAAATGAGGTCGCGTTTGGTACAATTGTAGAAAAGGTTCTTTTTTAAAAAAGGAAAATGGTAAAAACTGCTAGCGCCGTCAACTCGTGAGAAGCTTGTTAAACAAAAGAACGATTCCCAGCGACGCGGGTCGCGCAACACATTTTAATTATCTAATTAGTTAAAACATATAAATTCAGGGAGATTATTAGAAATTTCATTGAAATATTTTGGTGTCTCGAAGCCGGCAATATTGTTTGTCGTTGTAGGATAGAGTTTCGCGGAAATCGGGATCTATGTATAGGAATTACCTATTGATTATCGAAACGCAAAATTGCTGTTGGCCAGTGTAATTTGCAGAGGCTCGCACATCGGATCCTCGCACAGTGGTCTAAAACGCGAAATTTAGTGACATTTTGGTATTACTTCTAAGCTATTAAAGATATCGACGTGAAATTTGGGGTGTAGGATATTAACATGTAATCTTTTTTAATAATGTATAATGTGGTATACTTTTCGCTTATGTAATAGTTTTTTTTAACTATGTTTTAAACATATTTACAAATTTAACAACTTTTAGCAAATTTTTTTGAAACGGAATACATTCAGCTTAGTCAATATATTGTTTTTCTAAATTTTGGAGAAATCGCTATTTGAATAAAATTTGTTTCTTGATTTTCCAAAGCCTCCGGAGAAAATTTATCTGATCCTTATAAATTCACAATCTATAGTACCTGCATAATGCACAAAGTGAAATGTAAACAATAATAAAATCTATTGCAAAATTTGCCACCGAACAGACAAACAAACAAACAAGAAAGCGAGCTAATAAAAACGTGGTAATAAATATAATAAATTCAGATATGTATACGGAACGCCTCCATTCTTAATAAATAACAAATAGCAGAATAATAAAGGAAGAAATGTTGAACACGGAAAATAGTTAACGTAATAAATGTCCAACTATTTATGTACTTACCAAATATTAGTGGAACGATATGTTTTATCACGAACGAGATATAACAAACACAAAATATAAACGCAAACACGCAATATAACAAACACAAATTATATAACAAACACAAATTATATAACAAATACAAAATATAAATTACTGTAAACAACGTATGACTCGTGCTGAGTTAAAGTATGTTGCAGTGAGTGTGTGATGATGAACGAAGTGACAACAATATAAGTTTGGAGTAGGCGTGAAATTGTCGATCGGGCAAACCAATTCATCGATAGCATTTTTTTCTGAATATTGGTGGGAGAAACGGTCGTATAAGATGATTGTTTAAAACGTATACAACGCGCGTTCGGAGAACTATACTTAATTCTCCTTGTATATTAATATAAACTGTACTAAACGATGGTATAATACTGAACTAATGCATAAAGTATACTGAGGTACGCACTAAATATAAACTGCACAAAACAAAATTTAAATAAAGAGGAAAATACATAGTATATAACGCTCAAAAAATTGTAGCATAGCATAAAGATTTGAAGTGTTTCAAAAGTCTAAAGTGTTTCTTAGTTGTCACGGAGTCCCGACGATAGATGCGAGAACCAATACGCACAGCCGCACGGACGGCTTTAAACAATAATAACTTTTGATATAGGACGATCTAGGAAATGATTTTTGCATGACTACATAGAGGAAAGTATGCTGAAAATATTCCATTTTGTCAAATTCTATGACCTCTTATGACTCAAAAGATATTCCTCGCGAAGTCTTGATAATTTTGCAAATTTTCTTCATTACATTTAGCGTAACATTTTTAATGCATTACAAATACTAATTTTCAATTGACAAATAGTAATGTACAGCTTAAAGATAAACCGTTCATTTTAAAAAAATTTGGAAGGAAAATATTAAAAAGGATCGTCAGGGCATCTTAAAGAAGAAAAGCAATTTTTTCCATGAGGAAGGCTATCTTCAAAACTTCCAACTTTAGCTGTTTGTTACACTAATGGTTTTTATTAAATTTTATTGATATTTTCATTTTCGAGGTTGATGGATATTTAGAAAGCAATACAGGGTGTCCCAAAATTCGTGAAAATCCCGAAAGGGGGTGGTTCCTGAGACCATTTCAAGCGACATTTTCCTGTGCAAAAATGTTATCCGCGGCTTTGTTTAGGAGTTATTAACGAAAAACACTGACCAATCAGAGCGCGACCTAGACGCGAGTTGGCACAGTCAGCCCGGCGCGCCAACTGTCGATTGGCCGATTGTGGCAATTCGTGTCTAGGTCGCGCTCTGATTGGTCCACGTTTTTCGTTAATAACTCCTAAACAAAGCCGCGGATAACATTTTTGCAAAGGAAAATATCGCTTGAAATGGTCTCAGGAACTACCCCCTTTCGGGATTTTCACGAATTTTGGGACACCCTGTATACACTCAACAGATACCTATACGATACAGTTGGTTTTTGGGCAAAATGTCACTAAATTTCGCGTTTTAGACCACTGTGCCTCGCCTCGGCTTACACAATGCTGTTCTCCCCGAGATAATCGCTGCGACGACGAGCCGAGTCGAGTCGGCGTGACATCGTGAAAATGTTCCCCGGCCTCGGATCAATTATCGATTCTAGCGGTAAAGAAAACACGTCAAGGCCACGTCTAGTGCAGTTCACCGCATTGCTGTAGTTGTCCGACCCGATGCGCGAGTCGAAATTCGCGAATCGGCATCTCTTGGTCTTTGCCAAAAGTTTCAACATATAGAAATCGATCCATTTTATTCCCTACTTTCTTTATCTGTACACTTGTGCGACCGTGGCACGTGGTCAGAGCATTTTCCGTAATTATGTAACCTAATTGTGTAACGATGTCAAATCAGCTAGCAAAATGGTTCGATCAAAGATAACGTTATCGGTATGTTCGAAGCGATCGCACCTTGATCGTTTCAAATGCGCTCAGAGGGAATCGTTCAAATCACGGCTTCATTTGCGACAAAGAGATATATCGACGTTTCCCCTATGATCGCGCGGCGATTCAATCTCGAATAATTCCGGGAGCAATCGATAACCCTCGGGGCAAGCCGATGAAATATGAAGACACGTTCGATCGCTGCTCGGATACACCGCGCATGAATTAATAACGGTATCGATCGTATCTTTAGAGTAAAACAATGCGAAACGCGTTCTTCAGGATTCGAAATCTGTCTCGCTACAATTCTATAAATTACAATTATATACATAAATCCAAGTCGTGTAGTCGAATATTAACATTGGACCTACCACTGCCGGTCAAATGAACGATTTTATATTTTTCATTTTACAATTATTGAAATTATGAAGCTGCTTGCACGGAAATTGATTGGATCAATTTCGTTGTCCAAGCACATGTTGTGATAAATGTTGCACCAAATTTAAAGAAATTGAATCTCGTCGTTTTTATAAGTTGAAACATTTTGATCGCTTTTTGTGCGAATATTAACGCCGGTGACTGGATGTAGAAATAGCAGCCGATAAATTAAATGACGATTTGCGAATGCTAATTTCAGTCAGCCTAGATCGTCGGGGATCGGTATACAATTTATACACCGCACTATATTTGTTATACTATAAATACTTGCTCGCCCATGGTATCCGCGGCGCGATACAACCGCGCTTTGGCGTTATTACGTTTAGGTTGGACACGTGCCGAAAGGCGCCACTTAATCGAGCCACGATTCGCGATTTTCTGCTCCAGTTTCGTTCTTTTTCGACGGTAGGAAAAAGTTCGCGAGCCGCGTCGCGCAGCCGTTTGAGAAAAAAAGCTCTCGCGAAAATTCTCTCGTCTCGGCACACGAATCGGTGACGCGTACCGCGTTTCCTTCTCTTCTCGCATCGACCTAATTCCACGGGCATAGCGAGACCTGGATACCGAGGTATTATTATCTCAACGGCGGCATTATTTTCCGGTTAATCCGTGATCCCGGCCCGGTGAAAATTCCTCTGGAAGATTTTACACGATGCACATTATCGATGCATACTGTGTACGCACCTACACAGCGATAGACGATTGCAACGCGATCCAATCCGCGTGACAGCCTACGTGACTCCATACCATACTCGGAAATATACAGTGGGTAACGAAAGTATTCCAACGTCCTTTAAAACGGAATAACTTTATTGTAATTGTACCAAACCACCTGATCTTTTATTATCAATTAGAAACATTTGTTTACGAAATGATGTGCAAGAAAGATTTTCCGAAATTTATAATTTACGGTTGACGCAGGAAGAAACGATGGGTATCGAAAGATGAAAAGATGAAAATAGTCGTGTAAAACTACGATGTGTGTATGTTAATCGAGTTTCATAAAATTTTCAGCGTGTGCATAACTAACATAGATCTACAAAACAAATATTTTAAATTTTCTTTAAGGGCCCTAATAAAAAAGTTTTGAAAAATGCCTTTTTTATGTTTGCATGTAATCTTGTGAATTATAATTTTTGGAAAATCTTTCTTGCATCTCATTTCGTAAACCAATGCTTCTAATTGATTATAAAAGATCAGGTCATTTACTACAATTATGAAAAAGTTATTAGTTTTTAAAGGGTGTACGAATACTTTGTACACCCACTGTATATTCTGCAGTAATAATTGGCTGCGGATCTTCGTGCAAAATGCAACAGAAATTCTGTGACTGCGTCTATTGTTTTAGACTGCACCATTTTTTACCACGTTTTTATTAACTCGCTTTCTTGTCTGTCGCAAAAGCGCAATCTGCAACTTTGCTCGCTAACCTAATTGTAAGTCTACTGACCGCCTACTTGGGTCCTCCCCCCCCCTCACATATATAGGGATGACTGCGCTGCGTGTATTGCTTACTTACTACCTGACCCTTCGACAGTGGAACTTTAAATATCTAAATTGAATTATTAAATTATTAAATATCTAAATTAAATCTAAATTGAATGAATACGTCATAAAACCTTCTCTACTTGTGTTTGTTACTACGTGCCATATGTTGGCTGCAGTCTGGTCTTCTAAAAAGAAAATAAAATAAGAAATTACTGAAAAACTACCAGATTCGAAAACTACCAGAAAAATTCGCGAGAATTTAAGAGGAATTTCTGGATCTTAGAATGTTTTCCCGTAGGAATGTTTAAACGTTTGACAACTCGAATTAAAGGTGGTAGTTTATCGTAGGGGCACTTTGATTCAAAAGGAGCAAAACTGGAGCACATGGAAAAAACGCTTTTAAGACAAATTAAAAAGTATAAAATAATTTTTCCTAGCCCCATACAGATAGTCCTGAAAATTTGTGATTGTGAATTTTTAATAGCTATGAAAATACTTCTAAGATTTGAAACGAAAAACGTGGGGCACAACAGTTCATATCATTTGCAGTGCAATAAAATTGTTAGTGACTCGGGTGAACTATTCATGCATCAATTATCTATTGATTGCGCCCCACGTTTAAAAATTCTTTTTTATTTATCTATATAATAAAAATCAAATGCTGTTCGTTGGTCACGACATCACGGGAGAACGGCTGGACCGATTTGGCTAATTTAAAAAAAAAAATGTTCGTTGTAGTCCGAATCAGGTTTTTAGATTAAAAAAATTTGGAAAAGTTGCCCGGAAACATGAAAATTTGGGAAAAACTAGAAGTGCTTTTAGAATCATATTTCAATACAACAAAAAAACGAACGTCATAGCTTTTAATCAATATTTCAATAGAACGTCGCAGCTTTTAATCGATATTTCAACATGTGAAATAAAATAACATCCTTAGTCTGGTCACGATGTCGGTCGCATTAAGTGCTCGACCGATTTAGTCCAGGATGATCGATGCACAAAATTCGAAACGGGCAATCCGGCGTGCAGATGCATTTCGCGATAGAACGATGCACTTTTGCACTCCGTGCACTTTATGTGCACACTGTGCGTTCTGTCGCCTGGTAGACGCGTTCTCCTCGGTGTCCTGTGACCAGTGCACGGTTTGCCTGGTTCTCCTTTGACAGAGGAAGGGTTCGGGGACCTCCTGTCAGCGTCCACCACCTCCCTTCTGGCCTCTGCTGCGTGAACTTGTACCAGTTGCGCGGAGTACAGTAGACTGCAGCCTCGGAGAGAGTGCACCTCTAGCACAGTCCAGCCAGTTACGCTCGGATCGTTCTCGCGGACGCTTCCCATTGCTTCCCATGCTCGACTATTTCTGGGCATGAACCCGTGTTTCCGTTTTAAGCTAATCATGCCGACGAGGATCCAGTTGTACGCGTGAGAATAATCAGTGCCTCTCTGTGCGACGAATCTTCATGAAATAGGATGAATCTCTCCACGTATTACCAGGAGGTCAGATTATACTTCGACAATTTTACGCTCTGTGCCGGTTCCCTCGTTAACGTCGCGGGCTACCATTATAGTGCTCGAATGTGCAACGTGGTTGGCAGCCAGTTTCTTCTTAACCCTTTAACTACGGCTGTCGGGAACGGGAGTTTTCTTTTTTTTTTTGTTTTGCGTTAGGCAGACACATTTGTGAATATATGCCAGCAGCGAAAGGGTTAATTCACGCTGGAGACAGATTTTTTATTTCATTATTATTCAAGTTAATTTGATCCGATTGCATGAATTCTGGGTTTCTTGCAACGTGGAGCAAAAATTGGAATTTTATCTGCATCAAATTTAATCGAATTTGATCCAGTTTGTACTAATTCCGAGTTTCTTACAACGCGGTGCGAATTAATCGCGTACAGGAGGGCTGACTGTAGGATTATAATAAAAAGTCAGCACAAAATCTAAATAAATTCAATCGCGTCCCATTTTCGATAGAACTTATATAAGATTCTTTTAATTTTTCATAAATTTACTGTAAAAAACAGCACGAAATCTAAATAAATTCAATCGTGCCATTTTCGATAGAATATACAAAACGTTTTTTTAATGGTCGATAGATTTACTGTAAAAAACGGCACAAAATCTAAATAAATTCAATCGTGCCATTTTTGATGGAACATATGAAAGGTTTTTTTAATGGTCGATAGGTTTACTGTAAAAAACAGCACAAAATCTAAATAAATTCAATCGTGCCATTTTCGATAGAACGTATAAAAGATCTTTTTAATGGTCGATAGATTTGCCGTCAAAATGATCAGAGACGAAGAAATCGATTTCAATGTGAAATACCGTTTCGATTGATCACAAAGTGGCACTTGATTTTTAATCTCTACCAAAGAGACTGAACTGTTTCTCGTGTCCACTCTATTTCGGGTTTTACATATCGCGCTTCGGAGAAAAGAAAAACGATTCTTCCAGTCTTATCCTGCAGTCGAGATAAAGAATATCCGACTACACCGGACGTCCAACCATACACTCTCGTTCTCATATCAAATTAACATTAATTACCGTCTCTCCGTCGAGCACGCTGCGCAATTAACGATCTCCATTGAATCAGAATCTAAATGTCGAGCGCGGTTGATCTCACGCGATGCTTCTTTTTATCAATTACGAAAACGCGATTACGTAAACTTGAGATCTCGTTGCTAAGACGATCCTGATCAAATACGACAGCGAGATAATATTCGTTGGACAGCGTCAGAAATAACAAGATTGGATTTATTCATACTTTCTGCGATTTTTATCGTAACATATGCTTGGATGAAGAAATCTGTCGAAATCGAGTCGGTATTTTATCGGGTTTTTGGTGTTAAACGCGGTGAAAAGAGTTCTGGATCTTTTTTGAAGAAGGTCAGAGGATAGATTATTTTAGAAATTGATATTTCGACGGCCACCTTGACTCGTTGCACTTCTATTGCACTCGGATGATCCAATTCCGTGTGCGGTGCCACTCGAAGACACCTGTTGCTCGCTCGCCTCAGCTTACCATTCTTTTCGACCGCAACGAACACGGTCTAGCAACGTCGAACTGCGTCCAACTGCACCATTAATCGCGTTCGCCTTCGGGGATTGAACGGAACAATGGAAACGTCTCGCGCACTCGGCTCCTAACTGTGAACGACGAGCTTATCCCTCGTTCGAGCTCGCTCGGTAACAAACGATTTTGTTGAGCTCTCTGCGACGGCTATTGCAAAGGTTTACGTTTCTACAGCCGCATAGAAAAGTCCCTAACCCTTTGCAGTCGGAGCTATTTATTATTATTATTATTATTATATACGGACCGAGGTCCTTTTATACAAATGTGTACAGTTTTGACAGTATAACTGATATAACAAAAAGAAGATATGACAAAATATCTTGACATAAAATCTTAACCTATGTCTTAACTAAAATTTTACATAAAAATGGACCGTGCGAAACTAAACAGATACAGGTACGATTAACATATCGTATTGCGCAATTTTGTTTTGAATGCCTGTAACGTGCCATTAAAAAAATCGATATCGTTATGAAGTATGTTAGAGCAAGCAATAATGCGATTTAATGGATTTCTTATACCATATGAGGATTTGGATTTCATTGTTTGAAATCCTGCTCTCGTTCTCAAAACACGTTCAGGTACGTAGAAATTTCTATTCGGAAATTAAACGTTTCTCTTCCGACCTAGGATAATTCCATTGTAGTACACGATTTGTTTCATTTTATGGATATGAAATTGATATGATATTTTTAACGATTTTTCATAAACTGCAAATAACATATGGACGTTCTTAAATTGTTTTGATATCTTCACTGTTTTAAATTACGTCCACTCATTCTTGTCATAAATGCATAAAATCTGCAGTCCATTGATTAGAGATATCAACATATTTAATAATCTAAACAATATCGTGGATAACGGTACAGTAATTTTTAGTGGTGACTCCGAATCACACCTCGACTGCTAAGGGTGAAATTTCTACGTTCGATTTTTCTGTTTATTCGGAGAATTTCTCGATTAAAAAATAAAATCAATAAAATCGAACTACTTGGCTGCTCTTTACTTCACCGGACTCAAAATTCGTGCGTTTCTCCTACGAATTATGATGTATTCGGTATGTAATCCAGTAGATTTGTACCCGGCGCGGATGCAGATCGAAGTTTCGAACCTCTAGGATCAATAGTTGAGGAGTTATGGTCGCTTAAAGTTGAGCATATTTCAGTAATGTGGCGGCGCCCTTATCTGTCAGAAATGCTCAACTTTAAGCGACCATAACTCCTCAACTATTCATCCTAGAGGATCGAAACTTTGATCTGCATCCGCGCCGGCTACAAATCTACTGGATTTCATACTAAATAGATCATAATTCGTAGGAGAAAGGTACTATGTAATTCTGAGTCCGGTAAAGTAAAGTTTACCCGACTCCTTTGATATCAGCGATCACGTCCGGTCACTTTGCACACAATTAAATGGTTTTGATTGTCGATTGACAGGTGTCCATGTGCACTGCAAGTTTACACTCTGATGCTCTGGCATCGGCACGAGCCGCGTTAATTAGCGCCGCGCCGATGCATACGTCATAAAACGTACAGCATCGCTAAATTACCCGGCCACGCGTGTACGCACGTCCACGATAGCAACGGGCTGTGTGCTCGTTGATTCGCCGATTGCATAACGCGTTGCAAAATCAGCGTCATGCATGCAGGAAGCTATGCGCCGTCGAACCGGTTGGCCAAGACACGCGCTCTTGTAAACACATAAAAATACCTGCTCTTGACAATGGAGCATGACCGTTTCGCTCTCTCAGTGCTGAAGTAACTTCTCAATCAATCAATCGATTAACTTACCCGAGAACCGAGGACCCCCTAGAGCTCCCCCATAGAAACTGCAACTGCAATTCTTGACCTATATCCTATAGCATTTTAGGCATTTAGCACAGGAACTGTGTAATTTAAAACGGTAAAAACATTAGAAAGAACATTTTCACTATTTCGCTTCAGTTTGTTGCGAATCAGGTAAAATATTTATATTTTGCGGATTTTTATTTTGAGATTACACGACGAAAAGGGGAGTTGCATAAAAATATACCAGTAATATTAAATTCTTCTGTTCCTCCTTCCATTTTCTGTCCATCTTTTTACCGTGTTGTTGTATGCATCAAATTTTGTAATCGAATTTTAAACCTCTTCCCATAGTCCAATCTTGCTGAAACTTTGGATACACACTTGCTTCCGATGACAATAAATAAAATGAAATATATAAAAAAAAACTTTTCGAAAACCACGTTTATTAAAATGCACTAAAAAGGGGAAAATAATTTTTATCCTGGTTCCTCATAAAATACCGAATCCAGTTAAATGATTAATAATGCTTTTCCCCAAAATTTTAAGTAATTAGTTCAAAATTTCTTCTGTTATAAAATTAGTGTCGGAATAGATAGAAAATTTAATATAAATTTAAATAAAATCGTGACATTTTTTATTTATTTGTATAGTCACTATTGTCATGATTTTATTTAAGTATATATATATATATATATATTTACTTACATATACATATATTTAAATAAAATCATGACTGGTGACTATAAAAATAAATCAAAAATAATCTTCGTGGTCGCTCCACGCTTTTATATATAGTCACTAATGTCATGATTTTATTTAAATGTATATTAAATTTTTCTGTCTATTCCGACACTAATTTTATAACAGAAAAAATTTTGAACTAATTGCTTAAAATATTGGTGAAAAGTAATCATTTAACTGGATTCGGTATTCCATGGAGAACCAGGAAACAAATTTATTTCCTCCTTTTTAGTGCATTTTAACATAATCGCGGTTTTTAAAAAGTTTTTTTTAACACTGAACCCACCACTGATGATCAAACGACCAGATTCATGCTTAAATGGAAATTGATCCGATCAATTTCTTTATCCGAAAGCAAACGTTGTGATAAAAATTGCACGAAATCTAAATAAATAGAGCCTTGCCATTTTTACAAGGTAGAACATTTGAGTCGCTTTTAGTGCTGGGGTAGGTGTATTGTTGACTACAAAACGGGCCAGAGATCGAGTCGTAGAGTTTAGGAGAAGGGTGCCGAGGGGAAGAGTGCGTTCTCTTTTCGTTTCGGCAGCGTAGGACCTAGGCCAATGACAAACAGTCCGACAGTGACTTTCGCGCGTGTAGGATACTCTCGTCGAGTTGTCTTTGTGTGGTCCTCGTCTCTCGAATCCTCTTTCGCGGTTTGATGACCGGCGTTCCACGCATACTGCACGCATACTACACGTTGCATTCTGCCATCTGCTGATCTTTTTCTGTGCCGTGACGGTGACCCATTATTCGAAGCACGTGACCCTCGTCAGCATGCTAGCTTCCGGCAGCACGTGACTCGTTCTGCTGGAATAAACCGAGAGAGCAGCCGCTGCCGCCGCATTCTGACCCCTTTCTTCATCTTGCCGACGGCAAAGAGAGAGAATTCCGTGCGATATGTGGTTTTTCACGGTACGTTCCTGGGCCACCGAGTATGTTATTCAACAACGTTGCATCTCGATAGCTATTGTCCCAGCCAACACACTTCAAATCGGAATAACTTTTTTTACGAATGGACCAAACGAATTCAATTTCTCCAAAATGTATTTGGTCGGAATTGTGAAAAACAATAGCAAAAATTGATTTTTACGACTTTTTTTTAGCTGGGCCAATAACGAAAACTTAAAAGATGTGTTTGGTCAACTCGTATAAATTATATACGCTCCGAAAATTTCATCTTGAAAAATTGAAAAATTGCCATTTTCACCACTTTTGATCGTTTATAACTCGTGAACCAATTCACCAATTTCACTGAAATTTTCGGAGCGTATATAATTCATACAAGTTGACCAAACACATCTTTTAAATTTTCGTTATTGGCCCAGCTAAAAATGTCGTGAAAATTGATTTTTGCTATTGCTCTTCACAATTCCGACCAAATGCTTTTTCTCAACATATTTTTTAGACGTCATTTATTAAACTAATTCTTCTAGCCTTACAGAGAAAATGAAGTCGTTTGGTACATTCATAAAAAAGTTATTCTACTCTATAACAAAGTGATAACTAAAAGTTATTGCTGTAGATCATCGCTAGAGTAGAGTATTTCACGGTTGAAACAATTGGAACACAGCATTAGATCGAAACATTTGGGTCGAGCATAATAGCCACCTTCTGTGGTTCATGTAGATCTGATTAGAGACAAGAATGTTGTTATCTATAATGAAGTCTTGAGCTAAGAAAACGGGAGCTCCAGGATCTAAGAAAAATTGCATACCCCTCCAAGGGGCCGAGAAGCTAGAGCCGTGTATAGTCCGGTACGGAATCGAGTATATCGGTGTGAACCACTACTAATCCAATTGTTAAACTTCTTTATTTTTCGCTATTTTTTTTACCAGACTTTCGCCAACTTGTTTGTGGCGTTTTTCTGATTGAAATGACGCTAGACGAGTGCTTTTCCTAGATCGAATCTTTGCTGTATTTCCTTTTTCATCCGACTTTGACTTTATCCATCTAAACAAGTCGTCGAGCTGATACCTTCGCGAATTTTTCTGCGTTACGAATGTTCTTTAACGAGCTCCCTAAATGTCGAGGCGTGGTGCTCTTCGAGGCAGCCGTAGGAATAATTACGACAGATAAGATTGTGGTTCGGTCGTGCGCTGAAGTTCTAGCTGGCAGGAATTTTATTTTGAGCAGCGACAGGCCGGGTTATCGGCTTCATAAAGCTGGCACACGAGGCTCCGCTCTCTTTCTTTGTCTGTCAGTTCGTTTGTCTTTATATCTGCGTCTCTGTTGCCATTCTCGTATTATTTTCTGCGTCAAGTTCTCGAACGCCGAGCGACCGTGAAAAACTGCATGTAACAGAACGTCGTCGCACGTGATCACCACGTGACGCAAGCTCGTGCTGTATCTATCGTACCGGGGAAGTCTCGATTCTTGACCACGCGTAGAATTCGATTCGAGCACCCTGTAGACCGCCCGAAATGACTGCTTCGAGCAACAAGCGTGTCTTAGTCGAAATACATAGTAGACAACGCGTGCAACAGTTAGTCATCCGTTTAAAGTTCATGCTCGAGCCAATTCGAATTGGGTCGTCGGGTTAGCTGCTTCGAAGCTTGCCGGAGATCTTGAGTTCGACAAGAAACGGATACTTGAGATCAGGAAATTGCTTTCCTCCCCTTTTCATTAACCCCTTGCCGTATTTTAACGAGTTGGACTCGCGACGAAGATTGTATTATAGGTGTGCTAATAAGTTCTTTCCCCTTCTCTTACGAATTCAAGATTTTGTTGGGTAAAAAAAATTAAACCTACTTCGAAAAAACGCACTAAAAGGTATGAAATAATTTCCATTTAATTTATGTGTATACACACGAACTTACATACAATACAATCTTTTCGGAGGCGGCGCAAAATTTCATTGGAATATGGTGGACTTGGAAATCAGTGGGTGGGAAGAGAAGATACATTAATATGTGGAAGCATGTAGAAGAATTGAAGGATTTTCGTAATTTCCAGTGTCGAAAATTTTCAATTTCACAGCGCCTCCGAAAAGATTGTATTGCACTCGTGTGTATCCACAGAAATTGAATGGAAATTATTTCATACTGTTTAGTGCATTTTTTCAGTTAGATTCGACGGAGAATCTCGGTGAAACTGTTCTTTCGCTTGGTGAACAAACATTATAGTATAATAATACGTAGTAACTTTGTAAACACCGCACGGAGCTCGAACGCACACTGATTTCCTTCGGTGCGAAGCGGGTCAGTGAAGTGGGGATGAGTCAGAGTGGGAACGCGTAGTGGAGTAGGGAGCGCTGTCGCGCGGAGTGGGAATCGCTGAACGCGATGACCGAGCGAGGGTTAATATGAAAATTTTTTTAAAAATATTGCATCGTCATCCAGTTCTGAGCTATGTTTAAAGTTTCAAGTCTCTAGCTCATCGGGAAGTTAGTTTAAAATCAATTGCAAAATTTGTACCGAACAGACAAACAAACAGACAGACAAGAAAGCGAGCTAATAAAAACGTGGTGAAATATAAAAACGTTTTGATCACGGTGACTGTAAAGAAAACGTTACGGCAAGGGGTTAAATAAGCTTTAGGCCAGACCCGTGCCATAAGCTGGGAGCCGATCTTCGCATATCCCAAGCTCGTTTCGGAGAGCCCCTGCTCCGCTCGGGGAATTAATTAACTTCTGATTCAATATTTCTCGAGGCGGTGCGACGTCGTTAACAAGCTGTTAACTAACTGTATCAAGCGAACATGTCAAACGGTTCGGGACCTTTCGGCGATCAGTTACTGCATCCTATTAAATTCGTTGCTTTTGAACCTTGAACCATTTGCCACGGTGTCAGCGCTTATGGTTGGACATATGTATACATATGTACATAGACTGGAACGACCGGCAGTTCCACGAGGCATAAACGCAAAATACGCACGCAAACGTAATATTAGGTTGTAAAGAAAGAAATGCAGGATTTAAACCTATGTTTTTAAAGTGTTACAACTCGCATAGAAAACAATTTTATTGAAATTGTTTTAATAAAAACAACAATATGTGCCTTCCTTTTTCGCTTTTTTTTTTACTGATTTCCAAGCCCACCATATTCCAATGGAATCATAATCAGCAACATCTGTCATTTGGAAAATTTTTAATTTTGCGCCGCCTCCGAAAAGATTGTATTGCATGTAAGTTCGCGTGTATATATTCATATAAATTAAATGAAAATTATTTCATACTTTTTAGTGCGTTTCGAAGTCTGTTTAATTTTTTTATGTAGAAAATTTAATATTGATTAATAGTGACATTAAATTATTATGAGAATTGATTTTAATATTATTGAGGGGAATAGTATTAAAATTAATATTTTACAGAAAATTTAATATTATTTAAGAATATAAAGCTGTGCATTCGTCGACACTTCCTTCGCCCCATACTTCGTTGATATTCCGAGTTTGGCCTAGTTTGACCTCGTAGAAAAATATAATATAATATAATAAAAATTTGAATAAAATTAAATATCAAAAACATAATTAAACAGAGCGTAGAACAAGCTTTAAAATGACATATAACTCATTAAATTAAGGTAAATATTTATTGATATAAAATTACAATATTAAAACAAAGGAACGAAAATCCTGCATTTCTTTCTGTACAACCTAATAATTAGACGAACTGAATAGGAATCTATTTCTTTATGGTATGTCTAACACTAGATCTACCGACCTCGTCAAAATAACACCATTTTTAAATTCTTCTAATGTTTTTGCTAAAGACAGAAAGCTGCCTAGTTTATTGCTGTTGTATAACACAAAACTACGAGTTTTCCGAACGCATTAAGATTTACGATCCATTAGAACATTTATCGGCGGGATAATAATCAGCATGCCACGTAATTCGATCTCGGTATCGCGGTATCGCGACGGACCGAACTTTCTTTATCGGTTTGTTGCGTAACGAGATTTACGCTATCGTTCGCGAGTCCCTGTCCCTGCACGCGCGATTATGCGAAGGAAATGGCGAAAGTATGCTAAATAGATGTGCATTAGTGATTCTGCTCGAAAGGCTGCGTTGGTCCACCTAATGTAACAATTGTTAAATTTTGCATATGAAATGTGCGACTTTTAACAGTAAAGTTCTCTCAATGAAGTACAAGTCTTTCTTAACCCCTTTCCCTGCGATTTATTTTACGGTTTCAGTGATTAAAACTATTTTGTAGTTGGTATAATTTCCTAAGAACGCAGAAAGTTTGTATCTATCGTATCCTTACATGTTCTCCAATAGCTGTACATTAACAAAACCAACATAGAATTTTATTTTTATTTTATTTTATTACCACAATTTAGAATTTTAGAAAATTCATCGCAAGGAGTTAATTATATTAGGTTGGCGCAACTAAGTTCGCGTCTTAGACATTTTCTCAAACAAAGTCGTTTATACAGTAAGGAGCATAACTGATTCAACACACTTTAAATTAGAATAACTTTCTTATGAATGGACCAAACTACTTCAATTTCTCTGTAAGGCTGGAAGAATTAGTTTAGCAAATGACATATAAAAAGTATGTTGAAAAAATTGTATTTGGTCGGAATTGTGAAAAATAATGGTAAAAAAACGTGGTAAAAAATTGATTTTGACGACTTTTTTTTTAGCTGGGTCAATAACGAAAATTTAGAAGGATGTGTTTGGTCAACTCGTATAAATGATATACGCTCTGAAAATTTCATTGAAATTTGTTACTTGGTTCACGAGTTATAAACGAAAAGTGGTAAAAAGACCGAAGATCTTGAAAAATTGCAATGTTCAGCACAATGAACTTGAATGAATAAGATATTTTCTCTGTTGTTCGATGATCTTTTGCCAAAACGAATAAATCATAAAATATTTTATTGATTAAAGTTCATCGCTTGAATACAGAAATTCGGCTTTATTTCACCTGAAAATAACGACTTTACTTCCTTGCCAACAATATCAAATTACATGCAATACAGTTACGAAAGGAATGGTCACTGGACGAGGTTATAATGATACAATAAAAGAATTGCGAAACAGAAGGTCGCGAATTTAGTTGCCAACCTAATATACATCGAGTAAAATTGAACACATATTTTTTTCCAAAATCAATTTATGTATGAAAATCAACAACATTCTAATCAGCATATTCTCTCAATGAATCACAAGATTTTTTTATCGTGTTACGTCAAGTATACGGCTCGTATCATGTTTGCGGTTCGAAAAAATTTATAAACAGAGACGCGCGCGTGAATTGCAGCCCTTTTCGCAATCGCTCGCACGATAACCCGCCGTCGTAGATAACCCGCGGTTCCCAGGAATCAATGAAAATTTCGGGAGAAGAAGGACAGGATTTCTGGATAATTTTTAATATATTGATCGATTATTTTTGGTTTAAGGGTTCCGGATATCTAAAGCGTGCGCACACTGAACGCCTCCATGAAATCTTCAATCAGGTAAGTGCCAGCTCGATAAAGTTGGAAATACAGTCGGTTTAGAAAGTATTCGTACACATTTTAAAAACGAATTACTTTTTCAAAAGTGGACGCAGTAGCTTGAGTTTTTTTCAGACGTTAGAAGCATTACTTTACTAGCTAATGTGTAAATAAATTTTTTTTAAAAATTGTTTTTGGTCGCAATTGCGGAGGAAAAAGAAAGGGTCACGATTTTTAAATTTTTTATCTGTGCCCGTAATGAAAATTTAAAACGTGTATATCGTAAATCTAAGTTAGTTCTATATATGTACAAAGTTTCATTGAAAACGGTTGACGCATAAAAAAGCTGTGAGCATTGTGAGATGTAAAAATCATCGAATTTGGGGTCTGCGATTCGTTTAATTATGTTTCATAAGAATCTTGATCGATTTCGATGAAACTTTGTACATGTATAGAATTGACTTAGATTTACAAGATACATGTTTTAAGTTTTCATTACAGGCACAGATAAAAAAATTGAGACCTTTACTATTTTTCCACCGCAATTGCGACTAAATTTTTATAAAAAATTATTTACTTTGTACAAATACCTCGTACACCGACTGTAGCTTTCTTCCAAATGAAAGTGTCAGCTCGTAAGACTGTGTTCTTTTTGCGAATTCGTAGTACGCATCGCAGGAGAAGAATGGCGAGCGGTACATGACCCCGGCTGACTTCGTACGAAGCTACCTTGGCCTCTACACCAATCCAGATTACAACCCTGACTCCGTCAATTTGCTCGCCGGTATCGTCGACACCAGCAAAGATGGGTCAGTTTTTTCCCCGCATACTTTTCCATTCAACTACTGGTTGCTCGATGTCGTTAGAAATCACTAAAAAGTCTCTGAAGCTGCACCCACACTGAAACAAGACGTTGAACAATTTTAACATTTAAATTATGCCATAAATATTTTTTGTCCCATTAAAAATAAAGGAGATATTTAGGTGTACTCCTTCTGCTGAGACACCCTGTATAATTGAAATACAATGTAATTCAATCGCGTGATTGAATTAGCACAGCTCTGAGCTAAATAGAAATTTATTTCTTGTGTATATAGTTCTAATTGATTGAAAATAACGTCTCCATATTTTTAGGTCTCCGTTTTCTAAACGTTTTTATTGTTTTAACCCACTGAATTTTTATTGTTTTAACCCACAAAATAACGTCTCCATATTTTTACGTCTCCGTTTTCTAAACGTTTTTACTGTTTCATGCTTCATCCACTGATTTACCTTATAAAATTTTTGGATACGACATAAATAGGTAGACAGTGGATCTTTATGCAAAATAAAATTTTTATGCCTCATTTGCATGGAAATGGAGCTAAATAAAGATTATTTCTTGTGTAAATAATTCTAATTGATTGAAAATAACGTCTCCATATTATTACGTCTCCGTTTTCTAAACGTTTTTACTGTTTCATGCTTCATCCACTGATTTACCTTATAAAATTTTTGGATACGACATAAATAGGTAGACAGTGGATCTTTATGCAAAATAAAATTTTTATGCCTCATTTGCATGGAAATGGAGCTAAATAAAGATTATTTCTTGTGTAAATAATTCTAATTGATTGAAAATAACGTCTCCATATTTTTACGTCTCCGTTTTCTAAACGTTTTTACTGTTTCATGCTTCATCCACTGATTTACCTTATAAAATTTTTGGATACGACATAAATAGGTAGATAGTGGATCTTTATGCAAAATAAAATTTTTATGCCTCATTTGCATGGAAATGGAGCTAAATAAAGATTATTTCTTGTGTAAATAGTTCTAATTGATTGAAAATAACGTCTATATATTTTTACGTCTCCGTTTTCTAAACGTTTTTACTGTTTCATGCTTCACCCACTGATTTACCTTATAAAATTTTTGGATACGACATAAATAGGTAGACAGTGGATCTTTATGCAAAATAAAATTTTTATGCCTCATTTGCATGGAAATGGAGCTAGATAAAGATTTATTTCTTGTGTAAATAATTCTAATTGATTGAAAATAACGTCTCCATATTTTTACGTCTCCGTTTTCTAAACGTTTTTACTGTTTCATGCTTCATCCACTGATTTACCTTATAAAATTTTTGGATACGACATAAATAGGTAGATAGTGGATCTTTATGCAAAATAAAATTTTTATGCCTCATTTGCATGGAAATGGAGCTAGATAAAGATTTATTTCTTGTGTAAATAATTCTAATTGATTGAAAATAACGTCTCCATATTTTTACGTTTGTAAATGTTTTGACAGTTTTGACTGTTTTAAGTTTCACCTACTGATTTTTGTCATAAACGCATAAAATCCACTGTCTAGTTATAAAATCCTTTATTATAAAGTTCATCATTTGCATTTCCCTTGCAGAGTCATATCTTTCGCCGAGTTCCAAGCGTTCGAGGGCCTGCTCTGCGTGCCGGACGCTCTCTACAAGACAGCCTTCCAGCTGTTCGACACTAATGGAAATGGAATGGTTGCGTTTGGTAAGTCGACCAAGAGACACAGAAGCAGTTTAACAGTAGAACAGTATCTGACAAACATGTTCCCTTGCAGAGGAGTTCGCTGAGGTGATGATGAAGACGGAGCTGCATCAAAGGATGCCGTTCAACATGGACAGCAGCTTCATCAAGCTCTACTTCGGCAAAGATAAACAGAGGTTGATCAGCTACGCGGAGTTCAGTCAGTTTTTACATGTACGTGGAAACCAGTTTTCTCCTCCTATATTTTTGTCTTCTGCGATTTTGTTTCTGAACTGAGACTTCATTTGTCGTCTGCGATCAGGACTTTCACGAAGAGTATGCGACAGAGGCTTTCAAGAAGTTCGACAAGGAGGGACAGGGTTTCATCACGGCGATGGACTTCCAAGACATCATGCTCAGCATCAAGAGTCATCTGCTGACGCCGAACGTCAGGGACAACTTGGTCGCCGTAAGCTGCTTTCTTTAGAATAACAAAAAAATCAACTGGTTGTCACGTGAATCAGTTCCGGTTGAGAGCCATCAGAAATTAAGGGAGGAACCTTGTGTAAATGGCCCGTTTTTCAAGAATTTTTTTTGAAAAATCTAATGCGTAGATTGATTCAACATTT
Organism: Lasioglossum baleicum; assembly: GCF_051020765.1. NCBI lineage: Eukaryota > Metazoa > Arthropoda > Insecta > Hymenoptera > Halictidae > Lasioglossum > Lasioglossum baleicum. Next base: position 4,495,615 of record NC_134948.1, on the reverse strand, counting down.
GAGGTATCACTTATTAATGTTATAATGTAACGAAAAATAGCTTTTGTAAATTTTAATTGTTAACATCAATGTTGCAACGGCGCACAGTGGGACCTTTCGTCCAAATCGGAGACAGAATCAAAGAACTTTCGATAGAAATGAGGTAGAGCGATGAAATTTTTTTTAAATTAAAGCTGAAACTTGGCAGAATATGGGAAAAATAGGGAGATTATGGTACGAACATTTTTTAACCTTTAGAAAATTCGTTTCAAGAAAACAAGAACATCTCCGATGTTCGCAGATGTACGCACAAGAGAGAAGAATGCTCAGAAATTTCATTTTACACAAGGTTCCCCCCTTAAATAATAATGTGAACCTTCTTAAATTCTTTTAACACTGAACCCACGGAGCACTAGAAGCGATTAAAATGTTTTAGTCACGACTTGCCACGACCAAACGTATTCTTGTTACGCTATGTGTGTTACAATTTACAATACTATGGAAACTCCGTTCGATTTCAGGCTGCAAGTATCGGTCAATCGGGAAGGAAAATCAGCTTTCCGTATTTCATGGCGTTCAACTCGCTCCTGAACAATATGGAGCTGATAAAACGTATCTACCTGAACGCGACCAACGGCCACAGATACGACGAAGTTACCAAAGGTACCGAAGCCTAAAAAAGTTGTGAAAAATAACGGTGTGCCGCGTATAACTCGCGTGTAAACTGCGGATCTTTATGCAATTATTTGATTCGACATTGTTAAAATTCGTGTACAAAAACTGCATGAACATCCTAGTAAACTAATCCATCTAGTTTAGCGAAAAGACTGAAGTCTGGTTCATTAATAGATGCGTTTCGTTTTCAGAGAGGTTTCTCCATTCCGCGCAAATGATGTCGCAGATCACGCCGCTGGAGGTGGACATTCTGTTTCAGCTTTGCGACCTGCTTCATCAGACTGGGTGAGTATCTACGATCCGGAGAGCAAAGAGCGGTTCTCTTCAGCGTGGATCGATCGAACGGGCGTGAACCGCAAGAGCAGGATATCAGAAAAAACAAAAGCGATACACACCGAGCTCTCTCTCACTCTCTCTCTGTCTCTCATTCTCCGTTTCTCGTATCGGTATCATCGCGGGTGTCGAGGATGTGGGTAGCCGCCCCGATAAAACGATAAACGCGATAGAAACGTAATCATTTCCTCGCTGATCTGGTCAACGAAAAGCAGAAACAACAATGCGGAGCGATAAAACCGAACCGGGTGAAAAAGAAAGAAACGAAAAAACAATGTTAGCCACCGTGTGAAATGCTATCCGTTGTACCAGCAAGCGCATCGTCATCATCCAAACGTGTCTCTCGTTCCTTGGCAAAGGAAGACAATGAACGACGTGCCCTATCGAGCGAAAGAACAATCCACTACCATTTCTCTGAATCGCCCTCCTCGAACAAGACAAAGAAAAAAAAGATCAAACAAACAAACAGAAAAACCGTTTTGTTCCGAATGCAATTTACACACTCTTATTTTCCGAAATCTGTTCGGTGTGCGACGATCGTGGCTCTCTCATGATTCAATGTATTTGTTTACGTGTTTACGCTGCCTGGATATGATCAGATCTACGGAAGATGACGAGGCAGAATCGCGGCTTGGGTGCGTCTTTGTATATACAAGAATAATCACGTGCTATAAGTCTGTTCTAAGAAAGCATAATGTTGTTGGCCACGCGCGAAAGCAACGGGAATCTCTCTGAACCGCACGAAAACCACACGTAAAACGAGTCTCGAGAAACGTTGTCCGAGAGATCGCTGGCTTTCGGAGACGAAAATTCCCATTCCTTTTGCCACACGGATATACTTACCTCTACAACACACATGCACACGTATACTCGTACATGCACGCGGGTATCGCGCGACTCCGGCATCTCGAATGTTTCCGCGAATGCTCGGGTCAGCTGCGAAATCCTTTCGTGTACTCGTATACATGTACACAGGATGTAGCTTGCAAATGGAACCGCTGCAGTTGCCATGCAAGCAACGATTTTGCCAGAGAATGTCTCAAATAAGAATCGAATGATTTCTGGGAAGATGCGGTTGGTGTTTCTTCGAGTAGATGCATCGGTACGTTGACACATGTAAAGGATAGCTGCAATCACTCGCAGTAGAACCGATCAGGATTATATTTTCTCTTTGGAATCATTCAATTGTCTTGTCTGGAACATTTTCCGGGAGAATGGTTGCGTGTGTACGATGATCGAAGTGGTTTCAGGTGCACGGTGCAGCCGACACGAATCGAACACACCATATTTGTCTCTCACCTACTTTCTTTGGCATATATCTATCTTAGGACGATGGTATTTGCAAACATTTGCACACCGTGGGCACTAACGATTCCACTATTATGCTCTATCTTCCCTGTCTCTGCTCTCTTTCTCTCTCTCTCTCTCCCCAGCACTCCTGCAACCTAAATCAAAGCCTTTCTCGTCAGACTTTAAGGACCCGTTCGAGGAGCTCCGTTTGCCAGGATTCTTAGTATTCGCTCGAACCAGTGCCATCGACGTTGCTATAACGATCATCCTAGACATATACACGCACCATTCCCGGTTCTCGAAGGGGGACAAACACTGAGGGAATTATTACGATAACGATCCGTTCACACACCCCCTCACTCTCTGTCTTCTTACCCTTACTCTTTCTATTATCTATTTCTATCGCTCTCTCTCTCTCTCTCTATGTCTCTTTCTATCTGTCTTTCATCCCCGCCCCCTCTTTCTCTCTCTCTCGTCGAACAAAAATATCGCTTTCACGCCGACCGGAAGCCACAACTCACCTATATTGAGCAGGCATTTTCTCGGGTTTCAGGAAAATTGTATACAATGATCTCGTGGATATGACACCTGAGCAGTATTTCAAGCAAATTACAAAACGCCTAGCCGAGATTAAGGCGGTGTCGGTAAGTGTGCGACGGGAATTCTAGAAGCGCCCCGTGTGGTCGTTTTGTCACACGCCCGGTCATGGATGCCAGTCGGTCAGAGTCTGTATGTCTGTCTGTCAGTCGGACAATCATCCCCGGGAGAATGAACCGTTGTAGAAAATCGGCCGAGAACGTTAACACCGGTCGCAGCGTTTAACAGCCACGGCGTTCTTCTATTTCAGAGCCCGGAAGAGCGGGGCGTGGTCGTGCAGATACTAGAGAGCGGATATCGCTTCGTCCTCGGCTCGATTGGAGGAGGTACGTCTTATGAGAAAACCTGACCGAGCAAATCTCTTAACGATTCTTGCAGCCGTGAACCGCGCGTCTCCAGGATTGCGTCGATTCGATTCGCCTGAACACGTCGAACACTCGAGACTGGGACACAACGTTCGGAAACCACTGTGACTTTTCTTGAAGATACCTTCTGTTAACAGCGCGCACGACTGTGATTTTTCCCGAATTTGTTTACCGAGAAACCGATTTTTAAAAGATGTCTTCGTTAAAAGAGACTCTGCTGTATTTAACCGGGTGCCCATTTTCTGTTCTTCTTTGAACAATTTGTTAATGTTCCTCTAAAAAATATTACAGAATTTCTCTGAATGTCCATTCTTTACTCGCTGGTATATTGATGTATAGTCTTATAGGGTCATTCCATGCCGAATCGATCACTTTTTACAGGCACCATCGTCGATTTTGTTCTAAATGAAATATGTTGTAGTCCATGAGAAATTAGGGGGGGTTTAAGTCATCATTTTGCCGGTTTCGAATTTTTTTAGAAATGGCAGAGACCTTCAAAGTTTTCAATTTTTGCCCATTTCGGCGAAAACGGGCCTCGCTTACGAATTTTTCTCTCGGTACCTGTTTGTCCGATTGAGCTACATTTTTTTTTGTTTTATTCTGGAAGGATTGGGCTATTACAAAATGGAAAAATGGAAACAAATTCTTTTTTTACGTTTTTTTCGATGAGGGGCTGGATTGATTTCAATTTAGAACAAAATTGTGGTTATATTCCTTGAAGTTTCCCCTTTAAAATGAGCCCTTGTACGCCGTGTACCTCCGTTTCAGGTAGAGACGAGTCGAGCGCACGGCTATTATGGTCCGTCGTCTATATCGCTGGTCTCAAGAAAATGCCAGCAGACTGTATATGACTAAATAACCCTATTTATACCTCGAGAAGTTGATTTTCGAGGTTGAAACAATTATTTTGTAATAGCCCAATCCTTCCCGAATAAAACAAAAAAAATGTAGCTCAATCGGACAAACAGTTCCCGAGATAAAAATTCGTAAAGAGAGGCCCGTTTTCGCCGAAATGGGCAAAAATTGAAAACTTTGAAGGTCTGCCATTTCTAAAAAAATTCGAAACCGGCAAAATGATGACTTAAACCGCCCCTAATTTCTCATGGACTACAACATATTTCATTTAGAACAAAATCGACGATGGTGCCTGCAAAAAGTGATCGATTCGGCATGGAATGACCGTATAATGAGAATTTGTGCAAACATGTTAAATACAGAAAGGTTTTAAATAATCTATACATTTTGGCTGACTGCACAAGGGTGTAAAGGTTAGCTCGGCAATCGAAGAGCCGAAGAGTCTTGCAAACGAAACCGGTAAATGGTTGGCCGATGAAAGAGAGCCTAGGCTGTGTGAGCTATAGTCGAGAGTGCTATTGTCCCAGTCTCGCGTGTCTAGTTGTAGCCGCGCGGGGGTTGGTTTAGTAGCCGTAAAGAGCAGCTTCTCTTCTCGATGGCCACTCGATCGTCTCCGGTTACGATAAAAGAGAGAACTAGACGAAGGAATATTCTGTACAGCGGTGGGCGCGACAGCTGTGTACCCCATCGACCTGGTAAAGACGAGGTTGCAGAACCAGAGGACCGGCTCTTTGGTCGGCGAGCTGATGTACCGAAACAGCTTTGATTGCTTGAAAAAGGTTGGAATCGAAAAGTCTCGCTACGACACACCGCCTGCATTGTTAATCATGAAGCTGGTGTTTCGCGTTTGACAGGTAATCCGGCACGAGGGTTTCTTCGGGCTTTACAGAGGACTGCTGCCGCAGTTGATGGGCGTCGCGCCTGAAAAAGCGATCAAGCTGACCGTCAACGACTTCGTCAGAGATAAGTTCATGGATAAGAATGGCAATCTGCCACTTTACGGGGAGATTATGTCCGGCGCCTGTGTAAGTGATCCTAGTCACTCGAAGACTCGTCGTCCTTCAACCTGGTTGATCCTCCCTCTCTGAAAAAAATTATACAAGCTGCTCCGCTTGAAAGTAGCCACTTAAATATAAACTATTCCAGGCTGGAGGATCTCAAGTGATATTCACCAATCCTTTGGAGATCGTTAAGATCCGACTTCAAGTGGCCGGAGAGATAGCTGGAGCGCAGAAAGTGAGAGCTTGGTCCGTCGTCAAAGAGCTCGGTCTGTTTGGATTGTACAAAGTAAGTTCGAACTTCGTGGATTACTCAAGAAATGAGCATTCTATCTGATAACGCGTGTTTCTTGATTTCAGGGTTCCAGGGCTTGTTTCCTCCGGGATATTCCCTTCAGTGCCATCTATTTCCCCATGTACGCCCACACGAAAACGAAATTGGCGGACGAGGGAGGCTACAACACACCCCTTTCTCTCCTGTTTGCTGGTGCACTCGCCGGCGTGCCTGCCGCGGCTTTAGTCACTCCTGCCGATGTGATCAAAACGAGATTACAAGTGGGTCTCCTTACGTTTCGAATGTTCTGTTTATCTATCGTACGCGTTGTTTACACTTTTTTAATGGTTCGATAGGTGGTAGCCAGAGCGGGTCAGACAACGTACAACGGGCTGCTAGACTGTGCGCAGAAAATATTCAAGGAAGAAGGGGCTAGAGCGTTCTGGAAGGGAGCAACAGGTACTTAGAAAAGCTATTTAGATCCCGCGTTCGACGATCGATCGATCTGGGTTTGTCGGAGCGCGGGTAGCGAGTTAGGAATGCGGGGGAATTTTATTTGACACTGTATGCGAAGACAGTTGGTAATATATTTTGATTTTGGTCGATTGCATGCGCGGGGATTGGCCCTGTTGCATCTTTCGACTATTCTTCCCCTCTCCAATATGACCTGGCCACTTGCTTCTAAGTGAGTACTTATTTTTCTCTGTGCCTGCCAGCCTCTTCGTGGTCTTTTAGAGTTTTTTTTTTTTAATCTGTCCACCCTCATCCCCCCTATTTGTTCAAGCTCTCTCCCATCTCTTTTCCGTTTCTCGTTCTCTCACTCTCATTCTGTACCCGTAACTTCTAACCCCCGATGAGTTTTTTGATCGTCGCACGATTCTGTTGATGTTCATGTGAATCGTCCCGTCGCGATCCGCGACAAACATTGCGCCGCGTGTCGGAAGCCAACGTTCGACGCCTCCCCGCGGGAGCACCATCATTATTATAACATTCATCGAACACAGTTTTCTAATGACTTGTCGGACGTTTCTCCGCGGCTAGTTCTAGATTCATCGCCGCTCTCTCTTTTACAGCACGAGTGTTCAGATCGTCGCCGCAGTTTGGCGTCACCCTGTTCACCTACGAACTGCTGCAGAGGCTGTTCGTGGTCGACTTCGGAGGATCGTAAGTACACTGGATTTGTTCGAGTTACGGACTAGGGTTGTTACTATTACGCAGCCGATCGCCCGGACAGTATACTAACAAACGTATTGGTTTCAGGCGACCGGCAGGGTCTGAGCAGAGGATCCCGGCCACGGGAGTGGCGCACGAGATCCGTTCGACGAACCCGGATCACATAGGCGGCTACCAAATCGCGTTGCCGATCTTCACGGGCATCGAGAGCAAGTTTGGCCTTTGCCTGCCGAGGTTCCAAGTTGCCCCAGGGAAACGATCAAAGGATTAAGGTCCGTAGGCGCGAGAATCGCCGTTGTTAGGGAAGCAAAGAGTATACAGAGAGCTCCATAGAATCCACGAAAAAAACCGAGACGAATCGAGTCGATCCGAGTCTTGATCGATCCAAACGAATCGCGCTTCAGTTTAGGCTCCTGGCTCCCGGCCCCGCGTCAGGAAATCCACGAGAGGAAGCGGAAGATCACACACACACAGACGGGGAGATAGACGAAGGAACCCTAGAACCACGAGAGACCACACGAGGATAGCACCCTCGATTCCGGATCAAGAAAACAAAGTAGAGCGACCGTTAGGATTCCTTTTAACGGAAGCTGAACGCGCACAATATCACCGGTGATCGTTGCCGAGGACGATCGTTACTCTGGACGAGGTCCAAACTTGAGGACGGTTTAGCCTAAAGACCATTGTTGGGCGTTCTTCATCTCGCTCGATCGTTTTATGCTTACACCCGATCATTCAGCAGAAAACGAACAAGCAGACAACCATTAAACTCTATCTTTCGTTGAACTCCAGGGTCGGAATCGCATATCGTGGGACACCTTGCGTAGTTGCCCCTTGCTTGCATCATTCTCCAACGTTTCTGCGTCGGCGCGGCAATAACGTTTTCGCTTCTGACAACATTACGTTTCCTATAAACTATTCAGTTCCGAATTGAAACGACACCGAGAAAAAGGCGGAAAGGGTGAGACACGACACTGTCCCTGCCGGATTCATAATCAAAACGAAGGCTGGAAAATATTTTTGATCAGAGGGAGAACCGGCTCATGCTTCGCATGCCTCCCCGCCCCCCTCTCCTTGCATCTTACTTTTTCTACTTTTTATATCTCGCCTTGAATCTTCGACGGAACGATACACGCTTTTTTCCGAGAGCTCGACTATTTTTCTAGCACACCGTCGCCACAGTTATGCGAAAGATACTTTCGTCGGTCCTGGCGCCGACAGAGATCGTACCGTGTTCCCAGAGCCCCGGCTGACGCTCGCAGCCTGCTCGTTTCCGAATTCTTCTTCTTCTAGTCGCGACTGCCATTCGTTTGTCTCTTTACCAAACTATTGTGTTCCATTTTGAAGTTAACCCTTCGCACCCGAATGGCGACTCTGAGACGCCACCAAAAATTGTTATACCACTATTCAAACTATTTCGTACGTTATCGAATTCGTACTGAATAAGTTACTAAACATTTCAGTATTGCACGTGTAAATCGGATCGGTTTCGTGTGCAAAAATTTGGTTCTGGAATGAAAATAACTCCGAGTGCAAAGGGTTGAACGATCAGGCGCTGCTCTTGTCGAATCCTCGATAGAACGCTGCACACTACTACTTTTAACTTGAACGGTGAACAATTGCGAACGCCTGCCTGCCTGCCTGCCACGCTTAATTCTCTATTCTACGCGTATCTGTACACGTTTTGATCTGTTCGCGCGTCGAGAACGTTTTTCTTTCGTTACGCATCATCATCATCAGCGAGAAGCAATTTTATCGGCGTCCAAATCGAGACCACGTGTTATCTCACGATGATGACCTGACACGCTACCCGTAGCCGGTTCAGATGGTCAATATATATTTTTGTAATAAGTGGAGCGACAGACAGAGATACAAGGGGAAGATGTACCGGTTGTATAGTCTCGCGGTTAGGTTTTCTCTGTTCGCGGGGAACGGTTGATTGTGTATATAAATCAGAGAGAAAGAGAGAAGTATACCGGTAGAGACGTGCGAGCTTGTCCGAGGCATCAGGGTTCGTTCCACTTGAATTTCCAAGGTAAATTCAGAAGTACGGTTTTCCTCGGTCTGAAGAGTGGATCAAGGGTCACGGGAGACCCTGAAGCCTCGGACACCGTCGACGGACAACGAGACACGCGCGTTTATGGCCTGCGTCCTGGCCGAAAATATCAATTCAACCATCCTAATCATAGTTTAATGTACATACATACGTTGTATATGTAATATAATTAGCTTGTGTGTATATATACGTGCGCCGACAAACGTGAACATTCGAGAAGGCTGTTATTAGTCGACCGGACCTCGCGTTCCATCAGTCAATGCACGCAAGAGGTGTTTATAGTCGAATATGAACAGTCTTCCGAGGTGTTCGTCGTTGTCCGAGCGCATAGAAATTATGAGAAACATTCAGGAATCCGTCGTGGGCATTCGCAGCTCAATACACTGTTGGTTTTTTTATAAACTACACATCTCGTGCACCACAGACTAATCCTAATTGATTGTTGTCGTCGTCACAGATTTTTAATGTTGCTACGGATATATCTGTCGAGTATCGATCTCGTTCTATACAGGCGGGAATTGTGGGAAGGAAGGGTGAGATGGGGGAATAGAGAGAAATTCGAACGAGAGAACAGTTTATAGAGAGTGCACACGGCGCAGCGAGTCTTTCGTTTTCGTTCTCGCGGGGATTTTTTTTTTTACTTGTCCGGCCTAAGATCACGATCAGCTCGCGAGCACTCTTCCGTTTCAACACATTCCATGATCGTCTCCGATTTTGCAGCTACTGTCACAATCGCTATGCAATTCGTATACTTTCTCCGGCTCCGAGGTCCTGAACGACATTTAACGCGTTCGCTACGCTCTCGAACTAATCTGACGAAAAGCGACGGGCTTCGACACAGTCAGTAGTGAAAGTGTTAAGTGGGTGAACTCGTTTCCAGGATTGCAAGGGTGCGAAATGCGCCTTCTCATTTCTCGATAATGCAGAGATGGGGTTCTTCAGTACATAAAAGTCAATCTCTCTCAAAAGTCCTATTTTTACGTTTGCGAGGCGTAATTTGCATTATTCGGCAGCATGTAGCTGTCGCAGCTTTATACTTCCGAATTAGATTGCTGAAAATGCTAGAATATAAAATTCCACGGAATTTAATACGATCTTTACTTATTTCGGATCTGTAAAGACTATCACTGAGAATAAGATTTTATTTGTTCCCACTTTTGAAATTTGCCTGCAAAATTAAAAAATTCCATAAACATCCGCGGTCTATTCCGTAAACATAAAAGTAGGACTTTTTGGGGCGACTGCGGCCTAGATTGATCTTTTATTTAAATTACTGAAAAACCCCATCTTCTCTCGCATTATCGAGAAGTAAGAAGGCAATCTGAAAATCTTGCGATCCTGCAAACGAGACTCTTAAATGTCAGGGTCTTTTTTAGAAATAAAACGATACGTCTGGAATTTCGACCTGTATTTGCGGGTGGCCGCTGTTTCCACCTGTTACGACCACTCGTTTGCGGCGGACTTAACCCGAGATGGTTACGTGATCGCACAAAACCACACAGCAGAGAAACTAAGAAAATAATCTGTATTTGTAAATCTATATTTTATGAGTAACAATGGGGACCGTGTTAACATGTTCGTTGCGGTTTCGCTGGATGTTTATGAGAGTAACAAAAAACGTTTAGACACTGCGGTGTTATTTAACATTAACGTATCAATTGAAAAGGAAATCCGCACGGAACGTGTTAACGTCGTCGAATGTGAGAGCGATCGTTAAAAGTATATTTGATTAGACGAAGGGACTATGTTTCACTTCCGTGGATCGACAGGTTTAATATCGTCGTGTCCAACAAGAATCTATGAAATGTAATTTAAACGAAGGAAGAAAAAAGGATTACCGGTATAAATGATAAAGATAATAGACTAATTAATTACGCTAGGTATTTCTCGCCCCTCATCCCCGCAGTTGAAGCAAATCAAATTCGACGTTCTACGATCTGTGATCTACTCGTGTTAGATTCTTAACGATAAACCGGAAGGCCGATTAGTTAGGCAATTTCGAATTCAATTCTTACGGACTTTCGTCAGTCGTAATATCTTTGATAATTTAGATTTACCTCATTGCGAATTGTATAGATGTATGTACAGATACAAGTTTCTGTCTCGCACGATATAAACTTGTATCTATATATGTATCTGTATATTGTCTCTTGTATTACATACTTGTAAATCAAACAAAAAGAAGTGAAAGGATGAGATACCTAATTGTGAATAACACCTAAGCTGTTGCGCATATATTTTAAAATAAGAATAAATATTATTTAAGAAAAAACTCTTCGTTGATTTGCTCGAAATTTAGTAAGCCTTTCTATCGTTCTTCTTTTGTTTTTCCCGCAATTTATTATCTTACGTCTCCTCTGTCGGTAATGTTTGTCCTACAGTCTCAGCGTTTCACCACGGATGACGCCACTGTGCCAAAATAGTGCTGAATAATTCTTGCCGATATTTACACTGTGAATTATGGTGAATACGGTAAGAATCATCTAGTCCAGTGCATAATAATGAACTGTGCATGCGCTTTCCGCGTTTTATTCGTCGAAGATTCAATAGAAAATCATTCTAACAAGAGAATACATTTAAACTAATTTAAAAAATTTCGTTGCAACCATATATATATATTATTGAATCCATTCGGATCTCATCTGTGCATCAATTTCCTTTTACATATATATTTAAAAATTTTAACTGACACATAAATCGTATCTGACTAACATAGCTAAAAATGTAGGCTGAAAAAAATTCGAATTCAAATGGTATACGTTCGTTATGATGAAACGACGAGGTTTAAACACGTCCCATCTCATCCTTTCGTCGACCATTATGTGTTAAATTAATTATTGAAGGAACTATAATATATATAGCTATAGCTCGATGTTAACAATCATTATAATACTGTCGTTAAACACATACCGAAGAAGTGGAAACATATGCAAATTGAATTGGTATGCCTACAGTATCCTTTGTACGCCCATAGAAATTCTTCGAGCAAATTGTACATTCAGTTGCAGTGAGGAGCTGCATTTCTAAATGGGTCTCTACTATCCACTTGACTAACGTTCGGCGTGAGTACGTTCCCTTACTATCAGACGTACTACCTTTACTAGAACAACTACTACTATATGACTACACATTGAACGCGGCGTATGAACAGCGTTGGGTATAAACGAAAATTACAATGACCCAGCGTACAAGTCTATAGCAGGTTTTTGAAGAACAGTGGTCGGCAAACTGTGCTCTTTGCCTACTTGAGTGCGGTTCTTCCACAAATGACGTGTATAAATAAACCTATTTTATTTTAATGTAATAGTATTCTAATACAATTTTCAGGTTTATTCAGTGTATCTTTTTAAAAACTGGGTTTTTGTAAAGGAATTTGACTCTCGGAAGAAATCTTTTGACTAATGAGTTTGCCGACCACTGTCGTAAAATATAAACCGCGGTGATAAAAAATTGTTTATCGAGACGCCGAAAATCCTTCCCGCAATCTTCATTTTTGCCAAAAAAGAACATATATCAGCCAATTCGAAGCATCGGGGCTTTCGGAAATACAGCCCATGATCGCGTAATACATATGTGAAAACCTATACAGACAGAAATAAATATCCTAGAATCGCGGTTGAAATAATCGTTGGAAACTTAACCAGTGGTGAGATATTGTGCAAGATTTCTCGCGTATGCGCGGCGATTTTAGCCTCAGTAAAGAAAAATTCTTGATACAATGTGTATTTACCTTGAACACCCTGTAAAATATCGGTCCTTTCCCGCCAATATAACTGCTCCAGGGCTCCACTACCTTGTTATCATAATATAGATACGTTATACTGTTTTGGACACGCATGTGCGAAAAATCTTGCACAATATTTCATCACTGTTCGCGAATCGTTCGTAGCCATCGCTACGTTTCAGAGAAACCTCTCGCATGGAAGATCGCGCGATTGTGTGCGCGCACACGCACACAGGTGCGGTTCTATCACAGGCTCGCTGAGAACGTTCCCCACGCACACTGAGAAAAGAGAAATGCACACCGTCGGAGAGAATAGGACCAACACGCGCACAGGGTCTATTCACTGCGATTCAAGATGGAGAGAAAACAACGTCGTATGTGTCTCGTAAGGTGGTTGTAAACAAGAAAGTCGGACGACACGGAGCGGAGGTTCCTCCGACGGAAGGAGAGACAACTTTGAACTCGAGATGGCGAAATCTGTGTTGAGCTCGGACTCTCTTCCCAAGGCTGGTCGAGTAAACGAAGGTAAGACGACGGCTGTTCACGAATTATGTGCTGTCACTTTTGATCGCGATCATCGCGATTAGATTGTGGCGATTTAATGCAACTCCGTTTTGATGCTATCGCAGTTTGCCGGGAGTGGTTGGTTCACGAGGACGGGGCACTCGCGTACCGTTTGCAGGACGAAGAAAGTAGGTATTTAATCAAACATATTCGAAAGCTCTCCTCCTGCCAGAATGATCTCACCGTATTGTTGCTCGCAGTCAGGGAACACTACACCGGCAACAAAGTGCGCAATGCCCAAGTCAGAGAAGATCTACCGAAAGCGAAGGTGGAACAGGAATTGGAAGCGATGAGATATCAAAGCTACGTTCAACAACAGTCCGTATCTATATAGCTCTCGTTATGTGCTGCATCTATAGATTTTTTTCACAACGATATACATACACGATTTTTCAGAGAGGAAAGAGATGCTATGGTGGCGAAGCAGATTGCTCTGACCCTTGAGCGAGAAGAAAGGCAGAAAGAAAGAGAGTTGCAAGAGCAGATGAGATTACAGTTGAGACTCGACGATGAAGTAACACAGTTGGAACTTGAGAAACACATTCAAGAGGAAAAGGATGAGGTAGTGGTACAGCATTGCTAATTTAAATGCATTAATGAGATGTCTTTTATTAATATTATATTTATTGACAAAAGGAACTAGCAAGGAAGTTGCAGCAAGAGGAAGAAGAGAATGCTATAGACACTCAGGATGGACCCGTGGACGAACAATTTCTGTTGGATCAGAAGATTGCGATGGAAGCACAGGATGCAGAATTGGCCAAGATGTTGCAACAGAAGGAGCGTGCGAAGGCTAGGAAGGCTAGGCAAAGAGCAAGACAGAGAAAGCTGGAGAAACAACTTCAGAAAGATATGGAGGAGCAGAGCGTTACTGAAAAGCCTCAGAGGCCAGACAAGCTGGACTTGAAAGCTACGCCTGGTAAAAGTAGGATGCAGCCGAATCTGAATTGTCCAGAATATCCGGATCCCGAGGAGATCCAGATACTGGATGATCCTGTGGAGAGTATACGAGAAGTACCAAACGTGGCTGCGATTATCGATCCCACGTACAATGGAAATGTGCACCGACACACTTCCAGTAGCTCGAGCAGTACTGTCAGTCCTACGTACGCGTTACCTACACCACCCCAGGAGCTTATGAACGAAGATATACCATGCTACATGCCTATACAAGGACAACGAAGAAATCAAATGCAGTCCCCGTCACAGGTCCACGAAGAGAAACAGAAACGTAGAGTAAAGGACGGCTGCAAACAGCAGTAAAATGATTTCAAGGTTCGAATATATCAAGTACTTTCGATGAAACTACGTTTTGTTGCCATAAGAACATTAATCATTAGTATAATATATTGTAGAAACCTAGAGTTCAACTTTGAAAAGAAGCTCGGGAACGTAGAAGGAGACTCGTCCCAGTAAAAGCAATACTTTGCATAGTATGAAGAGAAATGTGCCTTCGAGAAAAAGGGTACGGTGTAAAATGAGATCGATGAATGTTTAAGGTCTAACATTTGAAATAACGAGTTGCGCACCGTCCTAAATCGTAGACCTGCCTTGAATCGTGTACATTTACAATCCATTTAAGATACGATGATATATCTATTGTGCTGACAACAAAGATTTTTATGAGGAAGCAAAAAGGGCATAGTGAAATAGACAATCGGAGTTTTGAAGGCGACGTAATCAAATAAGCAAACAGAAATGTACAAAAGATTGACTATTTAGACTGAATTATGAAACGATTAAATCGAGACAGGCTTTAATCGAATCTACATATATACACGCTCTTTCTGCGAAGGAAATTTTGTTTAATAGGTTTAATAACACACAAGATGTGCATGCTTCTTAGAGGGAATTATTCTCTTTTCAAGTGCTTGAGGTGCAGCGCGAGAAATAATTTACTGCCAAAGATGTATTATTAGCGCTCACTTTGAACCCAAATGAGTTAATTATCGATGAGTTAACCAGATGAAAGAAAAATGAATTTTGAATGGTGTGCTTTAACAAAGTGCTTCTTGGCACTTTGATAACTTAATAGCTTCTAATTCAGTTGTTAAGACTCAAAGATGTAGTAAAGTATATATGTTAATAATCTCTGTAACAATTTCCCAATATTTAAGTTTGAGAAGCGTAATGCTACACTGGTTTTTCTACTAATCAACGAAACACGATTAATATTCGGAAGAAGTATAAGAGCAGTTTAATTTTTAGTATTATTTAAATACCAATTTAATATTTAAAATATAAACAGTATATTATTTATGGTGTTTGGAAATCTCTGTATTCGATAGAAGTAGTATTATTTTTTACATTTATTGTATGAATACATCTATACATGGGTAATAAATTGTAATAAATGTAAAATTGTAATAAATTATTTACAAAGCTATGATACACGTTTTCATCGAAAACCCCATACGCATGTTAATATACCATACAACAGTAATTCATTCCATAAGCTTGTGTGTGTGTGTGTGAAATAGAGAAAGAGAGAAAAAAAAAGATATAATGATAAATATAATGTAACAAATATATTTGACGAATAGTATATAAAAGTAATTGATTCTAGCGATATACAAATACTAAGATCAGATGTTCGTTCGATATAATACACTCTCGTAACTCTTCTTCTCGATTGAAACGTTTCCGAAAGAAAAATCAACAATTTTCGTTTTGTTTTCTGTACAGCTGCCTACAAGATTCGAGATTCTACGGTAAGGAAAATAACAAAAATAAATGTAAAATGTACGTTTAATGTGCGAGATGCATGAAATGATAGAAACAACTTGAACAAAAATTTATAGATTATACAAAATAATCTTTTCAACAAAGCACACTTTCCTCGAAAAATATGCTCTACACAAAATGCACATTTAAGCTCGAAGATAATATATAGGGATTGTTCACTGATAAACATATTCGATAATAAAAAGAAACACTCGCTTCTTTCAGTGACAACGTTTCATCTCTTATGGTCCCACATATTAAATTCTGTTTCCTACTGTATAAAGAAATCAGCAAAAATATAACAGTCATTTAAAAAGAAATCATAATTTCGGGAAGAAATATTTGTAATCCTTAGTCGTTACGAAACTGTGACGGTGTATGGTTCAATCAGAATTGGAGAACCGGTCGAAAATGGAATTACTAACTGCATTTAATTCGACATGCTATTCGATCTTTTAGGTAATACAAATTTTCTCCTACAATGATTTACAATAACCGGAACGTAATTACCCGTGTTTTTAAACTGTGACTTTCTCTGTACAATGTGCTGTGATTCTTCCTCTTCCGAGTTGTCCTTACTCAAAATAGAATAACGTTGCTTAATCTCCTGCGTGAACAATAAAAGAAGAAATTAGTATGTGCGACTACGGTGAAGTGCTCAATACGCTAATACAAAAAGAAAAGAATAGTGCACGATTCTTAGTTGATGTGTTGGTAGTTTGCGCGACTGTTGCGCGTCGTAGACAGAGCAGATAGGAAGCAGAACGACAGAATGAATCTAATTGAAAAGTAATCACGTACGATTATCAGGTGCCACGGTCTTCGACCTGGTATGAGGCGGGGAAAACACAAAGTTCGGCACTTCTTGAATAGCTGAAATATTGCAAACGGTATCGTCAACGTGCTACAAATAAAACAAGTCTGCAGACTCTATATCGCAAGAACTACCTTTCTCATCCGATGGCGGATTGTTTGTTTTGTCCGGTTGAGAAAACGAAAACTGTTCGCTAGCATCTTGCTTCGCGCTCGCTCTTCTTCCACCTTTCCTTGGTTTCGAGGCTGCTTCGGGGATCTCCTGTGCGCCAGAATCCACCGAGGTGTCCTTCCTTTTAGTAGCTTTTCTAACATTGCTAGGTTTCGGGTCTTCTTGAACCTCCACTTCCATCACCCCCTCTTCCACTATAGTTTCCTTGAGGATACCTTTCTTGCGGGCATTCCTAGTTCTCTTGATCGTGTCTGCTTGCGGAATCTCGACGCTCGCAGCTCTTCTTTGTCTAGGGACCGACGTGGTCTGTCTCTTGCTGCTCGCACCGGACATTCTCTCCTTCAACGGTACACTCAATATTTCCTCTAACTCTTCAGGTATCGATTGAATCGATGACCTACGATTCCTGGTCTTCCCAGCTGGACTGTTCACCGTTGCTACCACGTGCAACGGAGGTTCGAAGTCCTCCTCCGGGATGACCTCCTTCGCAACGCTGTTGGCTCTCCGTGTCCTAACAGGGTCCACCGTTTCTTTAGGCACCGAACTACCGCGTCTCCTCCCGAGCGCCTTAACAATACTCTTCTCTTCAGCTGCCTCTTCGCTCATCTTCGATCTATTGCTTGCTCCAGCGCCTCTAGTCTTCGAGCCCTTAGTCTCCGACTTCACCTCCTCATTTTCAACCGCTATACTCGAGGAGGACGAAGTCCTGCCGAGTCTCGTCGACTCTGGCACTTCTTTCTGCACGGAGGCAGCCCGTCTCGTGTTCCTCCTCACCGGAGTCCTGACCTCCTCCTGCTCCTCCGCAGCAGGAACATCCTTGGAGGATGCTTTCTTGCCTCTAGTTCTTCTTGCCGGAGAAACGGCCAAGGAGTCCTCCTCGCCTTCTTCCTCCACAGGATGGACATCCTTCGCCACGGACGAAGCTCGTTTACCTCTGGTCTTCTTCGGAGTAGCAACGACTGGCAACTCTTCCTCCCTTTCTTCTCCCACAGGATGAACGTCCTTCGCCACGGACGACGCCCTTCTACCTCTAGTCTTTTTCGACGAACCAGACCCTGGAGACTCTTCTTCCCTCTCTTCTTCTCCGAGAGTACTCTTGACTATCAGCGACGTTCTTCTACCCCTCGTTTTCCTCGGAGTACTCGGCGAGACCTCTTCCACCTGTTTCCCCACAGGAGAAACATCCTTCGCTATCGAAGACGCTCTCCTACTCCTCGTTCTCTTTGGCGTCGATATCACCGCGTCTTCTTCTACATGATCCTCCACGAGGGAAACGTCCTTCGCCACCGAAGACGCTCTTCTACCCCTCGCCTTCTTCGGCGTAGAAACCCCCGCGTCTTCCTTGTCTTGTTCCTCCACAACGGAAACATCTTTCGCGACCATCGAAGCTCTCCGACCTCTCGATTTACTCGGAGAAGAGGTGACGGACGATTCCTCCGACCCCGACGATCCCGTACGCCTGATCCCTTCGTCCGCCGAGGCGATCGACGCGATCAGCACCTCTTTCATCAACGAGCTCGCTCTCCTCGATCTCAGGGGCGTCTTCGGGACCATCTTCGAGGGAGAACCAACTGCCGGTGATTTGATCTCTTTCGTTATCGAGGAGGCTCTTCTGGATCTAGTCATCCTCGAGGTGACGCCGTCGTTCAGCGACGAGGCTTCGTCGTCGACGTCCTTGGGCGGAGTTTTATCCGCTGCTCCGGACATAGAATTATTGTTGTCGAGGTGCTCTTCGACGTTCTTCCTAGGGTCTGCTGGAACGCTCGCGTCGGACTCGTCGTCGGTGATGTTCGACGCGTCGAACTCGCTGTTTCTGCGAACCTGCGTCGTCCGGGACACCGTCTCGATCACCTCGGTAGTCTCTTCGAAAGCTAGAACCATGTCCTCGGCGTAGTTGGACTCGTCGTCGGTAATGTCGAAGTGGTCGCCGTTCTTCAGATCGTCTATACGCTGCTCCTGCGCGTTGTTGTCGACCTCGTCGCACAACTGCGACGTGGAACTGTTTCCGAACGTGTTCGAGAAGCTCTCGAACTCGTCGTCGTTGTCCACGTCTTCCTTGTCCTCGGTGTAGCTGACGTTCATCGCCATCTCTTCCTGGTCCTTAGAGATGCCTCCGTTCTTGTGTCGGCTCGACACGTCGCTGTCGCGGAACTTGAAGTGATTCGACTTCGGTATAGTCGGCGACATATTGTGTGTGCTCGAAGACAAGTTCAGTCCACCTTCCTCCAGTTCTTTTTCTTCTTCCTCCTCGTCGATGTTCATCGATTCATCACTGTTCCGGCATGATCTCTCCAGACTCTCCGAAGCTATCGAGGTGTTGGTAGAATTATGCATGGGAGCCAGTTGCGAGGGGAGTACGCTAGATTTTCTCAGAGGAGAGCCTATTTCGAAGCTGCTGTTCGGTGTGAGCACAGAAGGCGAGTGAAGGGAAGCGGAGAGCCATGAGCTACCCATTCTAGATGTGTGCGATATACCTTTCGACTGAGTTGTACCGAAATCTCCCAGCAAGCTTGACGCTTCCAAGTGGGCGTTCCCTAAGCTTCTTCTGCTCGAATCCCGGAACGAGGAAGACTGCAGGTGAGATCTGCCGATGCTCGGCCGGGGACGAGCAGCGTAGATTTTCGTGCAAGTGATGCTACCCCCCGACAAGACCGCGCTCTCCATCGGAGACTTGTCGGTCTCCAACGAGCTGAATAACGCATCGTCGCTTCTCTCCGTAGTGTGCACCCCACCCGAACTGTCCCCTAAGCTGATCTCGTCGTTGCTGGCGTTCTTCTTCGACTGGGAGATGTTGAACCGTATCTGTCTGTTGATCTTCTTCTCTTTATCGATGGCTGCCGAGCTGCTGTCGGTGGCTTCCGCTTGCACGGAACCGAGGCTCGGCGACGTCGAGTTCCTTATAAGCTGTCTGATCTTCAGGATAGAATGAGGCGTCTCGACGCAAGTGCCCCTGTGAGACACCTTGCGCTTCACTAACGGAGTGCTGAACGCTGCGCTCAAAGCCGCATCCCCATCGTCCACCAGTTTTCTGCGCTTCACCCTCTCCGGTGTTCCCTTACCGCTGTCGTCCTCCGCCTGCACCTCGTCCAACGTCCGTTTCCTGTGTATCTTCTGCATCACTTTCGGAGACATGACGCAGTCGATGTCAATCTGTTCATCGATCGATTTGAGCGTGGTGCACGGAGCAGTGATGAACGGTATCACAGCCTTCTCCTCCCTGTGAAAGGTCTCCTTGGCTTTCTTGATCACCGTCTCGTAGATGCTCGTTGTTCGTTCGCAGTTCTTCTTGTACGTCATCGGTCTCGGATACCTGGGCTCTGTCCCAGTCTCCGAGGCGGATTTGCTCATGTTCATCGAGAACTTCTTCATGATGTTCGGCAAAGTCGCGTTGTAAGCGTTCAACATGTCCGCGTGATCGTTTTTAGTGGCAGGGTTGAATCGGACGGCGGCGAAACTCCCGCTGTTCGCTTCCATGTAGCGGCAGCGTTGCAAATAGTACAACAGCCTCACGTCCTCGGACTTGCTCTCTTCCAGGAACTTGTCGAACATCTCCTCCTCCTCGGTGTCCAGGGCCAGGTGCAACACGTCGGTCAGCCTGTCGTAAGCTTTGCACGACTGGAAGAAACACATGAGCAGCTGCGCGTAATGTGTCTGCGGCCTGTGATGAAAGGCCGACTGGACTAGACCATGTTCCACCGACAGGTCGATCAACGTGCTTTGATCTTGAACCGACGACAGAGGAGGCTTTCTTATGCGCAGGTACATCAGAGCTAGCTTGTGCTGATTGTTTTTGATCAGGGTTCTCAAGACCAGCTTGTGTTGCCAGTCTTTCACGTCAGGATCGGAGATCAGCTGGCCGGTCATCATGCCCAGGAATCCGCGGTAGTCCTCGTGGTCCAGAAGCCAGAACGCTTGCGTCAGCTTAATGATACTGGAGCTGATCTTGAACGACGAGGGATACTCCATCAGCTGATCTAGACTCGCGCAGGAGTCCGATAACACCAGATCCAGGTCCATCAGGAGGTAGATCGTGATCTGATGTTTGCACTCGAGCTTATCCGCCTCCCCTTGATCGCAGTCCGTTAGGTAACTTCTCAGCAAAGACTGCAACGACGGAGGTGGATA
Organism: Lasioglossum baleicum; assembly: GCF_051020765.1. Lineage (NCBI taxonomy): Eukaryota > Metazoa > Arthropoda > Insecta > Hymenoptera > Halictidae > Lasioglossum > Lasioglossum baleicum. The sequence continues at coordinate 4,474,898 of NC_134948.1, read as the reverse complement.
GTAACCATTCGCGGACACGTCTCCGGACTCCCTTTTCCATTGGGAACTCAGAGCAGGACACTCCCGTGCTATCAGCTCGTCTATAAAGAACACTTCCTTGATCTCGCCAGGTTGTTCGTCGTTTACGACAGACTCCCTCTTCTCTTTGTACAGGTGATGCAATTTGTCGTAAGGGTAAGGTATTTTCATTGAGGCAGACATTGGCGTCTCCATGTCCTGCGATTCCGGCAGCAAGCCTGCGTCGTAGAACCACAGAAGCACCTGGAAATAGATCGACACGCGTCTCAGTGCTTTTCGTTGCTTCACCAGACCGTTCGTCTCCAGCGGCAATTTCGACACCACGTTCGACAGACACTCCAGCTGCTGGTAACAAAATCTCAAGGTCTTCAGCTCAGACTCGCCGATGTTGTTGCCCGATTGGTCGAACAGAGGCACGCATAGATGATCGGCGATCATTTTTATAGAAGCTGCCCGCTGTATACCCCATTTCAAGAAGCTCGGATACATGTACGCTGCACTACCGTCCGACCATTCTTTCGCGCACCTTATCAAGAAAGTCGCCCAGTGTTGCTCCAAGCAAAGAGACAATAACATGTCTCGCTGGGCGTTATGGTCGCTCGAGAAGGATACCTCTGTGTTGAACGGTACCAAACCGACGGCGAGACACTTGTGGAACATCTCGGAGGGTTCTGTTAAGAGAATTGGTCCGGCCATTGCCATTTCGTGAAGCAGCTCGGCTTGGACACCTCGGGACAACCAACACGTTAACTTCGACCGGCTCAGCTCTATCCACTCGAGTGCTAACGATCTTGGATAGAACAGTTCCTCCGATGAACTTAGTCTGTTGTTCGGAAATTCTTGCAGAGTACGAGGAACGTAAGTGCAGCTAACCATCTCGTTGCTCGCCACGTTAGACGGTCGACCATCGGTGTCGTAGCTGGCCAATATACTGTTGGGATTCTTGCATTCGTTCACGTTTCGAGGCATCTGCTCTTTGTACCATTGATTCAAGTCGAACAGCAACGTCCGACCAGTGCTGGAGATCAACAACAAGCTGTCCTCGCCTCGTCTCGACTCCGATTCTGTCTGATCTGGATTCATTTCTCGTTCGATTGCGGATAGATTCACCACTCTGTCGTCCGCGTCCAATTCGAACTCGAATTTAAGGCTCGGCTCCGCTTCCAGATTAAAGTACAAGTTTGTCCCCCTGTCGGAGTACTTTCGCTGGAATAGTAACGAGTACATTCTCAGAAGAGGGGGCACCTTCGAAGATTCGTCTTGGAAAACGACCCATAAATAGTAGAACGGTCTAGGATCGTCAGCTGGCTCCAACAACGCCAAATGCGTCACGATCATAGTCTCGTCTACCGGTAAACTTATTGACCCTACGGAACCATCGTTCTGCCATATTATCACTCTACCTAGACATCCGGATATCAAGCAGCCGATTTTTGTCGAACTGACTATGGTATTTGTTAACCGTTCGTCCAAGAAACCGGTCGACTCAAATTCTTCCCGATTGAATCCAATGTGCTTTTCTATGCCTGTAAATATATACGAAATGTGATTACTGGACAAAATAAAAATGTTCTGCATTGATTGTGGGCGCAGCAAGAGTAAAATAAAAATTGATTTCATCCCTTAATGATTTTGTTGCGTTTAAAACAACGTTACAATGTTCTTCAATTTTTCTAATTTGTTATTGTTTTATATTTCACCCAGCCAATTTCTTCATAAATGCATTAAGTATTGTTGGGAAAGATGAGCACAAGACTATGGAGGATCTCTTACGTTGATTCATTACGTTGCAAACCATGTGTTTGCTCTTGTTCAACTGATTCCTATGGAGAGAATCTTTCGATGTTACAAATTCTATATCAGCTGGATTGGATTCGTCCATGATAAGAGACAAATCATCCGGCATCTCCCAAGCAGATCTCTGAAGATCGATCATCAGATGATGAAGGTTACGTAATACTATGCAAGCTATCCCATCCATTTGCATTAGGAAACTATCTGGTCTCTTCTTGTTGAACTCCTCCCATTTTGCTCCACCGGATACAATACAAACCTGCTCAACTCCTACCGGCATCTGTAAACATGTAGACTGTCAATAACAATTCCAAATGCTTCGCCAACGTTTCGATGTAGAACAAGCATGCCTGATGTAAAACCTACTTTTATAGCTCGAAGAACACGAGAGCTAGCACAGTCGAAGACACACACCAAGCCTGTGGAATCTTTAATTCTAGTGGCGCCATTATCTAAACCAATTAGAAGCAACGGTAATTCTCCAGGCTGTGCTGGGAATTCACACACACAGGCGATCTTCCCACGAAAGGTCCACGAGCTGATACTTTCTCCGGTCCTTGCATTGAAAATGATTATGTGGGAACCGTAGTTCAACCAAGCATATCTAGTATCACTTAGAAAGCCTCCGCAGTGGCTATCGATACCGCTATAAGGTTGCGAACCGTTAGACGATCCTCCTTCGTTTCCATCGGTCTTATTGGATTGAGACGAGAACGCATGTTGAATGTCTATGACGTTGTGTATCTGTGGACAAAATGAAGAGTAATTTCGATGTCTTCATAAATGCGTAATTCCTATCAAACTTCTGGTAAAAAAATGTTAAAATGTTAAATATCTAATTACAACTAAAACAATTGTTTCGTTTGAATTGAAACGCGAGTAATTTTGTACAAATCGAGGTGCCAGTAAATACAAAATCTTAATAGAAAATATGCATAAACATTCAGTGAAATAAATAGCCCATGAAGATTTCGAAATATACAGGAAAGAAGAGAAAATATTTGACAATAAGATTTACCTCACAGTTCACTTCTTCTAACTCTTTCATTGTTTAGAACCAATATTAAAGCACAGTGGATGCGAGAAAATCATTTATACGTTCTTTCGCTAAGGTCACCATAAGGTTATGTTGCCGCCAAATTTCCACAATTCCGTCACGTTCCTATGAAGACGTATACCATCAACTTGTAGCCTGTATATTCACAATACTGTCCGATAGAGTACCGTTAACACCACGTAATTTAGAAACACGCGAGAAATCTTGGTGTTACATTAAAATACGTTTCACAACTCGTGCATTCATTTTAAAACCTCAACTAAATATACAACCGCGAAGTACGTTAGGAAACGCTACCAATCGCACACGTGCTGCCAACTATGTTTGAAAATGACCGGGCACTTGAAATACTTCGTCCACTATACAGGGTGTCCCAAAATTCCTTCAACAGCCAGAAATCGGAGCTTCCTCAGATCATTTGAAGCAACATTTTCCTTTGCAAAAATGTTATCCGCGGCTTTGTTTAGGAGTTATTAACGAAAAATACGGACCAATCAGAGCGCGACCTAGACGTGAGTTGACACAGTCGGCCAATCAACAGTTGGCGCGCCGGGCAGACTGTGCCAATTCGCATCTTGGTCGCGCTCTGATTGGTCCGTATTTTTCGTTAATAACTCCTAAACAAAGCCGCGGATAACATTTTTGCAAAGGAAAATGTTGATTCAAATGATCCGAGGAAGCTCCCATTTCCGGCTGTTGAAGGAATTTTGGTACACCCTGTATATGTCGCCGTAATTATTTTCATACTCCAATCAACCTACAGCGCGCTCATTTAGCTTTCATTATAAAATTTTAATCGGGAAGGATTGAAATATTATTTTTATTTGAGTGTGAATGATCTTAGCCGCTGTTCCCCTAAAGCAAGGGTGGACACGGTTGGGGCCCCTCAAATTCTTGCTTCCCCCACCAAACTTCCTTTCATGCAACACCACAGCCGACAGACTACATACTCTACTAAAATACGTATAGGCTTTGGATAACATTTTTGAAAAGGAAAATGTCGCTTGAAATGGTTTCAGGAATCACCCCCTTTCGGGAAGTTCACGAATTTTGGGACACCCTGTATATATCAGTTGTAAATAGACTCCCGACTGCTCCCGACTCCCATGTGCTTCCATATAACGCGATGAAGAAATTTGTTTGAAATTACAATGTACATACTGAGTATCTATGTATATCTTCTGTAGCAGTAAGCGTACAGTCGTCTTATGCAATATTTTTTGTACATGTACTGTACATTTACTGCAATGCACAATACACATACAGTCTTTTTGTACTGTAGAAATTATAAGTAACTTACAATAATATATTTATCTAGGGCGCACAGTGGCTCAGTGGGTCAGTGGGTGAAGCGCGCGCCTGCGGATCCGTGATCGCCGCGCGCCGGTTCGATCTCGACGCCGGCATCTCTGGAAATATTCCATGTGCCATTTAAAAACTGGTGGTGCCCAAAAGGGTGGCTCGGAACTCACCTTATAAAAAACTGTAGGTCTCGTGGTATGATCATCGCTTGTTGTAACTAACACTTCAGGATCACATGGATTGGAGGCAACATAATTCACAGATTTGCATTTTTACGTTTCTCTTAATGATGTAATTAATGACTTAATGACTTACAAGTTAATTACTCTCGTTCGTACTTGCATGTGATACGAAACTCTGTACAAAAATTATTTACAGACTGTATAATGAACATCTTAATTACGTCTTCTACGGACTCTGGATATTCGCCAAGCGTTTGGTTCCTCGTATTTATTGTAGAGCGGCTCCAGTCGTTGATTCTTTTTGAATTTGCTGAGTTTTGTCGGGTCGCTGAACTTGAAGAATGCCGGAGCAAACTCTACCAGCCATTTTGGATCGATGGTGGTCACTTCTCTCATGTATTCTTTGGTAGTCTGCACCAGCTCGTGATAGATGACCTGTGGCAAAAATATATATAACTTCTTGTCGCAAAGTTTCATTTTTAATTCACTTACCCATTCAGGTTGCCTGTTGAACAGCGCACTGCTCGGATGAATGTAAACCACCTGGCTATCCACCAGCGTTCTGTATCCTTCTTGAGGATCCTTTTTCGCAGCATTCCTGAAGAAACCAGAGCACACAGCCTTCTGGATTCTTACAGTGTTCTTCCCAGCGGACACAACATCCAGCTTATGCCTGTTGAATTAATAAATTAAGAGTTGCAATCAATTATTCAAAGCAAAAGTATTAATAATTTATTAGTTAATTTAAAAATAAACTTAATGTTTCCCCTTCGTATATATTAATGAAAAGTATTACAATAATTTTTGTTCAAGATATAGAAAATATTAGTTAAACACCTTATTCCCCGAGACAACACAATTTTTCGTTTCCGAATATAGAAAATGCTAAGAAACCGTAATAAAGAGAAGTTACGTTTGCTTAAGCAGCAAACTAATCAAATAACTCACCTATCCATGATGCCCAGCAACTGTTTGCGCACATCCTGCGCGCGTTTCAGTGTCCTAATCTGCACGAAATTCTCATAGCACCACGCATTACTGAATTTATTATTCCTCCAGGAATTGTACACTGCTAGCAAAGTCAAATGGTCACCTTCAGGTTGATTGAACTTTGCCTTTTTCTGATCTGCTAGAGCCTGCTTATCTTTCGGTCTGTAGAACACATTCTGCACAGACAACATACTGACGATGGTCAGTATCTCGTCAGAGCACTGCAGGTGAACGCTCATGATCAGCATCTTGGACAAATTAGGCTCCAACGGGAACTCTGCCATTCTTCTACCCAATCTTGTCAATAATCCTTCGTTATCCAACGCGCTGAGACTGTGCAAGGACTCCAAGGCCATGATGAGCGATTCTACAGGCGGTGCGTCCATGAAATCGAAGTGTAACAGATCGTTGATGCCCATAGTCTTCAGCTGCAACACGGTGGTGGCTAAATTGGTGCGTTGGATTTCTGGAACTGGAGTGGGCAGCATCTCGTCTCTGTAAGCTCTCTCGGTGTAAAGTCTGTAACATTTCCCTGGACCTGTTCTACCAGCTCTTCCAGCCCGCTGTTTAGCAGCAGCCTGACTGATCGGGGTCACGATGAGACTGTCCATGCCAGTCTTGGAGTTGTACACCTTCTGTTTAACGAATCCCGGATCCACAACATAGTAGATCCCGTCGATGGTCAAGCTGGTCTCAGCAATGTTTGTAGCTATCACCACCTTCCTGGAACCCGGTGGAGCTGGCTCGAATATCCTGGTCTGCATCTCGGAAGGCAACGCAGAGTACACCGGCAGAATGATCAGCTCTGGGACATCCGGTCCCAGGGATTTCATCCTCTCGTACAAAATCTCGCAGGCTGTGTCGATCTCCTCCTGACCGGTCAAGAAGAGCAATATATCTCCCGGTGGCTCTCTCAGATGAATCTGCATCACTGTGATCAATGCAGCGTCCAAATAATCCGTCTCTGGCTCCTTAGTGTACATCACCTCTACCTCGAACGTTCTGCCAGGTATAGTAAAAATCGGAGCCTCGAAAAAGTACTGCGAGAACTTCACCGCGTCCAAAGTGGCGCTGGTGACGATGAGCTTGAGGTCTGGTCTCCTTCCAACTGCCTGCTTCAGCAAGCCAAAGAGAACATCGGTGTGAATCGTACGCTCGTGCGCCTCGTCCAACATTATAACCGAATAGGTCTTCAGATCCAGATCCATGAGACATTCTCGAAGCAGCATACCGTCAGTCATGTACTTGATGTTAGTCTCCGGGCCGGTGCAGTCTTCGAAACGGATCGTGTAGCCTACTTCTTGGCCTAATCGACAACCGAACTCTTCGGCCACTCTTTTGGCGACCGACATTGCTGCGACTCGTCTTGGCTGGGTGCAGCCGATTTTCCCACGAGCTGTGAATCCAGCCTCAGCTAAATATTGCGTGATCTGAGTGGTTTTTCCAGACCCGGTTTCTCCAATTACTATCAGAATTTGATTATCAGTCACGGCCTTTACCAAATCGTCCCGTAGCTTGTATATTGGCAAGCTCTGACGCTGCTCCAGCAAAGTCAAGTTTGTTTTCTTTCCGAAGGATGATTTCTTGCCGCCTATAACGTGCTTCTTCCATTCAGGAAGGTCCTGAGTTTGCAGACCAATGCCTCGCATGTTTGCTACCAGAGTCCTGCTTTCCGCTTCCGGCAGAGGATCGATCCAGTTCTTGTTGAGCCCGGTAGGCACCGAGTCCATCTCCTGTTCTCTTTGTAGCATCTTCTGCTCTCTCCTCTCCTTCGCTAGAGCACTCTGCATCATCGCAGCTTGCGCCAGAGAACCGTCAGGGTTTTTCACAATGCGCACAGGACTCAGATCTCCAAGTGCTCGGCCGTGGCCGTGCAAGAACGGCGGCTCTTCTTCGACAAGCTCGATTTCCACGTCTTCTTCTTCATCGTCCTCGCGTGGCAGAATTCCAGTCTCCATGTCGAACTCTGGCAATTCGTTTCTGTCGATGCAGGACGCTGCCAACATCTGCTTTATCTCCCACTTCTCTGGGGACGATAGTCTCTGCACTCGCTTCCTGGAACAAGTCTCGTCTTCATCCCAGTTACCCTGAAGTTCCAATAACGATGTTGGCCTGTCCGGATTTCGCAGATGCTTCTCGTCTTCTTCGGTTTTAGCGACAGCCACTACAGGATTCAAGTCTCTGCCAGTTTCCTGGTCTACGTCCTTCATGCTCAAGGATACCTGAAAGTATTATATTTTAGTTACGAATTATTATTAGTAGACTTTCGAGCGAAAATTTAGTGTGTATTACCTTCTGTCCACCAATATTGAGAACCTTCACAAGGACCTTCTGGCCCCTAGACACCACGTCGCTAGCACTAGCAACCCTTCCTTCTCTACGCAATTGTGAAATGTGAACGAGTCCCTCCCATCTGCGTTTCAAGCCCTCCAGCTGCACAAAGCAGCCAAAAGGAACAATATTAGCTACTTTGCCAGAGTAGATCTTCCCAACTTCAGGATCCATGGACATCTCCTCCACGGATCTCGATCTCGAACGATCCGATCCATTCCTGAAGGCAGAGTGCCTCCCAGAGTGTCTGTCTTTGTAATCCCGAGATTTCCTATCTCGTGATCTGGATCTTCTGCGATCCTTCGACCTGTGACGCTTCCTCTCTCTAGATTTCGAGCGTCCTCTCGATCTCGAATGCGATCTAGATCTATGTCTTTTCTCTTTGCGATTCGATGAACGCGATCTGTGTCTTTTTCTGTCTTTAGATCTACTCCGTCTTGAGTGTTTAATCTTTTTCTCAGTCTCTATTGGTTTTTCTGGTTGGATCTCTTTCTTAACATCACCGCTAGACTTCTTGTGCGACGGAGCCAGCTCTTCCAAGCTTGCCATTGCGTTGCTGACTATATCATCATCTTTGAGCTCCTTAGGGTCTGGTGCTTTCGGCTCGTCGTTCGGCAGAGCCAAACCAGGGAACTTTTGTGCTAATTCGTCTTGTTTTGCTGCAGACAGTGCGGGCTTGTCCTGCGTTGGTCTAGTTGGCTTCATGTGCTGTATTATTCTCAAGAGATTTGCCATGAACGATTCCTAAAGAGACAATGATGTGTTAAAATGTATAAAAATGAAGAAAACATTGAGTATATGAATCGCTCACTGAAAATTCTGCTCCATTTTCCAGCAGGACTTTCTTGAATTTGTCGAAGGTGCTGTTTTCCTCCGCCAAATGAATAATGAACTCAGCTGTAATACGAACGAAACATCGCAAAATTATGGGTTGTTGTTGATTGACGAAATATTGGGGAGCAAACTTGTTGTATTTTAATACGAAATCGGGAAGAAACAGAATAATAATAGAGTGATTTTATTACTCACCTAAATCCTTGTCGTTCAGTCCCAAATGATTCTCCAATTCCGTGCATATCTTCGACACTAACGACAAGTGTTCGAGCTTTGAGACCTCATCCATGTTTAACGTTTTTATAAATCTTGAATAGTAATTTCTGTCGTGATTGCAATAAATTTCCCCACAGGTTACTATATCAAAAACTTAACTAATAGCCAACGTTTCTTTCAAGGAGGTCCCAAATTTCTCTAGTTTTCATGGAAATGCCTACGAAGCATCAACCATGGTCAACGTCTTGCGTACGAAAGGAATGGCACAAACACTGTGTTTAAATTAAACTGCAGAACATCACAGCTTAACATTTATTAAATTCTATTCTCTGCAAGTCGCTTTTGCAGCATAGACAACAGAATATTTAATACAAAACACGACTTTTATGTTACGAACACATGCGAGCCACGTCTGAAAAAATTCGTAAAAGTTCTATCGGAGAGTTTCTTGCGGTAGATATCCATGTCTATCTCATCGCACGCCGATGTGGACGATAATCCAACGGGATAATCTAGACATCATTCCCGAGAAAATAGATTTTCTGTTGCTCGCGGTACATAATTCGAATCTGTCCCAAACACGGTGTCATCCTCTTTTCCCTCGTTTCACAGGTCACAATCAGTGTTTATGTACGCCATGAAATCTATTATGTCTGTTTCCGCGTCGTGCTCAAAAGATCGCCTCCCATGAAGTTTAATCACTTCATCAGAGACAATGAAAGACACTAATGTTTGATGTATTTATACGAACTCGGACAACATACAACTGCATACAACTGCATACAACGGATACAACAATACAACATGCGTAAACCGCAGAGGTAGTATATCATAGTATATGCAATGTGATCAAATGTGATGTCAAAGTGTAACACTGCGGCACCGTGAGAGCGGAGACGCCTTGGACTATAATGCACTTATCGTAGAGAATGATTTTACCGACTGTGGGACCGGAATCGGAAGTGGTGTCATCCGACGATGATAAGGCGAAGCTTGAAGCACACAATGGTTACAGATTTCTACTTTATCCATCGTCGAGATTATTGTGATCGATAAATCAGTTATTAATTGATTAGATACCTGTCTTATCGACTTTGTACGAAACTACGGTCGCGCGAGCTGTCACTTGAGAAACTTTTCAAGTACGATGCAGTAGTATTGATCTTCACGCAGAAATCGAATCGAAACTTGTTGGCACAAAGCAAATGAGGTTGTTTACTTTGAAAATATCATTGTTCATCAGAGTTTATTTACTCAATTATATTCTGTTCATTTATTGACTCTTGGGAACTGTACAGGAAGAGTGTGAAATAATTTAAAACATTTGTCCTGCTACACAAGCTTTGATTAATGCTTCAAATGCTTTAATAGAAAAATTCTCAGCCATTAGGCAATTGATGCAGTCGCCAAGTTTATATTTCCGTTTGGGAACCGGAAGTTCCAGATGCATCCGCGCAGGAAACGCTAGAAAACAGCAAGAGGCACAAATGTGCAGCCTATTTACACGGCTATCTATTGTTCTTCCGATAAAGTGTCGTGTTTGTAAAAGTTTCTCGTCCGAGTCCCAGTTCCCTTATTCGACGCTTTTCGCAGGGAAACTTTGCGGTTGAAAGTGAGGATGGTTCGGAATGGAACGGACGTCGAGTACAGACACTGCTAGAACATGCAAGCTCCCTAATCAATGCAATTAATCATTCTAATTTCCTTAGACAAATCTACAACAATTATTCTAATTCACTCACACCATATTCCTCCGATTAATCATTACCATGATCTGTGCTCGAAGCAGGCACGCGTGGTATACAACTAGAAAATGATTAATTTAATCAGCTGAACGCCGAGTTGTTGCAGATATTAATCGACAGAAACATCCGCGGCGAAACCTGTTGCTGGCCGAGGGTAATTACAGCCTATGGTCGGGAATTATGCCAGGAGTGGCGCGATCCATTCCGGTTTTCCGGTGGGCGAGACCGTGTAACTAACGCTATAACTGAAAATAGCCGGTGAAAATGAAAAGGATCGGAGCGCCGCGCGGAGTCTAAAAACGTAAAAACCGCCGAGGGGCACGCGCGATCGAGGAATCCAGCTGTCAGGCCATAAATCGTCGAACGGTTTACTTTGTATTCAGGAAATTTATTTGGACATTTTTCTACGGGCCGGCCGAACGTCTGTTGATATTCGCGGACGCGGGATCCATTGGCGAAGATACTCCTCACATTTCCACGTATTCGCGAATTACCGCGAATGGCCGGGGCCATTTTATCGAAATGTTTTTTTAATTGCGAGAGACAACCTGGACGAAACACTCTCTGCGACTGCTCTCGATTTTAAATAATCCCTGAATTATTGTCAGGTCCGTCATCTCGGTAAAACCTAATGGATTCAGTCGTAAAGTGTGATCTTCCAGCTTTAATTTGAGGCTTTGAACGTTCAAAAATAGCTGCGGGAACACATCCTAAAATTGATCCAAAGTTATCCTTTAAAATTGCTCGATTTTCCTCCAGTGCATCGGGATTTTGCATTTTTTACGATGTGATATCGATTTTTCTTTGAAACCTCAATTATCTTCTCGCAAAGTGCGATCCTTAATCTCTGATTTAAGCTATGAAACATTAAAAAATTCGATCTTTTCGTGGAGATGTTAATTAATAAAGTCGGTCCTCACTTTCTCCCAATAACGCAGCGAGGAAGCACAGTCCCGCCATATTTCCTTGTCCCAGTTACGATTATCTTAAAATACATCTAAAGTAAGGAAATTAGGGATGCGAGTCATGCGAATGAATAGTGAAGGTTCGCCAAATATTTCAGCTATACCGAGTTTCATTGGTCAAGGAAGAAGAAGAAGATATAATTCATTAACTATATTATTGAATATACTTGTATAGAAGGTAGAACGAGGTTTCGAGAATTGGCTAGAATGAATGCGCTTTGAAATCCTGAAATAGTAACTTGCAGGTGAAAATATCATGTGTCCCAAACATAATTGTTCTTCTCTCTCCCAACATTGTACTAAAAATTGAATCTTTAGAAATCGTGGAAATTCAATTTGCAAAGAAAAATCAGGATTTACAGAGTTCCAAAAGCAGGAGGTCTGCAAGCAAATATTTGACTAAAAATTAGATTTGTAGAAATAGTAGAAATTCAATTTGCAAAGATAAAATCGCGATCGACAGAGTTCCAAAAGCAGGAGGTCTGCCGGAAAACATTTTACTAAAAATTCAATTGTCTTTAGAAATTCTGAGAAGTCAATGTGCAAAGATAAATCGGGGAGTTCCAGAAGCAGAAGGTATTCCAGATGAAAATTAGATTTTTAGAAATACATAGTGGATATTCAATTGACAAGGAAAAATCAGGATTTACAGAGTTCCAAAAAAGCAGGAGGTCTGCAAGCAAATATTTGATTAAAAATTAGATTCTTATAAATCGTGAAAATTCAATTTACAAAGATAAAATCGCGACCGGCAGAGTTCCAAAAGCAGAAATTGTGAGAAGTCAATGTGCAAAGATAAATCGGGGAGTTCCCGAAGCAGAAGGTATTCCAGATAAAAATTAGATTTTTAGAAGTGGTGGAAAGTAAATTTACAAAGGTAAATCGGGATTAACAGAGGCCCAGCTGCAGGGGGTCTTCCAGATGGCGCTGTTTCGAAGAAAGCAATCGTTTGAAATTTTCATGAGTTATCGATTTCACGTTTTTGGCGTTAGTATACATATAGTGGCTCTAATTAGAACGGCTCCTCGCAGGATGTCTCTGCGAGGCGGATGCATTTCTCCGGCAGGCTCGGCGAGGCCGCGGTTGACCCGTGTAAAAAAGATCACCCTCGCATCTGTTGCTGAGCGCAACAGATCCCCTGGTCTGACGAAGAGGATTGCGAAGAACAAGGAGAAGAGTAACGCCGGCGAACGCACGCGTGCACGATCAACCGCTGAATGCACATGCACATGCACATATTTCTCATCGTCCTCGTCGCTGGACCAACGGTCCCCGTGTCGTTCTTCGATTCTTCGTTTCCACGATTTCCACGGCCCAGTTCGCCGGACAACTCTGCTGAAATCGAAAGCATATTGGAATCTGGACTCCAGGATCGATGAGACGAAAATACACCGGTCTGGAAAGCTACACCGAGAATCCTACCATTTTCGATCTTCAAACTGTTATTATTTAATAAAGCTTAATTAGTACGAATAAATAAAAGATGAGGAAATAAGATGGTAAAACTTGGCTCAATTTACTTACAGTATAAATTAATTCATCTTTGGAAGTTGCCAATTTATTCGTCAGTTGACTTTCCATGATTTGTGAAAATGGCACTGCCTAAACGAAAGTGTTTTCAATTTTTACATTCCACGGATTTTGCATTTTGAAAAATACAGATGTTACAGGAGAGCGCTTCAAAGTCCTTCGATAGTTTAACACTAAAACTACCGAGCTCTGAAAGCGATTGAAATGTTTTAGGCTATATTTATTTAGATTTCGTGCAATTTTTTTATTGCAATATGCGCTTGCATAAGGAAATTTACCGAATCATTTTCCAACGTCAGAATTTCAGTAATTATAAAATTAAAAATGTAAGACCGGTCATTTGACCCGCAATGGTAGGTTTAGTGTTAACTAGCTGTGGCTGCAAGTAACAACAAATAAAACCTGACAGTTATATTAGAAAGCTAAAAAAGTTGTGACGTTTTTCTTCAAATATACATAATCGATACTTCGTGTGATTTCGCGAGGTACAAAACAAGAAAAGAGACAAGAATTCTGATGTTTTTCGAACATATAGTGTCATCCGACACCTTGTGCGATTTCACGAGATACAAGACAAAAAAAGAGTCTGGAATTGTGACGTTTTCCTCGTGCATGAGCGATATACTGTCATTCGATGTCTCTAGATCAACGTGTCCGAAGCGGACCGAAATGGCCCGAGCAAATAATCGCACGGTTTATGATCGAGACCCCGAGAAACATGTGTATTGCGAGATTTACAAGGACTTTGACCCCCGAACGCCATCAATCGACCAGCGTCACACCGTTTCGAGGGTCTCTGGCCTTCGTGATGCACGGGTATGGTAACGCAATGGGAGACCGCGAGATTAGGTCACCTCTGACTCAAGGTAGGGAAATTTCTCCGAAGCTACAGCCACTTTGACGATTTCTACAAGCATGTTCCACGACGCGAGAGAAATTTTCGCGCTGGCGTGAGCACGTGCTTGAGTCATTAACGCACGCGAAGAAGAATCGCGTATTGTCATTGCAATGGTAAAGGGGACATAATCTTCAGACATGAAACTTTCTTCATCATCTATTATACATACTCTATACAAAAATGTTTAGCTCATGCAATTCTGATTATTTCGACTTGAAAAAAATCACGCATGTACTCCCAATACTAGTTAAGATGTGTGTAAAATCCCAATGCAGAAGGTTCAGCAGTTCTCCAGAAAAAAATTCCCAAAAATTCGCTCAAGAACCGTGACACACACTTTTATCGACATACATACGTATTCTATACAGAAGTGTGTAACTCACACAATTCTGATTATTCCGACTTGATAAAAATCACACATATACTTCAGATGTCAGTAAATATGTCTGTGAAATTTCAATGTGAAGGGTTCAGCAGTTTTCCAGAAAAAAATTCTCCAAATTTTGTTCAGAAGCTTGAGAACCAGACTATTTACCCTTAAAGACGAAAACGCAATTACCCCCTAGCCCTGTTTATCGAAGGGACAAGCACCCTGAACGACACTCCCCAATTTCAGGACACTGACACACCTGAGAGGAACCCACCACGGCAGGGTTCACCAGGCGAACCTTGGTCTCCATTGTACCGGCGACTTTGACCTCCGGGACGAGGGGGGTTGAGCAGGGTCCGGTTTCGAGGCGAGCGAACGGTGACGAAGCACGGTCGCGAAATATCGCCTGCGAAGGAGATGCGAGATGCGTCCGCTATAACGAACCCCAGAAAAGAAAGAAGGAAAGAAGGGGGACCGGGTCTGTGGTGGTCGAAGCCGGGGGGAGAACAGAGAGGGAGAGTGGTCGGGATGAAATCGAGAAAGACGCGTCGAAGGAGACAGTAACAACTGCGTCGGGGATGTGGGAGAACGGGGCGGGGGGAGGGGGTTGGGCGAGAGTGAGAGAGAGAGGGGTGTGGACGGAGAGAGGGGAGTCGCGAGATCGCGCCAGTGGAACGCGTATAGTTAAGCGAGTGCGAGAGAGAGAAAGGGAAGGGACTGCGTGGTGAGAGCGAGACAGAGGGGTGGAGAATGTGGGCGGGAGGGGCGGAGAAAGAGGAAGCGGTTCGGGCAGAGAGAGGGCGTGAGACGGAGCGACGGGGCCACGAGAGAGAGAGAGAGAGCGCGAGGCTCGCGAGGAGAGGGGGAAGCACCGGGGCTTTTGAAAAAGTTTTATCTTGCCGGCGCGCTCGGCCTTTCAGACGCTACCGAACGCCGGTACGCTCTTGTACGGTGGCAGCGTCGCGCGCGTGCCTTTCCGTGGCCCTTCGTGCATCGTCCTGGACCCATTGCTCAGTTTTCGACAGTGCCCTTCACACAAAGAGAGAACTGTTCTCCATCGTTGTTCCAACCGTGTGTCAACCCGTGATGCGACGGTCCCGTTGACCGGTCGCACATCGTTCGTTCAGTAGACTTGGTGAGATTCTAACCGAGAGAGAACCTTCAGCCTTCGAAATCCAACACGGACTGGACCACGGTCCTCTTCTTCGCCGGACATGAGGGAACCCGGCCTAAAGGGCTGCCTCCTGGTGCTCCTCGTCGTCCTGGGAACCGCCATCGCCTCAGAGGTGAGCGCACGGACGGTGAACATGATTTTGCGGGAGTCGATCTGATTCAAAGGGTCAGAGACATTTTTGGAGGGGGTATAATTCAAGTATGAACAGTGGCAGATTTTTCTAAAATGTACTCCGATCAGGGAAGCAATTCTTGAAAGTAAATAGACAGTAATTAAAAGAAGGCAGCTTTCTACAAGTGGTCAATTCCGAATATTATCCAACGATTAGTACGTACTAGTTCAAAAGGGCCATTTTAAAATTGAGCAAACCTTGTATTTTATAAAAATTCGATTCAGTCGTAAACAAATTCGCGTTTCAAATGGTCTAGTAACTACGTCTGATACGTACCGAGTAAGAATGCTTTTGCTCAACTATAGTAGAGAACGTTTTATAAATATAATCAACGACTCCAGTGATACCAAGGCTGACCTTGACGGTGTACGGAATTTTTGGGGGCAGGTGTTCGGCGATTGTATAGTAATTTTTGGCACCGGTGAACGCTTTCAGAACGACCCGGTGCCCGAATTTCGCCTAGGCGTCCAGAGTTCGCACACCCGAAGGGGGACTGGATTATTCGCGGCTGTTACGTGAACCGATAAGAATCTTTGCGTTGATTTTTCCGTCCCGGATCCCCTTATCGTGACCGGTCGCGATAGGTGCGTCGCCGAGAGCACACACAGGGTCTTCTAACAGCCATTGTTTTCTTCGGATAATTTCAATAATCGGCTCGGAACACCGAGCGACGCTTCAGCACGGCGGATTTGCGGATTCAGCTCGCGGTTTTCGCGAATTTCCTCGTTCACCCTGCGGGAATTTCACTGTCACTCTCTTCCTCGGTCAATCGGCGCCTTGCGAAATTGAGAAGAGAGTGCTCGAATCGATAAATATGTTTTAAAATATTACCTACTTCAATTCCAAATTTTTAATTCTGTCGCATTCGATTATGAATTTCTACTATTATATATAGCTAAACTTCGCTCACGTAATGAAATTACCACTAAACGATTTACGACTGTATTACGTTTCCTACATTTCTGGTCTAATTGAAAAATGTATATTTTTACATAATAATGAGAATGTAATTATTGAGTTGGCAAGGATCTATTTCTATCTTCTGCGAATTTTTCTTCTGCACAGTTTATTGATTGATTTCTCTGTTAATAAAATATGCAGGAAATTTCTCGTAGACGTCAAAAAACAACATTGATCCTGCTCGTCATGTCTGTCGAAGACTCATCGAAATTATAAATTGTTTTACACGACCTAACTATACAGGGTATTTCACCTAACTCGACCACCTTGTTAGGTTAGTACTTTTTTATAACGAATGTCCAGCTGCATCGATTGATGTATTAAAATATATCCCATTCCATTAAAAGAATGAAGGTGACCTTCATATCTCTAAGAAAAATTACATAAAAACAAAAATTTTTTGGTATCGTACGAGCCCCATTTTACCATTCAACTTTGTCCTCAGACATTTGACGTATCTTTAAAAACAACAAAGATATTCAAGGTGGTCGAGTTAGGTGAAATACCCTCTAGAACACCATAAAAATGGAGCAGCATCGTCCTCGCTGCAGAGTCCTCGATTGTAAATGATTTTGTGTGCTTCATGCAGCGACATTAACCAGATAAATAGTGCACAATTTGCAAGATTGCCAGCAAAACTGGATAAGAACATAACCGAACCGTTCAGAACCACGTAAAGTCCATGGTCCATCAACGATCGTCGACAACGTTCAAGAATATTATACAATAATTTGAGCATAAAACGGGGAAAACAGTCGGTTCAGTGAGAGAAACGCACAGGATTCGCATTCACGTCGCCGGCGGGCGCGTGTCGGATTTTAAATTTCCTCAATGGGATACATTGATAGACCCGAACATACAGAACGTTCCTTTCCCAAGGAACCGTTTCTTCGTTTTTCTCGTTTAGTTCTCACGTTTGCATTCTTCCCGGTTAATGTTTACCCTCTCGAGGCTGAGGCAGGCTCGCGCGCGAAGCAAACGAGCGTACACACACACACAGAGTTTTGTAATAACTTTTATGTAACACGTGTGTGTCTCGCGGCAGGTTCGAATATAATGGAAATTAGAATGGGAGAAGCGAAAAGACCGCGAGGTACGCTCCGTTCCGTTTCGGAACGGAGTTTTTCACGGTCCGCCGTCAATATTTCTGCTTTTCGAATTTTAATTAAACTGTAGTTTTAAAACGATAGAGACCGGCACCGTGTTCGGCGACGCTTCGTTTTTCTCTTTGTACAGTCTCTTTCGCGCGCACGATCATCTCTCTCATCTCTCTTTCCGCGCGCGCCGTTCAGAAATGATTTCTGATGCTGTTGAATAAAGGATTAGCGAGCGAGCGATGATTCGTCGCGTGCAAACATCCTCTTATTCTCTCTCTGCAAATCAATTGATATCTAATTCTGTCCGCTTATCGCTCGTCTCTTCGTCGTGACTCGAATGATCGCTAGATACTGAGAATCGCATCCTTATTATTATCGCAGTCATTATTGTTCGCTAAGAATCGTCACCGGATTGTTCCGCAAAAATTTTCTAATTTTATTCTTCTGTCGGGAGATTTCCTGGGGGCATTTCTCGATCGATTTACTAGGGATCTTTTCATTTCTGAGAGTACACGTCGAATTTATAGGGAAAATCTACGGATTTTTGGACGATAAAAACTACGATAAAAATCATTGAAAAGAGTTGATTGTTATTGAAATTTAATATAATGTACACAGAATACTATAAAGAAAAAAATTCGAAGAAAAAAAATATTGAAAAATATCGATTTTTATACTTTTTGGTTGCAAATAACAGTTATTAGCGTGCAAAAAATTGGATCACAGGAGCCAAATAAAAATGGTATTCTTCTTTTAATTATCCTATTGAGCTGTGACTAATACATCGATGTCCTTAAATATTTTTAATACGTCCACTGTTTTAAATTGTACGTGCCCATTTTTGTCATAAATGAATAAAATCCGCAGTTTAGTTATAAACAGTTATGGTCCCTATCCAGTAGCATTTACCAGAGAATTTGGTGGATTCCCAGGAAAATCGTACAGTTCAGCGCTAAATTTAGGAGCATAGTGTCGGTTGATCTGAAATGCAAATTTCTATATTAGACAACGGAAGAACATACGGATTCGAAGACGTTTAAATCGATATTTCTAATAGCTCGTTGGGGATAACAAAGTTACAGCACTTTCCGGGTTCTATTCCGGAGTCGAAAACATTTTCGACATTCCTTGACATTAGCAATCTGCCAGCCATCATACTAAATATGGAAAAACACTATTTAACTCCGAACCTCAAACTAACTAACTCCGAATTAGCTTAACGTGACTGGGCGTACATAGAACGTGTACGCTAATTCGATTGCTGATAATCACACCGCTGATATTTATGAAAAATGAAAGTTGTCTGCAGTAATTGCAAGACTAATTAATTTCTCAATAATTGTTGTTAGAGGAAAATAATGCAATGGCATTTTTAAATTCTTCACACGTCCATTTAGTATTCGATCTACCCATTTTTCTGGAGAATTCAAGATCAGTAAGTCAACGCTAAATTTACCGTGCACTAGGAACGATTAAACTGTTTCATCTTAGAAAAATGACAAGGCTCTATTTATTTAGATTTTGCGCAATTTTGATTACGATATGTGCTTCAATAAAAAGATTTGCCGAATCAATTTCTATGTAAACAACTTTATAATTTCAATAATTGTAAGATGAAGAATGTAAAACCGTAGGTTTAGTGTTAAAAAGATGTTGGGATCGATCATTACCCAGGGATGCTGTATCGGTCCATCCGTCGTGTCACGAGTTTGCAAACAATGCGAGCACAGTTCGGAAAGGGAAACACGGTCAGGACCCCTCGGATTATTATTATTCGCGGCGAATCGCGTCGCGGCGTGACCGATACTCGAATAATTGCCGGGACGATTATATTCCGATCACATCGGGAAACTTGGTCGAACCGGAGACCGTAGAGGACGGCAGACGACAGTAAGACAGTCCTCGTGTCTGCTACCGAAACTGCCGATACGTCGAAATGCCATATCCACCGTTGCTCAATTTTCGCCAGTCTGCGGAAACCATTGCTGTTTGTATCCTGTTCTCACTCGACTATACCATCGAACAATTTTCTGTTCTAATCATTCTAAGACTGTCCCAGAATATTTTCGCTTGAAGATAACGCAATGACTACTAGCTAGGAAATACAAACTTTCTTTAGCAATTCAAAAGAATTGAAAAATGCAAAACTGCAAAACCTGCAACCTAGTAATGCTAAATAAATTAGAGACATAAATTACCGCTGGAAATGCTATCTCGAACGATTTTTAACCTGCGAATAATTTTCGTGGAAGGTTGATTCTCCCGCATCGAACAATTAGAGTGTTCTAATTATTCTTTACGTAGTGGTAGGGTATTTTTGTTCTCGGTGTAGATGCTAAGACTAAATAAACCATCGGGTCATCCATTCATATTTTTGGAATGCACGATATAAAAATTTAGCGTTCACTATTTATGTAGCTAGTTGCAAGAAAAGTTCCGGTTAGAATAATTTCCGCGACAACTGTTAATTCTCTTGTATATAATTAGATAATCAATAATTAGAGAATTATTCGACCACACGCTGGAGAATATATTCGTGCTAATAACTACAATATATAAGAATAATTAAATAAATGAAATTTGCATAGAAAATGTACCTCATGAAAAAACTGATGCTTTTAATATTTGATTTACTAGTGTGAAACTAAACATTCTCTTTGATCGAACAATTTATTTCGATCTATTCTCCACATGCTGCAGCACAATTTTAGCTAACGTTGGTATCTACGGGAACAACAAATAATTAACGCTAAAAATATCGACCATCAAGAGTGACTGGTGTGTACAGTATTATAAAACTAACAAGATTAAATTTATTTATATTTTGTGCGATTTTTATTATAATATATACTGGAATCAAAGATACAGTATTCTTACGCCCTTTAAAACAGAATAACTTTTTTGTAATTGTACCAAACGCGACCTGATTTTTTGTAAGCAATTAGAAGCATTGGTTTACTAAATGATGTGCAAAAAAAATTATCCAAAAATTATAATTTACAAGGTTGCATGCAAGAATAAATAAGGCATTTTCTAAAACTTTTTTATTTGGGCCCTTAATGAAAATTTAAAATGTATGCTTCGTAGATCTATGTTAGTGGATTTTAGAAACTACGATTTCGATGAAATTTTCAGTATGTGTATAACTAACATATATAGATCTAAAAAACATGTAATTTTAAATTTTCATTAAGAACTCGAATAAAAAAGTTTTAAAAAATGCCTTTTTCATTTTGGCATGTAACCTTGTAAATTATAATTTTTTGATAATTTTTTTATGCACATAATTTCATAAACCAATGCTTCTAATTGGTTACAAAACATCAGGTCGTTTGGTACAATTACAAAAAAGTTATTCTGTTTTAAAGGGCGTACGAACACTTTTGTGGGCCACTGTGTATTCAATAACTTTCCATGAAACCACCTTTGCAATTTCAATAATTGTCGAACAAAAAATCTAAAATGGGTCATTTGATCCCTCGTGGTACGTTTAGTGTTAATTAAAAACGTATCCTCAATAGCTTCTTTCGAACGGTTTACAGTGACAGTTGAATCGACGACACGTCACGTCAGAAACAAGATAAAAGTGGTAGAAAGTGGAATGAGGATCGATTCCGGCCACGTCAATTACTTTGCATTAAACCATCGAGCTAGCTGGCCAGTGTTCTATAATTGAATATCGAAAATATGCTCGCTCCTTGATACCAGTTGCAAAATACGGTGTGATAATTTTAAACATCCAGGGGCTTGTCAACCGGAGACGAAAGAACGTTTGAGTCGGTTCGATATACGATGGGTACAGTTTACTTTTCCAGCTCGATGTGTGTACAAATAGCGGCTGATAAAATTTCGGGACTCGTTTTAGCAAAGGGACACCGTCAACTGGAACGCGAAACAGCGTTGGATACTGGGAACAGATAATATTAAACAACGTAATCGTTCGCCGAGAATTATCACACGATAGAATTCGATAGGACATCGATTGTCGAAGCAATGATCCGGCTGACGATCACCGGAAGTAACCGCGATCTTATTAATCGTCCCACGGTGCTCGGTCAATAATGAATCGATGTTAAGTTAACAGTGAGTCAATGTTGACTCAGTGCCCGATCTGTTTAGCCTGGTTACTGTCGATCTAATTCCGGGAGAACGATTTAATACCGAGTTCGCGTTAACGGGCGAGGTTTATGTTATCCGGGATTAACGTTGTGTCGTGATTCAGTCAATATTACGAGGAAAATTTCATTTTCACAGAGAACAGTGAATTTACTATCGGAGTCAATGTACTAGTACTCAACTGAAGCTATATGCGAGTCGGATACCGATCTCGACGAGTCGAAAGTGCCTCGATTCGACTCGCCAGCTATTGATCAAGATCCACTCGGTATCTTGATCAATTAGGAACTCACGAGTCCTATTCTAGATGGAGGCGAATACCCCGGCCAAATGTCGGAAGTTCATAGACAGTTGTTGCCAAATCGATGGAATTCCCAGACCCAAACGTCCTCGATTAATTTATTGCCAGAAACAATTGGCTGAACCAACTGGGGAACTGCTGTCTAGTGAATTTACTAGGGGGATTTATTGTCGAATTTTCTACTAGGTGAAACAATTGGAAACGCTATCGTTCAACTTTCCAAAGAGGTTCTATCACTAGGTCTACCGTCAGGGCCCGCTCTAGGAGGGGGGAGGCAACCCGGACATTCGTCCGGTGCGCGAAAATTTAGGGGCGCCATTTTGGCTGTAACTGTGAGAAAAATATTGATGTGTTAAATACCCAATTAATAGAAAATTTTTGCTTTTATTAAAATAAATGCTTATATTAAAATTTAAATAAAATGATTTGATTTTTATCGAAGATAAAAAGTATGTACCTTTATTTTAAAAAAATATATATATATTCTTAAGAGGCGGCAATTTGTTTTTTTGTACGGGGCGACGTAACCGCTAGAACGGGCGCTGCTACCGTAGATCGCGAATTGCCGAATTTTTTCACCAATCAGTATCAGATGCATTGATAGAACGACTCGAACCGATCGCATGCGGGTCAAGATCGGATTGAGCATCGCCTCCACGCGAACCTGAACCTCGTGGTGAACTCGTTACGCAACAATCCATTCAGTAGTCGCTATCAGTGCGGCGAATCACCACCGCTTTACACATGCGAATCGCGGATTTGCTATAACTACGTAAAAATTGAACGATCACGATCTATTATTAATCGGTGATCGCATTACGAACGGCTTTCCGGCGACCTGGGAAATACGAACGCTTTTCGAATGTTCTTCACGATGAAATACTCGGTTTGTAGTAGCTCGTAGCTCGAGTTTTCCTTGGTCCCTTGTTAGATATGCCCCGCAGTGGAGGGGATGCTTGTGTTTCTTAGATCGAACATTTACTGTGCTTTCCAGGAAATTATGAACTACGAAGAATTTGCGATCACTGCAAGCGTAAAATAAATTGTACTGTAATAAAAAAAAAACTTTTTAAAAATCACGCTTATATTAAAATGCACTAAAAAGGAGAAAATAATTGTTTTAGACATTGGTGACTATAAATAAAGGCGTGGAGCGCTAAACTATATTGACGTAATCTTCGTGGGCGCTTCACGCTTTTATTTTTATACTCGCTAATGTCATGATTTTATTTAAAATATTAAATTTTTCTATCTATTCCGACACACTAATTTTATAACAGAAGAAGTTTTGAACTAATTGCTTAAAATTTTGGGGAAAAATATTATTAATCATTTCACTGGATTCGGTATTTTATGGGGAACCAGGAAAAAAATTGTTTTCTCCTTTTTAGTGCATTTTAATATAAGCGTTGTTTTCAAAAAGTTTTTCTTATATATTTTCTTATTTTCTACTTTTTAGTCTTTTTTCAACGGAACACAAGATATAGTAATACTGGTATGAAATAGTAAGATATATAGAAACGCAAGGTATGGAAATACGCGAGATAGAATGAGGGGATGACCCCGAGAGACGACTTCTCTTGATGGACTCCAAAATTGCCCCAAATGGAACTGAATGAATGAAACACCACACTGACCGAGTTCCCGACGGAGTGGGGATCGCTAAACGCGATGTCGAACACCGAGCGTCGCGCAGCGAGGTGTGACGGTTAATATAAAATTTTTTTTCTCCTAGACGCACAGTTTTTTTTTAAAATTCGTTTTTTAATATTGCATTGTCATCCAGTTCTGAGCTATGTTTAAAGTTTCAAGTCTCTAGCTCATCGGGAAGTGGTTTAAAATTCGATTGCAAGATTTGACGCATACAACAACAACTCGGCAAGCTGATATAAGCGTGGAAAAAATGTTCTGCAGTTTAGCGAGTTTGTGCTGTAGGGACCAGTGTAGAACACTAGAATTCGAGGACGTCCATCCCCGAACACCTTCATCAAAGCGAACCGCCGTCCATCGTACGGTCGGATCGGTTTTCTCTCTGCGAGACACGCGTGCTGCTGACCATTCCTCGGGCTCGAATGGCTTCGGGAGGGATTCGGCCGGGAAAAAGCCCCGAAAGATTTGTACCTTATGAAAAATATGGTAATGCACACGGCTCGGTCGCGATACCGCTCCATGGTGTGTATACACGTACCCGGGGTCTCGTCTTTCGCGCGTGAATTTATACGCGAATATACGATGCCCCGGCATAAAGGACCGGTGGAACGACGGGAGATCCCGGGCGATTTTTGAGGCTTCCTTCGGGAAAGAAGAGAATCTCCGGCCTCCGCAAACGGGAAAACGCGTAATTTGAAAAGTTACCGGGCACGCCGTACAAATGCACCATTTTTCCACGCTTCTCGCGATGTCTGCTAAGAACTTCCGGGAGGGAGAAAAACAGCTTCCGGCATGGAAAAATTAAAGAGGCCCGCGGTTAACGAACGAGTATCAGGCTCGGCCTTCCCGCCGCGAATTTTCGAGGTATTCTTACAGATCGATTTCTATTTCCATATAAAGTCCCCCCGCGATTTTACTGCTAATTCTGTTTCGCGATCCGTCGACTTGTTGCTCGTCATCAAACTTTCACGCAGGCCAATTAGCGGACCGTTCGATTAACAATCGAGCTCCTAAAACGAATTGTCGATAGCGTTCATTCGTGCCGTCGATGAAGTTCCTGAAGTTCCTAATCACCTAATCATGTCTTAAATGTCAGTCTGCAACAGGTGTTAAGTAGGAATTAATTCGTTGTGTCAACACGAAGTCCAAATGAATTCAATCTCGAAATATGTGTAACCGTGCCGGTTCCGACGATGATGTAAATTGCCCATTATGTTAAAATAGAAGTGAGGAATGGTTGATGGATTCTGCAAAACGATGGATGTATGGTGGGCCTCGTTTCCAGCTACTAGAACATATTTTTAACGGGTTTCAGGTGGCCCGGCCTTGACGTATGCGTCCCGAATAGTTCGCCGCGGAAATTTCGATGCTGACTCGACGATAAAAATAATCTCACAACGGTATTTATCGAACGATCGTTGATAAGAGCGGCCCGCGTCGCGGTTAATACGCCGGGATCTCGTTAACGTAATAACGGTGGCATTATTACGGGCTGACGATCGGCGAACGCTACGAATACTCGTTGAAAAATGATCCACAAATCACCATTTACATACCGTTTGCCTGTCCGATGCTTCATCAACAGAATACTCGATGCCTTATCAACGGAATACTCGATGCAGGCTGAACAAACTAATTTCACTAAAAGGAACATTGGATACTGACCTAACCCTGTGCTTCGTTACAACGAAAAATTGGATGAAGACCCAGCTCAGTGCTTCACTAAAAAATATTAGAAATATTTCATGTAATAATATTTGATGTAATTGATGAATTAGTATTGATAACATCATTCCTAAAGAACTTGTCCCATGATGTAGGGGCTTACCAATTTCGCAAGAAGATCGGTAATTGTTCACGTAACAAGCAAGAAACAGTGTTGAACAATAGGTCCAGCAACGAGTGGCTGGCAATGTCACGGAAATCGTGTTACCCCCAGGGTAAAAAGGGGTGGCGCGATAGATCGATCTGGCATTGCATTGGCCAGCAACCTCGCTTCAGGTTCTCGAGGAGATCGCTCGGGGATTCTCGCGTTCGAAGTGCCGCTTGTCCCCGAGTGCCGGGTGCTCGAGTGCCGACGAGTGCGGCCTCTCGAGTGCCTTATCGCCAGAAGGGACCCGACTTCATTCCGCGACGACGATCTCTCTCTCTCTCTCTCTTTTTCTTTTTTTTCTCTCTTTCTCTTTTTCTCCCGTTCTCGCGATGACCATTTTTCAACGGGCGCGTTCACACGGCCCGGCGCGAGTGCCACTCCTCACTCCTCCTCTCCGGGATACTATTTTTTCATCCGCTTTGTCCGGGAAATTTCGTCGAGCCGCCGTCTCTTCCTCCAGTTCCGACGCTTTTCTACTAAAAAAAAAAGAAATTAGGGACTTGCAGGTTAACTCCTAGCCCTCTTAAATACAATGCTCTCTGATCACCTGTCGGCTGCAACTATTTTGTATACATATACATAGATCCTGGGTTAGGTCTAAATACATTCAATTTTTTGGTAATGAAGCACTGGGCTACGTCTGCATCTAATATTTTTTGGTGAAGCACTGAGCTATATAGATCTTCATTCAATCTTCTTTTGGGGAAACAGTAAGTCGGTATCAAAATTTTGAAACAGTTTTCTGAGATGCTGGGTTAGGTCTGCATCCAGTTTTCTGTTGGTAATAAACTGCACCAGGTTTACACAACCAATTTTCCGTTTCTGTGGTGCTAGTACATATTTAGGTGTTTGCACGACTGGAGTGGACTGGAGCAGTAGAAATAATCACTTTGGCGGTCCGAAACAATGCAGCATAGCGTCTCGTGCAGCCGAGTAGACTTGACCTTGACGGAGCTGATCGTAACCAGTCAGTAGACGAAGCTGATTGGTAAGATTTTCGACCGATAGGTGGTGTAAAGAAAGTAATCTCTATACGGCGTATAGACTATACGTAATATGAGACCCGAGAGTTTCCGAATCAAGCCGAAGCAGTTCGTGTTCGAGTAATAAGATTGAACGCGTGTGCTGTGTCCCGTGTCGGGAAAAATTCTTCAAAATGTTGCTCTTGACAGCATATTATTATGTGAACATGGTCATCGGAGCTCGGTCCCCTTTTGTCAACATGTTTCTCCTTCCTCGTCTTTTTCGTCCAGGTACAGTCTTATAATAATACTTGAGCAATGCATCGTAGAATTTGCGAATACATACGTTTCTAATACGTCACAAAACGTTTACATTTCGGGCATTGTTCGTTAGATACAGTAATATATCATTATGATTATATGCTAATGCGGAAATTCGTGCAAATGCATTGTATTTATACAGAATGTAAACTCTGTACGTATGACAGGGATGCGGAAGTAACTCGGAAGTTTCCGAATCAAGCCGAAGTGGTTTGTATTCGAGTACATAGTAAGATTGCACACCTGTGCTGTGTCCCGTGTCAGGAAAAGTTCTTCAAAATGTTGCCCTTGACAGGATATTATTATGTGAAGATGGTCATCGGAGCTCGGTCCCCTTTTGTCAACATGTTTCTCCTTCCTCGTCTTTTTCGTCCAGGTACAGTCTTATAATACTTAAGCAATGCATCGTAGATGCATTTGAATTTGCGAATACGTTTCTAATACGTTACAAAACGTTTACATTCTGGGCATTGAATATTTCGATTAATAACTTGCTACTTCATTAGATACAGTAATAGATCAGTATAATTACATGTTAAATGCAGAAATTCGTAGAAATGCGTTGTATTTGTGAAGAAAGTATACTCTGTACGTATGACAGGGATGCCAAAGTAATCCGAAAGTTTCCGAATCGAGCCGAAGTTGATTGTCGACCTGCATTATCAGCCGCATTCTATTGAAAATATGTAATTCTAGTGAAAAATTTCGGAACCTCGAGGTGCCCTTTTTTTCGTATGCATTTTTCGTGTTAAAAATGCATACCACCGCCTTTGTAACATGTCCTGGCTATATCGATGCAGAGCGATTTTCAATATTTACGAAAATCTGTCAGCGGCGGCCATCTTTTGACGTCGTACGTGCTTCGGATGCCTCGTGACAGGCAGTATCTGCCGAATATTACAAATTATTGCCAAGATAACTGAAAAATATGCATTTTGGGCTCTGGAGAGACATTAATTCGACTTTTAGGAATCACAATTGACCACTTCTGAACTTCTAATTGCGATGTTGAAGCGCCAGTTTGCATAGAAGAAAACCTTTGTTTCGTATACGTATATGCGGATCTAACGATGGTGAGTGCGCAACCACACTTTCGTTGGAGCTCGCGGGCACTCTTAAATGGTATCGTTCAATGGGTATTGACTTGGGCAAACAAACCGTTAGAGTATAATGGGTTAATCCATGAGGCGAGTCGATGAACGTTGTTCGTAAGTGGTCGGCGCGTCGCGAGGGAGCCGCTAAAAACAACGGCTGTTACTGTTTCATAAATACACATCTAGAGCGCAGAGAGCGCGGCCGCCGAAACGTCCACTCGAGTCGATGGGGAAGGAGGGATCGATTTGGCTCACGGTTTAATTAATTCGGTCCAGCTGCGATGAAATAATTAAATAGGCCGCCTTCAATGTGCGACGTCCCGGCGCCGCGACGTTTTCTTTCATCCCGGGCCGTCTCTCAATTTCTTCGCTTTCTTCCTTTGTTACGCAATAAACGATTGGGGTGTGTTGCTGTTCCGACCAGTTTTCGTTCGTGTGGATCGTTTGACCCGTTTACGGCGACTTGACTCGACTCGTTTGATGTCTAGTTAATGGAGAATCTGGGGGATTGTGTACTGCTATCGTTGAGTCAATGTTGGGTGGATCTTTCAGTGAAAAGAGAGTCAATGTCGACTCAAGATACAGTTAAGTATAGGTAAATGTTCAGTGAAATATTGAGTCAAATATCCAGTCGATATTCGGGGAGATATTTTGGCAAATATGTAGTCAATATCGAGACAATATTCAGTCAATATTCAGTAAAATATCCAGTCCAATATTCAGTGAAATATTGAGTGAAATATCCTGTCAATATTCAGAGAGATATTGTGTCAAATATGCAGTCAATATTGAGTTAATATTCAGTCAATAATTGAGTCAATATTCATTCAAATATTCAGTCCAATATTCAGTCAAATATTCAGTCAGGTATCCAGTCAATATCCAGGGAGATATTGTGTCAAATATGCAGTCGATATTCAGGGAGATATTGTGTCAAATATGTAGTCAATATCGAGACAATATTCAGTAAAATATCCAGTCCAATATTCAGTGAAATATTCAGTGAAATATCCTGTCAATATTCAGAGAGATATTGTGTCAAATATGCAGTCAATATTGAGTTAATATTCAGTCAATAATTGAGTCAATATTCATTCAAATATTCAGTCCAATATTCAGTCAAATATTCAGGCAGGTATCCAGTCAATATCCAGGGAGATATTGTGTCAAATATGCAGTCAATATCTAGTCAATATTCAGGAAGATATTGTGTCAAATATGCAGTCGATATTCAGGGAGATATTGTGTCAAATATGTAGTCAATATCGAGACAATATTCAGTAAAATATCCAGTCCAATATTCAGTGAAATATTCAGTGAAATATCCTGTCAATATTCAGAGAGATATTGTGTCAAATATGCAGTCAATATTGAGTTAATATTCAGTCAATAATTGAGTCAATATTCATTCAAATATTCAGTCCAATATTCAGTCAAATATTCAGGCAGGTATCCAGTCAATATCCAGGGAGATATTGTGTCAAATATGCAGTCAATATCGAGTTAATATTCAGGAAGATATTGTGTCAAATATGCAGTCAATATCGAGTCAATATTCAGTCAAATATTGAGACAAAATCCAGTCAAATAAGGACAGAAATTTTATATAAGAGTGCAGTGAATACGAGTTGAATATTAAATAAATCTTGACCCTTGAAAATGGAATAAACGTTGAATTAACGTTAAGTTAGTGTTGAGTTATGTGCGAGTCAGCGTTAAGTTGACGAAGGATTCCAAATCGAGTGAACATTAAGTCAACGCCGAGTTTCATCAAGCACGACAAGGAAATTCGATCAACGAGTATTCAGATTAGCAACCTCTCGGGTCGCGTTTCATTCGAGTGACACAATACACGGCCGTAGGACGATCCACATTGTTCCCCGCGGCATTATACGTCCAGCAATTTTTTATTTCGCGAGCCCAGGGAAAAGATAGGCGACACAAGAGGTCAGGATTGTTTCGTGGAAGGTTTGACGTAGTCGCGTGACGCGCTGTTTCTGTTATTCCATGCGGTCCAAGGCGATCGCGACGTGTTGCCTTGTGATTGTACAGTTGTGTCTCGGCATAGAAAATTGATAGTATCTCGCGGATGATGAGTTCACCGATACTTGAGTTATTACCAATCGCTCGGAAATGACAGCTTTGCGCAATCGGAATTCTGAAGGCTCCGGTACAGCTAAATTGACCTGGAGCTCAATCGCGTTCTCGTGGCTATACTGATCTACGTTTGAGTCCAACCCAGCAAAAATATCCTGTAAACAGGAGCAAAGTTCCTGTGTCCGTAAAAAGTTCTGAGATCAAACAAAATACGGCCAAGTTCGTTAGCTTAGAAATACCTCTTGCAATACTGAAAAAAGCGTTTGTAAAAAGTAGTTTAAAAGAGCGCTATATAATTTTTAAAGAGTAACACGGAGGGCTAAATTATTCAAACTTGGCCGCTACCTAACACCTTTCGTGGCCATTGGTTTAAAAAGTAACGGCCAAGTTTCAATAATTTAGCCCTCCATGTGACTCTTTAAAAATTAAATAGCGTTCTTTTTCACTAATTTTTATTTTTATTTTTCTAAGCTAACGAACTTGGCCGTATTTTGTTTGCTCTCACAACTTTTTACGGCCATAAGAACTTGGCTCCTGTTTACAGAATGTTTTTGTTGGGATTATTCTTTACGTAGTGGTAGGGTATTTTTGTTCTCGGTGTAGATGCTAAGACTAAATGAACCATCGGGTCATCCATTCATATTTTTGGAATGCACGATATAAAAATTTAGCGTTCACTATTTATGTAGCTAGTTGCAAGAAAAATATTTTTCAGCATTGCAAGAGGTATTTCTAAGCTAACGAACTTGGCCGTATTTTGTTTGCTCTCACAACTTTTTACGGCCGTAAGAACTTGGCTCCTGTTTACAGGATGTTTTTGTTGGGATTCCATCAATTTTTGTTGAAATTTCATCAATTATCAAGTAGGTATCAAAGAAAAGAAATCCTTTTCTAATCTGCAAGACAAAATCCAAATTCAATGACGATGCTCGGTGCAGTTTCTTTCGTTTACGTTAGAGCGATTGTTTTTTTCATCAGTATTTGTTGCGACTTCGAAGCTAATGAAACGTATGCTTATGTATGTTATGCTGCTATGTTCTATTCTACGTACCTATTTCGTAATGTTTTTTTTCAATACAACCCCTTTAAGGTGTAAAATTTCAAACTTTGATAATTATGCCTTTGAGTGTCTGTTATGGTGGACCTATGTACCAAATTTCAAGCTTGTAGGTCAATGGGAAGTACCCAAAAGGTTTTGATGATCTGTCAGTCAGTCAGTCACCGACAAATTTAGTGATTTTTGAGGTCCTATATCTCGGAACCTACTAATGTTGGAAGATTAATGTTTTGTCAATATTGAGACATGATAGCATTTAACAAGTGTACGAAATTACATCTCTCCATCTGCCTCCAGTGCCGAGTTATAAGCCTCTAAAAACCGGCCAAGTTGTTTCTTGTAAAAGGAGGTAGTGCGAGAACTTGGCTGGTGCACTACCGTGCACCTAGATTTTCAATATGTACTCCCCAAAATTCCAACTAAAAATTGCACTGAATTTTCGCCCATGTTCCGCAATATAAAAATCCCCGTCTGCGCCACCACTAGACCGTGTCTAATGAATAAAGGCGTTCATCGGCGCGTTAACGAATCTAATCGATTTTCCGATTAATCCTCTCCGAGGTATAAGCCCCAAAAAATCAATTACGAAAGCAAATGGGCAAAAGATCAAATTGTTAAGCAGAAAAGGAAAGAGATGGAACGAGGATAGAGTAGTCGAAGAAACGAAGGGTGGAAAAATCAAGGTAAATGTGAGGTAAATATGAGAAGTGTTGGAACGACGAATTAAGTTGTTCTGCATGATCTGGGGAGTAGTTCGCCAGTCGAGGAAGTGATTTGGTTGGGGAGCAGCCAGGTAACTTCGACGCCTGGACAGGTCGGGTGCTCCCCGACGCCTTTGGTGCATCTGTACGCATGCACTGGTAAATAACGCGTTCGCCTCCTTCCCACCGGCCCCATCGTATCGATCCGTTTTCGCATTGGTTGCGCCCCACCGTGCCCTCGAACTTTCGCAAACTTCACTCGACCGTTTTTGCCACATGTTTCGGCGCCTTCCGGATTTTTTAAGGATGTTCTGGAGGTACAACGGGAGACAAAAGTACAAGAAATTTGAAATCCATCAATATATTGGCAATGAAAGCCATTCACGAGTATATTTTTGTTTTTGAGTGTATTTTTTTTTGCAGTTTCTAGTTGCGTTTTTTTCAAGGTTTAAATAGGGTTCGAAGTGGAATTTTATGAATTCTTTAAGTTGCTACAATCGAACCCAAACTTTGGCAAATTGCATTAATTTACCAAGAATTATATCTTGTCAAATTTTCGAAAATCTTGTTGCGTTTTTATATACCTCCAGAACATCCTTAATGCAAGAGATAGTTGTCCATTTGAGAATTGTGTAAATTCGTACAAAATTGATAGTAATTGACTAAGTACATTGATAAGATGTCGAATAGTTTCACAGACGGAGATAAGAATAACTAGGAATTACGATTTATATCAGCGATGTTTGGCTACCTTGTAGACAAAGGCTGCAATTAGTAATTCGGGTCAGTGCAGATAAGCAATGTAGCTTGAAGCAAATCATTATGGACGGTTACGTTGTTTGTTTTCATGCGAAACGGCATTGCAATCTAGCTGTAATTTGCGAAAATTGGTTCCAACCCGCCAGCAAGTTTTAAATAAGATGATTCGGGGTGTAGCACAATTCTGGGGAAAATCGAGGACGCTCCAAAATCTGCAGAAAAGAATTGGGGACCGTCTAAAATTTTGGGAAAATTGATCCAAGGATTCGATCTTCGACGTCCAGGGGGTTTTTCGGAGGTCCATGGTCGACAGACGCGGTAACACGCCGGATCGACGCGGTTCGCGCCGCTGTCTGCTCACCTTTGCTCCTCCCTTCGGCTCACGGGGGACACCGACACGCTTGGGAACCAGTTTCACCCGCCCACGCGTTCAGCAAACGCGACTATTCCGACCGTACCTCCCACCACCTCCACCTCCGCCCCGGGTTTTCTCTTTTTCTCTCTTTTTCCCGTGGCCGCGCGACATCGAATCTTAATGCTCTAGTCCAGCTGAGCCTTCGGGCCTCTTTGTCCAAGCGACGCTGTCTTTCTCTCTCTCTTTCACCCCGCGACACGGAATGCTGGGACGGGAATAAACGGGCGAGGACCTAATCCTCGAGGTTGCGCGATCTCTCGGGTCCGTTTGCCTCGTCAACGTTTGCTTTCGATTTTTTTTGTCTCGAACGGCCAGGAGGAAGTTCAAACACGCTAGAGTCGGTCAGACGTAGGTCAAGATTGAGGTGTTGTTCGAAATTTAGGAGGCAGTTCCTGAAATATTCGGTCGGATTTCGATCTGAACTTGCCTCAAAATTAGGCTCAATGTGTGTAAAGAGAGGGCTCCAATCTTGCCTCGCTGTTACGTGACTCATAGATTTCAACATGTGCCTCGAGTCCAACTCAAGTTCATGCTAAAGTTGGCTCCAGTATGACTCAAATTTATTCCGAAACTCTGTCTGCCTCTGACTCAACGCTCATTGTAATGTTGAACCATGCTGCACGTCATTTTCGGATCCCTCAAGTTCAGATCGCAATTCACCTCAGCTCTGAGCCCAGTTGGTCCAGTTGGAAACGAGTGGATCATGGTGGACATTCCGCCTTGAATCTCGGCTCATAATTAGCCGGGCGTGCCAACAGACGACGAGAGGAAAGAAATGTTCCTAGGAAACGTGTAGCAGTGCCGTTCGCATCCGCCACCAATGAGATTACCCATTCCCGGCACGGAATGGCTCGAGACTTGTCGAATCTGCACGTACAGAGCGTACCTTACGCGTCGCCTCTTTATTTAACCACTTGTCTCGGTATGTGTCCCGATGTGTCCGGATGTTGGTATGCGTCCGTGAGCGCGTTATCTCCGCGAAAGCAGCGTTGCCAGTGCTTCCGAGAAATCAGGGTCATCCTGCCGCGTCCACTTTCCTTTCTAACGAAACACTCTGATAAATCACCGAAAACGAATAAATTATATCAGAGACTCCACACGAAACGATTCCAATCGACGAACAATCGAGAAACAGGGTTACCAATTTTATTACAGACGCTTCTTTATACACGGTCTTTCATAATTCGCGCTGTTAATATTATTTTTAGTTATTTGTGTCGGTGTCATTGATAAGAGTGCTATTTTTCTGTGGTATCCACTCATTCACCGCAATTAGGTTTAATTTACATGTGGGCGGGGGCTGGGGCAAGGGGCGCCCGAATATAGGCAACCACTCGACATCAGAGTGCACGCTTTTGCCTACAATCCTGCGCAGCTGGTCCTGGACCATCGAGGAGTCCATGGTTTTCGAGGATGATCGTGACTTTCCGATGAGTTTCTCATCGAAATGAGGATGGAATAATGAGCACGCCGACGAATAGACGGTAATTAGCCGTTGCCCTGGTTTGAACACGTGCGCCTATCCAATGGCACCAGTAATTCACTGGGTAATGAGTCAATCAGACCGCTGTTCGGCTCGATATCGAAAGCATCCGATCGTTGCCGGTTCGGGACGTATCTTATTCCACTTAGCGACTTCTGAACACGGACTTTTAGGAACATTTCAGTTCAATCCCTGCATCTGATCGTAACTAGAACACTATGCCTAGAATATTGACGAAAATTTGAACTTACGACTTGTTAGTAGGGATCGGATCAAGTTTAATATGTACTCACGAATCCGAGTCAAGTTCAATAACCAAGTTTCATTTCATGGGTTTCGATTACTACTTAAAAGCAATAAAAGTTTCAATGACTACACTTGAAAAGTATTCATTGTGTACAAGTAGCTATCGAACCTCGGAATGAGTACTTACAAGTTTCGAAAAGATACTTATAAGTACTTCGATGTTGAAAGTAATCGAAACTTTCACAAGTTGTACTCGAATCTTGGAAATGAAAACTGCACAGTAGGTTTATAAGCACTTTCTTGATTAAATTCGTAACTATTTAAGAATAATATTTCCGATAGATTATGAAATTATAGTTATACAATGTTGAATTAAATGATGCATTAGAGGACAACATAATTGATTCCAAAGGTAAAATTCAAGATTTTTGTCATATCTTCTTTTTGTTATATCAGTTATACTGTCAAAACTGTACACATTTGTATAAAAGGACCTCGGTCCGTATATAATAATAAAATTAATAATGACTAGAAAAATCAGAGAATTTCTGGTACGATGTTCCTAAAAGTTTCGAAACTTTTCGACCAATATTCGAGTATACTTGCAAGTATTATTTACGTTTACCACAGTACTTGTAAAGGGTTCGAAACTGTCTGGTAAAGGTTCGAGTATACTTGGGAGTACTATTTTTACTTTCGAAGTACTTATAGAGAGTTCGAATTCCATCAATCAAGGTTCGAACCTGTTTGCGAGGTACTTGATCCCATCCCTACTCCAGACTTCTCTAAAATTTCACCTCAACGTGGGCCTGCACGTGGAACGTACGAAAACCGGAATTCAAAAAATCAGCAAATAGACCAAGCGACTGACTCGTGGTCTCCGAAACGTGTATCATGCACGGTGGACGAGGAAGTAAAGCCGGAGGCGACGGTTGCATCCTAAATTGGAGATCAGGTGCGCCAGTGGATCCCTCCTTCCGGATTCACCGGCGTGATCGGTGGCTTATTGTTGCCACGCCACCGGGGGGATTCTCTTCCTTAGCACGCACGCATTTTGTCACTGTAATCTCGAAAGGGCTAAGGCGCACCGTCGACTTCGATCGCCGGGAATCTCGAATTCATAGGGCCTGAATAATGCAGCGTGAAAACGCCCCGGTCCCGAAAACCAGCTCGCTCACGTGTCTGATTCTCTTCCCGCGGTTTTATTGTAACTCTGGCAACGCATCCGCTTCTCACAGAACCTGGTATGAATTTCACTCGACCAATAACACTGTCCCAACACTGTCCCTAGGACTGCTCGTAGCCTTTGATAATTGTTTTATAATTATCAACTTCAAGAATTTTTCCTGCTTCAACCGGAAGAGCTACCGGGACGACTCTACCGTAGAATTATTCTTTAGACTCTCCCGAGTACAACGGTATTTTTTGTCACATCCGAAATGTTTGAACTTGGTTAAAAAATGTTAAAAGAGAGCGGCGATAAATATACACGATCTGTAATATCTCACTCTCAGCGGCTCGGTCTCTTCAAACATTTCTTCAACAAGTTTAAACATTCACGATGTTAAAAAAAAATACTGGCATATTCTGGAGAGTCCAAAGAATAATTTCACGTAAAAATCATCCTTCTAACTTGCCCGGTTCGAACAGGAAAAATTCTCGAAGGCGACACTGATGCATCTTCTTCGAGACTGAGTTATTGAAATACTGAGCGAGAGAAGAATGGCTCGTACATTGTATCCGGCGTCCGAATCAGTTGCAATATTTTTCACGATAGATAGAGTGGGTCCTCTCGGGTTCCGGGAACGGTGATAGCATTGTCGGTGGTCGAACAAGACTCGCCGGATGTAAAATTAAACGATCCCATCCCCGCGTGTTTCACTTCGCGCGAGCATCGCCCGGCGATTCGATTTATCTTAATTAAAACAAGAGTCGGTGACGTACCATGCCCGACACGATGCGCGGGTGATATCCGAATGGCCGTATTGCGACTGTATTTGACAGCGTCCTGGTTATTTTTCTTCCGGATATTCGGCAGTCTCGCCGGCAGATCATTACGTTAATTGAAGCCGAATTCTCGCTGTCTATGGTTGGCCTGCTTTTCGCAATCTGCTCGAACGATTTTATTTTCCGGAATTCAATCAGTCTAATCTAAGCAGAAATTTGATGGGATTAGATGTTGAATTGGTTAATGTCTGAATAGCCATTCACTTAAGGGCAATAAACAGTATTCGGAGAGATGTTAGGAATAATTGATGGGATTAAGAGATGCATTCCCGTCGTTTGCTAGATTACCGGACCACGTGACCGGTGCACGAAGAGAGCAACTCGCTGACCGTGAAATCGTCTGATTATGCTCTTGTATCTCGGGTATTAGCTTACGGTTTCTCCGTCACGGCGGCGTGTCTAACGGGTGTTTAGTAAATAAGTGCAGGATGGGTCCAAAGTGCTCCGCAAAGGTCTGCCAGAAAATTGAAGGAAGTCTCGGAAGGTCCAATCAAGTCGAGGGAGTCTAAGTTTGCATCAACAAACTCCGAAAATGTCTACTTCTAATGTATATTTCATCCACGGCTGTTCAATAAATTGGGCTCTCCGAAGTCGATCACTGTCAAATCGACAGCCCTCTCCACCATCAATCCCAAAGTGTTCGTAGGAGTCTAAATTAGGTGTCCGTACGAACAAACCGGAGCCTCTGAGAATCTCTTACCGGGACTCCGGGATCCAGATCGATTCCCACACGGAGGCCTCAGTAAAAATTCAAACGACT
This sequence comes from Lasioglossum baleicum, assembly GCF_051020765.1. Lineage (NCBI taxonomy): Eukaryota > Metazoa > Arthropoda > Insecta > Hymenoptera > Halictidae > Lasioglossum > Lasioglossum baleicum. The sequence goes on along the minus strand of NC_134948.1, from coordinate 4,437,421 downwards.
GTTTTACGACGGAGACGTACCGTTTCCACAGAATTTTGGCATGCTCCTCGCATCTGGATCGACGGCCGCTTTGTCGAAAGAGACGGCATGACGTAAGACTTTCTAAAAATGCGAGGCGACGACGCGACGGGAGAGGGCCGTGTGCGCTCGCACACGCGAAACCCCATAAACCCGATCCGGCCGTAAATCCCGCGAAACACGGCCGGTTTCGCGGAAGAACCGACGATCCAGTTTCTACTATTTCTTTTTTTTTTTTTTCACGCCGAGAGGCGAGTGGTACGATCTCGTTTGCACGTTGCCAACCGCTGGATCTCGTAAACCGTCGCCTCTGCCCGGCTAATAAACGTCCCGGATCCACCATCCGCAAAGATAAACCGTGTCGTTTCGATCGTCGTCAACGAGGATCTACGATCTGTAACTCATCGGGGCGATCGAACGCGATGATCTAGCTCGATGTTCGCTGGAAATCGTGTTTCCCAGCAGTGTAGCCTATTTGTACATTGGGCATAAAGCAAGCAATAACTGTGAGAGCCGTCCGTGGCGATTAGGGTGATTCATGAAAGCTTATTTTTGCTGGGAAGTCGGTAAAACGTGGTCCAGGTGACGCGTGTTCTATTTGAGAAGGCACGGGGGATGTTCAATAATGTTCTGAAATTTTTCTATATTTTTTTATATTTCTCCCTAACATCTGATTCATCATTTAAATTTCAGACTCTTTAATAGAGAAGTTTAACGTTACTGGGGGGTAATATTAAAATTTCATTGAAATTAAATTTGAATTTAGTTATATAGTAAATATATTAAATTAATTTTATGGGAAGTCTATAGAACGTGGTCCAGGTGACGCGTGTTCTATTTGAGAAGGCTCGAGGGATGTTAAATAATTTTCTGAAGTTTTTCAGCGCGAGAGATCAGTACAGGAAGGGGTGGCAATGTGCCCACCCCTGGTTTTATATTTCTCCCTAAAATCTGATTCATCATTTAAATTTCAGACTCTTTAATAGAAAAGTTTAACGTTACTGGGGGGTAATATTAAAATTTCATTGAAATTAAATTTGAATTTAGTTATATAGTAAATATATTAAATTAATTTTATGGGAAGTCTATAGAACGTGGTCCAGGTGACGCGTGTTCTATTTGAGAAGGCTCGAGGGATGTTAAATAATTTTCTGAAGTTTTTCAGCGCGAGAGATCAGTACAGGAAGGGGTGGCAATGTGCCCACCCCTGGTTTTATATTTCTCCCTAAAATCTGATTCATCATTTAAATTTCAGACTCTTTAATAGAAAAGTTTAACGTTACTGGGGGGTAATATTAAAATTTCATTGAAATTAAATTTGAATTTAGTTATATAGTAAATATATTAAATTAATTTTATGGGAAGTCTATAGAACGTGGTCCAGGTGACGCGTGTTCTATTTGAGAAGGCTCGAGGGATGTTAAATAATTTTCTGAAGTTTTTCAGCGCGAGAGATCAGTACAGGAAGGGGTGGCAATGTGCCCACCCCTGGTTTTATATTTCTCCCTAAAATCTGATTCATCATTTAAATTTCAGACTCTTTAATAGAAAAGTTTAACGTTACTGGGGGGTAATATTAAAATTTCATTGAAATTAAATTTGAATTTAGTTATATAGTAAATATATTAAATTAATTTTATGGGAAGTCTGTAAAACGTGGTCCAGGTGACGCGTGTTCTATTTGAAAAGGCTCGAGGGATGTTAAATAATTTTCTGAAGTTTTTCAGCGCGAGAGATCAGTACAGGAAGGGGTGGCAATGTGCCCACCCCTGGTTTTATATTTCTCCCTAAAATCTGATTCATCATTTAAATTTCAGACTCTTTAATAGAAAAGTTTAACGTTACTGGGGGGTAATATTAAAATTTCATTGAAATTAAATTTGAATTTAGTTATATAGTAAATAACGTGGTCCAGGTGACGCGTGTTCTATTTGAGAAGCCACGAGGGATGTTAAATAATTTTCTGAAGTTTTTCAGCGCGAGAGATCAGTACAGGAAGGGGTGGCAATGTGCCCACCCCTGGTTTTATATTTCTCCCTAAAATCTGATTCATCATTTAAATTTCAGACTCTTTAATAGAAAAGTTTAACGTTACTGGGGGGTAATATTAAAATTTCATTGAAATTAAATTTGAATTTAGTTATATAGTAAATATATTAAATTAATTTTATGGGAAGTCTATAGAACGTGGTCCAGGTGACGCGTGTTCTATTTGAGAAGCCACGAGGGATGTGAAATAATTTTCTGAAATTTTTGTGCGCTCCGTAGAGATCCGTGGAGGAAGGGGTGGCAATGTGGCCCCCCAGTTTTATATTTCTCCCTAAAATTTGATTCATAATTTAAATTTCAGACTCTTTAATAGATAAGTTTAATATTACTGGGGGGTAATAGTACAATGTCATTAAAATTAAATTTGAATTTAGTTCTATAGTAAATTTGTTTATTAAATTAATTTTATGTGACGCGTGTTCTATTTGAGAAGGCACGAGGTATGTGAAATAATTTTCTGAAATTTTTGTGAACGAGATCAATAGAGTTTTATATTTCTCCCTAAAATCTGATTAATAATTTAAATTTCAGACTCTTTAATAGAACAATTTAATGTTACTGGGGGGTAATAATAAAATTTCATTGAAATTAAATTTGAATTTAGTTATATAGTAAATTTGTATATCAAACGAATTTTACGAGCTAGTTTTTTAGATCCAAAATAAATTTGCTTCCCCGCATATAAATGTAAACATAGAAAATTACAGGGACCGCATTACCACCCTCAGTGTCTTTCTCATCTTCGGAGGTTCTAGGGTTAAGGCTGTTTAGAATCTGGGGACACAGCGATGCTTTCGAGGTTCGATCAAAACATAGTCGTTTAGCGGCACTAAACCGTCGCCGGTGACGCGTCCCCGTGATAAGAGCCGCACTTCAGAACAACAGCCACTCTGCGCTCCTAATCAGTCGCCATTCATGGTCTTCGAGGCCCTGGGAAGCCGACCAATCACAGCCATTGGCCGAAGACCGCTTCGTGAAACCGAAATCCGGCGATCAAAGGAGCTTCGCTTTTACGTTTGAACACATAGTTTGAGAACCAGAGATCTTACGCTCGAAGAAGACACTTCAAACGAAGGTCTAAACGATTATTTAGACACCCTGAGGAAGCAGTCCTTGCCAGGATGATAGATCTGATTCAGAGACATGATCTAGGTCTGCTTCTTGTCCTGCTTTGGCCTAATTTTGAATGCCAGCCTCTTCGCTCAATACATTCATTCATTTATTTAAGGGAGATCTCAGCTAAATTGCTGAAAATTAATTTCATTAAGTGCATTGATTAAGGTATTTAATTAAACGCTTCGCAGTTTGTTTTGGTGTTGTACGCGCGTTTCCTTGAATGGTCCGCTATCGTGGAAACTCTATCCGAAAGGCGTGCGACACATTGTCAATTATCGACACTTATCAGTGACTGCTGCTCCATTTCCGCCTTGTTTACACGTGCTATGGACGTTCCATAGTCAAGCATCGATATCGCTAATAATCTTCTCTAATCCACCTTCTGGAAAAATTTCTATAAAAATGACCTTGTACTTTATACGAGCCACCAAAAATTTAGTAAAATATCACTTGAGCCCACTGCGATACGAACAAATCATGTATATTTATTTCGAATTTATTCATTGAGACATTCGGAAAATATTTAATCGATTGCGTAAGAGTAAAAATATAAAGTGTAATATACTCGATCGTCTATTACAGGGAAAAATGAAATGTAAGGCAGTAAAGGCAAAGCTATTTCAGAATAAGTTCAAGTAGAGTTCGTGAGCGACTCGAAGCCATCGCTAGCTGTCCTCCGAGCGACGATCGGCGTCTAGATCGATCTCGGGAGACAATAGCTCTGGCAGATAAGCCGGCCGATGCACGGCCGTGTGTACGCGCACGCAGAAATGCGCTGGTATCGAGTCGAGACCGCGGTATCAATAAATTCCTGCTTATCGGCGCCCATAAATTCAACCTTTGAGGCTCGATGAACCGTGCATGAACCGCATGGTGAGCTGCGTGGGCGAGCCAGACACGGGCTCACCACCGAAATCCCATAAAACTAAAAAAGAATCTCGAAAAACCCATCAACGAGCCGTTTCCCCTTTCTCCATTCGCCTCTTGGACTTTTAGGAATTTTTTTCCCGGAGAACCAGTAGACCTACATTTTTTAAACTTTGCAGATTTATTTATGGATATCTGTACTATGTACACAATTTTTTATAGCCAGCTATCATTTGCATTATAGCAACTGTTTAAACGATAACGTGGACAGGTTTAAAAATATCATCTTAAATGGAGGGCTGAGTCAGGAATTTTTTTTATAGAAACTGATGGACCTACTTTTTTGATTATAATTTGCAAATTTGTTTGTACATGTCTGCTGGACGTTCACTAATTTTTGCACGTTGTTATCATTTGCATTATACATAGTATAACAGCTGTTTGGGTTGGAAGGCAGACAAGGTTTTAAAATCTTAAAAGCATTCACACTTTGAATGATGCGCGCAGTGACAGTTTCTGACGTCATCAGAAATGAAAAAGTCAAGCGGCACTCGATTAGTATGGATGTAGCAAACGTCTGCATGGTGGAAAATAAAAATAGCGATGCTTCGAAGAAAAATGGCCGTCGATATGCAAAACGAATATCGATCGTTGTTCGTGTCTTGACACCTTGAACTTTCACTGTGAATGACTGCCACAATTTTCACGCTCATGACTTACAAAAAAATCACAGACGTAGCTCAAACCTATCTACATAACTCGGGAAAATTTCATGGAGCCACGATGTTTAGGTCGTGAAAAAAAAAATTCCAACGTGGACCATATACAGTAGCCAGGAGAGGGAGGGGACTACCTTATATATTATTTTTTGTTAACAAAACTAATAAGCGTATCAAACGCAGATCAAACGCAGCAATCTTCAGAGAGTGCGCAAAAAATTTCATTTAGTCATCGAAAAGCTCGCGATGTGTTGCACGGGCGCGTCGCTTTCGAATTCCCCGTCGAGAATGTGCAAACGAGCTGTCAAACAACCGGCAGTCGCCTCGAATTACGCAATTACAGCTCGCGCGTGCGAAACTAATCCGCAACGGATGAGAATTATCCTGTTCCCCAGAATCGCGGAATTTTTTTCGCTTCTGACACTGCACGGCCAACGGGCTAGCTGACCTAGTTCAACTGCACGCGGTCCGATTACTGTCGTTTTCTTGTTTAATTAACGCGCAACAATCCCGTCTCTCGCTTGACTACTTGTCATATATTATCGTTACCTCGAGTAGCGTGCAATTTCGAAACGGAACATTTTCTTTCATCGGAACCGCGGTCTCGTCTTTTTCCTGCTCAGTTTCTTGTCGACGTTTACCTTGCCGCGCTAGAGATAACTCATCGGCGGGTCTGTTCGTAGAACAGGAAACTTAATCACACTGTATTTCAATTTATCGATTGGTTTCCATTTATTTATGGAAATTAGTCCAATAAATTAAACCGGTTTGTTACATTTGCAAGCGATGTGGTTGTTCGTGTTCGAGCGTGGTTCGAAGCCATCGCTGTCGCTTAAATATGCGAAACGCGCGAGGCGTTCCAACAAGAAATCAACCTTGCGGTCATCCAATTAGGTGCGTCTGGCTCGCGCGCATTTGCTCGTCGATTAGCGGCAACGTATCAAAGTAATTCGCGTGATTTTCTTGTTTCTCATCTTTTTTTTTTCGATTCGAAATTCGGTTAGGTCACCGAACGTTCGGCCCCGAAGAGGAGCGAAGAGCATTATCTGCCGCTCGATCGCTGTACACGTACCGTTACGTCGTTGTTTACTTAGCCGAGGGGAAACCGCGAATTGGACGAGCTGTTTATGCTGATTTCAGTATCTATTTCCAGAACTGACGGTAATACTTGTCGTTCGGCGGGGCAAAGTATTTAAATGACTCACAGCGAACTGTTAACGAGATTATGGTGAAACGCGTGTGCGCGAATTACCGGGTAACAGCGATCGCAAATACTCCGCGGTTATCTGTTAGCCTCGGAAATAGAGTTACATCACGGCCCGGTAAATTGACTGAGATGTTTTCTGTGAGAATTCAATTTTCAAATGCTCAAATGCTTGATTGATTTTTAATATCTCTCATTATGTTCTATGTTTGGGTGAGCGTGTACTGAAGCAGGGACTAAAGTTGCCTTTAGTCATTGAAAATGCTCGTGAGGTCACTCGAGATTTAGCTGGAGCAGTTAAAACGCGCGATACCTCGCTACAAGCTCTATATTCGGGTCCGGCAGTGGACAACTAACGAAGCAGGGACTAAAGTTGTCTTAATTCATTGAAAATGCTCGTGAGGTCACTCGAGATTTAGCTGGAGCAGTTAAAACGCGCGATACCTCGCTACCAGCTCTATATTCGGGTCCGGCAGTGGACAACTAACGAAGCAGGGACTACAGTTGTCTTAATTCATTGAAAATGCTCGTGAGGTCACTCGAGATTTAGCAGGAGCAGTTAAAACGCGCGATACCTCGCTACAAGCTCTATATTCGGGTCCGGCAGCGGACAACTAACGAAGCAGGGACTAAAGTTGTCTTAATTCATTGAAAATGCTCGTGAGGTCACTCGAGATTTAGCAGAAGCAGTTAAAACGCGCGATACCTCGCTACAAGCTCTATATTCGGGTCCGGCAGTGGACAACTAACGAAGCAGGGACTAAAGTTGTCTTAATTCATTGAAAATGCTCGTGAGGTCACTCGAGATTTAGCAGAAGCAGTTAAAACGCGCGATACCTCGCTACAAGCTCTATATTCGGGTCCGGCAGTGGACAACTAACGAAGCAGGGACTAAAGTTGTCTTAATTCATTGAAAATGCTCGTGGGGTCACTCGAGATTTAGCAGGAGCAGTTAAAACGCGCGATACCTCGCTACAAGCTCTATATTCGGGTCCGGCAGTGGACAACTAACGAAGCAGGGACTAAAGTTGTCTTAATTCATTGAAAATGCTCGTGAGGTCACTCGAGATTTAGCAGAAGCAGTTAAAACGCGCGATACCTCGCTACAAGCTCTATATTCGGGTCCGGCAGTGGACAACTAACGAAGCAGGGACTAAAGTTGTCTTAATTCATTGAAAATGCTCGTGAGGTCACTCGAGATTTAGCTGGAGCAGTTGAAACGCGCGATACCTCGCTACAAGCTCTATATTCGGGTCCGGCAGTGGACAACTAACGAAGCAGGGACTAAAGTTGTCTTAATTCATTGAAAATGCTCGTGAGATCACTCGAGATTAAGCTGGAGCAGTTAAAACCCGCGATACCTCGCTACAAGCTCTATATTCGGGTCTGGCAGTGGACAACTAACGAAGCAGGGGTCGGAAATTGAAAATTTCATTAAAATCGAGGTCGTCACGCACCAGTGAACCAGTTCGAGTATCTTTTCTCATGGATTCAGGGCACCGTGGGTGTAAGGAACGAGTCTACTTTGCGAACTCTTCGTTGAAACAGCTGCGTACAACGACGCGACAATACGTCTCGTCTCGCATTCATCGGATCGCGAACGTGACGGCGCATCTGCATTTTCATTCATTCCCGATGCAGGCCATAACGTACTAGCTTACGCGTCTTTTTTTTTACGATCGACCACGGGTGACGCGACGACCCAATTTAGAGATCGATGGATCGTGGATCCGGTTCGACGCCGGCCAAGATAAACGCCGACGATCCAGTGGCGACACGGGGTCGTAACCCTGGCCGACGTCGCTCGTTAACGGTTCCCGGGTAATTACGCGGAACGCGCTCGCTTTCTGACGTCTCCAATTAGCGATAATTAACGCGACTTTATCGGAACTTACTTTTGAATCGCTCTGTACTTTCTCGAGTCTTCAATCAGCTAATTTTCTGTCCAGTCGTACTTCCGGAACACCCTGTATGTGGTGCAAACTTTAGTCGAACTTTGCTGAATATATTTCACAATATGCGGATCTAATTTTCACTCAAACTTATCTAAACATATGGCTCAAACTTTGCTCGATCTTGTCCCATTATGAGGCTCAATATACCGTTCGATCTTTGGCTCAATATATAGCTCACGTTTGTTCAAAAATTAATAGAGCTTGGGAAAAATATTTTTTTCCGTGGTGTGTCATTTGCAGGTTCCAGCGAAATGGTTTCTTAATATGGTACACCTTGAGTCCCTAATATGACACCCAGTGCCATATTCGGCACGCACACCAAGAATGTCAATAGCTATACCCATATTAGGAACCCTTGGTAGTGCCATATTGGGAACTCCACGTGGATTGACAAAGAGAAAATGAATTTCAGCCCAAACCAACAGCTGACAAACATTAATATAAATAAACTGAAACTACAGAAATGTTCAGACGTTTCAAGATCACTTACCTTCCTCGAAAAAGATACAATCGACAATCTAACCGTAAAAATATTCAACACGTGGAGACACAACTGGCGGAGGATCGATACTGAAATAGAATGGTGCGAATGCACTGCACACTGTTGAGTAAACATCGTAAACTATTGTGCGAGGATTTTCTCACTAGAGTGCGACTTCTCCTTTACAAGATATAAGGTACATAGTGCCATAATAGGCGACTATACCATATTTGGGCACTTTCAAATCCAACGCGCGATTTTTGACGAGCTGAAGTTCCAGAAGATCCAGACAAAAATTTGGGGGTCCAGTTTTGAGCGAGGTGGGAAGATCTGTCGAGATTTCAATCGATCTATCGATGCACTGTTGCGACGATTGCGCAATTCAGTCCGTCCCGCAAGATATGCAAATAGCAACCTGCAGAGCACGACAACTGATTCCGCTCGGCATTCCGTTCGAGAGACACGAGCGAGTAGCTTGCGTCACCGGCTCGACTCGGATCGGCTCGTCTTCGGCCGACTTTGATCTCGCCTCCTGCATTCATTAATATTTCCCACGTCCGGTCGACTGAATACAACGCTCTTAATCACAGTGATACGATCGTTTCCCCGTCTTGAAAACTGGTCGTAATTAGCAAACTGTCCCTGGCGCTTCAATCGCACGACTTTTTTGCGGCATATAAACGACGTTTTTACCGTGCAAACACATAAACACACGTTACCTTGTTGTCGATTGTACTAGACGTACATGGAACTGTTCTTTATATTTTTCCGCGTTGCTTCCATAAATCTGTATAAATCTGTATTTGTTTAGTTTCGCGCTTGTCCCTTCTCATGTACATTTTAGGTTAAGACTTTTCTTTTCTTTTTGTTTTTATCAGTTCTACTGTATGAAAATGTAAACGTTTGTATAAAAGGACCTCGGTCCGTACATGATAATAATAATAATAAATGAGACTCCGTTTTCGAAATGTACTGCAGAAAATATTCCACATTTTGGGAACACTTTTCTTGAAAAACCCTGTACCCCACGGTACTTTCCATGAAACGTCCTGTACATCGGAAGAAGGGCCACGCCCCTTATTGTTGAACGTTACAAAATAATTTTTGTTTTAATCGGTGGTTAGTTTTTGGGCCACGTGTTAAAGAAAACTCGCTGAACAGAAAAGTAACTAGGCCCCCCAAAATTTTCCTAGGCCACGCCCCGTGTTATCGAACGTTGCCGGGACTAATTTCTGTTGGAATCGAGTGACACTGAGATGTACATCGGTTTTTATTCGCCAAGAGAATTCTTTGGGTCTCCGGGAGCCCTAGGGGAGGGAATTCGAAGGGCGTCGCGCCTAAACAAAGATCCCTAGACGGGGGACAAGGGACGGTGAATCCTGTTGAACGTTCCTCGAATCGCACGGCTCGTTTGCTCGAACGGTTCGGTTAAAGTTACCGTCGCGAGCAGACGTCATTATGACGGGAACATACAGGGGAAGGGGGAGGGGCGTGCGGAACGAGCGGCGTGATGGAGAGGGGAAAACGCGCGGGGGGGGCACACACCGTTTGAGACTCATTCAACGCCGCGCGGCGGAGGGTGATATCCGCGACGGTCGTTGCACGGTCGAGCTTTTTCAAAAAGCGCATTCTCAACGGTTGCGCGCGCGCGCAAGAGAGAGACTCATGCCGCGCTGTGTTTTTTTCTTCAATGGGCTCGGTGCGTGCGCTCATTAACGCGCGCGATGGAATCGAAAAACCGCGTGTCTCGCGCGATATCGTTATCTCTGAGCGATGCCCTCAAACGAGGCGGCCTGCACGATGCAACTTGCGTCGACTGCATAGACATATAGAGATAGACTGCACCGTCTTATGGGCGAGTTGAAGCCCACAATGGCGGCGCGCGGTACAAAGAGTGAGAGAGAGAGAGCATTAGCCGGGGTCCATAGCGCTTTCTTTCTAATTGATGTATTTATTGATGTTTTATTTTTGTTTTTTGCCGCCATTGTGGGCTTCAGCGCTTCCTACAGGCCGCGCAGTCTACCTCTATATGTCTATGGTCGACTGCTACGAAAAAGAAACGCATCGAATGCGACTGAATCCGTTCCGAATCGTCTGCACAGATCCTCCGCTTTGTCGAATCGGCGATATTACTCCGGCGGCCGCTGTAGAATCAATCGGACCATTTTTTTACGATCAAACGGATGGATGTAGGTCTTTGAAACTTTCTCCTGATTTGAACAGCGCTGCGGAGAATGTGCACAAAAATTTTCTGCTTGGAAGACCGATTTAAAAACAAAGAAAAATTTTTTGGTCCTCGATTTTTGGGTAGGCAGACAGTGACGATCGTTCACTCGCGTAACAGGCTCCTCTTTAGGAATTTTTCCACGGAAAACGGCTTAATGTAGATTTTTTCTAATTTTACCACGTTTGAACAACATTTTGAGGAACACGTACAAAAATTTTCAACTCGAAAAATACACTTTTCGAGAATCGGCAACAGCTTTTCTGAATACCTTTTATCGTTGGATCGTCCACCTTTTTCAAACAGTTTTAGCTCGATGGAAATTGAACGCAATGTTTTGATTATGTTCGATCGTTGGGAAACAACTTGAAAGCTATTTCAGCTTATTGCCTCGCAATGTTTAATAGATATTCGATATTCGATTTCGGAGCACCTTAAATATTCACAGCGACGCGGATTGGACGAATGAAACGTCACAGCGATGCTTTCTATTTTCTATGATCTTCCTCTATAACTATCGATTCGGCTAATGATACTTTAATTGATTAAGTGAGACGACAGGAATTGCTGAATGAATCGTGTCACCCTGTAGACAACGGCCGCTAAAGATAGAAAGGACAGCGGGAAGCATGGGTCGAACAGCGTCTTGGCCTGTAATTCCTGTCGACTATTTAGAAGACGACTTCGCGGACGGTGACGGTCCAATCAGTTTCACGCGGCACCGATTAACGACGAACCACGATTACGTTAATCCGTGGCCGGTATCGGTGATCTTCTCGTGGACCGCAATGTTTTCTAACCAGGCGATTACGCGTGGAAATGTATCTCTTTCAATAAAGAACCAGCAACAAAATCTGCGGGGATCACCCTCTAAAACCACCCCTAAAAAATTTCAACAACCTATTCCAATTAAAAAATATATAGAAAAACCTTTTTAAAAACCACACTTATATTAAAATGCACTAGAAAGGTGAAAATACTTTTTTTCCTGGTTCCTCATAAAATACCGAATCCAGTTAAATGATTAATAATATTTTTCCCCAAAATTTGAAGCAATTAGTTCAAAATTTCTTCTGTTATAAAATTAATGTCGGAATAGATAGAAAAATTTAATACAAATTTAAATAAAATCATGACATCAGTGACTATAAAAATAAAAGCGTGGAGCGCCCACGAAGATTACGTCAATATAGTATAGTTTAAAGCTCCATGCTTTTATTTTCATAGTCACTAATGTCATGATCTTATTTAAATTTATATTAAATTTTTCTATCCATTCCGATACTTATTTTATAACAGAAGAAATTTTGAAAATATTATTAATCATTTAACTGGATTCGGTATTTTATGGAGAACTTTGTAGTGCACTTTAATATAAGCATGGTTTAAGTTTTATTTTTTTTAATTTTCTACTTTCATTGTCATCGGTAGCACGCGTGTATCCAAAATTTCCGCAAAATTGGACTATGGGAAGAGGTGTAAAATTCGATTACAAGATTTGACGCACGCAACAACAACACGGCAAGTTAATTATAAGCGTGATAGAAAGAACGGAACCGTGGATGCAACTGTCCAGTAATTCGAGGGGGATGATTCACCCTCACCCTCTAATTATCAAAATATTCCGAGGGTGTCGCGTGCGGTCGATTCACATTCGAAGAGCACAGCATCTCACCTGGCAGAGTCCTCCGAAGTTTCCAGGACGTAAAGGGGGTGGTCTTTCCCAACCCTCGGGGGAGATATTAGGTCGACGACTCGCGGAGGGTCGAGAGGGGGTGTGCACGCGTCGCGTGCTGAGGGGGAAAGAAGTCGCCTGGAGCAGAAAACAAAGGGGATGAAATTTGATTCATCCCCCGCGACACAAAAGCCCAGACACACGGGCCGGCGCGGCGTGTACGTAAACGAGAGAAACGGGGTGGAGGTGACGAGCAACGCGCACACGGTAATCGTCGTTAACACCTGCAATTAACTTTGACGCGGGCGGAATGTGGGACGCGCGACCCAAATACCAACCCCAACGACCCGGCCGGGGTAGAGAGAAAAGGCGACGGAGGTGGTGTTCTGCTCGACACCGGATTTTCCAGGCCGGCGACAAAAGAAACGCTCCCGGACCACGTCTTTTCACGGATTTCCAATTATCCGGAACATTTCGCCGAAAAAAATACCGCGTCGCGCTGCACACGATTTGTAGCTTGTTGGAGGCTCTGACCTGGCCTCGTCGCTGCCGAGCCTTGATCCCGGCGACACTTGACATTTCTTCGCGGTTCTCCATTCTGTGAATGATATCTGGAAGCTTCTAATAAGGGTGGCTTTTTGTTGCGTGCTTCGTGGCGCACCCCATTACTGTGTAGATTTTTTTTCTAATATACTGTACACGTTTGTGCAATTTTTCGATCAGCCTGTAGTTTCAGGTATGATTTCTGAAACGTCAAAGTACTTTTCGTTCATTTTTGAAACACTCTGGTATAATTTGTTCTGTTTACGAAACACCCTGTACCCCGTACAATATACATTCAAGTATGTAAGTTAAAGTGCCCAAATATGAACCACTTTTTGTTGATGTCATTTTTTTATTATCTTAGAATGCTTTTTTTTCGACCAAAAAATTACCAGTTGTAGATGCATTTCCTCCCTATAAGATTCTGGCGTCGATTTTGTTCAAAAATTAATAAAGCTTGAGAAAAATATTTTGTTTTTCGTGTGTCATTTGCAGGTTCCAGCGAAAGGGGTACTTAATATGGTACACCTTGCGTCCCTAATATGACACCTAGTGACATATTCGGCACCCACACCAAGAATGTCAATAGGTGTACCCATATTAGGTAGTGCCCTTGGTAGTGCCATATTGGGAACTCCACGTGGACTGATAATACTAGCTACTGACAAAGAGAAAATGAATTTCAGCACAAACCAACAGTTGGCAAACATTAATATAAATAAATTAAAACTACTGATATGTTCAAATATTTCAAAATCAATTATCTTCCTCGAAAAAGATACAATCGACAATCTAACCACAAAAATATTCAACACGTGGTGACACAACTGGCGGAGGATCGATACTGAAATCTATAGAATGGTGCGAATGCACTGCTCACTGTTGAGTAAACATCGTAAACTATTGTGTGAGGATTTTCTCACTAGAGTGCGACTTCTCCTTTATAAGATTTAAGGTAGTGCCATAATAGGCGACTATACCATATTTGGGCACTTTACCCTACACTCCAGTTCTATGTCTGATCATGGCTGTCCGTTTCTACTTGCTCCGCTAAATTTCCAGAAAAATTCGATTTATTCGAAAACCGATCGTTTTAGGAAAATACTTTATACACTTTTCAACTCGTCTTTCCTTCCTGAGTAACTGCGAACTGGTCCAAATGCATTAGAATAAGCGATCTCATAAAAGATTATGATCCAAAGTGCGGTTTCGCAGTAAAATCAAAAGGCTATTTCCAGCAATTTCGTCACAGGTCCGCCGAAAAACTGTGGACCCAGAGAGCGAGAGAAATGGAGTGAGAGCGAGAATGCGTGTAAGACGCTATAAATACGCACTTACGGTGATACGAGCCGAGTAAAATATGCAACGGGAGCTGGGTGCTCCAGTTCAGGGAGTGAACTCACTCGGTCAATTAGTCAGCGGCCCTCTGACCAACGCGAACTCCCTCGATTATTCACAACTCGATCGTTGAGAAACGCGTTAATGCAACGATCTTGCCCCTTAGATAACTTATCGCGAGAACTCTCGTCAAATGGGATAATTGATTGTCACCCATTTCTATTACTCTTGACAGCGATGCTTCCCTATTGTGGATAGCATCTGCCACTTTTTACAGAGCAGCCGACTTAATGTAGATTCTTTAAATTTTCACGGTGTTTGGAGAACATTCTGAGGAACATGTTCAAATATTTTCAACTTGATAAATCCACTTTTCGAAAAGATACAACTTTTTTTTGAAGGTCTACTATTTTCCTGTAGGCTCTTCTTGAGGAATTTTTAACAATGAAACTACTGAATGTAGATTTTTAAAATTTTTACAGTGTTTGATCAACATTTTGAGGAACATGTGGAAAAATTTTCAACTTGATAAATCCACTTTTCGAAAAGATACAACTTTTTTTTGAAGGTCTACTATTTTTGGGTAGGCTCTTCTTTAGGAATTTTTAACAATGAAACTACTGAATGTAGATTTTTAAAATTTTTACAGTGTTTGATCAACATTTTGAGGAACATGTGGAAAAATTTTCAACTTGATAAATCCACTTTTCGAAAAGATACAATTTTTGTTTCGAGGGCCTACTATTTTTGGGTAGACTCTACTTTAGGAATTTTTAACAATGAAACTACTAAACGTAGATTTTTAAAATTTTTACAGTGTTTGAGCAACATTTTGAGGAACATGCGCAAAAATGTTCAGCTTGAAACATTGATTTCTCGAAAAGCTATAATACTTTTTCTGAGACTTCTACGAAAAGTCACTAGTATTTCGTAATATTTCGACAGGAATGCAGGAGTTCGGGGATGCAGTTATTACAATAACATGCATTGTGTACTATGGAGAAAATTGAAAAGGAGCCGGCGCAGGAACGAGTGCACGCTTTATCGGAGGCGTGGTGCGCGCGCGACATCATAAAACATGTTTTATCGAGGCTTGACCCGCTTTCGGTCTGACCGCGACGTATCTCTTTAAAAGAGAAAGAAAGGAAAGCAAAAATTAAAAGAAATGGGGCGAGTAGAACGTGATAAATACGTGGATGCTAAGATTCTCGCGGGGTTCACCTTGAACGGCATCCGCAGCGAGGATTATCGGACGAAATTTCCGAAGGCGGTTGCTGGAGGCGTTGCTATAGATAGATCGAGAGATCTCTTGGATCTCTCCACGGGACATCCGATTGTCGGCTTGCTGTGTAATGCTCGTCGTTGTGTAATCGGCCTTGCGTCGTCGACGAAGACGACGATACCGATTTACCTGCCACGGAGAAAGCGTCGCGAGACACGGCCACACGCGCGCACATTTCATAATCCGCCGATGCATAATCTGCCCATTTACGGTGCTACACGCGTCCCCGGAAAAAAACGTGGTCCGGCGAGTCATCCGAAAACGTTCCTCACCGTCAGATTTAACCGAATCGTTCGCTTTAGGAATTTTTTACAATCAAACGGATGGCCACAGGTTTATGAAACTTATTTTGTATTTGAACAGTGCTTCAGAGAATATGCACAAAAATGTTCACCCCGGTGCACTCATTTTCCGGGAAGATATAACAATTTTCCTGAGGGCCTTCGATTTTTGCATAGGCTCTGCTTTAGAAATTTTTAATAACAAAACTATTGAATGTAGATTCCTAAAATTTTTACGGTGTTTGAACAACATTTCGAGGATCACGTGCAAAAATTTTCCGCCCGGTAAGTTCACTCTCCAGGCAGATACACCTACAACAATACCCCCCTGGAAAATGTATGAGTCTCCACGAAATAGAAAAGCAAATAATGATATACGTGGAAAAGGTTTATTTGCATGAACCGAGGCTTGTTACGAACACATTAGTAATTCCGCGGCTCCGGAGATTTTTGCCGGTCATTAAAATGACCGGGAGATATTTCGAGGTTTAATTTCAGCTCCGCGGGTGCACGTCCCATTAGTAAATTACATAATTTTGGGGAACCATGTGGGCAATAGGTGGGCCGTTACTAGGGAAAGAGTTCGAGGGGCTAAGCTGTGAATCCATGCGCGAGTAATTCCCGAGGGCGAAGCTATTAAGCCGGGGCATCGCGGCCGGGAGAGAGTATGCGAACGGATTTAGCCCCAGAACGAGACGAAGGATCTCGAGCAGCTCGTCGTTCGTTTTTCTCCCGGTGGAAACGGAACAATGATTTTTCATTTCGCGCGTAGTATCTTGTCAAACGCGGACGCAGATAAGTTTCCCACACGAGGCGGGCGGGCGAGAACGAGAGCACTCTTACTCGGGGCTCGCGCACGACAGAAAACTGGGTTACACCCAGAATCGCAGGAAGGAAACGGTTCGCGTGTTACCAGAGATTAGGTCGTCGAAAATGAAAGGCTTAATTGCCCCAGCATTTTACCAGTCTTGAGATCGTTCCCTCTGGAAATCGTTCTCCCGGGGATCTCGCGTTTCCTCTTTCTCTCTCGCTTCGGGGAGTGTTCTGGCACGCGTCGCTAGGAATCAGTGAACTCTGAATATCCGAGAGCAGCGTGCAGATTGAAATCTGCGTGCCAGAGTCAGCTAGGATCGCGCGCAATAACAAATGGAAACGCGTCGACTCGGAGAGACGGAGGAGAGAACGGATGCGCGATAATCTACCGAGGAAACGACCACGCGTGACCCTGGCATTACGCCTTGATTCCGACGATTTGTCGGGCATTTATCTGCCTTTAGCGTTGGTTCACACCGCCTCGTGATGCCTTCTTGGGCCAATGATGTTGTTCGCGTTGGATTTCTTTCTGTCCTATCGATGCTAACATCCAATGAAGATCCAATAATCCAGTGATGATTCCATAAGAATCCAATAAGGATCCAATGAGGTTCCAATGAAAGCCTAACTGAGATCCACTGAGGATCCGTTGGGGGTCCAATGAGAATTTAGTTGGCACAATGGACTTTGGGAGTCCATTGGGAGTCCTATCGAGGCTAACATCCAATCAAGATCCAATAATCCAGTGATGATTCCATAAGAATCCAATAAGGGTCCAGTGAGGTCCCAACGAAAGCCCAATTGAGCTCCACTGAGGATCCGTTGGGGGTCCAATGAGAATTTAGTTGGCACAATGGACTTTGGGAGTCCATTGGGAGTCCTATCGAGGTTAACATCCAATGAAGATCCAATAATCCAGTGACGATTCCATAAGAATCCAATAAGGGTCCAATGAGGTTCCAACGAAAGCCCAATTGAGATCCACTGAGGATCCGTTGGGGATCCAATGTAAA
This sequence comes from Lasioglossum baleicum, assembly GCF_051020765.1. Classification (NCBI taxonomy): domain Eukaryota; kingdom Metazoa; phylum Arthropoda; class Insecta; order Hymenoptera; family Halictidae; genus Lasioglossum; species Lasioglossum baleicum. The sequence continues at coordinate 4,419,843 of NC_134948.1, read as the reverse complement.
TTTAGTTGGCACAATGGACTTTGGGAGTCCATTGGGAGTCCTATCGAGGCTAACATCCAATGAAGATCCAATAATCCAGTGATGATTCCATAAGAATCCAATAAGAATCCAGTGAGGTTCCAACGAAAGCCCAATTGAGATCCACTGAGGATCCGTTGGGGATCCAATGTAAATTTAGTTGGCACAATGGACTTTGGGAGTCCATTGGGAGTCCTATCGAGGCTAACATCCAATCAAGATCCAATAATCCAGTGATGATTCCATAAGAATCCAGTGAGGTTCCAACGAAAGCCCAATTGAGATCCACTGAGGATCCGTTGGGGATCCAATGAGAATTTAGTTGGCACAATGGACTTTGAGAGTCCATTGGGAGTCCTATCGAGGCTAACATCCAATCAAGATCCAATAATCCAGTGATGATTCCATAAGAATCCAATAAGGATCCAGTGAGATTCCAACGAAAGCCCAACTGAGATCCACTGAGGATCCTTTAGGGATCCAATGAGAATTTAGTTGGCACAATGGACTTTGGGAGTCCATTGAGAGTCTTATCGAGGCTCAATCGAAATCCCATTAAGGCTCAATCGAAATTGAATGGAAATCTAATTGAGATTCACTTGGGAATTCCAATTGAGGTTCTCCACCAACATCCAAATAAAATCTATTGAAAGTACATCTCTTCAGTGGATCCGCCGAGAGTGCCACAAGGGTCCAGAAAGGGTCAATGCACCTCCCCGCATTTCGTTTTCGCTTTGACGAATGGCATCGAAGAAAAGACAAGCTGCCGGATTAATTAATCGAAAGGCGAGCCGACGATGAGCACGAGGAGTGATATGATAATACGTCTGCGTGCATCGTGGAGCAATGAGCCGGCGGAGGGAACGTTTATCGCTCGTCTGAGAGAAGCAGATGAGCAGAGCAGAGCAGAGCAGAACAGAGCAGAGCAGAGCGCGCATATAATTTACTAACTGCCGTCGATGATAGCTGGCGAACCCCCACGCAAACGAACCTAATATCCCAAGGTTATCGGGTTTCCAATTAAGCGGCAATTATCCGAATATTTTCTGCGCAACACTTGCCGATCTCCCCGGCGATCGTCATTAGCGGGGCTCATCACCGATTGATTACGGGGAAAATGCACGCCCGTAAATCCACCGTGTCAAGAAATCTGTTCCGAAATTAATGGAACACGAGCCGCTCGGAAAGCGAGAGCCTCTCCGAACGGATCCGGTGAAAACATATTAATTCGAAAAGTATCACGTTCGGCGCACGAAGACGGCTGTGAAATTACGCTTTCGTATACACGGTGTTTACTATCATAATTACAGAGAGAACTTTTCGGTGCTTCGACTTCTCGATGGAATTCAATTTTTGTTGGGAAGAACGATTAGGAGGAGAGAGAGAGAGAGAGAGTAAACAATGTTGCAATGGTAGCTCGAACGGAATTTCACCTTTCGATTTCCGGACCGCAGACACGCAGGCTGGGAAGAGTTAGGAACGAGAGCAATTGAGCGTCTGTCTACCGCCACGGTTCGTTACGCCGATTCTATTGTCTCCAGCGCGTGCAGTCGGCTCGCCTAATCGAGGCACAGGTAAATAAAGTCGTGCCGTAGGGGAGGGGAGGTCACCGGAAGCGCGGTGGCGCGTGATCAGAGTGGATTCTGGATCTTTTCATTCTGCAAACTGAGTTTCGGATTGGTACAGAATCATATCGAGCAGTGATATTTTCTATCCAAGGTTCCGAGGACGAATATACTCAAGGATTTATTGAGAATCCTACTGAGGTCCATTGAGGATCCAATGAGGGTCCAATAACAATCCAGTAAACATCCACAAACGTTCACTATGGATCCATTGAGGATCCAATGAAGGTCCAGCGAAGGATCCAATGAATATCCAGCGAAGGATCCAAAGAATATCCAGCAAAGGATCCAATGAATATCCAGCAAAGGATCCAATGAAGATCGAGCGAAGGATTCAATGAAGATCCAATGAATATCCAGCGAAGGATCCAAGGAATATCCAGCAAAGGATCCAATGAATATTTAGCAAAGGATCCAATGAAGATCGAGTGAAGGATTCAATGAAGATCCAATGAATATCCAGCGAAGGATTCAATGAATATCCAGCGAAGGATCCAATGAATATCCAGCAAAGGATCCAATGAAGATCGAGCGAAGGATTCAATGAAGATCCAATGAATATCCAGCGAAGGATCCAAGGAATATCCAATGAATATCCAGCGAAGGATCCAAGGAATATCCAGCAAAGGATCCAATGAATATCCAGCAAAGGATCCAATGAAGATCGAGCGAAGGATTCAATGAAGATCCAATGAATATCCAGCGAAGGATCCAATGAAGGATTCAATGAAGATCCAATGAATATCCAGCGAAGGATCCAATGAAGGATTCAATGAAGATCCAATGAATATCCAGCGAAGGATCCAATGAAAGATTCAATGAAGATCCAGCGAAGGATTCAATGAAGATCCAGCAAAGGATCCAATGAACATCCAGCGAAGGATCCAATGAACATCCAGCGAAGGATCCACTGAAGATCCGGAAGATTCAACGAATTGCCGCGGGTCCAAGGAAGGTCCACGAGTGAAAAGGCGTCCAATTAAAATCCGGTTCGGATTTAACGAAGACGGTGCATGGTTAAATATGTTATAGAACGGTGGTTTCGCGTGACATTATTCTTTCTTTTAATGCGTGAAGTAATTTACAGTCGTCGGGTCTGCTTGTAAATTGGTCTAGGGACGAGCGGGAGCGTTCGCTTAGTCACGGAAGCACCACAATTGACGTTAATTGTGATGCGTCGCGACGCGCCGCAGCCTCCGCTGGCAAAAGGGGAGCGCGATCGTTCTCTTTTTTATTCCTCGAGGTCTGCCGAGCACCCCGACACACTTTCGCGAGCGTCTTTTCAGACGAGTGAGTCATCGGTGAATTCTGGTTCTGCGTGGGGCCGTGCCTCGACTCGTTTCGATCCACTGTTTCCCCCTTTCGATCTATCGATCGATGACTGCAATCAACTGCAATGTTACTCTACGACTAGCGAATCTCTGGGAAAATATAAACAATATTTTTCTCGGGGAGGATCCGCTCGTTGGAATTTTTCCTGCGACGCGATCATGCGATCGCGAAAATAATCGATTCGTCGAAACAAAACGCGATCGATATTCAGTGCATCCGATATCTCGGTCCACCGGTGTATTTCTGGAGAATGAGTCACGCCGTTTCTCCGCCACGTGCTTTCTCCGTCATTGAGTCACGAATCAAAAGACGACAGTCGTGCCGAGACTGGTACACAGGGTGTCCTTCAAACACGCACGCCACTTAGGCGAATTTAACACCCGGCGAATTGGGAAATACGACGAATTATGCGGCCGGTTTATCTTAACGACCTTTCTGCTTCTTCTGTGACATTTATACTCGGCGCAACTTACGCTTCGACAGAAGCTGACGATTTTAACCGAGGTACATGTATGAGCACACCAATTCCACCGAGCTAAAATCCCCGAATACTGAGTTATTTTCGAGAGTCCGAAAGGCGGGAGCTACTTTGCCCATGATTGAATATGACATTTCGAGAGACTCGATGGTGGTCGACGGAAATAGTTAGTGGGGTCGTTGGGAACGACCCCTGCTAACCCAAATATCGCGGTTAGGGAATCAGGAATCTGTAGAACGTGTGAAGGGCACGCGTATCGAACCCGAAGGAACAGTTTCTCGGTGTTCTCCCGGCGAGGCAAGGTAAGGCAAGGCGACGAGTGAGACGTCGTCGGGGTTGGTGGGGGGTGTCGCGAGGATTTGTCGGTCGGATGTCAGACAATGGACTATTAGGGCAGTTTCGCGGTAAGCCGGCTCGGCTCGTGTGTGCAGCAGAGCTCTTTGTGTCGGAAGCAGCGTGGAAGACAGAAGGCGGTGCTCGCTGAAGGGAAGAAGAAGAGGATCGTCGAGAGTGCTCGGTCCACACCCACACCCCCCTCCAGCCCCCCCTTGTCGTTTCTCTCCATTCCTCGGCCACGTTCTTCCTCCTCATGCCTATTCGCTTTGCTGCTTGCTACAACTGCTGCTAGTCTCGGCCGCTTTGTGCGACGAGGGTCCGTCGTCGAAATTCCTCTTTGTGCCTCACCTTGTCCTGGATAATTTTTTTCCGCGCGTCTGGAACCGGTCGGCCGATCGATCAGGATCATCCGACGCGCCCATTGTCCCAGGAAGTTCGCCAGGTTCGATCACCTGCACAGACATCCGCGGAGGAATCTTCCTCGCACGATGGAAACCAGGATCTGGGTCGTTCAGAGCCTTTGTGAAGGTTGCATGATCCTCGGTTCTGAAGGTCCTGGGATTCGGACGTTGTTTAGGCTCGCGGTTTGTCTTTTAAGTAGTTGGGTATTCTTGGGTACGCAAGAAGTAGCGATTATCCTCCCCCTGCAAAATAGGCTCGCCCTTAAGAATTTTTCCACGGGAAACGGGTGAAGGCAGATTTTTGAAATTTTTACAGGGTTTGAACGACATTTTGAGGAACACGTGCAAAAATTTTCGGCTCGAAAAATTCACTTTTCGAAAAGATACAATTTTTTCCCTGAGAGTCTCCCATTTCTGGATAGGCTATCTTTAGACATTTTTAACAATGAAACTACTGAATGTAGATTTTTGAAATTTTTACAATGTCTGAACGACATTTCCGATGATCCACAAGCGCACAGGCCTCCCGAAATTTTTCAGTCCACTTACACTCACAATAAACGCAGGGATTTAGGATTGAGTGATAGAGACCAGAAGGGTTTAGGCGGAAACGAGAGCGCGTGTGTTTGCCGAAAGCAAACAGTCCGTCCGTTTCCCTCAGATCGAGAATAGATCGGAGTGTTTGAAGGTGTCGATCGTTGGACCCGTTGCGCGATTTTTCAGTAAAACAATTTCAGAGGAAATTATTTTCTGCTCCAGAAAAGACTGGTGCACCACCGATGTGAATTTGGTTTTAAATTAATCAATACTCGGACAACAGGCGTCCCGATTAAGACCCACCTCGTGCTCTCTGGCTAATTGCATCGATGGACTTTCGAGGAAACGGACCGTTCCCCTTTTGAACCACAAAATTTTCGCGATATTTTTAGAATAAATCAAAATATCGATGGTACCTTTATCTTTCGATTCAGATGGACGTTCCTTGTCCAGGATCGTAAGACTTTCTCCGGGTCCATTTTTCAGTGTTTGCTTTCGACCCGGTATTTTCTCAGGAAGGGTGAGTGTATTTTTTAAAGGAATCGTTTCGAAAGACTTGCACGCCATTTCGGAAGAATTTAAGGGTCGCGTAGGAAACCGGAAGTCGCCGGGGGATTCGGTTTCTTAAGTGGGTAAGAGAGTTTCGTAATTTCTCTTGTCCGCCACTCATCGCCTCGGGTTTCACGGCTAAACCACCCCCGCGGGGTGGGAACGCTGAGAATGAGGGTGGAACCGAGAGTTAACCGAGGGATTTAGGCGACGCGGTGCCTCGTGGCGAGAATAAACTGACAACGATCGAGCCTTTTGAAATCCTTTTCGAGTGCTTTGACCAGTCATCGGAGGTCCGCTTTAGGATTTTTTTCTAGGGAAACTAATGAGCCAGCGTTATGAAACTTGACACAGTTGTTTACAGACGTTTGATGTGTATTCATGATTTTTTATACCTTCATATCTCCAAAATTATGGAAATTACACTTTCTTATATGGAGGGCTTACTTGGAGAACTTTTTTCAAAGAGACTAGAAAAATAAACCATGCGCATAAATAAAGAATTGCATGAACAATAGCAATTAATTTGGGAAGCAGAGGGTTACGGATATACCGCTTAATCTTTCTAATTAGCGGAAGTGTTTGGTGTCGCGTTTCGCGGCAAAACAGTTGACGCGAGTTCCGTTTGATGGAAACGCACAGCCGGAAGCCAACACTGGGTTTTCCGGCCGCGTTAATTTACCTTAAATCGGTCCCGGCGGGACGTATTATTACGTTCTCGCGACGGGGAGCATGCGTCCGATGCAAGCGACGTAGACGCAACAATTGCGTAACGGGGTCTCGTGGTCGGTAAACACGTGGTATGGGACGATTATGATCAGACGCGTGAACACTGATTCCTCTGTTCACTGAAAAATCGTTTAAATAATTTTTTCAAATTACATGAAATCGATGGTGATATCCGAAATATAAGGTGGAGTGGGGTAAGTCCGTCTACGGGGCAAGTCCGTTAATTGGTTATTTTAATATGAACGAAATTTCTACTACATTAATATAATAGATACAAGCTAGAGAAATTTCGTTCATATTAAAATAACCAATTAACGGACTTGCCCCACTCCACCTTATGTGGAAACAGTGTTGTGCGTGCAATTGTCGATCGATTATGCGTTTCGGAGGTTCTGATTCGGCGGAACGTAGTAAAAAATCATGGAAAAATGCGGCGATCGTGGGTCTCGGGCATAAATCGTGACGATAATGCCGTTGGCGAAGAAAAAACGAGTGGAGCGTCGAGGAGGGTGAGGGGAGGGGCCGTCGAGACAAAACTTTGCTATTCCGGGCAAGTTTTACACGGGATTTCCCAGCTAAGTCCAGTCTATGATCCTTTCACGGGAACTACGTGCTCATACTTCGGCAAAACACCGGCCGCCTCGGCGCAGAGTCGGGCCGAGTCGGGCCGAGTCGAGTCGCGGCGCGGTCCGAAATCCTTAAAATGCATGGGAAAGACGTGTCGGGGCTGGCTAAGTGGGCCAGAAGGAAATTCGTCCTCGGAACTTTTCGAGCCACGGCCGGCGAACCGGACAGCGAGAGAGTGAGAGAGAGAGAGAGACATCGACAAAGACAGCTTTTGACACGGCAAGACGTTCAACCGGCTTGGAGATCGACGCGTTATGCAACCAACACGTGCGTGCACCGGCATAACGATGCACCCGCCAATGCACAGACACACGGATCCATTTTTCAGGACCAGCTCGCCGACGATGACTCATCGGGGCTGCACTCATTTTTGCACGCAGGTCGTTCACCCCTTCTTTGCTCTTCTCATTCCCTATCATGCTTACAGAAACGCCTCACACTGAACGACTAGCGGAAATTTTGACATTCTACGATGTTCCGAATCTCTGCGACTTTTCTTGTTCTGGAAAAGTTGAAATCCAGTTCGAGCACGACTCGAACCCATCACTAGCTCTGTCCAAAATCCGATAAATATCAAATTCCGCCGATCATCATTATTCTAGAAGATTAGTCGGAGCCTCGCAATTTCCACTGCCTCTCCCAATTACATCATCGAGTGATAAAGTATGTAGTGATGGCTCTACACGTCTCCCACCGAAAAAAGAAGAGCCGTCACTGCTCCAGGAGTTCGAGGAGAGGAAGGCTCTTCAGGATCATGGTCGATCGAGTCCTCAAAGGTCAAGATCCAGCACGTCTGCCTTGGAGCTCTCCTCGTGCACCGAAATCCCCCAATTTGAGGGACTTCTCGGGAGCTTCGAGCTAACGAAAATATAGTGTCTCGACCGTAGGAGGTCGTGGCAGGAGTAAGATGGCGCGCGGAGCCCCTGCCCGGGGCTCGTCCTTTGTCTTAAGCCCGGCTATATTAATGCGAGGAACATGTTGGCAAGTAGGCTCGCCGAGCCAGGGGTGGCTAGTGGTGGCTAGGCGCGGAAAAGAGGTTCTGCGCCGCGCGGAATACTAAACAGTGGCGCCGAGCATGCCGAATCTTCTTTCGCCACGGGTCCTAGCCTTTGCATTTTAACTGCCCGGTTTTCGGGTTAGAGGCGCCGCCAATTCCCGACAGGATCAGACACCTCGGACACCTACGCGTGCTCGTTTGACGAGCCGAAGACGAAGGGTACCTGGAAGTCGATGACACGAGGTGCTCATTTACCTGGAACATAAACCTCTGGAATCCGGTCAGGACTAGACCAGGCCCAGAATTTTGTTCAGAATAAAGCCCAGATCATAAACCTCTGGGATCTGATCAGGACCAGACCAGGCTCAGAATTAAACCCACAACTAAGCCCAGATCATAAACCTCTGGAATCTGATCAGGACTAGACCAGGCTCAAAATTAACCTCACAACTAAGGCCAGATCATAAACCTCTGGAATCTGTTCAGGATTAAACCAGGCTTAGAATTAAGGTCACAACTAAGGCCAGATCATAAACCTCTGGAATCTGATCAGGACTAGACCAGGCTTAGAATTAAGGTCACAACTAAGGCCAGATCATAAACCTGTGGAATCCGATCAGGACTAGACAGGCTCAGAATTTTGTTCAGAATAAAGCCCAGATCATAAACGTCTGGAATATGATCAGGAGTAGACCAGGCTCAGAATTAAACCCAGATCATAAACCTCTGGGATCTGATCAGGACTGGACCAGGCTCAAAATTAAGCTCACAACTAAGCCCAGATCATAAACCTCTGGAATCTGATCGGGACTAGACCAGGTTCAGAATTGAGTTGAGGATGAAGCCCAGAATATTGGAAACGGGAGCCTGGAACATTACCGGACTATCGAGCTCCGTCGAATCCGCGGCTGCCACTTTGCCGGTCAGTTGAAATTCTCTTTCGACAGCTCGGAACGGAAACGTTCCTTTTTCCCTGTGAACGGCGGCGTGCAGTTTCCCCGTTGACGTCTGACTGGCGGATCTCGGCGCGGTGCGGGGGCTGGCAGCGTTTATGTCGGGAAGTCGAACCGGCGTGATTTCCGCAATTTCACCGTTCCCCGGCTATGGCATTTCGCCCGTTTGCCCGACGGGATATGAAAGAGTTCATATAAGATGATCCTCGGCTGTCGTTGTCTCCCAGCCTGGGAATCAACACGTGGACCCGCTGATGGATACCCCAACGCCTCTCCTCCCGTAATCGTAGATGGGATTATCAAGAGGGGATCTGACAATGGTCACTGTAATTCAGCATTTCCACAAGCCTGCGAAAGCCCGGGAGAAGTCTTCCGAAAATTTTTGGTTGGAACTAGACACAATATTATATAATGAAGCTTTGCAAAGCTTGTTCATATATACCCATGCTACGTTCAGTAATTTTTTCAACTCTCCATCATGCCAATTACCATAGTTATCAGAACAAGACGTCGATGTATTTAAGAATTATCATTCGTTGAATAACTTCCACATATTTAGAGGGACGAGCGTAGAAAAAATTCTGCATATGCTTCGAGCATCTATAAATAGCTATGTAAAGTTTCATAACGATAGCTCGTTCAGATTCCCGCAAAGAAATTTCCATAGTGAACCTGCCGAAAAGGAGAATATGCTAAAGGCCCGTTCCCAGTCGCGAGCAACTATCGAGGTACGGATTAGATATGTTTGGGGAACGCACTCCACTTAGAGGGTATGTGTCTTCTGTAACGCGCTAGGCGCCCGGTACATATGTAACTCAGAACGCCGGGTATCGATTGTGTGCGGGTGTGTCTTCGAGTGCGGTCACGTGTCGCTCATAAAGAACCAATTCTCACCTAAACACGCGATATAAATTCAGGATCGGCGGCCCATTCCCGCGGCTGCCTCGTGATTCCGAAACTGGCCAGGATTCAACGTTCTCGTTGGTCAACGACGTCTCCTCCTTGCAGGATCAGAACAGACTACGTGGGGAGGAAGGAGGGTGGGAAGGGGGGGGTTGGGAGAGACCGAAACTCGACGAAATAAAGTATCGTTACCGGCCGAGGTTATGCAAGAAAGAGCATCGACGGTACGGTTCGGCCGCGACGCGAATAACAAACTCGATATTACCCGCGAGCGGCTACGTGACCGAAGATAAAAGGAGATGGAGCGAATGCGAGGCGCGCGCTCGCGTTCCCGTTCGCCTCGTTACGGGCCACGGCGTCCCAGTTCGATGATGGATCGACGGGGAATCCTCCCGAGTCTTTTATTTCCCCGTAGGAGCCCGGAGTACGCGAGAAAACCGATTTTTACCGTCTAACCAATACGCCCCGCATAGTTTTTCTCGCGTATCTCCGGCAATCTCGGGGCTATCGAGATTTTTTCGACGGCCACGTGCGCGCATCGAAGTCGCCCACCCTACGGAATCGATGATTCTTTTGGGAAATTCTTTTCAATAGTTCAGACATCGATTCACCGTCGCCGGCGCATTGGTTAGATCGATGGAACTATTTTGGATCAGAATAAGCCTATCCGAAGAAAGGGATTATTTTTGGCGAATAGCGATATCGATTTCTGGTTGCGAGGTTGGCGGACGGCTATTTCGACCGCCGTCTTATCAATAAATTATCCGCTCCACCAGATTTGACTGTGTTGTATATGATGGCGACACGATCATTGCTAATGTAGCTTCGTCTTCTGTCGGCAGAACGATGACCTAGTCTTTGACCAGGATGGCAAGCAGACCCTCGAGCAGACACCACTGATCGAGTCACAGCAACACGACTCCCTCCTCCACAGGATAAAGAGGGGTATATTCGATTGGTTCGCCCCTGCAAAACCTACCACCACCACTACCACCACCACCACCACCACCACCACCACCACCACCACCACCACCGAGTCTCCTCCAGGTGAGAAACCTCTTTCAAGGATCGTAGAAAACTCCTCCGGTTCTGGAATCTGGTGGATTTTGAAAGTCCTTCAGATTTTACTAGACAGCTAAATCCCCTTTTCATCGGTTGAATTAATTGCTGAATTTGATAAATTGCAGAGGAAGAGGAACCCGAAGGAAATGAGGTGCTCGAGAATGTCCCGGTCGAGGTATTCGACGACAAAAAGCCGAAGTCACCGGCGAACCTCGTCAGAGAGACCCGGGAGAGTGCTGAAGAGAACGAGGAAGCTGAAGAGGTCGGTGGTATAGCGCAACGTGTACTCTGACTGACACGTTTCTAATTTTTCTCTCATTTTTAACAGAACAATGAAATTGGTAATGCTGCGGCGGGTCGAAGGGAGCCAGTGAAGATTGGGAACACCGACGACGAGGACTTGGCAGGGTCTGGAGACATCGAAGGCAGCGCCACGAGTGAAATTGGTCGACATGGTCCCCCTAACACCGGGAACAATCCTCAGCGAAGTGAGTACCGTCTGATGTTGACATTGTAAACGAGTCGTGGGAACTTGAAGAGAGTCTTCAGGGTCGCAGGGCCTTGACCTAGTACTTGAAGATGCTGGAGAGACCTTAGTTCGGTTCAAGTACTTTGCGACTTGAGGACCTAGACCTTGATCTCGGCGGAGACCCTAATTCCGATCGATGCTTTCAGAGTTTTACCGGATCACCTTGACGATCGGGGAGCCGTATCTGCGGGAGTACGCGGACAGAAGTAGTCGCGAGTACAAGGAGCTGAGCGCGAACCTGACGCAGACTTTCGAGGATCTGTTCAATCGTCACCTTCCCGGCGAGAGTCACTACGCCAACGTCGTTAAGATATCGTGAGTATCTCTGATAGTCTAGGATCTCTCTCTCACCGACGTGGACAGACAGTCTAGCAGAGAGAGAGATTGAAAATAGAGAGAGAGAGAGAGTCCCCCAGTGACTCAACAGACAGGTGTTCGAGGAATGACGAGACTTTCTGGCCCACAGACCAACAGCGTCGGACAGCTTCACGTCACTGGTGACTCTGGACATCGGCTCGACGTTCACCGACGAGGCGGAGGTGCGCAGCATCATCGAGGAACAGCTGCGGCTGCATTCCTTGGACAACATCCAACTGTACCCCGACGAGTTCTTCATGAGAATATTCCAAGGTAACTTCCTCGCCGGGCCTCGGTTAGGTAAGGATGATCGATTCCCCGTCGGGGGTGTCGAAACTTCGGAACTGAAATGCTGGAAGATCGATGAACTTCCCGACGGCAGAGATCCGAAAGGAATCCCGAGCCCTCGACGAGCGAATTCGGTCCTCTGGATCGTTCTGGTAATTCGGTGTTGCACGCGGAATGCTGAACGTCTGGTAGACGTAGTTCGCAAGAATAGATTGATAGCCCCTTCGAGTCTCATCCCTTTCTCCACGTTAGCGACGATCCCTGTTCGATTATTTTATTTCAAGTCCACAGTTCTCTTTTTCTTTCGTTTATGTTACTCCCTGTCGATACTCCAGACGATCGGGAAATCGAAGAGGAATGCGAACCGTCCACCGAGCTCACCTGCAAGGACGGTGCATGCGTGCCGTTATCGGCCAGGTGCGACGGGATAGCTCAATGCAACGACGCCTCCGATGAAGTCGACTGTCCTGCTACCACGAACAGTGAGTACCCTGAAACGTAGCGAACAAGTCCTCTGTACAGTACCCACACCTGATCAACACCGTACATCAGACCACAGAACAGTTACCCACCTGGGTGCAGAGCTGGTTGCTGGGGTACAGGTGCGAAATGATGATAGACGAGTTTAGTGCATGTGGATGCGCCCTCGTGGCGTCCGGAGATAGCTCGATGTCCTTAGGAACCAGCTCTCAGCCCCTAACACGTGATTCATCATCCAATCATAGCCACACACTGTTTCTTTGATCTTTTGCGCCATTTACACACGCTCAGCTCGGTCGGTAATAGACCAAGGTCGATAAGTATAATCAGCAAGAGCCCCACATAGATCCCTACGTAGAAACTGAGGAACCTGAGGAGGAGACCACGGCCAGGGAGGATGAGGACGAGAATTTCGATGACGATACGTCGGAACGCACGGCGACGAACAAGTGTCGCGCCGACGATACGGTGCGTTGTAGCGACGGAAGTCATTACATTTGTTCCGTGCAGCAATGCGACGGCGTGCCGGACTGTAACGACGGCGCTGACGAGATTGGTTGCAACCAGACAGGTACAGGCTCGCCCTGATCCGGCTTAATGTGCCTGTTAGATCGTGCACTCTGTAAATATGTATATAGACCGCATGCCATTCTTCATCGTTTACGCTTTTCTTTTCGATCATCGCGAAATCGTCACGATAATAAAAGATCGTTCGGTTTCTAGGGTGCAGCGCCGGCGAGTTCGCCTGCGACGTCTCCAGATGCATTCTGGAATCGGAACGATGCAATTTCGTCGAGGACTGCCGAGACGGAAGCGACGAACACGACTGCAACTATCCAGGTAAGTGCGACGCCCCTGTAATTTGATTTTACCTTCGTTGGAAACGCCAGAAACCTACTTTTCGAGCTGTATTACCGATTGCGCGAGTCGACGTACGGTCGGTAAGGATGGAAAGTCACTAGAAAGTGTAAAAAGTTACTAGATAAGTGAAAAAGTCTCTAGACGACAGCAGCGCTCTGTCGGTAAACAGAGCCGGTAACTACAGATTGCCTCTATCGGTACAGTTACCTACCGAGATTCCCCTAGACACATTCCACTGGTAAAACAGCGGTGCCTGTTTTACCTACGCGTCACATATCGATCCTCTTCCGTTTGATGGAGGCGAGACATGACCGGACGTCGCTACCACCCCCAACTTCCGGTCCCCGACGCTCGACGCTCTAATTAAAAGCCGTTCCGTCGTTGTCTCGTCGGAGGGGCTTCGAGCAGCCTCGAAGACGAGCGGGAACGTGCCGATTTTTCTGGTAGAAAGAGGGTCAGGTGGACGTCGACCAGGATATGCCTGGTGAATATTCAAACCTCGAGAGCCGTCTCCCTTCGCCCTTCTGTTTCGCCACGACGTTTTTTACCGCTCTAGACGCCATCCAGCCTCGAGTGGAGGTTGAGGCGACGGAAGTTCGAACGTCGTCGCGCCCACACGTCTTCCAGCCTGACGGATTGGAAGACATCGGGGTCCTCCTACAAGCTGGACACGATTTTTTGGCGGTGCTTGGTCATCCTATGACTGCGGGGTCTCGTCAGAAAAAAAGTTAACGCGAATCGCAGGAACGCAATTTTTACCGAGACACACGTGTGATTTTAGTGGATCCGTGTCGACCACCCACAAGCGACATTAGGCATTCAGATTTCAGTCGGGGACTTTTTCCGACCATCTGGATGCTCCGCGAATGCCAGCCACCTACGTAGCGAATTAGGAATGTAGATTACGCGTGTTTCCTCCGGAGACCCGGAGGATACGTCCGCGATAATGGTTCCGCGAACCGCTACGCAGTGTCTCTCCTCTTCCCGCCCCGCATTCCTCGACAATCGGCAATCACCGTCGGCCACTTGGAATTTTTCGCTCATTCCGCGGAGCCGGGCACAGGTTCTCTCTTTAACCTACTTACCGCTGACGAGCTCATTGTTCTACTAATCGGCGCGGAACCAAATGGGAAAAATACACGTGACAAGTGGCATCTACTAGCTACGTCGCGCGCGAGCCGCACGCCTGTCGGTGTCGGTGTTCTTTGATTGCCAGCGTCGCATTCCGAGAGATCGATGACGCAAATAGGCTGACCTATTCACTGGGATCTGTGATGCCTCTGCTTTGATCATCGGCCTCTTCGGAGACACGGCTTTCGTTTCTTTCCCCTCCCGGCGATCTCAGAATCCAAATTTCTCGGTGTTGGCTCATCGTTCGAGTTAGCCTAGGCTCCGATAGAAAATCCTAGGAGATCTCTCCGACCTAGGCCAACCTCTGAAAAATCCTGGATCCCCTGATCTCGCGAGCAGCTTAGGATTTATCCACAGTGACCTACGCTGGTTTTCCGCCTAGCACCGGCAACAGGAAGCTAGAGAGGAGGCGGGGGTGGGAAGGGACAGGCGAACGTCCCGTATAAATATCCGCAGACACGCAGAGCCCGGCTGGAAAGCGCGTTTACCTGCTTCCAGTAATCGCGATGTGCATGCTTAATCAATATTCAAGTATTCAGCCGCGAGCGAGGCACAGGGGGACGATCCACGGTGTGCCCCCCTGGCTCCCCTCTACGCCCGTCCTCAGCCACCGAGCTCTCATCACTAGCGATGGGTATTCAATTCCCTCCGCTGCGAGTTTTCAAGCAATGGGCGTCTGGAGACGCTCGAGGACCGCGTCTTCGGGTAAACGAGGATATTGTTGGGCGGACAGACAGGGGTTCCCGGTGACCTGGTTCTTCCAGACTCGTCCGAGGTCCGAGCAACACTGCGGGTCCGTTGGTTTCCTCGGTTGTTTCGTTTTCGAGCACCTGCAGGCCTCGGTGCGACCAACCCCCAATTCCATTGGTACCCGAGAGGGTGTCTCTACACCTTTACGGTGTCTAGATGTCTTCTAGACACCTCCAGTGTTTAGGAGACCCCGCCAGTCATAGAACCTTCGCGCTCCTCGAATTCCAAGGGCCACCAGGCCGAAATGGTTACTCTTGCCGCATGCTCCAGGTGCCTTGAGTCCATCGCTACTCATTACATCCCCGCACACCCCCGCTCGGTAGTTCTTCAGGTTGGGAATGCGCATAACCACTTTCGTGTCCCTCGGTTGCTTCCGCGATATGCCAGCTCGGACGGGGACAATTATGAGTCCTGGCTTGCCGAGGGGCCGCAGGAACAGGGCTATGGAACAAGGGGTGGGGGGTGAGTTACGTTAGGATAGTCGGCGGCGGCACGCTAGGCACCGCCACGACAAACGTCAACCCCCAATGTCCCGGAACATTATTCAGGTGCGTCCTCTTAGCCCGTCTACGGGGTGGTTGAAAATCACCCCCGCGTCATTCATACCAAATGATGACGATATTTGAGGGTGTCAGGTATTAATTACATTCTCCACGTCCTCTACGAGTCAACATGTTATTTTGATGGCTGGTTGTTGTCTCTGTGGGAATTTTGTGTACGGTCTACAGGGTGACTCAGAATCATCCTCATCGTTTAAATATAATGATTGCACGTAATAATAACAAAAATGTGGGAGTGTCAGAAATTAATTTGATCAACTGCGGAGTCGTCTGCGCCCTCTACGAATGAAGAGTAAATATTTTTTTATGTTTCCGTGATCAGTGTTTGCTGACCACCCCATACAGCAGCCCCGGTTAAACGTCCTCCGCAATATGGTGGCCGCTTAACCGGGATAAATATCAGAACGACGCAGCCGGGTTGAAATTCGAGCACGTAAACCCGCGCGGTTCACAGGTTGCCCCTAATTTCTCCGCGGTAAAGGACGCGCGGCGATTTTTCTTCCGGCGATCATCAGCAATTTTTATTCCCCGTGTCACGGTCCGCCGGTTCATCGGGTGTATTTCCACGGCTGTTTATACAGGAGCCACGCAGCCGATCATTTTTTTTCCTTCCCCGCAGCGAAAACACTGTCTATTGACAAAATAACCATATGCAAATCCGTCGCAAGTCACCGCCCGGCTCCGAAACCCACCCCCCGTTCGATTCGTTACGCGAGACTCTGTCGCGTGATTTTCGCCTAATTGCTGGCCACCGGTTAACTGGGTCTTAGGAAATGATAAGTATTTGTCCCCAACCCCGCGCGGTTTTCACGATCGGCGGGTGAGAACAACCCTTAAAGTTTAGCGGCGGGATATTATCTCGTGGAATATCTCGGACAGCGAAGCAGTCGGAACATTGTAACAAAATTATGCACTTTTAAACCGGGAGAATTGCGTTTGCTCGAATAAATTAAAAATTTAACATAAATCTTGAGGAATGAAAAATTGTTCAAATTTTGACGGTGATTCGCTCGTGGATATAGTGGAAGATACAATTATAAAAGAGAATCTACATTTTCATGGTGTTTGCGTAATTATTACACTTCAATGGTAAAAATTGAGTTTCTGCAACATTATTTTCCGCTTCATTCAAACAGAAAATTTAACAACCAGCCGTTAAGTCGCCAGCGAAATTGTCCCACAATTCGAAAACAATGAAACTCACCCCTCCCACTATCAAACGAGCTCGTGACTCGCGTGATTCTTAATCGCCGGTTCGTTCAACTTCCTGTACGGACAGGTATCTCCGAGTGATTTATGTCAGAACACGCTTTTTTTTATCGCGGTGACATTTTTTTTACCGGTGTTTCAACCCGCGAATGCCAATATCTATCTCGGGAGGGGTGTTTCTCCGACTGTCAGAGCCGGTGGTGTATTTTTAGGCTCGGTCGGGGCGAAGTAGAACGCCGTTGAATAATTCCCGATTGGTCGCGGGCGAGACTCCATGAAATTAGCCATCGTACTTCCACTCCTAAGTTTCCACGGAGGGGGATGGGGTGCGAGTAGGCTCGCTCGCGCGCACCTTGCGCTCTCGTTTCGTAAATAATTAACATTGCGGATAATGGGTCGGCGGCCGCGGTCACCCAGACATCGGATAACGTTATCAAACTGCAACCCCCGTGACGAGGGGCCTTCCTACGGGGGTGGCCACCCCTTCGTTTCACTTTGTACCTGAGGGCTGTATAATCGGAAAATGCTCCGCGCTGCATAAAGATTGCAACCTCGTAAAACATTCGCCTGAGTTTCAGCACTGTTGCCGTAGACAACCGACTGATCGTTTCAACCCCTTGACGGGCTAATTCAGGGTTAAACTTCATCCTACGTAATTTCTGCATACGTTCCGAAATCTTAATAACTGTTTCTTTATTAACCAAAATAAATCATTGGGGAAATAGTTTGAGGGTAATTTCGATTTTTGAGAATTTTCTAATATCTCCTGCCATTTTTGGAATTTTTTCTTTCAGTACACAAATTCATCCCCTGAAATATGTGTTTCGTTGTAGATGTAAATTTCGCCATGGAGTTGTTAGAGAACGGGGGCCAAGTTTCTCTTGAGTGGTTATTGATCCGTTTTAAAAATTTCCCCGATATTCTCTTGGACATTGACAAGTGCAAACATGCAAGGGAAGGTTCAAATTGGAAATTGATCTGAATATACACCCTTACATTGTGAACGTAATATTGTATGAGAATTCATCCGGTCTCCACCAGAATAGTCTACGTCTCTTTTAAATATTTCTTCGATTTGCCTCTGCTATCACGGACTCTGTCATAAGGTGTCTCTTTCAAAACTTACCCCCTGTTTCGTTTCAGCACCCTCGTTGCCATTGTTATCATCAATCTCTTTATAAAAAAGCACTTGTTTACCAAATATAATCGAACAATGTCTGGTCAAGCTTTCACTCTGCAAGCCTTAAAAAAACCCGCCTTTATTCATTCTTTCCGGATCAACCCGTGGCATCTGAAAAACCACCCCTCTTCATCCCCTCCACTGTTTCGAAGTTCAACCCACCGAAAATTTGAAAAATGGCAGTGTGCACGTTTCGTAACATGCTCCTTCGTCGCAGGATTGAACTTCGCGCAGACTCGGGTAGGGGTGTGGGCAGAAGGCACCGGGGGTCGCACCGAGGGGGTTGGAATCGTAATTCTGCGGCTCGCGTTCGTATCGTCGTAAATTACAAAAAAGCTCGGCTCGGATTGTTCCCGCGGAATAACCGTGAGGGTTTCGCCCTGGTGATGCACCCAACCGCAACCATAACCGCGGCGGGGGTGTGAGAGAGAAAGAGAGAGACAGGGGTTGGTCTGGTGTGTCGCGTAGTTCGTTCGTTATCCCGGGAACCCCTTAAGTGTGGCAGCGGGGCAACGGTAACGCCTACCAATCTGCCCCGCAACGAGCAAACCTCACTGCACCGGTCTCCACCCCCGTTGGCCCCCTCCCCCCGTTCAACCCCTCGCGACACCGGCTTAATTCCGACCGGGCGAGAAATGAAGCTTAAACCCGAAAATGAATTCTAAAAAGCCCCGGCTGATGAAAGGGTGGCCCGCGGTTCAACCTCCACCCCCTTCAGCAGCGCCAACCCCCGACCCGAGCGTTTTCGAACAGATTGCCCGTGGTATCGTAAATCTGGCGAGTCGCGGATGGATCGTAATTGCGACACGCTCCCCGACGATAAATCCACCGCCCGTTTCCGGTCTCTCTCCTTTTTTATCCGCACCCCAAGCCCCGCGCAACCCCCTCCGACTACCCCTAGATGCTCGTTCCGCGATTAACAGCCCCTACTCGACTTTCTCCCTCGGTTGTGGTCAAGGGAACAGACACCGAGCAGTCTAACCTGCGGTTTTCGAGGGTGCGTCGCGTTCGCGGCCGAGGGGATGCTATTGGAAAATTATACGAGATGGCCGGCAACCTGTAGTGTAAGGGTGAGGGGCGGTACTTCTTCTGAAAGGGTTGAGATTTGTTTAGGAACGCATAATTTGTCTCTGTGAATTTTGTTACGATTTAAACAGTCAGTTTCTACTATTTTCACACCCCTTCGATAATAGAATGAGAAATTATGTAACATGGCGGCATCCTCATTCGAAAAATCGTATTTCTGTACAGCAGGATGTTATAATTAGTTGTCTCCGAGGAGGGTAGTGGAGCATGATCTTTAATTTAAATTCGATCGGTTTTTCCGGTGGGGTTGCCACCCTTATAATGCAAAGTTTCGCGGCGGAAAAGGTAATGCAAGGTGACCCGGGGCTCGTTTTTAACAGCTTACAGCGTGTCCACGGCCGAAGACGAACTTCCGAAGAAGTCCATTAGTATGAAAATGTGATATAAGACAGGTTTGAATAAACATACGACCCGGTGCCACCCCACGCACCCGCCCCACCCTCTCCGGCCGCGCCTGTCGTCCCGGGGAACGACGTGCAACAGCTTTTTCCGCGGGCAGCCGGTCTGGCACAGCCGTCATATCCCAGCACGAACCACGATTCTGAACTTATTTTATTTAAAGTTTTATAATCCGCCCGACCGAACGTGAACGTACCCTTCCGACCACCCCCGTCCTGCCCATCCCCCCACAGCCACGGTTTACGATGGCTTGCGGACGATTCTTCGGCCCCGTTCCCTCGAAATTGCGGGGATCTCGGGGGCGTGGGATATTGAAAAGATTTGCACGCGATACGGGCTCGTCGGACTTTTACAACGAGGGCGAAGGGGGTGGCTTTTGATTTTTAATATCGAGTGGTATTCTAAAGCATTCCTCAACCACAGAATAGACTTGAGAAAATTATATTTGCTTTAATCAACGCACAAAAATATAATTTTTGATCAACCCCTAAACCACCCCCAAGCCATCTCCCTGCCAAAAATCCTAAACAATTAAAAACTCCACCCCTTTTTCAAGTCCACTTCAAACTGCGGTAGAGAAGGGGTCAAATAATATGAAGAAGTATGGTAATTATTTTTCTCGGCGCACAGGTTCGATCAATTTCTACACTAAATGAATATAGCTTGAGGGGCATGAAACGTTATAGTCCGGGTTCGAACCAAATAACGCTTCCGATTCGGGTTTGAATCAGCAAAGATGCCAAATGCTATTTTATTGGAGGAAAACAAAGGTGGAGTGTTTCGTCCCTTTATCCAATATGAAGAAGTGTCCGGAACGACCCCAGAAGTGTCGAAGAGCTGTGGAATGATCGTCCACAGGCTGGGGAATCTTGTTTTCATGAAAATTGCAGTCGAGGGTTGGCGGAGGGGGCGGTAGCGAAGGGAGGGCAGACGGAATCCGTGGAGGATTTAGGCCGCGATAAAACCTGCCGGCCACTCGGAATAATCGAAGGGTTTTCAATTTTCCTGGCGGTTTGGCCCTCTCGCTGTTCGGTTCTCCGACGGGAGCCGAGCGACGCCGACGAGCCGGAGCGCGGCAAACGCCTGACGTTGCGACGCCTGATATTCCCATTACGCCACGGAGAGCCGCGGTACCTGCAACACCTCCCACGCTCCTCTCGACAGTTACTCGCTCGAAACAACGCGGTTCGGTCGACCGCTCTCGGCCGCTGATCCGATACCGATTCGATCGCGAGTTCACTGATTTTCCACGTCGCGAACTATCATTCCGTCGTTATAGTTGTCGTCGTCGTCGTCGTTTGGCTGGTATAGTGATTTCTTTCCCCGGCACCGCGAGCGGAATGTACTGGCCGGATTTTTATAAATAAAAGCACGTAGCCTGATCGTAGACTCACTTTGTTTTCAAATTATTTAGGGGTTTCATGTTAAACGTTAGGATAGAAGAAAAGTTTATTGCAAAATTGCTAGATTTATTAAGTGATCGAAACGGAAGCGCCGAAAGCGTCTCATCAAATTAAATATTTAACATTTACGATCGATAATCGAGATTATTTTATTTAGGGGTTGGTTAATGGGCGATATCAGATTTTTAGGTTTCCTTACGTGACATGGGTTCACGAGTTGGTCGTTTTTCAAGGTGATTTAGTGCGCACGAGTGTTGAGTACTGACTCAATTGTTGAGTACTCACCTGTAGTACATCGTGTACTTAATAAGTTGCTATTGACAGGTTTAAATCGCACGAGACCTAATCTTTAGTAAGATTCGAGACTTGATCGAGGACTTAACCAGAAGAAAAATTTACAGAATGTTATGGACTCAATGTTAGACTCGCCCCTACGGATTCTAGACTTAATCCAAGACTTAGAAAGGCCACAAAAATATTTCATTTTCACTTTATCACTCGGTAAACATTCTGTAGATGTTTTAATGTCATGGATTCGATGTTAGAATCAATATTAGACTCGCCTCTATGGACTCGAGACTTAGAATGGCCACAAAAAATTTTATTTGCCCTTTATTACTCGGTAAACATTCTGTAGATGTGTTAATGTCATGGACTCAATGTTAGACTCAATATTAGACTCAACTCTACGGATTCTAGACTTAATCCAAGACTTGGAAAGGCCACAAAAAAATTTTATTTGCATTTCATCACTCGGTAAACATTCTGTAGATATGCTAACGTTATGGACTTAATGTTAGACTCACCTTTACGGACTCCAGACTTAATCCAAGGTTCAGAAAGGCCAGAAAAAATTTGCATTCGCACTTCATCATTTACGGACTCGAGATTTGATCGAAGATTTAGAAAGGCCACGGAAAAATATCTTTTCGACACTGTAGAGTTCGGAGGTTGTAGAATTTCAGGATCGATACAGATAAGAGGCATGTTAAACTGCCCCTCCCCTCCAGATTTCCCACAAGGCTTGTAGTCGTGGTCGTTTATTCATAAGTTTCGGGTGATACGAACGAAAACGGTGAATCCCCTCGGCCGGTGCCCGATCACGGAGCAAGATCCTTGGCACCTGGCTGCCGCCAGTGTGTCTACAAATCCTTCCCGCCGCTTCCAGACCGAGGAACGCCTGTTGCGTTTCGAGAACTCCCGCGTAATCCCCTGGATCGTTCATAGATCCCTCCATCGACAGTCCCCAAAAACTGTGACATTATTCACGAAATTAACCAATTTCTCATTATGCGAATCTCAAGGAAAAATGAAGCGAACTAAGTTTGCTTTACAAGGCTTCACTTAGCTCATGTTTAATATAGAAATGTAGAGAATAGAATAAAATGTATGTAGCCGAGGTATCGAGTATTGTTGACTATTTTCATGACAGTTTTCATGACAATTTTTATCGTCGATCGCAAATCGCGATCAAAGAGGTGCACTGCGCGCGACTCGTTTTTATAGAGTTCGTGGGAAATACTGCTGGCATTATAAACAATCGTTTTCTGCTAACGCAGTGCGTGCCTCTGTTTATGAAGGTTACTGGATATGTTTTTGTATTTTTGGTTTCTTAACGTTTTATCGTCATTATAACAATTTCGAGAATTGTCCGAGATTTGTCAGTTACCACATAAGGACCATTATCGTGACTCCAAAAGGCTCGCTAAAAATGATGATCCTCAAAAAGTCCTCAGGCTAATAATTATCATAATGGGGCCATTTTTGTTTTCTACTTTTCTTGTTGCCATTAAAATTCGAAATCCATCAATATATTGGCAATGAAAGCTATTCATGAGTATATTTTTTTTAAAAATAAGGTTTGAAGTAGTATTTTATGAATTCTCCATAAAAAGACTTGTTAAAATGTGCAAACTTTAGGTTGCTATAATTCTTAAACGGTGCAGTGAATCGAACCCAAACTTTGGTAATTGCATTAATTTAGTAAGAATTATATCTTGTCAGATTTTCAAAAATTTTGTTGCGTTTTTATACCTTCAGAACATCCTTAATGGTCACAGAAGGGTCCTCAAGAAAATAATTACCGATCTAGGGTGATTTTCGCGTCACAAAAATTATGATAGTCTAAAAAAGTCCTATAATAATATCCAGAACAGTAGGACCATTTTAACGTGAAGATTTTAACGTCATAAAAATTATGATGGTCTAAAAAAATCCTATAATAATATCCAAGACAGTAGAGGACCATTTAAACGTCCCAGAAAAATCGTGATCCAGCACAGCCTCCTCAATCCGCCAACACCCAATGTCGTAGACGGTCCTAAATCGATTAGACAGCTGTTGTCCGTGGATTAGCGACCTGAAATCTGTCGGGGACGGGCGATGAAGGGTTCGCAGGGTTCCCAGGGTGTCGGTAGCCGGTGGTCTTCGGTGAAAATCCTCGATCGCGTCGGCACGGCAGTTGAACGAGAAAACCACCGTGGAAGGTGGGTCGCGGCCGTGTCGGCGTCGACGTAGCCGGGGAGGAAAAAAATCTAAAGCAGCTTAGTGCCTCCTACCACGCTTCCCTTGTTGACAGCGGAGGTGGGGTGGCCCGTTCTTCGTTCG
Source organism: Lasioglossum baleicum (assembly GCF_051020765.1). Taxonomy (NCBI): domain Eukaryota; kingdom Metazoa; phylum Arthropoda; class Insecta; order Hymenoptera; family Halictidae; genus Lasioglossum; species Lasioglossum baleicum. Next base: position 4,396,456 of record NC_134948.1, on the reverse strand, counting down.
GTTCATGGTGACTACTAGATTGCCAGTCTGTCAGGCTCAGGCAACGCGGTATCTACTTCGAGCTCTCTTTCTCTCCCTCTGTCGCTCTTTCTCGCGGTGTGTGCTCCTTCCGCATATCTCCGCGATCTCTTCAGGTACACGGTCCCATGTGCTCTTCCACGGCCAGATTCCGCTCGCGATTTCCGTCGAAAATCTGCAAATCTGACCATTTTTTTTTAACGCGGAGTGATTTCCCCGATTTTTTACCCAGCCTCGATCGCGACGGGGATCCATGGAGAACGCGTGGAGAACGCTACACGAAGCCATAGAATATATCCCGGTCTGTGACGCGTTGCAATTTTCTCCGATTTTTCAGTCCTCGCTTGACTCGACTACTGTGATCGTGGATTAATTTTAATTTTTTGAATCTATTAAAAATTTCGTCCAGGGAAATTGAGTATTTTTCAATCGGATTTTTGTGTTTGATTAATGTAGACTCTGTGAATTAAAGTGATATCAATTTTGCACAGTATTGAGCTTTTGTTGAGAGTGAACGTGTTTGGTTCGGGAGGTTCGCATTCTGTTTAGATATCGAGTGATATTCTGGGCTCGGTGATAGTATTTGTTTCACAGTAGCGTGGCCGTGAATCACGGCCTCTCTATGCACTATTTTAAGAATGATGTAATTTCTGTCACCGGCGCGGTTGTATTGTGACGCGTGCAATTTAGATAAGGACACTGTCTGGCAATAATTTCCAGGCTGTCACCTTTGTAATTGCGACATGCGATTCGCTTTAGTTGCCCGAAGGTTCTCGGAGTCGTTCGAAGTCGTTTCGTCGGAATCTCATTGGCGATTAAGTCATGCGAGTTACGCATTTTCCAATCAACACATTCTGTAGTTGCATTTTGGACCTCGGTTTTCGGAATTCGGAATAGCGACTTCCATGCAAGTCTAGGGTCTTGGCTTCTGGAGCTTTAACATGAGCTCTTGCGTGTGATCTTTCAGAATTTACATCGAAAAGCTCTGCAAACTCAAATTTAGGACCTCAGTTGTAGTTGCACTTCCACGCAATTCTAGGATCTTGGCTTCTTTAGCTTTATAATGAGCTCTTGCGCGTGATCTTTCAGAATTCACATCGAAAAGCTGTACAACTCGAATTTAGGACGACCTCAGTTCCCAGAATTCAGAACGCAAGCTTCATAATTCAGATTTAGGACCCTAAACGTTGAGAGTTTGAATTGCAAACGCAACGTCTCAGATTTAGGAGATTATCTCCAAGAATTCAGACTGTAAGCTCTATCATTCAGAATTTGGATCTCGTCTATCAGTGCTAAGATCACAAGATCCACGACTCAGATTTAGTATTCCAGCTTTCGGAACTTTGCTTGGAAGCTCCACAATTCAGAAGTAGGACCTTAGCTTTCAGAATTGAATCCGCAAGCTCTCCGTATTGCAGACTTAGCTCCCCAACTTTCAGATTTAGGACCCTGGTCTTCAGAAGTAGGACCTTAGCTTTGAGAATTGAATCCGCAAGCTCTCCGTATTGCAGACTTAGCTCCCTAACTTTCAGACTTAGGACCCTGGTCTTCAGAAGTAGGACCTTAGCTTTCAGAATTGAATCCGCAAGCTCTCCGTATTGCAGACTTCGGTCCTCAACTTTCAGATTTAGGACCCTGGTCTTCAGAAGTAGGACCTTAGCTTTCAGAATTGAATCCGCAAGCTCTCCGTATTGCAGACTTCGGTCCTCAACTTTCAGATTTAGGAACCTGGTCTTCAGAAGAAGGACCTTAGCTTTGAGAATTAAGAGTCTAGCTATACGAAGTAGGATCCTACTTTTCAGAATTTCAAAGCTCCGAAGCTCAAGCATCGACATTTAATATAACGGCGTAAGTCGGGGGGGAACGTCAGTATGGAGGATTCCAGAATCAGGGGAAGCTTCTCGAGTCGCGGGTGAGATCTAGGGGAGAACGATCGGTTTCCGAAGGTGGTCGAGTGCTTCCGGCGCGGAACAGGAGCCGGAGCGGAGCGGATTCAAAGCGCGTTTGGCCTGCTGTTCCGCTTGCCGCGGCGTCCTGAGGTCTTTGTCTGTTAGTCGCCGGTGACACCGGTGCGGACGTTTAAATTGGACGCCGACGTAGCGTGCACATGCGACTCCACCTTTCTCTCTCGCTCGTGCCGCTCTGTGTAGAAAGAAAAGAGAGATCGATACGGAAAAACGGCCCAGCGCGGCGCGGCGGGAAACAGAGGGAAAACGCGCGCGCGGCGGTGTGTGCATCAAACGCGGTCGCGGCTTTCAGAAAATAATTAAAAATAATTGAAAAACACAGCGTGTCGCCGTGGCTCGCTCCGCCACCGGCTATTGTGACCCCGCCGCTGCACAATTTCCTTGCCTTCTATCCTGCCTCTCTCTCTCTCTCTCCCATTCTCCTCTCTTATTCACTCCCGCCAATCCTCCCTTGAACCGTTTTTTTCTGGTGCTCCGCAATTCGTAATCCAACGAGACAAAAGCCGAATCGCCGTGTTTAAAGACGCCCGCGAGCCTCCGGTGTAGCCAACGCGTCGAACAAACCGATCGACCTCCCTCCGACTCCTCAACGTTACCACGGTACTGCCTCCATGGTTGTCCGTCGCGAGTTTCTTACTGGGGATCGTAAATCTCTAAGATTTTAAGGCATTTGTACCGTCAGGCATTGTTGAAGTCTGTTTACAGTAGTGCCTCGATACTTGTCCAAAGCACCACCCCGATCACATTGATTTAGAATTTGTTCCCTTAAGGCAATGTACGTTCTCCTACATTAAATGACGAAATCCATGGATCCCTGTAGAAAGCAGTACAGTATACCCTCGATGCTTGTTCATCAACCGAAAACAGCAATGAACCTCAACCAAAATTCTTCAGAGTCCCGAAATTAGTGTTCAGAAATTTTTTTAAAGAGTTGATCTAGTATCGAACCGTTGCTGTACTTCTTTCTCGGGGGAAATCGCTACGCGAACAAGTTGGCAATCGATTAATCATCGGTGTGATTCAGTCGAGGGATCCTTCTTCCGTGTTCTGCGTTCCTGTGAACCCGGATCGAAGGCTCGCGAGACCCCACGAAAAAAGACGAGAGACACTCGGCATCTCTCTTTCTCGCTTGCTCGCTCGCTCGAAATCGACCGTGACAAATGCGACGCCGGTGAACGGGCCTCGAAAGTGAAATGGGACACCCGGCGAGGAGATTCCTCGTGATCCTTGTGCTCCTGCTCGCGTTGGCACAGTTGTGTCCTGCCCAGAGGGACGGCAGAATAAATCGGCAGCGGAACAGAGGTAAATGTCCAGCATTCTCTCTATCACGTTATTTATTCATTATCCATCGCCCACTCTTAATTAACACGTCGTCATGAATAGAAGATCGGCCAGTCACAATTAGCACGCTGTCATGAATAGAGAATGTTCTCTTACCAATTTTATGATGGGCATGCAAAATGAACATCCACAACAATGCACAATTGTCCGCTAATTGTCTTCTTATGGAATCACTGTCATGATTTTTAGCTGGCGATCTTTTTTAGTACCATCGCGAAAACTATATTTTCGTTGAGAATTAGTAAATGTGGTTTGGCGAAGCGTGTCTCGAGGTTCGTCGAAATTTGACAAAGTTTGACGAAGATATTCGCGACTCGTTAAATAATGCGGAAAGCGATCCGGCTTACGGATCAGCGGTATCAACAAGGACTTTGATCATCCCCGAAGAGTTAAATATTGTAAATACTCGGTACGGTTGAAAAGAGACTCCGTGGGTTTTCCGTGGCGGGCGGGCGGAATAGCGCGAGGATTAACTCGACGCGGACCAGAGAGCCGCCGGGAAAACTGTGTGGCCCGTGTTCATTTTCAAGCGAATTTCAATGTAAGTCTCCGAGGTGTCACGTCGGTGGCGAAACAATTACCCGCACGCGTGCCAGCGCGTCAAATTTTCCCGTTCTGTTCGCCCGGCGATTGTTTCCATGTCGGGGTTAACACCGCGGGGAGATTAACGCCTTGAATCCGGTCGAGTCGCGGATCCCCATCCGCGAGAATTCGTTCATTGTTCCGAGTCGATGTCGAGGACGTTCGATCGGTCTGACGGATGCAGCTTATCGCGATTTTCGATGGACCTAACTCGTCCGGAACTGTGCAGGATTATTTACAGAGACGCGTCAGGGTCCTATAAATTGGATCTAGCGTGCGCTCATATTTACTACGGCTCATAAATTTACTCCTCTGAACAAAACTTGGGCTAATTCGGGTCCAAATTAGAATGACACTCGGGTCCTAATTTGGATCTCATTCTGGACCTAACGAGAGCGATACTCAGATCCTAATTCGGACAATACTCAGGTCCTAATTCAGACAATACTTAGATTCTATTTTAGACAATACTCAGGTCCAAATTTCGATCTCATTTTGGATCTAACTAGGGCAATACTCAGATCCTAATTCAGACAATACTCAGGTCCTAATTTGGATCTCATTTTGAACCCAACTAGGGCAATATTCAGATCCTAATTCAGACAATACTCAGATTCTAATTTAGACAATACTCAGATCCTAATTCAGACAATACTCAGGTCCTAATTTCGATCTCATTTTAGATCTAACTAGGGCAATACTCAGATCCTAATTCGGACAATACTCAGGTCCTAATTCAGACAATACTTAGATTCTATTTTAGACAATACTCAGATCCCAATTCAGACAATACTCAGGTCCAAATTTCGATCTCATTTTGGATCTAACTAGGGCAATACTCAGATCCTAATTCAGACAATACTCAGGTCCTAATTTGGATCTCATTTTGAACCCAACTAGGGCAATATTCAGATCCTAATTCAGACAATACTCAGATTCTAATTTAGACAATACTCAGATCCTAATTCAGACAATACTCAGGTCCTAATTTCGATCTCATTTTAGATCTAACTAGGGCAATACTCAGATCCTAATTCGGACAATACTCAGGTCCTAATTCAGACAATACTTAGATTCTATTTTAGACAATACTCAGATCCCAATTCAGACAATACTCAGGTCCAAATTTCGATCTCATTTTGGATCTAACTAGGGCAATACTCAGATCCTAATTCAGACAATACTCAGGTCCTAATTTGGATCTCATTTTGAACCCAACTAGGGCAATATTCAGATCCTAATTCAGACAATACTCAGATTCTAATTTAGACAATACTCAGATCCTAATTCAGACAATACTCAGGTCCTAATTTCGATCTCATTTTAGATCTAACTAGGGCAATACTCAGATCCTAATTCGGACAATACTCAGGTCCTAATTCAGACAATACTTAGATTCTATTTTAGACAATACTCAGATCCCAATTCAGACAATACTCAGGTCCAAATTTCGATCTCATTTTGGATCTAACTAGGGCAATACTCAGATCCTAATTCAGACAATACTCAGATCCTAATTCAGACAATACTCAGGTCCTAATTTGGATCTCATTTTGAACCTAACTAGGGCAATATTCAGATCCTAATTCAGACAATACTCAGATCCTAATTTAGACAATACTCAGATCCTAATTCAGACAATACTCAGGTCCTAATTTCGATCTCATTTTAGATATAACTAGGGCAATACTCAGATCCTAATTCAGACAATACTCAGATCCCAATTCAGACAATACTCAGATCCTAATTTGGATCTCATTCTGGACCTATCTAGGGCAATACTCAGATCCTATTTTAGACAATACTCAGATCCTTTTTCAGACAATACTCAGGTCCTAATTGGAATCTCATCCTGTCCAAATTCTGGCTCTAATTCAGGTACTAATTAGCATAAAACGTAGTTCCTACTTTGGACCCAGTTTGGACCCTAATTTAAACCTAGCCGGGTTCTAACGGTTGTAAAATTAACAATCAGTTGAGTTCTACTTCGAGATATTTATTCCAACTATTTATTGTCATCGATCAGGGAGTATATTTTTCAGTTGCAGTGTCGGTCCGTGTCTTGGTTTCCCGTAGTGCGTTTGAGGGCGGGGGGGGTTTCCTCTCTTTTCCTGTGTTTTCGCGTTTTTTCCATCCGCCCTTTCTCGCGGGTCCGGCCGGCATACTCACGTTTAATTGCATGATGCCGGGGCCGGCGATGTATTTTCAGGGTAAACCGTGGTGCTGTTTCTCTTGCTAAAAAATAGCATAGCGTAGCGGCGCGAGAGGCGGAAAAAGGAGACAGAAGGGTGGAGGAGAAGGAGCAACCGGGCATAGGGTTGGGTAGGGGCGAGGGAGGGAGGGGGGGAGGCGAGCACACGCGCGCGCCACCGAGTCCTTTTAGTCTGGCGGCCCGTGAATATCATTTTCAGGGATGAAACAATCGTTGCTTCCCGCTTAAAGGTCATGCATTATGTCTATTTACGGGGCGAGTTTCGTTGCGCGGCCCGCCGCTTGCCTTCCTAGCCGGAGAGACCAATTGTCCGCGCTCTAAATTCTCGTTAACCGAAACAAATTCGAGATACGTGCGCCGAAAAACAACGTTGGATTAAATTAAGGATTGTCCGCTGCCGCACGGATGGATCGCGCATCCGACCTCATACCTGACTTGAAAGCTTTACGCTCCGGGTCCCCTCTAATCGAGAAATCGGAAGAGAGCACTCTCGTTTTTCTCCAATTCTGATAGTTCCAGTAATTCTGTGAACAACCCGGTCCGTACAAATTCGACTCGATCCAGAGCTAACCGAAGCAGTTGCCATCTAGCAAAAAAACAAATTGTGTATCGTTCCTCCGAGTGAAAGTCGACCCTTTTCGACTTCCCGAACCACTTAAACGCATGTTATTTCCGACCAGTCCCAAGTCAGCAGACTGCATCCCGGTGGATCCTCTAATTCCGGTTAATCCTAGCGTCGCGCTAATGGAGACCTAGTGAAAAAAATAGTGAGAGCGCGATAGATAGCGGCCATTAGTCACGGATTACACGGTTGGTGGAGCTTTCTTTCCGTGTATTCTTTACGAGCGGCCCGAAATAGAGGCGGTCAGACGAAAGAAGCTTGACTATAAATAATCGAACCGTTCGGCAGCCGCATGATTCTGTCATCGTGCGGAGGCAGTTGCGGGAAGCTGCACTTACTCCCGCAGACTTTTGCCGTCGGCTGTAAAATGCATGCAATAGAAAAGTGGCCGCCCACGGTCGGGGTTTCAACCCCTTTTACTCGCCCCCTGCCGCCCCCCGCGGCCCGAAAAGAGCTCGCGGATAGCGAGCGTATGCAGCCGAAAAAGCGTTTCAAGGCGAGCCATCCTCGAGAAACGGCGAAGGGGTAGCGGAATCATCCCTTGTAAGGGGATGAGCGGTGGCCTGGATGGTGGTGGAACCGAGTTAGAGCAACCGTAGGAGGCGCGGGACAAAGTTACAACCGGGAGAAAGGGAGGAACAGGAGCTGATAATAAACTTGGGGGTGAACACGGCCGTGAGAGAAAAATTAGAGGGGTGAGAATGGCTGCGCGGAGTCAACAACGGGGTGGGATTGTCTACGAGACGAAGAGAAACGTAGGAATACGGTCGGAAGGGTGGGAATGTCGGCGGAGAATTATTAGATGGGCACGTTTAGAATTAATTTGAAAGGTGAAGGGGTGATTAGCGGGTCGATTATTGGGGATGAAATCTTCTAATTGGGTGCAGAGGCATTTTCGAATAGGATGAATGTTAGAAAGTACTCCAAGTATTAGAGAAACACTCGTAATTAATTCTGGGGGGATGGAAAGAAGTTAAAAATTAATTCGAGAGATGTCTGACACTCTCAGGGGTGTACAAATTGCAATAAATTCCTGCAGAGGGATGTAAAAGAGTTCACAAGGGAAGTATAGCAAATGGGGTACAAGTAGGTGAAACAGAAGCCTGCGGAGGGCAAGCTGTCGGGGATGGGGATGAAAATACGGAAACCTTGAAATCGGACACCGCAGAAATAAATAAAAATTCATCTAGCCCCGGGAACAAACGAGAAAGACATCGGGGATGGGTTATCCAATAGGGCATGAAAGTTACCAGGGAAATAGGGGATGAGATCGTCGGCGAGTAAAGCGGTGTTGTACACGAAACGAGTAAAATAGCCGCGCGGGGGTTGAAATAGGTTTATAACCGGCGGGAACGGTGAGTTCGTTATTATTTATTAATACGTTTACGATTGCGCGGTAAAGTAGTAGGCTCTGGATGTTTCCGGGGGTGGGAACGACGTGCCTAATGGCCGCGGAGCCAGGGAACTTTCACAACCGGCGTTAACGACCGACTGCGTTTACGCGTTTGCTCCTACCTTCTTGGCGGGAAATCACCCCCGCCATGCTCGTAAGGGTTGCTGCCCTCTTTAATCCGATTTGTCTCGACCGATTTCTCTCTGTTACGTGATCGACCGCCGTTTCGTACCTTGTGCTGGTCCAGTTCGAGGTCTCACTTAATTATTTATGTGGGTTGTACATGTGTTAGAGGATGAGAAATTACTTTTTGCCCAAACGACAATCTCATTCCACCCTTGACCGCTTTCCACCCGACTTGGATCATGTTCTTCTTATTAATATACCCCAATTATTGTCCGACTTTAACGTGGACCCTAACCTCGACCCTATTCGAACCCCTAACTTGGGCCCAACTTCGGCACCCTTTGAAACTAAAACTTGTACCCATCACAGCTCCAGATCGGACATCGAAACTGTTCCAAGGTGTATAGAATTTCCAGATGACAATCTCCTTTTTAACCCCCATCCGTTTTCCACCCCTGCCCAGGGGATGAATGGTGAATCGAGGAGAATTTACGACGGCCGTTAACGGCCCGATTTCGCGAACCCTGTCTGAATGCCGTGGATCGGCGATACCAACTTTGGAATGATAATCAGCACTCATCAATATTATTAGCCCGGATGTCTACGTCACCGTGACAAATCCGTTAATATTCAGTTATTGATGTCCTACTTTTCATTAACCATCGATTTCCTTGCTGTTGATCAATAATTTATCTTGTCATTTATAATCCAGCGGTATTCGTTGTCGGTTGGACGTCGTCTTGATTCTATTTCCAATCTTGGTTTCGTTTCATTCTTCACCACTGAAATTAGTTCAATTCAGAGAACCCTTTCACCGTATCTAAAATATGTATAACCTTCTAATTGTCGTCTGGCTGGTTTTAGAAATTTTACCAAGCTCGAACCGGCGAATATTGTTCGGGGGCGGTTAGGTTAGTTGCCTCTCAGTCGGCAAAACCGGACACAGTTTTTCTCCGTGTTTCGCGGCAGCTGGCCAGTAAATCGGGCGATACGAAAATCGCGTGGTAAAACGTTGGCCCCAGCCGTTTTTCTCCGTTCCACCCCCGCGCAGACGTTTCCCTCAACCCCTTGCCGCGAGGCGATCCTTTCTTGTTCCTCCGCGGGCGGATGAGGGAATCTGGGTTACTGGAATAATTAAGGTAGAATGATCGTTTTTATTAGCTCGTAAATTTTTTAAATTCCTGTTGAAAAAGAGGGGGCGGCTCTCGCCCTCCCTTCGCCGACGGGGGTAACGGGGTGGTTGTGTTAACGGTGGTCGATTTAACGATTAGAATGATGGCGTCTCGGATCATCTTTCCCGGCGGAACGGTTATCCCATCGTCTCTTATACTGTTTAGCATAGCTAGTCGTGGTCGTTAGCGGGGATGGTTTCCCTCCGAGGGAAACTTCCCTCCGAGGAAGGAGAAAAGATTCACGCTGACCCGGAGTAATTAAAACGCGAACGGAAAGGATCCGGCTAAATCAAATGGCGGGAATCGTCACGACCAAACCCCTCCCCTGTTGCATCGGGCGCGAAAACATTCCCGAGGATGATGAACCTGCTAACCTATTAACCTTTAACCCCGATGAATCACACATTTCATATTTTCTTAGAACGCGGTGTTTTTGTCGGAAATCCCATTACGAGCTGCACTCCTCATTCTGAAGAAATTGGAGACACTATTTACAGCGAATTGAAATATAGTGGTATAATCGATTAATAGGGACATTTAAAACTATCCGATTTTCCCCGGATTAATTCGATTCGGGCTCCAGTAACGCTCATGATCGAATAATCATCCAGTTAGCTTGTTAAGGGCGTGGAGGGATGGTGGACAGGGGATGGGAATTCCTCGGACCGGTCCGCCGCAGGGTTTACATTTTAAATATCGCGACGTGGCCGAGATTATTCGCGGGGAACGGCGATTTACTCTTTTCTCGGTCTTTTCTTACCCCTTTTGCACCCTCGGCCACCCCCGTTCGGCTGGGAAAAATCTGCTCATGCATATTGCACGGGTCGAGCGGAATCGGAGGATTTAATTACTCCGTCGTAGTCGCGATTACAGGGGTTCCCGTGTCGGGATTGGAAAGGGTTGGCGGTGCAGGGGGGGTGGGTTTCTCTCTCGTTGAATATTTCGTGGATTCCGCGGAATTATTCTTTCGTTCGGGGGCGAGGATTGTCGTCGTTCCCCGTCGCGTCGCTTAATTTAACCGAGGCAGCGGACGCGACGACGACGTGACGGTGGCACGAGATCAACCCCCAACGGGGGTGTGTATTGTACGAATATCCCGGCGTTGTTTCTAACTCTTAGATTTTTCTTTTAATTCTTTCGGGTTCTACCTGTTTTCCGGCGCTCGACCCCTTTGAGCCCGACGAGAGACCTGCTTTGAAACGTAATGAGAAGCACCCCTTTTGTACGCGTTCTTAGGAACGCGGGAAGAAAGAGTGTTTATTCGTTCGCCTCTCTCGAGGACCGAGCACCTTTCAGCATGCGTTTGCGACAGGTGTGGTCGCTTGGCACGCCCCCACGCACCTTATTCCCACTCCACGGAAATCTAGGCCACGTTCAGGGTCCTTTGTTTTCGATCCGACGCGAAATTTTACCTGGATTTTCGCCTCGAGGCTTCCCAGTAATTAGCCGCAATTAGACGCCGCTGAAATTCGCTCTTAGAGGTCCATAGGGGATCCGTGACGGGACCAACGGTGATCCATGAGGTCCAATCTGAATCCACGAGGACAAGCTGAATCAAAGAGGTTCAACCTGAATCAAAGAGGTCCAACCTGAATCAAAGAGTTCCACGCTGAATCAAAGAGGTTCAACCTGAATCAAAGAGGTCCAACCTGAATCAAAAAGGTCCAACCTGAATCAAAGAGGTCCAAGCTGAATCCAAGACGTCCATTTCATTCAGTCCAATGTAAAATTAATGAGTCCAAAGAAGATCCGAAGGATCCAGGATGGATGAAAGGGGTACATCCATGATCCTTCAGGTCTAGTCTGGATCCAAGAGGTCCAATCTGAATCCAAGAGGTCCAATCTGAATCCACGAGGTTCAATCTGAATCCACGAGGTTCAATCTGAATCCAAGAGGTTCAATCTGAATCCAAGAGGTTCAACGTGACTACAGGAGGTCCAATCTGAATCCAAGAGGATTAAGCTGAATCAAAGAGGTTCAACCTGAATCAAAGAGGTCCAACCTGAATCAAAGAGGTCCAACCTGAATCAAAGAGGTCCAAGCTGAATCCAAGAGGTCCATTTCATTCAGTCCAATGTAAAATTAATGAGTCCAAAGAAGATCCGAAGGATCCAGGATGGATGAAAGGGGTACATCCATGATCCTTCAGGTCTAGTCTGGATCCAAGAGGTCCAATCTGAATCCAAGAGGTCCAATCTGAATCCACGAGGTTCAATCTGAATCCACGAGGTTCAATCTGAATCCAAGAGGTTCAATCTGAATCCAAGAGGTTCAACGTGACTACAGGAGGTCCAATCTGAATCCAAGAGGATTAAGCTGAATCAAAGAGGTTCAATCTGAATTCAAGAGGTCCATTTCATTCAGTCCAACGTATAGTTAATGAGTCCCAGGAAGATCCGAAGGATCCAGGATGGATGGAAGGGGTCCATCCATGATTCTTCAGGTCTAGTCTGGATCCAAGATGTCCAATCTGAATCCAAGAGGTCCAATCTGAATCCAAGAGGTCCAATCTGAATCCAAGAAGTCCAATCTGAATCCAAGAAGTCCAATCTGAATCCAAGAGACCCAATCTGAATTCAAGAGGTCCATTTCATTCAGTTCAACGTATAGTTAACGTATCCCAGGAAGATCCGAAGGATCCAGGATGGATGAAAGGGGTCCATCCATGATCCTTCAGGTCTAGTCTGGATGCAAGAGGTCCATTTCATTCAGTTAACGCAAAGTTAATGAGTCCAAGGAAGATCCGAAGGATCCATGATCGATGAAAGGGTTCCATCCATGATTCTTCAGGTCTAGTCTGGATCCAAGAGGTCCAACCTACTCCCACGTAGACTTAATGAATTGGATCCCTTTTGAATCCGTGATGGACTCACTATAGACCTCTCAGAATTTACAAACCCCAGTATGTGGGGCTCGGGATCAATGAAGAACGTGATCCGGCGGCTGAGAATGAACAGCCCGCGTCCTCGATTCGAAGTTCATCCGAGGGAGAAAGAGTCCGCGGTGTTAGCTAGCGTGTGAATAGCGTTCGCAAAACAATTTGTCGTTATCTGCGCGACTGGGGCATGGAAGGCAGCGAGATGGGGCTGGTCGATCGGTTCGCGTGCAAGTTAAATGGTCTTCGACGACGGTGAACGTCTTGACGCTAGATCTCTGGTTGCTCATCGGAGCTCGTTTCAGTCGCTGGGCTGTTCATAATGCAAGTTCGAAACTGGGCTGGCGGATTGACACCGGGATCCGCGTCGATTTCTGTGGTGCTCGCGACTGAGTCTCTCCTCTCGAAAACTATCGGGTATCGGCCACAGAAATAACCGAGCTTGGAACCGAGGCACGAAAATACAACCGGGTCACGGGACGAGATATTATGCCCCCGCGTGCGCGCACCCGGGTTGTTTTTCGAATAAACATCGAAATTTCCGTGGGTAGATCCCCGGACACCGGGGATATTCCAGCCGCTAATTGTGTCAATCTTCCGCTGACAACCGAGGGGGACACGCCTGTCTCTCCGCGGGTCCACGGATGGCTTCTAAATTAGCGGCCCACCTCGCGGATAGATCGCCGCCATGAATTATGGCCGGGCACACATACATGTACGGTCACTCTCTCATAATCTACGGCACGCACTTTAAATCAGAATTACTCTTTCATTATTTAACCAAAGCACTTCAGCGTTCCCGATAATGAACGTTTTGGAAAACTTGCGGTCGGTCGAAATTACGAAAAATATGGCGAAAATTGCTTTTCACAAAATTTTTTTATTTATACTTTGTGGACTCGTATAAGTTGCGTATACAGTCAAACCTGTTTTTGCGCGGTAGATAGGGACCGAACAAGAAAAAATATTCACAAACTTCATGAATAGCTACAACAAATAATTTTTCACAACATATTAAAGAGAATCCTTTTTTATGCGGTGGAAAGGGAACGCATAAAAGAAAAGTCTCAGAAAATACGTTAAAGTTTTACGAAACAGCGAGAGAAAGTGCTTTCCAAACAAAATAAATAATTAAATTACACATGGGAACATTTTAAAAAATTTTAATTTCTCATTTTAAACACGGAGAAATGTTCGAAAATGTACATAATTGAAATGAGATCAGCAGGATATCTCGGAAGACGTTGTCGTTATCAAAAAAGTGTCCCTGCAAAAGTTGTTTGGTATGACGGGCTACATCATGTAATCTTAATTATTTTCTTGTGGGTGGAGTGGTGGAGGACATTTCAAGGTGACCTTGTATAAAAGTGCTGACCTTCATATGTCCTAAACCTAATAGTTAACGAGATATTATCCAAAGTAGAAAGAAAATTGTTTCGATAACATCTCGTTAACTATTAGGTTTGGGACATACGAAGGTCAACACTTTTATACTCAGAATTTGCTACTCTATCGATCTATGGTATAAAAAATAGGTTATTGTGTACCTTGAAATGTCCTCCATCACTCCACCCTCAAGAAAACAATTAATACTACGTAATGTAGCCCGTCATGCCAAACAAGTTTTCTAGGAACACTTTTCTGATAACGACAACGTCTTACGAGATATCCTGCGCTGACCTGATCCGATATTCATATACCGCATAAAAAAAATCGCACAAAGCAAATCGCATAAAAAGAGACCGTGCAAAAACAGGTTTGACTGTACATACATGCCGAGACCATTTCATCGAAATTGGTTTACAAGTTGTGTGAACGGCTAAAAGTGGTGGAAATCGTCGAATAATGGAAACACTAATTTATAGCGAATCGATTATAATTTGAAGCTAGTACCATTAATTATTAGACGATATGAAAATATTTGATCGCTCTCGAACAACCACCAACCGATAATAATTCATACATCGAATGCGAGAAATAGATGCCGTCACGAAGAACCTCGCCCGATTTCAGAGCGAGATCATTCTTAAAAATACGATCACAAGTTCACCTGAATTAATGAAGAACAACGTCTCGCTTTAACTAGAACAATGGACCCCCAAGACAAGGAATTTCGAATTCGTGAATGAAATCGGGATTCGTCTGTGGGAATTAAATCTTCACGATTTACGAGTGTGTATTAATTTGGACTTCATTAATTCCTAATTGTTTCTAGATAGCGACCCTCGAAAGCCAGATGGGGTCGCCGAAGTTCAGATCTCCAAGAAACGAATTGAGAAATCATGTTTTAGGTAACGAAACTGCAGCTCGGAACGAGATTGTTTCTGAACCTCGGTTTGGAAAAAAAAAAATGGCGGGAACAAGCAAGCCCTAGGGAGCCGCGTTATCCTCCGGCCGGGATATTTGATCTGCGGTGTTATTAGATTTGTGGCTGGCTTTCGGCGTCCCCCGGAGTAAACATACTTTTCGCGGGCCGCACATGCTCCTCCCCGTCGTCGAATTTCATTTCCAGGGACGAGAAGACTCGATCTCGGAACCGCCTCGCTCCACCCAGGAAACATAAAGTCCCGACGATCGCGAATTATTTCATCAGTCGATATTAGATAGCCGACATTTCTCGCTTACGGTTCGTTGCTGTCCGTCATCGAAACGTCAGTGGCAGAGGACAATGCTCGGTATTTCAGAAGCAGTTTGCACGGTGGCCAAAATAGTCTTGGAGGGGTGGGGGGGGGGGGTGTAGGTGGGGGCCAAACTGGAAATGGAAATGAAAAGTCCATTTTCTCTCCACTTTAATGGAAGATGACAGGACGTTTCAGCAAATTGAGTATATTATTAAATGGCTGTTAAATGGGGATAGTTTGCTTATTTAATGAGAAAAGGGGCGGTCCACGACGAATTGAACTTTTGGATTTGGTTCACGCTGAGATAAAACTAGAATAAACTATTTTGATACAGCGGGGGGGGGGGGGGGGCAGTGTGCGATTTTTCCAACATGTCCGATCAGCTCACTTCGCTCCCCTTTCCGAGCATCCTCGCGAGCCGCGCGGCAAACGCACGGCTCTCGACGCGCTCGCGGCGAAGCACTCGAAAGTCTGTCAAAGCTCAAAGAATAAAATGATCTCTATTCTCCGGGGCAAACAAAAATCTAGTTCTCGAATTTTTCCATCCCCTCTCTGCGCCTGCTCTCTTGACTCTCTTTTTTTTTCGAATTCGAATTACATCGAAGGGAGCGAAGAATGCAGTCACCGGGCGCGCATTCTGTCAATACAGAAAGAAGTTCCTCGCCGTTGCGGATCGATTGATCGGCCGATCGATCGATCGATCGATCGACCGTTTGAAAAGGCCGCGATGAATGCTCGGATCGGCCGGCTGAACGGTGGCACTCGAATTCCTGACGGTTTGACCCGAATGTTGTCAGCAGATACGCTCGTTAAGCGATTTTAAATTGCCACTAGAGGACAACACACAGAGCGGCGCAGAGCGAAAGAGAAAGACAGAAAGAGAGAGAGGCCTGGCTGCGTGAGCTTCGTAGCCTCTTGTCGAGCTGGTATCGTCGACCTCCTCGCGATGGAATCCGCGATCGTTTGAGTCGCGATATTTACGAGCGACCGGCCGCCGACCCTCGATTCCTTCTTCCTCGGACGATCATGTATCTGCATGAGCCGGTCGCATGCACCTTAAACGATCGTCTCTTCCCTTGGAATTCTGCTTCAGACGAGGCTCCGCAAGGGCCTCGTCGAATCAGCATCGCAAAAATGCCTTCAGACAGCCAATAAACGTCCCCGCAAACGGGAAAGTCGAAATATCACTCGTCGATCGGCTATCCGATTTTTTTTTACCCAAGATACGCTTCGCCGAAAAATCTGTAGAAACTCGAAGACAGTGCTCGACACATCGACTCATCGCCGCAAAAACTTTTAGCGCTGTAGCTTTTCTATTTTCTGTGCATCTGACAGATACAGCTTCGTGAAAAAAAAAGTTGAAAACCCCCTCGGGTGATGGAATTTTTTTACCCGGAATACACTCTGTCAAAAATATCTAAAAACATTCAGAGACGATGCCTGATACATATATTCGGTCGTTGCCGTAAAAACGTGAGCACGGTGGCTTTTTGTACTTTCTGAAAAATCGATCATTATACCGCGCGATTTCTCCGATGATTTAATTGCATTCTGTGTAACCAGGATGTTTCCAAAAAATTCGAACAAAATTCTGCAATCTGTATTTCGGTGGCGGCAACGTGCCCGAATATTTTCGGAATTTTCGCGCGGGAATTAGATCAGCGGAATCGAGCGAAACTCGATAATCCGGATTTCAGTTAGCCACCCTCGCGGCGGTGGTTGGAGGGTTGGAACTCGGCACGGGGCAAGTTTCGTCGGTGGTCGATCGAGTCCGGACATTGTTCGAGACGTTCGGTACCTTCAGACACGTATAGCTCCTTTCAGATTTACTGTTCGCGGAATCTTCTAGTTCTATTGCGAGCTGTTAAGCATCTTTAAGCACCTTGAGCGTTCCCTTATCTTCCGGTGAATCATTGAAGATCCTCTGACGGAGCTCGAATTGCTCATCAGTCTGAAATACTGCGATTAATCATAGCTACCGTATCCCACGGTATTCTATAAATAGGCGTTCTTAGGTAAATACCGTCGTGCTTAAACAATGACATCGTACACGGTGAAAATTCTTTTCCATTTTCCGCGGAAAGCCGCGTGTTGCCTGAACTTCGATCCTCCATCGCACGAAGGATCGTCCGGGTTCCCGTGATGCGTTTGGTTTATGGTGCACGGTGGTTCGATCGACGTGTAAGAGAAGGGACCGGCGTGAAAATGACACGCACCGCGATGGAAATGGTAAATGTAGGTCTCGGAGGGGATCGCGCTCGAGCCGGTGCGATAAATTATTCGGTCGCGTTCACCTTGGCATGTAACGGCGTTCTAATGCATATTGGAACAGCTTTATCGTGGGTGTGTGTGCACGCGCTTCGGATACGGTTAAGATGTTTCTCCCGTGATGCAGTCGATCTACTTTGTAGGAGATCTAAGCGCGGCTCGATCCTTCGGCGTACGAGCCTCGGCTACGTTCCAAGAATCCCTGTTCTCCGTGCTCGACGCACAGAACTGGCAGCCGATCTCCAGGTAGACAGTCGCCCGATAAATATGCCAGATTGACGGGCTAGATCGTTCGAGAGCTTTCACGTTGAGTAATGGACTCTGGACTCCAAATGGACTCTGAGGAATTCAGAGTCCTCTGCTGGATTTGACAGGATTTTTCATTCAGTCCAAATGGGATCCAACATTGGGAGGAGATCCATAGAGAGTCCAAATGTGTGACACGTAGGCCAAGTGGACGGTCCAAGTTCGATTAAGGAGTCCAGGAATCCAAAGTGGTAATGGGAGTCCAAACAGAGTCCAAAAAGGATGTACATTCTGAGGCAGGATGGAAGAAGTCCATGGAGAGTCCAATTTTGAGACGTAGGCCAAGTAGAGGAGGGTCCGAGTGGGCTCCAAGTTCGATTAAGGAGTCCAGGAATCCAAAGTGGTAATGGGAGTCCAAACAGAGTCCAAATTAAGAGGATGTACATTCTGAGGGACGATGGAAGGAGTCCATGGAGAGTCCAATTTTGAGACGTAGGCCAAGTAGAGGAGGGTCCGAGTGGGCTGCAAGTTCGATTAAGGAGTCCAGGAATCCAAATTGGTAATGGGAGTCCAAACAGAATCCAAATTTGAGGATGTACATTCTGAGGGAGGATGGAAGAAGTCCATGGAGAGTCCAATTTTGAGACGTAGGCCAAGTAGAGGAGGGTCCAAGTGGGCTCCAAGTTCGATTAAGGAGTCCAGGAATCCAAAGTGGTAATGGGAGTCCAAACAGAGTCCAAATTAAGAGGATGTACATTGTGAGGGACGATGTAAGGAGTCCATGGAGAGTCCAATTTTGAGACGTAGGCCAAGTAGAGGAGGGTCCGAGTGGGCTTCAAGTTCGATTAAGGAGTCCAGGAATCCAAAGTGGTAATGGGAGTCCAAACAGAGTCCAAAAAGGATGTACATTCTGAGGCAGGATGGAAGAAGTCCATGGAGAGTCCAATTTTGAGACGTAGGCCAAGTAGAGGAGGGTCCAAGTGGGCTCCAAGTTCGATTAAGGAGTCCAGGAATCCAAAGTGGTAATGGGTTTCCAAATTAAGAGGATGTACATTGTGAGGGACGATGGAAGGAGTCCATGGAGAGTCCAATTTTGAGACGTAGGCCAAGTAGAGGAGGGTCCGAGTGGGCTCCAAGTTCGATTAAGGAGTCCAGGAATCCAAAGTGGTAATGGGAGTCCAAACAGAGTCCAAAAAGGATGTACATTCTGAGGCAGGATGGAAGAAGTCCATGGAGAGTCCAATTTTGAGACGTAGGCCAAGTAGAGGAGGGTCCACGTGAGCTCCAAGTTCGATTAAGGAGTCCAGGAATTAAAATTTGTAATGTAGTCCAAGGTCCAAGTAGAGTCCAAATGTGATAGACGTTGAAATTAGGTCTGAGGTAACCGAAAATCCGGTCCACTGGTTGGAATTTGTGTCAGGGTCCAAATCCGAAGTGTTCGCTGTCCAGAGCATAAAATCGCGAAGCTGGTACAGCTTCCTCGGTCTTACAAGTATTCTTGCCATCCATAAATCGAAGAATCAATTCCTAAAGATAAGCAAACTTTGGGTGCACGGTTCAGCTATCTTTAGTCGCTCCACTTAGATCGCGTTCGACATATTTCCACAACTGCGGGATGCATATATGAAAATTATTTCCATCCTGACAACCGAGGTAAAGCAATGTTGGTCTAAGTCTCCCGTTCCGGCATCGTCTTAAATACTTCAATTTTAATTTAACGCCTCCGCTCTAGGTGGAACAGTCTTTAAAAATGCATCAGTTGCATGATGTAACCCTGTTGACGTTTCGTCATTAAATGTGACCACTTATCACCGTCTTGTTCAGTGCAGATCTCATTGGTCGTCATCAACACTTCCGCAGCATTCAAACTAGGTTCCGCTCATGCGATATTCCAAGGCTGTCATGTGAATATTTTTCCGCGTTCGCTGTCTGACTCATATTTGTCACTTGATACCTATTCCAAACATTTCACAGAAAAAAACGTTACGCAAATAGGTACGTTCTGTGGTTGACGTAATCCAGTTCTGAATAAATTTAGAATACAGGTCACTCCGATAAGGTCCAAGATGAACTCTGGACTCAAGACTGTCAATCTTCAGGGTTATTGTTCAGGTAGAATCTGCAAGTGTGACCTGGCGGACTCAGACCTAACTCAACTTGGATGTGGGTCCTATTCCAAACCTGACCAGGCCCGGATCACAGGATCCTAAAATGAATTTGATCGTGACTGAAGGTGACTTCGAGGAGTATCTGCTGACGAACCTCATTACACTCTCTTGTAAGAGAAGCTTTCAAATGATCCAGACCGAAGACGGCAGAATTTCCGCCGGTAGAATCGCTCCAAGGACTCCACCGCTTAGTCCCGAAACGAACGTCACACGAGCCGCGCATAGTAATCGTCCGCGTTGCCCCATTCTTCAGCCAGAAGATTAGAGTTCACGGTATATCCGAGCGCGCAACAGCCTAGCGCGTCGTCGTTACAACCGGGCTAACGTTCGCCGAATCTGCCCGACGTTGCAGTTTATCCTCCTCGACGAATGCCACGCTTCTTCCTCCGGTTCCACTGAATATTTCATCGAGCCGCTCGTGGAAGACGTAGCCGGCCGGAAGTCGCGAAAACCGGCAGTTTAATCGCGTTAAGTGAACCTTCAGCGACTCGCGGACAGCGCCGGATTGTGCAATTAGTCCTTGTAACGCTCGCCAGCCTTCTCCAGGGTACTCGCGAGACATTAGCACTCTTCTAGGGGCCAGAAAACATTTTCAACCAATTTTATAGACTGTCTTACAACTAGCTCGAGGCACTTGGAGACCTAACAATGAACTAGGTTGATCTAATTGGGATTTGGATGAGGATATCTAGGTTTGTTGGAGCTGGGAGCTAAATAGGCCATCATCAAGGCCTAATTTTGCCGGAAGCTTTAATTGATGGGGCCCAATACCTAAATACTTTTGAGGAGATTGAGGATCAAAGAGACATAACTTTACCCGTGGCTAAGACCTACCTTCAACAATTTTAGAGACTGTCCTAAACCTAGCTCGAGGCACTTGGAGACCTGACAATGAACTAGGTTGATCTAATTGGGATTTGGATGAGGATATCTAGATTTGTTAGAGCTGGGAGCTAAATAGGCCATCATCAAGGCCTAATTTTGCCGGAAGCTTTAATTAATGGAGCCCAATAGCCAGTTTTAAGGAGATTGAGGATCAAAGAGACATAACTTGGCCCGTGGCTAAGACTTACCTTCAACAATTTTATAGACTGTCCTACACCTAGCTCGAAGCACTTGGAGACCTGACAATGAACTAGGTTGATCTAATTTGGATTTGGATGAGGATATCTAGATCTGTTGGAGCTGGGAGCTAAATATGCCATCATCAAGGCCTAATTTTGCTGGAAGCTTTAATTAATGGAGCCCAATACCTAAATACTTTTGAGGAGATTGAGGATCAAAGAGACATAACTTGACCCGTGGCTAAGACCTACCTTCAACAATTTTAGAGACTGTCCTACACCTAGCTCGAGGCACTTGGAGACCTGACAATGAACTAGGTTGATCTAATTGGGATTTGGATGAGGATATCTAGATTTATTGGAGCTGGGAGCTAAATAGGCCATCATCAAGGCCTAATTTTGCCGGAAGCTTTAATTAATGGAGCCCAATACCTAAATACTTTTGAGGAGATTGAGGATCAAAGAGACATAACTTGGCCCGTGGCTAAGACTTACCTTCAACAATTTTATAGACTGTCCTACACCTAGCTCGAGGCACTTGGAGACCTGACAATGAACTAGGTTGATCTAATTGGGATTTGGATGAGGATATCTAGATTTGTTGGAGCTGGGAGCTAAATAGGCCATCATCAAGGCATAATTTTGCCGGAAGCTTTAATTGATGGAGCCCAATAGCCAGTTTTGTGGAGATTGAGGATCAAAGGGACATAACTTGGCCCGTGGCTAAGACTTACCTTCAACAATTTTATAGACTGTCCTACACCTAGCTCGAGGCACTTGGAGACCTGACAATGAACTAGGTTGATCTAATTTGGATTTGGATGAGGACATCTAGATCTGTTGGAGCTGGGAGCTTAATAGACCATCATCAAGGCCTAATTTTGCCGGAAGCTTTAATTGATGGGGCCCAATAGCCAGTTTTGAGGAGATTGAGGATCAAAGCGACATAACTTGGCCACCTTCAACAATTTTATAGACTGTCCTACACCTAGCTCGAGGCACTTGGAGACCTGACAATGAACTAGGTTGATCTAATTGCGATTTGGATGAGGATATCTAGGTCTGTTGGAGCTGGAAGCTAAATATGCCATCATCAAGGCATAATTTTGCCGGAAGCTTTAATTAATGGAGCCCAATACCTAAATACTTTTGAGGAGATTGAGGATCAAAGAGACATAACTTGGCCCGTGGCTAAGACTTACCTTCAACAACCCCACATAATATATGTATACAGAATTCCGCTCGCATCCATCTCACCTTGGACCCAGTACGCACACAACGTGCACCACGTTTGAGAAACAAATCCCGGGCAAATCCGTTCCCCGAAGTGTTCGCGTTATCAACAAAAACGTGGTAGATTCATCTCCCACGCGCAAAGATCAGCATACTCTTGTTTCACAACGTTGTCAGGTCCGCTATCAAGTTTGTAATTCAGAGCGAGAACTCCTAGAAACTCTAATTGAGTCTTCTCAACGGCAGGGTTCCATTATCGAGATCTCGTTAAACTGCGACGGAACTCGCCGATTGAATTTATAAATAATTTTTCCCGTTGCGCAAAGATCCACCGTCGGCCGACAACTAAATTAACGTTCATCATCGACGTCTTTTCCGATTATCTTGAAACAGCCTCGATTATCAGATAGATTGATGATCGATTGCGCAAAACGAGTGGGATCTAGGTCCGGAAGATCGACGATTGCCTTGATCGATTCACGTGGCTCCTGCCACTGTTGCTGATTTTCCTCTGAAGGTCGGAGGAGGATCGTGTTGGGATCGGAAGGCGGAATTAATCAAAATTTTTCTTGCCACCGGCGGATCGAGGAAAAAAAAAGGGAACCGTAGAAGGAGATAGATCAGTGGGACTCCAAAGGCGTTGCAGATCAATGGGTCGATGAAGATTGGCGGATAGAATTCATCGAGATCGATCGATATTTGCCTTGATCCATCCACATGTTTCTTGGCAACGCTGCCTGTTTTTCTCGAAAGATCAGAGGTCGATCGTGTTGCGATCGTAAGGTGGAATTAATCAAAATTGTTGGTGTCACCGGCGGATCGCGGAAAAGACGGGAATCGTAAGAGGAGATAGATCAGTAGGACTCCAAAGGCGTTGCAGATCAATGGGTCGATGAAGATTCGCGGATAGAATTCATCGAGATCGATCGATATTTGCCCTGATCAATCTACGTGTTTCTTGGCAACGCTGGCGATTTTTCTCGGAAGATCAGAGGCCGATCGCGTTGGGATCGTGAGGTGGAATTAATCAAAATTGTTGGTGCCACCGGCGGATCGAGGAAAAAAAAAGGGAACCGTAGAAGGAGATAGATCAGTGGGACTCCAAAGGCGTTGCAGATCAATGGGTCGATGAAGATTCGCGGATAGAATTCATCGAGATCGATCGATATTTGCCCTGATCAATCTACGTGTTTCTTGGCAACGCTGGCGATTTTTCTCGGAAGATCAGAGGCCGATCGCGTTGGGATCGTGAGGTGGAATTAATCAAAATTGTTGGTGCCACCGGCGGATCGCGGAAAAGACGGGAATCGTAAGAGGAGATAGATCAGTGGGACTCCAAGGCCGATGCAGATCAATGGATCGATGAGGATTGGCGGGTAGAATTGATCGAGGAGGCTCGTTAGCAGCCGCGAGCGCGAGATCGAGACGCCGGACTCGCGAAGCCTTCGAGATTAATGTAGATCCAGGAATCTATTGTATCTGGAAATGCAATTGTTAGGAGTGTGCATCAGCGCGCGAGATAAGACAAGAATTTTCTAGTTAACAGGTGTAGCTAACGCAAATATTTGATCTATTCTTTGATCTATTGCGCAATTAGATGTGAATAATTTTCAAGAACGCGAAAAATCTAGAATCCTCCGACACACAGTGGTATAGAAGTCAGTTCTAGTGCGAATTAATTATTGTGCGAGGAAAGAAATAGACATTTTGTGTAAAAATTACTTTTAAATATTTGAGTAAAGTAAATGAAACATAATTTACAATACTGACTACTTGTTTATTAGTATACTAATTAAGTGTTACAAATATAATATAAAGGATTATTATTCACTGTCGGAGTTTGCATTTGATCGAATTTTTCTGCATAGAAGATACGTAGATACATTTACTAAAAATATTAAAATAAAATGATAATGGAATTGCGGGGGATCGCGTTTTCTCTTTGCCGTTTATGGAGATGAAGCTTTCAAATTAAATACTTCGCGACGCGTGCAAATTTTTGTGAAACTTACGACATACTAATAAGTTTTCTTAAAAAGTATCAGTTCATAAAATATATCATAAAGTGTGCGAAGGAAATGTAAACCTACCATTTCCAGTTACAGCCATACCGATAATATCATGCATAACAAGATACTAAGCACACTTCAAGAAAGAACTCAATATTTTGAGGTTATAATTTGTAGCAATTGACTAACGCAGAAGAACAAAAGTGGTTACTGGAATGTTGACAGTCTAGTTTACTAAGAATTAGTAAATCACATCACCGTATTATTGTAACTTCTGCCTTTGTTATTATAGTATACATATCAAACTATCATACAAGTATTTTTAACAGATTGCACGTTAGTTGGTATTTTTAATTTATTCGCGGCAAAACTGACTTTTAGACCACAGTGCGACAGCTAAAAATGGATAACCAAGGACTCGGATGGAGTGGGATTCAGAGAGGAAGTGATTCGAAGCGGATAACGTCTGTCGAGAATGTGCCTAATCTACTTGTTACGAGTGGGCAAATCTGTGTGTAGAAGTTGGGTCGCGGAGTAGAGTGCTGGATTCGCATCAGGATGGCCCGGGTTTGAGACACGGTTTACCCCAAATTATTTTTCCGAGGTTTTCCCGACATCTATCTCTCCATTTGCGTCGCTTGATCTCTCGAAGCACATTCCAACTAATAATTATTCGATGTTAGAGCAGTGTGGTTAACACCGACTCAATCGAGGATCATTTCCATGATCGCTTGGGAAGGGAAGGAGGAAGGTGTGAGTTCTTACAGGACGGGGGAATGTCAGGGAAATCATTATATCCACCCCCCTCCTATTTTATAAACCTTTCTGAGGATCTCTCAAGGTGCTAATTCGATTCCGATATAAAGCCGCGCGTGACGTGAGCTGGGAATGCGTGACGGATGATTCGATTGATAATAATTGAAAAGAATCCGGCAGTGTGCTCGAGCCGTGACCACGCTCAATGGAAGGTTTGACCCCTTGCAATCGAGGCGGCTGGATGGGCTCTTCTCGTCGCCATTGTTGACTCCAATTGTGGAAATGCATTTGAATAAATCTGACGGACGTTGCCCCTCTACGGGAGACCGCGATGAGTCACCGGATGCAACTCTTAAATGGATCTAAATACGTCCCCTAAAAACAGGGGGGAAACACGTTCAGGAAAGCTAAAAAAAAAACACAAGTATCTTAGCAACACGTACGTCATTGGATAAAATTGATATGGTTCTAAAAGAGGTTATTAGGAAGTGAGAGGAGGCAGGTTCGGAGCATCCAAAAAATCTAGGTTGGATTCCCGAAGGGGATCTAAAAGCGTAAGAAATTAGATCGCCATCCAAGAATCCATTAATTGACTCCCTCGAGATCTCTGGAAACTCTTCCTGGTCAGTTGTGAAACGCACACACAGTTCTCGGTGTGTTGGGAAACGTGTGGATAAGGATCTAGGTGATCCAACAGCCGGCCAGAGTCCACACCCGGAACAAGAGTCAAAGGCTGTGAGATCCCAAGCCGCGATATCCCTCGGCAAAGAGTGTAACGAACTCGTCGAGAGTATGCACCGTTCTCGTAGAGAAAGAGAGAGAGAGAGTTATTCAGAAATTTGTAACGCGAGTCGAGAGACGGAGATTCCGCAGATAGAGTTCGACGAGGAGGAGGGTAAATGGGAAAATAATTGTTCCAGTTTTCTGTCATTAACATGTCGGCGGCGGGAATCTAAGCATCGCCGCGCGGGCCACTTGTGGCGTTTCATAAAAGAGTCATGCTCGAGCGACGCCCATACGGGCGCGCGTTTCTCTCGGGGCTCGTGCCGCGTGCACACACAGCGATAAAACAATTGCGCTCTCCCGATGCGTGAAAAAGGTTAATGGGAGCGAGATGAGAGAAAAAAAGGCGTGATCCGATTGAGTAACCGGGGGGGAGGGAGTGAACACGCGTGATAAATAATTAAACAGGAGCGGGAAGAGTCGAGAGCGCACGATTTCCTCGTACCCACGACGCCGCCGCGCTTTAAACGCGCGGGATACATTCAGCCGCGCGGAACACCCACGGATTCACGGTAATTAAAACGCCGCACGAGTGTCGGTTGATCTCATCGCGGCCGTGGGTGTCAACCACGTTCGTTAGAACTGCCAGCGGTCGGAAAGAATCGGCGGTTGGGCGGTGATGTCACCGCGACGACACCGCCAGAGAAAGAGAAAAGAAAAGAAGAAAAGAATGAAGAACAATACGGTGACTGTAATTAATAACTGGGGAAGGGCGACCGGCGCGTGACGCGAGTAAAATTTCAAGGAACCCGTATTCGCGCATTCACCAGATCCACGGTTTATCCTCGTACGGGCAAGACACTGTCTCAATTAACCAGAACTGTCCTGTTAGACACTGTCCTGTTGACTCCATTTCACGCTCAATTTATGCAGGAGCTGACCCAAGAATAGCTCAAGTAACACGCTGTACAGAGCTTGAACCGACCCTACTCCGTCTTGATTTGGAACTGACAGGACTGGCATAGATCATAGATTTCCCCGTGTGACTGAAACACCGAACAAAATCTAGCATCGAGCATTGGGCGTGATTGCCGTGCGGCAATTGTCGAATTGATACGGCAAACAGAGTCTCGGCCGGGACGGGAAAGGCGGAGGCCTCTTCCTTAACGACATTGACACAGAATCGTTGGCGGCGTCGTCTCTCCCACGTAGACCGTCGCGACAAGATCTCTCTCTCGGTCGGAAACTCGATCCGGCCGTCGCCGATTAAAAAGATGACAAATCATTTCCAAGGAAACGCGTGGCTTAATTATCAATTAGCCTACAAAGTGGCTGAACGTCGCGATTCGATTAGGCCTCCGCGCCCAGAGCTCGGCCGCAGACTCTCCGTCTCTTTCTCTCTCTCACTCTATCTAGTTTTCTCTCTAAAGTCTGGATCTATAGGAAGCGAGGACGGTATGGAAGTTTGCGAGAACCGTCTATGATATGCGTGGGAGGCTCGCCATTCTTCGGGGCCACCGGGAACCGTCCTTTTGTTCGGGAAATTTAATTTGCGCGGGGTATATCGATCCGGCTCGGTTCTGTTTCGAGACAATACTCCGTGGGTCTTCCGCTGTACGACGATAACGCAACCGGAACCGCACGCTGCAAATAGCAGCTATATATTAATTTTTCAAACGGCCAGTATGTTTTTTTTATGCGCGATCCAACGCCGGAATAGCGGCGCTCCTTTGCACTCGGAGCTATTTTCACGGGAAAATTAAACTTTTCTTCCGATCTACAGGGTCATCCGTTTTTTAAACGGTCAAACGTTAACCAGCTGTATAGGACCCCAAATGGAACAACTTTTACCCCCATCACTTTTTCTGTGTTTCGGCCTTGATTTCCAGATAATCGCAAAATACCATCATTTTGTGAGTTTACATAAAATTAAATATCTCAGGACTCCAATGATGAATCTTGATGGTTTTTCCTTTGTTTAGTTTGAAATAAGTAGGGGCATCTTTTTTATTGAATAAACTTTTTTGTATGACCTTCGGATCGTGGTTTTTTTGGCGTGGAGCACACCGCCACTTTCCAACTTATTTCTTTCAGGCTCCACGGTGTGCCCCACGCCAAAAAAACCATGATCCGAAGGTCATACAAAAAAGTTTATTTAATAAAAAAGATGCCCCTACTTATTTTAAACTAAACGAAGGAAAAATCATCAAGATTCATCATTGGAGTCCTGAGATATTTAATTTTATGTAAACTCAAGAAATGATGGTTTGTTGCAATTATCTGGAAATCAAGACCGAAAACCAAAAGAGTGATAGCGGTAAAAGTTGTTCCATTTGGGGTCCTCTACAGCTGGTTAACGTTTGGCCGTTTAAAAACGGATGACCCTGTAGAATGTTTCCATTGCCTATGATTTTTGAAATTTTATGGATACGAAATTGGTATAATACCTCATATCTAAATGTTTAGTTATTCATTAGTAGACTGCGGATCTTCATGCAAAATAAAAAATGTCTGCATTGATTGCATGACACAGGAGCCAAATAACAATTTCTTTCTTCTTCTAATTATCTTATTAAGGTGAAACTAATACACTGGTGGCCTTCAATCTTTTTAATACCTCCACTGTTTTAAATTGTACTAAATAAGATCCGCAGTCTACTGATTAGATACTGATATATTGAATAATGGTGAGCAATTTTTATTTTATTATTTTATTTTTATTGTAATGCCTCTGAACGACACGACCGAGTGCAAAGGGTTAATAATAATCCGCAGATTCAAGATATATCGAGACCGCCGTAAGTCGGCGCAGCATATTACCCCGAGAAGAAAAAAGTTTATCGATTGCCCGAACGGTGTAGTCAGCTAGGGCTCGCGTTCGGTAATCCGAGTGTTCCGGGTTCGAATCCCGGTCAAGTCCGACGGAATTTTCACGCTGTTTTTCCACTCGAAAACACTCCCGCCGTTGATGTTTGCAACATCCGCTAACAATGTTGTATATCGCAACACCGTGTTTGCCCGATGTTTTATTCAATTCGTAATTAAAAAGGCAATAAACATTCCTTGTCCGAACACCTCGATGGAATTCGTGATTGCGATAGATCATCAGGATGTGTCGGTGGATGATGCATCATTTAATCCCGGAAGGCAGAACTTAATCGATTGAAAAAGTGATGTGTGTGTGTGTGGGTGTATAATGTAAATATGGCGGAATTTCTAAAGATCAAGGTGTGCGAGGAATTCCGGGAACACGCGCGCGCCGTGTGGTGGCACGTGGTGTACTAATGATCTACATCTGCGATTGAAATTGATAATAAACCACCACCTGAGTCAGATCAGATACTCTGATTGTGTTTAGATCATAGGTTTGATCGTCAGCTGAATCACAATGTTCCAAAGCACGGAATCCTTCCAGTGGTTTTGTCGAAAAGAATTCAGACAGATTCCGAAATTCTGGCACGTAGGGATTTCTTGGAATTCGCGAGGCGAGGGAATAATCAATGCAGATCGGGCGAGACACGCGATCTATGCTGGCAGCGAGTGTGCGTCGAGGATGCGACGATGACGATTCGATCGGCGAACGATAAACGGGAGAGCAGAAAAAAGTGACATCATCGTTTCTGCCGCGCGATACCCGTCTCGATAGTTCCCGATGAACTCATCGCGTGCGACACTCTCTCCCTCCGTGACATAACTCGCGATGCACGCGGCCCGATCCGTTTATCGGCCAGTCGCGACATCGTAAAAACGCTCGACCGCGTCGCACACGCTCAAACGAACGCTCGTGCACATTCGCAACGCCTTGTTTCACTCTTACGAGTTTCCCTGTTGCTTTGCGACCCGCGTATGGACGCATCAAACGCTTCCAAATGCATTCGAACATTCATGATACCACACAGATGGGTTCACGGATATTATCATACTAAATCAATTCTCAACTCAATTCAGATATCGATTGGCTAGGTGATCTATTGATCACTGATAGGTTTATGGTTCTTGGGCCTCGTGTGTCTGTGCCTTAGTAACCTGTGAAACAACATATGAGTAACACGTGTCACCAAATTAAATATCAATGTTAAAATTTCCATAAAGCAAGTGAGTCAATCTGTCAATGTTTTTTCCAACATCAAAACTGTTTTTATTTCAATTGGTATATTTCCAGACGCAGTTTTTCCGCTTTTCTTGAGGATCATCCAAATTAGGATCGAAACGTAGAAAGTGTAAAATTAATTTGTAAAATTGCTTTAGTTGTTTAATTGATCGAACCGTTGCGCCGAGATTATAATTCTTGTCTGTTTTTAAACATCATTACGATCGATAACTTTAATAACATTAACTCAATTCTGTACTGCTTCGAGACTCGATTTGACAAACCCACCACTACGCGTCGTGGTTAAGTTACGCTATGAAGTGATGTTACAGGGCGCATAAAAAGTAATGGTCATTCGTCGTAGGGGTGAATCTGCATCTCTGGATCGGTGTAGAAACTTGAAGCAAAATTGTTTACGACGAAGAAAATTGTTGTAAAAATTGTTCTTTACGTCAACACCTTCCAGTGGAAGGCTTCCACTCATTCAGAAAAGAAAACGTTTGAAAGAAGCCACATGTCGCAAACAAATAAGGGGCCTACAAGGTTGCCTAGTAGGCAACAATGCCTATTGCGCAACATGATTGATCGTGAATGATAGTGATAATTAAGATAGTACAATGTGGATTTGTGTAACATCGTGCTGCACAATAATTGCTGCGCAATATGCTGGATCGTCAATAGGCCCCTTTAGTTATTCAGATATAAGCTGTTGAAGTTTTTGCAAAATTTGATTGTGTAGAATTATACGTATAGACGAAAGCCTACTACTACTACAGTCCACCTGACCGTGTCGATGAGACAGAACATAATCGTGTGCGTGTCTCGAGACAAACAAAATTTAAGGGACATTCGTCGATATAGGCCCGTACCAAAAAAAAACTTTTGAAAAACCACACTTACATTAAATTGCACTGAAAACGAGAAAATAATTTTCTTCCTGGTTCTCCATAAAATATCGAATCCAGGTGAATGATTAGTAATATTTTTCCCCAAAATTTTCAGCGATTAGTTAAAATTCAATTGCAAAATTTGACGCATACAACAACAACACGGCAAGTTAATATAAGCGTGGTAAAATACTATTGTCAAGTATAGGTACTTACAAATTTTTCAGTCTTCTGTTCCTCCGTCGGATCTAGTGGACACTGTTATTTTCGCGAATACGTCTTCTTAACAACGAAGCACAAAACACTATACTTGTACACAATCACGGAAACTACACAACACACTTTCCAAATTCGTGACAAACAAAATTTAAGGGACATTCGTCGATATAGGCTCGTACCAAAAAAAAACTTTTGAAAAACCACACTTACATTAAATTGCACTGAAAACGAGAAAATAATTTTATTCCTGGTTCTCCGCAAAATACCGAATCCAGGTGAATGATTAGTAATATTTTTCCCCAAAATTTTCAGCGATTAGTTCAAATTCAATTGCAAAATTTGACGCATACAACAACAACACGGCAAGTTAATATAAGCGTGGTAAAATACTAATGTCAAGTATTATTTGTATGTACTTACAAATTTTTCAGAATCCTCTGTTCCTCCGTCGGATCTACTGGACACTGCCATTTTCGCGAATACGTCTTATTAACGATGAAGCACGAAACATCACACTTCTACACAATCACGGAAACTACACAACACACTTTCCAAATTCGTGACAAACAAAATTTAAGGGACATTCGTCGATATAGGCCCGTACCAAAAAAAAACTTTTGAAAAACCACACTTACATTAAATTGCACTGAAAACGAGAAAATAATTTTCTTCCTGGTTCTCCACAAAATACCGAATCCAGGTGAATGATTAGTAATATTTTTCCCCAAAATTTTCAGCGATTAGTTAAAATTCAATTGCAAAATCTGACGCATACAACAACAACACGGCAAGTTAATATAAGCGTGGTAAAATACTAATGTCAAGTATTATTTGTATGTACTTACAAATTTTTCAGAATCCTCTGTTCCTCCGTCGGATCTACTGGACACTGCCATTTTCGCGAATACGTCTTATTAACGATGAAGCACGAAACATCACACTTCTACGCAATCACGAAAACGACACAACACACTTGCCAAATTCGTGACAAACAAAATTTAAGGGACATTCGTCGATATAGGCCCGTACCAAAAAAAACTTTTGAAAAACCACACTTACATTAAATTGCACTGAAAACGAGAAAATAATTTTATTCCTGGTTCTCCGCAAAATACCGAATCCAGGTGAATGATTAGTAATATTTTTCCCCAAAATTTTAAGCGATTAGTTAAAACTCAATTGCAAAATTTGACGCATACAACAACAACACGGCAAGTTAATACAAGCGTGGCAAAATACTAACGTCAAGTATTATTTGTATGTACTTACAAATTTTTCAGAATCCTCTGTTCCTCCGTCGGATCTAGTGGACACTGCCATTTTCGCGAATACGTCTTATTAACGATGAAGCACGAAACATCACACTTCTACACAATCACGGAAACTACACAACACACTTGCCAAATTCGTGACAGCGAACGGGAAGAAGTTACTCCGACCACGGTCAAAATAGTTGTCACTTCGGTTTTTCATGAAGGGTTAAGGATGGATTTAGGCGGGGAAATGTTGCATTTGTAAATTGGACAGGGGTGTGTGAAGGAAGGACCTTAGGTTGAGAAGTGGGGAAACTGTCAAAGAAATTCCTTTTGGCATTGTTTACGGTCATCAATGACGTGATTTATGAGGGTAGTCCGCTCGTCGCGTCGCTTCGATGGGTGCGTCGCACGTGTTGTCCATCTGTCGGGGTTGAAGTTGTCGGAGCGCGGTGGTTGTAAAATAATCGGTCGGTTCGGAACCGATTCGCATGCGTTTTTTGCTTGCTATAACGTCCTTTACAGGTGACAACCGCAGTACTATTTTGATCGTGGTCGGGGTAACTTCTTCCCGTTCGCTGTCACGATTTCGGAAAGTGTGTTGTGTAGTATTTAGTGATTGTGTACAAGTATAGTGTTTTGTGCTTCGTTGTTAAGAAGACGTATTCGCGAAAATGACAGTGTCCGCTTGATCCGACGGAGGAACAGAAGACTCTGAAAAATTTGTAAGTACCTACAGTGGGTGTACAAAGTATTCGTACACCTTTGAAAAACTAATAGCTTTTTTATAATTGTACCAAACGACCTGATTTTTTAGAATCAATTGGAAGCATTGGTTTACGAAATGATGTGCAAAAAAGATTTTTCAGAAATTATAATTTACAAGGTTACATGCAAAAATAAAGAAGGGACTTTTTAAAACTTTTTTATTAGAGCCCCATTAAAGAAAATGTAAAATATATGTTTTGTAGATCTATAGTAGTTACACACATGCTGAAAATTTCATCAAAATCGATTATCACACACACGAGCTACAAGCGATTAAAAATGGTGAAAATCGTAGTTTTACACGACTTTTGATCAATTTCTGCTTCAAATCCACAAAATCGTACATCTTT
This sequence comes from Lasioglossum baleicum, assembly GCF_051020765.1. Classification (NCBI taxonomy): domain Eukaryota; kingdom Metazoa; phylum Arthropoda; class Insecta; order Hymenoptera; family Halictidae; genus Lasioglossum; species Lasioglossum baleicum. The sequence continues at coordinate 4,363,492 of NC_134948.1, read as the reverse complement.
CGATGCGTGTCGTTTTTTCCTGCGTCAACCGATTTCGATGAAATTTTCAGCATGTGTATAACTAACATAGATCTACAAAACGTATATTTTACATTTTCATTAAGAGCCCAAATAAAAAAGCTTTAAAAAATGCCTTTTTTATTTTTGCCTGTAACGTTGTAAATTATAATTTTTGGAAAATCTTTTTTGCGTATCACTTCGTAAACCAATGCTTCTAATTGATTATAAAAAATCAGGATGTTCGGTACAATTATAAAAAAGTTATTAGTTTTTAAAAGGTGTACGAATACTTTGTACACCCACTGTATACTTGACATTGGTATTTTACCACGCTTATATTAACTTGCCGTGTTGTTGTTGCATGCGTAAAATCTCGTAATCGAATTTTAAACCTCTTCCCATAGACCTAACGTCATGATTTTATTTAAATTTATATTAAATTTTTCTATCTGTTCCGACACCGATTTCATAACAGAAGAAATTTTGAACTAATCGCTTAAAATTTTGGGGAAAAATATTACTAAAAATTCAACTGGATTCGGTATTTTGTGGAGAACCAGGAAACAAAGTATTTTCTCCTTTTTAGTGCATTTTAATATAAGCGCGGTCTTTAAAAAGTTTTGTTTTGTACGAGCCTATCGAATGTCCCTTTAAATTTCGTTTGTTCGAGGCAGGAAGTTTTACAGAAACTTTAACAGCTTATATCTCAATAACTATATGTTTGCGACATGTGGCTCCTTTCAAACTTTTTCTCTTCTCGACGAGTAGGAGGTATTGATGTAAAAACAAGCTTGAACAACTATTTTGCGGCAAGTTTCTCTTACAAACGTCTACCGATCACGAGTTGTAGATTCACCCCTAGAACGGATGACCATTACTTTTTATACACCCTGTACTATATTTGATCTTCCTAATATTCGCTTGTAATTAATTTCCCACTGAATGTTTTGAATTTCTTTCTCAAAAAGTGATTTATTTGGACATTTTGACATAGTATGAACATAGTTTTAAATCGATATGAAGCAGTGACTTTTTCGATTTTCGTCCATGGTCCGCGACACTGTGCGACGTACTCAAACACATCAATACCTCTGGGACACGTTTTCAACGAATGCTTCCCGATACCTTACAAAGCGTAAAAATAATTACCGTTATTGTTGAGCCGGTTTGAGAACGCTCGCAGTGGTTTGAACGAGTTTGTCCGATCGGAAAGCAACAGGGAAACTCGATATTCGGCGGGGGCGTGGTGGGCCTTGCACGGGGGATACGGCCTCGATAATTATTGGAACCCGATCCCCGTTGACAATCGAGGAGAAAGTGTCTCGCGAGAGATCGGCCGGACAAAAGATCGATGAATAATTCACCGCAGCGATTTTTTCATTGAATGAAGGAGTGCCGTCGGATCTCGATATTCCGCGTGCAGCCTTAAACGAATCCGGTCGCGCAACGCGGTCGCGAGGACGCTTCTTCCCGGAGTAGAGTTCGCATCGTTTATTTAAGGGAAGAAGAGAAGTTCGATGCAACGCTCGTAACAGCCCGATCCAACGATAACCGTGGCGACTCTAAAAATAAAGGCGATCCTCTCTCATAATTGATCCCGGTACAAATCACACTTGCACCGTGTCGGTTGTCGACCCCAGGCGAGATATAGTTTGAGGGACTTTCGGGAGACACGACGTTTGCCTTCTATTCTCAACATCGGTACTTTCTTTGTTTGGTGTAAACGCGCCGGTAGAAGGGCTCTGTTTCTAGTCTAAATTGAAACTCCAATTACGCTCGCCTGGAAATACTCTCGATGGATACTAGATAGAAGAAGTTTCGATCGTTTGTCGTTCGCTTCGACGATTGAGCCGTTTATACACGGGAAACCGGGTCGGTCGGATATCTATTGTTGGATTTCCGTGCACAGGATATTTTCGATTTCCCGTCTTTTTTAAATATCGTTGTTTTACAATTTCGAAAAATTCTTAAACCATAATATCCTTTTGCGTCGTGTTTCTACTTGCGTGTAACCCGGTCCATGACCGTGGAATTTATTATTCGTCGAGGGTCCAGCCATCTTGGAGTCATCGACAGATGGCGACGATGACGCCGGTCATCGGTTCGGCGCGGGCCAAAAGCGATCACCGATAACCGGCGCGACCGGGTCCGACCTCTTGCCGCCCTCGAGTGTCGTAAATAACGTCCAGGTAAAACGAATCGTCGATAAATAAATGCCGCGGAGCCGCGGATACGTGTCACACGTGGGCGGACAGCAGCCGGACCGCCGTTCGGATCGTTATTTCATACACGGGGGGTCACGCTATCGTTCGTCCAACGAGCCAGAAACCCTTCCTCCCCGCCCCCGCGGACACCAACGTTTGTTAACTGACGCGTGTGCGGTTTGCTCTCCCTCCTAGACGCAATTAGAATTCGCCAGAGCGCTCCATTTCCGGTCGTCCCCGGCCGTCCACGCTTCTTTTATTTCGCGAGAGGCACGATATCCCTTTATCTGGTCATGGTCTCCGACCTCGACGACGATGCCAGTTCACACCGAAGCGTCGAATTATGCTGCGTTCGCGCTACACGCGCCCCTCGAATCCACCGTGTAAGATGGAATTGATCCTTAGTTAAAGTAGCGTGGGTTCACTGTCAGTGTCCAGCGCTTTACCTTTCAGTCGAGTATATTATGTACGAAATGGCGAGAGAATACGAATTTTGTATTTTACAATATCACGCAAGTTACTCTGGATTTTATGCAATCTGATACTTGATTCATTGAAAGTCGTTCCAGTTGGAGCCCGAGGGGTTTTATTTTTAGGTTGTCGAACAACAGGCGCCGGGAAAGAGCTGAAGTGTGCGGGTCTTTAGGCGATTTAGCGCGGTGCCTAAGAGGGCTAAGCGCAGAATGGTCCCGTTGTGCTCCGGGATGAGTCGCGAGCTTGTAGGAATGCGGATTATGTCGCGTGAGGATCGCGCGATAACGCGGCAACCGACTATCAAGTATGCGCGCACCGCTGCCCCTCTGTAGGGCTTGTAGGCTCGCGCGGTGTCTGGTTTCGAAACACGTTGAAGCCTTCAGCTCGGCTGTTTCTCGCTCGAATCGACTAATATTTTGCAGTTCGCTTCTCCATCACCTGGCAGAGGTTACAGATCGCTTGCCAAGAAAATTCGAAACAATTATTTAATTATTCAGCTTGGAGAACTGTCCCCTATAGTTGTGCAGCTTCATTCTACATCTTGGCTGTTAACCCCTTATAGTAGAAAATGGCGATAGTTATGAAAATCTTGAACAGGCTACCAAAAGATGTTTTTCGTTCGAAAATAAAATAATAAATGTATTATAGACGGATGTAAAAATAATGTGCTGAGCTGTAAAGTCGACTTGGATGATATTATTCGCACCAGTAGATAGGATCGCGGGTTTCTCGCGCGTTGTCTGGTTTCGAAACACGTTGAAGCCTTCAGCTCGGCTGTTTCTCGCTCGAATCGACTAATATTTTGCAGTTCGCTTCTCCATCACCTGGCAGAGGTTACAGATCGCTTGCCAAGAAAATTCGAAACAATTATTTAATTATTCAGCTTGGAGAACTGTCCCCTATAGTTGTGCAGCTTCATTCTACATCTTGGCTGTTAACCCCTTATAGTAGAACATGGCGATAGTTATGAAAATCTTGAACAGGCTACGAAAAGATGTTTTTCGTTCGAAAATAAAATAATAAATGTATTATAGACGGATGTAAAAATAATGTGCTGAGCTGTAAAGTCGACTTGGATGATATTATTCGCACCAGTAGATAGGATCGCGGGTTTCTCGCGCGTTGTCTGGTTTCGAAACACGTTGAAGCCTTCAGCTCGGCTGTTTCTCGCTCGAATCGACTAATATTTTGCAGTTCAACTTCTCCATCACCTGGCAGAGGTTACAGATCGCTTGCCAAGAAAATTCGAAACAATTATTTAATTATTCAGCTTGGAGAACTGTCCCCTATAGTTGTGCAGCTTCATTCTACATCTTGGCTGTTAACCCCTTATAGTAGAAAATGGCGATAGTTATGAAAATCTTGAACAGGCTACCAAAAGATGTTTTTCGTTCGAAAATAAAATAATAAATGTATTATAGACGGATGTAAAAATAATGTGCTGAGCTGTAAAGTCGACTTGGATGATATTATTCGCACCAGTAGATAGGATCGCGGGTTTCTCGCGCGTTGTCTGGTTTCGAAACACGTTGAAGCCTTCAGCTCGGCTGTTTCTCGCTCGAATCGACTAATATTTTGCAGTTCGCTTCTCCATCACCTGGCAGAGGTTACAGATCGCTTGCCAAGAAAATTCGAAACAATTATTTAATTATTCAGCTTGGAGAACTGTCCCCTATAGTTGTGCAGCTTCATTCTACATCTTGGCTGTTAACCCCTTATAGTAGAACATGGCGATAGTTATGAAAATCTTGAACAGGCTACCAAAAGATGTTTTTCGTTCGAAAATAAAATAATAAATGTATTATAGATGGATGTTAAAATAATGTGCCGAGCTGTAAAGTCGACTTGGATGATATTATTCGCACCAGTAGATAGGATCGCGGGTTTCTCGCGCATTGTCTGGTTTCGAAACACGTTGAAGCCTTCAGCTCGGCTGTTTCTCGCTCGAATCGACTAATATTTTGCAGTTCGCTTCTCCATCACCTGGCAGAGGTTACAGATCGCTTGCCAAGAAAATTCGAAACAATTATTTAATTATTCAGCTTGGAGAACTGTCCCCTATAGTTGTGCAGCTTCATTCTACATCTTGGCTGTTAACCCCTTATAGTAGAAAATGGCGATAGTTATGAAAATCTTGAACAGGCTACCAAAAGATGTTTTTCGTTCGAAAATAAAATAATAAATGTATTATAGACGGATGTAAAAATAATGTGCTGAGCTGTAAAGTCGACTTGGATGATATTATTCGCACCAGTAGATAGGATCGCGGGTTTCTCGCGCGTTGTCTGGTTTCAAAACACGTTGAAGCCTTCAGCTCGGCTGTTTCTCGCTTGAATCGACTAATATTTTGCAGTTCGCTTCTCCATCGCCTGGCAGAGGTTACAGATCGCTTGCCAAGAAAATTCGAAACAATTATTTAATTATTCAGCTTGGAGAACTGTCCCCTATAGTTGTGCAGCTTCATTCTACATCTTGGCTGTTAACCCCTTATAGTAGAACATGGCGATAGTTATGAAAATCTTGAACAGGCTACCAAAAGATGTTTTTCGTTCGAAAATAAAATAATAAATGTATTATAGATGGATGTTAAAATAATGTGCCGAGCTGTAAAGTCGACTTGGATGATATTATTCGCACCAGTAGATAGGATCGCGGGTTTCTCGCGCATTGTCTGGTTTCGAAACACGTTGAAGCCTTCAGCTCGGCTGTTTCTCGCTCGAATCGACTAATATTTTGCAGTTCGCTTCTCCATCACCTGGCAGAGGTTACAGATCGCTTGCCAAGAAAATTCGAAACAATTATTTAATTATTCGCCTTGGAGAACTGTCCCCTATAGTTGTGCAGCTTCATTCTACAACTTGGCTGTTAACCCCTTATAGTAGAAAATGGCGATAGTTATGAAAATCTTGAACAGGCTACCAAAAGATGTTTTTCGTTCGAAAATAAAATAATAAATGTATTATAGATGGATGTTAAAATAATGTGCTGAGCTGTAAAGTCGACTTGGATGATATTATTCGCACCAGTAGATAGGATCGCGGGTTTCTCGCGCGTTCAAGAGGTCCGTACGATCCGGCGCGTCGGATTTCAAGAGATAGATGCGGATCTGGTTGTGGAAACGAGAACCGCGGCTCGTGATAAGCCGTTTAATCGTGTTTATCGCGAGCAGACTGTCGCCGATTGCTCGGTGCATCGTTGCTGGCCGTTCCCTGCCCTACACATTGCGTGAAATTTCTGGTCTCTGCGCTACTTCTTGAAAACTTTAAATCTCCGTCCTCGTAAACTATCTGATTTATAAGATTCTGCAACTTTGAACGCAATCGTTATCTCTGCACTCTGAAATTTAGATATTGATATCTCCGTTAGTTTTGTCACAGAAAACTCAAATTTCCTATTTCGAGCATCGATTTCAGATTGATTGCGATGAACTGCCGAGCTTCGAGGATGGATCGCGAAGACCCGTCGACCGTAATTGGCCCCATTAGATAATTACCACGGCCAAGTTCGGGTAAAACCGAGTGCTCTGTTTTGCGTTACGTTCTCACCGCGGGACGCTGTTATTGTAATTAATTCGGTTGCGTGGGACTCTCGAAAACGCTCTGATTGAAACGCCTCGAGAGAAAGAGAGAGAGAGAACCGGAACGTCGAGCGTTAAGTGTTATTAACCGCGGGAGAGTTAAAAGTTGAACGGGATCGCGGATTTTACGGGGAGCGCGGCGCGCAAAGATTGTCGAATCGACGGTGACGTGACCGGCAAATCGATGAACAAATCGTCGAGGACCGGTCCTGTACACAATGAACCCCGTGCACCGGGTCCCGCAATCGATAACTCGTTTACAATTAATTTACCTGGAATGACGAATACTTTTCCGCGAGCCGCGCCGCTCGCTTTGAACCCGCCTCGCTTCTCCGTGTTTAAGTCTCCGCAGCGGTTCTCAAACTGACCCTCGATCCCCCTCATCGCCCTCGGAATAAAATACTTCTAAGACATTAAAAGCTGATTTGATTGTGAAAAGGAATTCTTTTAGAAATATTTTCATCAGCCAGTGGTTCTCAACTAAATCGTGTTGTAAATATTCGAGACACGTCCCAGATATTCCAATTTCATTTTCCCTCCGGAATCCCGGAGGATAAAAGCCGCAGTTTCTAAAAATTGACATTATCCGTCCGCGCGGTTCCGACGCTTCATCAGCTATATTCCGGGGAAAAAATTCATTCTGGTATTTCCGTGCACGGTATTTAATCAGCCATTAAAAAGAGAGGTGGAAAAAAAGGAGGCGAGGATCTTCGAAAAAGTGGACCGGTTCCCTTCGGTGCGGCAATTCAATTTGGACAATTATCGCGTGGCGGTTCCCCCCCCTCTCCTCGTCCCGGCGGCGACCGCGGAATTATTTTTTCCGCGGCGTCTGTGCGGCACGTTCGCGCGGCCGCGACAGGACGTCATTAATTATAACGTTTAAATTGCAAATCGGCCACTAAAATATGTCGAATCCCTGGACGGTCACGGAGCACGCGAGCGCGAGCAATTTTACATCCCTCGAAACACGATGTATGACGGGAATATATTTTATACGCGTATATCTGGGATCCGCGCGCTCGTTACCGCTCGGCTCGCGCTCGTCCCGCTTATCGACCGGGGATTTTTCATGCAAATCGGCCCCGCGGTCCCGGAATCGATGGTAATTTTTCGGGGGGAGGGGAGGGGGGGGGAACGGGCCACGATTATCTGCACGTCCCTGGCGGATTCGACACCGCGCGTTTTGCGCTTCTAAAGACAACGGGGGCGAGCGCCGCGTGTTGTTATTATCGGCAGGGAGAGAGAGAGCGCGCGCGCGCGGCAAATTAGTTCGTTAAACGATTTTTAAATGTCCCGTCGGAAAAAGACGCGGCCTCGACGCTTCTTTCGGCTCGCCGTTCGCCCGCCGGAAAGGAAATCACGCCCTTTTTGTTTCCGTGTCTCATTAGGACGGCCGAGCCCCGAACTCGTTATCCCCTAAATCACGCGAGTGCTCTCTCGCGAGGCTTGCTTTTTCCCCCGACGCTCGCCTTTTTGCCTCCCAGGGGTTGCTTTGAATATCGGCGCGGCTTTTCTAAGCGGCCGATTAGCGTCTCGCGACGAGCGACTGCACGATACACGCCCGTGGCCTAGTAATTCTCCGCGGAAGAAGGAACTGTCTCCGTGGAAGCGACGCGGTGACTCCGGTCGCACACGGCGACGCACTGTGGGCCAAACCGACGAAATCTGTGTCAAAATCAAAGAACTTTCGATAGAAATGAGATAGAGCGATGAAATTTATTTAAAATAAAAGCTGAAACTTTGCCGAATATGGGATAATTATGGAGATTATGGTACGAACGTTTTTTAACGTTGAGAAAATTCGTTGAACTTGCACAATTTCGAGAAAATTGTGGTTTTTCCAATATCCAAATCTGGTCTCAAAATTTTTCTACGATCTCAAGATATTGCGAAATCGATTTCTCGAAATTCTTTCATGTTTCACGAATTTTCTCAAGGTTAAAAAACGTTCGCACCATAATCTCCCTATTTCTCCCATATCCTGCAAAGTTTCTGCTTTTATTTGAAACAAATTTCATCGCTCTATCTCATTTCTATCGAAAGTTCTTTGATTTTGACACAGATTTCGTCGGTTTAGCCCAAAGATCAGGTATTCGACCAAAGATCGATCACCCGGCGAAATAATCTCCACCTGGAGATTCAAATTGCATTAAAAAAAAAAAAGATGGGTCACCTCGCGCAGGTAACCTCGTTTCCTGCCGAACTGAGAGATTTTCCTCTAATTTTCCGAATACACGTTGGATCAGGATCGGTAAATGGCGCGTGGAAAAAGCATCCAAAATTTCTTTCTCGGGGAAACAATATTTCACCGGGACTAGGTAGAATTGTTCCGCGGAAATTAACCGGAGCAACAGTTGAAGGACTTCGCGCACAACGTATAATATTTACATGTGCCGGTACGTGTGCGTGTCTGGCCTCTGTGAAAACCTCTAAAAAGACCACCGGAAAATCATCCAACAACGTACTACAAAGTGTGTGTGTTCTCCTCTCTCTGAAATGTGTGGACCGAGAGAGGGAATTTCCCGGGGAAATGAAGACAGGAAAAGGAAAAGGAAAAGGGAAGGGATGGGAGCGGGGGCTGTTCAACGATGCGTCTCCTCAGACCGCTTCCGCGCGAAAACATATACATCTGGGGGATGGGGGGAGAAAAACGGGGCTCGATATAAAAGCTGGGCGATATTAGCATGACAGGCAAACCGGCAGCATCAAATTGCTGGACCTAAAAGCAGCAGCCCCTCTGCTAAATCGTCCGTGTGCTTCTAATGGACTGCCAACGGGGGAGATTTAGTCCTGCGGCGAAGTTATCCTTCGAGACACGCGTACTTCCGACTTATACCGGAAACCTCGAGCAACAAACCGCGTGATACTCTATCCGAAGGTCAGAGGGAACTAAAAGAAAACAGTCGAACGGTGTACAAGCACTCGAAAAACACAACACGCGGAATAATCTTCTACGGAGACTAGAAATTCTCTTGAAAATTCTCTGATTCCGCGGCGAAATTAATCCAGGATGTTCCGCGCACTCTGTTTGGTCAAAAGGGATGCAGCCCGCTCCCGCGGGACTCCCGCGATGCTAACGTCCTCGTTACGTCAGCCGAAAAACCGCGGGAGGCTCGACGGAAAATAAAGCCGGAGAATAATTCGTCTCACCGATCCGTCAAACGCGTCACGTCCAAAAAGTAGATTAAGGACACGAAGTGCACTCCGTAGAAGAGAGAAGAGGAGACATTACCGGTGTCTAAGGGCGTGTTTCAAGGACAGAAAATGGCGAGGCGTTAAGCAACCGCGAGCGCGCGGCAAACTTTCGCGTCAAAGTGGTTACACGGGGAACAGCAATTTCCGGAACTTGTGTCGGGCCTTAAATAGTTATGATCGAGGGATGGTGCATCGTCGAGAGGGCGGGTGGGGGGAGGGGGAGGCCGCCGCGCGAGGTTGATAAGAGAATCGCGGGGTGTAAAAAGCGCGTCGTAAAGGGCTGGCTTTCTCCGTGCATCTTGACGCCGTAAAAAAGGAGGAACGAACCGTGGGGAAACTTTTCCATCCGCCTGGCCGCTCTCGCGACGCGCTTTGCACCCTCAATAATTCACTCTCGCGCGAGCCTCGTCTCCTCGCCCCCGAACCACCCCCAATAAAAATGTTAATGCCGAATTTCGATGCGACTCGATTATCCAGAATTTCGAGCAGCCAGATGGGCACCCTAAAGGTACCGGATACCCTAAAAGGGGTGACTTTTGTGGCTCGACCTCTTCAGGTTCCCAGGCGATGAAATTAACGTTCATTACCGACCTAGTAGAATCAAGTGGATGAAGTGAACGACGAATAGTTTTAAGGGACAATTTTATTCGTTGAATACCACTCGCGTTTCGCTAATAATGCGCCAGGGTTGGAACAAACCGGGAATCAAGTGTGCTTTGACACCGGAGACTGATACCGGGCTCGTTGCTGATCAAAGTCACCCCATACCGCAACTGGAATCCAGCTTAACCCTTGGCCCGCCGCTTAAGGGGGTTAGGGGTGGGTTCTCGCCTCCCTGCTGGCCGCGCGCCACTATCAACTTCGCAAAATGCAGCGAGCTGTTCGAGTGTGTCTTCGGTAACCACTCGGGAATTAGGATTCCATTGTAAACCACCCCTAGAAAGCGAAACCGAGAACCCACGAGCGTCTGGGGTCTTGCAGCAACACTTGCAAGTGGAAAAAGTTTCATTCTAATTTTATATTGTACGCGTGTACAAACATCCATTACCAGACAGCGGATTTTTTATGCATTTATAAAATAGCTGTTTAACCCTTTGGAGTCGATTGAGATATATGTGTTGCACCCATGTATTACGTGCGCCTAATGGGACAAATAGATCCCGTTTTCCATTATACACGAATATACCAGTCTTCGAATGCACTAAAATAAATCAGACTCCAAAGGGTGAAGTATTAGGGTAAAGTGGCCAAATATGGTATAGTCGCCTATTATGGCACTACCTCATATCTGGTAAAGGAGAAGTCGCACTGTAGTGACAAAATCCTCAAACAATAGTTTACCATGTTTACTGAACAGTGCAATCGCACCATTCTATAGATTTTAGTATCGATCCTCCGCCAGTTGTCTCCACGTGTTGAATATTTTTGTGTGGTTAGATTTTCTATTGTATCTTTGTCGAGGAAGGTAAGCGATTTTGAAATGTGTGAACATATCTGTAGTTTCAGTTTATTTATATTAATGTCTGTCAGCTGTTGGTTCGGGCTGAAATTCATTTTCTCTTTGTCAGTGGCAAGTATTATCAGTCCACGTGGAGTTCCCAATATGGCACTACCAATGGTTCCCTAATATGGGTATAGCTATTGACATTCTTGATGTGGGTGCCGAATATGGCACTAGGTGTCATATTAGGGACCCAAGGTGTACCATATTAAGAACACATCACCAAAAAAGATATTTTTCCCAAGCTGTATTAATTTTTTAGCAAACTTGACCCCTGAATCTTATAGGGAGGAAATGCATCTGCAACTGGCAATTTTTTTTTGGACGAAAAAGAGCATTCTAAAATAATCAAAAAATGACATCAACAAAAAGTGGTTCATATATTTGGGCACTTTACCCTACATGTAAATTGTCGAACGGGCTGTCCTTTAACGATTTCGCTTTTCCGCGATGTTTCATGAGGATGCGTGAGAGGTATCGCCAGCGGGTAAAGAGGTCTTGAATTTGTTTTTGGTGGTATTCTGGGAAAACGGTTTTGGGCGCGCGCGCGCGCGTCGACACGATACGGCCGCCGCTTAGCGCGTCATTGTAACGTAATCCAAAGCGCGGCAAACGGGTTGTCTCGAATGAACATGACATAATTGTGAAAACGAACCGGGGGCTAGGGCCGGCGCCGATCCAATTGCTGAAACAACACTGCGGCCGACGGATTCGTATCGTCGGTCGAGTGGAAACGGACGCGGAGAGTCCGTTGAAACTGAGCCGGTGTTTATGCGGAACGCAACGCGAAAACGTTTTTTACAGCAGTCTCGAGTGTCGATCGACAAATCGCAGCCCCGGCAACCCGGCGCACAGTTGTCGAACTGCAAAAACAACTGTGTCTTCTCCCTGTACCCCCCCCCCCCCCTCTCGTTCAACACAGTCTCCCGCAGGCTCGACATTTTGTATTCCACTGGGAAGCACAGAACAAAAAAGAAAAGAAACAATTTAACGTAATTTAATTCTCTTACGAGGAAAACGCTTTAATATGGGGGATGGAAGATACTATTTTTCATTTATTTCTGTATGGGACTCTTTTAATATTTCTACTTTCGTGTTCGTGAGTGGAAAATGCTTACGATTTTAATTCCATTACATTTCGATGTAATTCATTTGTGGAACGAAAACGTTTTACGTTGTAGGGGGTGAGAAGTACTGTCAAGAATTTCATTTTGCTACATTGCAATCTCAGTCGAATTTATATATGTACACACGAATTTAGCGGGCGAGAAACTTGGAGAAGAGGAATTGTTTTTATCGCAAGGGATGTTACCAGAAATTGTTTTTACATATGGTTTATGTTTATCAGCGGGAGAAAGGACTGTGTTAATATCGCAGGCTTTTGTCTTTGATCGTCTGGCGTCTTTGAAAGTCGATCACACGTCTCGCAGCCGATCTGGCGAGATTATATTAAAGGTCCGACATTATTGGATCCAAGGTGGATCGTCTGTAGTGCGTTTGAGACACGAGAGTGATCCGGGCACTTTGTAAACCAACGACAGAATCCTCCTTCGACTGCTCGTACGAGCTTCTCGAAATTCCTCGAGTCGTTCGCCAACAATTTTATTATTCACCGAGAATTTGACTCCGCAATAACGAGCGTGTTCTTTTTGTGCAGCTTGCAGTCCGTCACAGTTCAAATGCAGAAATGGCCAGTGCATCGACTACGAGAAACACTGCAACGGTGTCAAGGATTGTCACGATGAGTCCGACGAGCGTAATTGCCGTGAGTAGATCGTCGAAAAAGCCGTTGCTTATCGTTACCGTCGCCGTAAACGAGAGGCTTCGTCTTCTAAATGTTTTTTCCTTTTCATTCCTTGTTTTCTTTTTCTTTTTTTTTGGTTGTTGGTGATCTTGAGATCAACGTCGAATATGTGCATGCATCTAGTGAGGATCGTATGTTTCGCCGGGAAAGCGTCAGCTGTCCCACCATTTTAAAAATTAACCCTCGCGGAAAGGATCGACGCGTCTCACTTTTTGTAAATAATTCCGCCCGCCACGTCCCGCTACCAAACTTATCCCCGAGCTTCTTGAACTACGCGGGCCGCAACCCCGACCACCTTAACCCACCATTCAGCGATGACTCTAACCTGCGATCAAGTGTGAACAAATCCTAACTCGTGTAACACATCAAATCATATTGGAATTGTAGCTTTCGCCTGTGGGAACAGGTTGGAACATTTTTTGATCATCTAACTTGAAGTCATCTAGCAATGGGTTTGACCTGCGATCGAGTGTGAACAAATTCTAACTCGTGTAACACATCAAATCATATTGGAATTGTAGCTTTCGCCTGTGGGAACAGGTTGGAACATTTTTTGATCATCTAACTTGAAGTCATCTAACAATGGGTTTAACCTGCGATCGAGTGTGAACAAATTCTAACTCGTGTAATACATCAAATCATATTGGAATCGTATCTTTCGCCTGTGTGAACAGGTTGGAACATTTTTTGATCATCTAACTTGAAGTCATCTAGAAATGGGTTTAACCTGCGATCGAGTGTGAACAAATCCAAACTCGTGTAATACATCAAATCATATTGGAATTGTAGCTTTCGCCTGTGTGAACAGGTTGGAACATTTTTTTATCATCTAACTTGAAGTCATCTAGAAATGGGTTTAACCTGCGATCGAGTGTGAACAAATTCTAACTCGTGTAACATATCAAATCATATTGGAATCGTATCTTTCGCCTGTGTGAACAGGTTGGAACATTTTTTGATCATCTAACTTGAAGTCATCTAGAAATGGGTTTAACCTGCGATCGAGTGTGAACAAATCCTAACTCGTGTAACACATCAAATCATATTGGAATCGTATCGTTCGCCTGTGTGAACAGGTTGGAACATTTTTTGATCATCTAACTTGAAGTCATCTAGAAATGGGTTTAACCTGCGATCGAGTGTGATCAAATCCTAACTCGTGTAACATATCAAATCATATTGGAATCGTATCTTTCGCCTGTGTGAACAGGTTGGAACATTTTTTTGATCATCTAACTTGAAGTCATCTAGAAATGGGTTTAACCTGCGATCGAGTGTGAACAAATCCTAACTCGTGTAACACATCAAATCATATTGGAATTGTAGCTTTCGCCTGTGGGAACAGGTTGGAACATTTTTTGATCATCTAATTGGAAGTCATCTAGCAATGGGTTTGACCTGCGATCGAGTGTGAACAAATCCTAACCCGTGTAATACATCAAATCATATTGGAATTGTAGCTTTCGCCTGTGGGAACAGGTTGGAACATTTTTTGATCATCTAACTTGAAGTCATCTAGCAATGGGTTTGACCCGCGATCGAGTGTGAACAAATCCTAACCCGTGTAACACATCAAATTATAGTCGCAATTCTAAAATTCGCCCGTGGAATCAATGGTTCTGGCTTTAAAATGGTATGAAGCACCCTGTACAAGGGGAGTCTACAATTCTTTGTCACCCTGTACAATCTAATGCTCAATTTGTCGGATGATTTGCGAAGAGGCTATCGACACGGTCGTTTATTTCTTTTTTTTCGATCGAACGCGACACAAAGGGGTGAGAAATAATTCCACCGCTAAAGAATTCGAAATGGTTGATCGCGGGGGTGGGTCTGCGGGGATGACAGCGTATCATCAGGCTATCGGACGGAACGGATCGCGACGATGTTAGGAACGGGCTCAATAGTTCTAATAGCTGTGACAATAACAATAGCGTGCGGGTTGGCCTCGCGTTTCCAGGCCGTTGCACTTGTCAACCCCTCGCACCCCCGTTGCGTCGTCCCCTCAACCCCTATCATTTCTATCCGGCGCGGTGTTTCGTGGGGACACTTTTATTGTCGCGAGCCACCGTTGGAGAAGGTCAATTTTCAGACACCAAATAAAAAGGGGAAAAATACCCAGACAGAATTCCAGAAATCTTTCTCACCCCCTTCCGGAAGGCAGACAATGAATTTAGAATCACCCAAACCAACTGGAACGTCGCGATGCGTCATAGAAAAAATTTATTCAGTGAAACTAATTAATATTCTTACGCTCTGGAAAAAACGATAACTTTTTTAGTACTGTACTATACGATTTGAAATTTTTTGGGAAGCTAGAGCAATTAGTTTACTACAGGATGTGAAAAGATATTTTTTCAAAAATTGCAATTGATCGGGATCGTAGAAAAAAAATAATAAAAGTTGCATTTTACAACTTTTTAATGCGTGGGCCTATATTGAAAATTTTAAAAATAAAGTTTTGTAGATAAACTAATTGTTCTAGCTTCTATAAAGAATCCAAGTTGTATGGTCCAATATTAAAAAAGTTGTCGTCTTTTTTAGAGCGTCCGAATATTAATCCGTTTCACTGTACACATAAGCTTGAGATCATAAATCAGTGACCCTCTTCATTAATACAAACAAAAATAATATACCTGTATATATATATAATGTGACAGAAATACCTAATGAATTTTTCGACTCAAAATAATTCTCAACTCAAAATGAGTTAAAAAAGATTTATATAGCTGTGGTTGAAAAATATGTTGTCGAAGGAGAAGAATGTAAAGCAGCGTTCACAGTACGAAATCGACGTACGGCTGCGACGAAGTTGCCGAGGAAAGCAATTTCCAGCGGGCGTTCATCCCCGTTGCATTTGTTTCTCCCTTTTTTTCTTTTTTAATTCGTCAACAAACTTCATTAGCGGTATTAATATCGACGCGCAGCGACGACGCGGACATCGCCGAATTTAGGGCCAGCCGTGCCGGTCGACGGACGAGATTTACTCGCGTTTATTAAGCCGCCCTAATAACCGGCTGCAATTTTAATCCGACGTTAATCTCCAGCGGCCCTTTCGCCGGCCTCAGCCGAGGAATTTCGTCGGTTTTCACCGGTTTAATCCAATACGCGGCCGGTAAGCCTCGTACCCATCACTCAAACCTTTCTTGGAATGCGTGGAAACAATTCCCCGTGAAAAGTACTATAAAAACCGTGAGGGTGAGTTTTTCTGTGCGGCCCTTCGATTTTGAGATAGTAGAAAGTTCATTGAACGCGAAGTAGAAATTGTTTTTTTTTATATAGAAGTAATTCGTGAAATTCTCCTTTTCGGAAATCTGTGTTTATGTCGGAGTTGGGCAGAACTTTAATCAACGATTTACGAATAAATTTCCACTTCAATTGCTGTTAACGATTACATTCTTTTCAATTCTAATCGGATAATTGATTACCGATTAACTGCTGAAATTTCGAAATGAAATACGGAATCAAAACTATATGAATAGTGAAAAAAAATGTAAACTGAGTTTAGGTGTACTGTCATTTGGTCGATGATACAAACTCTGTTTATGTGCTTTCATGTTTTTTTTTTCGATGATTCTTTTTTCAAGTTAGTTAACTAGAAAGGAACTAGAATCTTACTAGATTTTTGGTCGAAATACGGGTTTGCGCGGTTCGACTTTTTGTCCTTATTTGAGCAAATTTTGGGCTGGGTGCGGACTCATTCGAAAGAGGAAGGTTCACCTCATGGTGCTCTGGTCATCCCATCAGTCACAAAAGTCTATTGGAGACGGAAAATGCATTGAAATCTGCGGCTTTTTTTTCCTAGATTTTTACTCTACTTTGGGCCCTCATATTATTACATATAAACATATTCTCGTTAACCTCATGACCAGAGCACCATGCGGTGAACCTTTCTCTTTCGAGAAAGCCCTCACCCAGCCCAAAATTTGCTCGTACAAGGACATTAAGGGGGTAGTATAGGCTAGATTTGTAACTAGAAAATACCTAGAATCTTACTAGATTTTGGGTCGAAAATATGGGTTTGCGTCCAGACGTTGATTGACCTTATTAGAACAAATTGTGGGCTGTGTGAGGGCTCATTCGAAAGAGGAAGGTTAGACGCAGCGCGCTTTTCTCGCGAGGTTAACGAGATTATGTTAATAACTAATAATATGATGGCCCAAAGTAGAGAAAAAATCTAGGAAAAAATCCCGCAGATTTCAATGCATTTTCTGTCTCTAATAGACTTTTTTGACTTATGAGATGAGAAAAGCGCGCTGCGTTGAACCTTCCTCTTTCGAATGAGCCCTCACACAGCCCACAATTTGTTCTAATAGGGTCAATCAACGTCTGGGCGCAGATCCATGTTTCGACCCATTTTTCTAGTAAGATTCTAGTTATTTGCTAGATATTTGCTATTTACTAGAATCTTACTAGAAAAATGAGTCGAAACATGGATCTGCGCCCAGACGTTGATTGACCCTATTAGAACAAATTGTGGGCTGTGCGAGGGCTCATTCGAAAGAGGAAGGTTCAACGCAGCGCGCCTTTCTCATCTCATAAGTCAAAAAAGTCTATTAGAGACAGAAAATGCATTGAAATCTGCGGGATTTTTTCCTAGATTTTTTCTCTACTTTGGGCCATCATATTATTAGTTATTAACATAATCTCGTTAACCTCGTGAGAAAAGTGCGCTGCGTCTAACCTTCCTCTTTCGAATGAGCCCTCACACAGCCCACAATTTGTTCTAATAAGGTCAATCAACGTCTGGACGCAAACCCATATTTTCGACCCAAAATCTAGTAAGATTCTACACTGCGGTGCATAACTATAGCACCGTTTAAATTTTTACCCGTTTCAGAATTCAGACTGAAAGTGCGAAAAAATTAATTGTAAAAATCGGAAGGGTATGAAAAATATTGAAGTTTAAATTAATTTTAATTTAAATTCTCCTCTTGTACAAAACGATACAAACAATAGTATGAATTTCACTGTTGCGTAACAATAGCACCACATCAATAAAAACAATGATAAACGATTTTAATATCTTGTAGGACCACCTTTTTTTGAAATTAACTCGAAAACTCTATCTGGTACGCTATCAATAAGTTTCCGAAAAATGTCTCTGCTGATTTTTTTACTAATATCGATTATGGCGCTTTTTAATTCGGAAACGTTTCCGTATTGCCGATTTTCTGCATAAACGTTCCTAACAATTATGCCCCAGATATTTTCCATGGGATTTTGGTCGGGTGAACATGCTGGCCATTTAATATTGTTAATATCGTTTGCTTCGAACCATGCCATCACTTTTCGACTTGTGTGTATAGCCGCGTTATCTTGTTGAAACGTCCAATTTGTAGTACTATTTTCTTGTAGAAAGGGTAGCAAATTGTTTTCCAAGATACCAATATATTCATCACTATTCATTTTCTTCGATGGGAAAGCTAATTGTAACATGCCATCACTGTGAAAAGCCCCCCAAACCATAAGACTTCCTCCACCGAAATTTCTTTTCGTGAAATACCGTGGTTCCTTGCGGAGATCTCGCCAGTAGGAATTGTACCCATCAGGTCCATCAAGGTTGAATTTTTTTTCGTCCGAAAAGATAGTCTAATTGTCAATAAAAGAAATTACAATAAGCTGGGTTTAGAAGATTTTCAGAAATTAACTTACGTTATGCCAGTTCCGATGCATGTTTGCTCGAGCGTATTGAAGTCTTGCAATCTTATGGCGCGGTAGAAGTTTGGGTGCAGACTTTAATTTTTGTCTCACGATGTTTCCATTTGCTTGTAAAGCTCGATGTATAGTCCACCGTGAAACATCAAGATTAAGTTCTTTTTTAATTTGGTTACAACTTTTTAATGTGTTGCTGGCCGTTTTCACAATTATTCGTTCCGTACGTGGACTCAATTTCTTCTTTGGTCCACCCGTTTTATTCTTCCCATAGTTATCTTGGTCACGTAAAAAGTTTATAACAACTTTATGTGACCTTCCTAGCCTACGAGCAATTTCGCGCATGCTAAAATCTATTTCCTTCAGGGCTAAAATTTTACCCCTCTCTTCTTCCGTTAAATATGTACCACGCGGCATTTTCAAGATACAAATTTTTATATTTACTGTGGAAAATTCTTTTTTCAATTTCTATTTTCACGGATACTTCGTTATGATACTTTGTTTAGTGAAATTAGTAAATAACAACGACGGTGCTATAGTTACGCAACAGTTGAAAATCACATTTTCGATTATATCGTCTTGTATAAGAGGGCCATTTCAATATGATTTAGTCTACAGTCCATTTTTTTCATACTTTCACAATTTCTACAATAAATTTTTTTGCACTTTTCACTTAAAGTCTGAAACTGGTAAAAATTTAAACGGTGCTATAGTTATGCACCGCAGTGTAGGTATTTTCTAGTTACAAATCTAGCCTATACTACCCCCTTAAGCCATTTCGACCCATTTTTCTAGTAAGATTTCCTTAAGTGACGACGGCATCGGCTGCGTTCGGAACGCGCGCCCGGCCCGGGCTGTGATTGTCACGAGCGTGAACGTAAAACGACGTAACTTCATTGTAAAAATTAGTATAGTATAGCAACGTATGGCAAGCCAATTTTGGTACTACAATAAACTAGAGAATCTCTACTTTATAATAATGTAAAAATCATCGCGTGGGGCGACCTGGGGCATATACTAATTCATTAACGAGGAGGAGCAACATGGGCGTTTCTGTGGAAAAATATGTACCGTCTTTGACACTTAATTTACAAAAATAGAGGAACGTTATCGATAATTTGGAATTACTAAAGTGAAAATACATGTTTTGAGATGCTACATCCATCATACATAGGAAATTTAAATACTACTTAGTACATTTCAACATATTTCTAGCGGGTATGGCAATGTGCCCATTCATTTATAGGTTAGGCGTCTACCTTTTAGATGAAGTTTACACGCTCTGTAAACATGCAACAATGTTAATGTTGATAGTTAATTTTGCCCAGAAAAAAATGCCATTCGTCACACTGTGCGGCGCGCCAACTGTCGATTGGCCAACTGTGCCAACTCGCGTCTTAGTCGCGCTCTAATTGGTCCGTGTTTTTCGTTAATCACTTCTAAAATGTTGCTTCAAATGATCTGAGGACGCTCCCATTTCCAGCTGTTGAAGGAATTTCGGGACACCCTGTATATGAGATAGGATCATAATATAGGAGTTCAAGTAGAAGAGGTACACAGCACATTTTCCTAATCACTCCTAAAATGTTGCTTCAAATGATCTGAGGACGCTCCCATTTCCAGCTGTTGAAGGAATTTTGGGTCACCCTGTATACGAGATAGGATCATAATATAGGAGTTCAAGTAGAAGAGGTACACAGCACATTTTAAACTTTTTTATTCAAACAAAGATGATTTTTTATTCAAATATGATATAGGAGATCAAGTTCAAATATAGAACCCTAATTAAAATTTGTAATCGATTAATGCCCAACTCTGGTTTATGTGCGTTCCGAAGATTGTCACGTGGGTCTCACCATCCACCGCCTTTTCTTTCAGCGTGTTTTCGGCAATTGATGTTTGTACTTCGTAGAAACAATCGGCTGGGAGTTTGTGGGACTCAGAATAGCGATGCAGAAGGACGATCGAGATTCAGTCGATCGTGATCGAAAGGAATGGGCGAGGCGCGGGCCTTGAACCCGGTTGGACGCGTCGGAAAACAGGGGAATTCCTTCGAGGGTCCCGTTCCGCGAGGCTCGTCACGCCCCCCCCGGGCACGTTTGCCAATTTCGAGGTCGCGATCCTGGCGATTTATATTCGCCGATCGAGCGGAAAAAGGGGGCACGTCGGACGGAATCGCGTTAAATCGTAACCAGATTACACGGGGCGGACTCACGCGCGTCCGGATCGAATTAATTTCGACTTTTAATCTCGTTCCGGCATCCGAGGGGGCACGTGACTCTCGCGCGTTACGATGATTCGACTGGAAAAAAGAGCATGCTTCTCTCGATCCTCCTTTTAGAATTCTCCCTCTAACCGTCGACAGGAAATTAGACATGAAGTATTTTTCGTTCACGCTCAATATACATACACTAACAATCAATGTAGAAAGTAAAAAGTTTTAAAAAATGCCCTTTTTATTTTTGCACGTAACCTTGTAAATTATATTAGGAATTTTAAATTAGTATATAAATTAGAAAATTTATTATTGTATTTATGAGGAAATTTCATATTAATTCAATAATATTTTTAAATTCTATAAAAAATTTCTACAAATAATACTATCCCTCTCGAACAAAATAATTTTTGGTAAATCTTTTTTGCACGTCGTTTCATAAACCAACGCTTCTAATTGATTACAAAAAATCAGAGATCGCGTTTCGTACAATTATAAAAATGTTATTCTGTTTTAAAGGGCGTACGAATACTTTTTACACTCATTGTAGCTATTCAGAATTTAGACAGGTGTTAGCCAATTGTTCGCCACTTCCATCTACCGTCCTCGAAGCGTTTAGTCATCGATATTCCCGAAACTTCAATTGGATGCGCGGACTTCTGAAGCACACCTGCGTTGATCTCATCCATTGAACAAATTTCAATAAACTGTCTCGAAGAGTGGGACGCCATTGTTCGGCAGTATTGCACGGCGACCTGTTCCTTACAATTAGCCGTGTTTAACCTTGACGTTATCGCGGCAATAACGCGTAGACGCGCCTTTCGCGATCTACTCAGCTGAAGCGTGTCGCGGTTAGCGAAAAACGGCTGTTTGGGAATGCTCGACTTGAACTTCGAACCGTCGCAACTCGCTTGAACCTTCGTCAATTCGAATGCTTCGTACAGACTAGAACATTTCGACGAACCGCGCCGCAAACAGCGCCTTGAACCTTGCTGCGAACCACACATTTCGACGAACATTTCGACGAACGTCATTGGGCTGCGCGATGATGCTGCTACTGTCAAGAGACACACATTTTATTCAAAATCGAGAGAAATAGAGTTCTTATAGAAAAAGTTTGAGGCAACCCCGCTAAAAACCCGGGAATTCCCGAATCCCGATGCCGGGAACGAGATGGGAAGCCTCGTATCATGTCGGAACGGGATCCCAAAAATCCTGAGTTTTTTCAGAGAATATTCGGGATTTCCGGTGGTGTTCGGGTTTCCCGTGAATTTTTTCGGGATTTCTGCAGGGGCGTGCAAGATTACCGAAAATGTTCAGAATTCGCGTAAAATATCAGGGAAAAAATGCAATGTTTTCATAGCAAGGGCATCTTTAATAATTTGAGACAAATTATAATTTAATTTAATTTACTACAATATATAATTTAAATCACCGATGTCTTTGTTTATAAATTTATGTATATTTCTTGACATTTATAAATTATATTATGAATATTTAGGATATGCTATCTGTCCTGCAAACAGATTTGTAAGTGCCAGCCCGTTCGCGTTCGTGCGCGCAAACATGCGCGCGGCGGCGTTCATGGCACCGTTCGTGGCACGGTTCGTCGAAATGTTCGTCGAAATGTTCGCCAAAATGCGCGCGGCGGCGTTCCCATAGCTGATGGATCGACCGTTCGCGTGAATGCGTGCCGAAATGCGCGCGGCGAAGTTCGTGGCGGCGTTCGTGGCAACGTTCGTCGAAATGTTCGTCGAAATGTTCGTCGAAATGTTCGCCGAAATGTTCGCCGAAATCATAGACATATAGAGATAGACTGCGTGGCCTGAACGAAGCGCTGAAGCCCACAATGGCGGCGTGCGAGAGAGAGAGAGAGAGAGAGAGAGCATTAGCCGGGGTCCATAGCGCTCTCTTTCTAATTGATGTGTCGACACATCATATAGAAAGAGAGCGCTATGGACCCCGGCTAATGCTCTCTCTCTCACTCTTTGTACCGCGCGCCGCCATTGTGAGCTTCAACTCGCCCATAAGACGGCGCAGTCTATCTCTATATGTCTATGGCCGAAATGTTCGCCGAAATGTTCGTCGAAATGTCATAAAATATCCAAATATTCAAGTCATTTAATCTCGAATCTGATGCTTCGTAGAGACCTGGACATTACATCTAAATAAAGTGCCAACATTTTCTGTATTTCTTTGTGCAGTATATACCGCTGCAGCTCCCATAGTTGTTCGCAAGAAAATCTGGAAATAACACAAATCCGTTCCGATCGCCATTCGTCGAAACGTTCGTCGAAATGTTTGTCGAAATGCGCGGTTTGCGGCGCGGTTCGCGGCGCAGTTCGTCGGAATGTTCTAGTCTGTACGAAGCAGAAGAATCAAGCACACCTGCGTCGATCTATCCATTGAACAAATTTCAATAAACTGTCTCGAAGTGTGGGACGCCATTGTTCGGCAGTATTGCACGGCGACCTGTTCCTTACAATTAGCCGTGTTTAACCTTGACGTTATCGCGGCAATAACGCGTAGACGCGCCTTTCGCGATCTACTCAGCTGAAGCGTGTCGCGGTTAGCGAAAAACGGCTGTTTGGAAATGCTCGACTTGAACTTCGAACCGTCGCAACTCGCTTGAACCTTCGTCAATTCGAAGAATCAAGCACACCGATCGATTCCTCGTTTCAAGGCGATCGAAAATCGCGCAATAAAATTCTCCCGTAGGTCGCGTGGTTCGCGATATAGAGTTCAAAGCAGAAGAGGCCCGAGAATCTGCGTACCGGGTGTACCGAAAGTACGCGAGCAATGAAACCGCTAATATTATTCTCGGACGGAGTTGACATGTGAACAGTGGCAAGCAATTATAGGGGGGTTTCGATGCAGTTTACGCGCATAAAAGTGCCGAGTTCAATTGTCTAGTCACGCGTTCCCGCAGAAAAGGAACGCGGCGCGGTATTGTCGACACGCGAGACACGTTATGCAAACGCGATAATTACCGAACCGTGTCTACGCGTTTCCATTAAACGGCATCGGTTACGCGAAACGGTCTTGTCGCGCTGTTTTTCCTCACTTCGAACGTTGTCGACTTGACACGCGAAAAAAAAAGATGGCGGCACGCGATCGAACGAACGGTCATCGTCGACGATCCGAATTAATCCGGTTGATCGGGACACGAGTAAACCGCTTTACCGTCGTCGTCGTCTCTTAAACAACCGTCCCGGTTCCATTAGCCAGGTTCCATCGTTGTATACACCGTGTCCGAAAAGTAGGGCGATCATTAACGACTGACACAATACACTTTACCCGACGCGATTGGATTACGCGTACACCTGGCCGGTCAAAGCTAAGACAACGGCTTAATTCGTTCGATTGGAATCCCGACGTACCCTGTGCCCGAAAAGTAACCTACACTTTGTACAGCATTTTTTTAGAAACGATAAAAATAAGTATCAATCTGGCGTCTTTCGAAATAACACCCATACAGGAGATACCAAAATTAAGGACCACTTAACGTCGAAACAGATCCAGCTTTTTGTAACTTTATGTGCAGCATTCACTTGTTGGCCTTGACTGTTTGTTCGTGTGTCTACTCATCGCCGTGGGTCAAAACACTAACGTACACCTGACGAGGAAAAATCGCCACTTCGCAACCGCGTGTACAGAGCGTTTCGAGAGTCCGGGACTTGTTGGTCGCGTTCGGCTGATTTCTCAGTGTCTTCCCCTAATTTCCCGAGGACGTCCGGACGGCTTCGTGGAGATTCCAAGCACGGAATCGGCGAGGAGGTTCCTCCCGGCCGCGTAGCTCATTCTTTCGAGTGCACTCGGTTCGAAGAGTCGTCCATCCTCGATCGTTAGCTAATTGCCGCCGTAAATTAGAGCCGCGTGTTGCCCCCCGTAACTCCTTGTTCATTTATAATCTCTTCCGCGAAATTTCCTCGGGTGCGTGTTAATTAATGGCCGAGCCCCGAGGTTCACGTTCTCCTCCGTCCGCACGCTAATTAATTCCCTACGACTGCCTTTCTTTTCAACCTTCCGTCGACTCGCGCCCCTCTGCCCCCCCCTCCCTACCTCTCTTCTCTTGCAACCCTCTACGTGTCTTCCCGTTTCATCTTTTCGCCCTGTGGAGTCGGGATGCCGTCCGACATCCGGCCAGCATCTTGCCGATAGCGAAACCACCATCCCTACCCCATCCTCCAACCGGAAGTGAATGGCTTCTCTCGTAAATCTGCGCACGGCTTCCTGGAAATCCGTTTTCCTTTTAGAGGAAGCAACAGCTCAACCAGCTGGCTACCTAACCGACCTTCCCCGTATAAACTATCGATACCGAAGCTCCGGTCCGATTCTTAACCAATACGCTCCGATCAATTTTGGGATTCTTGCTTCGTGTTTCTGTACGTTCTGTGTCATTCTGCGATCGTCATTCTCGGTGTACCTCTCATTATTCGTACGTCGTCGCTGTCTAACCAATACGCTCGGACAGTTTCCTCCACATTTCTGCAAAAGTTCGCAATATTTCCGAATGTTTTCCACACGAATCAGTATCCAAGCACACATTCCGAAGATCATTATGTCCTGTGTCGTCTACGATCATCATTGTGTGTGTATCTTCCATTATCCGTGGGTACACGTCGCCGAACCAATACGCCCGGGCAGTTTCCGGCAGAAAATCGACGATAGTTCCGAATCTTTTGCACACACGAATCCATATATTTGTGCTTTCTGACGCTCGCAGTCATCACAGCGTGAATCTCGTGATTAATACCTGTGCCTCGTCGAAGCAACACGCCCGGATCGTTCTCGCCCATCAGATTCACAACGCACCGCTGTCTTCGTACATAATTGTGTCTATCGTGCTGTCAGACGACTACCACGTGTCCATCAGTGTACCGAATCAATGTGCCGTGGCTTCAACATCTCGAGCTTTCCACTGACGCGTGTCGAATCGTGCTGAAAACACAATCGTTGTTGACGATTCTTGCAGCCTGCCGAGCCGACGAGTTCGAATGCACACCTGGGTTTTGCGTGGACGCGCGGAGACGATGCGACGGTGTCATGGATTGCAATGAAGGGACGGACGAGGCGAATTGTTCGAACACGAGTACGGATACGCAAACACCTAACCCGCTAAACAGGATTCGCCTAACAGGGGGACCATTCTCCCCCACTCTTCCCTTTCACCTCCGAGACTCGCTCTCATCCACGTCATACACTGGCACGTGGATCCCGAATTATCCGGCTCTCCCGATAAATCACGGTCGATGAGCCGGGATTCGAAGCAGGCTAGTCGCGTGGCCGTTCGGCCGGGTAATCGTTCGTCCAAGGATATAACGGCCGGCCTCCGATAACGGACGGTTGTTTCTCGAGCGATTAATTGCACGCCACGATGCCCCGCCAGCCCAGAATCTCGTTTCCTTTCCTTTATTCCGCGCCGAAGGAGCGCGAGGCGCACTGACACGCCGCGCGACCGATTAATCCGATTCATTACGATCGCTCCACTGCCTAATTACCGGCGTCCGCTCTGTTTCCCTTACAGTGACATTCAGCTGACCACCCGGTTTCGCCAGCTGATTCGACGGCTGCACTTTACCTTACGTAACCAGACAGTTTTGCCTTTTTCCTATGGAACTCGGTAGATTTGAGTGAGAAAATGCCGAAAATCCAAATTTCGATCCTAGGAGATCAGTGGTTTATAAGTTATGACTGTTGAAATTTGAGCGATTTTCGGCGTCTTTACGCAAGGAAAAGTTTAACCGATTCGAGCCCCGGGTTTTCGTGACTCGATAGTTCCTTCCACAGCGCACGAACGCTTCGGATATAGTGCACGCTGTATGCAATTTCTTTTTATAATGCTCGCTGCATGCCATTTTCTACTATTTATCGCTTTTCTGCACCCTCGAGCCTCCCAAGGACTTCGCAATTACGACCGGTTCGTCTTGTTACGAGAACGGGATTGCGTTTTTCACGAACAATGCGATTTGTTCGGCGCGTTTAATAGAATTTATTTAAAACGTGTGTTAATAATAGTCGGTGTTCGCGGGAAGTGTGTAGCGAGTTGCACAATTCGACACGGTTTTTCATTAATTCCGTGGATTTTCATTCAATCGCGTGAACCGCCGAGTTGGTCTCTTTACAAAAATATGCCAACCGTGTGCACACCCCCATCCCCGGTTCGCCGTTCTTCATTGATTCGAAAACGTTGCGCCTCGCCCTTTGCCCCGAATTAAGTTTTCTGTAATTCGTTCTCGCGGCGATTTGCGTTGATCGTTTATTATTGTTCTCTTTTTTCTTTTACCGCGAACAGCGTATTGCCGGCCAGACGAGTTCCAGTGCGGAAACGGAGGGTGCGTCAGCCTGAGTATGAGATGCGACGGTCGGTCGGACTGTCCGGACCGATCCGACGAGCACAATTGCAGTGGTATTTTTTTTTTCTTTCTTTTCGTTCTGTTCTCTGTCAATTTTTCTATCTGTAATTTCATTTTCTGTAGAGAGATGCTTAATTTGAAGTTTCGACACCCGTTGTATGGACGCGGTGTAACGACCGTTCGATTTATCGTTTCAGTGACCACGTGCAGCGGCGACCAGTTCCGGTGCACCGACGGCACCTGTCTGAACATCAACAAAAGGTGCGACTCGGTGCAGGACTGTCGGAACGGCGAAGACGAGCTCCAGTGCGGTAAGTGTACCTGTTCCCAGCCGTCCCGCCCTAGCGAACGTCATCCCGATTGCCTGGAAGGAACAGGTGGAGCACCCTGGACGGCTCGGCCGTCCACAGCTCCGGAATACTTTAATGGGCCGACGACGAATGTCTGAATCCCCTTATTACGGGAGCAACAAGTTGTTTCCGAGCGACGAGCCGTTGACGGGAGGTTGATCCAGCGTTCTCGGGGCTGTTACGGAGGATTTTATCCATCCCCCCCGGATTCCCTCGAAAACCAATGAAAAACTCCGGTCCCCGCCGTGTTCCGTTCGCCGATCGTTCCCGGCGCAGCGGTGCCGAGAATGTTTCGAAAGCGAAAAAATATTGTTCCCGTCCGTTAGTTCCATCTCCCGGCGTCCCGACGAACGCTCGAGATCAACCCTAATATCGCGGATGCTCGCGATACGCTCGGATACCTCCGGGAGGATCCGGTTCTCGTCGGCGTTCGATTTACGATTTTCCATGCTGACCGAACACCGACCGGACGTGTGGCTTCTCCACCCCCGTGCAATTTTCCGCCATGGCACGCTCCGTCAGATTCTTCCACCACCCACACAGAAACCCCCCACCGGGATTCACCCCCAATGAGTTACACACGTGTCCCTACCCTGTGTCGTTCGGCAACGGGCTCCGAACCGCTACGAATTTCGTTCTCGAAAGCTCGCCAAAAGTCTCGAGGCGTGTTCGAAGCGGTTCGACCTTCATTCATTTTCACGGACCATACACGATGAAGACTACCGTCGTCGTTGATCGACCCGGTAGCAAGCCGGACGAAGCTGACGGGAAGCTTACCCTGCACTTTTAACCCTTCAACGCCACTTCAAACCATCTCATACAAGCGCAAACGTCACGCTATCCGTGCGGCACGGCAGCTTTCGCGGCCACTGCTTGCAGGGCTTTCAATTTCGGGGCGTGAGATCGATCTCAAA
This sequence comes from Lasioglossum baleicum, assembly GCF_051020765.1. Taxonomy (NCBI): domain Eukaryota; kingdom Metazoa; phylum Arthropoda; class Insecta; order Hymenoptera; family Halictidae; genus Lasioglossum; species Lasioglossum baleicum. The sequence continues at coordinate 4,335,250 of NC_134948.1, read as the reverse complement.
CCGCGTCAAACACGCTGCGATAACACTGTCCAACACCAAATTTGATTTCAATATACTGTTGGGTCCTTCTTACAGAGTTTTTTGCGATGATTCCGAATCTGGTTTTAATTTTTTTTCCTATACGTCCAGTTTTTGAGAAAATGGAGTTTTAAAAAAAGACATATTTTTCAACTTTAAACAATTTATTGCGATGTTATTATAAAAGATATTGAATTGTTGTTTACAGCAAAAGATTCTGTAGACTTTCCCGAATACAGTGATATCCAATATTAATACATTATGATTGTTTAAACATGTTTAAACAATGATTAAGGACGGAGATGCACCACTTTTGCACCAATTTTTGCGGATATTTTCGAATTTATCTCAAAAAATAAGGGTCCAGCGAAAAATTGAACTATACCACGCGAAAGAGCAGACTTTTATCTTGAGAAACCCCCCTGTGAAGTTTGCATGGTCGACGTTTTGACGCCAGTGGTGCTCTTCCACTAGCGCGGTCGTTCGTCGGGATACGGCGCGGCGCGCTGCGGTGAAACGGCGAGTGGCTATAAGCGCGCAATTATGTCAGCTTACTTAAATGTAATATTTTATTAAATGTTATATTATTGTTATTTATTATTTATTAGTATATTTATTCTGTATAAATTATTTTATGTATTTTTTAATGTTAGTCTCTCGTTTATAGTATATTTAATACAAAAAATACCTTTTGTAACAAAAACATAATTTATTCACACACTACACTATTACACTATTTACAATGCTAAAATATATGTACACTATTCAGATATAATACACTACTAAAATACATATATTATATACACAACAACTAAAATACTATAAATAACTATAAATGTTTTTTATGAAGTTTTATACGTAGCAATGCAGATTTGAAATGCTTGACACGACTGATTTCAACAAACACAAAGCCGAAACTGAACTCTGGCATCAGTTTTCTTAAGAACCAACACGATATTTTGAATTAAATGACGGAGTACGGACAACGGAATACATACAATGTAAGGAAAGTCTGCAGTGCGGTGACTGAAAAATTTTATTTTCAGTAATTGTCGTCTTATCTATGTATTGTAATTATAGTGCCAATGAACACTCGAGATTCTTCCGAGTAAAATAAGTCCAAACACAATATAAATGGGACTATTTTTATTGACTTAAATACATAATTAAAATAGTTTGCTCCATATTAAATCGATATAGTTTATTATATCTGAATAGTGTACACATATATATATTAGCATTGTAAATAGTGTAATAGTGTAGTGTGTGAATAAATTATTTTTTTGTTACAAAAGGTATTTTTTGTATTAAATATACTATAAACGATAGACTAACATTAAAAAATACATAAAATAATTTATACAGAATAAATATACTAATAAATAATAAATAACAATAGTATAACATTTAATAAAATATTACATTTAAGTAAGCTGACATAATTGCGCGCTTATAGCCACGCGCCGTTTCACCGCAGCGCGCCGCGCCGTATCCCGACGAACGACCGCGCTAGTGGAAGAGCACCACTGGCGTCAAAACGTCGACCATGCAAACTTCACAGGGGGGTTTCTCAAGATAAAAGTCTGCTCTTTCGCGTGGTATAGTTCAATTTTTCGCTGGACCCTTATCTTTCGATATAAATTCGAAAATATCCGCAAAAATTGGTGCAAAAGTGGTGCATCTCCGTCTTTAATCATTGTTTAAACATGTTCAAACAATCATAATGTATTAATATTGGATATCACTGTATTCGGGAAAGTCTACAGAATCTTTTGCTGTAAACAACAATTCAATATCTTTTATAATAACATCGCAATAAATTGTTTAAAGTTGAAAAATATGTCTTTTTTTAAAACTCCATTTTCTCAAAAACTGGACGTATAGGAAAAAAATTAACACCAGATTCGGAATCAGCGCAAAAAACTCTGTAAGAAGGACCCAACACTATATTGAAATCACAAAAAAAGTTGAAATTTGTTGGACAGTGTAATGTTACGCCAGCGCGCGTCTCTCCTCTTCTTTGCTGTACCTGCGAAATAACCGTGTGTGTCTCTCCTCTGACGGTTAGGGGGCGTCGGTTTGAAGGGTTAAATGTGCATGAGTGTGTGGTTGTGGAGCAGGTTGCGGAGAAGGCGAGTTCCAATGCGCGGACGGCCTGTGCATCGGCTACGAGTTGCAGTGCAACGGGATGGAGGAGTGCCTGGACGGCTCCGATGAGAGGGATTGCGGTAATTATACCATTTCACGCCACCTACTTTAACCTTCTACACTCACACGTACACTTTCACGCGCTGACACTAGCTAGGGAATTTCTGTAAACGACGTATCCACCAGACCGGAAACACATTTCGTCCTTGGTCTGCTTACGTTGACGTGTGTGGACGAGGGTCTGGAATTCTGGGGAGAAATGTCCGGTTCTAGGGAATTTTTTAAAGTCCGAGAACAATTCGTGAAGCCTAGGAACATTTTCTGGATCCTAGGGAGAGTTTGCCTCCCGCGTGACCAATTGTTTCTAGCCCTAGGGAGGTCTTTAGAGTCTAGGGAAACTTTTCTGGTTACCTTAATGTTCCATCGCGATCATCGTCATCCTAGAGAAATTTTCATGGAGGAACGTGTACAACGACGAGAGGATGTTCCTGGAAAAGTTTAACATCCCGAGAGATTGGTGGCTGCAAACGAATAACGTGGACGTCTGGAGCAAGAAATCGTTCGCTCGCCCTGAAGAGAAGACCTCGATGCATCGAGGAACAACGATCGACTGGTATGCACACCCGCTGGGCTCTGCGAAGAGTAGTCGACACTTGTTGGAGAAACCTGAGGACTACACGGATCAAACCACGCAGAAGTCGAAGAGGAAGAAGAAGAGGAAGCATTCGAAACGAAAGAGCCTGAAGAACGAAGTCGACGTGGAGGAACTATCCACATCTGTTTCTCTCCTTGGAGATGACGCCCGGACTACGGCAATTGTTGAAGAGAGCATCGTGCCAGAGAAGAAGAAGAAGAAGAAGAAGAAGAAGGTGAGGAGGAGGAAACATCCGAGACGAAAGACCCCGAAGAACGAGACGAATGCAGAGTCTTCGACCTTGGCTCACCAGGAGGAGTTGCCCACGCCTGTCTCGATACTTAGCGACGCCACCTGGGCGACAACAGTTGTCGAAGAGAGTACCGTGCCAGAGAAGAAGAAGAAGAAGAGGAGGAGGAAGAAGCATCCGCATCGAAAGACCCTGATGAGTGACGCAAACGTGGAGTGGACGACCCCACCTCGTGAAGAGGAGATTCCTACGCGTAGTTTGATCGCAGATGAGACAACCTGGTCTACGTCGACAGTTGCTGAAGAGGTCACCAAGGCAGCGGAGGCCGATCAGCTGTGGGAATATTTATACCAGATCTTCACTTCGACAGAGTTTCCATCTACATCGAGTGTATATTCGTCGGAATTCGAAACACTTCTCGACGGGGTCCTGTGGAGAGAAGCATCGAACGAAGTAGAACTTGAAGAAAGCAGTGTCAGCTCGAGAAACGAGTCGGAAATGATAAAAGAAGTGGGAGAAGAAGAGAAACAACATCCGACTTCTACAACCGAGGAGTATGATCCTGGAGAGACCCTGAACAGCACCACCACACCTGAAGAAACCTCAGAATGGGAGTTGAAAGAGGAGACGACGTTCACGGGGTCCACTGCAGCTGACTTAAATACAGAAGAAGACGCCGGGTACACGTCGCGATTGATACGATCCTCTAAAGAATACTTGGGCGAGAGCTTCGAGACGATAGTCCCCGAAGAAGTGACCGAAGCAGACCCTGAAGAGACCACCTTCACGGAGGATTCGAGCAGCAGGGAAGACATAGGCGGTTACAAAGCTAAAAAGAACGGCGCTCTCGCCAAGTATTTCCATAAATACATATTGGGGATCATAGGGTCTTCGACCATGAGGACGGTGGCCAAGGTGGACGACTCTATCGCCGAGTCGAATGATACCGAGGTCAACGGGACATCCATTCACCAGAAATGCAAACTACTGGACGAGATTCTGAAAAATTACACGGACGTCGGCGGCGACATCATCAAGGATTGGTTCCACAACTGCACCACCGATTGCGCGAAGTACTTGAAGATGATCTTGGAGGCATCCAAGCGGAAACCGTGGTCGAAGGTCCACGAGACCCCTGGAATCGCCGAGGACATAGACTCCGGCCTGGTCGAGTCTGGAGAGCCGTTGATGTTCACCGAGGGGAATCACGCGCTGAACCCTGAAGAGTCGAAGGAGCAAGAGCGCGTTTGGGGAGCTGGTTCCGATACAATTAAAACAACAGAGTCCGCGGATCTGGTGGAGATATTCACCGAGGCGAGCACAAGCAAGCCAAGGACGAAGGGACAGGGAAAAAGGGGAAAGAAGAACAGGAAGAATACGAAGGACGATGAGAGAAGCAAGAAGAAGAAAAAGGGGAGAGGCAGAGGCAAGAATCAACCCAGCACAACCGTCGACTGGGACGAGAATTTCAGTTGGATCCCTTCAACGACTCCGACAGACAACCTTGAAGAGACGGCGTACCCTGAAGAAGAGTATACTCCCACGGAACCCACACTCCTGAAGACCACGTTTCCAACTAAGAGGTGCGGAGCGAAGCGTGGCTGGTGGTCGAACGAAATCGCCAGCCCTGAAGAGGACTGCGATGAGGGCAGTTCGACGCAGACGAGCGCCGAGGACGTTGACGTGACGTCCGCGGAGACTTCCACTGTCCGTTGGGAGTACTTCACCGCCGGATCTAAAGTTGGGAGTGTTGGCGCCGACGGGCACGTCCTAGCCGGAGGATCATTGACTAGCCAAGGTCGTTTGTGTGATGATGACATGTTCCTCTGCGACGGTGACCTCTGCATATTCAACAGCATGAAGTGCGACAGGATATCGGACTGCGAAGACGGCACCGACGAGTTCGACTGCGACTACGAGGACCTCGACCACGTAAATCGGAACAGAGGCGACCTGCCCAGCTGCGGAGAAACCGAGTTCCCCTGCAACAGCAGCTGCTTCAGCAACGTCCTCGTCTGCGACGGAGTCTCGGACTGCTGGGACGGAACCGACGAGGCCAACTGCGGCGACGAAGGTAGTTGAAAACGGGCTCCAGCCGGTGTCCTCTTCCTAAGCTGTACAGACTATCTCGCTTCGTGGGACAATCCGGACCGTCAGACGCAGCCGACCGGATTCTGGGGACTTTTCCTGTCGATGTTGTACAAAACCGCTACCCTGAAGAGGAACTCTTTGTGCTCGAACTTCTATGGGAATTTTATTGTGACGTCCATCTGTGCTGTACAAACGCCTTGGGAGGACTGTCCTAGGGGATTTTTCGCTCCGGCGATTCCCCAGGCATTCACGAAACCGGATTTTTCGGGATTCAAGGTAGGCTGGATTGTTCGTCCAGGAAATTCTCCGGATCTGGTGATTTTTCTAGAGAACGATCGACGTGTCTCGTGAACGCTGGGGGAGGGGGGGAATCGTCTGAGGAGCACTTTTAATCCCCAGAAAAACTCCGCTGGAGAACAGTGGGGTTCTCTGTTCGACGAGTGTACGACCAGGTCTGTTTATTAGTGCTCGGCCGAGACCCGGCGAGCTAATCCTAGGGGATTTGCTCGGACACGTAGTTCCCGTTTCCTTTCTACGTCGAGGTGTAGCTAGCCGCGAGCAGACACAACACGTTCACTCGATACCCGACACTGTACATAAACCCACGGAATATTATTCTAACCCGTCCACCAGGGGCTTCTTCAGATTGCTTTAAGTGTTAGTCAGCTTCTCGAGGACTCCCCTGTAAAAAGTCCCCAACCGTATCTTAGCCCCGTCGAGGAATCGGTCGCTCCGCTGGGCTGCGGATATTCGGAGGAAAAGTCGGTGGCCTTGGCACGCTGACTCGATTAAAACGTCGCTTTATCTTGCAACAGTAAAGATACTGAATGTCTGATCAATCACTGATACGATCTACTTAGACTCCGATTGTTACTGTTACCAGGGCCGTACCTAGTCCCTTCCCTTGCACCATCCCACAGAGTGGTATTTGGCCGATCTAGCTGGCCAAAACTATCGCAACGTTATTTATGGTCTCAAGGTCATAATATTATATATCGTTGAATTCGTCTTAAGATCAGCTGCAGCATTATGACATAAAAAATACATTTTAACAATTAAAAAATCAAAGTGACCTTGATTAGTTGTAGTAAGAAAATATTTTCGAGATTTTATATGTCCAAGTTTGTGGATGTCTGAACACTGTTCAACTTTTGTTGCAAACATTCTTTTAAACAATTGCGAATTTACGCTTTATTGTATTCATGTCTGCTTCACTATAGGAGTCCAATGTCGTCAAGTAATTTTCGGCAAACTCCAGCTTCCCATTAATGTCCAAGTCATTTTGCGGCTTCATGACATCAAATATCTCTTCACGAGTTTTCCTAATAACGTCAGATGGCCCTAACACAACAAAAAATATTGTTACGTGTAAAATAATCACTTTTTGCACTTTTGGACTTTAAATACTTATAAATAAAATGTTGGTCCGAGGTGGTGCGTAGATTAATATTTTTTAGAAAGCACATACCGTATACTTTCGCTACGATAAAACGAGAAAACCCTATCGAACCGTACAGCATGACAAAATACATCGAATGTAAATGCATTTCAGTAAAAAATGTAAAAGTAAGGACACGTTTTCAACCATTAATAATACATGTAATTAACAAGTAATTACTTGCAATTTATCTATAAAAATAAAGGTTATTACCTCGTATTACCGAATCCATAGTCAAGTATTGATTTTCAGTACACAACTTAAAAATGTCACGAACTCTGAGAATACTTCTTTCGCACTACGAACAGTTCTAAACGGACACTCGAGGCAACGTATGATTGCCGACTAACCATTGCAGTTAACTTGTACGGTGAGGACCAATAAATAATGGGGTTTTTCCGTGGGACTACCCGGCTTTCCCAATAGACCATCATTTTTTACCTGGGGTAAGTTTGGGAAATGGACTTTTGGCCAGCTAGATCGGCCAAATACCACTCTGTGCATCCTCGACCTCCAGAAAGCTTTTGACTACTAACAACAGCGACCAGAAACCAAGAAGCAGATCATCGTGGCAAGGTCGCCGACGAGCTTACGGGCTGAGGAATATATCGCAGGCCCACAGTGTACCGTAACGATCACTGTGACAACAGCTTTCAGTGTGTCGACGTCCCGTGTCGCTTTAAATGTGTCCCAGGGTGGACAGCTTTTGTACATAACCGAATCCCCCAAGAAAATGGGTCTCCGGGTTTTTCACGGCCGTGTGGTCGATCCTCGAGGAGAACCTTGTGGTCCTGAAGAGCCCGGAGCCGTAACACGAGACTGTGACCAGTCTTGACGAAACAGGCTATTTGTTTTTGCCGGTGGCGCCCTGTAGGGTTGGCCCCGTGCCCTTCTATGGACTTCACCTGCAGCGACGGCTCTTGCATATCGAAGGGCGCGGTTTGCGACGGATTCGACGACTGCCCGATGGCAGAAGACGAGCTTCACTGCGGTATACAATCACTTATGTTCTCTATCGGACCGTTCGACGTCGGACGATCCATCGATCCGTTGATCGAACCGATCCCGACGTGGAACGATCCCCGCTTTCGCCTCTGCCAAAATAATCCTCGCCTCTCGGGGCTGTTCTGTGACAGCGTCAGACACCGGCCGGGCCGCGACGATGAACGTACTCTCAATGTTAGTCACGATGTTAATTAATTTGGTAATTTTCAAAGGACGCTGCTCAAAGCGAGATTCGATGTCTGACTTATCGTCGACCGGGATCACTCGGCCAGGTATACAGGGTGTCCCAAAATTCGTGAAAATCCCGAAAGGGGGTGGTTCCTGAGACCATTTCAAGCGACAGTTTCCTTTGCAAAAATGTTATCCGCGGCTTTGTTTACGAGTTATTAACGAAAAACACGGACCAACCAGAGCGCGACCTGGACGCTAGTTGCCACAGTCGGCCAATAGACAGTTGGCGCGCCGGGCGCTCTGATTGGTCCGTGTTTTTCGTTAATAACTCGTAAACAAAGCCGCGGATAACATTTTTGCAAAGGAAACTGTCGCTTGAAATGGTCTCAGGAACCACCCCCTTTCGGGATTTTCACGAATTTTGGGACACCCTGTATATTGATTTTAGGGATCGCCGGACACGCGGCCCGATCAAATGCCACTTATCCAATTTCAATCAAGGGTTAATGAAGCGGCGCGTCACCGCGAAAGTGAATTTATTTTAAAGGTTCGAGATTGGTCGCCCGGCGAAAACACGCACGCGGAAATACGTAGACCCGGATTTTCCGGAACGCCATTTCGAACATTGAAACGTTCATCGTTCGCGTTGATCCTGCATTAATAGCTTCACGTGACCACCACCTCCCCCACCCCTTGGAAATCATGTAATTAATTGTATGCATAGTGCGATCCCCGGGAACGGTGGTCGACAGACTTTATCGTTCCCGCCCGTAGAACTAACGGTGTACGGTTACTCAATCAATTAACTGTCCGAACGTAGTCCTGTAAGTTGTACCCCCAGATACAGCTCTTCCCCTAACTCGTGTGACAAGCAACAGCTTTCGTGTACCAGTGTTGATCGAACGCTTTCGTTGTTCGAGCTTCCAGCTTCCGTGGTGTCACAATAGAAACGAAAACCCGGCGAGAATAGTACACAGAAGTAGCCCTCTTTTTGTCGAGGAACTATCGCCCCCTCTTCGTGGACGAAGGGAACCCTTTTCGACCGGGGAACGGCTCGAATATTCGCTCCTTTGAGCAATAGTCTTGCCACGAGTCAATTTCTCATTCAAGTTCATCAATCTGTGGTTTCACCAGGATGACTCTAAAAGACGAATTAGGCTCAAGAAATTCTCAAAGAGTTACTCAAACTTGACTCGAGTTTCAACTTGGAACTTGACTTAAAACTTGACTCAAAACTTGACTTAAAATTTGACTTAAAACTTGACTGAAAACCTGACTAATACTTGACTTACAACTTGACTTAATACTTGACTTAATGCTTGACTTAAAACTTGACTGAAAACCTGCATTACAACTTGACTTACAACTCGACTTAAAACTTGACTTGCAACTTGACTTAAAACTTGACTCAAAATATGACTTAAAACTTGACTTAAAATTTGACTTAAAACTTGACTGAAAACCTGACTAATACTTGACTTACAACTTGACTTAAAACTTGACTTAAAACTTGACTGAAAACCTGCATTACAACTTGACTTACAACTTGACTTGCAACTTGACTTACAACTTGACTTAAAACTTGACTCAAAATATGACTTAAAACTTGACTCAAAACTTGACTTCAAATTTGACTTAAAACTTGACTGAAAACCTGACTAATACTTGACTTACAACTTGACTTAAAACTTGACTTAATACTTGACTTAAAACTTGACTGAAAACCTGCATTACAACTTGACTTACAACTTGACTGAAAACTTGACTGAAAACTTGACTTACAACTTCACTTGCAACTTGACTTACAACTTGATTTAAAACTTACTGAACACTTGGCTTAAAACTTGACTTAAAGCTTGGCTCACACTTGACTCGGAAGTTAACGTTAAACCTGGCTTAAGCTTGGGTTCGATGCAAATTCTGAATAAGGTTTAAGCCCGTCTTCCGAGATGATGGAATGAGCCCTCGGTCAAAGGAGGATCCCCCGTCCCCGAAGAGCGCGCCGCTTCCCAGTTGATCGTCGACTTCATTGTACATAAATGTGTGTTCTCTGCTCATATATATTCCCGCTGCGACACAAACGATCGTCCACACAAAACAAACAGCACGGGAATGCACGCCCACGCAGTTCAAATGCCTGACTGGGAACAAGTGCATCGAAGGTGTCTACAGGTGCGACGGCCATCCGGACTGTCCTGATCACAGCGACGAAGACTGTGCGAACAAGAACATTACACACATAACTGAGCTTACCAGTACGCCTTTTGTCCCCTCTTTTATTTCATTTTTCGTTTGTCTGTACGTACGTCAGCGCCCATTGTGCGGAATCCTTTGACGGATATTATACAGGTGATATCGATGAACAAAAGCCTGCAGAAAATATGATTTCTAATTAAGTCGCACCCCAAGGATTCCGCGCAGTGAGAATCAATTGATCTGCGGGGATAGTCACACCCTGATGAAAGTTCTCCGAATTGATCTGGTTCGATCGAATACCGGTTCTGGCGTGTTTGAAAATGTTTCACCATATTCGAGTAAGTGGAATTGCAAGTTTTGAGAAATTGTTTCGCGAACCGCTCGCAACGGGAGGACTTTTATCCAGGCTGGACTGTTCCTGGAGACCTGTCATATGTTTTGATGTCTGCTTTGGACTGTAATTCGACTCCTCTCCCTCTGTGCTGTGCTTTCCGCACGAGTCTAAAGTCTACCCGGGTAGAGACTCTCATTGTTTGTCCAGCACTCGCCCGCGGGGATCACGCCGCTCTAATTAATTAGCCGGATTAAAGAATGCGGCTTCTTTGCCTAAGCGAGAGATCCTACTCGAAGGATCCATCTCACGCGAAACCAGCGAGAACGGTAACAGCAGCGTCGTGGTCCCCGTCGGCGTTCGTGTTTGCTCCCTGCTAGACCCGCTTCGTTTCGGATGTAGTTTTTTCGCTATTTTTCGCATTGTCTGTGTCTATGTACGCTCAGAACCGCCTTGGCCTGACTGGACCACTCCGAGACCGAGGGAATGCGATCCGAGCAGAGAAATGCGTTGCGACAACGGCAAGTGTGTGCTGCTGCGGCGCAAATGCGACAATATCTTCGACTGCCTCGATGGCAGCGACGAACGCGGCTGTGGTAAGACCCTTCGTTCGCTCTCCCGGCTGGGTCACTCGGTTCCCGTCCGTTTAGGCTCCTTTCACACCGTTGACGATTTTCTATCTGCACCATTTCAATCCTCTTCGAACTCCAGTTTGACAGACCGGACATACTTTGGACCCAGAGTTGGGCAAAATGTAATTTCAATTACAATTACAATTACTTGCCGATTACTGTAATTTGGAATTGCAGAAATACAATTACAATTACACGTAATTGTAATTGGTAATTGCAATTACTTGACGAATCACTGTAATTGTAATTGTGGTCCGCAATTACAATTACTGGTTGAGCGAAAGTAATTGCAATTCCAATTCCAATTACGGTAAGGAGCGAAACTGAACCAATAACAAAAAGTTTTGTATAAATCATTGTTTATTGCTAGGAATATAGAAGAATAACAAAAAGTCAACATTATAATTATTTTTATCATAGTTAGAAGTAAGTTAAAAAATTTTTTTCAATAATTCATGTCTCCTCGCTTAGCAATGACAACGAAAATAGATTGACTCGGTTTTGCACCACGTCCAATACTTGGCAGTATTTAATATATTATTGATTTTTAATATTTCGTCCAGAACCCTTGTGCTGGTAAAACTGCACTAATTCGCTTTGGCATACTTTCTACTAATTTTTTGCAATAATCCGGAGATATTTGTTCCCACTGTTCTTGAATTCTATCATACAAATTTGTGATTGAAGTTGGTTGGAAGTCATATAAATCCCGAAGTCGTCTTTTCAGTAAACCCCATAGATTCTCTATGGGGTTGAGGTCGGGGCTCTGTGCAGGCCAATCCAGAACAGAAAATTTTTTAGTACTGAGCCAATGTTTTACACTTTTAGCAGTGTGCTTAGGGTCTCGGTCATGCATGAAAATTACATTTTTTTCTTCAAAAGGCATATTTTCAACAGCATCTATGAGATGATCTTGTAAAATATCCTTGTACATGTACTGATTCATGGTGTCATTAATTCGGTGCAGTGATCCAACGCCAAATGCTGTTAGGCACCCCAAGAACATTAGGGATCCGCCTCCATGCTTTAACGTTTGTTTCACATGTCGTGGTTTAAGCCTTTCATTTTTACGAATCCGGCACCAAGACATTCCATCCGAACAAATTCTGTTAATTTTGGTCTCGTCTGACCGAATAACCCGTTCCCAGTCGGTAGTTGTTCAGTTTTGATATTTTGTAGCAAATTCGAAACGACGTTTAATATTTTTTTTCGATAACCGTGACGCCTTTATTTTCTTAATGCTTCTAAACTCAGCTCCTTTGAGGGTTCTTCGTGCTGTCCACTGACTTATTTGTACATTCGTATCTTCTTTTAATAATTTTGCAGCCATAATGGAACTTGAAGCTTCACCAGATGTGACAAACCGTATAATCCTTCGTTCATCCTGCGGTGATAATATTTTTGGTCTTCCTCCAACATTTAATAATGTACTTTTACAGTATTCTTTTTCTTATTCTCTGCACTGTCGATTGACTAACACTGCAAGTTTTCGCTGTCTCACGTGTTGACAAGCCGTCATTCAAAAGAGAAATGACTTTTTTTACACAATTTGGAGCAATTGACTTCATATTTATTCTTACTTCACTTGCGTGCTTTTCCGTTCGACTGATTGCGAAGAACTGAGTGTTAAGAACGTAGACTAGTAGTTTGTAAACATACCAAAGTGCTAGATCTGAACATACTATGAGAACATTTCACGTAAACATTTCTTGTAGGGACCGGTGCAAAACCGAGTCAATCTATTTTTGTTGTCATTGCTAAACGAGGAGACATTAAGTATCGAAAAAAACTTCTTAAGTTACTTCTAACTATGGTAAAAATCATTATAATGTTGATTTTTTGTTATTCTTCTATATTCCTAGCAAGAAATAATGATTTATACAAAACTTGTGGTTATTGGTTCAGTTTCGCTCCTTACTGTACATGTAACTGTAACTGTAATTGTTAGTAGGAGTTACAAGACTTACAAGGAATTGCAGCTACCGGCTACAATTACTTGTAACTGCTACTAACAGTTACAGTTACAATTACATGTAATTGGAATTGGAATTGCAGAAATACAATTACAATTACATGTAATTGTAATTGAAGATGTAATTAATTACTCATGTAATTAATTCCTGCCCAACTCTGTTTGGACCTCTGCTGGTTGAAACACATCCACTTCCAGTCTGACTAGTGCGGGTCCGATCTACTACCTGCACTAGAGCACATCACAGCTGACTAATGACTAGACTGCGGATCTTTGTGCAAAATAAAAACTGAATTGCAACAAGCTGGGATGAAAAAAATATTTAATTTCTTGTTGAATACGTTTATTAAGTTGAAAATGATATAGCGGTATGTTTAAATTTTTTTAAAATATTTTTACTGTTTTGGACCTACCCATTTTTATCATAAATGCATAAAATCTGCAGTCTGCTAATGACAGAGCCAAACTACTTACAGTGGGTGTATACAAAGTATTCGTACACCTTTTAAAAGCTAATAACTTTTTTGCAATTGTACCGAACGACCTGATTTTTTTATAATCAATTAGAAGCATTGGTTTACGAAATGATATGGGAAAAAGATTTTCCAAAAATTATCATTTACAAGGTTACGTACAGAAATAGAAAAGGCATTTTTTTCAACTTTTCTATCTGGGCTCTCAATGGAAAATTTAAAATATATGTTTTGTAGATCTATGTTAGTTATACGCGTGCTGAGAATTTCATGGAAAACCGTAGTTTCACCTGACGTTTGATCAGTTTCTGCTTAAAATCCACAGAATCGTACATCTCTCGATGTCAACCGATTTCGATGATATTTTCAGCATGTGTACAACTGCTATAGATCTGCAAAACATATATTTTAAATTTTCATTAAGGGCCCAAATAAACAAGTTTTACAAGACGCCTTTTTTATTTTTGCACGTAACCTTGTAAATTATAGTTTTTGGAAAATCTTTTATGCATATCATTTCGTAGACCAATGCTTCTGATTGATTATAAAAAACAACAATTATATACAATTATAAAAGTACAATTAAAACGGTAAAGGTACAATTATAAAAAAGTTATTAGTTTTTAAAAGGTGTACGAATACTTTGTACGTCCACTTGTACTTTCGGATGACCGACCCAATCTACTTAATGTCTGACAAGGCTTGACTTAATCTACTCGAAGGCTAACTAATTCTCGACCCACGCTTCTTTGAGCCTACCCAGTGACCGACCTGTTTCACTTATAGTCTGACGAGTTGGGCAAAAATGTAATCAACGATCGACGACTACATTTTCACTTCAATCGTTAATCGCAATTAACAATTATCTCCTCGTTTAGTCGTTAATTGTGGTTAACGATTAAACACTTATTAATAGTTAATTGCGATTAACGATTATTAGTCGTCAATCATGATTAACTGCTGAAATTTCAAAATGAAATACGTAATCAGAACTGTATGAATACTGGAAAAAATATGAACTGAGTTTAGGTGTATTGTCATTTGGTCCATAATACAAATTCTGTTTACGTGCTTTTATGTTTTTCTTTTGATGATTCCTTTTTTTAATCGACGATTGACGATTGAATCAATCGCCGATTTTTCGACGATTCCTTTTTTTAATCGTATACATTAATCAATCAATCATGATGAAAATTTTAATCGATTAATGCCCAACTCTGTAGTCTGTGAATGATTTTGTCTGACTATCGACGTACCCATTCTACTTCCACCTGGACCAGACCCTGACGCAGTTAAGGGGGCCGTCTCCTAGCAGATGACGGTCGCTCATGAACACTCACACACCGCTAGAGTACACTCACACACCGCTAGACCGCGTATACGTACGCGAGAATTGCTAGGATCAGGGAAATGCCTTCTGATTTCTCGATAATGCAAAGACGGGGGTTTTTATTAGTCAAAATCGCTAGATAAAAGATCAATCTAGCGCGCTGTTTGCTTCAAAAGTCGTTCTTTTGCGTTTCCGAGCAATGATTTTGCAATATTCGGCTGCATGTTGCCCGTCGGAGAGGCTAGTACGCCAGCGTGACTGTAGCGCCATCTGACGGGCAACATGCAGCCGAATATTGCAAAATCATTGCTCGGAAACGCAAAAGAACGACTTTTGAAGCAAACAGCGCGCTAGATTGATCTTTTATCTAGCGATTTTGACTAACAAAAACCCCCGTCTTTGCATTATCGAGAAATCAGAAGGCATTTCCCTGATCCTAGCAATTCTCGCGTACGTATACGTGGTCTAGCGGTGTGTGAGTGTTCACGCGCGACCGTCATCTGCTAGGAGACGGCCCCCTTAATATCATGATAAACGGGAATCTCCGAGTGACCCGCACGTTACCCCTCCTCTCCCAGTGTCTACTAAATCGCCTGACCGAAGAAAATGGCCGCGCTAACGCTGTGTTCGTGTGCTTTACACGTGTTCGTACCGCCAAGGTGTCTGCACCCCGACCGAGTGGAAATGCGCCAGCGGTGAATGTTTGCCGGAAAACGAGCGGTGCGATGGCATAACGCAGTGCACTGACGGATCTGACGAGGATCGATGTGGTAACTATGCGTCCTCTCCTTGACGAGTCCTGTCCACAATGAAAATTGGCCGCCTACCATCGAGATCCTTGCCACCGAAAAGAAAATCGATTTTCACGACGTCTGAAGACGTTTCACCGAGTATATTGCGGTTGCCCCACTAATCCTCGTTCGAATTACCCAGAATGCATCGGCTAACAAGCGATTCCTGATGATTAACGGGTATTAACAGTCGCATTCCCTCGCCGATCGTCCATGTTGTGTGTTGTATTACGTTGTTCGCTGCTGTAGCAAGCAATCGGTAGTGTTAAACGTGTCGCACGTTTCTGTGCATGTACTTGTAGAGGTTGCATGTTTCATGGTCTTTCGACAACTTCGACCGAATGTGTAAGTACTTCTCGACGTTCTGGGACTCGGAAGGATAAATGTGCTCGCGAGGTAGCCTGGGGCAAGGATGGCGACGGGGTTCCACGTCTCCTACAGCTAACTGGGTCTATCGGGTACTCTTCTGATCCTAGGAGATCTAATTTGAGGAAGCCTACCCTATTTAGCTTAGAAGACCTAACTTCGGCAAGTCTCCTAGAACACGGGATGTCCTGGGAGCTTTTCTAGCCCTAGAAGACCATAGACTTGAGTCTTCTAGACTGAACAAATTCTCTGAGTTCTCCTAGCCCCAAAAGAGCCTCCAACTTCAGAGGTCTTCTTCAGGGTCAAGGAGGGGCTCCAACCCCACAACATTCTAAATTTAATAATCATTTGCCATTGAAAAATTTATGAGGATTGCTGAAGGGAATATAAGGGAACCCTGTCGCCAGGGCCATTTTTCTTCCCCCACCCTACATTCCCGAATCCCTGAACCGCACGATGCTGTGACGGAGAACAAACTAGCCAATTCGGGGATGAAATTGTAGTGAACGAATGTCCGGCTGGAATGTTCCGCTGCAACGACGGACTATGCCTCGACATTAAGAGACGTTGCGACGGCCGGCCGCACTGTCGTGACGGCTCCGACGAGATCAATTGCCGTGTCGTGGAATCAAGGCCGGAACCACCCTCCACGGGTACTGTTATGTTTTTTTGTCAATCGAGTTCCTCGATCTTGAGGACTCGAAATCTCCCGGGGTCAAGTTGCTCTCGAATCTGCTAATCCCTCCTCAGGGTAGATCGTTCTTCAACCCTGAGGATCTACCTTGAAGAGGCGAACACCTCGAAGAGGAAGTGTGTGTATGTTTTTTATGTTGATGATCGTGAATCTCGTGATCTATGGTGGCTCGAGACATCGACGCGGGCTCGAGGCAATTTTCCCCGGGAGAAGCAATCAGGGTGCAACGAGAATCATTCCTGTTTCATTCTCGACCCATTTTTTTCTCTCTCTGTATCTTATCTGTCTGTTTGTTTCCTCCCCCGCCTGTAACCCCCACCCCTGAATTCTACACACGTAATTTCACCGAGCTACTCTAACACGCAGCTGATGAATTATTCCCGCTACGAGTTTCGACGTTCTGTTTGACCTCGTGCGTTTTCTCCACTCCTTCGAACCCCCCGGACCGACGGCGGATCTTCGACGGAATCCCCTTAACACTTTATCTCGCGGGGTCCCACGCAATTTCCCAAAGATATTGCAATTTTAACGCTTTCAGATCGACTCATGATCAACCGAGAAAGATGCAATTGCTCTCTGTAAAGCCTTACGGCGTTCCCCGTGCATCTAGAATTGAAAATTAGAGACCAGGATCCACAGTTAACACAAGATAAAGTTTTCAAAAATTTTTGGAACGTTCCGCAGACCTTCTGATTCATTTTTTTTTTTCACGCTGCCCATTTATTCTTCGCCGTCGATTATGTAAAGTTGGCTTACATTGTTTGTTTTAATTTGAATTGTAATTCGCACATCTGTTCGGGTATTTCTCTTTTATGTTTAGTTTTCATCAGTCAGCCATTTATTTGAAATTTTCTTTTGTCCCTCTCGTTTCTCCTCGCGTATTTTCGACGCGCGTAACACCATCTCTTGTTCTTTCGCTTCGCTGCTCTACCCTTTGTTCGCTTATTATTTAGTTCGCCAAATAATATTTAATTCGGAGTCAACCGGATTGAAAATTCCACCGGGTTAACGCAATTTATTCAAGAAAAATCCGGCGGATCTCCGGACATTTTTATTAAATCAACATGTGAGCAGGATAAAATCAACAGGAAACCATTACGGCAAAGAGCAAGTTTCTGTTCAATTAAAAACTGTATAAACCGGCCCGGAAAAAAGTGTCTTTCGCATAAGGATCCTCGGTACGCCGATCGCCCTTTCAGCCTCGTGATTAAAAACTGCCCTCTCATCGATTTATCGGGAACTGGGTCAATCCGACGCATTTTTGCGTGCAACAAAATTTCGCTGCATAACTGAATCATGCCCGAATGTACAGCGCAAAGATTTTCGCTTTCATGTCATCCCGATTCCCGGCTGAAAATTTCCGAAGGTGAGCAATTTTTGGTAGGTGTGCCTCTCAAATTTAAAACGGAATAAATATTTCATATAATTTTGTAACGCGCGCGTACACATTCCCGAGTATTATTGTACAAATAAGTTATTTCTGCGCGGTCAGTGTAATGATTTGTCTCGAGGCAGATCGCGCCCGGAGTTCCATTAGCGAATCGCCTCAAAAGACAGATGCAAGAGTCAGCGTAACATACATCGATCGTTCCGCTAATTCCCATTGGCCGAGCTGGGAGAATCTTGCGGGTATTTATTTACCGGGCAGCGTATTCCCCATAAAAATCGAGGGAAACGGTATACGTACGGTACGGTCGACGGGTGAAAAACGAGGGGGAAGAACAGAAGCCAAGAGAATGGAAATCGATGCGTGGGCGCGCGGGATCGCTTCGGGAGGCTCCTCGGTTCGCGCGTCGGTCTTCAAGGCGGCAATTAAGAAGCTGTAACTAATGCGAGGGCTCGGCCAGACTCGGCGAGAGCCGTTAATCTCGTTTCGTCATTCTATCGACCGTGTTCTCCTCTTCGGCACGCGGACGTTGACTGCCGACCCTCGACTCGACGCTGGCGCCGCGACGCCGTGCCCTCGTGGACCCCCGTTCCTCAAAAATTATCGAAAATAATCGTTCGATACATTCGTCTGCTTCCTAAAACAAAAAAATAAACAGTTTTCATTTCGACGTTAGTACGACGTTACGATTCGTTAGCTTATGGGGGTTGTTTCCATAATTTACTCGACCTAATTTCGCAATTCCGCGGTCGTAAATCGTTCCGCTAGTATTTCAGTGCAATTTTTCGGCGAGAGTGGCACGCCAGGGCCTCGGGACTCGAATTTTGAGAACCGCTGAAGCGGCATCGCGCGCGAGCACGCACCCTCGACCGACTTTGAAGACGTTTTTCTCGGGGAGCGAAGGTCCGCATTTTAAAAAAACACTATACTCCCATTTTTCGAGCTGCTTTTCCCCCGGTTCTGTTCTTTGTCCCTCTCTCTCTCTTTCTGTCGAAGATTCGCTTGGTCGTAACGACGACAAGCACCGAAAGTCGAATTAATTTTTCAGAAAAAAAAAATATAATCGCCAACCCCATCCTAGCCAACATTGCCATATGTGCGGCGACGCCTGGCGCATAATTTATTCGGACAAAGTGGTTATTATTATTCGACTCGTTCGTCTCTAAAAATTTCTTTAGAATCCTCGACCCAGTTGCGCTATTTTTGTCCGAATAATTTGCGAGAGATGTTGCCAGAGTGAGCTAGCACCCGTTCCACCCCTCTCGCACCCCTTTTCATCGCTCTCTTTTCCCAACCACCGACGAATTTTGCTCCCTCGACGAATTATAAACCTCGATCCCTCCGCACTAAAATCGATAATCACAACCCCCCACCCTCTGCAAAACTGTCTTTGTGTGTTTCAGCGTGTCGGCCTGTTGACTATTGACTTTTCTGTCGTCTGATCATTCTAAGCGATATATATATATCTCGATACTGCGTTTCCGAATCGTGATGCTACTTGCTCGACCCTCTCTCTCTCTCTTTCTCTATCTCTATCTCTATCTTTCTCTCTTCAGTCTCACCTCTCTTCTTTCAGCACAGGTTGCCTGAAGATTGATATGTGAACGAGCATTTTTCTCTCCATTTCTTATCACCTGTACATGTGCCTCTTTTTTTTACTATCTGTCTTTCAAGAATTCGGTGACGCATTGTCAAACGATATGAACATTATTTTCGACATATTTTTGAAGGAAAGATAATTTTCGATTGAAAGAAGTCTCTCGTCACCGAATTCTTCGACCCTGTCTTTCACATTGAATTTTTACTGCGTCCGAGAAGCTCGTGAGATCGAGGATCTCCATCGAGCTCCTCGAGGTCTTGTTTCCCTTTATTTTTCTCTCTCTCTCTCTTTGTTTTCTTTCCTCTCTTTCTCTTACGATATATGATACATAGTCTTAGATTTACGAGGCGTCTCCTTCTGCCTAGATCTATCTGTCTGATACCGTCTGAACGTTCGTAGCTTTTGGGAAAGTACATTTATACACCCCGCCCGCCTCCCCAGGGAGGACGTAGTTCACGGAGTTATCGTGGCTGCACACAGTAGAAATTTTCGCAACTTGCTACTCTTCCGATAGCGGCGTCCTTCTTCAAATTGGAATACCGATCCGATCCCGGCAATAGGGTACCGGCCGCGCGACCCCTTCGGCGTTTAATGCTGATTATCGAGTCGATTAACAGGCCGAATGACACGGCCCGCCTGATAATAATAACGAATTGCTCCGCCCTCCGCAGAGAACCGACCACCGCGATGTTTTCGCCGTTACTGACAACAGAAAACGTTCGAGCCACTTTATAACACCACCGAACCGTTCGCTACAGTCCATCGGATCGATACTTGTCCGTAAAATTCGTCTCCGGCCGTTCCGTTAATTAATAACCAACCGAGAACCAGAAAACACTCGACTACGGTCGCGCGAGATCTCACTTGAGAACCTCTCGCGACTTTCCGCGAATTCTCACCTGTACAGTCAATTCGGAAATGAGAATTGAGGGTTTAGGAATAATAGGAAAGAATACTTATCTTATTCCGTTAGAGGGTGGTATGGTAGACCACCCTTGTTCGACTTAGAGAATTATTTCTGTCGGGGAATCGGTATTCCAGTTTTCTCTTCGACTAATTTCCGTGAACACGAGGCCGTGCTCCGCGTCTCTTTTACGAAACGTCGCATGACATCCGGCAGTGTGCACCCTGTTTGTTTGACGAGCTTATCCTCCCCCTGGTCCCTCGCGGGACAGTCTATCGATCGCTTAATTATCGCAGCCACTTGTTCCCTTGAACCAGTCGCTCCTTCAGCCCGGTGAATAAAATCGGTTTTCCAAAAAAAGAATAATTAATCCACCACACAACGTTTGTGACCTTGTCGGTTTGACAGTGGTGCGCACTGCCTTCTCTTTTTCTCTATTGTCTATGGGATCTCTCTCTCTCTCTTTCTGTCTCTTCGTTTCGGTCGTCGAGACTCCGTTGCCGATCGCTGATCTTTCACAATGATTTTACAGAGTGTCCGAACGGCCAGAGACAGTGCGACAACGGCGTCTGCATCAACAAGGACTTCTTCTGCGACAACAACCGAGACTGCCACGACGGCAGCGACGAACGCGACTGCCGTAAGATTATCCTCGGAGCGATCCCTCGATCGAGATCCTCCTGTTTGCTTTGTCTCGGACTTAGAGTTGTACTGGAGATCGCTCTTGGCGCACGATCTTAAATAGAATTCTGGTCACGAAAGTTTGCACATGTCCTTTCGAAAATTCGAACGTTCCTGCAGATGTTGAAAATTTTTTTTAATGAACGAAGCCAAATCATATTCGAAGATCGGAGTCTCAGCTTTAAAATGAGCCCTCGATGGTCGCTGTACGATCTTTTCTGGCTAAGTTATTCAACATTGTATGAAATGTCCAGAAATGTGTATATTTGAAACAGTAGAAAAATTTTTAAAATTCAAGAATGTTATTAAAATCATTGAGGAATGGAAAATATGTTAAATTTTGCATTTCTGGTTGAAATGTTTGACATTTGACACCGTGTGCGCTTTCGTGACGGACCACAGGTACAACCGACCGATTAGACTTATGATTCAGGGATTTGAATATTTTTTTTATAAACAATGGAAATTGCAGCGGAAGCCGGAGGAAGTGGAAAGGACCCAGTCCGAGAAAGGTGTCAGCCTGATGAATTCTCTTGTCGAGATGGCAGCTGTATCCCTCACTACGCTGTCTGTGACAATAGAGTGGACTGTCCTGACGGGGATGACGAGTCCAATTGTCCTCGAGGTGAGCGAATCTACTTGGCTAGGTGTCAGGATGACAAAACCGCACCTAGACGCCATGTAGAACAATGTAGTCCGGCCTACAGTTGGCAGCACTGCCGGAGGACTCACTGACAAGATGTGCTACCAGTTATACAATGTTTCAACACACAGTACTTTTTGAAACCTTGGAAAAGTCACATCTGGCAGTTGGTTGGAAAGTTAAATCGGTTATTGTTGACATTGGACGACTGGCAGCATATCTTATTATTTTCCAATGATACCTTGCGACTATTCAGAGAGATTTTGACAATGCTTTCTCTGAAATGAATTTAAAGTTGCCTGTAACCTTCAGGTGTACTGTCAATAACTTCAATTATTATATAATAAATAGATTTGTATACTTTCGAATTTAAAGGATCTGTCAACTTTTTTTTAGACAGACTTTGAGAATTTTTCCTGGTTCAACCGCGAAAGTTACAGATACAATTTTTCCGTAGAATAATTCCTTAGACTCTCCTGAATAAAATAGTATATTTTCTTATAACATTCTGAACGTTTAAACATTTCAAAATAATTTTTGAAGAGATACAGAAAAATGTCGCAGAATATTCCAGCCTTGAACACGTCTGGCTCTCTTTAAAAATTGTTTAAAAATATGTCAATGTTCAGAACGATATAAAAAATTCAGCACTGTATTCGGCAGAGTCTATGGAATCATTCTACGCAAGAATAATTTAAATAGCTCTCGCGGTTTCAGCAAGAAAAATTCTTAAAGTTGAAAGTGTGAGAAAACCAGTATATTGCCACAAGTTTGACAGTCCACACAAGGTGTCATTGGACTCTGAGCGTTCGCCGAGGACAGCAGGGGGACGTCTCCCTCTGCTCTTTGTAAATACACTTCACTCTCGATCTTGCACCTTCGATCCATTAGATCACACTGAGCACCAGGTGCGTACACAATGTTTGGCTGTGACACAAGCGTGCACACCTGCTAGAGGCAACGAACCGTGTCGCACTGACTGCACCATTGTTAACGCTGCCGAAAGATCTTACTGCCAAAAAAGAACAGCTACCACAGTCACAGAGTTTTCTCGAAAGCCTGGGGCAAAAAGATAGGACTAGGACGTATTCTAATCAGGTGTTCAAAATTGAACTTGCTTCTCGGAGTTGCACGCAAATAAAATATTCAGCAGGAAAATAGTAACAGTAACACCTTTATTTTTATTTTCTTTTCACTATGTAAGACTGTAATGCATGATCTACTCTCTCAGGAAAGTGTACGTACATTTTTACATTCGAATAAAGAGAAACTTAGAGTGTCCTATCTTTTTGAAAATGCTGTACTGATCTAACAGACTCGGCTTTAAATCTGCTTTGAATCGATCAGACACTAAAGCGCGTGTCTGACAAGTTAAATTACAATAAATTGCATTCAATAGGAGCAACTATGAAGATCCAAGTAGCACACTGCTCGATCAGCAAAATTTCTAGATCAAAGTTCTAGGTGAGAGAGAAGCGATTGAAGGCTTCTAAAGGAAAGAGAAGGGTCGAAGGGGTTCTTTGAAGGGTCGGTGGCCCTCGTGCGATCAGGTTGTTTGCCCAGAGACCTAAATAGCTGGATAATAGAGGGGAAGAGCCATAAGGGAAACGAACAAATGTTAGACAAGCCCAACCAGAAGGTGGGAAGGTGGCTTGGGCTTAGGCATTCGGTTACTTCTAGGTAGAAATGCGGATAGAACCTCCTCGGGGGGGCATCCGGACAGCCTGACCTACGAGAACCAGGCTGGCAAGGGTCAGAAACAGGACTATCAGCCGCTGGCTAACCTAAGCACACGAAGGAGTTGTGCACCGGATGATTTTGTTTGTGCTGATGGCACTTGCATCCCTGAAAACCAGCACTGCGACCAATTCTACGATTGCCGCGACTTTACCGACGAACAGTATTGCTTCGGTTAGATCACCGGTGGACCCTCGAGACCTGGTGGCCCCCTAATCCCACCAGCACCCACCCTTTCCACCTAACTTCACCCCGAGAATTTATCAATATTAACATCTTAGTCGTTCACACTTGGAGCTGTCAAATTTTATGGCTATTTATTACACTGAAATCAACTTAATAATCCTTTATTTTGCTGGTTTGGGTTATGGGAACTTTTTGGTGAAGCTATAGAAACGATAGAGTGCAGAGTTTTTGAAAATAGTGGGGGTCACAGACTCTCAGGGGCCCACGTTTTCTTTCAGTCAGTATTAGCAGCAGCCATTAGCAAGTGCTCGAGTAGATATACTTGATACTACTCGCACTGATCACTTCTACCGGGTGTCCCATTTCAAGTCTTACACGAGAACTTTACTCGTCGTTTGAAAAATTGTCTGGAAGAGAACTTACTTTATCGATTATATTCAGTTTTATTAAACGAAAGTGTGTGTTTCGAAGAATTCTTTTACGTGTGGTACGTTTGTCTTTCAAGGACATTCAAGTTCATTCATTCTGATTCAATGTTTACGTGGATCATTCCATGAAACTTCGAATGGGACACTGTGTACAAATAGTGCATCTTCTGCCTGATTCCTGTATGTAGATGTTCGATACCTCGCCCGTGGCATGAGTCCAGTAAAACAGTAGTGATACCAGAAAGAAAGGACAACCGAACAGCATGTTTTTCATTATTCTCTTTGTATCTAGGTGTGGTAGATGATAGTTTTCAATACTTTTCAACCAGTGTGCAGAGAAAGTTGATAGTTGACGATCCGAGACTGTATTTCTCTGCGCGGATGATTTTACTGATTTGTTTATTTACCAAATGCTCTTAGTCCTAGACACGTTTTGATGAACCTTTAGAAGACTGTTTCTATGGTAACAATAGATCCCTATATCTTGGTTCCATCTCTGGTCGACATACATTCATGTCTCGTTCATATTTTTAACAGATATATATTTATTGATTTCATTGGTGTGTTAACATTCCTGCCACGTTCTGCAATGTTCGTTGTTATTTTAGGATGCGGAAAGGATCAGTTCCAGTGTGCGAACGGAGACTGCATCAAGTCTGAACAGAAGTGCGACAGTTATATCAACTGTGCTGATGGATCTGACGAGGAGAATTGTGGTGATTATTTAATTAACTAACGATTAATTGCTTCCAGTATTTTCGTTTTTGTTTCAACTGTTTCCGGGTTTGTTAAACAATTTTTTAATTCGATGTTTAGCTCGACCAGGCTCTGACCCAATGCCAGGACTTTGCTCTGCTGGCTTCATCATGTGTGTCACTGACAAGAACTGTGTCCCACAATCCTCGATTTGCAACGGTGTTCCAGAGTGCAGAGACCGATCCGACGAAGAGAATTGCGGTTCGTAATTGATAATCAAATCACAATAATTATCGCAAATTCTCCTTCGATTTCACTGACAATTCTCCCTTGTATTCTCTTAGGACCTCCCTTGGAACCGGCGAACCTGAACCTGAAGACGTACCCCAGCGAACAAGTGATCAAAGAGAGTAAGTATAATTCTGTAAGAATACAGGATTATTCAGAGAAAAAAGAAATTGAGAATTTATACGTTAGTCGAACTGTTTATTAATAAAGATTCTCGTTATTTTTCTTGCCTTGGCCAGACCCGGCGAAGCAAGGTAAGCCTTTCAAAAAGAGACAAATAATTATGGATCATAGCAAACATGGGGCTAATTAATATTCAATTAATCGATGTCCATAAAGAATGTCTCACTGTCCATGTTTCATTGACAACGTTTGTTTAGGTCCCGGTGTCGATTAATGCCATGCCCATTACATGCTGGGTAACACTTTTAATTGTCTGTTACTAGCAGGGGAAGCTGAGGAAGACGAACAATACTATCAAAGAATTATTATGTTCATTTTTTAATATATAGGGCGCCCGAACTAATTGCGAACATCTCGAATGTCTGGGTCTCTCTCATTATTTATGATAAGAAAACAATTTCGAGGTCAAATGGTCTAAAACTAAAATGATCTTGAAAAATGTCTCATTCTGCTCTGGCATTTCTTCCTGTCATTCATAATGAACAAGATATTTGATTCGCTCGAGTCAGTCAGGACACTCGTACATAGCATGATAAACGTTCACGTAAATTCTTAATTACATTAATATACGGGCGTTAACATGATCGACGCATGTGTCACGATTAATTCCGTCCAAGTAACCGGAAATGTTGTTAATTTAATGAAAGATTGTAACATAACGATGACGATTAGGCCGCGAAGTGGTGTTCCAATGTCGCGACGAGGGTCCGATGCGAGCCAGAGTCCGTTGGTCCCGTGGGAACAATCTTCCATTGCCTCCTGGGAGCAGAGATCTCAATGGACGTCTCGAGATCCCGAACATTCAGCTGGATCATGCTGGATCCTACATCTGCGAAGCTGTCGACTACCCTCAATCTACCCGTGGTCAACAGATCACTGTCTATCTCTCAGTAGAAAAATGTAGATATCGCAGACAAGCTCTTAATTAATTTTATATGAAATATAAAACTCAAAGTTCATTTATAATTCATTAAATGAAATTCATTTTAGTGGAGCAACCGATCAGCAACAAGCCCCACGTGTGTCAGTACGACGAGGCCACTTGCAGCAATGGCGAATGCATCCCAAAATCTTACGTGTGCAATGGCCGACTGGACTGCACTGATGGCTCTGACGAGATGCGATGCAGTAAGTTGCATTTTTGCATACAGTTCATTCTGAGGAAAATAACAAATCAATAGTGAATTGTTTCTCGATTGTTTACCTATGATTCCTGTACGTAGTTTTATTTAATGCACCGTTTATAATAGGTCCTCATGGCTGCGAGCCCAACGAGTACCGCTGCAACAACACACAATGCGTCAGCAAAGTATGGCGATGCGACGGCGACAAGGATTGCGCGGATGGCAGCGACGAAGAGAACTGCGCACCAAACAGACCAGGCTCACCCTGTAGATACACCGAATTCGCCTGTGCCAGTGGTCAATGTATACCCAAAAGCTTCCACTGTGACCTGGAGAAGGACTGTATGGATGGCAGCGACGAAATTGGATGCTGTGAGCAATCAATGTTCATTTCATTATATTATACTGTTTAACATATTTTTAGATGCTTCCAATAGATCTCCTCGAGCTGACCCAGTCCACTTTTTCTTAGTTCCAGTCACCATTCAGTCACAAAACCTCTCGAAACCCTTTTCCTTCAGACATGATATTCTTGAAAACCAGCCACAACATAAAAAATCGATTTAAATTATATTACAATATAATTATACAATATTATATTATATTAAAAAGCGTCTTCCCCTTTCAGCGCCCGTGTACATAGTCAAGCCACCCCCGCCGATGATCACCCTGGAAATAGGCGAGATTCTAGTGATCACGTGCACGGCCATAGGCGTGCCGACTCCGGAGATAAACTGGCGTCTGAACTGGGGCCACATTCCTCCGAAATGTACGATGACGTCCGTAAATGGTACCGGGACTCTGACCTGTCCAGACATCCAACCCGCGGACCAGGGTGCCTACTCCTGCGAGGGATTGAACAGTGCAGGCTTCGTTTTCGCGGTGCCGGACGCCATAGTGATGGTGGAGAAACAGGGTCATATTTGCCCGAAGGGAATGTTCAACGACGACGCCAGAAGCTTGGACGAGTGCATCTCCTGTTTCTGTTTCGGCGTTGCACAAGAATGCAGGAGCGCGAACCTCTACACTTATCAGATTCCTCCGCCGTTTGACCGTCATCGATTCGTCGACGTTAGCCAGACACCTAGCTCCCAGTCCATCAGTGACATTAGTCTTTCGGATATCGAGACCAGAGCAGTCGGCAGAGACGGTGTTCAAGTACAAACGCAACACGTATCGCTAAAAAGAGTGTCTGCGAGTGGGTCCGAAGAGGGCGGTGCTTATTTCGCCCTGCCAGAGCACTACCATGGCAGTCAGCTGAAGTCCTACGGCGGATACTTGAAGTACAAGGTCCGGTTCAATGGTACTGGCTCGCCAAACACCGCACCGAACGTTATACTAAATGGGAATGATTATAAACTGGTGCACAGAGGGAGACACCCTGCCCCATTCAGGGATAATGAGATGTCTGTTAGGTTCTTCCAGGGAGAATGGTTGAAGAGGGACGGGTACGGTGAGGTGCCTGCTTCGAGGGAGGATATCATGATGACTCTTGCCAGGGTGGACAACATCTTGATCAAGTATGTCGGAGATGAAAGAATTGTTTAAATAGTCTTCTGGTCTAGTCCCTTGAAAAATCGATTCTTGTCTATATTTTCTTGAAGCATAATTGCGGTAGAAAATGTTCAATTTGTTTTCTCGTAGATCACAATATGACGATTCTCCAAGGTTGGATGTTCTGATCACGAACGTCGTGATGGACACTGCCGACGCAAGGAACACTGGCCTGGGATCTGCCTCGTATGTGGAGGAGTGTCAGTGTCCTTCTGGTAAGTGCAATAGTTGCGGGTGGTTTTTGTAATTTGCACGAAATAAATAAGTAAAAATTCTTTATTCTCCAGGATACACGGGTCTATCGTGCGAACAGTGTGCACCAGGCTACCGGAGACGAGAGACAGGACCTTGGCTAGGACAGTGCTACCGGGACGAGCAGGTACCCTGTCCTCCGGGATACTACGGGGACCCATCGAGGAACATCCCTTGCGAAGTTTGCCCTTGCCCGCTCCCCAATCCATCCAATCAGTGAGTTAATGTCATGGAAAATTGTATCAAGCATTTGAAGCTAACTATATTGTTTTGTCTTCGAACAGGTTTGCCAGGACTTGCCATCGGGATTCAGACGGTCAACCTACCTGCGACTGTCCACCTGGCTACGTAGGTCGCAGGTGTGAACAGTGTGCCGAGGGGTACCAAGGCAATCCTCTTATACCTCGCGACAAGTGCATCCCGGTGCAACAATGCGACCTTGATGGCAGCCTTAGTCCACACGCGGATCCCCAGACCGGACAGTGTCGATGCAAGGTATACTATTTAACTATTTTCTATTTATCCTTGGAGACCTTGATATGAGTTTGACATAAATATTGAAATAACCTAGAGATTCATCTTCCCAAAAATTATTTGTACCCTTTATAAATTGTGCAATACTGTCAATGCTCACTCGTTCATTTGGAAAACACGGAAGTAAGTACCCGAAGTAAAAGGCAGTCCTAATAAATAGGAGTATCTATGACGAAACTGTGGCATCATTAAGTGCATCTGTTTCCAGAAATATGCAACTGGACCCACTTGCAACCAATGCAAGGCGAACACATTCAGTTTGGCCTCGAGGAATCAGTTCGGCTGCATCAGTTGCTTCTGCATGGGCATCACCAACCAATGCGTCTCGTCCAACTGGTACAGAAACGAAGTGAGTACTCTTCCGACGCTAAAATTAGCGATGCCAATAGTACATCTTAATGAATCCTGATTTAACGTCTTGCAGATCCGAGTGTCATTCACGAATTCCATCAGGGATTTCTCTCTAACCGAACTGAAGTCTCCGGACGCGGCCCCCATAGTCGATGGGATTCGTTTGGGCTCTGCCAGGAGCAGGGACATCGTTTACGACGACTTTCCCAATCGTGGGAACAACGACGTCTACTACTGGCAGCTACCTAACATCTTCTTAGGCGATCAGATCACTTCTTACGGTGGGAACTTGAAGTATACCGTTCGGTATGTTCCTGCACCGGGTGGACAGAGCTCCAGGAACAACGCAGCCGACGTGGAACTGATCAGCGTTAGTATAAAAGTGTCGAACGGTCTCTTGTTCCAGTGGAATGAATTAACGTGATTGACTTGTCCCACAGGCCAACGACATCAATTTGTTATACTACTCTCGAGAGTCTCCGGAGGCTAACACACCGCAAGCATTCACTGTGCCACTTCTGGAACAGTTCTGGCAACGTACCGATGGCACACAGGCTGACAGAGAACACTTGCTGATGGCTCTGGCTGACATAAGAGCGATCAGGATCAAGGCCACTTACACCACCCACACCGACGAAGCTGGGTAAGTTTGCAATCGACTTGCAAGGCTAAAATTGGTTGGGGAGTCTACTTTGATACTTTGTACGACTTTTAAAGATCCGTTACTTTCCGTAGATTGTCCCAGGTGTCTCTAGACACAGCAGAGAAACACAATACAGGCAGAGCCCGAGCAGTGGAGGTGGAGGAGTGCAGTTGTCCTGCGGGATACAGAGGGCTCTCCTGCGAGAACTGCGACGTTGGATACACCAGAGCAAACGAGGGACTCTATCTAGGCATCTGCGAGCTTTGCAACTGCAACGGACACTCGAATCAATGCGACCCTGACACCGGCGTCTGCGAGGTACCACCTTGAAACTACAATCTCTCGTTGAAGAATTTCGAAAAAATTGTCCTAAATCGCTATTTCATTCACAGAACTGTGCACACCATACCACCGGCGAGAACTGCGAGTACTGCCAGGCAGGCTACGAAGGGGATGCGACCAGAGGAACCCCGTACGACTGCGAGTACAGGTCAAGAAACAATTCAACACCTGCCCCCTGCCACTGCAACAGCGCTGGTTCGCGTAGCGACTTCTGCATTGGTGATCGATGCGATTGCAAACGGAACGTTGAAGGTCCTGAGTGCAACAGATGCAGACCAGCAACGTTTGGCTTGTCCGCGGACAACCCTGAAGGATGCAGCGAGTGCTACTGCAGTGGTGTCACCGACCAGTGTCATGAGAGCTCGCTGTATGTCCAGCAGATACCTGTTTCGGTCTATGATGCGCAACATGGATTCACTTTGACCGATTCGTAAGTAGCTGACTGGTTCCGGAGGGAACCCCACCACTTGAGCGATGTCCAAAAGAGTCCCCAGGTGGATCTCGAATATGTCTGAGCTGATTTATTTATTCGCAGGACCAGGCAAGAGGTGATCGACGATGGTTTCGAGTTAAACATTGCTATGAACGAGATCGGCTACCGCTTCTCGGAAGGGAGAGGTCGCAGACTCTTCTGGTCCCTGCCACCTGTGTTCACCGGCAACAAGATCAAAAGTTACGGTGGCAATCTCACGTTGACTCAACATATCACAGCGTATCCTGGTGCTCAAAGTTATAAGGATCAGGATGTTATTCTAGTCGGGAACGGAGTCACTTTGTTCTGGACGAACCCTGCAGAGATTCAGCTTGATAGAGGAACGGTACGTGTGCGAAACTGCTCGAACACTTGGACAGCAATCATCGTTAACTATACTCGAATTCGTTATTAACTATGCTAACTTTCTGTCAGACATACTCCGTGCCCCTGAGGGAGTCCGAATGGAAGCGCCTGACAACCGAAGGACCCCGAATAGCTTCTCGAGTGGACCTGATGACTGTCCTCTCCAATCTGGAGTCTATCCTGGTCCGAGCCTCTCACAGCGATCGGATGACAGCTACCTACATCAGCGACATCATCTTGGACACAGCAGCGGACATACCTGGTAGCAAGAGAGCTGTTCAGGTGGAAGTCTGTCGTTGTCCAACAGGCTACACAGGAACATCCTGCGAGTCATGCGCTAGAGGCTATTATAGGGACACGAATGATCGAACGAATAGCTACCTGGGCTCTTGCAATCTTTGTCCGTGCAACAACCATGAAGAGAGGTGCGACATCACCAGAACTGGTCAAGTGAAGTGCCACTGCCTGCCAGGATACACCGGTCAATACTGTCAACACAATGGTAAGACCTTCATACTTTTCACAACGTTTCTGGCTATCTCCCACAGGTCCTGCCTCAAGGTCAGAGATCCTGGAGGATAAATAACTTCTAATTATTTACAAGATCGCGCAGGTTTAGAGGGTCAGTGTGAAATCGTGGTAGAATCATAAAGGGCTGTAGCGTTGTTATTTTGATGAATTCCAGAAGACCCTTTCAGGGAGATATTCCATGTATATTAAGCTTGGAAATTAGCGAATGGAAAATTGGATTAACACATTTGAATGTTAGGTGAGGTGATGGTAAGTCTAACGCCAATGACAGGCACGGTGAAGCCGCGCACGTGGATACTGTTCACCTGCAGTTACGAGTCCTCCGATCAGTTGTATATATCGTTTAACCTGTCACCGTTCCGTGATTCAACTCTCACTGCGACGTCTACGACACCTGGCCCCCTGGTGCACAGAGCGTACGGCGGCTCTCGCACCTGGAACGTTTCTGTGGATGTAGAGCCTTGCAACGTCGAGTGCTACATCCAAGATCGGGAGGGCAAGGAGATGATCAAGGTCGTCATATCGATCTCCACAGGTTTGACGGACCATGAGGACTCATTTAGTATTTGTCCGTCCTTGGGGGAAGCGACACCACACGGCCCATCATCATCCATGACACCTGGTGCTTGTAGATCGTAGTGGCACCTGTTCAACACACGATGTGTTATCGATTGTCTTGATTACGCTTACTTCATTCCGATTGGTGCAGGTGCTTCAGGTGGGGGGTAGTCGGGAGAAGCAAATGAGAAATTACGGGTGGCACTATCTTTTAATTTTTTATTTTCTTGAGCTTCCTGTAAGCTGGAGTCTCAAAATGGGGTTTCCACTTGTTTGCTTCTTCTTGGGACTACCGAATTCGATGGTTGTATCGTATCCACGCTGGTGCAGAACAGATGGTGATCAAGGCAGAAGTACATTGACCATTTCTTTGTGACAGCTGAATGTTACCACTTTGTGTTGTTCAGTTTACTAATACAAGTTGCCTCGGCCAAATGAGACCACCTAAACATCTTTTAGAATCATGATCATTTAGCTTACGTTGCTAAGAGATATCTGTGACCCTCTGCACCCAAGATACCTTGTATTACCGTGGCAGGATTTAGACTTTTGCATTGTAAACTTGCAGAGGGTTACCTACCAACAACCACCACATCCTACCCGCCCGAACCACCAAGGATCGAGGTCTCCATCAGGGGACCAGAGATCCAGATCGTTGGAACGGGAACTACTGTCGAGTACCACTGTTCTGGAATGTCTTTGGACAATGTGAGGAAACGTTTCGAGTTGACGATGTTCATGCCACCGTAGCAGGATTGTTTTTAATATTTTCATTCTGCGACAGGAGTCTGTGGAGGTCAGATGGGACAAGGAGGGAGGCCAATTGCCACATGGAAGAAGCGTAGACGACAATCGAGGTCTTCTAATCATCAGAGAGGTCAAAGTATCGGACAGTGGCATTTACGTATGCCAGGTTAGCGACGGTGTGCACGTGGCCGTCAAAAAGGTCACCCTAAATGTCGGAGGTAAGCAGTCAACAAGTTCACCTGTAATTAATGGACTGCGGATTTTATGCATTTATGATAAAAATGAGAAACTCAATGAATTTCACAATACACTGTTGTACATTATTTTATACTCCTGTACATTGCGATCAATGTAGAAGATCCGCGATCTAGTAATTAAGAATTAAGTCCGCCAACTTTTCTCTCAACCGATCTCTCACGTGGACGCAGCATTTCCACAAAGTTTACTAGACATCCCAGGTACGATCCACAGAAACAATTACACTCTTCAGCTTCACCTTGTCGGTCAACGTTTCTCTCAATTTTTGTAAAGGTGTCAATCCAGTGGTCCCGAGAGTAACGATCCTGCGTCCATCTTTGGAGGTGGTAGAAGGCGAGCCAGCCGAGTTCCGTTGCGAGGCCAGTGGCAATCCACCGCCTCAGATCGAATGGACCCGAGTCTACGGTCCCATGAATCCTGAAGTGGTCACATACAACGGAATATGGTCGTTGAGGGCTGTGTCGAAGAACGACGCTGCTGAGTACAAGTGCATTGCCAGGAACAACATCGGAGTGGACGAGATGACTGCCATTCTTTACGTCATAGGTGTGCTACCAAGTTCTTTGTGCTCTTCATGTGTTTCATGTTCCTCCAAAACGATCTCATCGAACGTTAGAACCTTCTAATTCACCAAACTATTCTCCCATCACCAGACAACCCCCATAAGCCTCCATCGAACGGCATACCACCCACCATCACGCCATCAGATTGGACAGGCGGCATCGGCGAGGTCATCAGGGTCACCTGCACACCCTCTCAAATCGCGAACGTCACCTGGACCAGACAAGGCAACTTGCCACTACCGGCATCTGCCAGCCAACGGAACGGAGTACTCACTATCATGAATCCTAGTTTACACGATTCAGGCGTCTACGTCTGCACATCCACCAGCTACGTGGGCACTGAGGCCAGCAGCATACTCACCATAACGATCCAGGCTAGAAGACCGACAGCCTCGGTCAAAGTGAAACCTGAGAAACAGACGGTTCCTCAGGGTAACGTAGCTGAAGTGCGATGTTTTACCAGTGAACCGGGTCTGCAGATCAGGTGGAGCAAGTACCTGGAGCAGTTGAGTCCCAACGCGCAACAAGTCGGCGATACCTTGAGGATTATGAACGTGCAGATCTCGGATCGCGGAGTGTACGTTTGCAGGGTCAGCGGGCCCTCTGGCAGCCAGGAGGCCAGCGCCATCATCGAAGTGGAACGTGAGTAATTGCGTAGACTTTAGATTTCTTCGGGGTGATCTTGAGGTTCTTCAAGGTAGCTCAGGGTGGTCGTCTTGATTTCAAAATTCATTACATTTGTTGTTTCGAACAGCTCGAGAGCCACCATTGCTGGAGCTGTACCCCAAAGAGTCGCAGACGGTGATCCTGGGTGGATCAGCAGACGTCCAGTGCAGAGCCATAGCCGGTACCCCCATGCCAGAGCTGCAGTGGTCCCGTAGAGACAGCAGACCCTTCGCTCACAACATCAAGCAACTTCCTGGAGGAGTGTTGAGATTGACGAACATCACCATCGGCGACAGCGGTGCCTACATTTGCACTGCGATCAATTCTGTTGGCAGCACTTCGGCAGTGGCTTACATAGAGGTGCACACGCAACCGGTGATTACCATCTCACCCAGGTCTGGCATACTGACAGTCAAAAGAGGCGATCGTGTGCGACTGGTGTGCACCGCGACGGGAAATCCGCAGCCTACCATCGAGTGGACCAAGCATGTGAATGGCATCGTGCCTTACCAGTAAGTTACCAGCTACTGGTTCGTAAGATACGCAATGAAATACTCTCTTCAACCTCCGTCTGAAAATTCAGAAAATTAGTTTGTCCGACTTGGACAACGATTTGTTCTTTTAAACCTCGTTTAAACATTTCGGTAACTTGCTTACAACCTTTCACAGCAACACCCCACCGCTCCACATGAACAAAGCGACCCCATTGAGCGCAGTCTACGAGATCGGTTCTGTTTCCCATAACGACGAGGGTTCCTACACCTGCCACGCCATGAACGCCGCGGGAATCATGGAGGAACGAGTGCACATTCGCCTGGAGGACGACAACGAGGTACCACTGATTGCCTCCATCGAATTGTCTTAATCAATCTGTCACATAAAAATCTAAATCTCCGAAAATTGCAGGTTGGTCCGGATCAGAATGTGCCGCCAGTAATATCAGACAAAAACTTCAAGATACCCATCGGTGGCAAGGTAGAGATGCGTTGCCAAGTTCCTGAAGACAATCAGATCTACTTGGACTGGAAGAGAAGCGACCATCGTCCTCTTCCCGATGGTAGCATGGTCCACAAGGGGATCCTAACTATCCCAGCGGTGGACAGAAGTGCTGTAGGAGAGTATGTTTGCACGGGCATGGACCCTGGCGGAGCTGTCCTCTTCAGGGCGAAGTCCTACCTCCAAGTGACATGTAAGGGTTTTTGTTAGAAAATATTTTCGCAAGCCCGGCAGTAAATAAAATATTAAATTTCGCAGCACCACCTAGAATCGTCCTGAATCCACCTAGGCAGACAGTAGGGCCAGGCGAAAACCCGTCTATCGTCTGCAGCGCGACAGGAGACGATCCAATGACTATTGAATGGTCAGCCATAGGCCGTGATCTTCCATATAGTGTATCCCGTGACCGTGGTATCCTACAATTCCATGGGATCACGTATTCCGATGCTGGCAAGTACGTCTGCAAAGCTTCCAACGGGGAAGCCACTGCTGAAGCTGTGGCTGAGGTCCTGGTGAATGGTATGTTTCAAATTATTGATGTTGACAACCTTTAGAAAATTACATTCGTTTTAAAAATATGTAAATTGTTCCAGAACGACCATACGAGGACACTCGCGTCACAGCAGCTCAGAGGGACGTGATGGCTTCCGCTGGCATGCCGGTGCGTCTACGGTGCTCCGTGCAAGAACGAGCCACCATACAATGGAGCAGAGAAAACCAACCCCTCCCCTTCAGTGCTAGGATAGAGGATGACTACCTGGAGATACCACGAGCCAGTCCGGAAGACAGTGGAAGATACATCTGCCAGATACAGACGGACCGTGGAGTCTCCAGCGATTATGTCAATCTGAATGTATCCCGTAAGTCCGACTAGATCAGTTCTCTTCTGCACCCCACATGAAATTGTTATGGCTGTTAATATTTACGTACTCTAAAATAATTGTAAAAGAATTATGTACTCTCTGAAAGAATATTTAGGTACTTAAGTGTTAATCTATAAATATTGGGTTGGCAAATAAGTTCGTTCGGTTTTTGTGATTTATTCCAGCCTAAAAAACCGAACGAACTTATTTGCCAACCCAATAGTTAGTTTATAAATACGTTTAATCTCATGTTACTGCTTGAAATGATTCTTCAGCCACGTATGACAACAATGTTCAACTGCAACAAACATGTGTATGTACTAGTCGCTAGAGAAGAGTTTGGTATACGTTTTTATCCTCATGGCATAGTCCATCGTTCGTTCGACCCACAGAGAACTTCGAGAGATCGATGAATTATAGCGATCGTGATGTTATTTGATAGTTGATTCGTTCCCGGATTGCACACGAGCGAACCTAACGCATTGCGGTCAGAGAAAGTGCATGTGCGACGATCGAGGATGCATTCTGTTGGATTACGGTTGCTACTACTATGTCCGGTTTGACGACAAGATCAATGACCGGTCGTATCCTCGCAATCTACATCATCGACGCGGTTTGTTCAGAGATATATGTGTTCCTGTGACGTCTCTTCGGGTTAACGCTTCTCCCATTGTTAATCGACATCGGCTTTGTGCAGTCGTCCCTCACGTTTAGAGTCATGGTAGTCTCATACACTGTCTGCATGGATAACAATGGCGCTGATCAGCTGACGTAACAATTGGTTCCTGAATTCAGATACTCGGGTGCAAGCTTGGACACTAAAGTTACTTAGGTGCAAGTTTGGATACCCGAGTACCGCGCCATCAAAATTCGGTCACTCGATCAGCAGATGTCGTCATCCGTCGCCGCCAGTTCATTGCATTAACCCTGTGTCGAACATCCCGTGAACCTGTGGCGAAACACCAAGGGGAAACGTTTGAAATGGTTATGGAACACAATGTGTCCTCTTGGGTTAGGTTTGGGTTAGTCCTGGAGTAGTTCTGGAGCTGGGCGTACACGTTCGTGTGTATCGCGACACAGCCTTAATCTTCCGCTGACAATCACATTTCCATTTCAGCGACAATGATGCCTGCGGTTAGTGTAGAGGTGTCCCAGGATCCAGTGAACATTGGCGACACCATAGACATCCGTTGCGCCTGCTCCGGTACCCAGAATCCTCGTTACCACTGGTCCAGACCGAATCATCTCAGTCTGCCAGCAAACGCTGAGGAATATGGAAGCGTTCTGAGGCTGACCAGCGTGGCTGTAGCTGACAGTGGGCTGTACCGGTGCACCGCAGAAACACCAGAGGGCATATTCGACCAGGACTTCAACCTTGTTGTTCATGGTAACATTTTTTGAAAACAATTTCTGCTTTTCTCTGCCCCTTCAACTTCGTCTTGTACAGTTTTTTTCGTTGTCCTTGAGAATATCAAGGTCATCTTGAATTTTCTAACCTCCCATGACCTTCAAATGACACTCCCTAGCACCCTCTAGACAAAACAATTAACTAATCAACCATTCTGTCCATGCTTCAAAAATTCGTGGCCGACGTAAGTACCCACTAAAATTGAAATAAACACAGCACGCTTGAAACTATGAGTATTGTTTTTAGGTGGAAACAACGACGCACCAGCGATCGAGACGAAGTACGCCCCCTACGGATCCAGCATAGAGATGCACTGCAGACCTAATTTGGATTCTCCGATAGAGTACCATTGGAGCAAGCTTGGAGGTCTATTCCCGCGCGACGCACAAGTTTCCGAGGTACGAAACACATTTAAAACAGAACTGTCGTCATAAAATGATTACTGGATTATATAAATTTAATTCTCCGCTGGTTTTCAGAGCAATCTGAACCTGACCAACGTCACGGCCGAGGAAGCCGGCACTTACATATGTACAGTGAATAACAATCACGAGACTATAGAGATACCAACAGTTTTGGTAGTGACAGGAGTAGTGCCCTACTTTAGCCAGGCACCGATCAGCTATATCTCTTTGCCACCTGTGCGCGACTCCTACTTGAAATTCAACATCGAGGTGTCGTTCAAACCTGAAAGCCGCGACGGTATCATTTTATACAACGACGAGACGAATCGTGGAAAGGGTGACTTCATTCTGCTGGCCTTGGTGAGAGGGTACCCACACTTCAGGTGAGCAATTATCACAAACACTGCCTAACGGAATGAGAGAATGTTCGAACTTCATAATGTACGTGCAAATATTCATTTTGCAGCTTCGACCTCGGCTCGGGACCAGTCACGATCCGCGCGGACAAGCCAGTGAGCCTGAGCGAGTGGCATACCATCAAACTGCAACGTAACAGGAAAGAGGGCAACATGCTGGTCGACGGAGAGGGTCCTTACAAGGGCGTGGCATTCGGCAGGAAGCAAGGATTGGACCTGAAGGAGTTCTTGTACGTGGGAGGAGTTCCAAGCTACGTGGTGATGACTGAACACGCGTCGGTGACGACTGGGTTCGTCGGGTGCATCAGCCGATTGGTCATCGGGGAGAAGGATGTCGATCTGAACGGCAACCAGGCATCGAGCATCGGCATCACCACCTGCGAGACCTGCGCCGAGAACCCCTGCAGCAATGGCGGCGTTTGCCAGGAAACAAATACCAAGAACGGGTACTCTTGCATGTGCCGGGCCGGATACAGTGGCAAACATTGCGACAAGGTCGGCCAGGCCTGCTATGCAGGTGAGGATGTTCAGTAGGCACTGTACCTAACATTGAGTACTCGAGTTGAGTGCACTGTACCTTCGGCAAACAGAAGTTTGTGCCTTTTTCTTACGTAATCCCGTAAATTTTAGCGAGAAAACGCCTGAAATCCAAGTTCCAATCATGGGAGATCAGTGGTTCGAAAGTTGTAAGCGCTTAAAGTTGGATTTTTGGCATTTTCTCGCCAAAGTTTGATGAAGAAAAAGGCATAGCAAGTAACATTTCTTGTTACCGAAGCTGAAGTTTAACACTGGAGTTCAATTTAGGTACTCATTTAATTGAAACCTGAGTACTCACTCAGCCCCTGTTCAAAATTTGGCTTGCAGGTGCCTGCGGAGAGGGCAAATGCGTGGAAAACGAGACAGGCTTCGACTGCTACTGTCCCCACGGAAAGACAGGATCTCGGTGCGAGAACTCGATGAAGATTGTCGATCCAGCCTTCCACGATGACAAATCGTACATCGCGCACGACGCACCCAAAGCCTACAGACGGTGAGCCACTGCCACAGTCCTACGCGAGTTATTCTTTTCTCATTAATAGACAGCGGATTGTATGCATTTATATTATGTTCAATTAAAGATATTAACGAAGAAAATACATTTCAACTTGACTTCAGTTTGTTGCGATTCAGGTAAAAAATGCTTATTTTGCATAAAGATCCGCTGTCGACTTATCAGACTAGTAGAGCCAGTAGATTTGTTCCCCACTGCATTTTAGAGATTGCACCGCAGGTATTGTCAATTTGAAATAACAATTATTTTGTTGTCTCGACACGGTGTTTCAAGGCTCCCCGAATTAACACCACGTTTCCCCAGGCAAGATCCTCGAGAATACTAACTCCGTGCAGTTTTGTTATGTTTTTTGTTAATTCAGAACCGTTGTTTTCAGGCCGAGAATGAGCACAACACACAGTCGGTTACGATCGCGCCGCACACATCTTAGAACGCCACGATCGAGGCCACATCACCACAATAATCTGCACCACACGAACCATTAGTCCCCCCCTCCCCCTTCTGTTTTGTTACTTTTCTCTTCACCAAATCCCGTGCACATGTAGGAAAGAGATGAAATGAAATCGAACAATGAATTTCTTTCTGTCTAGTGGATAGCAAAAAACATAAAACGAAACCCGTAGGAACAAATCAATTGCTATTTATAGTTGTCAGTCAGCATTATATATAAATATTATATATATATTTTTTATGAGAAGTTTATTTACAATACTATAGATTCTTTTTGCGTTTCTTTTCCGCCTCGTACGTGTCGTAGATTGTGAGGATGGCGTTTTGCAACGTGCCTGTATAGTGAGTAATTCCACCCGGAATGAACCTCATGGTGCTGTAATAGTAGATTATCGATTATACTTATTATTATATGCCTATATATAAATATATTAATGTAACTCAACCTTTCACGGTCTCGAACGAGTCGTCGATTAAAATTTTGCGCTTTTTTCTATTATCTAAATACAGCTCTCTTCGAGAAAGCTTGCAGTCGAACGCTCGAAAGACCCGAAGGGTTTCTTTTTGTACAGCTTATAATAATACATGTCACGCATTGTGTTAGTCATGTTAAATATTATGGGAAAGAGGCAGAAAATCTGTATGGCATTAAATTAGGTCACTGCCAAAATGAATTGCACCTAACAGAAGCCCGACAGCTTTCACGCAATTCGTCTCGCGTGTGTTCAGCACGACTGCCACATACACACA
Organism: Lasioglossum baleicum; assembly: GCF_051020765.1. Lineage (NCBI taxonomy): Eukaryota > Metazoa > Arthropoda > Insecta > Hymenoptera > Halictidae > Lasioglossum > Lasioglossum baleicum. Next base: position 4,294,678 of record NC_134948.1, on the reverse strand, counting down.
CTTAAACGTACGTACACAGAAAAACACGAGCACCCGCACGAACACATACACACTGTCACAAAAGTTTGTACTTACCGTAAGAACCCGCGCAAACGTGCCAAAAGTGTGTTTCAGGTCACAGACGACCTCTAATATATTCGATAGGCTTTAGTAAACAATGCTACGAGCGCAAATACATGTTTTGAGATGCAAATAAAAAAAAATTGTTTTAACAGTACTCACAGTTTTCGAAACGTTCCACTACTGTAATTAAAAAGACACTGCCGAAGGTGGATACAGGTGAGTGACGAAGCACGAAAGTGTTGTTTATTTATGTTCACACTATATATAACAACTAACTTCGTTTCGCTTCCCACTAACAGGAACTGGAAATCCTCATGAACTCACGTCCCATCTATGTCCGATTATTATTTAAAAATTTTACGTACACGTAGTTCTGTGGGCCAGGCATCGATTCAGCACAAAATATATTTTTTCTTAACATTTTGGCGTAAACAGCAAGTCGATATCTGTTCCCTATCAAAAAATACAGTCCTGAGTCCTGAGAAGATTTCCTAACACGAACTTCAACCCCCCACCACACATCTTCACTTCCCCACTCCAATAGAAAAAACCACTAACGCGCAAACTTCGAATAAAATTGGAGAATAATTGCCCACAGGTATTTTACCAACAACCTTGAAACTTGACCTTGCAATTTCTCCTCAGGTTCAAAGTATCGTTGAACTTCAACCCCATAGACGACGGGGACGGCATTCTACTGTACTGTGCTCAAAGTGACGAGGGCAACGACGATTTCGTGGCGGTCGTGGTCAAGGACAGACACGTGGAATTTCGGTACGACCTTGGAACTGGAACTGCGATCATCAAGTCGAACTATATCCTCCAACCTGGCGTGTGGACTCACGTGTCCGTGAACAGGGAGTACAAGGAGGGAAATCTGACCGTGAACGACGAACCTCTTGTCGAGGGCAGGTCACCGGGAAGTGCTCGTACGATGACCTTGAATACTCCTCTGTACATTGGGGGTGTGGATCGCAGGAGGATCGCGATCAACAGGAACGCTGGTGTGAACAAGACCTTTCGCGGTTGCATCAGCGACGTAAGTTCAAATGCAGGTTTCTACGAACATGAGCTTTGTTATCATAAACTGTTTATTGCGTTTACAGCTGGGAGTGTCCTCCATGAACGTGGACATACTGAACTCAGCGATAGACTCGGCGAACATAGACGACTGCCACGTTCTCCACCCTAATCAGACCAAGTTCGTCATTCCAACGACAACTCTACTGCCCACGACAACACCATACGACCCCTGCAGCTCAAATCCTTGCGTCCACGGGGTATGTCAAAGCGCGGAGATCTACGAGTACTCGTGCACCTGCGAGTACGGCTACGTGGGCAGGAACTGCGAGAATATTCTGAAACAATGCGAGCTGCTGTTACCTTGCAACAATGGGGGATCCTGCACGGACCTCCATGGGTCCTATAAATGCGACTGTCGTCTGGGATACAGTGGGCAGAACTGCGAGAAACGTACGTCCACAAACATGTTAAGTTGTCGATACCATTATTCAAGAAATGCTATTTGTTTCTAGAGGTGGAAGTCACGTACGACGTTGCCTTCAGAGGAGACGGCTGGCTAGAGCTGGATAGGTCTGTCATGACTCATGACGAAGAGCGTGAAGTTTTAGGGTTCGAGATCTCCACTAACCGAACCAAGGGGCTCATCATGTGGCACGGTCAGACGCCGAACGATCTGAACCCTGACCATTACATGGCTCTGGCGGTGATCGATGGGTAACTGTTGCAAACAATTTTATTCCATCGTTGTATGTGTGAAACAGTAACACATCACTCATAAAGTCTCCGGTCTAACTAAGAAAGACAAATTTTTTTTTAGAAATTCCACTTTATTCATCGACATACTCTCCTTCAAGAGTGATGCATTCATTCCAACGCTCCTCTAACTTTTCGATGCCCTCTATGTAAAACGATTTGTCTTTGCTCTCAAAATAAGCCTCAGTTTCGGCAATCACTTCTTCATTTCAGCCAAATTTCTTTCCCTGGAGCATCTTTTTCATGTCTGCAAAAAGCCAGTAGTCGCTGGGGGCTGATTGAAATAACATTCTTTCCGCTGTAGCTACGTGGAGTATCAATACAACTTGGGCACGGGTCCAGTGGTGATCAGGGTGACCGCTCAAAGAGTGGACGACGGGGAGAGACACAGGATCATCCTGAAGCGTCAGGGCAGCGACGGTAGCATAGAATTGAATGGCGAGCACATGGAGAGCGGAGCCACCTTTGGCACACTGCAGGACCTGAACACTCGAGGCAGCGTTTACTTGGGCGGTGTGCCTGACTTTGCGATGACCTATGGCAAGTACCAGGACGGTTTCTCCGGCTGCATTTACACCATGGAGGTGCAGGACTCCGGAGCTATAGACATCGGCGAGAAAGCGATACGAGGCAAGAACGTCTCACCGTGCACCAGGTAGTTAGACTGAAACGAATATTATCTTCTTGTCGGATATGTCGTCGATCGAGTTACCATTGTTACTTCTGGTGTTTCATGCCGCCCAGAGCAAGATGGATCCCGTCCTCTTTGGTATTCACAGACGCGGACACGGACATGTTCGACGCGTTTGTTCCCCCGCCCCCTGTAAACATTATCCATCCGAAGCCGGCGGCGAACCTAGCCGCCTATAACATCAAACACTACTCACTGTTAATCCTGCTCCAAAATCTGCTTGCCTTCACCATGGACGTTCGAGAACAGAGCGTGCTTTTTACAGTATTATGCATAGACACCGTGAACGCGGTCAAGTGTATATTAAGTTAAGTGTCTCTCTTGTCGAGGCCAGGTCTAACAGTGCGTGTGTGCGTCCTTCCACTGAGGACAATACCGATGGAACGACACACACACTCGCCAGCGAACGCTGATAGTTCTTGTAATGATTCACTTTGTAAATTCTTTAACGCTTCGTTCAAGTTTGAAGCAGGTTCCCATGGTACGTGCACACTGGAAGATCTACTCTTATCACTTTACCTATCGGGAGCTTATCAACAGCTGTTTAATGGTCACTTTGCAACAAATCTTTTTTCTGGAATGTTCTTTTTTCGATATTCTTATAGAGCTTGGAAAGACGAATCCGACGACCTTTGTGACCATACCGTTCCGACCGTTGAGTCTCGAGATATCTGTGTCCGAAAGATTGAGTACTCGACTTTTCAGACAGAAATATCTAGAGATTTACTGAACCAAAAGGTATGGTTATACGAGTCGTTGGATTCGTCTTTTCAAGCTCTATAAGAATATCGACGGAAATATATAGGGTGACACTTAAAAATGATGACCTCTATACTATATAAGTTTCATAGACTATTATGATTAGACAGCGGATAATAATATAACTGTTTTAAATTACAACCTACCCATCTTTGTCATGAGTGCATAAAATCCGCTGTCTAATTCTGATTACTGTTAGGTAAAGTGTTGGGCCTGAGGTTAAAGCTTGTCTTTCTGGTTTTCTTTGACAGTAACCTGGACGACAGACTTCCAACCCGCGGCGATCTCGGAACGTTTCACTAGGAGGTCTCGTTTCCTTCGATAAAAGCTCGTCAAACGATGGCTGGAAGGGCGCAGAACATAGTCGAAGAGCCAAACGAAATACGAACAGTTTTGTATCTGTAGATATACAACTCGGTGACTCTCCAGTAACACAACGTGAACGTTTTATAATTGAACTGACGACCGTTTTGTACAGCCTTGTTTCTACGAAGCCACGCGGAATATGACACCTGATTCAGTTCACTTAGAAAATTCGTTTGTTTCGCGACTCTCGATACTTTGCTTCTCGACTGCCAAGCGTAGAAGTTCAATGCTGAGGTGATCACCGTCGTATACAATTATAAGTACGCCAGGGTTGCGCAGCGTTCAATGCTCAACTCTGAGACAAGAGTCATAGTGATTCACGTATAAGTTCTCACTGCCATCGAGTTCTTTTAGTCCCCGATAGAACACGCCAGGACCGTTCATTAACGAGTAAGAGTTGCATTGTCATTACGCTCCAACGAATTCTCTTGTAAGCGAAAGGCAGAACGACAATTTCGACGACGAAATGCACAATCATCGCCAATAAGCTATACCTTCCTTGTCTGTCTAGAGATTATGCCTGGACCAACGATTGGCTACTGCTTCTGGCTATAGTTAGATTTTGTCAAATTTGCAACTCAAGTATTTCTCCTGCTGGAACCGTAAAAGCTAGTTACATCATTTTTGCGTGAAATTATTCTTTGGACTCTCCTGAACGCAATGGTACATTTTTTGTATAACATCATGGACGTTTAAACATCTTTAAATAATTTGTAAAGAGAGCAACTTTCTCGGGCATTTCTCCAGCATCGCCTCTTTCTCTTTAAAAATGATTTCAACGTGTATAAATATTGATTCTGCCATTTAAAAAATACTGTTGTATTCCGGACAGTCTAAAGAGTTGTTCCGCGCAAGAATTATTTAAATAGCTGTTACGGTTGCGTCAGAAAAAATTCTTGAAGTTGCACATTTTCAAGACATGCAAAAGCTAGCGGAAGCAGAGCTCGTCGAACCCAAACGAAACCGAACAGACGACGATTGATTTCAACGAACCACTACCAGAGTGGACAGACTTTCGTTTCAGACGCTTCGAACTCCATTTATGTGATATCGGAAGAAAGTTACTCACGACGAAACTCGTATCTAACATTAAGGTCGGTGCTAGTAAGGTTCGTTGCTAGTTCTAACGCGATTTGTACCGGGTACACCCGCTGAAAGTATGTACATAATCCCACGATATATTATAGTCTCGCAAATCTTCGATGTTTCTTGTATCAAACGTGACTGCTGTTTCCTGAAACGTTAAACGAGAATTAAGTTCGCTAGTCAGATGGATAATAGCCGTAGCAAATATTTCAGAATATCGTTTATTGGTTTGCGAAACGTTACAATGATACATTGTACTTCCGTTGAAACTCGTAAAAACCAAAAACAGAAACAGACAGAGAACTGTAAACGAAACAAACAGAACAATGATTACTTTACAGAAAACGTGTCTGCCTGTCGAATGATTCACTGTCAATTATAATTACAGAGTTTTCTAGATTTGTATGACGGAGAAGTAACTGCGTAGCGCTCAGTTCTCGGTAGCCGACAATATTGTAATTCTAACTTTAAGTTGCCACAGAGAGAAAGAGAGATGACGGTAATAAAAAGATCGACCGGGAAATGTCCCGGCGAACCTTGAGGAACGGCGACATCGATCCCACTGTAAATGTCCGTGTACAGATAATTACGTTAAACGCCAAAAAAAAGAAAAAAAGAGTTTCTAGCATCCTCTCTAACTGTACGACAAACCGAATGAATGCTTTCTCTGAATGTCGACGCAAAAATGTTCGCCGCACCACCACCGCAACAGTGTACGTGTGTGTGTGAGATGCCGGTACATATATACACGCATATATGCATATGTATATGTATATGTATACAGAATTAAGTATAAAAGCAAGCAAAACCGTGTAATCGATCCATTGAAAGTATCTATCGTAACAATGAAAGTGTAGTCTATTGTTATATGGGATAATTCTTCAAAAACAAATGAGACAATAAATATAATTTTGTTAAGAAGACACTGGTTGATCGTTGCTCGTTTCGGCAACAGGTTGCAGCCACTCGATTATTCATGCATTCATACTGCAACTGGCTGCTGCTATAAATTGGCTTTGTAACCGGATATGAACGGCAGCCCCGTGCCCACTGATTTCTGGTACTCGGCGTAGTCTTGACCGAAGAAATACAGCAACGTGATCTCCTCGAGTTGTATACGAGCGTGGAAGAACTTCCAGGACGCCACTGCGTAGGCCAGCAAGCAGATCGGGTTTTGGAGTATCAGCTGGAAACGGAGTAAATCATTATACCTCGTTTTCCTTGTCGGTCTTTAGGGCAACTAATTTTCAACTTTCAGAGACACATAGTTCTTCTTTGCGAATTATTTGCCATGTTGAATAAAAGATAAAAATTTATTGGACAGTAAAATGAACTACCATTGCTTTACCGCTGGTAATTAATTAAAATAATGTTTCTTGGAATGTTACCTGTGTCCCAATGGACCAGTAGAACCAACCCACATAGCTAGGGTGTCTGCAAAGCTTGTACACTCCGTAAGTAACCAGTTCATGGTTGTCGTTCTTCTCACTCTGTACAATGTGATTGAAGTTATGCCTAGCCGTGAACATGGCCAGCTTCCTCAACAATTCTCCACAGACGCACAGGAATAATCCAAAGTAGGATATCAAGGAGGGCTCCTTCATCCATGGAAGATACTGCCTTTCCACAATAAATTCTACCCAACTGGAGCATGCTGCCACTCCGTAGGCTATGCTATGGTTTAAAATGAAGCTGTCGATGGACAGAGTGGATGGATTTATCCATGCTATACTTAGGAACTCGGAGTAATGAAATGTGGCTAGCACGGTGATGTAGATACCGAACATCTGCCATGACGGTGGCAGAACCAGGGTCAGTAACAGACCAATTCCAAATATATATCCTAGGAAAACTGCTCTGGTCGCTACCTGGAACAACAGAATCATAATTTAATATACACATGTGTGTATATATAGAATGTTTAGGTCTGAGACAGTTCTCAGGTCTTCAGGTCAGAGAAATTTCAAGGTCGTCGGAATTTTTTTGAAATTCTTCTAGAGTGTGAAAAGACAAATCGAACGACCATAATGACCACACACTTTGGTTCATTTGATTTCGAGATATTTGTGTCTGAAGGGTGAATCTTTCAGACGCGAATATCTCGAGATCGAACGATCCAAAAGGTACAGTTACTTAGGTCGTTGGATGCGTCTTTTCACGCTCTATAAGAATATCGAGAAATTATATAGGGTGTCATGCAAAAAAGTACTGATGACCTTGAAATCTCGTGAACGAACGACCTCGCGAGAAAACTGATCTTGTCGTTTCATGCGGCTCCTGAAACAGTATAACTTTCTTCTGAGGAGATGTTTGATAAAACAGTAAATAAGACAGGCAGTATGGCATTTAGTTGAGACACCCTATATATTAAAGATAGTAGAAGTAATTGTACCTTGTAGGTGAATCCTCGGAATGCGAACAGCAGGAGGAAGTTCAGCAGTACGAATTGAAATAAATGTATGAACCAGACATTGCTGAAATAAAGCCGGTACACGTCGAATTCTAACCTCAAAAAGAGCTCCGGCAGAACCGCCACTAACCCGGCCACAACGAAGCAAAATAAACTGATTTTTCCATCGTAACACAACATTTTACACTTTGGACACTTCACTCGTTCGAGGTGATCACCATCGTTGTCTAGCTTTGTAATTTGTTAACTCGTTCTCTCCGAGGCTCATCTTTATTTCTCAAGTCGAGGAAAATGTATTTAGCTTTCCGCGATGTTGACGGATATCATATTGCTATCGTTGCGAGTGAAACCTGTGGCGTCATTCGCTTCAAGGTAAAGATATATTCTACTTTGAACTGTCGTGACACGACAGAGACATATTTAGCTCTCGCGGTTTCGACCAGTTTCGACTGCACACCACAGACTTTTTATTTTCTATTTAGTTCTGAATTATTTCTGTGATCTACTAGGATATTTAGTTATCTAGGTACGTGGGATTATCACGATTACAATCGTGGAATATTGTAGGAAATATTGGGGTGGATAGTTTGTGAGGAAAGGTTTTTATTGTAATGGTTCTTTGAAATTGCTCGGTTGCATTGATCGCTTGTTATCTATATGGCAGATGATTCGTGCCGGATTTGCCATAAGGAACTATGGAAATTCCGGCACGAATTATTTGAGCGTAAGGGGCTTCGTACAGCGCCAAAATGCGTAGCGGAGGAATGCTCAAACTGTTGGGCGACGTGACCGACGGAGGAGAGCTGTCGGTAACATAAACGCCGTCTGATAAAACAATTTGGTAATTAGAAATTCAGCCGCAAGAGGACGCCACTGTCTCTTTTAACCTCGACTCCGTCGGTAAGCAGTTTGGCCAACAGTTTCAGCGTTTTGCCGCTACGTGGAATGGCGCTGTACGGACCTTTGACGGGAGCAGATGATTCTTGCCGGAATTTACATTGAGTCTTACGGGAAAAGCGGCAAACATCATCTGTGCTGGGATGAAAAATAGTATTTAATTGTTTCTCGGCGAGATTTCTTGACGTTCGATAGCACAAATTAAAGCTGAGAGAATGTACTTTCGGTTTATTCCAATTTTTATTAATGTCTAATTTTAATGTAATTTTTTTTATAGATACGAGCCTAAGCGAGATTTTCGAAGGCTGCACCCCCTCGACCCGGATGCATGTCTAGCTCCACGTGACGTTCCTGATTCTCGAGCCACCTCAAGCCTACGTATTCGTACCTACTTCATCGTATTCCTGCCAGGAATCTTCTTCTCATATTACGACGATAATCATCTTTAATATTGTATTGTATATTGTAATGTTTAGTGAAAAATAAACAATGTTAGTTACAATATAATTAATGTGTTCTTTTTTCTCAACCCTGCACATGAATATTCGATAATAGAATTAGATTAACATCTTCGAAAACTTTGGGTACACAAAACGAGATCCGATTTTCGAAAAATTTTCGGTCGCCTGACTTGTCGTTGAGTTGTACTACTGAATTTCGTGCCACCTCCTTCAATATCATGTTCTCCTAATACAAAGTCGATTTTCGAGATTTTCGAAAATTTTCGACCGTCTGGCTTGTCGTTGAGTTGTACTACTGAATTTCGTGCCACCTCCTTCGATATCATGTGCTCCTAATACTTTATCCATTTTCGAGATTTTCGAAAATTTTCGGCCGTCTGACTTGTCGTCGACTCGTACTACTGAATTTCGAATACCTCCTTCGATATCATGTGCTCCTAATACAAAGTCGATTTTCGAGATTTTCGAAAATTTTCGACCGTCTGACTTGTCGTTGACTCGTACTACTGAATTTTGAATACCTCCTCCGACATCATGTTCTCCTAATACAAAGTCGATTTTCAAGATTTTCGAAAATTTTCGACCGTCTGGCTTGTCGTTGAGTTGTACTACTGAATTTCGTGCCACCTCCTTCGATATCATGTGCTCCTAATACTTTATCAATTTTCGAGATTTTCGAAAAATTTCCTCGAAATTTGAGACAGTATTAGGAGAACATGATGTCGAAGGAGGTATTCGAAATTCAGTAGTACGAGTCGACGACAAGTCAGACGGCCGAAAATTGGCGAAAATTTTCGAAAATCTCGAAAATTGATAAAGTATTAGGAGCACATGATGTCGAAGGAGGTATTCGAAATTCAGTAGTACGAGTCGACGACAAGTCAGACGGCCGAAAATTGGCGAAAATTTTCGAAAATCTCGAAAATTGATAAAGTATTAGGAGCACATGATGTCGAAGGAGGTGGCACGAAATTCAGTAGTACAACTCAACGACAAGTCAGACGGCCGAAAATTGGAAAAAATTTCGAAAATCTCGAAAATTGATAAAGTATTAGGAGCACATGATATCGAAGGAGGTATTCGAAATTCAGTAGTATGAGTCGACGACAAGTCAGACGGCCGAAAATTGGCGAAAATTTTCGAAAATCTCGAAAATTGATAAAGTATTAGGAGCACATGATGTCGAAGGAGGTATTCGAAATTCAGTAGTACGAGTCGACGACAAGTCAGACGGCCGAAAATTGGAAAAAATTTCGAAAATCTCGAAAATTGATAAAGTATTAGGAGCACATGATGTCGAAGGAGGTGGCACGAAATTCAGTAGTACAACTCAACGACAAGTCAGACGGCCGAAAATTGGAAAAATTTCGAAAATCTCGAAAATTGATAAAGTATTAGGAGCACATGATATCGAAGGAGGTATTCGAAATTCAGTAGTACGAGTCGACGACAAGTCAGACGGCCGAAAATTGGCGAAAATTTTCGAAAATCTCGAAAATGGATAAAGTATTAGGAGCACATGATATCGAAGGAGGTATTCGAAATTCAGTAGTACGAGTCGACGACAAGTCAGACGGCCGAAAATTTTCGAAAATCTCGAAAATGGATAAAGTATTAGGAGCACATGATATCGAAGGAGGTACTCGAAATTCAGTAGTACAAGTCAACGACAAGTCAGACGGCCGAAAATTGGCGAAAATTTTCGAAAATCTCGAAAATTGAATTTTGTATTAGGAGCACATGATATCGAAGGAGGTATTCGAAATTCAGTAGTACGAGTCGACGACAAGTCAGACGGCCGAAAATTGGCGAAAGTTTTCGAAAATCTCGAAAATTGATAAAGTATTAGGAGCACATGATATCGAAGGAGGTATTCGAAATTCAGTAGTACAAGTCAACGACAAGTCATGCGTTCATAAATTGGCGAAAATTTTCGAAAATCGAGTTTTGTAGTAGGAGAACATGAGGTCGAAGGAGATGGCACGAAATTCAGTAGTACAAGTCAACGACACGTCGGACGCTCGGGAAAAATTGTTGGTTCAATAAATACAATACGCTTATATTGTTTGTAATGCATAGTTTTTATTTATTCATTGTAGATTCATACAAAAAATGTATTGATACGAAATGATACAAAATGTCTGTACTAATCTTGTTTGTGTCCGTGGTAGATCTTCGTCTGTGGTAGAACCATCTCATACATCATAGAAGCCAATGGGTTGTAGTCTCTGCTAATGTAGACAACTGTGTTGTAGTCCAAGCTAACGACGCACAGGGGTAGTTTCCGATCGACTTGGCTCAGCACTAGCGTTCCTGAAAAAATCAAAAGCACAGAAAAAGTTCGGCGTCAAAGCACTGAAAACTGCAACCACAGACGAGAAATGAAATCCTATATCTCGTCTGTGCATCAAAACTAGCACCATTTTCTTTATCGATGTTAATCTTTAGGGCTACTTTGGGCCCTCATATTATTACATATAAACCTAATCTCGTTAACCTCATGACCAGAGCACCATGCGGTGAACCTTCCTCTTTCGAATGAGCCATCAATCAGCCCAAAATGTGCTCGTATAAGGACATTAAGCGAAACCGCGCAAACCCATGTTTCGACCCATTTTTCTAGTAAGATTCTAATCCCTTTCTAGTTACAAATCGAGGGTGTACTCTACCCCCTTTAACAGTCAGGGCGAAACTGCGTTAATATATCGGCCGAGCAAAAAGTGCCGGTCTGCTTGAATCCCTTGAACGTTTCGCAGACTGAACGTTGTTCCTCCGGCGAGCTGTTAATCCTGATTGCGGCCGTTAGACGGTCCAATCTCGGGTACCGCGTGCCTCTGATCGGACAAATTGATTTACCTTCACCTGGGGGACGGGCTCCCATTGGCTCCGGCTCTCCTGGCGGTATCATCGAGCGAACATCGTGCCTGACAACGGGACGTTGTTCGAGCAAGCGTCAACAACGTTATTGGACACGAGACGTCCAATCAAAGTTGTATTCACGGAGACCACGGCAATATTTCGCCGGAGAATCGGCTGGCTTCCTCTACCACAGACGAACAAATTGCCAATTTTTTTCCCTCCTATGCAGGAACAGGCTCCTTGTTTTTTGGCTCTTCCCGGTCAATCCGACGCTAATTGCCGGGCGACACCGCGCGCTGGTTGATTGGCCGTCCTTTGGGTAACAGCTCTAGTCAACCGGAGCGCTGGATTCTGATGGGAAGCTAGGTTTTGGCCCTTCGTAGGTGGTGAAACGCTATGGGACCTAATAATGCAGGACATAAGGACATCTCACAAAGGTTCCAATAAATCATTTGTGACTCGAACTGGATTGTAGCTCATTTGGGGTCCTCGAGAATATCTGAGGACCATTTTGACCATCCTTGGACCTCGAAGAAATTCTTCAGGACTCTGTGGCACTCCTAATGGACTCTGGAATCCATTTGGGACCCTTGGCGAACATTAGGGAACTGCCACGGCCATTTCCGCAGAAAATCCACACACATCTCGGTTCTTCTTCCCTGTCTCGCTCCGAGCAATCAATTGGACGGTCCTTAAACGGCAAATACTCGACCAGCCTCCTCTTCCTCGCCGGAACAGGAAGGGAAAAAAGAAAAGCCACTTCGCCGAGGGACAGAAGGAAGGTCGAGAGAAGGGACCCCGGGTGTAAAACGCAGGACATAAGGACATCTCACAAAGGTCCCAATAGGTCCTTTGTGACTTGAACTGGATTCTATCTCATTTGGGGTCCTCGAGAATATCTGAGGACCATTTTAACCATCCTTGGACCTCGAAGAAATTCTTCAGGACTCTGTGGCACTCCTAATGGACTCTGGAATCCATTTGGGACCCTTGGCGAACATTAGGGAACTGCCACGACCATTTCCGCAGAAAATCCACACATCTTGGCTCTTCTTCCCTGTCTCGCTCCGAGCAATCAATTGGACGGTCCTTAAACGGCAAATACTCGGCCAGCCTCCTCTTCCTCGCCGGAACAGGAAGGGAAAAGGGAAGGGAAAAAAGAAAAGCCACTTCGCCGAGGGACAGAAGGAAGGTCGAGAGAAGGGACGAGCCGGGTGTGAAACGGGACGCGGTCCGTTAGGGAGACACGAGCGGCGGATTGCGGTTGTTGCGCCTGTACAGATATTGATCGGGCAGGTCACGCAACAGGCTGCTTGTCAGGACACACTCGTCAGTTTTCTGCCAGCCAGCACGGCACAGTCAGGGGAAACTCGCCCCAAGGATCCTCTCCACTCCTCGACGTTGAATTCGCGCGGCCCCGTTCTGGCGCATACCCGTCGCTCCCGCCATTCCACGGGAGAACCGTCGACGCAGCCCCCATTAATAATTCACCGTGGCGCAGCCGTGGCACAATTTTCGGCGCCGGGTATCCCTTTGCGGCGCCGCTTCAACCCGCGAAATAATTCCCCCATGAATTCCGCGGGAAGTTCTACGCCTCCCCCCCCCTCTCCCTCCCACAAATGACAATCGGACCCTTTGAGACCCAGCACAGCTCTCAAACGGATGGAGATCCGGCACGGAATAAGTTCCCGATTGAGTTACCCCGGGTCCCAATCCGTGACAACCAACTCCTCCATTATCTCCGGGGTTTCGCCCCTATCCTCTAACCGTTCTTATCTCTGCGCTGCTTTCCAGTTCCTCCTCCTCTCCCTCGTTTCCCAAGGAACATTCATAGCCTACGTCTAGCCCCGTAGTTACACTCTAACCGTTTACAAACAATCGCTCTACAAATATCGCGAGGCGGCTGGGGTGCGTTGGCTCTCTAACTGTTTCAGATGGTCTGAATTGGATCTTCGGAGTTGGGAAATGTCTAAAGGAACTTGCTACATAGTCTGCGTTAGGATAGGCATAATGATCGTCGTTGGAGGTTAGCTTAGCTTTGGTCCTGATAGAGTAGGAGGTATAGCATTAGGTCTTCAGATGGTTAGGGACTCCCTAGAGGATCCTTAAAGATCCGAGAGTCCCGGAGGATCGTAGAGGATCATGGTCCATGAAGATCCAGAGGTGTCCTTGAGTGTCTCTATCCCTGGGGTAGTCTCTAGAATTTTCGGAGCGGTCTAAAAAGACGTCCCAATGATCCAGGGGAGTCAAAAATCTCCAGAATCTTCAGAATCTCCAATCTGAAGGTCCATGGATGGTTTCAAAGAATCCGCGAACCCTGCAGCGGAGTCCAAGTATCTCCGAAGTCCTCTAGCGAACTTTCTCGCCGTCTTTGAAATTTTCTGAATCGCCCAGGGTAGTTGTCGTAGCTCGAAAAAGCGGGAATTCCTCCGATGTAATTGGCTTTTGATTGCCACGGACAGGGAATCTTGAATAACGGGAATGGTTAAACGACGCGACGCGTGGGCCAGGTACTCATGCATGTCATTTTTCCAGCCCCCGGAAATAATTACGCGGCTAAAGAGCTTGACCCGTTTCCCCGCTTGACGTCAAAACTCGTGCTCGATTTCCGCGAAACCGCGCGGTGAGAATTTTCATTCCTTGGCAAACAGACCGAGGAAGGGGCGCTGAAAAAAACCAAGCCGACTAACTGACAATTTCTGTGCTGGCGTCGCTCGAAAACTACACTCGGACGGCAACGGGAAGTCGGTTTTAATTTCCAGCAAATGAAAACGGCGATTCCCGTTCGTCCCGACGGAAACTATTCGCTACGCTCGCCTAATGCCGGATTAGATACCGAGTAATTAGCTGCGTAGTTGCGGAGATACTCACGATGCGACCCTCCTACCGTCGTCGTCCCCGGGACATTGCCTCATGCATGTTTACCAGCAACAACTCCGGGCCAGCCTGCTAACTCTGCTAATAGCTGGCCGACAAAACAACGGCCCTGCTAACTGTGCTAATTAACCCCGTATTCTTCATGAATTTCCAAAGGCGCATCACACTTTACGTTCATGTCCGATGAGGGCCAAAGATTTAGGACAGCAGTGGGTAAAACTAGGTAGCCTTTCTGGGTCTAGCTTTAATTTTTAAAGCGCCGAGGACAGGGCGTAGTCTGCTGCCCCTTTCATCCTGATATACACTCCTCCAAAGAATTAAGGGATCACCTCTGAGAACCCGAAAAATTGCTACTAGTTTACATAACTCCGGCCAAAATTGCTGTATCGATATCGTTGAACAATAGCTTGAAAGCGTGAAACCTCTAGTTTCGTATGCTCTGTTTCAAATTGTTGATATGTTAGTTTTTTACAAAGTTATAGCGAGATAAAGACAACATTGACGGTTAACCAAAATTTTGTGCAACTTTGTAACATCACACGGGGAGAAACAAATTTTTCTGATAAATCGCGTTAATATCATTTGGAAGGGCTATCTTTTCTGTGTAAAATGTGTGGTTGTTGATTATTCTGCGATTCTTTTTATTCGAGTTATTCAACATTGAAGTAAATGTTGGCTTTTTAACTTTAACTGGCTCCAGAAGGCGAAAAAAGTATCGCAGAATGTTGTGCAAAAATGCAATGGAAAGAGCGTTTCTTTCTCTTCAAGGCACTTCTTTCGTTTTTTCACTTTTATTAACATTTCGATATACCAGGTGTTTCTGAAAATATGCTTAAAATATGCACAATTCCCATTTTTCCTTTAACTCGCTATATCTCGGCGAGAAATGGTCGCAATACCATGATCCGAAAGTCATATTGAAGCAGAGATTCTACCGATTCGATTGAGCACCCCATGAACTCGCTGCGACAATTTTTTACCTATGGAAGCGGTTGCCTGACATCTCTGAACACAATTACAATTACAATTACTTACCAATTACTGTAATTTGGAATTGCAGAAATACAATTACAATTACCTGTAATTGTAATTGGAATTGCAATTACATTCGCTCAACCAGTAATTGTAATTGCGTACCAAAATTACAATTACAGTAATTGTGAAACAAGTAATTGCAATTACTTAACACAATTACAGTAATTGTGTTTTTTTCATATTTGTAAGATTAGGTATTGCTTAAGAGGCTTGCAACTTATCAGAGTAAAAACGCAGATCGACGAAATTAAATTTTTACTACATAAAAATACTTAACTAATGAAACATCTTTACAATATTACAATCAATCTAAAATCACTGGGGTCTGTGAGACCCCACCTAACTAACGTCGGGTTAATAACGTGTATTACCACTTCGTTTATAAATAACACACGTGCCTTTTTTGTGTGTGTACTAATAGTAAACTAGTAGCAATTTTTCGGGTTCGCAAAGGTGATCCCTTAACTCTTTTGATGAGTGTAGTAGTCTAAATTCAACGACCAGGACCTCCAATTTAAAAATCCTGTGACCAGACTGAAAGCACCTTAATAAACCAAGAAACGGAACAACACCAAAATGAGTTAAGAACCTTTTCTGGGTATCAGGTACAGCTCTCTCTCCAATTAAATTTCGAGCCGGCCACAACCCATTGAACGGCCGAGCTTCACGAAGCTCCGCTGATGAGTCAAAGCTCCGGCTATCAAATTATACGTTCGATAACGCTGTCGGGTCTATTTCCCGGGGTCCGTATCCGTCGGAGGAGTTCAGCGAACGATGTTTCACTGAAAGGCACCCGCGCGCCTGAAATTCCTGGCCACCGTCGATATTACATACTGGTATCCTGCATGGTGGGGAACGGGGGCACAGGCATCGTAGCCTTTCTTTCCGTGCATAAACATGTTATTTCGCGGTAGGAGAAACCAACGGGCGGACGTGACGACACGTACCAGAGCAGTGGCAGACCCGCCCCCCAGCCCCTTTCTCCCGAGACTCGCCCAAAAACCTCGTTTCCGATGTGTAACGTAATTTCTCGAGCACGAAACACTGCTCCCCCTGGCATGGTGGAAAGAAATGCCCCAGGCGATTCCTATTCCGACCAGTATCTTGCTCCCAACACCGGATGCCCTCGTAACTTCGTGACGATCCTTCCACCGACGCTTAAATCGCTAATCGGAACATACTTTCGCATTCGCCAGGTCCCACGCTCGACTCGGCGCTTCCGACAACCCGAGTAACGCCCACGAGAACCTCCGAAATTCGTGGTACGGGCTAGTGTGGCAGCTGTCAAGCTTTGGTACCTGCGACTAACTCCAATATGAATCCTAATCCTGATGTTGGTGCTTGAAAAAAATTAGAAAGGTTGCTCAGACTGGCTTCGGGTACTGTTAGTTGCTGGGCTAGAAGTAGCCAGCACCCTAACCCCTTTTATTTATACTGACTGATGTCTAAAAAAATTATTTTCTCCTTTTTAGTGCATTTTAATGGTGTCCGAAATTGTCCGAAATGGAACTGAATGAACGGAACACAGCACTGACTGAGCTCCTTCTGTGCGAAATGGGTCAGTGGAGTGGGAACGCGTAGTGGAGTAGGGAGCGCTGGCGCGTGGAGTGGGGATCGCTGAACGCGATGACGTACTACCGAGCGTCGCGCGACGAGGTGTAACGGTTAACATTATAATATTTTTCTCCTGAGCGCACAGTTTTCTTCTAAAATTTGCTTTTTAATATTGCATTGTCATCCAGTTCTGAGCTATGGTTAAAGTTTCAAGTCTCTAGCTCATCGGGAAGTGGTTTAAAATTCGATTACAAGATTCGATGCATACGAGAACAACGACGACAACTAAAGATCCAGCCACATAACCGACCAAACATGCGACTTGACCCATTTTTGGGGAACTCTTCTGGCTTCCAAGAGATCCAAGGTCTCGTCACGGAGGTGGTCATTATCGCGTCTTTCAGGTTCAAATTCGAAAAAGTCAGCAGACACCGATGCGATTCAGCTCATACAATAGTGATCCTGTGTGAACGTAGCGCACGCTCGTTGCCCAGGACTCATTTTCCTTTCCTTCAGCGTCGAGTTCTCTCTCTCTCTCTCTCTCTCTCTCTCTCTTTGTGCCCTCGCCTATTTATTCTGTCCCAGTTTCGCTCGGGACTCGAGACTTGCGTAGGCTCGATCCTAATTGCGCCCCGAAGTGTCTCCGCGCCTCTTGTCACGTTGTACATGTTAACGACACCCTGGTATTTCCGTGGTCTCTTCAATTACGGCCGCGTTGCTGCCGTTTAACCCTCGCGGGATCGCGTTACGCTACTTCGGATGCGTTTCCGTTGCGGGCGCGCCTTCGTTACCACGTGGCTGCACACCCAACACCTCTAGAAACCCACCGAACTCGGTTGTTTCCAGCGATAGCTACCTGTTTCGCATGATCTTCGCGGTGGATTGGACATTTTCAATAATTTTTGCTTCGCGTTCTATCGAAACCGTGTATTCGGAGAGTTGTGAGAGGATCGAGTACTTTTTTCTTAAGATTTACAACTTCCCGACGAGTATTTCACATTGTGAGGAAACAACAATAGAAAATCGTGTTTTCCGGCCATTGTCCGTGACGTCACCGGGAAGAGAGATGAAGTACCCCTCCGCCGCTCCGGAAAAATAAGGGCGATTATTAGCGCGCAATTTATGTTCCATCGGGGCGGGAACATCTTCCGCACGGACGGAGAAACTTTTCCGTGCGCGGGCTCCACGCCGTTTAATTAAAATCCTTTTCGGTCCATTTCAGCGCGGCCTTGTGCGAGCCGCACAAAGCCAAGCGGACGTCTGCGTTCGCCTTTCGGCCGGCTAATTTCCGGCTTCGATGCCGCGCCGTTGCCCGCCGAGAGGGCCTGCCCTGAAATTTCCACGAAGAATTACCGTGTCACTGGCGTCTAATAAAATTTGATTTACCCGGCCCCGTTGGTTTCGGTAATTGCCCCGGACCTTCTTTCTAGTCACACCAGGATCAGGGCTTGGCCCTTTTCCTGCGTTGGGCTAGAAATATTTTTGTTCGACTATTTTCAGCCAACATTTCCCTAATTTTTGGCTACTTTCCTTTGCTTAATTTAAAAATAGTTGCTTCATTTGAAATATTAAATGAAATGTTGTTTGAAATATCGATCGCAAGATAATGAAATGTATAATGTTCAAATGTTCTCGGCGCAACGGTTCGATCAGTTTATAGGAAAAAAGCAAAATTTGCACGTTAGTTCACTTCCTAATAACAACTATTTTCCTATTACATGTTATATAAATTACATCTTTATCATATATTTAATAAAAGTTTTTCATCATATGGTCACGAACATGTTGTAAGTTTGGGTTGTTGACGTTTTTCACGGTTTGAAATAACCGCCAAACATCGATCGACGATTGACTTGTGTTTTGATCGATCGACCAGTTACGTTCTGTGTCTAACGACTTCGATGGTCTATGATCCAGTATCCTGTCTGACGACATGAAAACAGCATGTGCTAAGACAATTTCAATTCCGTGTTTATAATCTTTATAAAGCAATGTAAGTAAATTATTGCAGTATCTTGTTACATTTTTACATTCTGGTTACGCAGATGTTTTAAAGTTTCTGGTTTTACATTGTGAAAATATATTTTTCAGACGCAGTTTTTCTACTTTCTTGAAAATGATCTGAATGAAGATCGAAACGTTGAAAGTTCCAAACTAACGTGCAAATTTTGCTTTTTTCCTATAAACTGATCGAACCGTAGCGCCGAGAACATTTGAATATTATACATTTCATTAAATGAAATATCAGGAGGAAGACTTAATTTATAATCAGATCAACTCTGATCAAATTCTTATAGAATAAACGCAAGATGAAAATATACTTATTGATCGGCGTTCGAATGCAGTCGGTGAACCGATAACAACGCTATAGTGATTCAGTTAATCGCTAAGCAACGGTCAGGAACGACCATTCCGACATCTTCTGACTCACACTTATACAGTGTGTCCCAAAATCGTGAACATCCCGAAAGGGGGCGGTTCCTGAGACCATTTCAAGCGACATTTTCCTTTGCAAGAATGTTATCCGCGGCTTTGTTTAGGAGTTATTAACGAAAAACACGGACCAATCAGAGCGCGACCTGGACGCGAGTTGCCACAGTCGGCCAATAGACAGTTGGCGCGACGGGCGCTCTGATTGGTCCGTGTTTTTCGTTAATAACTCCTAAACAAAGCCGCGGATAACATTTTTTCAAAGGAAAATGTCGCTTGAAATGGTCTTAGGAACCACCCCCTCTCCGGAAGTTCACGAATTTTGGGACACCCTGTATTTGAGGAAACATTTAACAGTCCGCGCAAGTTGCAGTGTTCTCGCTATTTGGTGAACTTCAATATTTCTTATTACAGTGAACTTTTCTAGGAGATTCTCTTGAAAATCGGACGGAGTTCTTTCATATCGAAATCCTCGAAAATGTTGCGAGCCACCACCTTATCCGTAATATTAACAGTCCATATTAAAAACGTGTTCGATCATTATTACTAGACAGCGGATTTTATGCATTTATGACAAGAATGAGTAGACGTAATCTGAACGAGTAGAACCATTATAAAAATATAAAAAATAGTGTTACATTAGTTTCAATCTGTTGAACATATTAAGAAAGAAAATAAACTTCCACTTCGCTCCAGATTGTTGCAATTCAGGTACAAAAAGATTTTATTTTGCATAAAGATCCGCTGTCTAATTATTACTAATGTCGATCAAGATTGGTGTCGGCGAAATTTGTTGCCGATGTAATCTGTTATATCAGTAAAATCGCCTGGACCCCTTTCATTAATATCCTATTTATGCACGGCGATCAAATATTGTTCACGTCCAGTGCATGAATAATTAATTATAACAAACGATTGGCTAGGTCGATCGAATATCCTTTCGCAACGATCTGCGTGACAAGGAGCACGTAGACGCGATCTAATACAGATGTAACTATAAAAACGGTGCTGGAAAAGACCGACCGATTACAAAGTCAATCGCACAGCAGTGAAAAAGACCCAAGGTCCATCGTTACAGAAAATTTCCATCTAATTTCTCGATCGATATTTCTTAGCATCCGTTTGAAAATTCTACCCCTGACCTAACCCAGATAGCCCAGGCTAGGTCCAGATCAGATTATTGTTTGCGGTCGGGCTAAACGGTGCAGCTTGTAAGTTGGCTGGAAGCTCTCCGGGGGACCTGTATCGCTGAAAAATAGATCGGGCTTGTTTCTGGTTTCTTAAATTGTACAGTGAAAGAGAGAGAGAGAGAGAAAGCTCGCCGGGGGTTGCAGCAATAATTTAATGCGACCACAAGATTCCACGAACGACACAGGTGTACAGGCTGATTTAATAACGCCGCAATGGCTGGTTACCGGTTCAGTCAAGGGCTGCTTTGCATGGCAAAAGACACTGTTTCGCCGTGGGCCACCGGACTATGTCAGGGTAGCCAAGGCTGGACGAAGGGGGATGAAGAGGAGGGAGACACAGGTGAAACGGCGTCGCCGACGTTTAAAATTCCACGTCGATATCTGGATATCGGCTCGAGGCCAGGGCGGGACGCGCTGTTTGCGTCAAACCATTCTTTTCTGGCCGCGTGCACACGTCCGTGCCGTTATCCGTGTACACGTCAGTTCCAATAATTGGAGGACCCTGATAACGGAGGCTCGCAGAGCAGCCTGCGGCGCTGGCGTTTATTAGCCGGCCGTGAAAACGTCGTTCCCCTAACCGTCATCCTCTCCCGCGGCTTCCTCGTACGGCCCCTAACGATTCTCTATGACCCTGTCTCTGTCGACTTGTTTTTCGAATTTATGCAGGGCGAATACCTAACTTTGTTGCCCCTGAGTCGACAAGGTGCAATTTCAGACTTATTGGGACCTAACTTTGAAGGACCTGTGTCTATGGAACCGAACTGTGATGGCCTAACTTTATAGGGTCTAACCTCACAGACTTATCGGCAGCTAACTTTGATGGACCTGCGTCTATGGAACCTAGCTGTGTTGGTCTAACTATATAGGGTCCAACCAAACAGACTTATTGGAACGTAACTTTGATGGACCTGTGTTTATGGTACCTAGCTGTGATGGCCTAACTTTATCGGGTCTAACCTCACAGACTTATTGTCAGCTAACTTTGATGGACCCGCGTCTATGGAACCTAACTGTGATGGCCTAACTCTGTAGGGTCCAATCCCACAGACTTATTGGGACCTAACTTTGAAGGACCTGTGTCTATGGAACCTAACTGTGATGGCCTAACTCTGTAGGGTCCAATCCCACAGACTTATTGGGACCTAACTTTGAAGGACCTGTGTCTAAGGAACCTAGATGTGTTGGCCTAACTCTATAGGGTCCAACCTCACAGACTTATTGGAACGTAACTTTGATGGACCTGTGTCTACGGAACCTAGCTGTGATGGCCTAACTTTATCGGGTCTAACCTCACAGACTTATCGGCAGCTAACTTTGATGGACCTGCGTCTATGGAACCTAGCTGTGATGGCATAAGTCTATAGGGTCCAACCTCACAGACTTATTGGAACGTAACTTTGATGGACCTGTGTCTATGGAACCTAGCTGTGATGGCCTAACTGTATAGGGTCCAACCTCACAGACTTATTGGAACGTACCTTTGATGGACCTGTGTCTATGGAACCTAGCTGTGATGGCCTAACTTTATCGGGTCTAACCTCACAGACTTATTGTCAGCTAACTTTGATGGACCTGCGTCTAGGGAACCTAGCTGTGATGGCATAAGTCTATAGGGTCCAACCTCACAGACTTATTGGAACGTAACTTTGATGGACCTGTGTCTATGGAACCTAGCTGTGATGGCCTAACTTTATCGGGTCTAACCTCACAGACTTATCGGCAGCTAACTTTGAAGGACCTGTGTCTATGGAACGTAGCTGTGATGGCCTAACTCTATAGGGTCCAACCTCACAAACTTATTGGCACCTAACTTTGATGGACCTGTGTCTATGGAACCTAGTTGTGATGGCCTAACTCTATAGGGTCCAACCTCACAAACTTATTGGCACCTAACTTTGAAGGACCTGTGTCTATGGAACCTAGCTGTGTTGGCCTAACTCTATAGGGTCCACAACCTCAAAGACTTATTGACACCTAAGTTTGATGGACCTGTGTCTATGGAACCTAGCTGTGATGGCCTAACTCTATAGGGCCCAACCTCACAGACTTATTGGCACCTAACTTTGAAGGACCTGTGTCTATGGAACCTAGCTGTGTCGGCCTAACTCTATAGGGTCCAACCTTACAGACTACGGTTATTAAGCGACGGGACCTACACAGTTTAAGGTGGGTTCCGAACCCACCTCGGGCACCACAGTTTTATACGGCACATGGAATCATTTCCAGAGGTGTCGGCGGCGGGATTCGAACCCGAGACCACGAAGTCCGCAGTCGCGCGCTCAGACTTAATGGGACCTAACCTGTCATCCCTAACCAATGGACTTGGCAGACCAGCTTCAGGTCTGGACAGTGATAAGAGCCAAGAACAGGTCGTGGAAAAAAGCCACGAAATAATCCCCCGCAGAATGCGGACAGTTTCTAATGGGAGGAAGGGTCCAGAAGGCCCCTGAGCGGTGGGGTTTTAGTGGGTATGCCCTTACCTATAGTTTTTCTCAGGCAGGGTGATTCCCACACTACCCCCCCGACCATCATCAGAGGGTGTGCGTAAAATACATTTCCCCACCACCCTTAAGAAAAGGCCTAGACAGTTACATCAGGAGTCTAGCTTAAAATTAACTGAGCTAAGGCTAGACCTAACTGCATCTAACAAGACACTTCAGACCCAACGAAACGTGACCTAGCCCTGAAGAAACCAAGGCCGTACCTGCAAAGATCGATTTCGAGTGAACGTAACCAACTATCCTGGACATCACACCATGATTTTTAAGGGCGCCAGTGGTTCGGATGGGAAAGGTCAGGGAAAGATTTCTATGGTGAGGCGTGCGTCAGCGTTCTGGTTTCAATTACGACGTTGACAGGCGTCGGACGGAACCGCGTTCGGCCGCTCGACGACGATGGGAATGCTGGCTAGGGCCGAGGCTGGCGTTCGTCCTTGAACTTTAATTCCTCGTGTGGGCGCAGCGATGGGGGAACGCTGCGTGCCGTTCCCGTCGACGATCGACGCGGAGAGAGGCCTACAGGGGCCACGTGGGACGATGATCGGTTTCCCCGTAAAATCGCCCGCCGGTCGACGATTTATACGATCGAAACGAGCAGCCACGGGTATTCGTGAATTGCATCCTGTGACAAGATGCGGGCCGCTTCTGCTGGTAATCGTCGGGAGTTACTTACAAATGGACCGGCCACGCAATTGACAGCGGAAGTGACTCGTTGTCCCCTCGGTCGAACCGACCAATCGTTCGTCTCTTGGTCCACGATCATTGCGGGCAACGTGACCCGTCGATCAAACCGGCCCGACCCCTCCCCCCCGCCTTCATCTTCGAAGATGCTGGCCAGGATTTGAGGTCTCTGGCCAATTTTAATTTAGTCGTCTCCCCGCCGCCGATTTTCACAGAAAGATCGGAAAGCGAGAAGCGTAAACAAATCGGTACACGTCATCTCTTATAAATTTTTTAACAGCGAAACAGTTGAGCGAAAAATTTCAAAAAATTCTGAGGCAATTGTTACGGTGGTACATACCTGCCGTAAAAATTTTAACAAAATCGGTAAGGAACTGCGGAGGATATGGCCGTTTTAGTGATTTCTCGTTTTTCAATTTTCACACCAGAAATCTGCAATATAAAAATTCGAAAAAATTCTGTGCCGTGCATCTCGATAGCTGCATCACGTCACATTTTTCTCATAATTTCATCTGGCCGGGATAGTGAAATAAATCGGTTTAAGCAACGCGGCCGCGTACCGTTTCACGGATGCACTCGCCTCGACCATGATTTTAATAACGCGTGGCAGGGGTGGCGTATCGAGGCCTCGGGTTGGCTCGGGGTTTTCAAAGGATCGGACGAGGAGAAGAAACGTCAAGCCGGTGGCCTCTCCACGATCTTCTTAACTGCGCCCTTCTAATACATGATGCTTTTGAAAAGTTTGCTTTTTTTAGAAGAGTTTTTTTTTAAGCGGCCACTTGACACCATTCCCTCTTATAAGCCTCACTCGGCACCTCTCTCGCTCTCGTTCTCTCTTCCTCCCTCGCTCTCCCCCACCCTCTCTTCCTCTCGCCGTCTCTCTCGGGCATACCACAGATCCGACCAGCAGCTTCTGATCTCTGTAAGCTGAGGTTGCCCCTAACATCGTATTAAAGGAAGATGTATCGCTTCTGGCTGGCCGTGTGTCCCCTACCTCGATTCCAATCCTTCTGTAGATCATAATCTCTGTAAAGATCCGTGAAAGACGCTCTGGTCAACCCTCCGAGACCAATGGAAGCCTAACGTCTTTATCCAGCTTGAAATGTTGCTCTCGGAAAAAAACATACAAGCCGCACAATTTTCAGTCCGGATTTAAATTATGATTTCGCACGGTCGAACCTAACGCAACCAGATCAAATGCGATCAACACAAACACAGGTCCGCCATTATCTGACTTGACACCAGAGTAGGGCAATAATCAACTAATATTTAAAAATAACTAATAGTCTTTTTGAATGTTAATCATAGCAAAATAGTCATTAGTCAAACCTTTTGATTCGTTAGTGATAACCAATTAGTTAATCGCATATATTGTGAAAAATTATTTGTTGTAGCTATTTATGAAGTTTGTGAATATTCTTTTCAAAAACAGGTTTGACTGTGCAATCACACACAACACAGCCAGATTCAACACAAACAAAGCTAACACGATCAAACTTAATCTGTGTTTAGTTGAATCTGAGTTTAACCACAGTTAATCTGAGTTTTACATTTTTCCTCGAGGTTGTGTATTAAATTTTCGAGGATTTTATCTCTCTGCTAGCTGGAAACCGAGATAGTGATATTCTCAATAACTTGAGCAGGTCCGATCCGGACCGATTTTCAAAATTCCGAGTAAAATCAAAGCGGAGTCCGACACGACGCTTGCTATCGACTGGCCAGGCTATTCCACGTAAATTCACGGAAATCATTTCTCTCGTTCGCGATACTCGACACCGTGACGAGATCGTTCCCCTTTATGGGGATGGCGATGGTTCGAAGGGTGGACCGAAGGGTGGGGCAGTTTCGAGACAAATCACGCGCTGCACTGAAAGAGTTTGAAACCCCGGAAGATCCTTATCCCGGCGCAAATGAAAAATCGATGCCGGCCAAGTGGGAGAAACACAAGTCCGCTAATGAGTACAGTCAATCAAGGCGCGAATAAAAGGAGAACTACCGAACGGGCGGCGTCGAATAAAGGTTGCCGGGGACTGGTGACGTAAACAATGACCTGCACATCGGCCCCGGTTTATTTCCAGTCCGTCTGCCACGGTTCACAGCCGTATCCAACAGCACTCTTTTATCCTACCTAGTGGATCTTCGAATTAGCGAGTCGTCGGGACGGCTCAGCAATGCTTGATCCGTCCGGTCTCTCGGAAGATCCACAGAATGCCCAAAAAAAAACTCGGAATTCTACGGTCTCTATTGACCGTATACAAAATTCCGCGAGCAACAATACAGTAGCGCCTCGTTAGTTGATCATACAAAAGGATCAGGTGATTTTGGGGAAAAGTGTGGACAACCATCGAAGCGTTCCAGTACTCGAGAACGATGGAAGGCCAAGTTAAAGGTATTCCTGTTAGATAATCTCGGCCCTCGACAACCCCTAATTTTTAATTTCTGGGGCAGGGTTCCCGGAGCCCTCGATTGCACCTGTTGGAGCACCGATTAGATCGCAATCATGCTGATAGGGGGTCCTCGAATCAGCCAGGTGCGCCGGAACAATCAAGCCCTTGCACACGTCGCGATTATTCTGGGGGACGTTAGCCGATGGGCTCGTCAAGATTAGGGGGGCTCTTATTTTCATTTTCCCCGGGGAGGGCAGAAAGAGCGCGCGAGAAAGAGAGAGAGAGAGAAGGTGGAGGATTGGCCGAGGCTGGTGGCTCGGTTCAGGATCGCTTCGGGGCCGTTTCCACGCGCGAGAGCAGCCCTGCAGCGATTCCAAGCCCGGCTGGATTCGTAAGAAATCGATACGCAGCGAACCTGCCACCTGCTGGCAGCCTCCCACCGACGACCTAGTGCAGGTGCCTCTCTCCTCCGCTTCCCTCCAGGACTGATCAGCTCCTGCGGGACTGCCACGGCCTTGATGCACGGAGAAAGTGCCGCCTCGACTGCTCTACTCCTGAAGGCATTCAAAACTCTTGACCCTGGGCCAGCTTTCTGGGGAAAGTGCCCCTCTCCTTGCATACTCGCCTCGAATTCTTCACCCCTGTGCGTGGATTAGGCCAACGGGAGGCGTAGAATTTTTCTAGAATTTTTGTAGCAGCTGCACAATTAGTACAGTAATGCCTCAGTCCTGGATACTGTCTCATAAGAGTACATTTGTCATTAATCTTGCCGTGAAGCAGCCAGCGGGAGAGTTAAGATGGTTTCAGGCGAGTTTCGTGGGTGGACTAGTAGCGAAACTTTACCGTACTTTCAATTTCTACTCTGCGGTGGTTTATTCAAGGTCCCGCTTGTGACCTATCGTTGGACTCGTCTTCTCAAGACCTAGAGCACTACGCTACCAGAAATACCAGTTCACTGTCAAAAAATAGTTAACGTCCGGGGGGCTCTGTGAAAAGCGTGGAAAAGTTGTCGGCCTCTGTTTGAAGATTGGCTGGGAATAATGATCGGCGGGCGTGCGGGATCGATCAGAGGAGGAAGGGATCGTAGTTAGCGGGGAGGATCAAAGATGCCCGTTGTCGGCGGGCCGGTCAAAGCCGGTGACATTCCGAGCGACGCCTGCCGGCGTGTAAATCTTCATTTGGCACTGGTGCCGGCAATTTTTCAGGGCGGCAAAGCGTTCGACGAAAACCGGGACACCGTTGCCGGCGTTCCCCGTGCCCGGTCAGGCTAAAGAGGAAAAACGAGCGTGGCGAAATGGGCCGTTGGCCTAGGGGAAACAGAAAAAAAGGAACCGGAGCGAGAGAAAGAGAGAGAGAGAGCGCGCACACGGCGGACAAAAAAAAAGAAGAGGGAACGGAGGAACGTGCCGGTGGCACTTTGACCGGTTAAGGTAATAAAATGCTCGACCGTGAATCCATTGCAGCGAAATCGAGTCGTCAATTAAGCCCCTGGCCCCCCTCCCCTAGCTCCGGCTCCGCCGCGCCGTTCGTCGCTCGGCCGAGCGTGTAATCGATGTAATTTAATGAATTACAACGGGACAGAGTCGGGAAGGAGACCGTCGCGTCGCGTTGGCTAGAAAATTCGAACGGATCCGTTCCCGTTGCCGTCGCCGCTGGAAAAATCCCACGCGCGCGCGTTTCGCGTGATCGATTGGAATTTAATGGGGCCGAACCCTTCAAGATTCGCCGAAGATTTATGGCCGACTCGACGAACTTCAAGATCCCGCATTACCCGAGGAGATTGCTCTAATCTGAAACTGTTGGCCCCTCCGTACGTTACCGGGCGCGCGCGAGCGATTCGCCAGAATGGGAATACTGATGCAAAGTGTGATTCTTGCGGCGAGATTGCGGCTACAGTTTATGTCCCGAGTCGCCGCCACGGCCCGGCCCGGCGCGCGGCGTCGCTCCGGGAAATTGAAAATGATTAGGACCGTGATTCTGGACCCTGTCGCCGCGCGAATAGATTAAATTTCCTAAAGAAATTTGTCCGCTTCCGGATTGATATTTTCAAGGGCATTTTTTTCACGATTAAGGCGGTTTCTGTTGACACAGCGTTGCAGCCGCTGAGAAGACGAGTTCAACGATAGGTCGCAAGTGGGACTTATAATCAGCTGTTTCGAAATGTCGCACTGTGGTCTAAAAGTCAGTTCCCAGCGCGAACAAATTAAAAATACCAACTAAATTGATCTGTATACTACAATAACAACAGCGAAATTAGTAAATCACATCACCGTATTATTGTTGGCAAGACTGTCAACGATCCAGTAACCGCATTATGTTTTTCGAACGTGAGCGAACACAAAATTGAAGGAATTTTAGAGAACTTAAATCAAAAATATTGAGAAACGTTGGAAAATAGGCAATAATTATAAAGATAGATTTCTGTCAAAGAATAAGACTTTGTTAGAATCGACCATAGAGAGTATTCCCCTTTAACGAGATTGACATTCGCGAACTTGAACCCGCAACAGTTGGAAGGCCATTAAAAAATTTTAATGCATGTAGTATTAGATCAATAATTGTTATATTAATAAACAAGTAGTCAGTATTGTAAATTACGTTTTATTTACTTTACTCAAATATTTCAAAGTAATTTTCACGCAAAATGTCAATTTATTCCTCGCACAATAATTAATTCGCGCTGGAACTGACTTCCAGACCACTGTGCGTCGCGTTCTCATACATTTTTTACGTGGCACCACGTGGTCGAAATGCGACCATATGACACACGGTTGAATTCGGTTTTTCATCGGTTATCCGGTGAAGCCGGGGTGATCTTTGACGATTATAAATGCGGTTTGTTGCTCGGTGGCCTTGAAACGCCGGTGGCGAGGCCGTCAGGAATCTAATCGGGGAACACGGCGTCGTTCAACGGACAAGTTCCATTGCATAATTATTCGAAAACGGAGTTGGCCGGGGGCTGTTTAATCGACCCTTTCAGCCTGCATGGCCCGAAGGGTTCGAAAGCGTGTCTCCTACGTCAAATGAAGCTCCCCCGCACAAAACCCATAGAGCGACGTTGCTATTATTATCCGGGAGGCGAGCTCGAATTGGTGTTACAACGGAGACGACGGTCCGGTCCAGGACACGAGAGAAGCCGGCATAATAAACAACGGATCCCCGATCCCCGGATATGGAGACACTGGGCTCTCTATCTGGCGCAAGGGAACCGGAGGGATTACCCTGAAGGCTGGCCACCGCGAGGAAGCCTTTCAGGGTCGGCCGCGATTAGAACAAAAGCGCTCCGCTCGGGAATGGACGGCTTGAAAATGGATAACGACGAGAACGTGGCCGCGGACGCTCGTTCCTACCGACCACTTTCTTTCCCCTCGCCCCTCCCCCTCGGTTTTTTCGTCCTTCCAGGAAATTGGTGTAACGAGTAGCATCTGTCGATCCCTCTCGGTTCCGCCTGGAATTGTCCTTTTTGTCTCCGCTCGGGCGCTTAGTGCGGTAATGCCTCGATGCTGGGCCAAAACGATGGCCCATTTACGTAAATTGGTAGCCAACGTTCACCTGATGCAGCCGGAAAAAGCGTCATGGTGGTTTCCAGCAAATTCCACGGGTGAACAATTAGCGAAACTTTACTGCACTTCGGTTTAAAGGCTGCCTTATTGTAGCCCGTGAAATGCCGAGTTCAATCATGTATCACAAGTTATATTCCAGTCATATAAATTTCTAAAAAAATCCACTAAGAAAATGTGATAGAAAGTGGCTCAAAACAGCTGATCAATTTTCAACTTTTACTCTTCGGTGGTTAATTTAAAGGCCAGCATGCGACCCATCGTTGAACTCGTCTCGTCGCCAGCTACGAGACGATGCTGACAGAACTACCACTTCACTGTCGAAAAATATTCCGATGTCCTAGCGAATCACGACTCTGAAGGTTAAAAATGACTCTTTCATGCGACGTAAGTTCAGTATGTTTTCCGACAGATTCGAGTGTTTGCTCAAGGTCCCCGACAACGAGAAGAAATCCATCTGCCAGTGGCAGACAGCAATTGCAATCGCGGATACTGCATTGGGTATGCAGGGTGTGCGCCGACCGGTCTTCCCACTAATAACATCACGCATCCCGGACGTCTTTGCATGCCGCGGGGCTCGGATCTGTTTCCAGCAAAGCGTCGAATCCCGAGTCGGGGACGTCACGTAACGTTTTCGCGCCGGGAACTTGGTTCCCCCCCCCCCTTCCGACGAGCCGGGGGTGGGAGGAGCAGGAGAGTTCGCTGATTGTCGCGCAACGGCGCCCACATTCCAATGAACGTGTGCTTTCCCTCCCTCCGAGTGTCCCTCCGCCCCCAGCCCACTCCGAGAAAGGATACGGCTTCGCTTGTAGACAGAGATCTCGAAGAGTCTCGTTCCTCACGTTTTGTTTCCTTTCGTGATAAGAAAAGTATTTGCTCGGAAACAAAATCAATCGATGTTTCATCTCTGGACAGCCATTCGAACCATCCTCCCTCCCTCTTTTCCTAGTTCCCACCCCCACTTTCCCACCCCTTTCATCATCCATAGTTTCTAGTCCTGTTCTAGTTCCTTGATTCTTCGCTACTCCCCAGAGACAGTCCCCAGATTGTTCCCTAGAAAGATGAAAGGATTATTTCCAATTTGCAGTTTGTTGTCCATGTAGAACAATGATAATGTTAGTATGTGCATCATCGGTAATGTCCCAGCGTATTTTTACCACGCTTATATTAGCTTGCCGAGTTGTCGATGTTCTTGTAATCGAACTTTAAATCACTTCCCGATGAGCTAGAGACTTGACACTTTGAACATAGCTCAGAACTGGACGACAATGCAATATTAAAAGAACAAATTAAAAAAAGAAACTGTGCGTTCAGGAGAAAAAGAATTTTAATATTAACCGTCACACCTCGCCGCGCGACGCTCGGTAGTACGTCATCGCGTTCAGCGATCCCCACTCCGCGCGCCAGCGCTCCCCACTCCACTACGCGTTCGCACTCCGACTCATCCCCACTCCACTGACCCACTTCGCACCGAAGGAGCTCATTGTCAGTGTGGTGTTCCCCGTTCATTATACTATAAATAAAAGCGTGGAGCGCTAAACTATATCGACGTAATCATCGTGGGCGCTCCACGCTTATATTTATGGTCACTAATGTCGAAGAAAGTTATTTTCTCCCTTTTAGTGTAGTTTAATTTAACAATTTGCCCACGACTGTGGGGAAAGATTGTGCCGGGAAATTAGTATGGATTGTGACCGGTGAAACCGGAAGAGTCTGTGTGTATTCACGCGAATCACTTCCTCATACATTTTCATGCTCTTATTCCGACTGTAATAAAAATACGCCGGGGTATTAATATTAATCCGACCTATTATAATTGGAAGACAGAGGAAGAAACTTCTGCAGCCACACACGCGGTATCCCCTTCCTCATCCATTCTCATAACGATCTACGGAAATAATGTGCGGAACACCTCCTCCCTTGGAGCCCTTCGTGTCCTACAGGGAGCTTGAAGTACTCGGTAACTGTTTCACAGTTTATGCTAATATTGGAAAATTCGAAAATGAATACACGGTGCTGGGTGAAGATGAATAGGGTGACATGTGGGTCAGAAATAACCCAGCCACGAGCTGTTAGAGT
The DNA here is from genome assembly GCF_051020765.1 of Lasioglossum baleicum. NCBI lineage: Eukaryota > Metazoa > Arthropoda > Insecta > Hymenoptera > Halictidae > Lasioglossum > Lasioglossum baleicum. Next base: position 4,263,019 of record NC_134948.1, on the reverse strand, counting down.
AGCTACCGGTTCGACGAGGGTTAATGATGTCACGCTTAGTACCAACGACAATGGATGACCGTGTCGCATGCTTGGAATCTTTACGCCGCCTCCCCATTGACGTTCAAATTATTTTAACAAGCTCACTCCCTTTTTTTCCAGCTCCCCTCCGAGACAATGAAGGGCGGCGAACTGTAACAGCCACGAAACGGAATCGTTTGCCGCGACGAAGGGTGAGATGTGGCCTGGTTATGGGTTAGGGTGTCGAACCAGTTGTTTGCGGTAGCTTCTCTCTTCCCCACTCTCTCATTCTCCTGAGAAAAGTAAGAAAAACATTCACTCAGATTTTTTACCACGCTTATATTAGCTTGCCGGGTTTTCGTTGTTGTTGTTGTATGCGTCAAATCTTGTAATCGAATTTTAAACCACCTCCCGATGAGCTAGAGACTTGAAACTTTAAACGTAGCTCAGAACTGGATGACAATGCAATATTAAAACACAAATTAAAAAAAGAACTGTGCGTCTAGGAGATAAAAAAGATTTAAATATTAACGCGTGATGATCGCGTTCAGCGATCCCCACTCCGCGCGCCAGCTCTCCCCACTCCACTACGCGTTCCCACTCCGACTCATCTCCGCTCCACTGACAACCACTTCGCAAAAAATATATAAAAGAAACTTTTTCAAAACCACGCTCATATTAAAATGCACTAAAAAGGAGAAAATAATTTTTTTAGGCATTAGTGACTATGAATAAAAGCGTGGAGCGCCCACGAAGATTACGACAATATAGTTTAGCGCTCCACACTTTTTTATTTATAGTCACTAATGCCTAGAAAAATTATTTTCTCCTTTTTAGTGCATTTCAATACAAGCGTGGTTCTGAAAAAGTTTTTATTTATATATTTTATCGAATAACGTTTCTACATCATCGCCGAATAAAAATCCGTCTCCGCGAAGCAGCGTGACGCTTGAAAAACCGGAGCCCCGCGCCGGGCAATTCGAATTTTATTTATTTTCGGAACCCGTTTGATGTTTGTTTATAGAATAATCAGCACGCGTCCGGCGCCGTATGCAAAAATAACACGGATATGTATCGGTCCCGGTATCTGCTTTAATTAACAACGTCCTTTCACCGAAAATTTACGGCGATGCAGTTAACAATGCGTTTCACCGGGGAAACATTTTATTTTGTATCCGCGCGGTACGCCCGGGCCCATACGAAAATTAAACGTTGCGTAAGTATTGTTGCGTTCGTTTCAGCTGCCTCTTGTTGGTTCCGCGCGCGCGCGCGCGCGCATTAGTACACGTTAAAATAATATTCACAGTGCTACGAATGGAATATTAATTCCTACATTTTCGCCGGCCCGGCCAGACCTTGCTCTGGAATTTCCATTTTCAGACTATTTTCAGTCGCGGGAAAACAGCATTATTTCCTCGGTACATTAACTTTTCCATTAACCGTCGGAGGATCCGTAATTATCCCCCACGGAGGCCACGATTTTCGAATAAATCCACGGAGTCGATAGTCTAAGTACCATTGACACATTTACTAATTCGTCGACATAGTTTCGACGCAGGTTCGAGCAGTCGCCACAGTGGGCTCGATTGAACAAGCACGCGACATCTTGCGAAAAAATCAACTTTCTAATTTTGATATTTTTTCAATTGACATGGATTTCTAAATGTCCACGGACATAGTTTTCATTGACAACTATGATGTGTAACATATTTTTAAAACATACCGAGCAAAATGAAAATCATCGTTAAAAATTTGTATCTTTGACATGCGCTATCTTTCAAGTCCCAGGGGGGCCCACTTTTTAACAAGTAAGGATCTTTTCAGTGAACCTTCCTCTATGTAATGTGACTAAAATTATTTCCTAGTTCGAGTCATTTTCCAAGATAAGAATGCCACTGAAAGTCTGACAGAACTGTGATGAATAGATTTTCGGCACTCGAAATGTTTATATTTTGCAGTAAATAAGTCAGTCTTTCATCTCTGATATTTCGACTGCGTTGAGTTTGACGAATTCTTTTCGACAGTGCATAAGTTACATTGTAACTGTTTACATATATTATTTTATGTACAGGGTCGTCCGTTTTTAAACGGCCAAACGTCAACCAGCTGTAGAGGACCCCAAATGGAACAACTTTTACCCCTATCACTTTTTTTGTTTCGGCCTTGATTTCCAGATAATTGCAAAAAAACCATCATTTTTTGAGTTTACATAGAATTAAATATCTCAAGCCTCCAATGATGAATCTTGAGGATTTTTCCTTTGTTTAGTTTAAAATAAGTAGGGGCATCTTTTGTATTGAATAAACTTTTTTGTATGACCTTCGGATAAAAAAAAAAAAGGATGACCCTTTATAATAACTTAACTGTGAATATTCTACTTTTTATTTCTGTTTATATTTCAATTCCGAGACAATTCCCAATAGTAACAAATTTTTCTGAATAATGTAAAGCTTGAACATTTTATCTATTTGCATTATAAATAGCGAAAATATTCAATACATTATAGAGTAAATAATTTATAAAACTGTTTTTAGAACAATTCAATTAAAGAAATTCAGTTCAAATTTCATTGCAACATCTTCAGTGGTTTAAGAGTTATTCAAACATGTCGCGTGCTTCTTCAATCGGGCTCACTGTGCGTCGTCTCTCTCGCTCGCAAGGTTAAGCCAGCTGGATCGGAAGCCCGGTTATGATGGGGTGAACTAGGTATTTTTCAAGCACATGTGACCAAAAAATTCTCTTACACCAATAATAACCTGGTTCTGACATCCGCGACCGCTCAGGATTGTGAAGAAAAATTCCTAGCCGCGAATCAGAGACTCGAATTGAGTTCTTAGACGTCGATTAAAGACGGAAGCTCGTCGGGTTGCAAGGTTCCGGGTGTTCCAACGAGGGAAAAGGGCTCTTTTGGCACTCTCCCGTAGATCAACGTCCCTCGCCCCTCCCAATCAAAAAACTTGCCTGCGCCGGAAGCACTGGCGGAAAGTTAAATGAGTAGCGGGTGCGGGGATGTCTTCCGAATAGTTTCAGACGAGGCTCGAATCTTTCCCGGGGTCTCGGCGGAGTTGCTCGAAAACTCGCAACAAAGGGAATTGAATGGGCATCGGTGGATACGGGGCACGAGGCGTGCGCCGCCCGACACTCTCTCTCTCTCTCTCTCCGCCAGTACCACCACCACTGCCGCCGCCGCCACCACCACTACCAACCACCACCACTAGAGCAGTAGCACCACCACTGTTGCCAGCAGCATCGCTGGCGAGCCATCAGCGCGCACCTCTACTTCGTGCCACCTCTCCTCGATCAGTCGACCCCGTGCAACGCGGCTCGCCGGCCGCCGCGCGATACCTAAACCCAGTGCCCAGTCTCGTGTGATCATCGTTGCTCGATTCTCCCGCTCTCGGACAAGATCTAACCTTTCGAATCCCCGGAAACTTGTTTACCTGTTTTCCCTACTGTAAGCCCAGGTACACAGGACACACCGAAAAAAAACAGAGAGAAAGAAAGAGAGAGAGAGAGAGGAGTCGGTGGTGGTCTAGGGGTGCGAAGAGGGTTGGAAAAAAGGAGGGTGATCGAAGGCGCGTGCGTGCGTGTGCTAGTTGGTGCGTGTGCCTCCGGAAGGTCACGGTGAATCGAAAGAAGAGAGACTCTCTCTCGCAGGTGTGTGTGCAGACACAGAGAAAGAGAGACAGAGAGAGAGAGAGAGAGAGAGACGGGGCGCCGAGCAGTGGATAGAGGAGAAGGGATTCCGCGCGGAAGCCGGTTCCCCGCTAACTTGTTGAGTCTGCCAGCTCTCAGGGCTGCTCCCAGGGGCACGCGATGACCGAGAGGCTGCCCGCGCTGATCCTGCTGGCCCTGCTGGGCTCGGCGAGGGCCAACGTTGCCCAGCAGAGGAACGGGAACGTCCACAGTGATCCTCTGGTGGTAGAAACTACCAGTGGCCTGGTCCGAGGCTTCTCTCGGACGGTGCTCGACAGAGAGGTGCACATCTTCTATGGGATCCCGTTCGCCAAGCCTCCCATAGGGCCTCTCAGGTTCCGGAAGCCCCTGCCGATCGAACCTTGGCACGGTGTGCTGAACGCCACCGTTCTCCCGAACAGCTGCATTCAGGAGAGGTACGAGTACTTCCCTGGGTTCCCCGGCGAGGAGATGTGGAATCCGAACACCAACATCTCCGAGGATTGCTTGTACCTGAACATCTGGGTGCCGCAGAAGCTCCGGCTGAGGCACAAGGGCTCCGAACCGCCGAACAACGGGGACAGGAACGGTGTTCCTCTTCTGGTGTGGATCTACGGCGGAGGATTCATGACGGGAACAGCCACGTTGGACGTGTACGACGCGGACATCATGGCAGCTACTAGCAACGTCATCATCGCGTCTATGCAGTACAGGGTCGGCGCGTTCGGATTTCTCTATTTGAACCAACATTTCGCTAACAGCGAGGAGGCGCCTGGGAATATGGGCCTGTGGGACCAGGCGCTGGCGCTCAGGTGGCTCAGGGACAATGCTGCAGCGTTCGGCGGTGACCCTGACCTGATCACCATCTTCGGCGAGTCCGCCGGTGGCAGCTCCGTCTCCCTGCACCTGATCTCGCCGGTCACCCGGGGCCTGGTGCGCCGAGGGATCTTGCAGAGCGGCACGTTGAATGCTCCCTGGAGCTACATGACCGGAGAAAAGGCGAACGAGGTCGCCCGGGTATTGGTGGACGATTGCGGCTGCAACTCCACCATGCTGCTGGAGAACCCGGCCAGGGTGATGGCGTGCATGAGGTCCGCGGACGCCAGGGCCATCTCTGTGCAGCAGTGGAACAGCTATTGGGGCATCCTGGGATTCCCATCGGCGCCCACCATCGACGGCATCTTCCTGCCCAAGGACCCGCTTGAGCTCCTCCAGGAGGCCGACTTCAAGGACACGGAAATACTCATCGGGAACAACAAGAACGAGGGTGAGTCTCACGCCATCCAATTCCGTCACATCTAGCGTGTAGAATGTACATTTATGAGTTGATCCTGACGGTCACCGGTGACCGGCGCTGAAGAGTTGATTGAACAACATTCCAGCAGCTTAATGAGGTCTGTGTAGTACCTTCCAGTGATTTTAATAAAATTAATTATGCGGAATTGTAATGGTTTAATTACTTTGTTTTACGAATTATATTCCCATGACCATCTGCGCGCTAATGGAACGGAATGATACTGTTCGGCGACGGTATAATGGAACAAAAGGTCATCATGATTCTCCGTGTTGTTCCGGTTGTTTGTGCCGCGTTTCGATTCGAGCTGCAACGAAGTTTTATGGAATGGTATTTTCTTTATTCGCCGAGATGGGCAATGAAGTTGTTAACGATCTGATGAAACAGCCTTCCCCTCAGTTCTGTGATAACCTTCGAAAGTTCATAAATTTATCTTGTGGAAACGTTTTAACATCGAATTGAAGAACTTCTGGAAATCTAATCATTTCACTCGGAGATATTGACAGAGTTTTATTAACATTCCGATACGGTTTTGCCGAGTACTGTTGACCTGAATAGAAGTATCGTAAAGTGCGATATCTCCGCTTCAAGATGAACGGAACTACAGATATCCCGACGGGAATACATTTTTAAGTCCATTTGAAGATCGTCGTAAAATTTCATCATTTTTGTCTGCTGATCGAGATTCATCGAGATTTTGATGGGGTTCTATAGTTTTCTATAAACCTAAATCGCGATTGAGTGCGATCCTCCAGCTTCAAGTTGAGCCCTCGAACCTTCGAAAATTCTTATGAAAACAATGTTCAAAATCGATTCAAAGTTACCCCTTCAAATCGCTTCATTTTTGTTAGATCTGGTGGACGGAATTTCTAAATTTTCCGACGTGATATCGAATTTTCACTTACACGTCGATGAGTCTGTCATAAAGTGCAAACCTTCAGTTTTAAATTGAGCCCTCAAACGTTCGGAAATACCCACGAGAACATATTCCAAAATTGATATGAATTCCTCCTTGGAAATTTGTTGAAGATATATCAAATTATTCAAATATTCGACATGATTTTAACTTTCCTTTAAACGAAAATGAATTTATCGGAAAGAGCGATCTTTCAGCTTCAATTTGAGCCCTGAAACCTTCGAAAAATTCCTATGAGAACAATGTTCAAAATCGATTCAAAGTTACCCCTTCAAATCGCTTCATTTTTGTTAGATCTGGTGGACGGAATTTCTAAATTTTCCGACGTGATATCGAATCTTCTCTTACACCTCAATGATCCTATCGTAAAGTGCAATCCCTCAGTTTTAATTTGAGCCCTCAAACGTTCGGAAATACCCACGAGAACATATTCCAAAATTGATATGAATTCCTCCTTGGGAATTTGTTAAAGATATCTCTAATTATTCACTTAGTCGACATGATATCAACTGTCCCTTTAAACGAAGATTAATTTATTAGAAAGTGTGATATTTCAGCTCCATTCTAAGACTTCAAGCGTACAAGAATCCCTGCCGGAACAAGTTCTAAAATCGTCTCCAACTTTCCTCTCGAAACGCCCAGTGAAAAATGTTTAATTCGGGAACAATGGGGTGAAATTTCTCGAAAAGCGATTAGGCTGTGGAGGATCAGCATGGCTCGATTTCAAGGCTGCTAGCGATGCTTATCCCGGTCGATTACGTGAATCGTGGGTCTGGTTGGAACGGCTGTCGTCGCCGATCGGGAACAATGGTCCCGTAGACTCGTTAGATAACGCACAAAACCTATTCATTATTGGCGATCCACCTTTCTCGTTAATGAAAAGCTGTGTGTCGCGGACGCGGACGCGTTTTACCGCGCGAGGGGGCTGGGAATTATTTTGCCCAGGCTCTCTTTTCTCTCTCCGCCGGAGTCTTTACCCACTCCGGCTAATTAACCTTTGCCACGGGTACGGCCTCGGGAACGTCGCCGGGTTCGATCGACGGTTCACCTGTAAAGGACACCGCACGGCCGCGGCGTCTTTGAGTCGCACGAGTTCGACAACTTCCGCCGACGGTTGTTTCCGCCCGATTCGCTGGAAACGTGACTAATTAGCCCGGGGGCCGAGGATTCTCGAGACTCAGGGGGCTTCGAAAAACCCGAGAAAAGATATGGGTCAGGCTACACAAAAGTAAAGACCTCATGTAGAATCTACGACTAGGACTATCAGATTTAGCATCGAGGCGAAGCTGTGAGACTGCGGAGAGCGTTTGAGAAGTCGAAAAATTAAAATGAAAATTGTTTCGGGGCATCAAGATCGCGGCAGAATTTAAATTGTAAATCTCCGCTTCCGAGTGGTTCAGGGCCGGCGAGTTTGCGAACTGAACAGATGGTGCTCCTCAGCCTCCGACGCTTGTAATTTCTCGAGTCGAGTCCTGGAGATCGAGCGATTAATTAGAACACTGATTTTCTCCGAGGGCGTCGTATGTATCTGAAACCCCGGCGATAACTCCGTGGATTGAAAAACGTGTTTGGATGCTTACGTAAGCCACCGGGCCCGATAAGAGGGTAGGTACCATTTTCGAACGGCGTCGATCAGCCGGAAACACGAGATCTCGATGTTCTCTCCAACACCGCGGAGGCAAAAGCCGGGGGGGGGGGGGCGGCCATTAATAGTCGATTCTCGGTCGGCCGAGTCGTGGTAATTAAGCAGTTCGAGGGAATGCGCCGTTCTATGAGCGACCCCGCCGCGTCCTAAATCCTCGATTTTTCTCCCTCGGGTGCTGCGAAACGTTCACCCCTATTATTACAGATCGTTCGGAACCCGTTCCTACTAGATGTGTGATCGGTGATCGAGAATTAAATAAGGGGTTGCTGAGTACGTTCGTGACACAGTTCTACGTTTAACGGCGGAAATTTATCTTCACGGTGAAATACACTGCAAAATCTAATTGGTTAGGGCCTGGGGGAGTCGGGGAGCTTTACCCGGGAAGCGCTCAGCCATTTCGGAGCTTGTATGGCTGTCAGATTTCGTGAAATAAGGTTTGAACTGGACCTAACCCAGTTAGAAACTGAGGAACCTTCGCGGGGATATAAAATCATCAGACCTAGGACTACCAGACCCAGATCTAGAAATAGAAGTCCTAGCGACATCATATACCAAACACAACCTCATACATTTCTCGACCTGTGTCCTAGAAGAAAGGTTCCCGAGCTTTCGCCCCGACCCCCGTTAAGGCTGACAAATTTCCATCGAGTATCCCATCGAAGATGACTAATAGTCGCCCAGTACATTTCCCCAGGGGCATTTCTTTCCGCGAGCACACCACCTGAAAAATGGCCACGATGTATTCCCTCTCGCGAGCGCGTCCGTGGGAAACCGCCGCGCCGGGTTACCATAGAGAGTTTCGGTTCCAGGGAGCCTCGCGGGCCAATTGATTCGAGACAACCGATGCCGGGGACAATCGACTTTCCCCGATAAACGTTACGGGGGAACACGTAGAGCCGCGAATCACTCGATAACTGCTCGCCTCGGCGACTGCCTCGGAATCGTTCCCACTTCACAGACAATTCCAAACAAAGAGATAGAGACGCGACCGTCCGCGGAGATTGGAATCGCGGAGATTCGCAGCCGGGTCACGCCGGAGAGCCGTTTCGCTTGATAGAACCGTTCACGGTTGGGATCTCTTAATTTTTTAAGCGATTTCCTAATGATCTTCTGAGGTATCAAGATTTTTTCGTAACATTGATCAATTTTCATTGATGTCTTCTTGTTGGCGATGAAAGGACGAGTGGAACGAGGGGTCGCACGTGTACCTTTAAAAGAAGTCTTACCTATCAAAAACGAAAACGAAAAAATGCACCCTCGTCAAATTTTGCAAAATTTACTCGTGCGAATACCCACTTGTCGCATATCGTTGAATTGGGTTTTTTCTCGTCTACAAGACTACGTCGAGAAAAGTGTACCTTCCCGATTAGAAATATGTCGAACATTCACGATTGGGATTTCTTAATTTTTTAAGCGATTTCCTAATGGTCCTCTGAGGTATCAAGATTTTTTCATAACATTGATCAATTTTCATCGGTGTCTTCTTGTTGGCGATGAAAGCACGAGTGGAACGAGGGGTCGCACGTGTACCTTTAAAAGAAGACTGACCTATCAAAAACGCAAACGAAAAAATTCACCCCCGTCAAATTTTGCAAAATTTACTCGTGCGAATACCCACTTGTCGCATATCGTTGAAATGGGTTTTTTCTCGTCTACAAGACTACGTCGAGAAAAGTGTATCTTCCCGATTAGAAATATGTCGAACATTCACGATTGGGATTTCTTAATTTTTTAATCGATTTCCTAATGATCTTCTGAGGTATCAAGATTTTTTCATAACATTGATCAATTTTCATCGGTGTCTTCTTGTTGGCGATGAAAGCACGAGTGGAACAAGGGGTCGCACGTGTACCTTTAAAAGAAGTCTTACATGTCAAAAACGCAAACGAAAAAATGCACCCCCGTCAAATTTTGCAAAATTTACTCGTGCGAATACCCACTTGTCGCATATCGTTGAATTGGGTTTTTTCTCGTCTACAAGACTACGTCGAGAAAAGTGTACCTTCCCGATTAGAAATTTGTCTAACATTTCGAAAATGAAGTTTTCTCGTGCAAAATGCAGCATTGCGTGGAAAGGGGAGTGTTATTTCGGTTCGGCAGGTTTCTATTCGTGCCCGGGGGCAGCTAAGAATAACATCGTGGCTCGGGATTACGTTGCATCAGCGAGGCGCAGTGCACATGTAGTCCGCGTCAGCAATTTGGCCTATTCAGTGTCCTGCCCGATATGACATCTTGCTCGTGACACCTGTGTAAATTCGCAATGCGGCTGACAATTGGGTGCTTCTGTAATTCCGGATCGGTGAATCCCGGCGGCTCTGCGCGTCCTCCGTCTTCGCCGTGGGACGACTCGATCCGTACCGCCATTTTTCTACCCCCACCCCGACGATTGTTTCGGCTCGTTTAGTTCCGTGTGAAAGCGCGCGCACGACTCATGCATAAATCATGCTCGCGGTGGACATCCACCGGGCAAAGTGATTCAATTCCCGCGGAGAAACGCTCCCTTTCGAACTCGGTTCCGGCCTCCTCAATAATTCAGGACACTTCCGGACCCGGAAGTCTCTGTCTCGACGCACGAAAAACTGGAAACCGAGTTTATCCGCCTACGCGCGAATTTCGCCATTCAATTTCGGTGTCACATGGTCCGGTCAGGCGGGTGCACGTTGCTCCGCACACCGTTTTATTTGTTCTGATATTTTTTTTTTTGTTTTTACCACGTTTTTTTCGTTTGGCTCACCGGAACGGTCACGCGCACACTTTTGATTTTTCACCTGCAATTTACTTTTGATTGCTCGTTGATCCGAACGTTACCTCTGTGGTCTTGCAATTTTTCATATCGTCCATTAGCTCAATCCGCGCGAAGAGGCCGCTGACGTTTCGAACGGAATTTGCAGACAGGTCGGAATAAAATATTGTTTTCCTGTTCGCCGCTTCGGGGGAATAATTAGAGATTTATTTCGAGGGGATACTGATTCATTGCGGGCTCGTGAAGTTTTTCATATTGTTCGTTCGCTCGATCTGCGCGAAAAACAGGTTTAACTTTTAATTTCGACTATCATGAAATCGTCCGGAACTGTTCTAAAAATTCCTCCGTGAACAGTGTTAGCACGATTAAAAGAAATTGTTTGTGTTTGCACGAGCGAAACGATTCTGATAATAATTATTCCGGGTATACAGTCAGGATATTCTACAGTATTTTCTGTATCGGTAATTAGCGGAAGTTAAACACGGTGGTTTACCTAATGATTGATCTCCGACAAGTTGAGCCACTATTTGGCTGATGTGGGGTGTTAGGGGGTGCGCAACGTGACTCCCGTGCAATTTGGTTTCTTCGGGAAGTTTGTCGGTCGAAGAAACTTTGGAAAATCCAGTGACCTGGATTCAAATTTCCCACCAGCTCAGACTCTTCCCGACGCTTAACTAGCTTCCGGTCCCGACGTTCCCTTCGGAATTTTAATAGATCCTCGAAGGTGTGGCTGACAACACGACCGATGTCCCATCGGAATGCTGAAAAATCGTCGAATGCGACCTTCACGGACGAAAATTCGGGGCTGGAAATGGAAAGTGCTTGACCTTGACCTGACGCGGTTCACGGCGCATTATGAAAGAGGTTATGTCCTCGTAAAGGCGGCAGTTACGAATGAGGTTACAACTAATTACCATTATCTTTGATCCAACGAATACAGAACCTTCTGTAAATTCATGAAAACCTTGCTGAGAAGCCTAAAAACGCGAACTGTGTCGTTTACTAGTTATCTACCTCCTTTCACACGAAACAACCCAGCCGTTTTTTAGAGACTTATAACTCGGCACTGGAGGCAGATGGAGAGATGTAATTTCGTACACTTGTTAAATGCTATCATGTCTCAATATTGACAAAACATTAATCTTCCAACATTAGTAGGTTCCGAGAATATAGGATCTCAAAAATCGCTAAAGTCACTGACTGACTGACTGACAGATCATCAAAACTTTTTGGGTACTTCCCATTGACCTACAAGCTTGAAATTTGGTACATAGGTGCACTATACAAACACTCAAAGGAATAATTATCAAAGTTTGAAATTTTACACCTTAAAGGGGTTGTATTGAAAGAAACATTACGAAATAGGTACGTAGGATAGAACATAGCAGCATAACATACATAAGTATACGTTTTATTAGCTTCGAAGTCGCAACAAATACTGACGAAAGAAACAATCGCTCTAACGGAAACAAAAGAAACTGCACCGAGCACCGTCTATAGCGGCGGGGGAAAAACGGATCCGAGCGTCGCCGGCAGAGTGTTAATCTGCGATACGTTGAATTTGGATTTTGTCTTGCAGATTAGAAAAGGATTCTTTTTCTTTGATACCTACATGATAATTGATGAAATTTCAACAAAAATTGATGAAATCCCAACAAAAACGTCCTGTAAACAGGAGCCAAGTTCCTATGGGCGTAAAAAGTTGTTGAAATTGAAAGTTGAAATACCACTCGCAATACTGAAAAAAGCGTTTGTAAAAATTAGTTTAAAAGAGCGCTATTTAATTTTTAAAGAGTTACATGGAGGGCTAAATTATTCAAACTTGGCCGTTACTTTTCAAATCAAAGGCCATAAAAGGTGTTAGGTAGCGGCCAAGTTTGAGTGATTTAGCCCTCCATGTAACTCTTCAAAAATTAAATAGCGTTCTTTTAAACTAATTTTTACAAACGCTTTTTCCAGTATTGCAACGGGTATTTCTAAGCTAACGAACTTGGAATAGTTGGAATGGAGCCATAGGAACTTGGCTCCTGTTTACGGGATGTTTTTGTTGGGATTTAAATAATTATTGTGAACCTAACAACGGCCACTGACTACCGCCAGAGCGCAAATAAAAGCGATAACACACGGTATCGCAAACAACCAAACAACGGGATTGAAAATTTATCGCTCGGAGCACAAATAAAGCTCGATTCGCATTTGTAACGTCGCGGCGAAGCATTTGCTTATTTTTCCGAGCGATTGAACGCAATTGATTGAGGGGGGGGGGGCCGTAGAGAGGCAGCGATGTTGTTTTTCTTTTCGCGATTGTTGGTTCTTTCTGGATTCGGGGGAACGGGTTGGGAACCGAACCGGAATCGCGGATCACATCCGATGGAGTAAACTCCTTGGTAACAGGTCGGGCGTGTTAACGAGGTCAAACGACGGGCCGCGTAGCCGATAATTACATCAACAAGCTGTAGGGATTATAATACGCGCATAAATTCCCGTACTGCTGCTATTAACCGAATAATGCGACGCTCTTTGCGCAGCCGGCATTAACCGAAACGGAATTACGGGGGCGAGGAAAGTGTACCCGCGCGAGCCCGAGTAATTAGGGCTGATTGGGCCGCGCAATGCGTCACGTTCGATGAAACCCTCTTCACTCCGTCCCCCTCCTCCTCCTCCTCCTCTCCCTACCTTCCACCATACATACAGGCCAGGTTATCGTTTTCAGTAACATCGAGTAGTGTATTTTCCTCTCCCCGGGTGTGTATCAAACGGCAATTAGTATGAAATGACGGAGGAAAGCGCGGAAATACAGCTAAATTCAGTTTACGCTCGGCGCACGCCGAAATGATTGACTTGTACTGCCGAAACCCTCCCTCGTTTCCCGGTAATTCGGTTGTTTATTTATTTACAGGGCTCTGTTGCGCGCGGGGATGAATTATGAGCGCGAGCGCCATGAAGAATCAATTGGATTCCACCATTTTGGAAACCCGAACCGACCCTGTAGGGGGTAGTTTTTGGCGCTGGAACTTTCAATTTCGATAATTACACACGAGAAGTCCCATAAAACAGTTCGGAAACGTGCTCGAATTGAAATTTCTCTAGTGGTCGTCGATGTGGTCGACTCGCACTACTGAAATTCCTCATTCCGACGGTTCTTCGGTTTATTCAACGTGCCGAATTGCGTGCACAATTCAATTGCAGAAGCGAATAATAACACGAGGAACTGGGAAAGATTGTATTTGTTTGCTTTGAAAAAATATGCTTCTGTGAAAAGTGTAATTTTCGAAACCGAAGCTTACGCGAACGTTTGATGCGGACGTTCGCCTATCCGCAGCAGAATTCCGGCGCGGATTTCCAAGAACACTTTAAAATCCATTTGAAAATCGAATTTCGCTGTACGGTCGACCGAATGGTTGACTCGCACTACTGGCATCGACCTGCTCCACCCACTAATTGGTCTCTTTATGCAACGGAAGTTTCGTGTTTCCATATTCGACCTCAAACAGAGCTGAATTTAACGGGAACTAATCTCGCGGATCATCTAAAAAAAAAAAGAAATTAATTAATTCGCTCCGTCGGCGCACGTGCGGCTGACTCATATCACTGCGAGTCCTATTTCCGACCGTTATCTTTTCCCACGAACTTTCACCTGTACGTTCTCGTGCGGTGACGCACGTTGGACCAAAATAATCCGGAACTGCTATACGATCGTTCGCCAAATCGAATCGACTCAAAGTTCGCCGGTCGCGGAAACGGTCGACTCGTACCACTGAAAGTTTCGTTGACCGTCCTGTATCGCCGAATTCCTCGGTAATCCGACGGTAAACTCGCGTGCCTGGACTTCATGAACGTTCGCCGATGATGAGGGACTGGTTTCAAGGTCCCTACGAGTCCGTCAAGGTCGCTATAAAAATCCCTAGACCGCCGACAAGCTCGTATTTTCTATTCCGCCACTGGCGCGTTTCGACGTATAAAAATTCGAGCCGCGCGAGATCCGGATCCGATATCCACGCGCGTCGACGTTTCAATTGTTTAACCATAATCCAACATTGGCGTCCGCGACACGAACGAACTTTATCGTCGCAACGGGATTGATAAACACCGGCGGGGCGGAAAACAGTCGGCGAAACAAACGAAAAAAACTGTCTCGAACCGGTTCCCCCCGGCGATCGATAAACAATCGCGCATTCAACAATGGCCGCTTTTTTCCCGCCCCACACCCTCGAAATCCTCATCGCGTCTAATGGTCCCGCAGCCGAGTTTTCATTGACAAATGACTCGATTTTGTACCCCCCCAACTCCCAATCCCTAGCGCATTTTTATAAACTCGTTTCCCGGTGATTTATGCGATCGGAAGCGCGGTGTAGATTCGAGTAACGCGAGCGGGAATACTGTTGCGACATCCGGTACGATTTAGAAAAAATTTATCGCCCCCCGAGATCCCCTTAATTCAAGGATGCTTCTTATTTAATCGCCGCCGGGTTTAATTAATTGTGTACCGAGTCTCGTTGGAACCACTGTTTCCCCGGATGAAGTGGTCGCTTTACCGGACTGCGAAAATCCTCGCGGACGAATAAATATTCCGTAGCCTCGGGGTCCAATTTTTCCAGATTTTTTTTGGTCAAGAAATATGTCCATATAGTAATGGCGTGTTTTTGTTGCCGGATTCTTGTTCTACAGGAAAATACGAGTTAAAAGATATGTCGCGTGATCACCTTCGAACGAACGAGTGGAGAGCTACGGTTATACAGGGTGTTTCGAGAAAAGCGTACCCAAAAAGAATGTACACATTCTCGAAAATTTGAGGAAAGATTGTGCGTATAATACTTCTTGGTACTTTGCTTCGTGTTCGAAGAAATTCGCGTTAACTACGTACACGAAATTGTTCTGAAATTATCGAAACACCCTGTACAGTCAGCTGTACAGCGGTTTTTCCAAAGACCGGTGTGCGACATATCGTTGAACTCGCCGTACCGCGGACTACCGGAATACGCCAAGAAAAATACGCCATAATCGCGAAGATAAGCGGGATAATTTTTAAAAAAGCAAGGTTTGACGTGGACAAAATTTTCTCTGGCTGCGGAAACGATTTTTTTCTCCGACGCGAGACGACGAATTAGACGGTTTACGCTCGGCCGGTCTTAACGAGTGGTTTTTGCAGCAATTAAACGCAAACCGATCCGCACTGTTGCCTGCAATACCTCGACGTCACTTTTTTGTTTCACGTGAAAACAAGAAAAAAGGAGGAACGCAGGAAAATCGCCGTATCTCCGATCGTGTTACACGAAATGGATTTACATCGTGCGAAGTGTAAAGTTCACAGTCGTTAGCTCGGTCGATCGGAGAGCACGCTAGCGCGTTATTACCGTTGTAACTGGGCGGCGCAGATTTTTATTAAGACCCGAGGGCTAATTAACGCGGGAACAAGGACATCAGTCACGCGAACACGGATAGAATTTAAAAAAAAAGAAAGAAAAATGAATGGGAGGGAGGTAGCTCTTCCGTCTCTCTTTCTCTCTTTCTTGCTCGCACTCCACGTTCCCGTGATCGCGACTGTTGATTCGTTTCGCTCGGCGAAGTAGCACAATAACAATTAAGAGAAGAAAAGCGACGCGGAGAATAGAAATACAATGGGAGAGCCGGCTTTTATCGGGACGACGTCGAAATGCACGGCTCGTTCTACTCGTTACATTTCCAGCGTTATCATCGCCTCGCGTTTTTCATTCGTGAATCTATAACAAAGCGAAATCACCCGGAAAAATCGCGGAGCAATTTTCGAATTGAATTAAATCTACTCCGGCGGCGGTAGAAAATGGCTGACCAGAACCACTGCAGCCATTCCCCTCGATTAATGCACTGTTTTCATTAGCTCTCGATCTTTCCACTACGCTCCAGATTCGGTCCAATCCAATTTTCCATTAGGTCAGCGAAATGCTTGACTTGTACCATTGAAACTTTTTACTTTTTTCACCTCCTTTCGGCTCTCTACTCTGGATCTGTCATTTTTTGATTTATTAGCGGGGATGCGTGTCTGAAATGTAGCCGGGCGGAGACGGGATTGAAGGAAATCAAATATTTTCCAGCTGTTGGCGAAATGCTTGACTTGTACTACTGAGACCCGTAATTTCTTTCTCGCCACGAACTTCTCGTCTTAAATTCTTCAGTTCTCACAAGTTGTGTAAAGGAAACTCGCTAGAAATATTCCCCGACAACTACAGGATTGAAGAAAATTGAATCTCCGTAACTAGAATCGTCGACATGCTTGACTCGTACTACTGAAACTTTTCATTTTTTTCACCTCCTATCGGCTCTCTACTCTGGATCTGTCATTTTTTGATTTGTTAGCGGGGATGCGTGTCAGAAGTGTAGCCGGGCGGAGACGGGATTGAACGAAATCAAATATTTTCCAGCTGTTGGCGAAATGCTTGACTTGTACTACTGAGACCCGTAATTTCTTTCTCGCCACGAACTTCTCGTCTTAAATTCTTCAGTTCTCACAAGTTGTGTAATGGAAACTCGCTAGAAATATTCCCCGACAACTACAGGATTGAAGAAAATTGAATCTCCGTAACTAGTCGTCGACATGCTTGACTCGTACTACTGAAACTTTTTATTTTTTTCACCTCCTATCGGCTCTCTACTCTGGATCTGTCATTTTTTTATTTATTAGCGGGGATGCGTGTCAGAAGTGTAGCCGGGCGGAGACGGGATTGAACGAAATCAAATATTTTCCAGCTGTTGGCGAAATGCTTGACTTGTACTACTGAGACCCGTAATTTCTTTCTCGCCACGAACTTCTCGTCTTAGATTCTTCAGTTCTCACAAGTTGTGTAAAGGAAACTCGCTAGAAATATTCCCCGACAACTACAGGATTGAAGAAAATTGAATCTCCGTAACTAGAATCGTCGACATGCTTGACTCGTACTACTGAAACTTTAAGTTTCCTTCGCCCCCGCGAACTTCCTGTCCTACATCTGACACTTTTTTTAGCTTCCGTGCAGCGTATTATACACAAATATTCCTGGACGACTGCGGAACTGTACGTTATCGAATATATCCCGAGCAGCCAGCGAAATACTTGACCCGTATCACTGAAATTTTTCCAATTTCTCCTTCCACCGAAAACTTCCAATTTTAAATTCTGCGGTTTTCATGTATGTATATTATATGGAAACGCTCCTGGGAAACGTTACGATCGAACGAAATGAAGTATTTCCAAGCACTCGTCGAAACGCCAGACTCGTACCGCCGCGAGCTCATTAGATTTCCAATTTCTCGAGTTTACCCATCGAATTTCCTTGTTTAGAAATATCAGGAAAATTCGAACGCAAACAAAAGGTTGACAGTAGCTCGCAGCATAATTCCGCGAAAGTGCATCTCCGGATTATTAGGTTCGAGACGCGTCGCTCGCGATGCGACAGCTCCGCCGGCGTCGTTACGCTAACGTCATTAGAATCGTGGAAAGGGTTAAACCGGGTAACGTCTTTTGTCAGTGGCGTGTAATTACAGGAGACAAATTGCCAGCTGGATACACCTTGAAATTGCTAGATCACCAGGGGAAACCGAGGGAAATTCCACCAAAAATCCGTCCGATTCTCCGCGCCCTCTCGGCCGTAAATCCCGATGGAATTTTTCTCGTCGGTCGGAAAAATGAAAAAACTGCCAACAAAGTAAATAATTTAATAGACCGGGCGAGAATTTGCGGTCGAGTATCGAACCGGTTGGTCCGCTTTAAGCCCGGAGAGGAGCGAAAGGGTGCATCGGTGCAGCACCGGAGCCAACCACTCGAAATATGTTTGATCAAAGGGTTAAGGTCAGGCTGCGGCAGGGCCCGTGCCAACCAGACTCTCTCTCTTCATTATTCAGTTTCTTTTATACGGACTCGCGTTGTCTGACCTTTCCCCGGGACTCGCCGCGCCGACGGCACCGCGATGAATGTTTCAGGTGTCCGCGCGCGTCAATTCTTTATTCCCGATTCCGCGATGACCCGGCTGTGCTTCTCGGCCTTTTAACATTTCCGCCATTGTCTTCGAGCGCCGTCAGAATTTTTCCTCCCGACGATATTCCGGGGACACCGACGAGATCACTCGACAAATTGATTCACCGCTTTTTCTATCCGATTGTTCTGAAATCTTTGAAATATCTTTAGTTGTTGAAATCAGGGACCAGAACTGTTATAACCAAAATGAGGAAAAGTCATGGAATGCCAAGCATTTCATCGACTAAAATCGTATTTGTTACAAATAAGGATTATAAGTAGACTGCATATTTTATGCACTTATGACAAAAATAAATGTTAAAAAAATACCACGTTTTTAAAACGGACTAAAAAGTATAAAATAAATTTTTAAAAAACGGACTAATAAGTATAAAATAATTTTTTCTAGCCCCATACAGATTCCTAACCCGGTACAGATAGTCCTGAATATTTGTGATTGTGAATTTGTAGTAGCTATGAAAATACTTGTAAGATTTAAAACGAAAAACTTTAATCATTTGGTTCTTTGAATTATTTTCTTTATATTTCGCGTAGATTATCTCAAATTTCAATAGTATATATAATCAACTCTTTATTAATGATTTTGATCGTAGAAAATTTTAGAATAACTGTTATTTTTGGCCCCTGGTTGAAATTTCAAACTTCATGGTTCCTGTGAAAGCTCAATGTTTAAATTCGGACCATCCGTTCGTGTTCTACGATGGCAGAGAATACTAAAGTCGACGCCATACTGTACAACTCCCAGAACGGATTATATTTTTAGGAAAATGTTCTTGAACATGCCAATAGATGTACTTCAACATGGCATACTTGGTTTAGTTATGAACAGCATCGGACAGCTTGAAGAAATTATTAGATAGCCCCCTGAATGATTTAGTGTGTCCCGCGAGGGGTTTTTCTAGGACACCCTGTATTATTCAAATAACCTAATTGCGCCTACAGTTTGCCAGTTAATATTTCCGGCCGGCCGAAGGATTCGACGATATCAGGCGCCTTTGAGCCGTCGCGCCATTAACGAGAGAGGGATTAATTAAGGGAGTGCAGTTTTTCACGGAATTCCTTCTGACCCGGTTTAATTATCCGATGCAACCGTTTCCCGTGGCGGAATTAGCGTCTGGAACGGCCTTGGGCCATCCGTCTCGCTGCTCGGCTAATTAGTGGGAATGATTCTGCTGATATGCCATCGGCGAATCGTCCATTTACAAAATTGTAAACGAGGAACAGTCGCCGGAGTGTCTCGATCGTTTCGAATCGTTCGTCTGGTTCTTTTCCTCCCCCCCGCCCCTCCGAATCGAGAAACACTTTTCACGGTGAAAATGTTTAACTGTCGAACGATCGAACGGGCACGGGCAAACGGATTTTCGAAAAAATCTGCTCCCGCGGCTGAAACTTTTTCATCCGGGACGCTCGTCGGTGTTCCCGAAACTATTCGACCGCGGGGCGAACCCGAAATTTATTCTCACCCTCGCGCAGAGATTGAAATTTCCAATTTGTTTCAATGGATATCCATTCGATTTCAGCGAATGATTAAAATAACGATATCACTCGTTAAACGAACGATCAAAATTATGATATTCCCGGGGTCACCCGGTACACGCGCAGCCAATAAAATTCTCAGTTCTCGTATTCTGCGAGGATCGGGCATTGAAAAGCGACCGGAAGTATTTCGGGGCGCGAACCACTCCGTTAATTGCTTTCCTTCCCGAGCGGTTGCGTTTCAGTCGGATCCGTGGATCCACGGTGATCTCGGTGGACCATTAATCGGCCATCGAAAGCTGCGCCAGCTGTCGAAATTCACCGGCCGAGGTGCGCCGAATGGAAATAGCCCGCCTGTGATCGGAAAAAATGGCGGATAACAGTCTCAGAAAATCGGTTCGACGAAATAGTATCGGAGATCGAGGACAGACGCGACCGAGTTCTGCGAGAAAATTACGTGATCGAGTAATACGGGTAAACGATAGCGACGTCGAGTAGTATGGGACAGGACTTTGGATAGTTAGGGTAGTGTGGACCTCGCCAAGTAGTATAGATAAATGATATTATCTCGAACGGTGCCCGGGGAGACCACGTGGAATAGGTAAAGGATACCGGAGACGTTAGTAGTATAGCTGTACGATAAAGGCGACCCGGTATTAAGGATATGCTTTGTGAGGTCGTTAAGCAGTGTAGGTCAGTGATATCGCGAATGTAGTGTGGAGCCGTTTTAGGGTGAACAAAATCAAGTAGTAGAAGCAGAGGATGGAGGTGACCACTTCCAGTAGTAGAGGTCAATCATAACTCCTCCCAGAGTTAAAACAGTAATAAGTCGAAGTATATTAAGTGAAAAATTTCTTGGACGCAGCCTGGTGGTGCAGCTAAAGGATAATAATTGAAGGGGCGGTCTCTTGGGGTGCAGTTCAGTAGCGGAGTTGTGCAGAATTACAATTGAATTACTCTAGGAATTATAATTACAAAGTAATTCAGTTCTACTGTAACTTATAACTCAAGTCTTCATTCAATTAAATTACAATGTAATTCGTAATTGCAATAGAGTACAATTATAAAATACATTGTAATTGAATTACATTGTACATTGTAACTTATAATTAAAATCTTCGTTCAATTAAATTACAATGCAATTCGTAATTGCAATTTGAGTACAATTATAAAATAGCGTCACGTATTATGAAGGAGGACGAGACACTTCTTCAAAGTTCTGGGCTACAATTTTGATAGCTGTATTTTAATTATATTGTATTTCAATTATAGTGTATTTCAGTTATATTGTATTTCAATTATATTGTATTTCAATTATATTGTATTTGAGTTACACATCCGATTAAAATACTTAGTAATTGAATTAATTGAAAGGTTTGAATCATGCAATTCAGTCACTACGTAATTGAATTACTATACAGGGTGTCCCAAAATTCGTGAAAATCCCGAGAGGGGGTGGTTCCTGAGACCATTTCAAGCAACATTTTCCTTTGCAAAAATGTTATCCGCGGCTTTGTTTAGGAGTTATTAACGAAAAACACGGACCAATCAGAGCGCCCGGCGCGCCAACTGTCTATTGGCCGACTGTGGCAACTCGCTTCTAGGTCGCGCTCTGATTGGTCCGTGATTTTCGTTAATAACTCCTAAACAATGCCGCGGATAACATTTTT
The DNA here is from genome assembly GCF_051020765.1 of Lasioglossum baleicum. Lineage (NCBI taxonomy): Eukaryota > Metazoa > Arthropoda > Insecta > Hymenoptera > Halictidae > Lasioglossum > Lasioglossum baleicum. The sequence goes on along the minus strand of NC_134948.1, from coordinate 4,241,613 downwards.
GCAAAGGAAAATGTCGCTTGAAATGGTCTCAGGAACCACCCCCTTTCGGGATTTTCACGAATTTTGGGACACCCTGTATAATTGAGGTACAATGTAATTCAATTGCGTAATTGAATTACAACATAATTGAACCAGCACAACTCTGTCCAGTAGTAAACAATAAACTCGACGCGGCCGACTACAGTTGTTAAACGACTTCCGGCAATTGGTACAGACAAACGATCGTGCGAACCAGCAAGTGGTACAGATAAAGCATTTCAGCGACTGCGGCGGGTATTATATGTAAACGGCACCGTTGACAGGACCAAGTGCAGAAGTTAGAGGTTACCGGAGACATCGAGAAGTATACAGCGACTATAGTATCCCCAAGGAGTACAGCAGAGCTCGTCCTTGGGACGAAGTGGTGCGGGTAGAGTATGTCGTTGGCCCTGTCTAGTAGTATAAGTAAATGATATCGTCGGGCGAGGGGCAAGTAGCGTAGATAAAGGGTATCTGTAATGGAGCCAAGTAGAACGGGGTAAATGATGTCGCAGACGGCGGGGTAAGTAGTGTGGGTAAAAGACATCGACGACACGACGATTTCAATGGTGTGGGTAAAGGATATCGGCGACAGGGCGGCCTCGACGGAGAAATGGACGTGATTGCCGGCCGATTTCCGGCCGGTTTCGTGCGTCGGATTTTTCTGCGGTGCCGCGGCACGACACGCGATTCCGGAACGCGACGATTCCGGCCCCAACGGGCGCGTTACGTGACAATTTACGAGGACGCTTAGGTCTAATTGCGAATTCACGGCTGCTCGTGCACACACACACACACACACACACATACCTGGCCAGTCCTTTGACCGGCATTTTTGATATCCCGGTCGCCGGAGAGAGACCCGCCGCGAATTCCCAACGGAAATCTTTCGATTCTGAAGATTGTGACCCAGATGGAAATTTCATACGGTGAACTATCTTCTTATTCGCTACAGAAATTTCATGGAAACTCGAATACCGAAAGACCGGATATAATTCCGATAGAACGTCGAAAATAAAAAAAAAAAACAAATTTCACGTACCATAGAAATTCCCCTGATAATTCGGTCGGGAATCCGACAACGGGATTGTGATTTCACATAAAGATGCCTGGTAACGGGAGATCAGGCCGGAAGCGCGTGCAACCCGACGCAACCGGATTTGCAAATCGGGCCGAGCTCGTTCGACCTGTTCGAACAACGAGATTTCACCGTATATCCCGGACGCGAGCCGCACACCGTTCTCTCCCTAACCCGGTCGCGTAAAGCCTGTTTTTCTCGCTGGAATAACGAGAAGCATGAGAGCCACATGTGCACGCCACTCCCGCGCATTTTTACTGCTCGTTCCCATGAGCGAGAGACACGAGCACCGTGAAAAATAAGTGGCGAACACGAAACAGAGCAATTTTTCAAGCGACACACCTGCTTTTCGAGGAAATCTCGTTCGAATCCTGCTTACCAAAGCGCTCGCCAGATTCAACTCTCTCTTCACAGGTTTTTCCATTTATTTTTCTCTCCTATAATTTCTTAATTAATTGCTTTTCGCTTCTCCTCGTTTTTTTTTTACTCAGCTCGAGAGAGAGAGAGCTTCGCAGTTGCAGCGGATGGTTTTTTTTTTCATCGCAGTTCTATTCGGAGCAACGTTTCGTCGAGGTTTATTTGTCGGCGTGCGAGGAGTCCCAGATTCAGACGGCTCTGCCCTAGAGACGAGGGGATCCTTCCAGGGCCGATGCAATTAAAATGCAGCGGGCGTGCACGCGATCGACGCCGCGCGCGTTAACCGACGCGCGAACAACGCGCGGAGTACTTTTCAGCGTTGGTAACGCGAGCCGAGCCGAGCCGAGTGCGTTTCGCCGTAACAGGATCGCGGCCAATCACTGGCAGAATTCCAGAAGGTCAGTCCACCCGTTGTATCATTCTTGTGGCCTGTTTTGCTGCATCAGGATACCGATGCACACGTAGCAGAACGTATGACGACAGTCGGTGGCCTGGAACGTCAGTTGGCTAGGGATTACCTCGTTAGTATACATTGGCTCATATATCTGCGCCCGGCTGCATAACCTTGCGGCTTCAAATATGCGACTGTCGCGATGCCTTGCATTTTCTATCGTCGACCAGCTGCGCTCCGCTGGTCTCCCATCGCATTTCTCACGCTTTTTCCAATCGACGCTTTCGCACTCGTTCTCCTAATTCCAATGATTCCAGTTTTCCCCGGGTTTTTCATCCCACAATGTTCCTTCGGAATTTTCTCCAGAGAAGATTTTTCCTTGGAATTTTCATCGAATTTTTGGATCACTAGCAGTTCATCGTATTTCTTTCCCCTTGTATAACACCTGTGAAAAATTTCCTTATGTTCGACCTTCTATCCTCTTTGGATGAGAACTTGTCAAAGATTTCTCCACCACCCGTTTTTCCTTTTACATTTTGAAAAGTCCCTGAATTTCCGACATTCTTTCCCCCCCCCCCGGGAGCGGAAATTACGGTGGAAAATGATCGACAGTCGATGAAAAATATTTTCCGTAGTCGTCATGACTCGAACCCGGGCCCACCGGGTGGTATTCCAGCGGTCTAGCAGCTCCGCCATCGACGCCTGCACCAGTCGTTCATTGTTTCCCTGTATATATTATAAAATCCATCGGATTCCCGGCGACATATTCTATTCATAGAGGTGTCCATTATTCTCGGTGTTAATTCAGGCGCGCGTTCGGTTTGGACACAGCCAGAAATCCAGGTCATCGGAGCATCATTTCAGATGCAACGAGCCGACACTTGTCGCGTATGTTTTAACGCGGACCGATTCACACCCCCCGTCCCAGTATTTCGCGCAATCGAATGTTGATTGTATTCGGCCCAGCCATTAGGTGATTTAGGATTACACGATTAGCGCACACGTTGATACGAGCGCTGGACAGCTTCCCGGACACTCATGAATATGCATGGCTCTTGTTTCTATCATTTGTACAACCAGTCAATTTTGCAATCTGATTCGAGACGCGCACGACGGTTCCTTCGACGCGCATAAATCCCGGATCCCATCAGAATTCGTTTGATTTATTTAATCGTGAATTCATTATTGATATCATTTATTTTTCAATCTATTTATATCAGAATGCACCGTTCACCGAGCTTTTGTAGGTACCCTCAAAATTTACATTTAAATCACGTCTGCCTCAATAAAATAGAGATGAAACGTTCGAACCCCGAATTTCTCTCAGTCCGACTCGAAGCAATCTTCGGCTCCGGTGTGGTTTTCTTTAAACGGGATCCCGTAGTCAGAGGATCGCAAACGAACGATCGCGTCTGTGATTTCAAAGGCAAAGACGACTGGCCGGTTCGACGGACGAGCAGCACGTTCCGCCGAACGAAAACACGCGCGATTGTTATCGACATCCGTCGAAATCCCACTCGAGCCCATCCCCTCGGTCAAGCTATCGCCACTTTTCGCCGGCACTGGCAACATGTTGCTCAAACGGCGGATCGTATTTTTCCCTTACTCCGAAACATTGTCCACTTTGTTCTCTTCTATACCGCGCGTCCCCAAAATAAAAACAAATAAATTTACATAGAAACCTCTCTTGTAAAATAGGACCGACGTTCGTGGATAAATGGAAAGAGCCCTTGGACCAAATTCAAATTAACCCTGTACGTCGACCGGGAGGGTAGATATGGGATAAAATTGAAAAAATTTGTTATTGGGCTATTTTTATTATTACCACGCTTATATTGGCTTTTGCCGAGTTGTCGTTGTCGTTGTCTTTGTCTTTGTATGCGTCAAATCTTGTAATCGAATTTTAAATCACTTCCCGAACGAGCTAGAGACTTGAAATTTTAAACATAGCTCAGAACTGGATGACAATGCAATATTAAACAGCAAATTTTAAAACAAAACTGTGTGTTCATGAGAAAAAAAATTTTAATATCAACCGTCACACCTCACCGCGTTACGCTCGGTAGTACGTCATCGCGTTCAGCGATCCCCACTCCGCGGGTCAGAGCCCCCTACTCCACTACGCGTTCCCACTCCGATTCGTCCCCACTCCACTGTCCCACTTCACATTAGTGGCTATAAATAAAAGCGCGTGGAGCGCCCACGAAGATTACGTCAATATAGTTTAGCGCTTTACACTTTTATCTACATATAGTCACTAATGTATAAAAAAATAATTTTCTCCTTTTTCGCGTATTTTAATGTAAGCGTGATTTTTAAAAAGTTATTTTTTATATATTTTTCTATTTCAAATACCCCCGGACACTCGTACTACAACTGAATTCGGATTTTTCAGGTGAAAATCCTGCTTGTGAAAGAATGAAAATCTTAAAAAAAAAATCTTATCCGGCTATACCCTTTGCGAATTAATTTATTGCATGGATCTATTCATTTTTTAATGGAGGATTTCGCACGACAGAAACGTTCCGATCTCGAGCAGGGCCCGTCACGCTGCTTCGCCAGTCCATTTCCTCTCGGCTCAGTCGATAACCGGTTAATCCGAAAGTTTGTCACGGCTGTCAGGCACACGCCACTCGGTCGCCACGAATAAGAAACAAGAAACAGGCCGGCGTTACTTCGACGGGACTTGGCGAACCGCCAGATTCAACAGATGCTGGAACGGCTGGTTAAAGCCGTTGAAATTCAGACTAGCCGACGGAACGTTTCCTCTAATTGACTGGTTACAGCCGACAGGGGCTGATCCGCCATTTTTCCCCTTCGCGAGTCACCTCAAACAAATTTAAAACTGCCCTCGGCAGAACAAACTCCGGCCGCCGCGCCGTCGAAAAAATAATTGCTATCTTTCTCTTCGGACCGATTTTTTACTCTGTTGGAAATGCAGGTTCCTTCCGACCGACCTTAGGCTGAGTGTCCACTGGAGTGTCTTTAACGAGAGAGGTCATTTTTCAGTATGGGAAGTTGTGTCCAGTGTCCATGTGTTATTTTTAATTATTCAGGATGAGTGTAGAGATCTTTTAAACTCTGTATCTTAAGCTGCATCTCCACGAGAGTGATGGAAATGATCGACGATGATACGTACATTGTTTGTACAGGTACATTAGCGAAAATAGGTCTTGTAGTGTATACTCAGTTTATGTTCGAGCCTCGAGGACGGCTCTCACGGAACATCTCCACTTGAGAGTCATTATCGAGAGTGGTTCTTATTCTGCATCTCCACTGGAGTGTCATTATCGACTGAGGCAATTATTATAACTGTTCTCTTCGGAAGACACTAACGAGAGTGGCTCTTATGATGTGTGTTTGTTCAGGTATTGAGACTCTAGAGTGATTGTTACGCTGTGTCTCCACTTGAGCGCTTTCAGCGAGAGCAGCAATGAATTTGTACACATTTTTCCTGTAAAAACACTGACCAGATCAACTCCTATGCTTCGTATACACTTGAAAATCGACTCTCGCCAGCACTGTTAAAGCTGTATTTCCACTGGAGAGCGAGTACAGAGAGGAATTTCGAGCGGATTGGTTTTTCTTCGCGCGGAACGCGAATCCGAGAGCACTGTTCGACCGAGGTTGCGGGTCCGGGGGCTCGTAAAATCGCGGCCGGCTGGCTTTCGCGGGCGCTAACGAGGAAATTCGATACTTTGGTGGGCGCGGGTGCGATCATTGGATTGCAAATCAGGCGGAAGGCCGGTCGATCGGCGCGTTTATGAGTGATTATCCGAATTGCGGTTTGCGGGGACCGGGATTGGCCGGACGCGGTGTCCGAACACTCGCGAATCCCCTGGATATCAATTTATACGCGTTGTTGGATATCCTAGACGGGCTCGGTGGCCGGAGATATCCAGCGAGAGATATCGCGCTGTCCGTGAGAATCCGATTTCGACGTCGCGTTTCTTCTACTCGAAATACAAAAGACAAAGAAGGAAAGAATACAGGCCCGAGAAAAATCGATGTTCCGAGGCCTCGAAAAAAGCGGAACGCAATTGTTAATAACGGCCGTTGGCGAGCGAGAGCGCGCACACGTTTTACCCTCTTCATCCGCCGGACACGGGAGTGTATGTCGTGTCTCTTTTTCCACGCTGGGGGGGAAAAAAACCGGAGGTGGAAAAAGAGGAGGAAAAGGTTTCTGTGCGCGCCCCGCGAAAGCTTTGTGCGGCCGGGACCTCAAAGGGGACGCTTTAACCGCGTCTCGCGGTGGAAAGGAGTGCTTTCTCGGCGCGCGTACGGTTCCAAAGTGACGCCGCGCGGCTGAAATAAAAGCTGGACCCCGCTCCCCTCATCTCTCTGCCCCTCCCTTTTTGCCCAACGGTAATTTCGAAGAAGAATCCCCGGGCGCGCTGGTCTTCAGCCAGAATCGATCGGACAGCTCATTTACACAAAAACATGTTGATCGACAAAGATTCGATCCTTTCCGCAATCATGTCCGCAGTTAATTCGTCACGTCACCGCGGTCCGTTTGTTGTTCTTTAATTAAAAAGCACGCGGCGGATTTCCCGAACGGCGCGTGAACAATGCATCGACGCGACTCGTAAACACCTGCTATTTATTATTGCGGGGATGCATATCCTGCCCACCTGCGCGCGACTATTAATATTGTATCGGACTCTTTCCGGGCAAACGTGACGCGCCGCGCTAAGAATGCGCGCACCGCTGCTAAATAATTCATCCTTGACCGTTCTCGCCGGTTCGAGTTCCTGTTGCTTTGCTTTGCCTGCCATTCGTAAAATAACGGAAACGTCTGCAACCACTCGCCGATATTCAGTCCGTTGCATTATTCACCGAAAGAGATTATTATTTTTCAGGAACATGTCCGATTGACTCATTAACATTCACAGAATTCCTGTCGCGTCGATTTCCGTTCTGAAAGTAGCAAAATATTATTCACCGACAGCTACGTCTATCGGAAAAGTAAAAGAAACACCTGGGGCCAAATAACTCTAATTGGACCACGTGTAAAAATCCATACTGTGCTCAGTTTTGCGAATAACAGATACGTCGGGAGAGAGAGAGAGAGAGTTCGTTTTTTCGACATGGCTCTAATTGGACCGCGGACGAAACTTTTATATTTGTATAACGAGAGGAGGAGGTTTCATTATCAATGGAATGTTCTGGTATTGTTTTATACTGTTTCACATCAATTTTAACTTTAATCTCGAGTCATCGTAAAGCCAGATCGTAGCAGGACGGTCACCAGCTTGTTCCGCAGCCTCGGTTTTCCGAATACGGATCCGTCTATTACAGGGATGACGGATCCGAGCGCGAGATATGCCCGGTACAGTCGATAACCTTAATGAGCCGCTATGGCTCGGTCCATAGAGCATCGAACTGCCACCGGAACCCAGGTTCGAATCCTCGTGCCCTCTGTGTGGTTTTTCCGCGTTTCCATTTATCAATATCGAAAAATATCGGCTTTACTGACCCGTGAAATGAGAGATTGAGTTTCTCCGAACGACGAAAAAAATTCTTTGACCTCCTCACTAATATAATCAAAAATACAAAGCCTTTACTAGGTTGAAAACTTGAGAAAGAAAATTCCTACGAGCTCAGGAGAGGGGAGAATACGTATTGGAATTGTGTATATGTGTACGTGTGTGGTGGTGGCCCATATATCGATAAAGAGCTTTCGGCCAATTCCCATTCCCGAATTCCATTGTTGCGACTCGGGCGCGATCTCGACGGTTAATCGACTCCTCACTAATATAGTAAAAAATACAAAGCTCGAAGCCTTTACTAAGTTCAAACTTGAGAAAGAAAATTCTTACGGGCTCAGGAGAGGGGAGAATTCGTGTTGGAATTGTGTATATGTGTACGTGTGGTGGTGCCCCGTATATGGATAAAGAGCTTTCGGCCAATTCCCATCCCCGAATTCCATTGTTGCGACTCGGGCGCGATCTCGACGGTTAATCGGCTCCTCACTAATATAGTAAAAAGATACAAAGCTCGAAGCCTTTACTAAGTTCAAACTTGAGAAAGAAAATTCCTACGGGCTCAGGAGAGGGGAGAATAGGTATTGGAATTGTGTATATGTGTACGTGTGGTGGTGGCCCATATATCGATAAAGAGCTTTCGGCCAATTCCCATTCCCGAATTCCATTGTTGCGATTCGGGCGCGATCTCGACGGTTAATCGGCTCCTCACTAATATAGTAAAAAGATACAAAGCTCGAAGCCTTTACCAGGTTGAAAACTTGAGAAAGAAAATTCCTACGGGCTCAGGAGAGGGGAGAATACGTATTGGAATTGTGTATTTGTACGTGTGGTGGTGGCCCATATATCGATAAAGAGCTTTCGGCCAATTCCCATCCCCGAATTCCATTGTTGCGATTCGGGCGCGATCTCGACGGTTAATCGACTCCTCACTAATATAGTAAAAAGTACAAAGCTCGAAGTCTTTACCAGGTTGAAAACTTGAGAAAGAAAATTCCTACGGGCTCAGGAGACGGGAGAATTCGTATTGGAATTGTGTATATGTGTACGTGTGGTGGTGGCCCATATATCGATAAAGAGCTTTCGGCCAATTCCCATCCCCGAATTCCATTGTTGCGACTCGGGCGCGATCTCGACGGTTAATCGGCTCAAATCGCGATCGCAATTTCGTAGATGATCTCCGAACGCGCTTCGGAGGAGGAGAGAGAGAGAGAGGGGAGAAGGGGGAGATATGCAGATAGAGAGATCGTGTGTTGCGTGGCGTGTGTGGGGAACAATCGTTAATGGCGCGTGATTGTGGATGGACCGTGAAAGCGGACACGAAAACGTAGTGACGTCTCTGCGTGACCCCTCTCTGCGTGCGCTGTCCAATGACAAATGGAATTTCGAGATGGCTGCTCCGAGTCGACTGCAGATGCAATCGAATTATTCGGCACTCGAAATTATTGCCCGGCTCGTATAGCAGTCTCTCTGACCGGCCGGACGACGGAATTCATGAAGAATTCCTCGCGCGCGCACTATGTTCCGAGAGAGGAACGCGTCCCTTCGATGAACGGCAGGCAAGCTGCTGCAGCAGGAACACATTGAGAATGATTAACCCGGTTAATTACCTCTCTTCCCAAGGAAACTTCCTTGCTGCGGAATCTGTGCGAGGAGGGGAAACGAGGTCCGAGAGAGTCAGAGTTTTTCCGAAGTTTCGAACATTCCATAGGAAAATCGTGTTCGGGATTAATTAAACAGGAATGAATCGGTTAGAGAAGAACGTTCGGATGAGACGGTGTTGAACGGGTCGGTAGACGAGACGAGGTTGCCGCTTTAAATTGTTCGATCCGCAAATTGCCTCTGGCGGCGGGAGGGAGAGGGGGGAGGGTCGAGTGGGGTTGCGAGAGAGCCGATTAAAGGAGCCTCGGTTACGGTCTCTTTAAGCGGCAAGTCCGCGCCGAGCAGTCCGCAAAAATTGGGTGAAGAGCTCTTCAGCTTGTTACGCGGTGTTTTCGGCCCCGTTGTGATCTCGGACCTCCAATTTAGAAACGGAATTCTGTTCGAGGGTCGCGACCACGGAAGGTCACATGCGGGCTTTCTCCCCCCCCCCCTCCCTCCCTCCTCTCTCCTTCCCTCTTCATCTACGTCTTCTCTCGAGTCTCCAAGCTAACAACGTCCGAAACGCGCGGTCTCTCATCGGTGTGTACGGGTCCTCGATCAGAGCTCTGGCGACCCTGTTCCCCCCGGCTGCTCGACTGGTTGTTGTCAATTTGTCGTGAATCGATCGTTATTTATGACCCGTGTGCTCAACTTGGTATAATGGTCGTGTAACGGTGGCAGTCGGAGATCGGTTTCACGATTATTACGGACAGAACCGACCGGGGGCCAATCAGAGCACACATCGTTCGGCTGGATAATAGAGAGTGGACTTCTCTCTCTCCTCTCCGGGGCTGACCAGGGACAACCAGGCGAGAGCGTTCGCTGTAAATGTACTCTGATGGGACATTAAAATGTATGAGCTGTTTAGAGCCGTCCGCGGAAAGAGGGTCCTTTGGCTTTCAGGGGCTCTACTCCAGCCACGTGTCAACAGGAGCATGTTAAATACCCCGCGTCACCGCTGGAACCTCATCTATTCCGCAACGCGGCGGCCCGAGGGCGGATATCAAACCCGATACACCTCCCTTTGAGATCTTTCGAGGCCGCAAGGTGTTCCTGTGCACGTGACGTCCTCCGAAATATTAATTCTCCAACATACCGAGAAACAGATCCTATCGGTGTGACCTGGGGTCATACAATTTTCCCGGTACCACTTCGATGCATTTATAACTACCGAGGAAATATCTGTACGAGGAAGACATTTTGCGTACGAGTACATATCATCGATGTTGTAAAATAATCAAATTTCACTATCAAGCTAATTTTTTAACAATCGCTAGTAGAATTGTTTATAACTTTCGGAAAAGTCTATGTACGAAGATGAAACTTTGCACACATGTACATTGAAATCCCATCCACGCGTGACAAAAAAATGAAAATTTTCTGTCGAGCCGTTCGGCTGGAAAAAATTCCGGAATGCGCACCTCGCTCAAGTAGAGACAGACAACCGTGGTCAGACAAGCAGCAACGAAGAGTGACATTGATTTATGATGAGAATTGACTAAATTCTCTTGGATTTTGTGTTTATTTCGAGTAAAGTTTAGTCTGCCCGTGCGAGAAGGACCGGAATTGCCGTCGTTAGTAATGAACAAGCAAAGAAACGACTGTTAAGTCGATATCTACGATGTCCGTCGGGTTTTCAATGTTTCGCAGCGAGCGTTTAAGGGAACTGCGAGCCGGAAGTTTAGGTGATCGTGGAAAATGACCGGGACCTTAGGCGCGCGTTGCAGATCGTCGCTGGAAAACGGCGAAATGAGTCTCCCGGGGAGGGGCTGGCGTTAAAGTTCTGTCATAACGGCCGGAAGAATGGCGTCCTTATTTGCGCCTGGTGTAGCGCAACCGTGGAGTCTCTCGGTTCGAGAGAATTCTACACAAAACAGCGGAAAAACGTTTAAATTAAATCCCGGGAAATTCGAGTCGCGTTTAAAGGGGCATTCTGGTTTCCGAGATCGCTTCTGTATACATTTTTATACATTTTCTTCGAGGAAGCCAACGAACCTTTTGCACTAGAAATTTGCATATACAGGGTGGGGCATTTATCCAGACCACCTGGAATATCTCGAGAACTAAATTCCAGAGAAAAAAATATTTCAAATAAGAAGTTTAATTGAAGGAGGGGCTGATGCAACTGTCATATCCGTTTTAAATTTTCATCATGTTTTCAAGGTTATTCCAAGGTCAACTTTATTTAATGTAATATATAACAAGCCTCTCCTTCGCTTAAACTTTTTTACTTGAAATATTTTTTTCTCTGGAATTTAGTTCTCGAGATATTCCAGGCGGCCAGGATAAACGCCACACCCTGTATATTTACTGGTATCGGAGGTATTATGCGTAATTTTTTGCAAGTAAGATTAATCAAAATCACCAATTGCCACATTTTGAAAACGAGAAGCCAGAATACCCTCTGAAAGGCGAGTTCGGATCAGAGCTTCTCGAGGAGAACGGAAGGCCGGCCATTATTCGTCCCGGCTGACCATTTCCGCGGCTATGCGCTCGTAAGGAACTATACCGCGTTTTTTATGGGCTATATATCCCCCTTACTATCTCATATACAGGATTTAACGGTGTATCCGCCGGAGACATCTGTTATTGTGCGCCGGGAGTACGGAGCCTCGGGACTGTGTTCGATATGAAAATTTACCGGGCCGCGAGAATCCTTCGGCCACTGAAAAACCGTTTCTTCAAGTCTCGACCAGCGCAGAGTGGCCTGAAAACCGAACAAATGTGATAAAAAAAGAAGTCACTTCAATATTTTGAATGTTAATGTACAGGTTGTCCAAAACCACCAATTCAGGGGTATTAATTTCTCAGATAAGCATATTCGGTAAAAATGTTTGGAATAAAAGTTGCAGGGATTACAGGAGAAAATATGTCCATGACCTTGTACTTGACCTTCGGATCCATTTTCAAGGTTAATTGGAGGTTAGTACGTATTTTTCAAATGGGAACCCCTACTTTTGTCTACAGATTCTGAAAGAGCTCGAAATTTCACGTTCAGACATGTACTTATGGCCTAGACTAACATCCTAGATAAATCTCCAAATAACCGTGAAAATGGATCCGAACGTCAAATACAACATCATGGACATATGTCCTCCTTATTAATCCCTGCAACTTTTATTACAAAAATTTGGAAGGTTCATCACACACGGGTCTGGTCACGATTTTAACGAGATTATGTTTATATCTAATCATATTAGTGTCCAAAGTAGAGTAAAAATCTAGGAAAAAAACCAGCAGATCTCAATGCATTTTTCTGTCTCTAATAGACTTTTTGACTTATATTATGACCAGACCCGTGTGTGATGGACCATCCTCTTTAGAATGAGCCCTCACCCAGCCCACAATTAGCTCAAATAAGGACAAACAACCGATTCGCGCAGGCCCACCCTTTCGATCGAAAATCTAGTAAGATTCTAGTTATTTGCTAGATATTTGCTATTTACTGGGATCTTACTAGATTTTGGGTCGAAAACATGGGTTTCCTGGTTTTCACTTAGTGTCCTTATTTGAGCAAATTTTGGGCTGGGTGAGGGCTCATTCGAAAGAGGAAGGTTCACCGCATGGGGCTCTGGTCATCCCATCAGTCAAAAAGTCTTTTGGAGACAGAAAAATGCATTGAAATCTGCTGGTTTTTTCCCTAGATTTTTACTCTACCTTGGACACTAATAGTATTAGATATAAACATATTGACCAGAGCCCCCTGCGGTGAACCTTCCTCTTTCGAATGAGCCCTCACGCAGCCCAAAATTTGCTCAAATAAGGACACTAACTGAAAACCAGGAAACCCATGTCTCGTAGCCATTTTTCTAGTAAGATTCTAGGTATTTCCTAGTTACAAATCTAGCCTATACTACCCCCTTAAACCTCGCAACAACGGTGAAATAATTTTAACCACAAGAAACGTTTCTCCAGCCCACTGTGCAGCGGTTTTTCGATCAGCCGGAAGAGCTTTTTCGGGGACGAAACAAACCGTATCCCGAGGGCCGGAGAAGTCGTTCCGTGCGCGGAGATATCGGCGAATCCGGTCCGGATCCCAGGATTAATCGGCCTTGGGCCGGGATCCGTGAGCAAAGTTTGCGGTCTCGGCCGACGGAACACAATGGAATGTCCCGGCGACGAGGGGCGGATGCATTAACCAATCCTCGTCGAACCGCAGGATCGATTATTTCCAGAGATTGCGGGAAAGTCCTCCGGAAACTTTTGTCCGACGGGCCTCGCGTTGCCGATATACTCGTCGTTCAATTATCGGTTCGGAACATGTCCGCCAGGATGACTGAGGATGATTTATAGGCTCGTCGACGGACCTGAGGGGAATCAGGAGTGAGCAAACACATGATACTTCCGTTATCCGATACTTCCGTGATATTAGAACGGGCTTGACCTTGGGTGGGCGGGGCGAGGCCCGCCTCTAGCGAGTGGTGGGGCGTCGGGGACACGCCCTCTTGGCCCCGGACGGTTACTTATGCGTGCTCCGAGCTTCCTGACCTTCTTCAGAGGTCTGGGATGTGTTTAGAGGTAGATGGGCCTTATCTAGATGGAATGGGTTAGGTTTCTACTAGATCGTAATTAGATTAGCTTGAATTTGTAATCTTTAGAGTAACCTAGCATGCAGAGTTAGCTACCAGGTGCGCCCAAGTATTCTTGAAGGTGTTTGGAGGAAAGTATCTCGTTGGTAAAATTTTTCCTGGGGGCAGGTGTCACTTATCTGTCATCTATCTTGCATCTAGGATCAGGTTCAATGCCAGTGGAGTCTCGGTTCACTCGTGTCATGTCTTTCTCCCTTGAAAGGGACGCCGCCGCTGCTGATACGAGAGTCTGGCTTTTCAAAGAGCCCAAGCCGGGATCCGATTTGAAACGGCAAGATACTGAAAATCCGGTTGAATGTTAGTTTTTTTTCGAGGGGATCTAAGAGCAGGCCTTGGTAGACGAGAGAGCCCCGGACAAACTTTATCTACGGGTTGTTCCGACGACTCGTGAGCCCGGCCGCGATAACGAATCACCGTCTGGGGGTCGATAGCTGTGCCGCTTACCCTACATACCTCGACCGTCATGTTTTAATCAAGCAATCAATAAATTCTCGGCCGGTTCTCACGCCGCTAAAGCGCGGAAGTCGCTCGCGGCGGTATTTCAAACGGCTAATCGGCCACCTGCGACCCCGCATTCTTCTAGAAATTGTTATTCAACTCTCTTTACCCCCCCTCGTTCCACTTCCCGAATATTGAACATTCGAGTAAAAATGAAAATCGAGATAAAAGCTGATGTTGCCGTAAAAGTAGAAATATACATTCAATTGTTCAGCATCGAATGGCAATGCAATGTCAAATAAAGTCTGAAATAATAATGATTCTGGATTGTTATCTTTCATAACTGGATTTACTGAATTCATCGATAATCTGCTTTGTCTGTTTTTTCATTTTTGCACGTTCAATTGTCATGATGAATATTTCGAAATTTTTTTGAAAATGTGAGAGGGTTTTTTCTCCAGGTTTTTATTATTTTTTTTTTTTTCGAGGTTTAGAGAACCTCGGGAAATACTCGTCGAGGTACAGCCAGCTGTGCGGAGCGTATAGAAATTTGTAGAAAGCAAATGCTCGGTGCTAAAACGACAAACCCGTCGCGGCGACCAAATATTTGCCAATCAACCGACTTTCTCCGTGAATTCGTGGCCCGAATGGCCCGCAATCTTCTCGAGTTCGACAGTTTGATTGGTTCCGAGGTCTCATTTAAACGGCCCCTCTGTCAAAGGTTCGTCTCTGATCGAAAGACCGGTTGCTTATTTACTATTTCGCCGAGTGTCGATTTAGAACTCGGCCGTTCCTCCGATTCGATTAGAAAAGTATCGTTTGTACCCTAATCGAGTTTCCAGGACCGGTTCCCAGTCAATTTTCATCATAAAATTAGTTTCACTCGTCGATACAGCTTGTCTGACCGTGGCTGTCTGTTTCTACTTAAGCGAGCCTCGTCTTTCAGATTTTTTTACAGTCCAACGACTTGGCAGAAAATTTTTATTTTTTTACCACATGAAGATGCCACTTCGATGTACTTATACGAAAAATTTCATAGCCGTACGTAAATCTTTTCGGAAGTTAAAAACGAATGTGTAATGGTTGGCTAAACTTGGTCCGAGGTTTAAACAACCAAAAAAAGTCGTCACGAAGGAAATATTTTCCTTACATTTTTAATAAACAAAGAACGGGGAATTGTATGAGAGAAATACGTCGTTGCGAGACGCGGGATCTTATGAGAAAACTGCATGCGAAATTTCGCGTTAATTAGTCGGAGGCAGCTAGAGTTTTCAGCGCCACCGTAAAAGGCAAACTAGTTTTCAGAAAACGCGTCTGAACTTCTCACTCGATTCACGGTTCGCGATGCTCGTGCAGAAAAATCGGTTCCCGGAAATGCTGAATCTATTGGGTGCCTTCATTTTCACGGAAATTTCTGGACAATAACTGTCTCGATTAAAATGTACAATTCGCGACGACATGGAACGATTCGCAGAAATCAATAACAACGAACAGAATAAAACATAAAAATATAATATTCATTCTCGGAAAACATTTTCCATGATTTTCCATCTGCAGATATTTATTCCATTTCGTTGCCTTTGTTGTTTGCCGTTCATCGAATTTCACAAAGACCTTGCATGTTCGCTGTGATTTTTTTAATAAATCGGGATCGACGTTTCTGGGCAACGAGGATTTCCGAAACCGCAGTGTAGTCGGAGGTTTTCGGGTACGGGCCGGGCCCGAATTTTTAAGGCGTGACCCAGCGCGTCGGAGGTTAAAAAGGGACTTCCGGTTCACGGGATCCCGAGCGTCGAATTAAAACAAAGGCCACACGGGCTGGTAATATTATCGCGGGCGACACGCAACGGCCAATTATTTCGCTCTCGGTCGGATCCGGAGCGCAACAAGTTTCACGTGAGCGGAATTCGAGCGGGTGTTTGCTCGCGGACCGCTCGACCGTTTCGAATCGCCGTGTTCCGAACGATCAAAGCGTCGCCGGCTACCCCCGCAATAGCCATTTTCCCATTTTTCCTTTTTCATAATCGTTCGCTGTCGAGAAATCGCGGCCACCGTCCCCGAAAATTCCCTCCCGCGAATTTCATCGCCTTCATTTATTCATCCACTTATTTATTTAACACTTCACACCCTCGGTCTACTCCTAATTAATTTTTCAAACTGCCGCAATTATTCATTCTCCATTCGGCTGACTGCTCATATGCTTATTTATTTAATGCTTCATTTTCGAAAACTGTCAACACTATCGATCGGTTATTCATTTATTCAACAGTCCGTGCTGTCATTCCTGTCCTCATTATTTTTCAAATTGATGATGTGAATAAAATAAAGGTACGAATAAATTTGCAAATTGGGAACCACTGGCCTGCAGAACATTTCATTTCACCGTTAATTAATTTAGAAAGGGTCTAGCCGTTTTTACGATGCGAGATAAATGTTGGTAAAGTGATAAAGGCTCTACCATTCGTACAGGTTGAGAACCACTGTCACACACAGTACTTTAAAACATCGCGCTTAATTAATTTGATACGGTTTGGCCTGTTTACAATGCGCGTGTTTAATTAGCTTAATTACCCACGGATTTTCTTGGTTTCGCAGTTGCAAAATGTATTGACGTCCCATGCCCGTAGAAAAATTGCTAAAATGTGTAGAATAGCTGGAGAACTACCGACTTGAAATTTCTCGCTGAGTTTCATGTTTATCGTGGTCGATCAATATTAAAAGCAAGCGTGGATATTTATTTCAATTGATAATATGAACATATTCAAACCAGTTTGTGAAAGCCAGCATATCATTATTACCGTGTTAATTTAATTTGCAAAGTACAATTATTGTTATTTGTTAATTGTAACAACGTATAATCCATTTCTTGCGGTTCTCTGCCGTGCTACAGTTACAATAATTTCAGTTCGAATAATGTTTCCCTCTTTCGTCGATAAACAACTGGTTTCATTCCTCTGAAAATAACTAACGAACAAGTAAGAAGAAAATATCAAAAATTCACAGAAAAGTATACACTAACCAGCATAACTGATTCAACACACTTTAAATCAGAATAACTTTTTTATGAATGGACCGAACGACTTCAATTTCTCTGTAAGGCTAGCAGAATTAGTTTAGTAAGCGACGTCTAAGAGATACTTTGTAAAAATGCATTCGGTCGGAATTGCGAAAAAAAAAAAATAGTAAAAATTGATTTTTACGAGTTTTAAACGATTAAAAGTGGCAAACAGGCAGAACATTTTGAAAATTTGCGATTTTTAGCACTTTTGATCGTTTACAACTCGCAAACCAATTAACCAATTTCAATGAAAAATTTTCGGAGCGCATATAATTTATCACCGAACACATCTTTCAAATTCGTTGTTGAAATTACAATAATTACAATAAATTGCAAGGTAAATTTGTTCGATTCGAAATTTCAGAGTTTCTGCTTGGACAAAAGTGTAAAATGGTTTTCATTGTATCAATATTCGTATGGAAATGGAGATGTATTTATCCGAGGGGAAAAACGATATGGGGAGTGCAGAAGTGCTCGGATAGTGAGACGATGTCGTCTGTGGCGTGCTCGAAATTCATCGGACGCGGTTTATTGATAGATTAGGGCAGATGCGTCGGCGTAACCGGCATCTTGACTCGATAAGGCGTTGAAGCCTCTTGCCTCGCGATCTCCCGCAATTTCACTGATGGCCGGCAATTGTCTGTTGTGGGTGGACGACGTCGGACGCAGATTCACGGTTGTTAGGCGCATCTTCTCGTCATTATCTCTCTCTCTCTCTCTCTCGCTCTCTCCCTGACGCCCCAATCTCTTGTTTCTCGGGCTGGGAATTTCTCCGGCGACGGAGCGATAGAACACTCACAACAATTATCTGTTTAGACGCCATTAACACCGAGTCCGAGCGTATCAATTTATCTATAAATATCCCAGCCCCATATCTGTAGAATCGCTTTGTAATACCACGATCAATATTTAACAATTATCAAAGATCTAGGTTGAGAGTCTATTGATCCATTCAATGTTTTTTTATCTAATAATTGGATTATTGTTTGATCCACTGAAAATTGAATCCAGGATTAATTCCAGTAAGAAAAGTCGCCAATTATTCAACGTGAGTGAAGTTTAACAATTATTGCTGGCCGAAGGAGACTTCTAATTACACAGAGACGTTGTTCAACCTTGCCAAGACGTTCTCCGTCTTGTACCCCCGGAAGATTTATGTTCCTGCTAGAGATCTAGCAGACTCTGTTCACGAAGAGATTTATCCGCCTCTCGGAAATTTACTGTACATCTTTTTACGAGCGCCCGAGGCGGTCCGGCTCGGCGTGCCGGGACGTGTTTCTCGTGGGATCGAGGACAGCATCTCCGTTCGTCAATTACACGGGGGATCTCGAGGATCGATAAAATCGCTATGCCCGGTTCAGTTTGCAAGTAATTACCTTGAGAATTTACTTCCTGGCTTGAACAAATTTATTGGCAGCCGTTTCCCTTGGATCGGGGTCCATCATTCTCCAATTCGTGGACCCAGAAAGCTCAGAGGCCAACCGATTGATACAGAAAGCTCAGGGATCCATATTGGGATCCAAAAAATTCAGGGGTACAGAAAGCTCAGGGATCCATATTGGGATCCAAAAAATTCAGGGGTACAGAAAGCTCAGGGCTCCATATCGGGATCCAAAAAATTCAGGGGTACAGAAAGCTCAGGGATCCATATTGGGATCCAAAAAATTCAGGGATATAGAAAGCTCAGGGATCCATATCGGGATCCAAAAAATTCAGGGGTACAGAAAGCTCAGGGATCCATATTGGGATCCAAAAAATTCAGGGGTACAGAAAGCTCAGGGCTCCATATTGGGATCCAAAAAATTCAGGGATATAGAAAGCTCAGGGATCCATATCGGGATCCAAAAAATTCAGGGGTACAGAAAGCTCAGGGCTCCATATTGGGATCCAAAAAATTCAGGGGTACAGAAAGCTCAGGGCTCCATATTGGGATCCAAAAAATTCAGGGATATAGAAAGCTCAGGGATCCATATCGGGATCCAAAAAATTCAGGGGTACAGAAAGCTCAGGGCTCCATATTGGGATCCAAAAAATTCAGGGATATAGAAAGCTCAGGGATCCATATCGGGATCCAAAAAATTCAGGGGTACAGAAATCTCAGGGATCCATATTGGGATCCAAAAACTCCGGAGTACAGAAAGCTCGGGGATCCATATTGCGATTAAAAAAATTCAAGGGTACAGAAAGCTCCAAGTCCAAGATTTAGTGGATCCTTAAGGGGTCCATCAACACCAGGGTCCATGAGCTTTAGCCCAATATGGTAGGGTCAAATCATCTACATGGAATTCAGGGGAGTTTTAAAATATTCCAGAGGATCTAGAGAGATCTAAAATCAATTTCCAAAGTCCAGAGACGTCCAAAGCGGTCCAGGGGTCCAAAGAGGTTCAAAAATTATTTACGTTCTCCAAAAGAGGTTAAAAAATGATTTACGTTCTCCAAAAGAGGTTCACAAATGATTTACGTTCTCCAAAAGAGATTCACAAATGATTTACGTTCTCCAAAAGAGGTTCAAGAATGATTTACGTTCTCCAAAAGAGGTTCAAGAATGATTTACGTTCTCCAAAAGAGGTTCACAAATGATTTGCGTTCTCCAAAAGAGGTTAAAAAATGATTTACGTTCTCCAAAAGAGATTCACAAATGATTTACGTTATCCAAAAGAGGTCCAAAAATGATTTACTGCGTCGAAAAGAGATCCAGTTGGATTTCATGGATCCAAATTGGTTCCATAGAGTCCAATGGAGTCCATAATGTATAAGGGGGTCCACGGGATCCATCGGTAAACCTCGGGGGTCCACTTCCCCGCGAAGTAATGTTGTCAGACCTCCTTTCTCTTACCTCGTGCTCGGAGATTTATATTTCCACTTGGTAAAATTTACGGGGATTTTTCTGTGCTCGGACCGGGGGTCGGTGATCCTCCAATTCGTTTCACGATCGAGCGTCGGCCACGCTGGAAAATTCTTCTCCATTAATTCTTTCCGCGAGGGAGAAAGGGAGGAAAGAAGGAAAAATGAATGCTCGCTCTGAAGTTCCCCGCGAATCCCGTAAATCCGCGGTCGTAACCGGTTTCTTGGAAATTCCGTTAGCTCGAACCGGGGAACACGCTTACCCCCAAAAATCCAGCTCGAGAAGAATCCTGCCGCGGATATGATTTCGCCGAGACTCGGGTCTCGATTCCCAATCATTCCTATTCACCGTCGTTTCCTGTCGGCCGACCGCCGCCCGACATCGGTCTTTTGATTTCTTTTAAGCGAGAGACCGAGGTAGACGGGATTCAATGGCGCTTTCGTCAACGTTTTTCAAACGGAGCGCCGACGAGATGATAAATTGTTCGCGTTGGCAGAATGCGTTCGATTCTAATTGTAAGCGAAGGCGAGGAGGTTTGCCAGATAACGGACCGAACAGAAAGCGTCACTATCTGCCGCTCGGTGGTAAATGGTTGTAGTTTACAGTCAACTCGGAAAGTTGCCCGCTCGCGTTTCCGAATTCCTATCACCTGTTATCACATATTTTCTATTCTCCACCTCAGGTTCATTTCATTTTGTTTATCAGTGTCGAGTTGTTTGAGCGACGTCAGAAGGGCCATCGGGGATCATCTTCAAGAGCAGGTTAACGCCGACGCTAACTCGTTTCTTGCTGTGACTGTACGTAACTGTATATACTTTGTCACCCCCTCGTATCACCGTATCGTGTCGTTTCGCCGCCCCTTGGATCGTCCGTTTCAGAAAAAAGCCCTCGTAATTCTTGGTTAACGAGATAACGGAAGAGTTCGTTGGTGTTCCCGCAGCAGCTTGCGCCTTTTTACGAGACGTTACGTTATTAGTGGCCGTGGGGGTGGCACCAAAAAGCTCGGGGCTCCGAAAAGTCCAGAAATATTTCAGGGATCAAGAAAGCTCGGGAATTTCGGGATCTGGAGAGTCGACGATATTGGGACGACAAATCCACGGACGTAGAAAGCTGGGATCTTCTAGGTCGGATCCTGGGGCTTCGATATCCCGAAAGCTCGCGGATTCAAAAGCGTTTAACAATCAGAAAGCTGAACAATCTAGCATTCTGAGTTAGTTGTAAGTCCTTAAAGCTCTTGGTCCACAAAGCTCTAGAAAGACAAGAACAGGCGTGGCGGTGGGCCTCCAGGGACGAGGAACTAAGGGCAATGCGAAAAGTGGAGGCCCTTAGTTCTTCATAGGCTCGGTCGCCGACTGCTTAGTAGAGGGGCGGTCCGTTGGACGTGCCGGGGGTGGGTGTTTGCAGGGGGTTGCCCTTGCTTTTTAGCCTCCCCCTTAACAAAAAGAAAGGTCCATAAAGCTCTAGGCCCTTAAAGCTGTAGGCAGGGCTTGAAAACAGTTATGATATCGGTTTCGGTCCTTGAAACAGTTATGAAGGACCGATATTCTGAATAACTGTTATGAAGGCCCGAAATTTTGGTTGATATCGCTTTCGATTACGGTCCTTCGTACATGGATATCGGTCCTAGCATAACGGTCTAGGACCGTTATTTTTTCGGTCCTATATCGGTCCTCATATCGGTTCTAAGTTCTAAGTTTCAAGTTATAGCAGTCAGGGCTTGAAACGGGTCCGAAAATAACTACCAACATTAAAAACGATTATATTTTGGTCATAATTCAAAGTTGTTTTATTATAACAATAAATGTATACATTATTGACTATTTTTGAAGTGAAACTTCATTTGGCAGGGTGTAGGCCTAATTCGCGTCACGGAATTCGCGATACGAAAATGCGTAACGGAAGTGGTGGGGATGGTTAGCCGAGCTAGTCTTAAATAAAAAATGGCTGTATCTCGAGAACGGTGTGTCCTACCGCAAAAATAACGAAATTTTCGAAAGGCTCAACCCCGAAGCATATAGGGTACGCCCAACCACATGACGTACGTAGTCTTTTGAATTTAAAAAAAAAACCACGTGCGGCAAAAGTGAAACTTCTTGCAGTCTAGTAATGTTTAGAAGTAAATTAAGATTGGAAATGGTAAATAATCCTAATGAAGCGACAATGAGATCAGGAACTCCGAAAGTTGCTGAGCTTCTCTCTAGGCTCTAGGTTTTCGCTTGCAGAGTGGTGAGTCTTGTGTCCAAGAGGATGTGTTTTGTTTTACCAGAGATCATTCTGATTGGTATCCCCGCAAAAGCGTCACCGATGACGTCGAGTCAACAGTCGCGTCGGCAATCGACAATAAGGTGCCGGTCTCTTTGCCACCGATTACAAAGCATCGGCCGACCCTTAGAAGTCGCTGTGCCTGAAGCATCGGCCGAGCAACAAAGTATTAGAACCGATATGAAGACCGATATAGGACCGAAAAAATATCGGTCTTAGACCGTTATGCTAGGACCGATATCCATGTACGAAGGACCGTAATCGAAACCGATATCAACCAAAATTTCGGGTCTTCATAACAGTTATTCAGAATATCGGTCCTTCATAACTGTTTCGATCAAGCCCGAAATGAAACAGTTTCAAACAGTTATTTCCGGGCCCGTTTCAAGCCCTGGCTGTAGGTCCTTAAAGCTCCAGGTCCAAAAAGTTCAGGACCCCGAAAGCTCAAGGTTTAAGGGGTCCATGGGGTCCATAAACATGACGGCCTTGATCTTAAGACTAAAAAGTGAGGAATTGGAGAAGTTTTTCGGCAAATGCGTCGCGAGATCGGGAGATCAGGCGGCAGACGCAATAAAACAGCGAAGACATTCCGCCGGTGCTAAAGCGCTTACAGTCCCCTAATGGTAAGCGTTCCAAGACCGAGTTCCGCGTGTTTTCACCCGAGCTCTTTGCAACACCTTAATAGCCTCGCCTCACCGCTGCGATCCTCTTTCCGCTCGGTTTGCGAACTCGCGTCGCGAATCGATTAACGATCCTTCTCTCTCTCCCCCCTTTGCGTCCTCTACGGTTTCTCTTGCGAATCGACAATGAAGACCGCCTCCGGGACGAATCAGCCACGGATTCGTTGGTGGGAAATCGCGGCGACAGTTCGTCGGAATGATCCGTTTAAACGCGGCGCCGCCCGACGGGAACAGTTTAACCGTGAATTTCCATTAATTAGAGGAGGCGGCCGCGCAAGTTTCATCGAAAACATTCCGCGGGGGCAGATAATACGCTTACGGGCGCCCCGGTAATAAGCTTATCATAACTAAAAGCTTGACGTTTTCTTGCTTGCGAGACCGCCGCCACGCCCGACCATCATCCCCGTTTCCAATTAAACGGCATTCCCCGGCGTCCGTTCGGCTCCGTTTCCAACGCACTGTCCGCAGAACCGGGGCCCCGTTCAAAAATTCATAACTTTCGAACGGGTGAAGATAAACGGACGTTCCTTTGCTCGCTGGAAAGCCGCGAGAATGTACAATATTTCCATGTAAAGCTCTTTCAAACTCGATTACAGAGGAGGTTAAAAAAGATGGTTAAAAAAAATGTTGAATGTAAATTTACATTGAATTTTCAGCAGCTCGCCACCGCAGCGTTAATTTCGAAGACTCGACCATGCAACCAAGCGCATTTTATCGACAAGACTTCCTAGAACCTAATAACATTTTTTAAATAATTTTGCATCTCGTTCTCCAAATTTGAAATTTTCAAATTTACTTTCGGTCACGCAATTTGAATTTGTTCATAATTTTGAATGTTATAAAATTGATTTTTCAATGCAGAAAAATTTGGAGACGTAGCCTCAAGCTTCCCGATTAAAATAAAGACAAGGTCATTCCGATCGGTCGACTGGTTTCCGAGATAAAAATTCACAAGCTGAACCAATCGTGTGCGGACTTAGCGCCATTTATTTTTATTTGATTGACAAATGGAAATTCCAAATAATGTAGCAGTTTTGGTAGTTTCAGGGAATCGATTCTCAAACGAGAGGCCATTAAACGGCTCAAAAACGAAGTTGGTCGGCGTTCTTCCATTGAAATTGGAAAGCCGTGGGTCGGCCAGGGCCCCGTCGCGACGGCGCGGCGCGGCGACGCGACGATTCGATTCGATTCGATTCAATTCCGCGGGCAACTAGCGTTCGCTTCGCGAGAATTTCTATACCCTTTTTCCCGTGTCGGCGGAAGAGAGGAATTTCCCTCTATTTCCTTTTTTTGTTCCTCCGCGTGGACAAACGCTTCTGCCGTGGAACACCGGCCGCCAATTAGCTACGGCCGTGTTTCCCGAGCCATAGGCGAGGCGGTGAGAAGGGAAACGGTGGTGGCGGAGGGAACGTGGGGCATCGAGGGGGCCAGCCGCGAATCAAAGCGCGCGGGCGTGCTGTAATCGAAAACCGAAAGGGAGTTTCATTAAGGCCGGAGTAACGCGTGAAAATTTAATGAACCGATGCTTTGACTAATATGGGAAATTTCCTCGGGAAAGGGGGACGCGTCTCCTTTTTGCGGGAACTTTCCTGAAAGCCAATTCATTTCTCTAATTAATTACCTCGGCGCGATGACGCCGCTGAAAATAGCCGCCTGTCTTTCTAACGAGATCCTCCGGTCCCCCGACGTCGTTCCAGTAATTTTTCCGGGGCTCTCGGAACGCATCGGATCACCACGTTCATTATCTACCTTGATAAATTCGTAATCTCGTGCTCCTCGGCCGGAGAAACGGCGCGCTCTACTCGATATAGGCTCGCTGCGTTCCCTGATAGCGTTCTTGTAGAGAGGCAGCGCTGAAACATGTAAGACAGTGGCTCTTGAATTATTTTCTCCGTCTTGTATTGTATTTTGTCATCAGAAATATTTTTCACAAAATGAAATTAGGTAGGTGGTGGGGTAAGTCCTAGTTATTGCAAAGTTGGACTTTAAACTGATGCACTTTCAGTGTGGCATGTAAAAACTTAACGTTCTTGGTATCAAACTCTTGCCACAGCTATTACTGATGAATTAGTATTATGTAGAATTCTAATTTTGCTGGAGAATGATCATTTTGATAGGATATTGCCCCGAAAATGGGGCAAGTCCGTCTCTGAGAGTTAAAAATGCTTTCGAATCTTGTCTCAAGTGCTACGGAACAAGAAAAGAATAATTATCAAGCCTGCTATAAAATGCTTCTTACTGCATTAAATTATACTGTTTAGTTTTATAGTTACCCATACAGCACGGACTTACCCCACCGTGATGGTACGGACTTGCCCCGTGTAGTAATATTTACGGGGCAAGACCATCCTAATGTTTTTCTCAATAAATTTGAAAAAATACAATAAAAACGGTTTATTTAATGTAAATCTACATCGATATTTGTTGTACTTACCTAAAATAACAACACAGAATATATTAATAACTTGTAAACTATTGCACGTTCAGGTTAACCTCAAAGTTGTACGTGTACCTCGCACGTGACTGTTTGGCATTGGTTGTTTTAAGCGAGGAAAACAGCTTTATTCTTGTGTGCGACATCTATTTGGAATAGTTCATACTAACTTATACCACATTAACAAATACAAGCTAGAGAAAATTTCGTTCATATTACAATAATAATAACCAATTAACGGACTCACCCCGCTCCACCTTATTTGAAATATCCGATGGGGAGGAATGAAACGGGAATGATGAAAATTTATTGTCGCGACAATGGGCGTTCCGAGAGCGAAATGGTCGCAGAAATGTTTGACGTTTGTTTATCGCAGCCATTAATATCGATATTCGTAGGCGTCGTCGGAGTAAGAAGTTTCTTTGATTGCGCGGGACGGCGTTTCTCTCGAGATAAACAACGTTCCAGCATATTCGAGTGAAATCAGCGTGGCGGGCTCGTGGCTCGAGCACCCATTCGCCAGGCTCCTTCGAATCCATTCCACGAGGAATATGTCGGTTCGGCTGCCTTCCCGGTTGACGAGGTCTCTTTCAGACAAAAGAGCCCCCGACTCGCTCGTTTCCTCGAGATGGAAGCCCATTTCCGGCCCGCGTGTGTGCACCCCTGTCGGAAAGCCGAGCTCTGCAGCTGTGGCAGCAACAGAACGATACACACGCGAGAGAAAACGCAGGCCGAATGTCGCGTCGCGGCAACAAGCGGAGGATTTTTCCGCGTTTCCTGCAACGCTGAGGAACCGTGGAATCCGGGACACGCGGCCGCGAACCACTCGGAATCGCGCACACGACTTCAGCGTCGCAGTCCTCGAACCAGCCTTCGGAAGCAAGGGAAATTAAAATTGGTATTGTCTGCCGGATCGAACAGAGGAATTCCAGCGATTTCATTTCACCGTGCCGGAAAAATTCCGGATTTTCTTCTTGTAGTCAAGCCCATGCGTCGCTGCACCACGATCTCCTCGTTCGGATCCGACTGATCTCGTTTGTTCCACATATTTTTTCCACGTCCCTTTGACTTCGCGTCGAACTCGATCTCTTTCCGGCTGATCGAAACGGTCGAGCCTAAATCATTGCTGACTAAAACGGTTCTGCACAAATCAAGATCTAATTTTGCCCGACTCCAAAACCACTCTACAACCAACTTGTGCTTGTCGCACGAATTCTACAAATACGCAACAGATTCCGAAAGGCACTTTCAACTTCGTGCCCCGGCAGACTGTTGCTGATACTTACATTATAATTTCTAATTAATAAATATGCATGGGATTGTTTGTAAATGCAGATTGGTATTATCGTCGACGCAAAGAGATACGTCTACTCCGCACGCTAATTTCCGGACAAAAATTGCAGATGAGGATTAATTTATGTTCGACACCTATTTTCATAAATTAACCCTTAAGGATCCCAATTTGCATAAACATTCGCACTCCGGAGATAACATTCCCGTCGCGCCTCCGCCCCGGCAGATTTTCCGGCACGTTCTCGCCGAGATCTCGGACGCAAACGAAATGCATGGAATACATAATGCCTTCTGTAATTTCGTCGACAGAAAAAACAAGCACGTTGCCGCGCGGCCCAGGAGATCGTCAGATTTACTAACATCCTCATTCGGGATCGTTCTAATATTTAACGGGCTCGTTAATAATGCCGTCAAGATTCGCAATCCTCCATAAAACGACCTGCGACGCTCACCCCTTATTCGGTAAATAATGAAGCGGCATTTAAAAATTTGAGCAAGCTGAACGAACCGCTGAAAGACAAACAAAATAATGAACCAGCCAATTTTAATTTTTAATCTTTTTCTGAGGGCTGTATAAATTTACTAGATCGTTATAAAGCCATGCTGGTGTTCTCTGCTCATTTCATTTTTCAAGAGTGTTCTTCCGATATAATTTTTCGTCTATTTTCTTTCTGTATCGAGTATAAAATATTTAAGTGAGCGTATACCGTGTCTGTCACACAGCGGTGCATTCTACTTCCCCTATTTATTGAGGTAAATGATTTTGTGAGTAAATAATACAGCGACGTTTAAAAAATTGAGCAAGCTGGACGAACCGCTGAAAGACAAACAAAATAATGAAACAGACAATTTTATTTTTGAATCTTTTTCTGAAGGCTGTATAAATTTGCTAGAAAGTTATGCTGGTGTTCTCTGCTTATTTTATTTCTCAAGAGAGTTCTCCCGATATAATTGTTCTCTTAGTACCTTTCTGTGTTGAGATACTGTGTCTGTCACACAGCGGTACATTCTACTTGCCCTACTTATTGAGGTAAATGATTTTGTGATTAAATAATACAGCGACGTTTAAAAAATTGAGCAAGCTGGACGAACCGCTGAAAGAGAAACAAAATAATGAACCAGCCAATTTTATTTTTTAATCGTTTTCTGAGTTTTCTGGCTGTATACATTTGCTAGAAAGTGATAAAGCCATGCTGGTCTTCTCTGCTTATTTTATTTCTCAAGAGTGTTCTTCCGATATAATTTCTCTTTCATTTTCTTTCTGTGTCGAGTATAATGTTTAAGTGAGCGTATCCTGTGTCTGTCACACAGGAGTTCATTCTACTTCCCCTATTTTTTGAGATAAATGATTTTTTTGGTAAATAATGAAGCGAAATTTAAAAAATTGAGCAACCTGAACGAACAGCTGCAGGACAGACAAAATAATGAACCAGCCGATTTTATTTTTTCGATCCTTTTCCGAGGGCTGTATAAACTTGCTAGAAAGTTATAAAGCTGATGTTCTCTGCTTATTTTATTATTCACGAGTGTTCTTCCGGAATAATTTTTCTTTTATTTTCTTCCTGTGTTGAGTATAATATCTAAGTGAGCGTATACAGTGTCTGTCACACAGCGGCGCATTCTACTTGCCCTATTTCTTGAGACTGCAATTCCTCTTTCGTTTTCTTCTTGTACGGAGGATTATCATAATTTTTGCGGGCTTGTAAGTGTTGGCAGCGCGCAGCTGTGCGTCAACAATAATTTTTATCAGTAACCGGAAGCCATCCCCCGGCTACATGTGCGCGTCCGAGGTGAGAACGATCACCGCGAAGTAATTAGAGAAACTCCAGGGTACGTGTTCGCCGTTCACGCTTCTGACCCCGTCCCCCGCAGGGTCTCGCCGGTCCCATGGCGTTTAACCATACCGCCATGATATTCGCAAACTTACGCGAACTTCAGACCACAATGATGAACCTGCCGGGCAACGCCGTTTAATCTAATCTACGCCGCCACGGTTGCGCTTCGTTATTGTTACATCCTGAAATTCGACTAGTCCGAGGTGTCCGGCTACGCCTGAAAACGAATTGGTCGCGGGCAACCACAACTCTCACGACGTCCCTTGAAACCCTTGAAATCCTTCCACCTTCCTCCTGAAGCTCCAAAAGTATTCAAAGAACTTTTCTATGTTTCGAAATTACTTTTACTATCCTTCTGACAACGGCATGTTTTGAATACTGCAGCGTTGTAGCTGATAAAAAGCTGAGGACAACGATGTGTCACATGTCTGCATTTAGATCACCTGTCGCACAGTAATTTGCAGATAATAGTCACGTTACCAGAGCTGCCATGCGTGCCGCTCATACTTTGTCCGACAACTCGGCTTATCGGCGAAGCAGTGTCAACATATCGTACATCGTTCGCCTGAATTTTTCACGATCTACAACTATGCAATCAGAAAATGATAGCTTCGTTATTGAAAAAAAAAATATTTTCAAGCTCGTTCACAATTTTCGAATTAAACGATCTCTCTCTAAAGAGTGTACCGAATGAACGAACGACACAGGAAACGTTGGAAGCTCGCGGGAAGAAGTTAACAGGCCGCCAAAAGAGCCTAGTCGTTCAAAAAAATCAGTAGTCCGCGCGTACAAGGCCGGATGGCTCATCTCCATAGAGATCGAATTTTTATTCACGAGCCGGCTGGCTACGTGACGGGAATCAGTTTCGGCGGCCGACGATGACAACCATAAAGATCCAGCTTTCCCGGCGTTACTGTGCCGGATCGCGGACGCGACTAGCAGTCGTCATTAAATCTCGATCGGTCGGGATGACCGGGCGTGATTGCCCCGGTTCGATGCGCGTCTCGATATCTCGAACGT
The DNA here is from genome assembly GCF_051020765.1 of Lasioglossum baleicum. Classification (NCBI taxonomy): domain Eukaryota; kingdom Metazoa; phylum Arthropoda; class Insecta; order Hymenoptera; family Halictidae; genus Lasioglossum; species Lasioglossum baleicum. Next base: position 4,212,131 of record NC_134948.1, on the reverse strand, counting down.
GTTCGTCAGCCACGACAGTTTCATTAAACGCAAGTCAGACGCGCTCGACCCCGAGACCATTTTTCATGATGCCAAAAATTCCATCAGGCAAAATCACCGATCACCATAAGACAATCCCGCCGAGTGGCGTACCTCAATAATAAAGTCAGACAAGTGCAATGCCTCGATAATAAATCAGACAAGTGGCCTGTCTAAATCATAAATCAGACAAGTGGAGTGACTGAGTAATAAGTCAGACAAGTGGAGTACCTCAATAATAAGTCAGACAAGTGGCCTGTCTAAATCATAAGTCAGACAGGTGGAGTGATTGAGTAATAAGTCAGCCAAGTGGAGTGACTGAGTAATAAGTCAGACAAGTGGAGTGACTGAGTAATAAGTCAGACAGGTGGAGTGACTGAGTAATAAGTCGGACAAGTGGAGTGACTGAGTAATAAGTCAGGCAAGTGGAGTACTTCGATAATAAATCAGACAAGTGGCCTGTCTAAATCATAAATCAGACAAGTGGAGTGACTGAGTAATAAGTCAGACAAGTGGAGTACCTCAATAATAAGTCAGACAAGTGCAGTACCTCGATAATAAATCAGCCAAGTGGCCTGTATAAATCATAAATCAGACAAGTGGAGTGACTGAATAATAAGTCAGACAAGTGGAGTACCTCAATAATAAGTCAGACAAGTGCAGTACCTCGATAATAAATCAGCCAAGTGGACTGTCTAAATCATAAGGCAGACAAGTGGAGTGACTAAGTAATAAGTCTGGCAAGTGGAGCACCTCAATAATAAGTGAGGCAAGTGCAGTTACTCTATAAGTATGGCAAGTGGAGCACCTCAATAATAAGTGAGACAAGTGCAGTTACTCAATAAGTATGGCAAGTGGAGTATCTCAATGAAAAGGCAGACAAGTGGAGGGAGTGAGTAATAAGTCTGGCAAGTGTAGTACCTCAATAATAAATCAGACAAACGCAGTACCTCAATGATAAGTCAGACAAGTAGAGTGACTAAGTAATAAGTATGACAAGTGTAGTACCTCAATAATAAATCAGACAAGCGCAGTACCTCAATGATAAATCAGACAAGTGGACTGTCTAAATAAGTCAGACAAGTGGAGTGACTAAGTAATAAGTCTGGCAAGTGTAGTACCTCAATAATAAATCACACAAGCGCAGTACCTCAATGATAGATCAAACAAGTGCAGTTACTCTATAATAAGTATGGCAAGTGGAGTATCTCAATGAATATAGTCAGACGAATAGAGTACCTCAATAATAATACAAACAAGTAGAGTATCTCAGCGCTAAGTCAGACCAGTGGAGCGGCTCAATAAGCATTTCCCGATGCGAAACAAACCACCGAAAAAATTCAAGCGATTTACGGTGGTTATGCTATCCAGAGCCAGTGTTGGGACTGTTAGGTGGTGGTCTGTTCAGTGTGCAGGCTGATTCACGCCGGCAGCGTCCAGCTGTGACGGCAACGATGCTGCAGTCAGCCGAATTCTCGTTCGTTCTCTGTGGCGCCTCGCATCCTGCACTTTGGTAAACTGTGCGACTCGAACAAAACGGTTTATCGATTTCCGGCGCGGCTGCCTTATAATAATTCGGTGCACCTGCGAGGACCGCCATTCCGCGACACTCGTTCGGCTCCCCGGGGATCCTGTCGCAGCAACTGGCGAACGACTTCAAGGACTCGAACTCGATTTTCCGAGTCGATCGACGTTTGTTCTACGGCTTGCGAGACGTCCCTCCTCACCTCCCGTCCGTGTCGTGACTACAACTATTCTTTTTGATCTCGTTGTTGTTCCCGTTTCGCGTACACCATTGTGCACCTCTTTCGATTCGTAATTTTTTCGAGTGCTCTTCGGGGGATGTTTTAAATCGTGGCTCGTCGTCGCGTGGTCGCGGGCAGAAAATCATGTCGTCGGTCGGTTACGCGCCGGCAGCAAAATATGAATTATTACCGCCCCCTTGCAGGCACACCTCCATTGTTTGTCGGATGGCTTAATGCGGCCCGCGATAAATCCCCTCGCCGAGAGCTTAACGATGTAAAGATCACAATAAATTTCAACCGAAACCGCTGCCCGGCCGAGAGCCAGTTGGCTCAATTATTTCGTCTTTTCCGTGGGAACACTCTCGACGGAACGGAGTGCCTCTTAAATAACACTTTCCCCCCGGTATTGTTATTTATCCCGGTTTAATTCGCGGGCGAGCGCGCGCGCGCGCGCCCCCGGTATTGTTTATAAATCACCGGCCGACGCTGTGGGGAATGTAAATTCTGCTGTGCGGCGAAACGCTGCTTACCACTTTAGCAACGCGCCTCTCAGCGAACTGCCCGCCTGAGAGGTTCTCACGAGTGGCTATTCGGCGAGAGTGGCTTAGGAATTTTCTGTCGAGTGGACACGCAGCTTACGAATTATTTATTCATCCATACGTCGATTTAAATTCACTTCGAACCAGTCGGTAGCTTCAGTGTCACTTTCCAGTTTACTTCAAGAGGATTTACTTCCAAGTAGATTCACAGCTTAAGGATTACTTTGAAGGTACCTTCAAGTGTATACACAGCTTTATAATGTATCTTTAAATTATACCTCCAACTGATTATAAACGTCCAGGATTCTAAGGATTTTAAGAATGTCTCTCGTTAATGGCTCTCGCGTGGACACGCAGCATAATGCAGGGGACGTTTTCAGTAGCGTGTCTATATAATGCGCACCCGGTGCCCCAAGAGTTGCAGCCTGCCTCACGGTTTTTCTAGATTAAATCGAAAAGAAGGAAAATGATTTTCCCCGTTCCGCTCCAGACGAGAAATGGAATCTTCTTAATCGTCACGGGAACAAAGTAGCCGTTAAGAATTCATTAGAGCCGTTTATTGCCGAGACACAATAGTCGAGAACGAGGCTGGGGAACGGCGCATTGAAATCGAATATCGATTCGCGTAAAACGATACCGCCGTGCCGTCTCCAGTTTCCTGTTTCAAGAGAGAGGGGGGGGGGTCGATTAAAACAATGTTTAATATCCAGCGAAAGTTCCATATTAATTTCCTGGCATTCAGTAAACCGTCGCTCCATTTTCCTTTCGTTGATTAGACGAGCGTCTGGTTAAACGAAGTATCCCTTCTCCCGTTTATTTTTATTAGCCTTTTACCCGCGTGTAATCGAGTTACGGGGGTGAGAACCTGCAACTTCGACCGCGCTTTTCTCAATAACCGGACGAGGTATTTCGATGAAACAAACTGGAAATGGTAGGCACACATTGGCTCTATATTGTGGAATTTTATCAAAATTTTTAACTTGTTCCTGTTTTTTTTTTGGTAGGTTTTGCTTGAGACATGAAACTGAAACGACCCTTAACGACAAATCATTTTTTCTACCCCTAATGAGTGGACTAAAATTTTGAAAAAAATCTGTGTAATACACCTAATGTGCACCTATAACCCGCCGTTTGTTTCATCCAAATATCTCGCCTGGTCGCCGAGTAAATCTCGTCTAAAGTTCACACCCCCTCGGTCCCGTTGCAAAAATTTTTGGGAAAATATTTGCAGCATTGTTTCTGAAGAATCAGGCCTAATGGAGTGTCGCGATCGACGTGGACACGTACTCGATGCTCCTAGAGGTTGTCGAGAAAAGGGGGGGAAAAAGCAATTAACGGTCGGAGAGGCGGTAATCTAAATTGTCGCGGAGTTAAAATCGCGAAACAAACGCGAGCCGGGTCTGGTAGCAGATAAGAGTCGATAAGTATCGTGCAAGGGTAGCCCGATAAAAGGCTACAAAGGGAAGGACTTATATCCCAGGATATCTGACCCAATTTTCCGTCCGCTCGGAACGGGTAAACGATTCTGACGCACGCCAGTCTGCGGCGTTGCCGCGAAATACCGTGAGCATCGCGAATAAACCTCTCGATGAATTTTTCCGCGGAGGAAAGTGAATGCCTTTATGCTTGGACCGCTCCGAATCCCACGGATCCATCTCTCCCCCGATGAGCAATTTTTAATTTCTATTCCCAACCTTTCTGCGCTCTGTCTCTCCTCGGGCACGTCGTTCCGAAAATCGAAACAATTTTTCCTCATTGCGAGATAAACTCTTATTCTACCACAATGTTCCCCTCGCGGTCTAAAGGGATTGTTACACGGCAGGAATATTTGTTGTCGTCGAGCGGAATGCGAAAATAAATGTCACGGGATACGCGTTAAGTGCAGATGAAAAATTCATGCCGTGCGGCGATTCCATGGGTTCGAATTAGGGCTATAACTTTCCTTCGAAGGTCGAAGATTTCGAAGCTTCGAAGCTTCGAATTTCGAAGCTTCGATTTCAGAAACTTCGAAGTTCCGAAGTTTCGAAGTTTCGAAGTTTCGAAGCTTCGAAATCTTCGACCTTCGAAGGAAAGTTACAGTCCTACTGAATACGTGAGCTTTGTCAAGCGCCAAGCCTGTCTGGCCTTTCTTTTCATTTAGTCCGCGATATCCGATTTCACCGAATTTAATAAAACTCATTAAAATTTTGTTTGCAAAGTATTATTTTTTAAGTACATTCGTGATATGATCCCGAAATTTATTAATAGAATGCACTCTTTTAAATTTAATTTAATTACGAAAAATCAAAACGGAAAGTTCAGTGTCAGTCACCGGTGACTGAAAGTTAATATTTTTATTTATCAAAAATCGTGACATGGTATGGAACTCATAAGTTACAACTTCATACGTTTCGAAGACTTTGAAATTTCGAGCACTTGGAAGACTTCGAAGCTTCGGAACTTCGAAACTTCGAAGTTCCCTTCGTTCCTTCGAATCCTTCGAAGCTTCGAAGTCTTCGAAGCTTCGGAAAAGTTACAGCCCTAGTTCGAATCGGCGAAGATGGAGGGCAGCCTTTTTCCCGGGCAGCACGGCGCGGCGTCCGGAAGGGTTGAGAAATTCGACGCAACCCTTCTCCACCCTCTGACAGCTACGATTATGAGGCAGGCCGCAGTTCTAAATTATTCATTCGCCTTCTCCACGCCATCCCCTGAGCTATCCGTCCTGCCAGAACTCGGTCAGGAGACGCAGCTGCAACTACCACCACCACGATCACCTATCCGGCAGCCAGCACCCACACTCCCCCCAACCCTAACCCGCCGAAACCTTCACGAACTTCGCAACACGCTGCTTCCGCCGTGCTAAGTTCCACTTCCGGGGAATTGACATGCCTGAATATTCTACTAAACGCAATCGAAACGGTAGAACGTGTTAAATGGATTCCGACGGAAAGCTGGTCAACATTCCATGTTGATGCTGCGAAAGCCCTTCTTCGTGTTGTCGCAGAACGAACTTGTACGTACACGGCGAGGCAGCGCGTGCAGCTGCTCGGATGAGACCCCATAAGAATTTCTCACTTGGAGGTAACTTCAACAGACATAACAGGGTGTGAAGTTGACGCGCACCGTGGATCTGGGGCTGGACGTAAAATACAGGGTGTCTCAGCTGAAGGAGGCCACCTAAATATCTCCTTTATTTTTAATGGCACAGAAAATATCTATGGCAGAATTTAAATGGTATCGAAGGAGGAATATCATGGAAGAACCAGGCTACAGAGACAGGGTCTTGTAAACAGGGTACACTGAGAAAAAAAAGTAGTTACTTCAATAACACGCGTGTTATTGTAATTTTTTTACTTCGACGAATATCAATGTATTCTTTTGAATAGTATGAAATTTAGAAGGAAATCGTGATGTATTTGAATTGTCTATCATGAAATGATTGAAAATATTATTCGATTCAATGCCGTACATTATTATTCGTAATATTTCTCTTTTTCCTTCAATCAGATATGTTGTTAAAAAAATTTGAGAAATGTATTGATTTATACCGGAATTGGTTTGAGGCCATATCTTATTTTTCTTGAAAACATTGATGTCAAGCTACTCGCTTGTATGATTGGCGGAAATGAGTTTTGCTATTGAAATTCAATAGTATTAAATATTAAAATAACTTCATATGATATTGGCACTATTCAATAGTACATCTTATTGAATCAACATATATTTTTTTTTGTTTCGACAGGATTTTTTTCTCAGTGTAGGGCAATAACTGTGTCCACCTCGAATATCTCCGTTATTTGTAATAATATTGAAAAATGTTTTGAACAAAATTTGCACGGTACAGAGGGGGGCATATTGGGACATAAACATTTTATGCGTGGGTGGAGGCATAGAGGAGATTTCAAGGTCACCTTGATTTTTTTTTAATGGAAACACCTACTTTCTGTACCATGAATCGATAGACTATCGAATTCTGAGTAAAAATGTATTCACCACCATATGTCCTAAATCTAATACTTTACGAGATATTATCGAAACAATTTTCTTTTTTCTTGGGATAATATCTCGTTCACTATTAGGTTTAGGACATATGAAGGTCAACACTTTTACACTCAGAATTTGATACTTTATCGATCCATGGTATAAAAAATAGGACATTCCAATAAAAAAATGAAGGTGACCTTCATATCTCCAAAAAAAAATTGCATAAAAACAAAAATTGTTTTGGTACCGTATGTGCCCGATTTTAGCATTCAACTTTGTCCTGTCAGACATTTGACGTATCTTTAAAAACAACAAAGATATTTAAGGTGGCAACGTTAGGTGACTCAGCCTGTATGTTCTTTGTGTAAAAATTGATCTTGGTCTCGCTGTGATTACCAGAACTAACTTAGGCTAAGTTCGGTGTGGTTCTCAGATCGACAAGTGCGAGCATTATTTATAGTCGATTTCAGGGCTCGGTCGGATGCCCTCGGGACGTTTGATAGGTTGGCTCAGCGTCGCGGAAATTATCCGCGAATTTCCTACGAGCGATCGCGGAGGCGTCGAGCCGGCTCCGGTCGATGAGATCGATCGGCGCGGCCCGCCAGTAAATCACAAGGAATCCCGGATGGCACGCGCAGGAGGATCCTCCTTTTCCCTTTGCCTTCCCCCACCCTCTCCGTCGGAGCCCGGAATGAAAGGCAGACGTTCACCCGCGGGAGATTAAAGTCGAGCGAGCGATTCGCAGCAGGAAACTTTCGGTTAGATCCAATCAGTCGGAAAACTTTATTTTCCCCCGGTCGGGACGCCCTCTCTCGCCTCGCTCGATGTTGATTCATGACTCGTTCGTGGATCGAGCTCGTTAAACGGCCGTTCAGACGCTTTAAATCGATTCGACGAGTCGATCCGGCCGACTCGAACCGCCCTTAAACCCTTCGCGGTCGAATTTCTTGGCGCTGGTAAGCCACTCCCCTCGATTTCGTAACTTTTACGGTTATCTTTTTACCGCTAGAATATTCTGCGCGGAGTTTCTCCACATTTTTTTTTTTTTGAACACCCTGTATAACTGAAATCGATTAAATACTATAAATAATGTTGTCCTCTTTTCTTCTTTATACGCACTTTATTGTTCTATTTGTTCATTTCAGTGGGTAATGCGTGTACACACCGTTGATAAATATCAGAGTGCACTTTGAAACAGCCTGTAGAGGATGAGCAGTTGAATAATTGATAGAACTCTTGTCTTTTCTGTTCCCACTCTAAACTTCTCAGCCAGCAGTGAAGTATTCCACGCGTGTCCCTTCAATTTTGAAACACACACCACAGAACGAATTGCTCAGGAATTGAAGTAAACGATCGTCGAATTCACCTCTCGCCTGTGGTTCTCGTCCTATTTCTTCCTTCATAGAAATTGCGCACCCTTGTAAAGATCCATTATGTATCACCCCGTTGAATTTTGAAACACGCTGTACCGAATGAATCCTTTAAGAATTGATAGAAACGTTCCTTAAACTTTAATGTCCCCTCTGCTTTATTTTCGCCGCTGTTCTATTCGCGTAAAATCCCCTACCCTAGACGACGGGTTTCATTAAAAATTACTCCACTTAATCTTGGAACATCCTGTACTATGACTTCTTTAGACACTGACAGAAAGAATCCTCGATTTTTTAAATTAATTTCTTAATTTCTGTCCTCGTGCAGTTAATCCCTCTAAAATATATTCCTCTTCGATTTTGGCACGATCTTTTCAAAATCCTGCTTGATTATTAATCAACTCCTGATTAATCAGACTCCTGAATTTTGGAACGTCCTGTACCATGACTTCTTTAGACACTGACAGAAAGAATCCTCGATTTTCTTTATTAATTTCTTAATTTCTGTCCTCGTGCAGTTAATCCCTTTGAAAAATATTCCTCTTCGATTTAGGTACGATCTTTTCAAAATCCAGCTCGATTAAGAATGGTGTCCTGAATTTTGGAACGTCCTGTACCATTACTTCTTTAGACACTGACAGAAAGAATCCTCAATTTTTTAAATTAAATTCTTAATTTCTGTCCTCGTGCAGTTAATCCCTTTGAAAAATATTCCTCTTCGATTTTGGTACGATCTTTTCAAAATCCAGCTCGATTAAGAATGGTGTCCTGAATTTTGGAACGTCCTGTACCATGACTTCTTTAGACACTGACAGAAAGAATCCTCGATTTTTTAAATTAATTTCTTAATTTCTGTCCTCGTGCAGTTAATCCCTTTGAAAAATATTCCTCTTCGATTTTGGTACGATCTTTTCAAAATCCAGCTCGATTAAGAATGGTGTCCTGAATTTTGGAACGTCCTGTACCATGACTTCTTTAGACACTGACAGAAAGAATCCTCGATTTTTTAAATGAAATTCTTAATTGCTGTCCTCGTGCAGTTAATCCCTTTAAAAAATATTCCTCTTCGATTTAGGTACGATCTTTTCAAAATCCAGCTCGATTAAGAATGGTGTCCTGAATTTTGGAACGTCCTGTACCATGATTTCTTTAGACACTGACAGAAAGAACCCTCGATTTTCTTTATTAATTTCTTAATTTCTGTCCTCGTGCAGTTAATCCCTTTGAAAAATATTCCTCTTCGATTTAGGTACGATCTTTTCAAAATCCAGCGCGATTAAGAATGGTGTCCTGAATTTTGGAACGTCCTGTACCATGACTTCTTTAGACATTGACAGAAAGAACCCTCGATTTTCTTTATTAATTTCTTAATTTCTGTCCTCGTGCAGTTAATCCCTTTGAAAAATATTCCTCTTCGATTTTTGCACGATCTTTTCAAAATCCAGTTCGATTAAGAATGGTCTCCTGAATTTTGGAACGTCCTGTATAACGTAAATTCCACACAGATCAAAAGTCACGCATCCCAACAGGAACCGGGCCCATTCTGCGGCCGAGGGAAAGCCGGACTCGACGTGTCAACAAATTCTCTCGCAAACTCTCGTAAAAAGTGAATTTATAATTTCCACTTATGCAAATTCAGGGGGAGGGAGGGGGCGAGGGAGGTGTACAAATATGCGGCAGTCTATTCACTCTCCGAAAACGCTGGATGCGCCGTCGCCTCGAGGCATCAAAGGAGTTAAGTGTCCCGCAGGAGCCCCGCGAGTCTTCTCTAAATGCAAATTTTCTCATTTTTCCGGGCCATCGGTTTCTCGGTATCAATGGGAACCCTTGCATTGCCACTTCTCCCCGGTTTCTGAACCAGGTGTACGGATTGCTCGACGCCCCGCGGGCTGGAACAAAACTTCGCGTTGCTTAATTGCAATCCCAAAGAAGCCATTTAATTAATCCTTTCCGCTGGCTCGTCCGTGGACAATGGGAAACTTCGGCCGCAATCCGGACCCCGAAGCTCGATTCGCAATTATCGAGTGTCTAGGGCTCGATTAACCTTCGCGAGACTTGCAGTCCTCGCTCGCCAAGAAAAAATGTTTTAACGGCTTCTCCTGAATTAATTACAATTTTTTAATCATTTCTTACTGCCACGAGGCCGGAGGGATTAATTAAGAAAATATTAGATGATTGTGTAAGTTCGTGCCAGATTTGGAAATAAAATTCAATGGTTAAATTTTAAAGAATACAACCTTATTGATCAATTTATACGTACAGTCACCATTCTTTTCTAATTGTAGAAAATTTAGTCATTTTTTAATTTTCATTTAACCCGTTTTTGACCTAATCTTTATAATTGAATGTTTAATTAAATAATATTTAAAATTTAATCATCTAACATATCTCATTTCTGCAGCTGCGTGTAATAAAAATAGCAGCAGTGCTTGTTTTAATACCTTTGTCAAATTGAAAAAAAAAGAGAAAATTGTAATAATCGCAGTATTGAAGAGATAGAGTTATAATACTCCACCATTTTACAGTGAATATTTCAGTAGCACCTGCAGCCAGAGTGTTGGGCAATAAACAAATTTATTTAAATAAATAATTATTTTAATAAAAATTTAAATAACAAGTTATCTGTTATTCGGATATTCAAATAAAACGCAAAAGTAATTATTTATTATTTCAGCAAGTCTAAATGAATTTAATTAAAATAATAAAGTCAATTGTTATTTACAAATACAATTTGCAATTATTATTTGTATTAACAAGTCTAAATGAATTTAATTAAAATAATAAAGTCAATTGTTATTTACAAATACAATTTGCAATTATTATTTGTATTAACAAGTCTAAATTAATTTATTTAAAATAATAAAGTTAATTGTTATTTACAAATTCAATTTTCAGTTACTATTTGTATTAACAAGAATTATTTAGATAACTTCTATTTAAATAAAAAGTTTAGTTATTATTTGCAATTAAAATCACACGTTTATTTATTATTTAAAATAAAATTTGCCGAACACTGCCTGCAGCAATACGTTTGCTAAATTAAATCGTAGAACCTGCCTGCGAGACAGCACGATAATTTCGCTGTCAGAAAAAAAATTTCAGAAGAAACCAGCCCCATCAATTAGGGGTTGGGGAGCCACCCCGATATGGCAGGATCGATCGGAATCGGCCGTCGGCGACAGAGGGTGAAACAACGGGGGAAGTCGTATCGCCGGGGTACCTCAGGAAAATTTCAGGGACGCGAACGGAATCCAAAAGAGCGTGGGGAACCCGTGGAATTCTGGCCCGGCGTGGTTTTAGCGACTCGAAAATTTATGTTTCGGCGTGGGGGCGAGAGCTTTAATGGGTCGCCTGGGAGCGGAACGGCGCAACTTCGGCATTTTTTCGGGCGAGGAATTCCAGTGATGCCGGCACCAACGGAGATAGACCGCGTTTTATTTGTCTTTTCCGGCGCGTTGCGACCCCCCCCCCCCGAATAGTTGATTCGGATTCATGGTTGTCGCCCCTGAGATCATCCCCGTCGAGTTTGTTTTTCACGCGAAATAATACGTTAGAGTGCTGGCGCAACGCCTTTTATTCTTGTCACCGGCGAAAAATTGGTTGTTGCATCTTTAATGCACAGCGAGGCGGCTCGGCCATTAATCAGACAAGCGAAGTGTCGGTTATAGGTCGGACAAGTGGAGTGTCTCAATTATATCTGGGACAAGTGGAGTGTCTCCGGCAATAAATCAGACAAGCGAAGCGTCTCGATCGTAAGTCGAACAAGTGGCGAGTATCTCAACGGTAAGTTTCGAGACGAGTATAGTAATAAATCCGACAAGTGGAATGTCGGAATAATAAGACCGACAAGGGGTGTAGCTCGGTAATAAGTCACACAAATGGAGCAACTCGGCTGCGAATCAGACGAGCAACGTGTGCGTCTCAATTAGATCTCGGCGAAGTAGAATGCGTCGCTTATGAGTCGGACAAGCACGGTATCTCAATAATATCACGGCCAAGTAGAGTGCGTCAGTTATAAGTCAGACCAGCACACTATCTCAATGATAAATCGGACAAGTGGAGTGTCTCAATTATATCTGGGACAAGTGGAGTGTCTCCGGCAATAAATCAGACAAGCGAAGCGTCTCGATCGTAAGTCGAACAAGTGGAGAGTATCTCAACGGTAAGTTTCGAGACGAGTATAGTAATAAATCCGACAAGTGGAATGTCGGAATAATAAGACCGACAAGGGGTGTAGCTCGGTAATAAGTCACACAAATGGAGCAACTCGGCTGCGAATCAGACGAGCAACGTGTGCGTCTCAATTAGATCTCGGCGAAGTAGAATGCGTCGCTTATGAGCCAGACAAGCACGGTATCTCAATAATATCACGGCCAAGTAGAGTGCGTCAGTTATAAGTCAGACAAGCACCTTATCTCAATGATAAATCGGACAAGTGGAGTGTCTCAATTATATCTGGGACGAGTGGAGTGTCTCCGGCAATAAATCAGACAAGCGAAGCGTCTCGATCGTAAGTCGAACAAGTGGCGAGTATCTCAACGGTCAGTTTCGAGACGAGTATAGTAACAAATCCGACAAGTGGAATGTCGGAATAATAAGACCGACAAGGGGTGTAGCTCGGTAATAAGTCACACAAATGGAGCAACTCGGCTGCGAATCAGACGAGCAACGTGTGCGTCTCAATTAGATCTCGGCGAAGTAGAATGCGTCGCTTATGAGTCAGACAAGCACGGTATCTCAATAATATCACGGGCAAGTAGAGTGCGTCAGTTATAAGTCAGACAAGCACACTATCTCAATGATAAATCGGACAAGTGGAGTGTCTCAATTATATCTGGGACAAGTGGAGTGTCTCCGGCAATAAATCAGACAAGCGAAGCGTCTCGATCGTAAGTCGAACAAGTGGCGAGTATCTCAACGGTAAGTTTCGAGACGAGTATAGTAATAAATCCGACAAGTGGAATGTCGGAATAATAAGACCGACAAGGGGTGTAGCTCGGTAATAAGTCACACAAATGGAGCAACTCGGCTGCGAATCAGACGAGCAACGTGTGCGTCTCAATTAGATCTCGGCGAAGTAGAATGCATCGCTTATGAGTCAGACAAACACGGTATCTCAATAATATCACGGCCAAGTAGAGTGCGTCAGTTATAAGTCAGACAAGCACACTATCTCAATGATAAATCGGACAAGTGGAGTGTCTCAATTATAACTCAGACAAGTATAGTGACCTAGTTAGAAGTCGGACAAGACTTCCACTATAGATCAAACCTGTCTAACCAGTTGCTGACCCAGGCCACTTGTCCGAGTAGTGATCGAGTTGCCCCGCTATATCTAACTAGAAATTTTCACTGGACTTTCTTCACTTGCATGACATACAGGGTATTTCACCTAACTTGACCACCTTGAATATCTTTGTTGTTTTTGAAGATACGTCAAATGTCTGAAGGACAAAGTTGAATGGTAAGATGGGGCTCATACGATTACAAAAACATTGTTGCTTTTGTATGATTTTTTTTTAGAGATACGAAGGTCACCTTCATTTTTAAAAAATGAAATGTCCTATGTTTTATACCGTAGACCGATACAGTGTCAAATTCTGAGTATAAAAGTGTTGACCTTCGTATGTCCTTCAACCTAATAGTTCGCGAGATATTATCGAAACAATTTTCTTTTTTCTTGGTATAATATCTCGTAAACTATTAGGTTTACGACATATGAAGGTCAACACTTTTATACTCAGAATTTGACACTCTATCGATCCGCGGTATACAAAATAGGGCATTCCATTTAAAAAACATGAAGGTGACCTTCATATCTCTAAAAAAAGTCACATAAAAACAAAAATTTTGTTGGTATCGTGCGAGCCCCATTTTATACCATTCAACTCTGTCCTTCGGACATTTGACGCATCTTTAAAAACAACAAAAATATTCAAGGTGGTCTAGTTAGGTGAAGTACCCTGTATAAATCCTCACTCGTTCACCGACGCGTGTCCGGGGGAGAAAATCTCGTTTCTCCTATTTTGCAGAGAGTTACCGAAAAATCTCTGGGGTGAACGAGAACGTTTGACGCGAATAGTTGTAAACCTACGACTGTACCGCCGCACACGCGTGCTTTGGGCCGGGTGTGAACACTGGTTAAACATGTTTGCCGAGCTCCCATAGGCCCGATTACAGTCGGCACGCAAAGAGAGAACAGACAGACAGACAGACAGACGATCGTGCGGATGCAATACGACTTTGCGCGATTAATTCGGGCTGCGGTTCCGTCGGGTCTCGTTACAGCTCGAGCGCGCGGCCACTTCCGCTCGGTTACCATGCCAGAGATATCGAATCCTGTCGCATCCGGTGATCGCCGTGGATACTCGCTCGCACACGTGTAACCCAGGAAATTCCGGTCGCCGATTAGCCAGAGGGCTTGATCGAGCAAAATTTCCCTGACGAAAAGCAATTTGCGTGCGTCGTCGTGCCGGAACATTGAAACTCGATCCGATTCGCGGCCGAGCCTTCTTTCCCCTCATTAGAAAATTGGAAAATTGAATTCGCCGCGGTCAAAGAGTTATCGACTTATCGATGGTCGGACTGTCCCCTTCCACCGCACGGTGTGTCGTCCAATGGATAAGAAATTCCGAAAATCAAAGTATAAGATCTGGAAATTTATGTATCCTGAAATGTTCGTAAACGTAGTTTCCAAAACTACCTTCAATTTTAACTGAATTAATCAATCTGTTATTAAAATTGAGGCTGAAACTTTACCGTCTAATTCTGTGCATTTTTTTAAAAACATATTCGGTTTTTGAATTTGATTTTTACAGGGTGTGTTTAGATAAGACCTTCAATCTCCCAAATTTTTTTTTTTTTAAATAATCGCTATTTGTCCTAATTTTTAATGTTTAACATTTATCGACTTTAAATATCTCGTTATATCGATCGTAGAGTTGTTAATAAAACATGTATTAATGCTATCGGCGCAATTTTGTAAATGATCACATAAACTTCGACGTTGCGATCATATTTTAGATCATTTTCAATAAATAATTGCGTCTGATCGAAAATTAATGATCGAAAATAAGATCGGAACGTCGAAGTTTATGTGATAATTTGAAAACTTGCTTTTAAATATCATATAATCGAACCAGTGCGCCGATAGCGCATTAATACATGTTTTATTTATCAAATTTGATTCGACTTTTAAAAAAAGTACCCCGCGGTAACCCGATGAATCTCGTTACAGTAATTGGTGGCATATTAAACTTTAATTTCGCGTTGGTTTTGATTTGCTCAAATTTGATTTGCTCAGAATTAACTGTTGCAAGTGTAGCGTCTCAATAACAAGTCGGACAAGGGAATCGTATCAATGAAAAGTCAGACAAGTAGCGTATCTTGACGATAAATGGAACATCTCAGAGACGTGACGGTCCAGCAGATTTGTTCTTCATTAGAGAGAATTGAAAAATCGAATTCGCCGCAATCGTTTCAGAGTCAGTGGCGGACCAAGGCAAGTGGGGGCCCTAAGCGGTCAAAATTTCGGCCCCCTACCCCCTCCCGCAACAAAAAGTTTCGAGAAAACTCTCATTAAGTTATAAACAAAAAAGAAAAGTAATCAGAAGTTCCATACCATAAGACATTAAATAAAATTAAAAAACATACATACGTTTTACACATTTTTTATTTTATGTGAATTTCCGTCTTGCTTTGTTTCTTGCAAATTCATGCAAGAATTTACATCCTCTTTTTCAACTTTTTCAAATTCTTCTTTGAAATTATTTATAAAATTTTTTATAATGACTTCAGTAGGGTAGATCCTTAGGGTAGATCCTCTAGTAGCATTTGTTCTTTGTCAAATAGTATTCCACAAATCACTATCATTAGAACGGTTTCATATTTGTCCATTTTTGTCAGGAGTGAAGTCGCCTCCGCTATGGTAACTCTTTTTTTCCTCTTTTGAATTACAAATTTCAGTTAAAGCCTCTTTTATATGGATGAAACCAAGTTTTATAGCTAATACAGCATCTGCTCTTGCTGACAATATGTATTTATTATTTATATTAGATTTTTTCGATTATTTTATGGAGGGTTTTTTCAACCTTTCCGGTCATTTCCAAAATCTTTAAGTCCAGATATTTTAAGAGCTCGGGGCCGCTTAGTCCGCGTACCGTTAGATCCGCCTCTGTTCAGAGTGTATCGTCCCGTATCAGCGGTCAAACTGTTCGCGCTGGAAAGTTCGATCGTTGAAGCACCACGATACCGCGTCGACTATCCGGAGATAAAATCTGGATCTCTACAGCAGCGGCGGGTTTAGAGTGGTTTCTCGATAAATCCTCGAGGAAAGATTCACGCTTCCCCGGGATTCAGATCCGGGGATCCGGAAGCCGAACTTTCCAGGAGTTCCCAGGGAATATGATCGCGCGCCGGCAGGGACAATACGCATTCAAGCCACCGTTTCTATGCCGGTGTCGATCAGTTAACAGGTCCTTTCGGCCCGCCCTTAGCTGGAAAAGTCTGACAGTTCGCGGTTCGAGCTCGAGGACCTCGGTCAGTTGTGGAATTTATCGTGGCATCAACTTTCCTGCGGGCTTCTTGCTTCGCGAACTCTTGGTATCTACCGGGTGTCCCTTCACCAGCATCCTGCCACAATTATTAACATAATTGTTGTTTGAAATATCGATCGAAATATATTTTTCAGACGCAGTTTTTCCACTTTCTTGAAAATGATCTGAACTAAGATCGAAACGTTGAAAGTTCCAAACTAACGTGCAAATTTTGCTATTTTCCTATAAACTGATCGAACCGTTGCGCCGAGAACATTTGAATATTATACATTAACATAATTATCTGAAAATACAATAGGGTAACTGCACCAGTGAATAAACGGGCACCAGTAAATGAACGCTTTTGTATATTTCAACAAATTTTAAGCCGCACGGCATACTAGCGATAATGACTCTTGGGCCAATGGAATATATGACTCTTTTTCGTAGCTGTATCCCTATTGTTTAAACTACAATTTGTGATATCGGCGCACTGGTTCGATCAATTATACGAATATATTGTCGGGGAGATATGTGAACTTTTACTCCCACCACCCGATACAGCATAAAATAGGCCTAATTAAAGGCTTAATTGACCGGGCTGTCCTTTTGGCAGACCCTGAATTTCGATCAGACAATTTATCTTTGATTAAGAATGTATTGAAACGAAACGGATATCCAGTTACATTCGTTTCTAATATAATCCAGAAACGAATATTTGAAATTTACCATCCTTGGTTAAAAGAAAAAGAAAAAGAGAAAAAAATTGCTATGACTGGTCCGATAAATTCAAGAAATATAGTTGTCATCCCTTACATTGAAGGCATTTCAAAAGATATTAAAAGAATCTTTAGAAAAGCAGGTATACATACAATCTATAAAGTACCACATTATTTAAAAGACCTCTTTCCAAGAATCAAAGATAAAATTCCGTTATTAAAATGTTGTAACATAGTATATTCAATACCATGCAAAGGGTGTAACCAATCTTACATTGGACAAACATGCAGACATTTAGAAAGCAGAATCAGGGAACACAAACATAATATCTTCTCACCTCCAATGCAACATACTGCCCTGACGAAACATTCAATTGAATTCGACCATACATTTGATTTTGCGAATACCAAAATTATAGACAAAGAATCTAATTTACAACGTAGAATTCAATTGGAAACGATTCACATGATTAAACATCAAAGCGTAAATCTTAGGTATGAAACACCTTCGATACATGAATACTACGCGGCATTACTGAACCAGTAATGTTTTTATGATGAATCACCTTCGAAACAATAAAATTTTGATATTCTCAACACAACGTTTTGAATGTAGATTAATCTATTACCAATCCTCAGATTGGTATATTAACAACCGCAGTTTGCTTGGATCAGGTGAAAAGATTCATATTTTGGCGCCATATATTGATTGGCCAATACCATCATTGTCTTCCTTGATTCGCTTCATTTCAAACCTCACGGTTTACTTAGTCCACATGTCACAAACATGGAAGCAACACGTTATTACATAACCTCAAATAAATTCATTTAACACTTGTTATAAGCATGTAAGTTTTTACAAATTTTATATAAAAAAAAAAAAAATTCTTCTTGAGAAAATAGTATCAGTTAACAAATTACATTATTCTTACAGACGCAAAACGGAAATTTATACTTTTCTTGAAAATGGTCTGGATTTAGACCGAAACGTTGGAATTTAAACTAAATTTCATGTAAATTTTGCAAACTTGCTTTATTCGTATAATTGATCGAACCAGTGCGCCGATATCACAAATTGTAGTTTAAACAATTGTCGATCGAAATACAAAAATCATAGTTGTATCCCTATTGGTTTATATTGGTCAATTGACCATTAGTTTCTAAGATGGCCTATTTTCACCAAGTGCGTTGAGTGTGTGCAACAGAGCTAAAACTAGTAACGTATGTACACGACCTTTTCTTTTACACATGAGTTTTTATACTTTTCTTTTACACATGAGATAAAAGTTGCTAACACTATAGATGTACGAGGGTTTAAATATTGAATATAAATCACAAAAATAGCTATAAAATGAATATTTCGTTAAAAATTCGTTGTGTCTATTCACTGGTCCACGATATTACTACTCATAGCCCAGTAAATGAACAGGGTGTTCATGAAGTGATAACAATGGTAGAATGTGAAAAAGGAAAGGTATGGAAATGGCCAGAGATTCCGGATACGGTTTGGTACAAGAGACAGGATGTTTTAACAAAGATAACGGAGCCAAAGAAAACTAATTCCAGGGGATTTTTTATGATCATAAATAGTTAAATAAATAGGAGAATATTGTTTAGTAATTTTGTTCATTCATTGGACCATCATTGTTCAATTGCTAGAATGTATTGTTCATTGACTGGTATTTTTTTATATTTTTTATTTAACGTTTAATAAAGAAAAATAATGATAATTTCATTTCATTTGTGTTCATTTTTATGTTTGACAAATGAAGTATAGGGAGCCATTTGGCATATATGAGATTCCTTTAATTCACATATTTTTTTTTTAAATAAAATATCTTCCTGAACAATTTCTTAAATGTTCATTCACTGGTGCAGTTACCCTATTCTGACAATTTTTTCATTTATGTCACTTTTATGCCACTCACAAGTTTGACTGAGTTTTGCAATTTAACTGTCAACGAAAGATGTAATTAATTTCTTCTTTCCACGGCAATGCTAGCCGAGCAAAATGCAATCAAGCGAAGGACAATGAGCAGGTTCCAGTGCCGAAGTGTTCGCGCACAGCCGTGGCAAGGGTGGCTCGGTTTATTCACAATGAAACCTGCAGGAAATCGAGATCGAAACGCGATACCCCGACTTCGGGGGCGAGCAGTTTCACTTTTGTGTCTCGGCTAAGGGCAGTATTCTTTAAACGGGACTTTCTTTATTGCCTGACGTGGCTCCGGGAGCGCGAGACGGCTCTGCTCTCTCCCGCAATTTATCCCCGGTAATTTATCTACCTTTCGACTCGACTTTCAGCCGGGGACACATCATTCTTCGTCGACGGGGAATGAAATCGCGTGGGTGTCGACCGTCTCGAGCGGCCGGGTACCATCTCCGCCGCACGGGATCCAAACTTCGGGTGTGTAGTTCCTTCAGTCGCAGCCGGGTCGCCTAATATTGCTGCGCTACATAAATAATGATGCCACTGTAAGGAAAGTTTCGCGAGAGGGCTTCCTCGAACGTTGGCCTAGGCTAAACTGGAGTTGGACCCGAGGGAGACTCGCCACGGAGTGGAATGCTGTCGGTCTTCGCTGTGCTGTGGACTATCACGTCAAAAAACTAATTTATTGCCTCTGGTCAGGTGGTCGAAGTCTTTGGGACTTGGCGTCAAATTCTAGAGACACTCTCGCGAGTCTCGCATTACGTTGGGTGGCAACAGCCTGGCTGGACCTAAGTGAAACCCAGTTAAAAATTTTAATGAATTCGAACCCCTGATTTAGAAGACTGATAGCAAAGAGCAAACAGGATTGTTCAATGCGAACGGTTGTGGCCAGGGACCAAAAATAACAGTTATTCTCAAATTTTCTACGATAAAAATCATTGATAAAATGTTGATTATTATCGAAATTTAAAATAATGTACACAAAATATAAAGAAAAAAATTCGAAGAATGAAATGATCTAAAAATATCGATTTTTATACTTTTTTGGTTACAAATAACAGTTGTTAGTGTACAAAAAATTGGATCCCCCTCGGTAACTGTTGTCGATGAAGAAACACTGTTTCGATTGATCGAAGCAGTTATCCGATGAGAGAAGTTCATTTCGATCACTCATAACAGTTATCGATGGCAGAAATTTATCTCGATCGCTCATAACAGTTCTCGAAGAGAGAAATTTATTTACCAAGAGAAAAAATGTTCGGTTACTTATAATTAGACTGCGGATGCTTTATGCAAAATAAAAATTTCTTACCTGAATTGCAACAAACTGGAGTGAAATAGTTTATTTTCTTCCCTATTATGTTTAGTACGTTGAAAATAATCTAATAGTATATTTAAATTTTCCTAATATTTTTGCTAATTTAAATTACACTCTCATTTTTGTCACATCGGTGCATAAAATCCGCAGTCTGCTTATAATCCTTATTAGTAACCAATACGATTTTAGTCGATGAAATGCTTGTTATTCCACGACTTCTTTCCTGTTTGGTTAATAATAATGATAATATTGTAGTTATGGTACCTGTATGGTTACAGCTGCGTATAGTTCCGACGCGATATGAAAGTCTAATTTTGTTTGTCAAAAGCGGCGCGCGATGCACCAGTCAGCGAGAGACGGTTGCTTTGAAAATATTTAAACGATTTTTAAACGCCGCACGATCTCGGCAGCTCCTCGGTGCTCGCTGAAATTCCGCGTTACAGCTCTTCGAGCCGGAGGGGGTCTATAGCGACGAGAGAGATAGAGAGATAGCGAGAGAATGGCGGGAATTTGACGTTCCGGCTGCGTTGCGAACAATCGTTCTCATTCGGCCCGACTTGCCCGAAATTAGGGGAATTCCAAACAAAGACCCCCCGCCCCCGAGGGGCCACCCTCGGTATTCGAAATTCCGCTCCAGTCCTCTCTCTCTTTGCGCTGCTGGAATCGGTATTGCGTCGCATCCTCTTTCCCGCGCCCGGTTTTCCAAACACAATATTTCATTCGGCGAGTTTTCCAATTCGCAGGGGCCGTCGAGAGTGTGTCGGTATCGGCCGTGTCGCGCCGACGAGAAAATTCCAATTACACGCGACTCCGGTGTTCCTGACTGCCGGCTAAATGAATTTCATCTCCGTGCAATTGGATATTAATCGAGATTCTTTCAGCCGGGCTTAATCCGTCCGCCGCTCCTTCGAATTTTCGATTCGCCACGGTCTCTCGTGTCCCTGGCGATAATCCTCTTATTTATTTATTAAAACGAACTGGCGGGCTCCCGCTTTAATATTCGACTAGCACTGGCTCTCCCGAAACCGCTATAGGACCACTCGAAAATAATCTACGAGAACTGGTTCAATTTATTTTAAGTGGAACACGTGTCGCATTGGTCAGACTCACGAGGTAAATTAAATATCGCCGTGGCGAGTAGAGCGCATCGATTTTTCCGGAAACAAGTGGAACAGGTCAGTCATTGACAACCAGTCAGTCAAGTGGAAGAAACGCACGTCTGGTCAGACGAGTAGAGAAAGTCGACGATTGGTCGGACAAGTAGCGAAGTACCAGCATTGGTCAGACAAGTATCGAAGATCGTCTACTGATTTATTTATTAAAACGAACTGCCGGGGTCCGGCTTCAATATTCGACTAGCACTGGCTCTCCCGAAACCGCTACAGGACCACTCGAAAATAATCTACGAGAACTGGCTCAATTTATTTTAAGTGGAACACGTGTCGCATTGGTCGGACTCACGAGGTAAATTAAATATCGCCGTGGCGAGTAGAGCGCATCGATTTTTCCAGAAACAAGTGGAACAGGTCAGTCATTGAGAACCAGTCAGTCAAGTGGAAGAAACGCACGTCTGGTCAGACGAGTAGAGAAAGTCGACGATTGGTCGGACAAGTAGCGAAGCACCAGAATTGGTCAGACAAGTATCGAAGATCGTCTACTGATTTATTTCTTAAAACGAACTGGCGGGCTCTCGCTTTAATATTCGACTAGCACTGGCTCTTCCGAAACCGCTATAGGATCACTCGAAAATAATCTACGAGAACTGTTTCAATTTATTTTAAGTGGAACACGTGTCGCATTGGTCAGAATCACGAGGTAAATTAAATATCGCCGTGGCGAGTAGAGCGCATCGATTTTTCCAGAAGCAAGTGGAACAGGTCAGTCATTGAGAACCAGTCAGTCAAGAGGAAGAAACGCACGTCTGGTCAGACGAGTAGAGAAAGTCGACGATTGGTCGGACAAGTAGCGAAGTACCAGCATTGGTCAGACAAGTATCGAAGATCGTCTACTGATTTATTTCTTAAAACGAACTGGCGGGCTCTCGCTTTAATATTCGACTAGCACTGGCTCTTCCGAAACCGCTATAGGATCACTCGAAAATAATCTACGAGAACTGTTTCAATTTATTTTAAGTGGAACACGTGTCGCATTGGTCAGAATCACGAGGTAAATTAAATATCGCCGTGGCGAGTAGAGCGCATCGATTTTTCCAGAAGCAAGTGGAACAGGTCAGTCATTGAGAACCAGTCAGTCAAGAGGAAGAAACGCACGTCTGGTCAGACGAGTAGAGAAAGTCGACGATTGGTCGGACAAGTAGCGAAGTACCAGCATTGGTCAGACAAGTATCGAAGATCGTCTACTGATTTATTTATTAAAACGAACTGCCGGGGTCCGGCTTTAATATTCGACTAGCACTGGCTCTCCCGAAACCGCTACAGGACCACTCGAAAATAATCTACGAGAACTGGTTCAATTTATTTTAAGTGGAACACGTGTCGCATTGGTCGGACTCACGAGGTAAATTAAATATCGCCGTGGCGAGTAGAGTGCATCGATTTTTCCAGAAGCAAGTGGAACAGGTCAGTCATTGAGAACCAGTCAGTCAAGTGGAAGAAATGCACGTCTGGTCAGACGAGTAGAGAAAATCGACGATTGGTCGGACAAGTAGCAAAGCACCAGCGTTGGTCAGACAAGTATCGGAGATCGTCTACTGATTTATTTATTAAAATGCCGGGGTCCGGCTTTAATATTCGACTAGTACTGGCTCTCCCGAAACCGCTACAGGACCACTCGAAAATAATCTACGAGAACTGGTTCAATTTATTTTAAGTGGAACACGTGTCGCATTGGTCGGACTCACGAGGTAAATTAAATATCGCCGTGGCGAGTAGAGCGCATCGATTTTTCCAGAAACAAGTGGAACAGGTCAGTCATTGAGAACCAGTCAGTCAAGTGGAAGAAACGCACGTCTGGTCAGGCGAGTAGAGAAAGTCGACGATTGGTCGGACAAGTAGCGAAGCACCAGAATTGGTCAGACAAGTATCGAAGATCGGCTACTGATTTATTTATTAAAACGAACTGCCGTCGTCCGGCTTTAATATTCGACTAGTATTGGCTCTCCCGAAACCGCTACAGGACCACTCGAAAATAATCTACGAGAACTGGTTCAATTTATTTTAAGTGGAACACGTGTCGCATTGGTCAGACTCACGAGGTAAATTAAATATCGCCGTGGCGAGTAGAGCGCATCGATTTTTCCAGAAACAAGTGGAACAGGTCAGTCATTGAGAACCAGTCAGTCAAGTGGAAGAAACGCACGTCTGGTCAGACGAGTAGAGAAAGTCGACGATTGGTCGGACAAGTAGCGAAGCAGCAGCATTGGTCAGACAAGTATCGAAGATCGTCTACTGATTTATTTATTAAAACGAACTGCCGGGGTCCGGCTTTAATATTCAACTAGTACTGACTCTCCCGAAACCGCTATAGGACCACTCGAAAATAATCTACGAGAACTGGTTCAATTTATTTTAAGTGGAACACGTGTCGCATTGGTCGGACTCACGAGGTAAATTAAATATCGCCGTGGCGAGTAGAGCGCATCGATTTTTCCGGAAACAAGTGGTAGAGGTCAGTCATTGAGAACCAGTCAGTCAAGTGGAAGAAACGCACGTCTGGTCAGACGAGTAGAGAAAGTCGACGGCTGGTCGGACAAGTAGCGAAGCACCAGCATTGGTCAGACAAGTATCGAAGATCGGCTACTGATCAGACGAGTGAAGTAGATCGACCACAGGCCCGCTAACAGAATTAACTGGCCAGACCAGTGCGCAGTAATGTACACAGCGTATTAGCATTTAAGCTGCATCTCCACTCGGTCTGACGGCCTAGAACAAATTAGGTTAACGAATTTTACGAGGGCACTTACGAAGTCGACTCTGCAATAGCAGAATGGTAAACGTTACACGGTTTTTCCGGGCGGATGGTTGATGGTACCGGAGTATATTTAAATGCGACATGGCAAGAGCATTACGGCATTCGACGGTAACGAGGAAGAACTTTCGGAAAGTTCCCTAATCGCAACAGTCGCGGATAGGTAGCCCGCTACTCTAATTGACCGAGAGACAGTCCGAGCATTCTGCTGGTCAATGCTCGACGAGCATCGTCGCGGAACGAACAGCGTCCCAGCTGAAATGGAATTGTCTTTATAGTCGTGGTTCCAGTTAAACGCGAATTCGCAAACAACGTCTCTGTTGTCGTTGGAACTTTCCGTGTCTGATGAATCCCGGGGTAGCGAGAGAGAGAGAGAGAGAGGGAGAGCTGTTTGTGGTTCTCGAGGAAAATTTAAATACTCGCGGACCGACCACGCCTCGAAGCATGATATTGCTTTTTAAAACGAATAGAAAATCGTAGGACTCGGTTTCGAATTGGTTGGGTGGGAAAAGACATCGGGGCGAGATCAAAGGTGTGTTCCTGGCGTGGAATCCGCGTAATCCGGTTTCGCGGCGACCTCATTGGCGATTGTTTGCGCCGCAGTGACGCAATGTTTGAGAACGATGTAGATAGACGGAGTGGCAAACTGTTTACATTAATTTGCAGCGGTGTGTGTCGGGGCACGTATCGCGGCGCGGATGGGAGAGGCACGAACGAGAGCGTTCATTGAAGTGTTATTAGGAAAGTTTCGACGATCGTGCGAGGCCGGAAATTCCGGCGACTAGATAGAAACTTGCCCCGTCGATCTTAGGGAAACTTAACAGTCACACACACACACACACGCCCTGCTCTGATCGGGCCATTCGAATAATCGGCTCCAGAAAATAAAACCCGAGAGCCGTCCGTTCGCCTCGAGATTCACGATGGTTCGATTGTTTTCGCTCTTCTCGAGCGGAAAACGATCCCGTCGTAAGCGACTTTGTTATGGCTGTTCTACTTGTTTGACTAGTTCGAGAGGCTCGTTCTACTTGTTTGATTAATCGTTCAGCTGTACTACTTGTCTGAATAATAATGGGCTGTTCTACTTGCCAAACTAGCTACACCGTTACTGCGTTTGCCTGACTAATTACCGGGTTGTACTACTTGTCTGGGAATCGACTGAGCTGTTCTACTTCTCCGACGAGTGATTGATGCGTTCTGTTTGTCTGGCTGAACAACCTACTCAGGGAATTATTAAATTATCCACAACTAGTCTGACCAGTGCTAATACTGTTCCACTTGTCTGACGAGTGAAAGAGTTGTGCTACTCGTGCGACCAATGCATGGGCTGTTCTACTTGTCTGACTAGTTAGAGAGGCTTCTTCTACTTGTTTGATTAATCGTTCAGCTGTACTACTTGCCTGAATAATAACGGGCCGTTCTACTTGCCTAACTAGTTACACCGTTACTGCGTTTGCCTGACTAATTACCGGGTTGTACTACTTGTCTGGGAATCGACTGAGCTGTTCTACTTCTCCGACGAGTGATTGACGCGTTCTGTTTGTCTGGCTGAACAACCTACTCAGGGAATTATTAAATTATCCACAACTAGTCTGACCAGTGCTAATACTGTTCCACTTGCCTGACCAGCGAAAGAGTTGTGCTACTCGTGCGACTAGTGCGTGGGCTGTTTTACTTGTCTGACTAGTTCGAGAGGCTCGTTCTACTTGTTTGATTAATCGTTCAGCTGTACTACTTGTCTGAATAATAATGGGCTGTTCTACTTGCCAAACTAGCTACACCGTTACTGCGTTTGTCTGACTAATCACCGGGCTGTACTACTTGTCTGGGAATCGACTGGGCTGTTCTACTTCTCCGACGAGTGATTGACGCGTTCTGTTTGTCTGGCTGAACAACCTACTCAGGGAATTATTGAATTATCCACAACTAGTCTGACCAGTGCTAATACTGTTCCACTTGCCTGACGAGCGAAAGAGTTGTGCTACTCGTGCGACCAATGCTTGAGCTATTCTACTTGTCTGACTAGTTAGAGAGGCTTGTTCTACTTGTTTGATTAATCGTTCAGCTGTACTACTTGCCTGAATAATAACGGGCCGTTCTACTTGCCTAACTAGCTACACCGTTACTGCGTTTGTCTGACTAATTACCGGGTTGTACTACTTGTCTGGGAATCGACTGGGCTGTTCTACTTCTCCGACGAGTGATTGATGCGTTCTGTTTGTCTGGCTGAACAACCTGCTCAGGGAATTATTAAATTATCCACAACTAGTCTGACCAGTGCTAATACTGTTCCACTTGCCTGACCAGTGCTAATACTGTTCCACTTGCCTGACAAGTGAAAGAGTTGTGCTACTCGTGCGACCAATGCTTGAGCTATTCTACTTGTCTGACTAGTTAGAGAGGCTTGTTCTACTTGTTTGATTAATCGTTCAGCTGTACTACTTGTCTGAATAATAATGGGCTGTTCTACTTGCCAAACTAGCTACACCGTTACTGCGTTTGCCTGACTAATTACCGGGTTGTACTACTTGTCTGGGAATCGACTGAGCTGTTCTACTTCTCCGACGAGTGATTGACGCGTTCTGTTTGTCTGGCTGAACAGCCTGCTCAGGGAATTATTAAATTATCCACAACTAGTCTGACCAGTGCTAATACTGTTCCACTTGCCTGACGAGTGAAAGAGTTGTGCTACTCGTGCGACCAATGCGTGGGCTGTTCTACTTGTCTGACTAGTTACTGAGGCTTGTTCTACTTGTTTGATTAATCGTTCAGCTGTACTACTTGTCTGAATAATAATGGGCTGTTCTACTTGCCAAACTAGCTACACCGTTACTGCGTTTGTCTGACTAATTACCGGGTTGTACTACTTGTCTGGGAATCGACTGGGCTGTTCTACTTCTCCGACGAGTGATTGATGCGTTCTGTTTGTCTGGCTGAAGAACCTGCTCAGGGAATTATTGAATTACCCAACTAGTCTGACCAGTGCTAATACTGTTTCACTTGCCTGACCAGCGAAAGAGTTGTGCTACTCGTGCGACTAGTTGCGTGGGCTGTTTTACTTGTTTGATATATGCCCGAGCTAGTCTACTCGTCTACCTAGTGGCTGATCTTCTCCACTTGTCTGACTAATACCCTGGTTGTCCACTTGCCTGATTAATGAAGGAGATATTACATTCATAAATATATTTCAACCATTGTTCTGAAGTAGTCTGCGTGACAGGCCAGACAGGGTTCCCGCAAGCGATTCTGGTGGCTGGCGTGGATGATGACAATGGTTCCATAGAATTATGGAAATTGATGGACTGCGCTCGTCCGTTTCGCGCATCAAGCTCGAACGAGGGGAAGTTTCGGACTCTTGGTCGGTTCACGACGATATCCGGTGTCGAGGTAAGCACACGATGGTTCGCCGCAGTGCTAAAAGTTGCCGTCGCTGGCTTAGCTAGACAAATAGGTGCGCCGTGGAACCACTGAAAGTCCGCTCGCCGCGCTTTGAACGCGATTGCAATTAATGTTGCCGCTCTAGACGGGCGCGGGACACCCGATAACGTAACTCGGTACACTTCTGGGAACCGGGCAGAATAGCGTGTCAGATTTACGGGAACATTTCGTGTACGGTGACGCAATTATCCCCGGGAATATTCTTGGAAGAATTTCGCTCTCTTCGGGGAACATCGACCGGCCCCCTGTGTACAGGATATTTCATTTATTATGTTACGGCGTAGAGAGAGAGAGAGAGAGAGAGCGCGCGGTGAAGGAAATTGTTCGACTTGACGGGAAGAAATTCTCGATTTCAGAATTTAATTATGCCTCTCTCGCTCTCTCTTCTTTTGCATTATGAATTCATTCAAGAAAAGAGGTCACGCCCCCTGTCACGATGAACTGTTCAAGAACAGCTCTCGAGGAAAACGCAGTCGATAGATTTTACATAATTATTCCTAAAAATTTTGTAAACGCAGCGAGCGAAGGGATTATTATAAAAATATAGAAAAACGTTCTTCAAGCTCTACTTAAAAAGTAAAAAATATTTTCCAGAAGAGCTAACGACACAGTCAGTCGAAATACGTTTGAATTGCCCCTCCACCTAATTGAATGACAACCAGGAAAAATTGAAACATGCAATTAAATAATTTTTATGAAAGGAACCACTCACCCCCGGGGCATCAAGGGGTGGTTTTCCATTGTACCGAGGGATCGCGGAAGGTCTTGAAAAAAAGGACGATCGGTGGAGGATACCGTGGAGCGTTCGCAAATTGAGTTCCTTCGCATTGAAGCCCGCCGGGTCCACGAGACGAGCTCCGCGGGGTGGGTTATTTATTTCCCCAGATGTCGACCACTCCCCCCGTCGTGAGGGTGGTAAATCGTAATTGTTCGTCGGCTTAAGCCCGCGCCACAATTTATTATTCGACTGCTTGAATAATAAACCGGGTTCGTCTGGAAATTTCCTGCACGCCCTTCGCGCAATTATTCCCGCCGGGGGTGGCAGCCCCCGTCCTCGGCATTGCTCGCAACAATACAGACAAAATTCATGGAAAACGGAGGCTCGCGGAGGCCTGTGCTCGTGGTAACCTCGCCGAGATTTTGATGAAAGCCCGGTGCGCGCACCCTTTATCCGTCGTTCCGTCGCTTGGGGGTGGGAAAACGGTGGTTTGCGTCGTTCAACGCGAATCCAATCTGCGCGTCTCGGCCTGCTGCATCGTCTCGCGAGGAAAATGTAGCGATCAGCCCCCGCTGAAGAAAATCTGTAGACCGACCGAGGGCGGCAATGGAACACAATATCGCGCTGCTGGGAATATTTTTAACTATTCCCCGTAGGGTGGGGGTTTAATTTGATTAACTCGAGGGGATTGATAAAACCCTTGAAATTTCGAGGAACCGACGATGACGGAAATAGTAGAAGCAGAAGTTTGCATTATTTGCAGCCGGGGAGTAAGGATTAATAAAAGTGCTTTGTTTCGCATGTTTTCTTTCCGTACAAGTTATCCTCGAGCCCAGACGATGTTTCAGAGGGATGGGGAAAGTAGGTCAGCCTGCTCCTCCCATGTTTGATAAGCTTAGAGTCGTCGCAGCGGGGAAAGGGACGGCCGATATGTCCCCAGTTTCTTTGGATCCATCGTTTCTCCACATCTCTTTTTCATGGATCAAGGAGATCCCGCGGAATTAATTGATCGTCGAAAGATACCAAGATATCCGCTTCAATCAGGATTTATACGTTTCCGTGGAGGTTGAAGGGTTCGTTGTTGTCCGGACAGATCCAGAAATTTCTTTTCACGGCGTGGAAGATCGATGGGGGAACGACTGCCGAGACCCAAGTCAATATTAGGACCAAGAGGAACTCGGCCGTCACGGCGTGGATGACATTTCAGCGGACCATTAAAGTTCCCCGAGGTGTGATTAAGGCCTTAAGTCCACAAAGTTTGCGAGCGCAATTTCCGGCGGCTTCGAGCCTCCCACGTGTCCGACGCGAGAGCTCGTTTTATTCCACCGAATCAGAGGACTTGGCGAAAGTATCGGCAAATCATGATCGAGCTGGTTAGAGTACGAATCTCGGGGCAAACACGCGCTCCCGATAAGTAATATTGGATTGGTGTTCGCTGCAACTTCGGCTGCTCGGAAATTTCTACTTGGCGCAACACCGATGTCTCTCGGAAGCCATTTAAAATCCTGCGGAACTACACATTTTCCTGACGTCCTCTCGTTTCGGCGTTGACAATTTTATATAAAGACGCAGCATGAATCTACGGTGGCCCGCCAAAGTGTTCGTACGGCCCTTTAAAACAGAATAACTTTTTTACAATTGTACCAAACGAAAGAATATCTGCATCGATATCGATGAAATTTGCAGTATGTGTACAACTACAAACATATATATTAAATTTTCATTAAGGGCCCGAAAATGAAAAAGTTTTAAAAAATGCCTTTTTTATTTTCGCATGTAACCTTGTAAAATATAATTTTTGGAAAATTCTTTTTTGCACGTCATTTAGTAGATCGATGCCTCTAATTGCTTACAAAACATCAGGTCGTCTGGTACAATTATAAAAAAGTTATAAAGGTAAAGGTGGTATTTTTCGCGATCGTACTTTTTGAAAATGGTAATTAATTTTTCGCGGCGCACAGTTTCGATCAATTTCAACATTAAATAAATATAGCTGAGTGAGGCATGAAACGTTCTGCTTCGGGTTTGAAACAAATAACGTTTCCGATTCGGATTTGAATCTGTAAAATGCCAGGTGCTATTTTATTG
This sequence comes from Lasioglossum baleicum, assembly GCF_051020765.1. Classification (NCBI taxonomy): domain Eukaryota; kingdom Metazoa; phylum Arthropoda; class Insecta; order Hymenoptera; family Halictidae; genus Lasioglossum; species Lasioglossum baleicum. The sequence goes on along the minus strand of NC_134948.1, from coordinate 4,181,827 downwards.
GAGGAAAACAAAGGTGGAGTGTTTCGTGCGCCGCGAAAAATTAATTACCATTATTTAAAAAGTTATTCTGTTTTAAACAGAGTTAAACTTAACTTAACCCAACCTAGGCCCAATGTATACTCGAGACTGAGTGCGGACTCTGTAGGTCCCTCTTTCTGCACTGCTGGCTAGCAATGCACACTGGTCAGACCTAGTTCAGCGTCGTTACGAATTCCCCTCAGCTTTCACCTGATCATTAATCCTAGATTGCATCGAGCAGATCTATTATTTTCGCTGGTTTCTAACGTGTACGTAATACGCATTTCTGGGAGCTAACTAGGGCTCGAAAGAAATCCATTATGGCATGTTTGACGCCACGTCGCGAAGCCCGGAATCCGGCATTAAACTAGCTCCGGGAATCAACGAGCACGTATTTACGTAGCACGGCATAAAGGTAGTCGCGATCGCGCAACACGACGCCGCCGCAGGACTCGTAAAGTTGGCGTGCTCATGAAAAGCGAAATACGTTTTGTTTCAGTTGGCATTCGACCGGTGCAATATGCATGCATCGCACGCGTCACGTGGGCGGTTTATTCCGAGCTTCCTTACGACGACGACGACGGTCGTTTCGCGCGATCCGTTGCCGTCTGCGACGGGGGGTCGACGTTATTTCCTTCCACGTCGAGACGGACGCGAATTCTAACAGGACGATATTAACAAAAGAAAGATTTATAAGGTGTAGGCGCTCGCGATGCTTCTTCATTTCTACCGTCGACTTCCTCTCTTTCTCCGGCCGATACAAAATTCATGGTTCGTTGCTGGATTCCCGACGACAGCGACGATATTGTCAAACTCACTGTTGCGCTCGACAACAACAAAAAAATTCCCCGTTTTCACAAGAAAACTGTACAGAGATCGGAGAATAAAGTCCAGTGGAGAATAGTTCTTCGGTCGGACAATAGACCGGTGGCCAATCTCCTTCAATGATTTCCCACGGATTTTTCCACCCTGAAAGATCAGCTACGACCGGAGAGAAAGAAAGAGAGGGAGATGGCTGCCAGCCGCGCGAAAGGTGTCTCATTAATGCGAGTTGCGACCACTCGGCGAGCCACAAGTGTTTGAGTTCGCCCCGGCCTCGGAGCGGCTTTACGAGCACAGCCCCGTAATGTCGTGTCCCTGTCCGTGGTCTGCCGCGGCCACTTCTCTTTCGTAAGCCTTCCTTTATCTCCCCGTTCGATCGACCGTCGCCCTTAAACCCAACTCTCTCCCCCTCACCGGTCTCATCCCTCTCCTTAGGGACGGGAATCGACGTGCCCTCGTTCCCGTTTGACCCGGCCCATCGAAATTTACCTCTATCGTTCTTCGGATCGTTACTTCGTCCCCTCCGCTCAATCAGCCGGGTAAAAGTTCGCTATCTTGATATTCCGCGGGAGCAACCCCGGGTCCCAGGGTTTCTTTTAATATCACCCCGGTCGCCGGTGCGCAGACCCTTCGTGTCTTCGACCGCCCTCCCGGAACTTCGTATTCGGATAAAGAAGTTATGTTTGTTCGACGACCCTCTCGGACCCTCTCGAGCTGCCACGTGGAAAAATACAGGGCTGGTTTCGCGGTGGTGGGGTGGGGAGCGAGTCTGGGAGCGCACACGAGATCGCCAGGCCGGCCAACAAGTTGCCAGCACCGAATCGATAGACACCACCGGCGACTCGTCTAACCTGCCGGGCTCCTCCTTTCTTTCAACCCTTTCCGCTCACGGCCGTCACCCTCTCGATCTCTCTCTCTCTCACTCACTCTCTTGACCCTCTCCTGCAGTCTCCGGTTTCCTGCGACTCGTCGTCTTCTACACTTTCTCCTCGACCACCCTCGACCCTTCACTTTGTTCCACCCTCGTCACTCTTCCTCAATCTCCACCACCACCCCCTCCCTCGTAATGCTCTCCACCCCTCTCGGCCTTACTTGTCCGGTGCCCCTCACCCCTTGTCTTCCACCATTTCCGTCGTTTCTACTCTGTTACTTCAGGCCACGAGACACGTCACAGACCTAACCCACAGTCTCGAGGAATCTCGAATATCCTCCGGGAACCGGCGGTAATTGAGTTCTTTCGCAGCCCAACCACCCCCGCGCGCGCTCTCGTCCCTGCATCCGAAAGCACGCCCACACCAGCTGACGAAAACTCCGCGTCAACCGTCCCCCGGACGGCTTATTGGCTCTACGACCGACAAGAGCTTGCCGCGAGTTCGTATTCTTGCGCGGCGGAACCTCGTCGCGGAAACCGTCGACTCGTACCACTGAATTCGGCGGTCTCGTCGGCGGAGACGCTGACTCGCGCTACTGAGCTGCGGTAGGGAAGCTGTCACTACTCGGAAGTTGGTAGGTCTTTCAGTAAGTACCACTGGAATGGTTGAGCTGTAGTGCTGAAGTCATTGACTTGTTCCACTGAATCTGGCGACGTGTACTAATGAAATCGTTGACTTGTACTACTGAATCTGGTGACGTGTACCACTGAAGTCGTTGACTTGTACTACTGAAATCGTTGATTTGTACTACTGATATCGTTGACTTGTTCCACTGGATCTGGTGACGTGTACTAATGAAATCGTTGACTTGTACTACTGAAATCGTTGACTTGTACTACTGATATCGTTGACTTGTACTACTGAATGTGGTGACGTGTACTACTGAAATCGTTGACTTGTACTACTGAAATCGTTGATTTGTACTACTGAAATCGTTGATTTGTTCCACTGAATCTGGTGACGTGTACTAATGAAATCGTTGACTTGTACTACTGAAATCGTTGACTTGTACTACTGAAATCGTTGACTTGTACTACTGAAATCGTTGACTTGTACTACTGAAATCGTTGACTTGTACTACTGAAATCGTTGACTTGTACTACTGAAATCGTTGACTTGTACTACTGAAATCGTTGACTTGTACTACTGAAATCGTTGATTTGTACTACTGAAATCGTTGAATTGTACTACTGAAATCGTTCACTTGTACTACTGAAATCGTTGACTTGTACTACTGAAATCGTTGACTTGTTCCACTGAATCTGGTGACGTGTACTAATGAAATCGTTGACTTGTACTACTGAAATCGTTGATTTGTACTACTGAAATCGTTGAATTGTACTACTGAAATCGTTCACTTGTACTACTGAAATCGTTGACTTGTACTACTGAAATCGTTGATTTGTACTACTGAAATCGTTGAATTGTACTACTGAAATCGTTCACTTGTACTACTGAAATCGTTCACTTGTACTACTGAAATCGTTGACTTGTACTACTGAAATCGTTGACTTGTACTACTGAAATCGTTGACTTGTACTACTGAAATCGTTGATTTGTACTACTGAAATCGTTGACTTGTACTACTGAAATCGTTGACTTGTACCACTGAAATCGTTGACTTGTACTACTGAAATCGTTGATTTGTACTACTGAAATCGTTGATTTGTACTACTGAAATCGTTGACTTGTACTACTGAAATCGTTGATTTGTACTACTGAAATCGTTGATTTGTACTACTGAAATCGTTGACTTGTACTACTGAAATCGTTGACTTGTACTACTGAAATCGTTGACTTGTACTACTGAAATCGTTGACTTGTACTACTGAAGTCGTTGACTTGTACTACTGAAATCGTTCACTTGTACTACTGAAATCGTTGACTTGTACTACTGAAATCGTTGACTTGTTCCACTGAATCTGGTGACGTGTACTAATGAAATCGTTGACTTGTACTACTGAAGTCGTTGACTTGTACTACTGAAATCGTTGACTTGTACTACTGAAATCGTTGACTTGTTCCACTGAATCTGGTGACGTGTACTAATGAAATCGTTGACTTGTACTACTGAAGTCGTTGACTTGTACTACTGAAATCGTTGACTTGTACTACTGAAATCGTTGACTTGTACTACTGAAATCGTTGATTTGTACTACTGAAATCGTTGATTTGTACTACTGAAATCGTCGACTTGTACTACTAACATTCCCAGCTCGAGCATATACACAACATCGCCCAGAGATTCCCCCACGCCACTTATACAAGCCGGACAGGCCATGAATGAAGTTATAACGTGGCAACAAGAAAGGAAGTAACATTTCTTGTCGTCTAAACGCTACCACGTCGGCCGTCGATTCAAAGGCAGCCAATTTCTACCGGGGAAATTCATATTTCACTGGGGATGACGCGGTCGGCATGTGGAAAGTGGCGAGGGTACAGGGATTTTCGGCAAAATATTTACAATGTAAATAGCCCGACAGGTTGCTGGTATCGGTTCGACAGGAAATCCTTTGTACAGCGGAGGGTGCGCGCCCGGAGGGGGTGGCACGGGTGGGGAAACACCCCCTTCGCTCGATCTGAAAGTTGGTTTTACCGGAGGCGAGCATTTTGCATATCGCCGGAGCACAGGGTTTCGGTGTGCAACACACGTGAACGGTGCGGGGTGGAGAGAATCGGGTCCGCACGGTGATAAGGATGATTTATTCGACGGCGTTACTACTTGCTAATTTTTATTCACGGACTTGCACAACACCCGACTCCGAGGGTTCCTTCGATTTTTACCCTCTCCTGTTCGACGACCGTGATTTTCTTTTGTTACCAATTTCGTCTCTGTGACCTTCGTCTTTTCATTCCAGGTACCTACTTCATCCTGTACGACTTCATCGACTTCTTCGAGAAGGATCAGGCGAGCTACCTGGAGCGAGACAAGTTCCTCGGCATCATCAACACCATCTTCAAGAACATGTCCCAGATCGAACGGGACGCGATCACCTTCCAAGTGAGTCCCGATACCCTCTAAAACCTCGATCACTATTTTTATCAATGTAGGTCGCGTCATCCGTTGATTTGCCCTACTGAACATCGATTTCCACTGCCGAGTCCGTTCACCTGGAATACTCATGCCTTGAACCTATCCAATCGGTTGATTGATACTACTGCATCAGTTGACTTGTACTACTGATTTCATTCACTTGTATCGCTGAATACGTTCGCCTATACTACTCGATATATCGATTCGCACCCATTTTCGGAAACGAGGTCGGAGAACTGTCGAAGCTGAATTCGGAAGGACACGGGAGTGTAGAATTTCTATAAGGTCGAAATAATTTTTCATTCGCGTCAGGTGACTGGAGATCATCCCTGGCAGTCGAGCAATTGTAGGAACGCCGCGCCTCGCGTGTCACCGGTGAATTTGCTCGCACGGCCGCCCAAAGTGCTACAGTTTGTCACTCCGCTCTCAGAAACGAGCTCAGGCAGTCGATATTCCGCTCACGTTGCCCCGAGACACATCCGCCGCCGGATGAGTAGTAGAAGACGCACGCTGCAGTAGTAATGGACCTCGCAGAGTCAGACCAAGTCGTAGCTCGCGAGACAGTGGTAATGGAAGTCAAGAGTCAGACACGGAACTCGAGTATTCCGTTCGCGTTATTACATCGGGCCCGAGGATTTTCCTAATGGCGAACTTTCGCCGAATCGAGTTTTCCAGCAACTTAAAAACCCTCTCCTCGCGGTGCTCTGTAAATTGTTTTTACAGGGAATAACCTGTTTCTCTCTGAAACTTTCGTAACAACATTTCGAACATCTCGGATTCACCCATTAAATGGGGATGAAAATTCTTGATATTCGAATCACTGTGACATGACGATGAAAAATTGTCGGCCATCGTAACTTCCCTTATCCTGACCGGTGAAATCTCCGCTTTCACGTGCACGATGTACTTTTGCCTGAGAAAATGTTTGCGTTGGATGGCGAGGAAGATAGTAAAGACAGTCGATTTTTGACGATTTTTCAAATTCAAGCGTTTCTGCGGAACTCGCCAAGAGTATGTGCTTTCCAACGACACCAGATAGATTAATGTGAGATTTTTTGTCACCGTTTTATAGCTCTTTTAACGAGATCTGGTATTTACAGTTTCCTGAATTTTTTGTGGAAAGAGGACTGGAGTTTTGCACCCTCGAAAATGCAGTCTACGAATGCCATTGTCCCCGGTGAATGATCCACTCCGAAAGACGAGTCAGCCCCTCAGACTAGATTTTCCGCTCGCGTAGGAACGAACCCACTTACCCTCTCGTGCGTGGGGTGGGGTATCACGAGGTATCAAGGGTGTATCGCGAGGGGATGAAGAATATTGGCAAGATTCGTAGAGTAAATATGTTAGGTCATTTTGGGGCTCGGGGTAGGGCCGAGGCAATTTCGTCTCAGGGCTTCGGGTAAAAGTCACCCCCGCGCCCCCTTCACCAGCGTTAATACTGGAGGGAGAATGGCAGCCTGCGATGGCCGGGAAACACGTCAGAGCCTCCGATGGTGGTGCATGCATGTGCAGCCCGCCCGGCCCCGAACGGCACTTTAAAGTGGTCCTCTTCGTTTTCATGAAACGAAGTTTTCCACGAAATTCCCTATAAAACACTTTCAACCCCGTCGTTGGTGAAATTGAACGGTTTTTCGAGGCGAAAGGGTCTCGCAGGACAATGTCTCTCCCGGGGGTGCAAGGGGGGCGGACACTTTTCCGAAAAACATAGCTGGCCATCCCGCGAAAATTAACTTACCACCACCCCTTGGACCAACTCCTTGATCTTCGCTCTTTGACGAGCAACGCTGACGCGGTTGGAGAGAACTGAGGACCTATCGGACAGGGGTGAATACAATTTTTAATCGCGCATTATCACTGATTTTCCGTGCCGATGCAGGGGTGGACCACCCCCGGGGAAATTTCAAAACGGTAAACGGTGCGGCGCAACCGGTCCACTGGGCGCCGTAAATATCTCGCGGCGGGATTATTCGGTATTTCAATTGCGCACCCCTAAACCAATTCACCCTCTGAGATTCCGTTAACTACCCCGTTACAATGGTACTAACTACTCGAAAGGGTGACAATGTCTACAGGACGTACCAGGTACGATGACATTGTACAGAAAATATTAAAGGGGAACATTCTACAGGGAGTTCCATAAATCCCCAATCGAATCGAAAGTCGTTGAAAGCGAGGGCTACGTCAACAAGCGAAATCGGATCACGGGGGAATCAACAGTTCCAGGTCAGGTTAGGGCAGCGTCGTTAATTCCAGTTCCGAGGGTTCCGCTGTTATCCACGTCAGCGATTGGAAACGGGGGTAGCGGACGTGCGGGGGCGTGTTCGATCGCGATAAGAACCGGTGGCCGGTTTTCCAGTGTCAGGGGAAAAAGGGAGGCTTTTCCACAGGTGGCAGGGCGAGAGCCCGGCCTGGCCGCGGCGAAGATAAAAGGGAACGACGAAAATTGATTTCCGACAAGGTAGCCGCATTTACATAGATCCCCTCGCCCCTTCAACCCCTAGGACCACCCGCCGGCACCCGTTCACGAGGGGAACCGTGTTCTCGGTGCATCCGAGCCGAGCACGATTTCCATCCCCCCGGGACCGACTTTTGTCGGACGCTTTCGCGTGCACCGATGCACCAAAAACTCTCCGAGACAGTCGTCGCCGACGGAATTTCGTTCAACGACAAACCTCGTTGCGTCGTGCGCGCCACCCGGAATGTTCGCCTCGACGCCCCTCAAGAACGGTTTCTTCTCGCGAACTCGCGAGACACGCTCCGGGGGGAAAATCGATTTGCATTGTTCGCCGCGCGTAACTTCCCATTTATTTGTTCGGTCAGTGTACTTTCAAACTGATACCTCGCCGGCCGACGGGAAACGAGTTCACCCATGCGTCTACCCCCCGAGAATCGCCAGCTTGTAACTGGAATGCCAATCTTCGCGCCAGTACCGTTTTGAAACATCTGTATTCTGTGTGCCAATAAACATTTTTTAAATTGTTGGACATCTTCACTTTTCTACTCACTTTCAAAAATTGTTTTCGATAAAAAAAATACTACCGATTGTCTTGCACGAGGTTACAGTAAGTCAGACGTGACCAATTCCTCGCGAATCTGTCGGTGTATTATTATAAATAATACCGTAAAAGTGCTGTGCCGTGCAGACTCTAGGAAAATCGACGAAGGAAAGAGTTCACCCTCGGGAATGGTTTCCCACGAGGGGCGGCCAGGGTCGAGGGTTGAAAGTCGAGGGTAGAGGGTCGGTCGGAAGTCACCCCGCCCCCTCGAACAAACAGAGGTTGTAACCACGCGAGAGGGGTCGCGTCCAGGACAGGGAGGAGGTCGTTGATAATCAATATCGTTGTGTACACGGTTAATGCCGCCTCAAAGACACCCCCTGTTCGACAGGGAGGTGGCCGCTAATTATTTTCCCATCGGTGACACGACACGGCAAAGTCGGAGATCAGTCCGTGTAAATAATCAGGCTGGAGGTGGGAAGGTTTGGCAGCGGTGTCCATTTAATTAACAAGCATCGGAAGGGGTAGTTGGGGGTGAATTGGAAATTACCTCGTTAGAATTCGAAAACGCACCCTGAAATGGTACCTCCGCGTACAAAGCATCTCGAAAACGTTCTCGAATCATTTCTCCTGGCGTAACAAAATTTCGCCTGCCCCCGTGGGGGGTGAAATTCCACTTTGCTAACACCCTGCTCTGCAAATAGGGGCGGGTCAAGGACTTCGGCAGCTGCTCGCTCATTCCGACGAAAATTCCACGTGCGTTTCACCCCTGTTCCACTCCGTCCGCGTATTTCGACACGCGTGTCCCCACTTTTCAGGGGGTTGGTAAAAATATTTTCGAGCGGAATGTGGGTCAAACATTTTGATACTTTGCCGAGCCGCTCGTTTGTCCTCTCGCCGATTTTAATGACGACGAGTTTAAAGCTTCAGCGATTCGAATGCGCGTTCAACCTGCCCCTTACCGTCCGAGCTCTTTGAAAATTCACCGGTTTCATCCCCCGCGATCGAAACACGTCAGGTTTCGGGAATTCGTTCGCCGAGCAATGCCGGTCGATCATGCATATTCAAATATTTGTCTTGGCGTGCTCGGTAAATACGGGATCCGTGGAAATGACGTTTCCAATGTCGCGGAGAAAATCGGATGCAGCCCGCGTAAATATGGATGCACGTTGCAGGGGGGATGCAACCGGTCGGGCCCTCCCGCTGTCCCCTTCCGACGCAACCCCCTTCCGCGAGGTCACACAACAGGCATGAATATTCAGCCGTTCATTACTTCAAATCCCCGGGAAACGAACCCTTCGATCAAAGGGGTGGAAATGGGTCACGTGACAGGCCGATGCATCTCTTTGTCACCGGGGCTTGCTAATCACCCCGACGAAGATGCATCGAGCCCCAAGATTCACATCCCATCACGGGAACAACGAAAAATCGACCCGACCCACGTCTGACTAATGCTCGACCTTGCTACATGCACCATCTAATTTTGTTAATATTAATCAAGCTATTGTGTCGCACGCCTATCAAATAATTCAGGTGACATCATCGATTTACCGTAAGTAGATACATCGAGCATTAATCGGACAGGTTAAACGGGAATCCTGTAGAATATTTTATTCAACCCCTTGCTGTTCAATTTTTACTACGTTTCTATTATAGCTCGCTTTCTTGTCTGTCTGTTCGGTACAAATTTTGCAATTGATTTTAAACTAACATCCCGATGAGCTAGAGACTTGAAATTTTAAACACAGCTCAGAACTGAAAGACAATGCAATATTTTTTAAAAAAATTTTTAAAAAAGCCTATGGCGTTTAGGAGATATGAACTATTAATAAATTTAACCGTTACACCTCCCCGCCCGACGCGGGGAAATTGTGAATTTTGAATAGCTACGAAAATACTTGTAAGACTTAAAACGAAAAACGTGGGCCGCATGCAACATATAATTGACGCATGAATAGTTCACCTAAATCACTAACAATTTTGTTGCACTGCAAATGATATGTGAACTGTTGTGCGAGTTTTCTAAACGGCAGCTACTCTCTGAATAACTATGTATTATATTACAAGTATTTTCAGAGCTATCAAAAATTCACAATCACAAATTTTCAGGACTATCTGTCCGGGGGTAGGAATCTGTATGGGGCTGGGAAAAATTATTTTATACTTTTTAATACGTTTTAAAAACGTGTTATTTTCAAAAAGCTTATTCTTATTTTCATGCTGAACCGTGGAGAATAATTTACCATTCTTCAGTTTGAAAATTTGAACAAGTATCCCCCAAAGGACAATGAGTTTAGAATGTGTTGTAAGGGGATGATACTGAAGTTTCCATGAAGGGGAGCGGTTTCATGACAGCAGTAGTCAAAAATAATTGCACTGGGATGTTCGACGCGCCCTATATCCACGCCTTCTGCTCCAAGCTATCGAAAATACGTGCGCGGAAAATATTCCAGGAACGTCACGAGGCAAGCTTTCCGCTCCCGAGCATCCGGAATAAGAAACGGCGACGATCTTCTCACCCCCGCCCTCCCCCTCCCTTTATGCTCGGCCATATTCCCGGGGAAAATTCACTGGAGATCTGGTGAAAAATTAAACGCTTACGTCTCCCGGAGGCAAATTCCTGCTTTTCAGGTGTATTGGCCTTTCACCGGGCCGTTTCTTCGTTATTTGCCAGAAAATGGTCTCGGAGATGAACTTCCTCGTGCAAACGACATTGCGGTCTCCGTGGCACGCTTTCAAGGCTGTTCTCAAGGTCAAGGGAACCTCTCCAATCAAAATGATCGCAGCATTGCAAAGAAAAAACCGGATCATCATCGATACACACATTTCAAATCTTTTAAAAATAAATGTTTGTATTCCGCGATTAACAAAGATAAAAAGGAAAAACATTTTATGGATGTGAAAGCTAAGAGTTTTCCCTTTAAAATGAGCTAAGGTGGCTCGCGTACGGGGTTTCTTTTCCCTGGAAGTTGCGACAAGTTAAATATTCCACATTGATTGGCATCAATTTTTTAGAAGGACTGTAGAAGCTCCTTAAAAATGCCCGAGTCAATATTCTACCGGAAACGGCGGTGTAAAAAGCGAACAGGTGTCAGTGGCGTATTGTTCGCGACGAGCCGCGTAGATTCGCGAACAGTTTCACCGGGGATTGTTATTCTCGTGTTTGAAATCGCGGTCGGAACAGTCTCAAAGAACGGTTCGAGGCAACGCGGGCTGTCCAGATCTTTACGAAACGAAACGGACGATACGCCGGGCGTTTCATGCGCGTTATCTCGACACAAAGGAGGCACGAAAGCGGAAGGGAAGGCCGCGCTCGCTGTGGGATGCCTGCATAATTAAAAAGAAGCACCTGGCCGCGTGGCGTACTCCGAGCGCGCTGGCATTTTCTCGACGCGATCGAAGCTCGCGACTGTGTCTTGCCGTTCTGCGGCTACAATCTTTTAAACGTTATCGGCCTTTCTTATCATTAGCTCTATTCCCACCATCGAAAAGCGAAAAATATACCGGGTGACCTATAATTGTCGCTCCGAAGGCAGAAATCGCGGTGTCTGGCCGTAATCGACCTTTTCTACTGAAAATAAAATCCATTGAATTCTATATTCGAATCGGGCGAAGAATCAGTTAAATATAACCACACTCACTACCGAAAATACTGTTCTAGATTAAGCTGAATAATTATTTAGATGAAAATAAATCTGTTAAAAATGCCACGTGTTTAAAACGGACTAAAAAAGTATAAAATAATTTTTCCCAGCCTCATACAGGTTCCTAACCCCGTACAGATAGTCCTGAAAATTTGTGATTGTGAATTTTGAGTAGCTATGAAAATATTTGTAAGATTTAAAACGAAAAACGTGGGGCACAAGATAATACATAGTAAGGAGTATAGAGAGTAGCAGCCGTTGAGAAAACTCGCCCAACAGTTCATATCATTTGCAGTGCAATAAAATTGTTAGTGATTTAGGAGAGCTATTCATGCAACAATTATATATTGCATGCGCCCTATGCGTCGGGTACTACCGAGCGTCGCGCGGAGAGGTGTAACGGTTAAATTTAATAGTTTATATCTCGTAAACGCATATAGGCTTTCTAAAAATTTTTTTTTCAAAACGGACTAAAAAGTATAAAATAATTTTTCCCAGCCCCATACAGGTTCCTAACCCCGTACAGATAGTCCTGAAAATTTGTGATTGTGAATTTTGAGTAGCTATGAAAATATTTGTAAGATTTAAAACGAACAACGTGGAGCGCAAGATAATACATAGTAAGGAGTATAGAGAGTAGCTGCCGTTGAGAAAACTCGCCCAACAGTTCATATCATTTGCAGTGCAATAAAATTGTTAGTGATTTAGGAGAGCTATTCATGCAACAATTATATATTGCATGCGCCCTATGCGTCGGGTACTACCGAGCGTCGCGCGGGGAGGTGTAACGGTTAAATTTAATAGTTTATATCTCGTAAACGCATATAGGCTTTCTAAAAATTTTTTTTTTTAATATTGCATTGTCATCCACTTCTGCGCCATGTTTAAAATTTCAAGTCTCTAGCTCATCAAAATTTGTACCGAACAGACAGACAGACAGACAAGAAAGCAAGCTAATAGAAACGTAGTAAAATATGAAATTGTCAAAGTTTCATTTCGAATTAAGAACAACAAATTGTTTCCCGGAATGATAATGGTGTACAAATATTGAACGTTTTATTTCGCGTGCTCGAAAATATTTCACGTTACACGAAATTGGGCGACGAAACACTTCCAAAACGAAAAACGCGACAAACTCGATTGCGCGCTGCAAAATGGAGTCTAAATGGGCACGCACGAGCTGGACACTGCAGCGAAGGACGCGGGTTCCGCTCGCCCGTGATAAATTTCACACTGGTACCTCGAATGCGTGGCGGCCGTGTGCCACGGCTTCAGTTCTGCATTTAATTATCACTAATTTAGGCCATACTCGCGCGCAACGGGTCTCGATAATTCACCGTGTACCGGGTGACATTTCTGTAGCGACTCGCTCGACTCCGATCGGTCGACATCACACGATGGTCACTTTTAATCATTCACGAACATCTTGGATAAGGTGTCCGTTTAAAAAATTCAGAGATTCCGAGCTGGGGCTAGCGGGGGGAGGGACGACGATCGATCTCGGTCGAGAGTTTCAGGCTATCCGCGAACGCGTGTTCATAATTACCGACCCAGATCGCAGATAACTTCAGTTTTAGGGTAATTATAAATTTGCCCGCAATCTTATCTCCGCCGCCTCCTTTACCGGCCGAGCGGACGCTCGAACAGAACCGGCGCCATCTTGGCAATCCCCTGGGAGACCCCATGGATTTTTCCTGCTAGTGTCCCTCAACTCATTTGCCACTTTTTGTATATTAATTTAATTTCTCTTGCCCATGCAGCAAGAGAAAAATATTAAATTAATATACAAAAAATCCATGGGATCCTCCATGGGATTGCCCATTAAAGAAATTAAACTTAGTGATTTCCCTCGGGGGCGGAGCTTGTTTAGCTTCTCAATAATTTTACAACCAATTAATAAAAGGGGTTGCCATTAACGGGTTTCGTTGACCACTCGAAAAAGCTAATTTATTTCAGCGGGCAGATTGGGTTGCGGGGTTGGAACGTTGCGTACAGGTGAAAAGAATAGGGTGCACGGGTGTCCGTGGCCGTAACATGGGGAACCAGACGGCATGCGGGATGTGCTGGTCGCGTTCCCCGCTTGATATTAATGGTCCTCGGTTATCGAGCCAGTAAATCAAGCCGTGCGGTTACGCGGCAGTCTCGATAAGTGGCCACCCCTTAAATCTACCACGTGAAGTCGCGGGAACCGACCCGTTTGCCACCCGCCTCCAAGAACTTTGATATTCCCTCTCGTGTCCGTCCGCTTTTTCACGTTTTTTCTTACGCTTCGACCCGCGCTTCTCGCTGGACACCTAGCATGTGTGCGCCCTAACCTCTACGGCGAAGAATTCTCCGAGACGGAGATAAATTTAGGTTTTCCCATTAGGCGTGCCTCGTATACCTTGGACAGATAAGATTTAATCTGAAATTAGGTAGAAAGCAGCGTTTAAAAAAAGCTGGTGACATTTAATCTCGAATGACCTTGCATGACCTTGAGGAGGTTAAGTTCTCCCGCAGCAAGGATAAGTTTGTTTTCTTAATGCGGAGGGATCTCTGAGGATCGATAAAAAATGGTCGATCCGCGTAATCGATCCGGCAATCGGCGCCATGTTGACTCGAGGTGTCGCGGCCGAGGGTTGGAAGCCTGAGCTGCGGACGAAAAGCGGCACGAGAGGAATTGGAGCGTTAAAACGGCCGCATATTTCAATTGAACGAACCAGCCCGTCCGCTAAACAAGATAATCACGTTGCACGAAGAGACCGGTATCGATTCCCCGCGCTTGTCGTTTACCGTCGTGCCGTAAATTACTGGTAAATACGGGCCGGTCTCGTGAAACACTGGCTGACACTCGTAATAGCTGTTACCACGTGCTTAGGGGCGGTGATAGCGTCGAAGAAAACGGCCGGCCATATTGAACAGCAATCCCGGCTGCATCAACATTGTCTTCGGCTCTTGCGTCAGCACAATTCACGTACACGTACTGTAGGTCGGGTCTGGCTTGAGTAAATTTGATACCCCAACCAATAACTACCCTTATGGTCCAATTAGGCCCAAATATGGTCCATTTCTAACTTAGAATTAGGTTATAAGCATCATTCAAGCTTTTCTCCACTTCTTTCTCCACGAAACATGATCGCGAGCAAACATTTAACGAGCTTCCTTATCTTGCTCGCTTACAGGAGGTTTTATTTCCAGCTTTTTTCGTTTAATTTGTTTACTGCTTTCGAGAATACTTCGCACAGTTCTCACGTTAGCTGAAACACCTGCTTCTTCGGGGCTTTTTCTTGCAGTTCCCTTATAATTAGAAGCTTCGCGTAATATGGCTCGTCTGTGGCCATCGTACTTTTCTTTTTTCCGTAGGTTTTCGGATTTTTTAAGAAGTTATACACAGCGTGACGGTTTTCATTTATTAGGTTGTCCCAAAAGTTTCCTCCGGAATGTGTGTTCCTTTAATGTCGCTAAATAAATACAAACAATACGTGATAATGTTTATGTTAATATTTTAGTACTTCTTAATATGAATTTGCATTATGTGCATGCATCGAAAACCAACTTTTGGGACAACCTAATATTTATTTAGCAATATTAAAGGATCACATTCCGGAAGAAACTTTTGGGACAATCTGATAATAACTTCGCAATTTTCGTGATAGTTTGATTCTGTGACCGTAATAATTAAATTCGGTCGGTTTCACTTTCGTCTAATTTGACTTTAATGGCACAAATATTGCCACAATACATAATGACAGAAAATATGGTTAAACTTTACTTTAATCACTCAAAATTTGTGTCTCTCTCCTATAAATTGTGATATATTTGGTATGTGATCCAGTAGATTTGTACCCGGGGCGACTGCAGATCGAAGTTTCGATCCTGTAGGATTAATGGTTCAGGAGTTATGCTTACTTAAAGTTGAGCAATCTGCAGTGTTTTTGACCGGTAAGGGCGCCGCCATATTGGTAGTGACGGTCGCGCGCCGCTTACCGAGTTGGTTGTGATTAGGTCGAGGGGGCAAGGACCAGCGGTTCTGCCAGGTTCTGCTCAGTAAGCGACTCGCGGTCGTCACTAAAAACCAATATGGCGGCGCTCTTACCTGTCAAAAACACTGCAGATTGATCAACTTTAAACAAGAATAACTCCTGAACCATTGATCCTACAGGATCGATACTTCGATCTGCAGGCGCCCCGGGTACAAATCTACTGGATTACATACCAAATATATCATAACTTATAGGAGAAAGGTACTTTTAAGTCCGGTAAAGTAAAAAGCAGTTGAAAATATTCCATGCGTCCTCTCAATTTGACGGAGCAAAGTCACCTCATGTTTACACTTCTTTCTCTAATTCCTTTCGTGTGCAAGATACAAACTTGCAATTCTATATGGATACTTTGAAGGACATACCTAATATATAGGGTGAGTAATATGTACATATGAGTGTACTCTTTGTTATATATGAATATAAGATTCTTCTAAATCCTACAGGAGATCTTATTAAAAATAACCATTGATCGTTGCCCTGTCAAAAGAGATATATCTCTTTAATTTGAATTTGGCGGTATGACGCCGGGTCTAGTAAGATCGGTATGGTAGAGAACATCCGGACGAACAAATGGAGAAGATTCGAGAAGGTGGCCACGTGTGCACAACGAATAGAGAAAGATTAGAGAAGACAACAGAGACAGATAAAAAGGGATTATTAAAAGAAGTGATAATAGGAAATAGACGATTAGAAATAACTTAAATGTCGTTTTATAAGATTCTTCTAAATCCTACAGGAGATCTTATTAAAAGTAACCATTGATCGTTAAATATATAATAAAAATACATCAAATGTTATATCATTTTTTTGTCCGGCAGTGTAGGTCCAAGTTAGGTACGAATTAAATTCGGAGAGACAGTTTCAGCTCGTCGGACGAATTTGTGACTATCGGGGGGTGGGGGTGGGCTAATCCTGGCGAAACAGGGGCCGACCTATATTTGATAGAAATAGATACGCTAAACAGTGGCTGGAAGGAGGCTGTTGAAGGAGTCCTTTCTCCTGAAGTAGGTCAAGCGAAGAAAGAACACGAGTACAGCCGAATAGAAGACGCCGGATCTTTTCTTCTCCAGCGGTCACACGGCCTGTCAGGACCGCTGTGCTCCGAAGACGACGACGGCGATGTCGTCGCCTCCACGATCCCAAGGTGTTCCAGTGATCGCCCGGCCGAGATACGGATTATTTAAACAAAAATCTGCTCGGCATTGTCTCTCTTTCTTCTCTAGCCCCGCCCCGTTCTTCCGCTTTTGTCCCTCGATGCGAAACAACGATCGCCTCGGAAACAATCTTTCGCGGCGAGGGAAAAATAGTGTGCAGTTTCGTTCACGGCAGCGAAAAAGACTCTCCGAGAAAAGTTCGACGGAGCGCGGCCCGCAACTTTCGTCGTAAACGGCGAGGCCAAATTTTCCGCAGGTGCTGCCCGTACGTTGGCGTTTTTATACAGGCCGATTCAAAGCACAGTCCCGGGTTCTAAAAGGGAACGTAAATGGAGAATTTAGGGCCACGATGGCCGACGTTTTCTCGTTCCAGGGTTCTCCGCGACGCACAGTGATCGATTCCTCGATTCTAGGTGGACAAAATGGTAAAGGGCCTAGCAGACTAAGATAGGTGTAGCGGCCCCACCCACAATTGTGCGGATATTGTGCGGAAAACAATGGTTTTAGGTTGAAAGATAACCCCCTAAAATTTTAAGTCGCTAACCCTTCGTATAAGGATGATATGTGGGTAAATACCCTTAACTGTATCATTTTTTTTTCTCGCTTGTTAATTAAGATACTCGGATAAAAAAAATACGAAAATACTCGAACTTACCTCCTTCATATCATACATTTTTTTCACCATTGTGATCAAATTATTAAGAGTAGAAAAAAATCATTTAATTTTTTAGGGCTGGGAATTGCAAGCAACCCTTAGAGTGACCACTTCCAAAAAATTCAAGAACAATGTTCTGTTGCTTATCTAACGTATAAAAAAGTTTCAAGATGGTCGGATTGGTGGAACATAGTTAAATATTGAAAAACATTTGATCAACAAATTTGATCACAATGGTGAAAAAAATGTATGATATGAAGGAGGTAAGTTCGAGTATTTTCGTATTTTTTTTATCCGAGTATCTTAATTAACAAGCGAGAAAAAAAATGATACAGTTAAGGGTATTTACCCACATATCATCCTTATACGAAGGGTTAGCGACTTAAAATTTTAGGGGGTTATCTTTCAACCTAAAACCATTGTTTTCCGCACAATATCCGCACAATTGTGGGTGGGGCCGCTACACCTATCTTAGTCTGCTAGGCCCTTTACCATTTTGTCCACCTAGAATCGAGGAATCGATCACTGTGCGTCGTAAAGTACAGCGGAGAATCTATTCTCGCGGGTACAAGGGTGATTCAGAGGACGTTCGATCCAAGATCGACCGGCAAGATTTCGAGGATGTGTGCCCGCGGAGCCACGCTTCTCATGGATTTTCGAAAACGTGACGTTATCATCGCGACTTCAGCTTAATTACAGGTCCGTTAATTTTGCGGCGGCCCGATAACGGAATTTATCGCCGGTGCCGATCGACTGCGATTCCACAGTTCATCATGCTTCCCGACATGCGATCCACAGGGTGTACTAGAACGTTCTACTCTCAGACTTGATCGTCAACCAGTTTCCCTCGAAATTCAATCGCGCATGTTTCACGAAATATTCAACTTACAATATTGAGTGAACAGCAAATTAGGGTAAGTTCGCTCAACTCGTACAAGTGCTCAAGTCGTAACACATTTTGAACGAACTACGGCGACAACAGCATCAAATATACATCTGAGTCAACCAAGTTGTTTTACGTATTATTGTCTGCCACAAACCAGCCTCGTTATAAATCCTGTCATCAAGTAAGTTTATTTCAATTTTCTTATAACTTTCTGCATACGTTTGGTAGTTAATCTTGCAAGTAAATTATTGATAAAACTATGTTCCTTATTAAATATAAATTCAGTAGAATTTACGTAATCGTTTGGTCGAAACGAAATCAATTTTATTCAGTTAGGTTATGTTTACTTTTTAAATTAAACTCGTGCCGTGTCTTAAGTCGTACCCATGTGAGATTTCTAAGTCGTACTAGCTCGTCAGTCGAAATGACGTCAACGCAGAATAAAGTAAACATAAAAAATGCGGCAAATAAAAGAAACGCAGTAATTAATAAGAAAGAATCAGCATTAAAAATTGCAAAGAAGAAAATCGATTGGTTTTGTTTTATTTGTGGAGAAGATCGGGAGGAAAACATGATTCGATGCTTGAAATGCAAATCATGGGTGCACGATGTATGCGCTGCAGTTGACAAAAGAACAAAAAGCATTTGTATGTGATGTTTGTACTCACTGGAATACCTGTGTGTCATGTAAACAGATTTATGAAAAATACGTTTTAATTATTATCGTTGCTTCATTGAATTCTTAGGTACGACTTAGGGGACCGGTTCCTTTAGTCGTAGCGATGTAAGTTTTTCAAGATTTAGTTTATTTTACGTGAAAGCACGTAGATTTTCTAATTTCGTTAGAATAAACAGCAACAATATTAATACAAGTTTTGAATAACACATTTAATTTCTATTTATTTGATAAATCCTAAGTTTCATACGGTTTTCTTCTTAAGGGGTACGACTTAAGCAAACTTACCCTACATATAGGGTTGCCAAATCTTCTATATTTGAACTTGATCTCATCATATTTGAATAAAAAATCATCTTTGTTTAAATAAAAAAATTTTAAATGTGCCGTTTACCTCTTTTACTTGAACTCCTATATTTTGAGCGTATCTCATATTATACATAATTGCAGTTTTCACTACTTCCTCTATATTTGGATAAAACATTTCTGGCAACCCTACCTACATATGACGAGGATAAAATCCTAAGTCGTGTTAACGCATTACCGACCGGTGATTATTGCACAATTTTGAAAAATCTATGGTACATGCCTGAACACTTTTTACTGGAACGTTCAATAGTAACAGCACTTTTCATTTTGAAGTAACAAGTCACCCTCAATAAAGTCATCTAATAGTTTCATTCAAGATTGCAATGTAGAAGAAGATTTCTATGCTTTCTTTCGGTACAGAACAATTATTGAAAACCCTATTATTGGATTTTAATGGGAAGTTGAAATCAACTAAAACGCAGATTAACCTTTCAAATTTGCTTTATTTGAACGGCGACAGAAAGAACGTCTTTCCTTGAAGAGGATCTGCAGTGAACTAACTAAAACTGACCTGAAAGATATTTGACTCTCGAAAAAGTAAACGGGGTCCTATGTAGCATATCTAAGGGCCTCTGTCTTATTTTAGTGGTCTTGGTGCGTCAAGGATTTTTCAGGCAAGACCCTTCTGCGATACATCTGGCAGCCTCTATACTACCCTCTTTTACTACAAGGACATTTTAGAAAGTCGAGGCAATTTTGAAATCGTCGGCATATCAAACACGTATTAATAGGCTTCCGGTAGGTAAAGTGTTAAGAAATGTGTAATTCGAAAGGGCATTGAAAGAAATGAGTCTGCCAAGAAATGGTTTGTCGACTGGCACACCCAGTGTGTGGGGGAGACTTGAAAAGAAACGGAATCGAACCGGCCACGTTTGGGCTACCCGATAGACCCGATAGAGCCGGCAGCCTCGTCTATCCGGTTCGAAAAGTTATCGCGAACTTTTAATAGCCAATTCCGATCTTTGGTTGATATTCGCGGAAGAATCCTGGCCGACGGCAGCCGACGCCTCGTCGGCAGAGCTCCGTCGACGTGGTGACGCAAGCACCACCGCGGGCATGCGTCCGGAAGGAGAAACAGAACGGCATAGAGAAGGAGTGGGAGAGGTGGAACGTGAGAAGGGGAGGAGAACGCAGAGAGAGAGAGAGAGAGAGAGAGTCGAACGAGCCTGGAATACCATTCCTCCGCTGCTGCTACAATGGATTTATGTAGATCAACCTTCGATTAGGTTTCCTTTTGATACTCCGTCTGCTCTCGCGAGAAAGGCGCAGTTCGTCGAATAAATACAGGCTGCTTCGAAATTGAATGATCGAGCTCGAGAGATGCAGAACTGCCAGAGGTGCTCTTCGCTGATATTTTAAAACGAACTTCGCGTTCGATTATTATTCTATGATAGGTGTAATACGTTCGCCGATTGGTTTAACGGTGAATTTTGATGGTCAGCGATTTTTCGTTCGAGGTTTTTGGCAAACTAGGAGGATGTTCGCGCAAGTGGATGTAAATTGATCGGGCAAGAAATTGCGGAGGGGGTGTGCGGGGCTGGACGCGTATACTCGAGCCGCGGAATGCCTCCACGGCGAGTTAAGTCGATAAGCTAACCGCGTGGCTGAATTTAAAGCACAGCTTGCGGTAGTTACGGCGAGGTTCAACGCATGAGAATTGCCTGTCACGTATAATTACAGGGCCGATCGAGAATCAGATTTACCGGTCGGCCGCGATCATCGACGAGCATCCGGGTCACACCAAATAAACTTCTCCTGATATCACCCTAAAATTAGCGACACGTGCTATCCTCTCGATGACGCCGCAATTCCCCGAAATTCAATATTGAACACTCGTTAAATCCGGTTTCAAGAATTCTCGATCTTTCACATCGCGTAACTCCGTGAAAAAAAATCGAATCGCGACCACTCTTGGCTCATTGTAACGCGCAAAGCCTCCGCTTTAACGCCCCTACGTCGCTTTTTCTTCAAAAAATTTTTCTGTTCGATGGCGAGGGTAAATGTACAAATGATCGATTTTAGACAAATTTGCAAATTCAAATGCTTCTGTACGGCTCGAAAATTTTTTTTCGGGATTCAGACTACCATGGGCTTGAAGAGTGAAGTCTCAGCTTTCCAACGAGTCCAAGAAATTTCATCTACGATTTTTTTTAGCCGTTTTATCGCACCTTGAATGAAAAGTGCACCATCTCAAGATAGCAGTCACTAAGAATACAATACTGAGGTCATTGCACCGTGGGGCTCATTTTTCATTCAGAGTGCGATAAAAAGGCAACGAAGAATCGTACAGCAATTTTCTTGGTCTCGTTGCAAAGCGGAGACTTCACTCTCCACACCGATCATAGTGCGAATCCCCGAAAAATTTTTTTGAGATGTACAGACGCAGATGAGCTCGAGAAATTGTCAAAAATTGACTATCTCCACTGTCACACGTTCACCATTGGATACAAAAATTTTTCCGGGGAAAAAAAGTTCCGTGATGCGAAAGCAGAAGCTTCGCGCTGCAGCGCGAGCTAAAGCAAATTACTCTCCGACTTTTTTCCTCGGAGTTATAACGGATTGAAAGTCGACAACTTTTCGCCTTAGAATCCGTGATCTATTTCCGGAGGATCCGCGAGCTTTTTTTGCTCGGGCAAAAAAATGCCTTATGTTATTCCGGCCACTTGAAAGTAAAAGTGCGCGAGCCTTTTCCCCGAGCTGAAAAACTGGATTCATCGAGAGGATTTTCGTCCGGGGGTAAAAAAAAAAGGCTCGTGGCTGAGAGGGTTTCCGAAGTTGACACGGTGCCTCGCAGCACTGAGAGACCGGTACGAATTTGTCGTCAGAGGCGAGGAAAGTTGTTTAATTTCCTAGCGGAACGCGCGCCACGCTGAATTATCCACGGCAGCTTTGATGTCGAGGCTTTCGAAAGCACCGTGAGCGGCGACGCTCTTTCGTTGTACGCTTCAAGCCTACGCTTTCTCAGGACTACGAGAGACGGGGTGGGGAGGAGGAAAGCTTTGTTTCCGCGCGTGCCGCCCCGTTTCCACGGCCGGAACGATCGCTCGCGATCCTCTCTGCCCTCTTGTTGCCCTTATTCCGGGAGCTTCTTAATGGCGGCGCCGCTCGTAACAGCTGGAACCGCCGGAAAACGTCTTGAATAGACTGCGTCGTTTCGACGACTTTCAATTGTCCGCCTCACTGCTAACAACACTCACCCTCCCTCTCTCGCGCTACCCTCACCCTTGTCTGTTCGTAATTCGAGCATTAACGCGCTCACTGCTATATTTATAGCTAACAAGTAACGCTACCCAACTGATACTCACTCATTTGAATGGGATGTAACGTACTTATTAAACACCGAAAAATATTTAATACGTGAATTTTGTTTCGGTTAAATACGCTTTTTCCCCACAACCACTGGAGATGGAAACGTTTGCGGCTAATTATTTCTTAAAGGATACAGTTTCGGAAAAAAGTGCTATAATTTCTAATATAGCATGAATGTAATGCTTCGTACAGACTAGAACATTCCGACGAACTGCGCCGCGAACCGCGCCGCAAACCGCGCATTTCGACAAACATTTCGACGAACGTTTCGACGAATGGCGATCGGAACGGATTTGTGTTATTTCCAGATTTTCTTGCGAACAACTATGGGAGCTGCAGCGGTGTATACTACACAAAGAAATACAGAAAATGTTGGCACTTTATTTAGATGTAATGTTCAGGTCTCTATGAAGCATCAGATTCGAGATTAAATGACTTGAATTTTTGGATATTTTATGACATTTCGACGAACATTTCGACGAACGTTGCCACGAACGCCGCCACGAACTTCGCCGCGCGCATTTTGGCGTGCATTTCGGCACGCATTCGCGCGAACGGTCGATCCATCAGCTATGGGAACGCCGCCGCGCGCATTTTGGCGAACATTTCGACGAACATTTCGACGAACGGTGCCACGAACGGTGCCATGAACGCCGCCGCGCGCATTTTTGCGCGCACGAACGCGAACGGGCTGGCACTTACAAATCTGTTTGCAGGACAGATAGCATATCCTAAATATTCATAATATAATTTATAAATCTCAAGAAATATACATAAATTTATAAACAAAGACATCGGTGATTTAAATTATATATTGTAGTAAATTAAATTTAATTATAATTTGTCTCAAATTATTAAAGATGCCCTTGCTATGAAAACATTGCATTTTTTTCCCTGATATTTTACGTGAATTCTGAACATTTTCGGTAATCTTGCACACCCCTGCAGAAATCCCGAAAAAATTCACGGGAAACCCGAACACCACCGGAAATCCCGAATATTCTCTGAAAAAACTCAGGATTTCTGGGATCCCGTTCCGACATGATACGAGGCTTCCCATCTCGTTCCCGGCATCGGGATTCGGGAATTCCCGGGTTTTTAGCGGGGTTGCCTCAAACTTTTTCTATAAGAACTCTATTCCTCACGATATTGAATAAAATGTATGTCTCTTGACAGTAGCAGCATCATCGCGCAGCCCAATGTCGTTCGTCGAAATGTTCGTCGAAATGCGCGGTTCGCAGCAAGGTTCAAGGCGCTGTTCGCGGCGCGGTTCGTCGAAATGTTCTAGTCTGTACGAAGCATAATGTTTAATTTACAATTAGAGTGACATTTTATGCTTTCTTACCTTTACTTCTATTCTGAAGTTGCTTGCAATACTTTTTTCTCCTTTATATTTTTTCCATAAATTTGATTTTTTCTTTTCTTTGGAAAATAACGCAACAAATCAATTCTGAAGACAGATTTAGAGTCGTCGCATAAAATTACTGATTATAGATACACGATGCGCTCAAGGTCCGGCAACTGCTAAATCTGGCAAGTCCGGCTTATTATTTCCAAATTTAATTGACCTTGGAAATCGATCTCAAGGACGCCTAGCACTTTTCTCAGAAACTGTATCCTTTAAGAAATAATTCGCCACAAACGTTTCCATCGCCAGACTTCGAGAGGTGTTTTCTACCCCTAAAAAGCGTATTTAGCCGAAACAAAAAAAAGAAAAACACGTATTTAATATATTTTGGTGTTTAACAAGTACATGAAGTTTCAAATCAGTGAGTATCAGTTGGGTAGTGTTACTTGTAAGCGAGCCCCGTTTCGTTCCAGTTACCTGGGGAAGTGTATTCAAAATGTTTAGCGAATTTGTTCTACGCTCAAGGTTCCGGAAACTGGTTAAAGAAGGGCCAAATTAGTCCGAAGAAGATCGAGGGGGATTTCAGCTAGGTCCAGCAGCGGGCGCTGTGCATGGAAATTTCATTACACCGTGGAAAATCCGTCGTTTATTTTACGACGGCGCGGTTCTCGCGACGCTTAAACAGCCGAATTTACGAGAATGATCTCGAGAATTCAAGCACGTGAGATATTATATTTATGGTGAGAGCGAGAGGGTGGAGCGTTCATAGTTAACGACAACGACGCGGGAAAATGGCCGCGTATTTTCCCGCAGCTCGCGGACCACCGGCGCGGTGTGGCTAGTCACTTCCGACTCATTAATACCTCTCCACTTAAGTACTTAAACTATTTTACATATTCAACGGACGCGCATGCTCCTATCAATTTATGAGCGGGCGAGAGAGCACGGTGATTTTTGAAGCGCGAAGGTAGCGGACCTCTCCGGATCGTAGAACTAATTCGCTCTCGCATGTCTTGTTTATCGCGACGATAAATTCGAACGGCCGGACCCGCGCCGCACTGTGGGGTATTTGACCCGAAAAAGTGGAAAAAATTCGATTTCTAAATTTTTGCGTATGGCATAAAATTTTCGTTGTAGTTAAAGGTCTGAAGAATAAGGCTGCAATATTATTTTTTCTATTTGTACACCCGTGAAGTAGTAAACTTCATCGAAAGTCGAGAGATTTTAAGGCGCGCTTGGCGTTCTTAAACTCTCTAAGACAGCGTCTGTTCATTGGCTATTTTCAAGTGTTCGAAGGAAAATTCTGTAAATTCTTGTATTACAAAAGTTGTTCAGGTAGGTATACAGAGCACTTTCGCATAGATTTTATTTTGTTGTCATCTAAATCAGTATTGTTATTAATATTTGTATATTACCAATCATTCTGTTAGCTTTTCAAAAATTACAAAACTTTATTGACAATTTTGTTATAGTATAAAGCTTTATTGAGTGCTCTTTTTGGTGTCATTACATTCGGCAAAGATTTGTGATTATAAGCCAACAAATTTTGATTCCGGATATGTCCGGATTCAAATTTTATAGCTAATTTAGTATTAAGCGTTTAGCAGCGTTTCGCGTACGCCTGCATGTTCGGCTACGATTGCTACGGCTGGTCTGGATTGGAAAATCGTGACCCATTTTGTTATAACTTTAGAACCAGTAGAGATATTGCAATGAAATTTTCACTAAAATTATTTTAAAAATAGCAATTTTTAACTATAGGTAAATAAAATTTTTTTTGCATTTGTTAAACAATAATTATTTACTAGAAAGTTTCGAGATTCACATATTTTGCATAAAATATAATAATTTACATCATTTCAATATAATTTATGTGTAAAAATAATTCTTTTCAGCTTTTCGGTGCAAATATTCCACTATCGCCACGGTCTTTCATGGGTTCTCGATAATCTGAGGAAAAAATGTTTCGAACAAAAGAGGAACAGTATTTAGTCGTCTACAAATTTCAATATGTAAAAGTTAAAAAAAATTGAGGTAAATTTTATTTTTTAAATACTAAAATGTATTTTGGATTTCATAATGTTGTAGCTGATCTTAAGACGAATCCAACGATATTTAATATTATAACCTTGAACCTATAAATAACGCTACAATAGTTTTTTCCACTTTTTCGGGTCAAATACCCCACAGTGCGCCGTGGGCGAACGTGAGTGAAACGGGACGGGGTTCCAGTTTATTATGACGATTCATTAATATTACTCACGAGTTACGAATTTATTGCCGGTCTTATTGTCCTCGCAATCTCGGGGGACGTGCGGGGTTTGGTAGTCTCCATTAATTCACTGCTCCAGTTCGTCCGGTCGTTTCGATTTGTCACGAGCCGGCGGGCGGCTTTCGGCGAGCATTGCCGGACCTGGCCGGCCCGACGCACTGTGGGTTGAAACACGAAAAACGCGGACAAAAGTCATTTTTCTGACTAAACGAAACATGTAAAATTGTATTATTAACTTGTCAGTAGATAAATGAGGCATCATTTTCTACATTTCATTTTCCAAAATTCCATATCTATATCCTACAATTAAATGCTAAAGTTCAATAAAAATTCATGAGCTTATCTTCTCCTGAATTTTTTAGAATATCGTCTCATTTAGTACGTTATAACTTAATACACGTATGAGTAAGGATGTTTTGCATGTACTTAGCTGAAAGCGTGTTTCAAGACGAAAATAATAAGCATGGATTTGATATGCTTTTGTTGTATATAGCACCTATAAACATTGATGAAACAAAGAGTAATTTTCAAGCTTTTTTTCTATTCAAATACAGTTATAAACCGAACGCCAACGATCGCCACAATAAAATTTATACAACGTTATTGGTAGATATGTGTACAATAAAACTAAAAAGGTTTCACGTGCAGATAGCAGCAGATGTGTATACTGTCTCACAAAAACGATGACGCGCGAGGTGAATGCGCGGTTGCGCCGCACAGTGGGTAAAACCGATGAATTCTGTGTCAAAATCAAAGAACATTTGATAGAAATGAGATAGAACTATGAATTTTTTTAAAATGAAAGCTGAAACTTTGCAGAATATGGGATGATTATGAAAATTGTGGTACGAACGTTTTTTAACTTTGAGAAAATTCGTAAAACGTGCACAATTTCAAGAAAATTGTGGTTTTTCCAATACTGCGCACGGAAAAAATTTTTTCTTATCATGCTATATATAATTTCCAGTAGATTTTTTCACGCTGATTTCAAATCTGGTATCAAAATTTGTCTACGACCTCAGAATTTTGCAACAAATTTAATTTTTTGTGAACACAACTTATGAAATCATTTTTTCGTTTAAATGACTTGGTAACCCACTAGCTTGAAGGCATATTGTATTCTCATATATAAAACACATTAAAAATAATCATAATGAAGTATTTGAACGTTTACTTAACGTATATCTATAACATACAGTAGCGGACAAAAGTTTAAGACCGCTCTAAAGAAAACGATAACTTTTTTAATAATGTACTATACGATTTGACAATAAAAAAAAATATCATAGGCCGAGTCCCTCCGTGAACCCTCTATTTATGTAAATCCGTTACTATCCGCGAACGTGAAATCACATACACATACAAACACATCGGTGAAGAAGACAACAGTGAAGAGGATGACTATGGGATATGGTCCGGCGATTAACATAAAGTAAATTATACTATAATTTATACTATAAATAGCTTAAAAATATACCATTATTAATAATAAAACAATTAACAACATGTACGTCCCAATTCGAGAAAACCGTTTCTAAAAAACCTTACATAACTTTTATGGGTTTGGAATTGAACAAAATCTGATTGTTAAGTTGAATTCAGCACCTCAAAATCTATAAAACGATACCATTTTTATTAATTTAAACTTAGAAATAGCTTCAGAAATGATTTTTGTCCGCGTTTTTCGCGTTTCAACCCACTGTGCGGCGGGCGGCTTTCGGCGAGCATTGCCGGACCTGGCCGGCCCGACGCCTAACCGTTGCCAGGCCGCCGCAGTGCTCGGGCCGGGCTCGGCTCGGCGAGATTTTCAGCGGCGTACTATCACGCACGCCGCTCATTACTCTCGCCCCTGCTCCGCTGAAAATTCATTTCCGCCATCTTGGCCGGCGGTGTTCCGTGATCTTGCCCGTTGTCGGGAAACGCGGAACGACTTTTTAATTGCGCGGCAGTTCCACGCCGCGGGAAACGCTCGATTTCACGACGTCCCCCTTACCCACTCGAATCGCTAACAACCCCCTCGAAATCGACACGAGAAACCAACGCGAACACCCCGATATATTTTGTACTTCTATATTTATATTTTCATTGTACAGGGTGTCCCAGACCACCTCGTTTTAACTATCTGTGTAATACAGCCCAATTTTTTTATTCAAGTAATGAACTTTAATCGATCAAATATGTTCCACTTTGTTCGATGATCTTTTGCCATCTTTCCGAGTTATGCCAAGAGCAGATAGTGAAAACATTATTTATAAAATGACAACGGTTGAAAAAATGTTTCAGGCAAAACATTCTTGTTTTTTCGCATAGAATCCGAATCCGTAATAAAAAGTACCATGTTCCGAAAGTTAAAAATATCACCATTTGATAGAGCGCATCTGATTTATAAGAGAAACACTTTGAATTCATGAAAATAACCTATTTCCGAGATTATAAATGGGTGGTACGGATGGTCCGAGACACCCTGCATACAAAATCTTTGTACACATCATTGGTATTGAGAAACATTAGAAATCTAGAGGTGTCTTGTCGTTTTGTCGCGGAGTGTAAATTACAAACACTGTTGTGAATATGCAGCAATATTTAGTGACTCTTTTCTCGAATGGAAAAATCATTTTCTCCGATGGTGCTCGAAGAATTTCCCTCGCTTAATTAATCGAATGAAAGTCTCCGTCGCAGCGGCGGCGAACATTTTAACAGGTCCGCGGCGCGCTTCAATTATTCCCGTCGACGACTCTCGTCAGCGGAGAACCGCGCGTATCGAGCAGCGTTTCGAAAAATAAGCTAACGAGCACAGAGAAGTCGTCGTTAGGAATTACGGTGTCGAGCTCGCGACGTGCAACGAACTTCTGAGGTCCTTGGTTATACATTCTGAGTAATTTTTCAATTCACCGTCTCCTCTCGCACCACCTGCCGTTGCATTATGCTCGACGGCGGCGTTTCCTCTTTGCGAAGACGTCGCTCCATTGGCCGCCAGCTCTTTACAGCCCCGTTTCTTCTCGTTCGTTGTCGTTCTTCCCTTTTTAAATCGCTTAGGTTCATGCGGGACACGCCCACTGGCTGTTGAACACGCCTACCTTCAGTCGGGCCCGCCCATTTTCTACGTACCGCCTAAATTATCCAACCTTATGCTCTGTGACTGGCCCTTACTCCTCTCACAAGCTTTAATTCCCTTCGAACTGGACTTTCCCTAATTCAACACACCTACTTTAATCTTCACTCCGCTTTCAACAAGTTCCCAGACGTACTCCATCTTTCAATAAATAATATCTCCGCCTACTTGACCCCGCCTTCTCTGATTCGGTCCCGCCCATTGTTCAGAGGATCTGCCCACCAGCTGGAAAAACTCCGGGACACCCGGTACGCTTAAAGAGAAGAGTGTGAATGAATTTCCGGTAGGAGTGGCGCAGCGTTTGTTCCACGGAGCTGAAGTTTCTTCGACAAACAAATTTTCCAGCCAGACGGTCCGGAAGGGAAACGGTTGGGAATGCCGGGTTCGATTCTCGTTTTCCCCAGGCCTAGTGTCCGCGAACCTGTTGCCGGCTACAGTCGCAGCCGTCGTCGGCGGCTAAAAAGTGGAAGCGGAAACGCGTGACTAGTTACACGAGGAGCGAGAGAGGCCGTTGTTCGGAGTTCCGCGCGTTCTCGTCGGCGCTCGGAAACTTGTGCTTCCGCGGAAAGCGTGCGACCTCGATTTCCTCGGCGCGCCGGTTAACTTTCGATTAATTAGCCTTCCCCCTGGTGATAATTAACGTCGTTGGTCGATCGATCAACGGCCCGCCGCCCTCGGCACATCCGCCAGCAGCACCGCGTTTTCTCGCGTTCCCGTTTTCGATCGGCGCGCAGCCTGGTCCGAAATAGCGAGGTCGGAACGCATCCGGGAATGTCCGACGCGAGTCTGACGGACTGGGATCACAATCCGACTAAGAGAGGCGGGGGCCGCGGTTAAGTTGATGAATCGGGCCGCCGGTCAACTTTGATTGCTCAAAGATTACTTCGCGCGGCCTCGTCCACTTTAATGAAACGAGAGTCCTGGTCTCTGTGTGCCATCCGCTTTTTGGAGGGAAATGGCCGTCGGGACTAGCCAGGTACAGCTACGGGCCTGGCTTAATTCAAACAACGAGCCTCTGCAGCAACCTGTACCGCATTCCGCGTCCTTTTCCAGCCAGCACTTTGTCAAAGGATTACCGGCGATGGTCGATTTAAAATTTCGTTCATCGAATTCCCTAATTTTCCACGCCCGGACGAGCAAGATCGTTCCGCGAAGCCACCGGGCCCGATTAAAGCAGACGCTAATGACCCGTGTCCCATTCGCTTTTTACGAACGATTTCAAGCTCCGCCCCCCTCGCCGTTTCGCCCCGCCTACCGCCGCGGTTAATGAAACCGATGGCACACACGATTGCCCGCGTGTACCCGGTGTATTGGCCGGAATTAACTCCTCGGCTACACGATACGACGCACCCTGCGGTTCGCGGCTTTAATCAAACTTCTCGCGGAGTGTCTTTGCTGCGAGAACACATAATCTTCCGCGTGTAACGCGTTCTTGTCGCGGAAACGTACCGCCGGGGACAGCCGACGCGTTCATTCCGTGAATTATGCACGCCGCAGCGACAAGGTTCTGCGTCCCTTTTAAATCAAGATTACCATCTACGCGGCTTCTTACCCGACTGCAACAGGAACCGGGGATATTTACATGTGGATCTCGCGTCTGGTTCCATTTTCACTCGCTGTGAGAGCTACATTGGAAATTCGGAAATGCTAACTCGAGATGGGAGGGGTCGATTCAAAGTGGAAGGCAGGTGTAGTTGATTTTAGGCGGGTATACATGAATGTGGGCGGTTTTTCCTCAAAGTAGGCGTGTCCTATGGAACTGTAGGCGGGCCGAGGTTAATGTGGGCGTGTTCAGACGAACGTAGGCGGGCCTAGGTCAATGTGGGCGTGTTCAGACGAACGTAGGCGGGCCTCTCTGAAAACAGGAGGTCCTAGTAAATGTTCTTCTTATGAATATCGACTCGTGCAAATCTGTAACTCGTTTGCCGCCATATATCAACGTGTGTCAGGTGAAAAAATGACCCGACCCGCCCACTATTAAACCGAGAAAACAGCGTGGCTGTTTCACAGGAATAAATCTTTATTCACGACCCCTATATTCGGTCCAATTAACGATCCCCGGTTGCGTAACGTCGCCAGTTCGTTAAGAATATTCATGAGGCGAGAAGATTGGCCGGCGCAGCGAACCAATCGAGGAAATCTTCTTGCCTCGGGCGTCGATACTCAGGCTGGCAGCGTCCGGGACGATTATCGCGAAGTAGTACGCGGGCGTCGTTCCATTTACACGAAAACACGAGCAATAATCGGCGCGTATCGAACCGAACCGAGCCGGGCTCCGCGCGAGCCCCGCCGTGATAAATGGAGCTTGATTGTGCCGCGAATTTCACCGGACTACGAAACTCACGGGCGCAGTTTGTTGTTTAAACGCGGGTGAAATATGGAGAGCGGATCCCCGATACCCGTTCTTCTTTTATTAAAAAATTCCTTCGTGCCTGGGCTCCGCGTATAACCGCTCGCTCCCGAGATCTATCGGAACACTTGTCTGTTGATTTTCGCTGCGAATAATATTAAAGCCGCATCATTTCAGAATATTTTCTGGCCGTTGGGAATTTTTACGCGGGAAAAGAGGATTTTCATCCCCTTGAAAAATAGCGCTCCGGAAATAGAAATGCGGGTGGGAAAAAAATAACGACAACGTTGACGCGAGAGCCTGGACGCTCGGAATAAAAATCGCCGGTGCATTTTTCGGTGAAAGCTCATCTAATGCGATACTTTTCATTCAAACCGCTGCAAAACCGAAACTAAAAATCGCACGGCTATGTTTCTGGACTCTCTGCAAAGCGGAGACTTCAATTTACAAATTCGCGGTGGTTCGGTTTCCCGGAAAAATTTTCTGAGCCGAACACAGATGTGCGAATTTGATAAATGGTCAAAAATCGATCATTTTTACATTTTCCATCACCACAGAATGGAACAATTTTTTCGATAGAAAATACTCGAGTCATGCGAAAGCGGAAGCTTCACGTGGTACAATAAGCGTAGCTACATTGTCCTACGATTTTTCTTCGCGATGTTACGATAGATGGAATATCGACAAACACGAGTTTCCACTGACGAGACCACGTATTTTGTTGCAGTACACGGACTGGGAGCAAGTGAACAACGGCTATATCTATCAGAAGATGATCGCGGACGTGGTTGGCGACTACTTCTTCATCTGCCCGTCGATACACTTCGCCCAGCTGTTCGCTGACCGCGGAATGAAAGTGTACTACTACTTCTTCACCCAGGTGAGCGTACACACAGGCAGAGACAGCAGAGAGAGACAGAGAGGAAAGAGGCTCTTTCATTTTTCTTTTTTCTATCGGTCACGTGTACGGGTCGCGAGGCACGGTGTCACGTGAAACACGGGGCGGTCCGATCGATAGACGGCCATTATATTATAGTCGTAGCGCGGCTTGACATTTCCGGGGGACGCGACACGACAGTCACGTGGCGAAATGGGAATGATAACGCGACCCGCGGCGGCTCGTGATTCTTTCGCTCGATTTAAGCCGGCCCCCTTATCGCCGACCGCCGCGCCGGGAATCGACTTCCAGACGAATCTATTATTCAACCGTGGAGAAAGATCATCGATTTCCCAGGGAAACGCAAACACGAAGGGCTCTCTCGGGCTCAATGGGTCGCGTGATTCCCGTTCGAGACTTATTTAAACCGAACTGCCACCTTGGACTGTCTATTCAGACCCGGCACAGACCCTGCTAAAAAATTTCTCACCCTACGAACCACAGGCAAAGCATCATTTCAATAATGCACGGGACTCGATACAACCCTGATTGATCCAATCCCGGTTGATATTCCAGCCATAGGTCAATAAGAATAGATAAATACGTTGGCTCATTCGATGGGGTCAAACTCCCGCTCTTACATCCCTAAATTATTTTTCTTTCAGATTCACATGCCTCTACGCAACCCACAAAATTTTTCTCCTCTTCCATCAAATCCAAAGAATTGTTAGAAATTAGAATTTGCAAAATTGGCCGTAAAAGCTCCCGAAGAAATTCAATAAGAAGATCAATATGAATAAATAAGTACACTGGCTCATTCTATAGGGTCAAACTTCCATTCTCACATCCCTAAATTAAAATTAAATTTTTCTCCCCTTCCCAGCGAGTCCAAAAAATCGTTAAAAATTAGAATTTGCAAAATTGACCCTAAAAGCTCCCGAAAAAATTCAATAAGGTCAATAAGAATAAATAAATAGCATCAAACTTCCGCTCTTACATCCCTAAATTATTTTTCTTTCAAATTCGCATGCCTCTACGCAACTCAACAAATTTTTCTCCCCCTTAAACGAGTCCAAAAGATTGTTAAAAATTAGAATTTGCAAAATTGACCCTAAAAGCTCCCGAAGAAATTCAATAAGGTCAATAAGAATAAATAAATAGCATCAAACTTCCGCTCTTACATCCCTAAATTATTTTTCTTTCAAAATCGCATGCCTCTACGCAACTCAACAAATTTTTCTCCCCCTTAAACGAGTCCAAAAAATTGTTAAAAATTAGAATTTGCAAAATTGACCCTAAAAGCTCCCGAAGAAATTCAATAAGGTCAATAAGAATAAATAAATAGCATCAAACTTCCGCTCTTACATCCCTAAATTATTTTTCTTTCAAAATCGCATGCCTCTACGCAACTGAACAAATTTTTCTCCCCCCTTAAACGAGTCCAAAAAATTGTTAAAAATTAGAATTTGCAAAATTGACCGCAAAAGCTCCCGAAGAAATTCAATAAGGTCAATAAGAATAAATAAATAGCATCAAACTTCCGCTCTTACATCCCTAAATTATTTTTCTTTCAAAATCGCATGCCTCTACGCAACTCAACAAATTTTTCTCCCCCTTAAACGAGTCCAAAAAATTGTTAAAAATTAGAATTTGCAAAATTGACCCTAAAAGCTCCCGAAGAAATTCAATAAGGTCAATAAGAATAAATAAATAGCATCAAACTTCCGCTCTTACATCCCTAAATTATTTTTCTTTCAAAATCGCATGCCTCTACGCAACTGAACAAATTTTTCTCCCCCCTTAAACGAGTCCAAAAAATTGTTAAAAATTAGAATTTGCAAAATTGACCCTAAAAGCTCCCGAAGAAATT
The DNA here is from genome assembly GCF_051020765.1 of Lasioglossum baleicum. Classification (NCBI taxonomy): domain Eukaryota; kingdom Metazoa; phylum Arthropoda; class Insecta; order Hymenoptera; family Halictidae; genus Lasioglossum; species Lasioglossum baleicum. The sequence goes on along the minus strand of NC_134948.1, from coordinate 4,147,481 downwards.
CAATAAGGTCAATAAGAATAAATAAATAGCATCAAACTTTCGCTCTTACATCCCTAAATTATTTTTCTTTCAAAATCGCATGTCTCTACGCAACTCAACGAATTTTTTCCCCCCTTAAACGAGTCCAAAAAATTGTTAAAAATTAGAATTTGCAAAATTGACCCTAAAAGCTCCCGAAGAAATTCAATAAGGTCAATAAGAATAAATAAATAGCATCAAACTTCCGCTCTTACATCCCTAAATTATTTTTCTTTCAAAATCGCATGCCTCTACGCAACTCAACGAATTTTTTCCCCCCTTAAACGAGTCCAAAAAATTGTTGAAAATTAGAATTTGCAAAATTGACCCTAAAAGCTCCCGAAGAAATTCAATAAGGTCAATAAGAATAAATAAATAGCATCAAACTTCCGCTCTTACATCCCTAAATTATTTTTCTTTCAAAATCGCATGCCTCTACGCAACTGAACAAATTTTTCTCCCCCCTTAAACGAGTCCAAAAAATTGTTAAAAATTAGAATTTGCAAAATTGACCCTAAAAGCTCCCGAAGAAATTCAATAAGGTCAATAAGAATAAATAAATAGCATCAAACTTTCGCTCTTACATCCCTAAATTATTTTTCTTTCAAAATCGCATGTCTCTACGCAACTCAACGAATTTTTTCCCCCCTTAAACGAGTCCAAAAAATTGTTAAAAATTAGAATTTGCAAAATTGACCCTAAAAGCTCCCGAAGAAATTCAATAAGGTCAATAAGAATAAATAAATAGCATCAAACTTCCGCTCTTACATCCCTAAATTATTTTTCTTTCAAAATCGCATGCCTCTACGCAACTCAACGAATTTTTTCCCCCCTTAAACGAGTCCAAAAAATTGTTGAAAATTAGAATTTGCAAAATTGACCCTAAAAGCTCCCGAAGAAATTCAATAAGGTCAATAAGAATAAATAAATAGCATCAAACTTCCGCTCTTACATCCCTAAATTATTTTTCTTTCAAATTCGCATGCCTCTACGCAACTCAACAAATTTTTCTCCCCCCTTAAACGAGTCCAAAAAATCGTTAAAAATTAGAATTTGCAAAATTGACCCTAAAAGCTCCCGAAGAAATTCAATAAGGTCAATAAGAATAAATGAATAGCATCAAACTTTCGCTCTTACATCCCTAAATTATTTTTCTTTCAAAATCGCATGCCTCTACGCAACTCAACAAATTTTTCTCCCCCCTTAAACGAGTCCAAAAAATTGTTAAAAATTAGAATTTGCAAAATTGACCCTAAAAGCTCCCGAAGAAATTCAATAAGGTCAATAAGAATAAATAAATAGCATCAAACTTCCGCTCTTACATCCCTAAATTATTTTTCTTTCAAAATCGCATGCCTCTACGCAACTGAACAAATTTTTCTCCCCCCTTAAACGAGTCCAAAAAATTGTTAAAAATTAGAATTTGCAAAATTGACCGCAAAAGCTCCCGAAGAAATTCAATAAGGTCAATAAGAATAAATAAATAGCATCAAACTTTCGCTCTTACATCCCTAAATTATTTTTCTTTCAAAATCGCATGCCTCTACGCAACTCAACAAATTTTTCTCCCCCCTTAAACGAGTCCAAAAAATTGTTAAAAATTAGAATTTGCAAAATTGACCCTAAAAGCTCCCGAAGAAATTCAATAAGGTCAATAAGAATAAATAAATAGCATCAAACTTCCGCTCTTACATCCCTAAATTATTTTTCTTTCAAATTCACATGCCTCTACGCTACTCAACAAATTTTTCTCCCCCCTTAAAAGAGTCCAAAAAATTGTTAAAAATTAGAATTTGCAAAATTGACCCTAAAAGCTCCCGAAGAAATTCAATAAGGTCAATAAGAATAAATAAATAGCATCAAACTTCCGCTCTTACATCCCTAAATTATTTTTCTTTCAAATTCACATGCCTCTACGCAACTCAACAAATTTTTCTCCCCCCTTAAACGAGTCCAAAAAATTGTTAAAAATTAGAATTTGCAAAATTGACCCTAAAAGCTCCCGAAGAAATTCAATAAGGTCAATAAGAATAAATAAATAGCATCAAACTTCCGCTCTTACATCCCTAAATTATTTTTTTTCAATAAGGTCAATAAGAATAAATAAATAGCATCAAACTTCCGCTCTTACATCCCTAAATTATTTTTCTTTCAAAATCGCATGCCTCTACGCAACTCAACGAATTTTTTTCCCCCCTTAAACGAGTCCAAAAAATTGTTAAAAATTAGAATTTGCAAAATTGACCGCAAAAGCTCCCGAATAATAAGAATAAATAAGTACACTGGCTCATTCTATAGGGTGAAACTCCCGTTCTCACATCCCTAACTTAAAATTAAATTTTTCTCCCGTTTCCAGCGAGTCCAAAAAATCGTTAAAAAATTAGAATTTGCAAAATTGACCGTAAAAGCTCCCGAAGAAATTCCAGCGGAGAATGAAACGTTCTCGGGAAAGGCCGGGGGGATGAAGCAAGTGCGGACAGCGGAGTGGGGTCGAAGGAATCCAGCGAATTTCGAAAATTTCTCAAGTCCCGTCCCTCCTGTTTCACGTTCAATCCCCGGCTCGTCGAGGGTTGATATTTCTGGGCGCTCGTAACGCTCCGCTCGTGCGTTACATAAATTGTGGAACTCTAATGTCCTCTCGAGCTAAAGAGGCGATGAAAGTTCAAGAGCCCTCCGTGAGCACCGTCCCCCCTCCATCCCCGCTCCTGGTCCTCGTATATATGTATACATAGCCCGCTTTTATAACTTCGTCGCGGGGAGCATATATATCGGGAGACGTTTCGTGATAAACTCGAGGGAGGTCGTCGAGATCCTGCGTCGGGGCGGCGATGTCCCACAAAAGTGGCTTAACCACGGAAATTGCGGGGGCGTCTCGGTTCGGTCCGCGGTCACGGATACGCGACACGAGCCAACGAGTCCGGGAAATTTCGAATAGCATCCCCGAACAGACCCGACGTTCAATTCTGTGAAAAATTAAAATTTTTGTCTTTTGTCCGCCTCATCGCCGATCTATACTACTTCCTCGAGCTATGCCCGACGGTTTATCGACTCGTTCCACTAGCGAGGCTCGTTCTCTATCATGGAAGAGATTCTCCTGCGTCGCACGGTGGGTACAAATGACTTACCTCGCTTCAAAAAGGAATAACTTTCGATAGAAATGAGGTAGAGCGATGAATTTTTTTGAAAATTAAAGCTGAAACTTTGCAGAATATGGGAAAAATAGGGAGATTACGGTACGAACGGTTTTTAACCTTGAGAAAGTTCGTTAAACTTTCACAATTTCCAGAAAATGTGGTTTTTGCGTTACCACGGGCAGAAAAAATTTTTTTAAATTTTTGCTATATATCATTTCCCGTAGATTTTTTCACGCTGATTTCAAATCTGGTCTCAAAATTTGTATACGACCTCTGGTTTTTTCAAGAAATCGATTTTTGTGAACAGAACTAATGTAATCATTATTCGTTGAAATGATTTGATAACCCACTAGTTTGAGAGAGAAGGTATATATTGTATTCTCATTTATAAAACACAATAAAATTAAACGTAATGAAGTATTTAAACGTTTATTTGCCGTATATATCACTTGACACGCGCACGCGAACGATCACCCGATGTATCGCTGCGATTGCCACTGGTGGGTAAAAGTGACTTACCTTGCTTCAAAAAGGAATAACTTTCGATAGAAATGAGGTAGAGCGATGAATTTTTTTTTAAATTAAAGCTGAAACTTTGCAGAATATGGGAAAAATAGGGAGATTACGGTACGAACGGTTTTTAACCTTGAGAAAGGTCGTTAAACTTTCATAATTTTTTGAAAAAACCAGAGGTCGTAGACAAATTTTGAGACCAGATTTGAAATCAGCGTGAAAAAATCTACGGGAAATGATATATAGCAAAAATTTAAAAAAAATTTTTCTGCCCGTGGTAACGCAGAAACCACATTTTCTGGAAATTGTGAAAGTTTAACGAACTTTCTCAAGGTTAAAAACCGTTCGTACCGTAATCTCCCTATTTTTCCCATATTCTGCAAAGTTTCAGCTTTAATTTAAAAAAAAATTCATCGCTCTACCTCATTTCTATCGAAAGTTATTCCTTTTTGAAGCGAGGTAAGTCATTTGTACCCACCGTGCGTCGTAGAGACGCCACTGTGTCCAGGATAATAAAAATCGAGAAAAAAAGTTCGACACCGGGAGAGCCGCGGTTATGATCCGACCGAGCTTTAGTCAAGCAGAATGGCGGATATCTCGGAAGCTCCACGTCGATCCTATCCACTCACAGGCCAGCTTTTTTAAGCCCACCATTAACGGAGAACGGATATTCAGCCGGCGAAGAAATAAATGATAGAGGATCACCACAAAGGGAATGGGGGAGCCGAATGAATTTATTTGTGGGATCGATCGACACAGAGACGCCGAAAGCTCGTGAAAGTCCCTTTTGTCGTTCCCGAACCGTTTCCGCGGAGAACCGTTCGAGTTATCTCTCGGTTAAGCCAAGATTTATCTTTCATTATTTTTCTGCGTCTTTTTGACATTCTTTTGGATTCGAAGATTTGAAAAATTCAATAAATTTTTCCGGGACTTTAACCCTCCGCAGATGTGAAGAGTAAAGCTCTCGCTTTCCAATGTCTCTAAAAACGTTGATGTATGAGCTTCTGTTGCCATTTTATCGCACCGTGAATGAAAAATGTATCTAATCGGGGACCAGAGTTACAGCATCGCTGGGCTCATTTTTCATTCAAAGTGCGATAAAACGGCAACAAAAAATCGTGGATCAATTTTTTTGGAGTCATTGCAAAGCGGAGACTTCGCTCTTCAATTCCACGATAGTCCGAATCCCTCAAACAATTTTTCGAGTTGCACGGGCACGCAGTAATTCGAAAAATTGTCAAAAATCGACTATCTTCACATTTATGCTCACCTTCGAGTGCAAAAATTTTTTTGCAGAAAAGGAATTCGTGCATGTGAAAGCGGAGATTTCACCCTTCAAAATAAGCGGAGGAACATTGCCGTCCGATTTTTTTTCATAATGTTACAGAAAGATTTGATGATTGCCTTTACAAACCATCTACGATTAAACGATGCAATTAGAGGGTTTAATATCGCAGTAATTAGATCGGCGGAGTCGTGCCGTGAAAAATCAAAGGGTCGAGGGTTGAAGGGCGGGCCGAAAACAAAGCCCCGGTGTGTTTCACTTTCGTAGCCACTCGATCTCGGCCGGTTTCACGCGGCATCCCCGAGTAACTGGGACGTGAAACGCGCGTAAGCGGAATACCGAGGCCCAAGTAATTAGCGAAGGAGGTAATTTATCAGGGAGCGGCGGTGGAAGCAAAGGAGGATGTCATTACTCATGCGCGCCGCCCGTAATCTTAATAACGGTTTCGCTCTCCGGTTAAAGCAACCCCCTTAACGCTCGACCTAACCCCCCCTTCCCCTATCCCACCCAGCGAGACACGTCTTCGGCTCTTCCATGTTCCGTCACGATTCGCGTACTCCTTTTTCCGGTTCGAGCTGTTAATCTCCTCGCCGATTCCATCATCTTGGCGCGTCCTCCCGTGAAATCGACGTAATTGTCTCGGCACGGTCGGATTCCTTCAAGAAAGATGTTCCGAGCTATCTACTTAGATCCTTTAGCCGGCTTATGGCTGGCTGGAATCCAGGATCAACCCTCGATGACCTAACCTTGGTGACTTCTCGCTGGAGATCGTACTTGGAGCAGTCTTTCGGGATCTGACTTGGACCCTGGACCATGAATCTCATCAGGGTTCAGTGTACAGCTGAGACGGTTTTTCTCTAACCCAGACCTAACTTGGACTCTATTAGGTAGATTGGATTCCCAGCTCGCCTGGACCCGATTTCCCACTGATCCAAGCTTGAATCCAGTTTGGATCCAATGTTGGACTCCAGTCTGGATCCAATGCTGGACTCCAGTCTGGATCCAATGCTGGACTCCAGTCTGGATCCAATGCTGGACTCCAGTCTGGATCCAATGCTGGACTCCAGTCTGGATCCAATGCTGGACTCCAGTCTGGATCCAATGCTGGACTCCAGTCTGGATCCAATGCTGGACTCCAGTCTGGATCCAATGCTGGACTCCCGTCTGGATCCAATGCTGGACTCCCGTCTGGATCCAATACTGGACTCCAGTCTGGATCCAATGTTGGACTCCAGTTTGAATCCAATGTTGGACTCCAGTCTGGATCCAATGCTGGACTTCAGTCTGGATCCAATGCTGAACTCCCGTCTGCATCCAATGCTGGACTCCCGTCTGGATCCAATGCTGGACTCCAGTCTGGATCCAATGTTGGACTCCAGTTTATATCCAATGTTGGACTCCAGTCTGGATCCAATGTTGGACTCTACTTTGGATCCAATGTTGGACTCCAGTCTGGATCCAATGTTGGACTCCAGGCCTCCCAGCTTGACAGTGACGTGTCAATGTCGAGTGCCAGGGACTCCCAACGTCTTCGCCCCGAAAGTTTCACGGTGCTAGGAAGAAAAGATAGTTGATCTTCATGAAGCAAAGTGGGATCTTGTTGCACGGCAGATCTCTTAATTAAAAGAAACGAGGCCCGGCTGCCGTTCGCCGATGTCAATTACGTCACCGCCGAGGAAAGGAACTCGTGGCCCGAGGCGGGATTAGGTTTAGCACCACTTTCGCGTCTCCTTGATCCCGTTTGTCTTCCTCTTGGCGGCCACTCGTCGCTACGGATTCGCTTTTTGCTGACGAACGCGACGAGACGACCCCCGTCCACTCTCTCCCCCCTCTCCCTCTTTCTCTGTCAGTCTTCAGGACCCAGGGCAATTATCGTCCCACTTTGAATTCCCTTGGGAGCGAACACGAAAATCGACTTAGGTCCATTCGACGTCTTGGGCGAGCTACTTAGACCGTCTCGTCCACCGTCTCTCCGCACCGTCGCGCAAAAAGGAACGCCGAAAGGCACGCGGATAGAGGAAGGACGGATGAAACGACGACTCGTCCCGGTTTCTTGTTAATTTTTTAGCACCGGGGAAACGAAGAACCAGAAGAAAGAAGAAGAAGAAGTAGAAGAAGGAAGCGAGCGACTCGAATGTCTCGAAAAAGTTCCGCAACCGGGAGAGGCGAAACGAGTTCAAAGAGGGTAACTGGGTCGGAAACGGGTTAACGTTGGAACCTGGGAACGATCCTCGAGAACACGTGTACCTTGTAGACTTACCGAAGGTGCCTCCCAAGCACCAAACACATTCCCTCCATCAGCTCACGTTAATTTGAATTTATACCGTGTGCCGAGGATTTTAGAACTCGAGAGGGGACGCGCGGCTTCCATTGACGACGCTCGAAAGTACGCTCAATTTGGATCCGAGAACGCTTTGAACCCAGTTTATTATATTCCAGACCAGTGTAACGAGGCCTGACCTACCTCTGATGGACCTGGCATCATGGTTCACTTTAGATCCGATACAACTTCGACTCTGTTTGAGGAGCGGCAAAAATAGGACGTGGGAGTAGTTGATCTACTCCTGAACATAGCCTGGACCTAACTTGGACTCGCATAAAATCATATATCGCCAGATCCTTGATCCAGGATTAATCCTGGAGGATCCAGCTTGGATCTAGGTCCATCCTAGCTCCCCAACATAATCTCAGACCTAACTTGGACTCGCATAAAATCATATATCGCCCGATCCTTGATCCAGGATTAATCCTGGAGGATCCAGCTTGGATCTAGGTCCATCCTAGCTCCAAAGTAATCTCAGATCTAACTTGGACTCGCATAAAATCATATATCGCCCGATCCTTGATCCAGGATTAATCCTGGAGGATCCAGCTTGGATCTAGGTCCATCCTAGCTCCAAGGTAATCTCAGATCTAACTTGGACTCGCATAAAAGCATATATCGCCAGATCCTTGATCCAGGATTAATCCTGGAGGATCCAGCTTGGATCTACGTTCATCCTAGCTCCCCAACATAATCTGAGACCTAACTAGGACTCGCATAAAGTCATATATCGCCCGATCCTTGATCCAGGATTAATCCTGGAGGATCCAGCTTGGATCTAGGTCCATCCTAGCTCCCCAACATAATCTGAGACCTGACTAGGACTCACATAAAGTCATATATCGCCAGAGCCTTGATCCAGTATTAATCCTGAAGGATCCAGCTTGGATCTAGGTCCATCCTAGCTCCAAGGTAATTTCAGATCTAACTTGGACTCGCATAAAATCATATATCGCCAGATCCTTGATCCAGGATTAATTCTGATGGATCCAGCTTGGATCTAGGTCCATCCTAGCTCCCCAACATAATCTCAGACCTAACTTGGACTCGCATAAAATCATATATCGCCAGATCCTTGATCCAGGATTAATCCTGAAGAATCCAGCTTGGATCTACGTTCATCCTAGCTCCCCAACATAATCTGAGACCTAACTAGGACTCGCATAAAGTCATATATCGCCCGATCCTTGATCCAGGATTAATCCTGGAGGATCCAGCTTGGATCTAGGTCCATCCTAGCTCCCCAACATAATCTCAGACCTAACTTGGACTCGCATAAAATCATATATCGCCCGATCCTTGATCCAGGATTAATCCTGGAGGATCCAGCTTGGATCTAGGTCCATCCTAGCTCCAAAGTAATCTCAGATCTAACTTGGACTCGCATAAAATCATATATCGCCCGATCCTTGATCCAGGATTAATCCTGGAGGATCCAGCTTGGATCTAGGTCCATCCTAGCTCCAAGGTAATTTCAGATCTAACTTGGACTCGCATAAAATCATATATCGCCAGATCCTTGATCCAGGATTAATTCTGATGGATCCAGCTTGGATCTAGGTCCATCCTAGCTCCCCAACATAATCTCAGACCTAACTTGGACTCGCATAAAATCATATATCGCCAGATCCTTGATCCAGGATTAATTCTGATGGATCTAGCTTGGATCTAGGTCCATCCTAGCTCCCCAACATAATCTGAGACCTAACTAGGACTCGCATAAAGTCATATATCGCCAGATCCTTGATCCAGGATTAATCCTGAAGGATCTAGCTTGGATCTAGGTCCATCCTAGCTCCAACGTAATCTCAGACCTAACTTGGACTCGAATCCAATCGCTCGTATACCTAACCCACACCCAGAAATGTCTATATTGACTCTGGAATCCAACTTGGACCTACCCTAACCCAATCTTCTTTGGGACCTAACTCATACCAATTGTCCAGCGGTCTCCCAGCTTCTCTGGGATCCCGTTAGCCGTATTTTTCCGAGCGAGTCGATCGGGCCAAGGAAGAATAATGGGTTCGAGTGGCTCTATGCTGGCCTGTTAATTGAATCGGCCGGACGCGGCTTCGACCGCAGCCGGAACGCGCTCCAATTTCTGTAATCGCCGATCCTCGAAATCTACTTTCTCCGCGTGCCGGTCGGAAAAATAATTGCTCGGCAGTGAATACAAACTCGGCCGATTCATTAACGAAGTGAATCGCGTCCAGCGTGTCGATTGGCCCACAGGAATTAATGGGAACGAGTTGTAGACCGCCGTATAGTCGCATCGGATCGTTGAATACGGAACACCCTCCGCACTCCTCTCCCCTTTATCCTCCATGTCCAACAAGAATCCTTTTACGGTGGTATTCCTCGCGTGTCTTCCGCACGAGATTCATTATCGACCGCGAGCGGATCACGTTGTGCAAACCATCGCGCGAGAGCCATTCATTCTGCGTCGAAAGGATGAATCGCGGTAGCCGAAGACGCCTGGCAATCGTCCGATGAAAAGAAGCGTTTCCTCGAAGATGTTATTCAAGTCGGACGTTCGTTTCACCACGGGGAGAAATTAAAAGATGCATTCGGAAAATTATGCCCGACTCGAAATGACGGAAACAGGCTCCATTTAGTGAAGGATTTCGTGCCCCTTTGCAATTTCGGTCGAGCTGGTTCAGTAGCGTGGCTCGTCATCGTGGCGGGCGCTGTTTAAGTAGTATAAGTCGGCGCTTTGTCCGACGGGCACGAAACTTTGTTTGTTGGACCGTGTAATCATTTGCGGAAGGGTGGTAATACATTTGAATGATATTTAAAGGGTCCGGGAAGTGGCAGAATATATTGGAGAATGATGAAAAAATGTTTTCCAAAGCTTTGTTTCGATGAAACTAATTTTGTCTTCTGAGAAGAAATGCGTAATATTCCCGGAATTATACAGGGTGTTCGGTAACTGGTGGAACAAGCGAAAAGTGGGTGATTCTACATGAAAACATATACAACAAAATTTTTTCATTTCAGGCTTTGTTTTCGAGAAAATCGACCTCGAATTTTTGCCGGGTACGTGCTTTAGTATATTCAGAAAGTAGAATTGGTTGATCATGGTCAGACGCGTCAGACGATTCCTATGCAATAGCACGTGTATTCGCTGCATTTTCGAACTCGATTTTCTCGAAAACGAATTGTCAAACGAAAAAATGTTGTTCCTTTTTTCCGACTTATTTTTTCATGTAGTATCCACCCCCTTTTCGCTTGTGCCACCAGTTACCGAACACCCTGTATTTTTGCTGATTGAATGAACGTAGTTTACTGTCAGTAAATAGCGTATATAAATCATTAATCAGACGTCGAGGAACTTCAAGGTCCACGTTTATCCAGTGATTCATGAGGAGGAATTAGTACAGATAAGTTTCAAGTAATATGTATAAATAATTTACCAGACTCCAACCGTGTCTCTCCAAAATACATGACACATTTTGCTAAATAAATGGACGAGGTGGTGTAGCTCAACGTCAATTCAAACGGGGCAAGTAGTGCGTATCAACAATTAATCAGACACGAAGGAACATTCGATCGTGAAATTTCCGTAGGATTTTTCCGCGAATATTAATGATACGTCGAAATTCAATAAGGTCAATAAGAATAAATAAATAGCATCAAACTTCCGCTCTTACATCCCTAAATTATTTTTCTTTCAAAATCGCATGCCTCTACGCAACTCAACAAATTTTTTCCCCCCTTAAACGAGTCCAAAAAATCGTTAAAAATTACAATTTGCAAAAATGACCCTAAAAGCTCCCGAAGAAATTCAATAAGGTCAATAAGAATAAATAAATAGCATCAAACTTCCGCTCTTACATCCCTAAATTATTTTTCTTTCAAAATCGCATGCCTCTACGCAACTCAACAAATTTTTCTCCCCCCTTAAACGAGTCCAAAAAATCGTTAAAAATTAGAATTTGCAAAATTGACCCTAAAAGCTCCCGAAGAAATTCAATAAGGTCAATAAGAATAAATAAATAGCATCAAACTTTCGCTCTTACATCCCTAAATTATTTTTCTTTCAAAATCGCATGCCTCTACGCAACTCAACAAATTTTTCTCCCCCCTTAAACGAGTCCAAAAAATTGTTAAACATTAGAATTTGCAAAATTGACCCTAAAAGCTCCCGAAGAAATTCAATAAGGTCAATAAGAATAAATAAATAGCATCAAACTTTTGCTCTTACATCCCTAAATTATTTTTCTTTCAAAATCGCATGCCTGTACGCAACTCAACAAATTTTTCTCCCCCCTTAAACGAGTCCAAAAAATTGTTAAAAATTAGAATTTGCAAAATTGACCCTAAATGCACCCGAAGAAATTCAATAAGGTCAATAAGAATAAATAAATAGCATCAAACTTCCGCTCTTACATCCCTAAATTATTTTTCTTTCAAAATCGCATGCCTCTACGCAACTCAACAAATTTTTTCCCCCCTTAAACGAGTCCAAAAAATCGTTAAAAATTAGAATTTGCAAAATTGACCCTAAAAGCTCCCGAAGAAATTCAATAAGGTCAATAAGAATAAATAAATAGCATCAAACTTTCGCTCTTACATCCCTAAAATATTTTTCTTTCAAAATCGCATGCCTCTACGCAACTCAACAAATTTTTCTCCCCCCTTAAACGAGTCCAAAAGATTGTTAAAAATTAGAATTTGCAAAATTGACCCTAAAAGCTCCCGAAGAAATTCAATAAGGTCAATAAGAATAAATAAATAGCATCAAACTTCCTCTCTTACATCCCTAAATTATTTTTCTTTCAAAATCGCATGCCTCTACGCAACTCAACAAATTTTTTCCCCCCTTAAACGAGTCCAAAAAATCGTTAAAAATTAGAATTTGCAAAATTGACCCTAAAAGCTCCCGAAGAAATTCAATAAGGTCAATAAGAATAAATAAATAGCATCAAACTTTCGCTCTTACATCCCTAAATTATTTTTCTTTCAAATTCGCATGCCTCTACGCAACTCAACAAATTTTTCTCCCCCCTTAAACGAGTCCAAAAAATTGTTAAAAATTAGAATTTGCAAAATTGACCGCAAAAGTTCCCGAATAATAAGAATAAATAAGTACACTGGCTCATTCTATAGGGTGAAACTCCCGTGAAACAACCGTGTCTCTCCAAAATATATGACACATTTTGCTAAATGAATGGACGAGGTGGTGTAGCTCAACGTCAAATCAAACGGGGCAAGTAGTGCGTATCAATAATTAATCAGACACGAAGGAACATTCGGTTGTGAAATTTCCGTAGGATTTTTCCGCGAATATTAATGATACGTCGAAGCGTCGGCGAGCGAAATTAGCAGGATTTTTCTCAGTAACGTCCGCGCCGGTAGTAAAATGGCCTGCGTAACAGCGATAATGGTGTGTACCGTAGGAAATCGCCAGGTTAATTAAGAGATACCGGTCGATACACGTTTATTAAGCCGGCGTAACGAAATTCCAGGCTTCTATCGAGTTCCGTTCGGCATTATCGATCGTCATATCATTATGCTCGCCTCTGGGCGTCCCTCTGGACGATCCTCGGCAGCCCTCTCGCCCCTCCACCGTCCGCGTTGCCTTTGTAATTTTAAGGATCGTTAAAATTAACGACGTTTACTGAACATGGAAGCCTGTCATAATAGCGGAGGCGCGTTCGGAGTTTCCTCTTCCCGCGAGAAACGCTCCTTCCGACGTTCTCAGTGGTACAACCGTACGATTGCGCCGACGAATCAACTTCTGGCGAATAAAAAATATGTAACTCGTGTAATTTTTATTATTTCGAATTGAAAAAAATCACGCGTGTAGTTTAAACACCGATAGATACGTGTGCGAAATTCTACTGCGAAAGGTTCAATAGTTTCTCCGTGAAAAATTCGTGTAGAAGCAGCCTCGAAAAACCAGAGTACCCCCCCGAACGTGCACGCTGACCTAATTACATCAGCTGCTCTAATAGCGGCATGCAAAATCGAGAGAGGGCTCTCCCGTTGAAAGTTGCCGAAAAATCCTGCAAGAATCTCGGGCATCAATCCGTTCGACAGCGGACCATGGCCGAGGTACCGACGGATTTATCGAGGCCGGATTCAATTGACCGCATTCCGACGGAATTAAATAAATTCCCCGGACGTCCTGTGAACGATCGTGTGCCGGGAAGTTTGAAGCTGCGTCTGAAAAAGTTGGATTACCGGCCCCCCCCCCCTCCACAATGGCGGAACAAGTTCGCGAACATCCCGCCGGGGAAGTTCATGCGAGAGACCGTTAAAGTTCAAACTGCGATTTTTCGCAGTGGAACATAAACGGACGAGAAGCGTCGTTATTTACGCCGCGTGGGCTTTCCATGCTTTTACGGCTTTTATGGGCCGGTCTATCGTTGGGAAGTATCAAGCAGAAATATAAATTAAAAATTTTTCTGGGCCACGGCATACCTGGCAGAGAGAGGTTCACCCGGAAACACGGTACGAGCAAAAATGGTGATTGAAGTGACACCGCGAGTGGTGCAGGTACACGATAGGTCAGCCCGAGTCTGTAAGTAGTACAAATCAACTATTGATCAGCCATTGAGAAACTTCGGGGGGGCTGAAATTTCTCCAGCGATTTCCAAGGAATTAGTAATACGTTCCACTAATTGACTGCACGAAGTAGCATAGATCAACGTCAAGTCGGCCAGTGCAAGTAGTGTGTGTCCGTAATTGATCAGACTTTGAATAACATGCAAGCTTACGTCTCCCCAGTGATTTCCGTGACAAATGAATGGCATATTTTGCTAATCGAACGGTCGAGGTAGTGTAGATCAACGTCGAGTCGGCCTGCAAGTAGTACATGTCAATCATTGATCAGACATCGAGAAGGAGTAAACGGGGAGTGGATTGTCCATGTTTTCGTGGCCTTTCTAATTCGATCAAGTCGTACCACTTGAATTTTGAACGAACTACAGCGACAACAGCACCAAATATACATCTGAGTCAACCAAGTTGCTTTACGTATTATTGTCTGCCATAAACCAGCCTCATTATAAAACCTGTCATCAAGTAAGTTTATTTCGATTTTCATATAATTTTCTGCATACGTTTGGTAGTTAATCTTGCAAGTAAATTATTGATAAAATTATGTTCCTTATTAAATATAAATTCAGCAGAATTTACGTAATCGTTTGGTCGAAACGAAATCAATTTTATTCAGTTAGGTTATGTTTACTTTTTAAATTGAACTTGTGCCGTGTCTTAAGTCGTACCCATATGAGATTCCTAAGTCGTACTGGCTCGTCAGTCGAAATAACTTCAACACAGAATAAGGAGAACATAACAAATGCGGCAAATAAAAGAAACGCAGTAATTAATAAAAAGGGATTAGCATTAAAAATTAACAAAGAAGAAAAGCGATTGGTTTTGTTTTATTTGTGGAGAAGATCGGGAGGATAACATGATTCAATGCTTGAAATGCAAATCGTGGTACTCACTGGAATATCTGTGTGTCATGTAAACAGATTTATGAAAAATACGTTTTAATTATCATCGTTGCTTCATTGAATTCTTAGGTACGACTTAGGAAACCGGTTCCTTTAGTCGTATCGATGTAAGTTTTTCAAGATTTAGTTTATTTTACGTGAAAGCACATAGATTTTCTAATTTCGTTAGAATAAACAGCAACAATATTAACACAAGTTTTGAATAACACATTTAATTTCTATTTATTTGATAAATCCTGAGTTTCATACGGTTTTTTCCTGAAGGGGTACAACTTGATCAACCCCTTACCCTATATTACTCACCCTCTAACAAAATTCAATCCCAACAATAAAATAGAAATTAAATCTCCGACCGCAGTTTCGATCCCGTCGAATCGAGACGGGTTTAGGGTAAAATAAACGTCTCAAAATGATTGATTGGTTTTCCCGGCGGCCACGGAACTGCGCGCGGGGACACTCATAACGATGTGATCAAACTTCGGCAATCGTTCGCAAAACCGGCGTCAATTTCAAAACGAAATTAATTCGACGCGCTCGCCGAACGTGATGCGGTGATCCACTCGCGCGTACCATCGCGATGCTCCGGGGGGTGGAAGTTAAACAACGCTATCCCCGTTCTCCCGTCGCGGCCCCCCCCCCAACCTCACCCCGATAGAAGGGAGAGCGGGATGTGTAACATTAATCCATTTCGCGTCGGAGGCGAATTAAACGGGGAACCAACTTATCCGGGAGTTTCCGAACTGAATCGCATTTCCCCTCGGACACGCCAAGCTGTTCTTAATTCCGCTGCGAATCATTCGATGAAACCCGAAGAAGTTAGCGCGCCGGATGGTAGCACGCAGCGTACGGCGGATGGCTGGTAATGCGGAATACCGTTATTAATGTACAAAACGTTCCGGAACGATAACACGAGCGGACGGATGGCAATTTCCACTTGCAAATGCGAGCCAACCGCCGACGGGATAAAATTGGCTTGGGGAAACTACTTTGGACGATGCGGAGGAGCTACCTAGGACCTAGGCGTTGTCGGGTACTCACTTTTGTGGCCGGACTAGGCTCCATGACGCTCGGCACCGATTTTCCCTCTGGCTTCGAGTCGAACTAATTGGTTCAGCTTCAGCTTTTCCTGCTAGTTAGGTCCCTTTTGGCTATGTCGTCGATTTTATGGTGTAGTTAGGTTGTACTGTCAGACGCCTCTTACGCGGACATGCATAACTCCTGCACTCACAAGGGAACATATTCAGATGCGAAATTCGGATTTTGATAAGACTTTGAGAGTTTATAGTTCTTTGAAAAATATTTGACACGTATTTTTTTTTTATCGGCAACCATCCACTTTGAAGGGGTGAAAACAGCCCTCAAAGTTGGGGGTCAGAACCATACTTTCTGAGATATCTCGGAAACCAGAGGTCGAAAAAATTTGAATTTTTCTTTAAATTGTGTGTTTTTCAATGGGCAATGTAGTCGCGCAAGAAAATTTTAACGAAAATTTTTTGTTTGAACAATATATTAAAAATTGGATTTCTTTTTGTAGTTTCTCTTATTTATTGTTAGTTAATTTTAATGTAAACTTGGGTGCGTGATCTTTGATCCAAAATAGGGGATACATGTTTCAGGATTTTCTTTTTTTTTGCCATTTAACAATAATTATGCATAATGGAATATAGTCTTGCACCTGGGTTGTTGGGGAATTCTGGCTTGTTTTATCGAAATATAAGCATTTAGTATAAACGTATATAGTATTTTAAACAATACCACTGGATTACATGTCGTTTATTGTTTTATCAGCAGCTAAAGAAGGTGGCGCAGGTACCAGCGTGACGCGGTGCTAATTACCGCGGCGGAGTAAGGGTACCGACTTGTATGTATAGCCAATTCGTCTGCGAATTTCTGCGGTCGTTGGGCTTTCGGTCAAAATATACCTGGAGCCTTTTCAAATACACTGTGGATCCTTCAAAGAATTTACTTTTACTTATTGTTTATTTTTAGATTCGTTTTTACAAACATGAAGGTCGATCTGATGAACATTATAAACATTTTGATGGAAACATATCACAGCAATAATAACAAGGAAACACCCAACAACCGGAGAAATTTGCAGGAGAATTGGCTATACATACCAGTCGGTACCCTTACTCCGCCGCGGTAATTAGCACCGCGTCACGCTGGTACCTGCGCCACCTTCTTTAGCTGCTGATAAAACAATAAACGACATGTAATCCAGTGGTATTGTTTAAAATACTATATACGTTTATACTAAATGCTTATATTTCGATAAAACAAGCCAGAATTCCCCCACACGCCAGGTGCAAGACTATATTCCATTATGCATAATTATTGTTAAATGGCAAAAAAAAAGAAAATCCTGAAACATGTATCCCCTATTTTGGATCAAAGATCACGCACCCAAGTTTACATTGAAATTAACTAACAATAAATAAGAGAAACTACAAAAAGAAATCAAATTTTTAATATATTGTTTAAACAAAAAATTTTTGTTAAAATTTTCTTGCGCGACTACATTGCCCATTGAAAAACACACAATTTAAAGAAAAATTCAAATTTTTTCGACCTCTGGTTTCCGAGATATCTCAAAAAGTATGGTTCTGACCCCCAACTTTGAGGGCTGTTTTCACCCCTTCAAAGTGGATGGTTGCCGATAAAAAAAATACGTGTCAAATATTTTTCAAAGAACTATAAACTCCCAAAGTTTTAACAAAATCCGAATTTCGCATCTGAATATGTTCCCTTGTCAGTTTTGCACTCAGTTTTGCACTCGGTTGGCCACCACACGACTATCCATCGTACTGTTAGTTTTAATTAGGTTTGGCTATGTTTAGTTAGGTATGCCTGTCACTCAGGAACCTCTCGTTAGGTTACGTAAAACTTTTTCTCTTTCAACGTAATCTCACTCGATTCTACCCGAACTGTTACGTCAAGTGTATAATGAATTTCAACGGGCAAGTTACAAGTTTCAGATTGTTAGGTGCCCTAGGGACCAACGATTCTATTACGCATTCCTGACCTCGGGCGACCAGCGACCAGCTCGGTTCCGGGGACACATTCGGTGAAATATTTTTACGGATCCTCCCGAATCGGTCTCCATTACGTGGCCCGGATAATTTCGTCCGACCTCGGGCTCGATTCGAGTAAATTAAATCGAACCTGCTCTCTCCCCACTCGTGCCGTCCTTTTTATAACCTCGTCGGGACGTCGCACAATGGTGCCGATTGCGAATCCAGCTGGACAAAAATCAAACGTCACATTTTCGCAGAAGTGCGCGAAACATTTTGGGACTTCATTTGGGAAATTCAAGGAACAGGTGGCAGAATAGTTACTGTAATGTAACTACATTTTTCTAAACAAGAATGAACAGTGGTTGGACGGTAAAGTGCAGTTTCCAAATAAAGCTATACAAACAGTAGATGCAAAATCTTTTCGTAGAGAACGTCCAATGAAACAATTTGATGAATGTTCTGTCAAAGAGCAGGAAAAGAAGGATCGATACATTTGTGAAGGATATTAGCAGCGAATAACTAATATTTGCAGCTGAAGAACTACATATATAATACATAAACAAATACAAAATGATATTGTATGTGATTTGAAAACGTTGCGGGGTCTCGTTTAACATTATAAATAATTTTGTCCAGTTAAATCAATGAAAAGGTTCGGTTCGGAAGCTAACTCGATACTCGGTCATCTATAAATCCCAATAAAAAAATTTCACAGAACTTTTTTCTTTTGACAAAAAAATATGATCATCAGACAGCGGATCAAACACATCTTTTAAATTTTCGTTATTGACTATTGTCGTTATTTTACTGTTGTTTCTCGTAATTCCGACGAAAAATGCATTTTTTACACGTCATTTACTAAACCAATTCTTCTAGCCTTACAGAGAAATTCAAGTTTAGTTTGGTCCATTCATAAAAAGGTTATTTTGATTTAAAGTGTGTGATCAGTTTTGTTCCCAACTGTGTATTCAATTGTGTGTCTTTATGCATTTATAGGAAAATTGAGTAGATGAAATTCGAAACTGTTGGAAAATTTTACAAATTGAAGATGTCAATAATATATGATTTCTCCTCTATTAAAATCACTAAGGGAAGAAATAACATTCAGTTTATGTTCTATTTCTTCCAATCGATCCAGACAATCTTAATTTTTTAAATGTCTAAGTATTTTTTATTACATACTGTTGTAGCTGATGTCAAGACGAATCCAATGACCTACTTAACTACGGCTTTCAGACTTAAAATAATGCCGGAATAATTTTGTCCGGCTAGATTCGCGATCGGCACCACTGTGCGTCGCATCGCCGGTTACCTCGTACGGGACGAACCTCCACGGATTCGAGGATACGCGGACCAGGCCGCTGCGCCGGCTGAATCAATAAACGCCTTTGTTGATAATGCGACCTACGCGGGGGAATGGCGTGGGCCTGCAAATAGAATAAATTCCCCGAAATAAAAAAAAAAGGGTTACGGCGGAAAATATCCGAACGGAACTTAACCCTCGCGTGGGCAGCAGAGCATCCCGTTTACCCTATTTTCTCCCGTCATATTTTACATTCTTTTCAAAGTATCATGGAACCGTTCTCTCCATTCTCCCGGCTTCGAAACTATTTCGGTTGTCCGCGTAAAGGTTAAACGAGTCTCTCCGAGATAGTACACATCATCCCCCGCCACTTTGTGTGCCTGGCGCAAATTCCAGTCTTGAAAACTCCATTCCCAACCCCCGAGCAACGAAACAAAAGGAGTTCGACCGTCACGGCGATCCGAATTTTAATTAGCCTCGCCCACCCGTGTTATTATTCTCCGGGAGCCTAATTGAATTCCAGCACAAAGGATGGTCTTAAGGCAATTCGTTTCGCTTCGATGAAAGCTCAATGGAAATCATAAACCCCATTGTCCCCCGTGTTCGAAGATTATTCGAGGAGATGGAGGGAACTATGATTCTTACATCCCTGACGCTCTGACAGGGCCGTTTCTCTCGCGTAAAAAATTCTACGAGGCGGTCGAGATTCGCCAGCGTCCTCGGACGTATCCGTAAACAGGGCGAAGTTTGCGTTCGCGTGGCAAACAGCACGATTTAAATAACGTCGTTACGTCTGCGTGTTTGCTCGCCCGTGTCGCCGGTCACCTGCATCAACAGAAATGCTGTGGGTAATTTCTAATTTTAATAATTAACGTCCAAATTTACCACCCCGTTTCGCTGCATCCATGAAGAGG
The DNA here is from genome assembly GCF_051020765.1 of Lasioglossum baleicum. Classification (NCBI taxonomy): domain Eukaryota; kingdom Metazoa; phylum Arthropoda; class Insecta; order Hymenoptera; family Halictidae; genus Lasioglossum; species Lasioglossum baleicum. The sequence goes on along the minus strand of NC_134948.1, from coordinate 4,127,508 downwards.
GCTAAATCTGTGACATTACGTAGATGGAAACGTGCAGATACAATTTCTAAAAATAGAAGTTCAAATTGCGTCGTTTTGGAATTATTCGTTCCTCGGGAGGGGATCCAACCTTCGAGGTCCAATATTAGGCTTGCCAGATCTTGTATATTTGATACGAGTCTTCTATGTTTGAACTTGATCTCCTATATCATATTTGAATTTTCAAAAATCTTTGTTTGAATAAAAAAGTTTAGAATGTGCTGTGTACCTCTTTTACTTAAACTCCTATATTTTGAGCCTATCTTATATATGTATACATAATTGCTGTTCTCACTACTTCTTCTATAGTACATTTGGATAAAACATTTCTGGCAACCCTAACTGCAGCGGCCTTTTTTGCCCCCACAGTCGAATACAAAAATTTTTTTTAAATGAGCGGGGGTGCATTGTCCTCTGATTTTTTTCGCAAAGTTACAACCAGGACCATAACCGTTATAACCGAAAAGAAAAGAAGTCATGGAATGACAAGTATTTCGTCGACTAATAAGTAACCGAAAATTCTTTTCTCTTGTTGAAAGAAATTCATCTTCGATCACTTATAACTAGACAGCGGATTTTATGCATTTCTAACAAAAACGAGTAGGTGTAAAAACAGATTTTCTCCATCGATAACAGTTATCGAGGAGGATCCAATTTTTTGGACGCTAATAACTGTTATTTGTAACCAAAAAGTATAAAAATCGATATTTTTAAATCATTTTGTTCTTCCAAGTTTTTAAAATTTCAATAATAATTAACTTTCTATTAATGATTTTTATCGTAGAAAATTTTAGAATAACTGTCATGCGATATTACCGACGGAGAAGCTGGTTCATCGATCTACCCGTTCCGCGATCGCGGCCATATTGATTGCCAGAGGGAGTACAGAGCCGCGTCTGCAAACAAGCGGCGATAATTCTTATCTGCAGAATGCATTTCATCCCCGAGCACCGGATCCCTGTCACAAGATTAAGTCAGAGCCTTAACTGATTCCCCGTCGGAAACATCTGGCCCCGCCTTATTGCGACGGAGGATCGATCGATCAAGGCCACTTTCCTCCCTCCCACGAGCCTTAAGATCCTTGTCACTGTAATTTTTTCGAGAGCCCTGGCTCCGAAGAAGGTGGCTAGGGATTGGAAATTAATCGGAGGCGGCCGAGATTCATCCGCACGTGTCTATTACCGCGCGACTCGTCGGAAAATTGTGATTACAGAGGCGGAATTTCCCATGGGGTGGGTGTCTCGCGCCCCGTCAACCGCACGCCGTTTTCGCCGGTTGAGGAACGTTGACAAGCGTCTGTCCCCGTTGCGGCCGAGTCTCCCGCGGAAATTTCTTAACAAAGGCGAACCTGCTTCGATTTTCGATCGCCCCCGAGGCGACCTGCAATTTTCTGGCGCTGACCTGACGCTTCGGTAATCCCCAAAGACTCTTTACCCCTTGTACCAAACCCCGACCCCAACCAGACTGTAAGACTTTACAAAGAGCCTGAGGTCAACTCACCGTTTACTTGAGAAAAACCTACTCCACACACAATCCCCTAAATTAAAATGAAATTCTCGAGTAAATTTCGTTGTATTGCGTTTTGTCGTTTTAATTTCTGATTGACGATCGGATGACGTTCGATTACGTTTCTTGATAATCCGATACATTGATCACGGCGCAGCGAAAGAGACTTGTTTCACAAAAATTCGTCCCGCACGATAAAGCCCACCGGTGTAGATGAATATTGGCAAGCTGTCAGCACTGTTGAACGGTTATTATCAACGTGGTTCCCGTGTCAAAAGCGATCGGCGTGGACGTGCGGGATCAGAGAAAATGTTTGAACGAGCGTTTCATGCAAACCGGTTTAAACCACCCTGTTACAGAGGACGAGCACGAACCTATGGGGCGAGTGGATGGGCGTGATGCACGGGGACGAGGTAGAGTACGTGTTCGGCCATCCCCTGAACACCTCCTTGACCTACAGCGATAAGGAACGAGACCTGTCCCTGAGGATGATACTCTCCTTCTCGAAATTCGCCTACACAGGGTAAGTTTCCACCCACCGAACATTTACACAACTCAATTTAACATTCGAACTCGGCGAAACACAGCGGAGGACCGTTCAACGTTACATCCATCGGAATAAGTAGCTTTACATTTTTGATTGTACAGGGTGTATAAAAAGTAATGGTCATTCGTAGAAGGAGTGAATCTACGCCTCTGGATCGGTGGACATTTGTGAAGGAAACATGCCGCAAAATTGTTTATGACAAAGAAAATTGTTGTCAACACTAAACCTACCACTGCCGGTCAAATGACCGGTATTATATTTTTCAATTTTATAATTATTAAAATTATTTAGTTGCTTACATGAAAATTGATTTAATAACTTTCTTTATCCAAGCACATTTTCTACTAAAAATTGTACAAAATTTAAATAAATGGAGCCTTTTCATTTTAATAAGCCAAAACCGGTCAAATGACCGGTATTATATTTTTCATTTTGCAATTATTAAAATTATTTAGTTGCTTACATGGAAATTGGTTCAATAACTTTCTTTATCCAAGCACATTTTCTACTAAAAATTGTACAAAATTTAAATAAATGGAGCCTTTTCATTTTAACAAGCCAAAACCGGTCAAATGACCGGTATTATATTTTTCATTTTGCAATTATTAAAATTATTTAGTTGCTTACATGGAAATTGTTTCAATAACTTTCTTTATCCAAGCACATTTTCTACTAAAAATTGTACAAAATTTAAATAAATGGAGCCTTTTCATTTCAATAAGCCAAAACCGGTCAAATGACCGGTATTATATTTTTCATTTTGCAATTATTAAAATTATTTAGTTGCTTACATGGAAATTGGTTCAATAACTTTCTTTATCCAAGCACATATTCTACTAAAAATTGTACAAAATTTAAATAAATGGAGCCTTTTCATTTTAATAAGCCAAAACCGGTCAAATGACCGGTATTATATTTTTCATTTTGCAATTATTAAAATTATTTAGTTGCTTACATGGAAATTGGTTCAATAACTTTCTTTATCCAAGCACATATTCTACTAAAAATTGTACAAAATTTAAATAAATGGAGCCTTTTCATTTTAATAAGCCAAAACCGGTCAAATGACCGGTATTATATTTTTCATTTTGCAATTATTAAAATTATTTAGTTGCTTACATGGAAATTGGTTCAATAACTTTCTTTATCCAAGCACATATTCTACTAAAAATTGTACAAAATTTAAATAAATGGAGCCTTTTCATTTTAATAAGCCAAAACCGGTCAAATGACCGGTATTATATTTTTCATTTTGCAATTATTAAAATTATTTAATTGCTTACATGGAAATTGGTTCAATAACTTTCTTTATACAAGCACATATTCTACTAAAAATTGTACAAAATTTAAATAAATAGAGCCATCTCATTTTCATAAGCTAAAAAATTTTTATCGCTTTTAATGATCGGTAGGTTTAGTGTTAAAATTTGTTTTTACATCAATACCTTCTACTCATCGAGAACAGAGAAAGTTTGACAGGAGCCACATGTCGCAAAATGTGAAAGAATACCTTATATATCCATTGTTACACATAAGAATATTAATCCTGTATTGTAAAATATACTAATGTCTGGTATAGGTACTTACAAATTTTTCAGAATCTTCTGTTCCTCCGTCGGATCAAGTGGATACTGACATTTTCGCGAATACGTCTTATTAACGACGAAGCACAAAACACCACACTTCTACACGATGACTGAACACTACACAACACACTTTCAGAAATCGTGACAGCGAACGGGAAGGAGTTACTCCGACTACGATCAAAGTAGTACTGCGGTTGCTCGGTTTTTCATGAATGGTCAAGGGTGGGAAATATGTTGCGTTTGTCAATTGGACAGGGGTGTGTCGGAAGGACGTTAGGTTGAGAAGCGGGGAACTGTCAAGGAACTGTCCTTTTGACATTGTTTACGGTCATGATTTACGGTCATCGCTTAATCCGCTGGAGGAACGTAGAGGTACGGTAACAAATAATAACACAGCATTAATATTCTTATAACAATGGATATAAGGTATTCTTTCACTTCAAAACCTTTAACTTCTTAAATCTCAATAACTATTTGTTTGCGACATGTGGCCTTTTTCAAGCTTTTTCTCTTCCGGACGAGTGGAAGGTATTGATGTAAAAGACAATTTTAACAATTGTCTTTGTTGTAAACAATTTTGCAGCAAGTTTCTCTTACAAATGTCCACCGATCCAGAGGTGTAGATTCGCCCCCAGAACGGATGATCATTACTTTTCATGCACCCTGTACAATTATCGAAATCGTAAAAGTATTTCCTGTCTTACGAGATTATTCGAGGGAACGTAACAAAATCTAAAATTAAGTGGAACAGCGTGTCAAGACAGGGAGGACGTCCGCTCGAGGGGACAGTCCGTAAAAATTGCTCTGGATCGTGGGCTGTCGATTCCGCCCCGGTTATTTAATAGCTGGTCCCTCTCGCGGTCGCTTAAAATTGCATTTCATATTCACGTCCGTCCTCGTTTGAGATGTAACTCGGTTGAACGAGGAGCCTCCTCGAGAATTCCGTGACGACGAAAGGTCGAGCGGGAAAGAAGAGACAGAGAGAGAGAGAGAGCGGGGAGCAACAAATTTGACTTGCATGGGGAGGGAGCGCGGCGCTTGGACCGGCACCGAATATCGTCGGCCATTATACTGTCCCCATCTCGCGATTTTTAACCTAAATATCAAACAACTCGTACCAAGCCACGCGTTAATTACACACATGTTCGATCACTCCGCAGTGAATGATATCATTTCCGACCGTTCGAACATTCCGTAAAATAAATTTACTGAATTATTCGCAGTTGAATTCGACGACCGCCATGTTAGATTTCGCGAGGAAACAAATTTTTCGGTTCAGTGGCTCTTTGGAACATCGCAATTTCATTAAAAAGGACGCGTGAAACGGTCCGCATCGGCTACGAAAATAGCAACAGCGTCCCATATCAGACTCCGATAAATAATTCCGCGGGAACGGCTGCGGAATCACGCCAGCCAGCTGGGAAGTCGGACAGCCGTGTTAATTCGAGAAAGTGGCGCGCTGTATTTGACGACAACGATTAAATATGAACGACACACGTTCGCTCGTCGCGGCTTTTCAATCTGGGTTAGCCGGGAATAATTTAACGACGCCGATACAAACAGGCTGGACGTCGCCACCAATCGGTCAGCGGTCCTTTGTCGGCCGCGATCCTTCTTTTCGCCTCGTTTACCGTCGTTTCGAGTGCCTCGTCCTTCGAATATCGATTAAATTCCACTCTCCGATCCTTTCTCCTTTTTTTTCTTTTTTAACGAACGTTCAATGTTAATCCTCGTGACCTCCGACCTTTACGCGGATCACCGTTCACAAAGATGAGAACGATGCTCGGTAATCCAACGCTAATTTTGAAATCGTTTTCCACGGGAGACACGGAAAAAACCCGACACGGAAAACGGATCGACAATGATTAATCGATGAACGGAAAATTGCCGGTGAAATATTTAAACGTCCGTCGGGCTTCTCCCAATAATTAATACACGCTCGACCGTTGCCGCGGTGTACACAGTTTGTTAGCGCGTTGTTAATAATTTTAAACGAGCCTAGTTAACCAGCTGCCGTGTACCCGGTCGTGTAACTCGGATTAATTATCGACGGACAAATCGGTTACTCGCGTTGCTTCGCGTCGGCAGATTCAATTAAAACCTGCTGCCGCCGGAATCTCTAATTCCCGATCAATCACTATTTATCATCATTCGGTTGCATCATTAAACAAACCTTTTTCACGCTGTACGCTGGAAAAACACCGTGAATGGAATAATCATTTGAAAATATACCGATCGGTAAAACTCGTTGATAATCGCATCGATCGATCCGCCATACGATCGCCGCCATATTGGCGAATGTGCCCCGACGCCAGGGTTGCCATATGCGAGTCTCACCAGGCCCCTTACCCATCGCCCAGCTGCGCAGCGAAGCCCGCATTAGCTTCCCCCACTCTTCCCACTAACGCTGACGCGTACCACGTGGAGCAAGCTGGGTGGCGTTAGTGGGAAGAGTGGGGGAAGCAAAAGCGGGCTTCGCTGCGCACCAGAGCGCGGGCGGAAGGGTAAGGGGTCTGGCGAGACTAGAATATGGTAACCCTGCCCCACGACCTTCAGAGGATCACCAGCGAGTTAACCAAACATTATTCCATTACGAGTTTGTACATCCCCCCACAACATTTACGACCCGATAAATAAAACGCTGCGCTACACTCGCTCCCTTGCGATTATGTTTCAGCAAACCAACAAAGGAGGAGTCCGAGTGGCCGCCGTATTCGAGGGATCAGCCGCAGTACTTTATTTTCGACGCGGAGACAGCCGGGCTGGGCAAAGGACCGCGTACCACGTCCTGCGCGTTCTGGAACGAGTTTCTGCCTAGGCTGAAGGGCGTGCCAGGTAGCTACCACACTAATTCTGGAATTCCACGGTGTCCCTATTAGTGGACATCCTCGAGGAACTCGGGACAGTCGTCCTTGCGCAACAATTTAATATAATCTCCCTGGCCGCTTCCAAGAAAATTGAAATACCTTCCTGTTAAGACGAGAAGAGAAAGCAGGTTGGGGGGTAGGAAACGGATAGCTGTGGGATAGGGCCAACTGTTTCAAGCTCGGCGAGTGACACCCGGTACGTCACGATGCCTCGAAATACCAGTTGCAAGCTCGTTCACGGATCTCGGCGTCCTCATCGCAGCCGTGACGGTCCGTCGATAAATAATTCAAGTCCTCGCGATCGATATCGACCAGATTTCCTGTGTCCCTTGCCGGGGTTTCCGTGTTTCATTATCCTCCCGCGGTCGCGTGACGCGTTCTGCTACGCGTCGAACCCCTTTCGTCCTCTACCACCGAGCATCCCCCGGAACTCTCCTTGCTCTCCCGGCTGGCCACCCCCCCCCCCCACTCGTCCTGTAATTCCACGGTTCTGTTTATTCGAGATCCGTCGCGGATTAAACCTATTGTTCGGTCGGATCGAGCGCGGGGGCGGACCGTGCGACCGCGTTCCACGGAAAAATGATTTCCAATCCCTGTCCCAGCAGCCTCCGGGACGGTCTCTCGCAGCCGGGCTGCGAGCGGAATTCGGGTCAGGGTTAGAGGATCGATCGGAATCGGAGAGAGGCCGAGAGGAGCCTTGAAATGAAATTTTTAGGGAGACTCGGTCGATCATGCTCGGAAACCGAGCTGCCAAGGATCCATGGGGGATGGCCCGACCACAGGAGACCATCCTGGGTCACCGTGACCCGCATGCGGCCAGCCCGTCCCGGCCGGAAGTCCAGGGAATATCATCCATTTCCTCTTTTTCACTTATTTATTCAGTCCTCTCTACTACTGTCCCAGTATCACAGTTCCTATTACAATTATTTATTGTTCGTTAACTGCTCTAAAGTATTTCCTGGAAAGAAAACCCAACAAAAACATCCTGTAGACAGCAGTTAAGTGCCTAAGGCCGTAAAAAGTTGTGAGATCAAACAAAATACGGCCAAGTTCGTTAGCTCAGAAATACCTCTTGCAAATAATGAAAAAAGCGTTTGTAATAATTAGTTTAAAAGAACGCTATTTAATTTTTAAAGAGTTTCATGGAGGGCTAAATTATTCAAACATGGCCGCTACCTAACACCTTTCATGGCCATTGGTTTAAAAAGCAACGGCCAAGTTTGAATAATTTAGCCCTCCATGTGGCTCTTTAAAAATTAAATAGCGTTTAACAAGTGTACGAAATTACATCTATCCAACTTGCTAAGTAGCTAAGTTGTTTCGTGTAAAAGGTGGTAGTGCGAGAACTTGACTGGTGCACTGCCGTGCACATAGATTCTTTTCGTGGTTTAGTGCGATCGTGGTATTCAAACGATTAGGCTCGCGAAAGATGTTGGTGCGCTGTTGATGGCACAACTTAAGGGTGATTTAATATACGGTAGAACGTTCCAGCGGAACGGGCCCGGTCATTAGAATGCTCGCTGCTTCCCAGCCCCGCTTTTAATTAACGGGACACTTAATTCACCCTTTAATCGGATCGTAACTGCCTGCTACCGGTTTCTTTTAATAACTACCCCCACGCGTTACCGTGATTCAACATACATTTCACGTCCAACCCGAGAAAATGATTATTACTGGCATTACCATGACCATTCCTTAAACTTGTACATTTTCTTCCATAGCCATTTTCTTCGTCGTTTCAGCCTGCAACGAAAAGACAGTGAAACAAGATGAAAAAAATATCCGCTTGTTCTTCAGACATTGTAGAACACGCGTGGAAAGTTTGGTAATTTTCCGTCGATCCATTTTCCAGGAAAAAAATTGCTAAAGAGGTACGTGCCTCTTCTCGCGAAGCAGGATAAAATCGCTCCACGTAAATCACGATCGCGTGATTCGACTATCATCGATCGCCGCTCCTTAATTGCTTCAACGGGGCCGACGGATTGTCGCGATTTTACACGAGATCGTCCGTAATGGCCGTCAACCTGTTAATCTCGCGGAAGTGATCAACGGTGATTTTAATAAGGCCGACAGAGGAAAGTTGGTTCCTTTTTTTTTCTCTCGCGGACACTCGGGGGTGGGCAAATATTTGCTCAGCCAGTTCGAAAAGCGTGACTGCGATCGCGTGATTACGTCGTGGAAGGGGTCCTGAACAGCCGGAAACTCGTTATCCTTCGGGCGATTTTTTCCCTTATTCTTTGGCTCGGCGCGACGCAATCTTCGCGCGGACTCCTCCGGCGTACCTTCTCGCGGCTGTGGCATAAAGACTCTCCGGAGAACCTTGTTCCTTATTCTTCGCTGTTTTCGTGGGTTCATCAGCCGTCAAAGAGAATGCGAAATCAAGCGAAGGTGGTTCGGAGATCCCAGACGTTCGAGCAAACGAGTCCTCTTCCGGGGTCTAATTAATCCTCAGACTGGAAGATTGGATGATGCTTAAAAATAAATTACTTTCGCGTACCAATGCAACTAACGTACCCGCCACTCGTGTACACATCTCGCAATACTTTCGAGAGTGCATGTACATGGTACATGAAACCAAGGACCAAACATTTTCTACGATAAAAATCATTAATAAAAGGTTGATTATTATTGGCATTTAAGATAATCTACACAAAATATAAAGAAAAAAATTCGAAGAAGAGAATGATTAAAAAATATCGACTTTTATACTTTTTGGTTACAAGTAACAGTTGTTAGCGTTCAAAAAAATTGGATCCTCCTCGATAACTGTTATCGATGAAGAAAAACTGTTCCGATTGATCGAAGCAGTTATCGACGAGAGAAATTTATTTCGATCGCTCATAACAGTTATCGATGCTCGAATTTATTTTCACTTGTTCATAATAATTATTGATGAGAAAATTCATTTCGGTTGCTTATTTAATTATTGATTTGTCTGCTCTTTTTCGGATGGAGCAAGCCTGAGAAATTCATTGAGAAGGTTTCGTACAACAAGACGAATCAACAGACCATAAGAACAATACAAAATCTGATTGTTAACTGTCTTTGATAATTGATTGTCTACCATTGGAAAGTTGTACTATTTAATAATAACTATTACACATTTCATTCATCAATAACTGTTATCAGCGATCGAAATGAATTTCTCTCAGTGATAACTATTATAAATTTATCTCGTCGAATAACTGTTATGAGTGTGTGATCGAAATAAATTCTTCTCATCGACAACTGTTAAACTTCTCCCATTGCTAACTGTTATGAGCGATCCAAATAAATTTCTCTCATTGATAACTGTTACAAGTGATCGAAATGAATTTCTCTCCACGATCACATTTACCAAGAAGAGAAAAAAATTTTCGGTTACTTATAATCCTTATTTGTAACAAAATACGATTTTAGTCGATGAAGTACTTGTTATTCCATAACTTACTTTCTTTTTGGTTATAACAGTTATGGTCCCTGGATGAAACTAATTAATCCTCAGACAGGAAGATTGGGTAAACCTCAAAAATAAATTAGTACCATAGACTGCATAGACCCGAAAGTAGTAAGACATTAATGGTGGGAATGTTAGTTGTATTGGTTTATAATTGTCCCTAGAGTTTTTCCTGGGATTCCAACTTAAATCAGCTACTAAATAATTCTGGAAGTTAGGAAGCTCTGAATGAAAGTCCTGATAGTCAAGGACGACTGTCAGTTGGACCCTCCATCAGTCGGTTCAGTGACGTAATTGGAAAATTGGGTAATCCTTAAGAACAAATTAGTTTCATGTCCTACATAGACCCTCGAAAGTTGTAAGACGAGTGTTTATAAGTGGTGGGAATGTTAGTTGCATTGGTTTATAATTGTCCCTAGAGGTTTTTCTGGGATTTCAACTTGGTCAGCTACTAAATAATTCTGGAAGTTAAGAAGGTCTGAATGAAAGTCCTGATAGTCAAGGACGACTGTCAGTTCGACCCTCCATCAGTCGGTTCAGTGACGTAATTGGAAGATTGGGTAATCCTTAAGAACAAATTAGTTTCATGTCCTACATAGACCCTCGAAAGTTGTAAGACATGTGTTTATGAGTGGTGAGAATATTAGTTACACTGGTTTATAATTGTTCCTGGAGGTTTTTCTGGCATTTCAACTTAAATCAGCTAGTAAATAATTCTGAAAGTTAGGAAGCTCTGAATGAAAGTCCTGTTAGTCCTGGACGACTGTCTGCTGTACCCTCCATCAATCGGTTCAGTGACGTAATTGGAAAATTTGGTAATCCTTAAGAACAAATTAGTTTCATGGCCTACATAGACCCTCGAAAGTTGTAAGACGAGTGTTTATAAGTGGTGGGAATGTTAGTTGCATTGGTTTATAATTGTCCCTAGAGGTTTTTCTGGGATTTCAACTTAAATCAGCTAGTAAATAATTCTGAAAGTTAGGAAGCTCTGAATGAGAGTCCTGATAGTCCTGGACGACTGTCTGCTGTACCCTCCATCAATCGGTTCAGTGACGCAATTGGAAAATTGGGTAATCCTTAAGAACAAATTAGTTTCATGTCCTACATAGACCCTCGAAAGTTGTAAGACGAGTGTTTATAAGTGGTGGGAATGTTAGTTGCATTGGTTTATAATTGTCCCTAGAGGTTTTTCTGGGATTTCAACTTGGTCAGCTACTAAATAATTCTGGAAGTTAAGAAGGTCTGAATGAAAGTCCTGATAATCAAGGACGACTGTCAGCTGGACCCTCTATCATACGGTTCAGCGAGGTGCGGCTCGAATTAATTGTCGAAATTCCTGTTGCAGACCCAGCACCCGAGGCGTGCAACAGCGCGGTGGCGATAGTATCCGCGGCATCGAGGGACCTGCGGAACTCCCTGATGATGACGGCCCTGTCGTCGGTCCTGGTGCTCTCCAGAGTGATCTAAACAATCGGAGGGAGACGGGCCCGTATCGATCAACCCTTTCTGACAGCCGACAATCCGTTCGTTCGAACAGCCGCGCACGGGAATCAGGGGTTCGTTGACGGTCCGAGGTCTGGACAAGCGGTCGCCAGCCGTTCAATTATAGCCGAACACCTCCGGAGTGCTTTCGGAACCAGAAAACGCCTAACGTCGGACCACTGTCGTTTTCCACTCTTCCTGTCACGTCGCACCCCTACCCCCGTAGATCGACGCGATCACTCTTCGACGAGCTGTGGACCAGAAAATCATTCAACGATCTTCTCCGAAACCGTGCGAGATGAAATTTCCAGCAGTCGGGGAAGGGGGGACACGATGTCCAAGGTTTTTCGATGTTGGATAAATCGACCACGGAGCCAATTAAATTCCGCCGGTGTCTCGGAAGACGTGCCCTCTGCCTTTCCCGCGGGATTTCCATTTCCGGTTGGTGTTGCGCGATCGACTGGTGCGAGGCGAGACAGGTTAACGAGTTCCGCGAAGAAGAAGTGACACCTCGATTCCAGGGTCTGGTATATCGATTCGGGGGGGGGGGGCGGGACGTGCGGAAGCGGGAGCCAACCATAGAAGGAAGCCTCGAAACTCCTGTTTACGGAGTCTCCTCCGGACAACGTACAGCCCCGACAACACCGGAATCGATTCCGGGGAGGGGGAGGAGGGGGACGCACACACGATTCGCAGGGTGAGGGACACGCGGGGTGGTTGCGCGGATCGATGCTCGACGGGTAAAAACGAGCCTAAACGGACGTCCGTCCTCGCGCAAACAACTCGCCCGGACGGCTGCTAACCACCTGTTCGCGGAATCGATGGGCTCGCGACAGAAGATTCATTAGCGAAACGCAACAAGTGCTCCCCGCGCGTTCTACATAAGACCTAACCGGAAGTGGGGGATCCGGGATCGCTTGGATCGCGTCCAGGAACGAAGCGGCACGCGATTTTTCAGCCTAGGTTGCCAAGCAACTGGAAACACACTGATCCTGTAGAGAACCTTGCAGTCGAGCTCGGTGTGTCCCGAGGATCAGGGGGGGTGGGAGAGCAGATCGGGGAGTCCCCGAAGAACCCTGGAAGATCATCTTCCGTGCTCCCAGAAGTTCCAAGATGGCTGGCTCTATTGAAAATTGAAGACGGGAGCCGGGGGAGTCCTCCGGTTTGCTGATGCAAAGTCGGAGGACCGAGTGCAGCAGCTGCGAGCCGGGGAAAATGGGTCTTCGAAGCCGACCAAGAGGATCCAACGGTGTTAGACGGGCCGGACAAAGTATCGGCCGCCTGTCCAACGAACGAGATCAACTCGGGGAACGGGGGGTGGGAGGAGAGAACGTTCAGAGGACTCGAAAATTCAACGGGTTAAGTGCAGACCGGTGTCCCGACGCATCTCGAGGACACCTACGAGCCCGGGACAACGCCAGTTGTGCTCGAAAAAGGAACAGATACGGCCGGGGAATCGGGGCAGACAAGAACGACAGCGGATCGTGTCAGTTTCCCAAGGAATTCACGATTCGCTTGTTTCGCCTCGCCTGCGAATAAATAGACTGCCGATATTTCTGCAGTCCCGGGATTTCGAAAAAGCGACGCGCTCTCGAAGATCCGATCGAATTTAATACGGTCCCGTAATCTTTTCGAAACTGTCGCACCGGTTCGGAGGCTGCTCTTCTCTGTAGGGAAATAGGTCGCCTCCTTTGCTCCTCCAGCAAACATCCGGATGCAGATTTCTCGGCTCGGTTCACCGGAAACGGGTCCATTTTGCCGCGCCGACAGCCTCGAATCGCTGCGATCTCCTCGGTTCCTCGATCCGCGGATCCACCTCTTTCAAATGTAATTCAGATAGTTGAGGAGATCTCACGGTGATCGGTACTGTGATCGTCGAGGTCCTCGAGGATTCTTTTCTTTCCGGTGGGAATTAAATGGCCCTTCCGACGAAATTATTTCTATTCGAGAAAGTACATGTCATCTCTCTGACATGTAGTTTAGAATTTTTAAGAAATTCTACTCCTTTGAATCTTGGTCTTTTCTCGCGACGAAAATTTAATCAAAGATACGGACCCTCGTAGGATGCATCACGTGATAGAAGTCGACGATTGTCTGGAAGGGCCAATTTCCCCTGGCCGATTCAACGGAGACCGGTCGCGAAGGAGAAAAATGGTGGGAGGCACTCAGGGGGTGAATCGACGTCGATCGATCATATTTTTTTTTCTCTCAAAACGGACCAGGAACGGGCAAGACGGCACTTTTGATCTGGACTTGGACGATGGGCACAGATACCATGACAATACCGTCGGTAACGTAGAGTTATACTGTCTACTGTCGTGTCGTGTTCGCTTCTGAAGCGGATCAATTAAATTACTAGAAAAATCACTTAAAAGGGACAAAAAAAAAACAGAAAAAAAATTTATTCGGGGCGGGTGGAGGTCGGAGGTGGCGTGAACGTATCCATCCGACAAAAAGGGGGTCCGTTTTTTCGGGAGATGGACGAGGGGGAGGGCGAGTCCAGGTCAAATTCGATCGGTGCATTTTATTTCTCGTTTTTCGCCTTTTCACTTTTGTCCGACGAAAAAAAAATCGGTGAAAAAGCAACCATTACACGGAGAGGGACGGTAGAATGAAATAATTTCGTCGCTCGGTTGCGGTTTTCTATTTTCCATTTTTCCGCTCTTTTTTCCGTTCTTTTTTTTCCAGTTTATTTTATTTCATTTCGACCGTTCGTTTCTTTTTTTCCCTCCCCGGGTTTCCGGGGCGGAAAACTTGATGCACCGGGTGAAACGGAGCGAAAGTAGGGTCAGGGGTGAAGTTAGGGGTATGGGGGTGGATGGTTTTTTTCGGTCCGGTCGCGCCGCTGCCAGAGATATCGCGGAACGACGAGAGAAGGACGAAAAAGTACACGGCACCTCGTGAATTAATCGTGAATACGTTACAAAAAAAAAAAAAAAGAAAGAATATGGAGAAACAAAATAGACACTTAAGGGATGTTAAGCGATGTAAATATACGTATACATACCGCACGTATGTATGTATGTATATACATATTAAATGTGCCGGAGCCGTTGCGCGCGAGATCAACAAGGAAACCGCGATTTCTATCCTCGTACCTACATTATTCTTTATATTTCTTTAGCGAATAATATTAGAATTACCTTCGATGATTCACGAATATGTACAGATGGTTTGCGCATTTTTTTTACTTGAGGCATTATCGTCCGAAGAATTATTTCAGTAGATTACCGCCGAGGGATTTCCCGTTTCAACGTCACATTCTATTTTGTTTTCTTTCGGAGAAACGGCGAAGCATTAAAAGAGGATTATACCGAGCGAAAAAATCCGGAGTTCTCGCGCGCAACAGCCTGACAAGTACACCAGCTGTATATCTAATTACGTGTGCCGTCAGGTTGACGTAGAACGTAAGACAATTAAGGCACCCGTGTAATTTTCTTCCGTGAACTTAGGTCCACAGACACACAGACACAGCGACGTTTTAGAGAGCGAGACAGAGAATACCAATTAAGATAGATCTACCGTTCTAAGGGCCGCCCGGTGATTTCTCGATCGCTGAGCCACCGCCATGACAGTGATCCGCGATCGTTCCACGCCGGACAGCAAACTTACCCCTTTTGCTCAAACAATCTCAAACAAAAATTCGAAAATCATCTCTTGGCACCTCGGCACACCCCCTTCGTCGATTTACGTGTAGAATTATTTTTCTTTCTCGACACTTTTCGAATCGTGGACAGAGTTGAATGAAATCAATTCACAACTATTTCATAGATTGCACATACACTTTCAAATTGACCCAGGACCCCCCAAAAAGATAATTTTGAACTCCAAATCGCGGACAGAGTTGAATGAAATCAATTCACAAGTATTTCATAGATTGCACATACACTTTCAAATTGACCCAGGACCCCCCAAAAAAATAATTTTGAACTCCAAATCGCGGACAAAGTTAGATAAAATCAATTCACAACTATTTCATAGATTATACATAAAATTTCAAATTGACCGAGGACCCCCAAAAATCATTTTGAACTCCAAATCGTGGACAAAGTTGGATAAAATCAATTCACAACTATTTCATAGATTACACATAAAATTTGAAATTGACCCAGGACCCCCCAAAAATAATTTTGAACTCCAAATCGCGGACAAAGTTGGATAAAATCAATTCACAACGATTTCATAGATTGCACATAAAATTTCAAATTGACCCAGGACCCCCCAAAAATCATTTTGAACTCCAAATCGCGGACAAAGTTAGATGAAATCAATTCACAAGTATTTCATAGATTGCACATACAATTTCAGATTGACCCAGGACCCCCAAAAAGATAATATTGAACTCCAAATCGCGGACAAAGTTAGATGAAATCAATTCACAAGTATTTCATAGATTGCACATACAATTTCAGATTGACCCAGGACCCCCAAAAAGATAATATTGAATGGCACAGAAAATTTCGAACATTTGGGGGGTGACCGAGGCACCATTTCCCATTAATCTCGGCAGCGTCGGCGTTCCGGCTCGACGAGGGTAAAAACGCGGGTGAAAATCGAGCGGGCAGTGTCGGGCGGTCAAAGGTGGAAAAGCTGTGTCCGGTTCCCGGCTCGATGATCGACAGAGTGGATTCCGGCTGAGCAAGGTGGATTTGCTTGGCCTAACCGCGGCCGACCTTGGCCCGTCTGTACGTGTGTGTGCGCGGCTGAATTAATCGGACCTAAAGCCGGTCGGAGTTGGTCGTGGATGTTGGAGCACGTGCAACAAGTTCGGCTAGGGTGCGGGGTAAGAAGGTGGCGAGCTCTGACCGGCTTCTGAAAGAAAGTTTGTCTCTAAAAGCCGCGTGGGAGTTGGTGATCCACGGCTCGATCCTCTAGGTCTCGAACAGCTGAGAGCTCCGAAAAACAAACTAAAAAGCAACACAGAGAGAGAGAGAGAGAGAGAGAGAGAAGCACGAGCTTAACGAAGGGAACCGGAAAACGGCTTTGCTGTCTCGCGAGGAACGACGCGGCGAAACATGAATCTTCCATTTCGTACATATCACCTATATAAATATATCATACAGCTGGAGAGCTCGAGTTCTATAGAGAGGACGTGAGTGCGCGTGAGAATGTGTGTGTGCATGAGGGAGAGGAGTTTTTTTCGAGTAGATAGAGCATGATCGAGCATCGAGTGTGACTAGCGCGTGCACACAAACCGAGAACAAAGCACGGGAAGAGAGAGAGAGAGAATTACGGATTCGGTATTTTGATTAAAAATGAGAGAAAGAGTGAGAGAAAGAGCGAACATATTTTCTACGGTGAGTGTGATAGCAGCGTTGGCTCTAGACTATCGTCCGTCGTCGCAGGCTTCGTCACGAGGCCCCGGAGACTCGCAATTTTCCCCACGAATTGCCCACGAACTCGCTCTGATTTGGGCTGGCCAGTGGTACAGGTCAACGATAACCGAGACCGAGGATTTTTTCGGCGGGATTCGCTGGCGGTTGACGATGATCGATCTGTAAGTCAGATTTCGTTCGGACGTTTGGCTCGGGAGCGATTTTTGATTTCCGTTCGACAGTGGTACAAGTCAACCATAAATCAGCCGTCGTTTAAAATCGGTTCGAATCAAGCTTGGAGGTATGCTGGACTTGTGAGAATTTTAATTGAAGGGTGGTTGGCTTGTTCTCTTGTTCTATTGTAATTTTAAGAGCACCTCGCGGAGGCCTAATGACAGGTGACTGTGATATAGGTCAACGATAAATCAGCCCCAGCTCGAAATTTCCTGAAACTCGGTCCAAATATGATTTAAACATTATGTAATCTTGATCGAAGAATTGTATACTAAGTTTGGATTCAGTTTGAGCTGGGAAGGCATCTAAAAATGGCCCACGATCAAGTTAGCAGTAGTACAGGTCAACGATAAATCAGCCCCAGCTCGAAATTTCCTGAAACTCGGTCCAAATATGATTTAAACATTATGTAATCTTGATCGAAGAATTGAATACCAAGTTTGGATTCAGTTTGAGCTGGGAAGGCATCTAAAAATGGCCCACGATCAAGTTAGCAGTAGTACAGGCCAACGATAAATCAGCCCCAGCTCGGAATTTCCTGAAACTCGGTCCAAATATGATTGAAACATTATATAATCTTTATAAATGAATTGTATACTACGTTTGGATTCAGTTTGAGCTGGGAAGGCATCTAAAAATGTCCTACAACCAAGTTAGCAGTAGTAAAGGTCAACGATAAATCAGCCCCAGCTCGGAATTTCCTGAAAGTCGGTCCAAATATGATTGAAACATTATGTAATCTTGATCGAAGAATTGTATACTAAGTTTGGATTCAGTTTGAGCTGGGAAGGCATCTAAAAATGGCCTACAATCAAGTTAGCAGTAGTAAAGGTCAACGATACATCAGCCCCAGCTCAGAATTTCGTGAAACTCGGTCCAAATCCAATTTAACATTCTGCAATCTGAATTCTGGAAGTGTACGCTGATTCCTGATTCAGTGGGAATTTGGGAGGCGACTAAAAATGGCCTAAAATCAATTTATCAGTGATACAGGTCAACGGTATATCACATCCTCGGATTGAAAACCAAGCATATCTCGCTGATCGTGTCCAATCGCTGATAGAAAGATATTTAATCGCGGAGATAGTTGGCTCTAAGACACAGGGAAGGCTAGTTCAGCTTTACGAGTGGTTTGGGTCAATGATAATCGATTCCCAAGCGAGAGAGAGAGAGACTTGACCCTGACGAGCGGTTCGTGGCGTTTTCGCGACAGGGAAGCGACGTGTACCTTCAAGTAGAATTTATTCAGGGCCGTATGCGCTTGTCGGCAGTGCAACGCACCCCTCTCATTAACGGTTAAGCACATCCTCACATATCATTAGCTAATTACCCGTGCGTCTTGTCGTGAAAACTTAATGTTAGGATTAGTGCCTCAACATCAAACACGCCCGGCCCGTTTCCATCGGACCCCGCGCGCGCGCGCGGAGGACAGAAATACGCGTTCTCGTTCACGATGGATTAATTAATACGATACCCGTCGTGATACCCCTAAACGATCCGTAATTATTAATCAACCAATAATTATCAGCCGGAGGTAACAAAAACCTTCGAAGTTCTTCGCGTCGCTAATTTAGTACCCGTCGTTCGCTAGACTAATTCGAAACCCGTCTAATTTGGGTACCGAGTAGGACCTATGGTGTGTCTAAGCTGAGCCTAACCTCCTAATTAGGATCTACGTGAATCCTAACTGTCGCTTGGCTTGCGTACTAGACCGAGGCTGATTAGGACCCCTCGCCTAATTATTAGGATCTTCTCTGAGCTTAACGCAGGCCTAATTCGGTCTTCTAGAGACTGGTTCGTACCACGATGGACCTTTATCCTAATTCAGATGTAATTGGGACCTGGTCGCTGGAACCAGTGCGATTAAATTCTGTCTCGGGCCTATGTCAATTATCAATTCTCTCATGCCTAATACGAAATTAATTAGACTGTCCCACGTATAATCTAAGCCTAATTAGGACCTTACCGACTAACTAGAACCATAGCGACGGAGGGCCAGCTCGAGGCTAATTCAGGTCCACCGTTTCTTTTCGTCGTTTTCTTAGATTCTCCGATTCCACGAGCTCCGATGGATAGGAAAAAGGGGGGCGCGCGAGCCTGGTTTTTCGATCGGCCACGGGAGAACGCGTCGAATTAATGGAAGACCGGTGACGGGTCAATGTTTGTCTTTAACTAGTTGGTTCCTTCGTGTGCAATTTGTAGCGTGTAATTCGCGTCGCGGTCGACGCGTTCGACGCGCGACTACCCAGAAAAAGCAGCGCCGCGCGCGGCATCCACGCGGATGGGCGGGGGGATGAGGAGGAAGAGCGTCGTTCCCCGGATCGTTTGATTTTCGCGCGCGCGCGCGCGCGGCATGCGAACCGTTCTCTCTCGCGCCAGTTTTTTATTTCACCTTTTTTCGGGTCTCTCTGTGTGTTCCGTCGGAGTAGTTCCCCTCGAAGCAACACACACGCCTCGCCGCCGTGCTTTTTGCCGATCCCGTACACGGTTTCTTTTTCGTCCCGACGAGCCGCGAACCCCATAGCAGACTAATTAACAAAGAAACTATATTGAATATAAATGAGTATATTTTTCGCTATACACGGTGCCCGGGCCGGGACGCCGGTTTGCGTCCTGAACGTGCAAATCCGAGGGAGAGTGTACCGGGAACTAGTGATTCCTAATTGCCCCAGCAATCTTTTCATTAACAGTTGCTGTAAATAAATTTTATTCAGCGGTATGACCAACTCGAAGTTTCAATACAAAATTAATACTCAGAACATGATCACAATGCATTAGAAAAATTATTGGAACTATAATTGAACAGTTTTTAACTATTTTTCTTACCAAAGTCCTCGGGATTGCATTCCCCGACGGATGCAAACTGCAACGCGTCCGGTACTTCGGCGACACCCTGTAGAATCGCTTGAGAACTCGACAGGCCTAAAAGAAAACCGACTTTCGACGGAAATGAGTACGCTTAAGCATCGTCGCGATTCCGGTAGTGGGATCCGAGATGGGCGGTGCCTCGCGTGTCACGCGGTACGCTCACGTGACTCCCACGTGAGACGTCACGTGTCGAGCGAGGAGACGCCCCCGGCCGGCAGCTGAACTGGAGAGAACAATCTGTTGAACGGTGGGGAATTAAAGTTAAATAACGAAACCAACGAGCTTAAAAACGAGATCGTGCGGTCGTGAATTAATCGGTCGGCGATTAATCAACGGTGCCGGACGAAGAAATCGATTGAAAGTAACCGGAATAGGGAACGTGAACGCGATGGGGGGTTTAGACGGCTAAAACAGAGAAAAAGGAAAACGTGGGAAAAGGGAGGGAAACAAAGAAACAAAACTGTGTATCGAACAACTCGCGGTCATTTCGCTAATTAAATAACTCGATCGTGCGTGAACGCGTTCCGTTTCGTTTCACGTTGTGCGGCGGCCGCTCGCGGTTATTCCCCGGCGTCGCTATCGACGTGTGTGTGTGCGCGCATCGCTAAACGCGCTCGCGCGAAAACCAATCCCGTGAAATTTATTCCGCGACCGGGCAATTAAGAATTCACCAATTTCCAGTCCGATAATTGGCTTGTTTTTTTTTTGTTCGCGGGGCGAACCAAGGTGCAAAATAAAAATCCAGTCGAATTGTTTTCCACGCGCGTAGATTCGTCGATTTTCCGGTATTTTCGTTTCCGGCGTGGAGTTTCGTTTGGGGACACGCTTTTCAGCGGAGCGAGACGGAAATATGACAGACTACGGGCGACGCCTATGGGCGCCTGGCGCACGGAACCCGCGCTGCACACTCGCCGCGCCGTCGAGCATACTTCAAAGCCAGACCTTTGATCACCCCCACGGGGCAAACTCGGCCTAAGTGGGCCGGCACACTCGGATCCAGCGGACAAACACACGGCCGCCGCTTTATTTCCCGTGAACAATCGCGGTCCCCGAACTACCGGAACCTCCTCGAGTTTTCTAATTGCGAAGTGACCACCTCGAATCGCCGAGACGGCCGGGCAAAACAAATGTTACTTTCCCATTCGATTTTCAACTGTTAATCTAATGAAACATTATTCGTGATAGCGTTTACGAACGGAAAAGAATTTTCCTCAGCCGTTCCAGCGTGAGAGTATCGCCACCAGGGCTTGAATAAATTCTAATACAGTAAAGAGCAAAACTGAACCAATAACCACAAGTTTTGTCTAAAGCATTATTTATTGCTAGGAATATAGAAGAATAACAAAACGTCAACATTATAATTATGTTTATCATAGTTAGAAGTAACTGAAGAAATTTTTTTCAATAATTAATGTCTCCTCGTTTAACAATGACAACAAAAATAGATTGACTCGGTTCTGCACCACGTCCAATACTTGGCAATATTTAATATATTATTGATTTTTAATATTTCGTCCACAACCCTTGTGCTCGTAAAACTGCACTAATTCACTTTGGCATACTTTCTACTAATTTTTTGCAATAATCCGGAGATATTTGTTGCCATTGTTCTCGAATTCTATCATACAAATCTGTGATTGAAGTTGGTTGAGAGTCATATGAATCCCCCGAAGTCGTCTCTTTAGTAAACCCCATCGAAAAAAATTTCTTACGTTACTTCTAACTATGATAAACATAATTATAATGTTGATTTTTTGTTATTCTCCTATATTCCTGGCAATAAATAATGATTTATACAAAACTTGTGGTTATTGGTTCAGTTCTGCTCCTTACGTAAATGTTCTGGCTCTTCCAATCATCACGAGGAGTCTTCATTGATATTTTCTTCTGATCAGAGACTACATATAAAATTTTTAACCAGTGTTTTCTCAAGGCCTGGTGGTCGCCTATTTTTCCAGTAGCTCGAACAATACTCTCGGCGCTCTCCTTGTACATTATCCTCGCAACCTTCTCGCAGCTTTTGAGCGGCCAAGACTCAGCCCCGGAACGGAGGAACGAAAGGAAGTGCTCAATTAAATCGTTCGTCTTCTCGAGATTAAGGTAAATTGATTAGTGGGACACAGTGTGACAAAGAGAAAGGAGAGAGAGAGAGAGAGGGTGATAGTTGCTCCGGTGCTTTCTGCGAGTGGTCGCTCTCTTAAGCCGCGTGTCCACTCGACTACGAGCTGAAGTTTTATTTTTTTCTTGGACCGGAAGCGACGCCGCTGGGCTACTTCCGGTGTAGAGGAGGCGTAGCCTCGAGTGGACTCGCTGCTAATCGGGGATGACGATGATCTGTTTCCTTTTTTCCTTCGACGAGACTCGGCTCGTTAATCGAGAAACGCTGACAGTGCATGTATGTATATAATATATATATATATATATATACCGGGTGTCGAAAATGGAACGCCCTGTGTGCAACGATGCAACGCGTGTCACGCGGACATACTATACATATATATACACACACATTGAATTTTATATATTATATATATATGTATGTATGTATGTATGTATGTGTAACACAGTCGCACGCGGAAGTCGCGCTTTCGCTTCAAAGAGAGAAAAGGAGAGTGAGAGAGAGAGAGAGAGACAATTAAATGAGAGAGAGAGTGAAGAAAAACAGATACATTAATTAACAAAGAAAAAAGAGAAAAATATATATATATTATATTATATTATATTATAAAGGTAAATTGTACGAGTGTGCGTATGATTGTTGAGTAAAAGAGAGAGGGATGAAGAATATTCTGTGAACACTGTGTGTCTCGCGTTAAACGTTGTTAGGTTATACATAAAAAATATTATAAATGTTACACCGTTGTACGTAATGATTACCGGGGACGGGGAGCGGGAGAGGGGAGAGAAAGAAAGTGAAAAAGAGAGAGAGAGAGAGAGAGAGAGAGAGAGAGCGAGTAACAGGAAAAAATAAATGAAGCTATGTATAAGAGAAAATTAATTAATGTAGTTAACGATGAAAATAAACGATACGACGATTACTACGTGCTCGTTTACATCCTTGGTGTCCCCTGCTTTCAGAGAACTGATGGCGGAACGGTCATTAAGCTTAGGTCACGTCGGACAGTAACAATATGTCTGCCTTACGTCGGATAGATAGCGGAGAAAAATTGGCAAAGTTGCGGAGAATATTAATAGAAGTCGTTAGTCTGCGAACACTGGAAAAACGAGTGCAGCACGGACGTGACGTCACGGGAGAGCTCTTCTGGTCCAACGTAACCCGTACGTCACGGTCGCCCGGTATATCGAACAGAGATCTGCTTAACATATTTCTGATTTTTTTTTTCTAAATGGGTATTTTGTGGGGCGAAGTTGTTAGAATAATTTTCAGAAAATGAAGAAAATAGGAGATCCGACGAACCGGAAGCGATCCTCTTATTAACCGAGAGGGTCTCCGAAGTGGCGAGTGTCAGCTCTCATTCAATACCATCGAGAATCCAATATTACAGTTCCGTGTTTCGGCGGGCGAGTCGCAGGTGCAACGTACAACTTTAATTTCTGGCGAGTTCCTGCGACCGGAAGTGCCTCCGGTGTGTACCGGTGGCGGTTTCACCCTGGAACATTTCCTAGAAAATCGAGGAAATGCTGAATCAAAAAATAAAACCATCTAATGAATTAAAAAGGCGCCAGTAAATAAATAAGAATTTATATATCGATTGGGACGAAGCTTGACGATTTTAAGCAACGTGGCGGCCAACAATGGACCTCCAGCAATTTTAATAATTACCGAGTTAAAACAATTTTAAAAAATTGAAATAACTAGTACTAAACTATTTGTTCACTTTTGTTCTATCGATCGAGCGCAAACGTCAGACACGAATCATCGCTGGAACGATTTCTCAGTTCAGAGAAATCTCGAGGTGCGTGACTTTTCGCGGAACATTCCACGACTTTAATGGCGGCGATTACGTTAGCCAAGTGCTCGTTATCCGTGCCCGAGACAAAGAGTATAACGAGCATCGTCGATGATTCAAAATTCCTCGAAACATTTAGAAGAAAACACGTGCATGATAAACCGAGAAAAAAAACTGTCCCGGTCTCCGTGAATGAAATTCGGGCGAGACGGCGCGGCGGGAAATTTGAATTGAGCACCGGCTAAAGTTCTCGACACGGGCTGCGCCAAAATGGCGGTAGCGAAGAATAATTCGAAAGGGAAACGCGGGGCACGTTCTCACGTCGAAAACTTCCTCGGCTGCCGCGGGAAGCGTAAATTTGCATTTCAAAGTGCACCACGCGCGCGGTGTGCAACGTGTGCATCCGCCAGCAAGCTTCTCCAGGCGAAACGATAAATGCTTGGAACGAGATAAATCATTCGGAGCGTCGGCTTAACAAAGCCTCGGCTGCCGGACTTCTAACCATGGAATTTTTATTTCGCAAAACTTCGACGATCCCTCCGCTTTAAGCCCCGTGCATATCTGCCAATCACTCTTTCCCGCGTTGTTTCATTTTCACCGATGAAATGGAAGACATTACTGACATTTATTCATTTATTCTCCTATTGTGTTTCTGTTTGATCGAATCTCGTTAAAATTGATGTATAATAAATTCATGAAGTGGAGGGTATCTTTACAATTCTGCTGAAGTGAGGACGCGGCATAAGCGAGCAAAATTCCCCGAAAAAGCCGTAAAACGTGCCAGTCGAAGATCACCTCGAACTGTAAAAAGTTTCTCGGTCCCGGAGCGTCTCGGGCGACTCGATAATTAATTCGGTGGGATCGGCGAAAACCGGTCGTCGACACGGACGGAGCCTGGCTGTCTGCTGTGTTTCGATCTATCGCAACCGGTCGATAACGATCGCGTCCGTTCCCGAAAAAACCGGATGCATAATCAACGGACCCGCAGATAGCCGAGAGAACGACGTTTACTTTCTATTCGATCTTTAAATGCAGATTGCTCCACACACAGATTTCCTTCTCGGAACTGTAAACAGTATTATGTTTATGAACCCATTAGCAATTTATTACAATAACACACGACCAGTGGTCCATTAATTAACATATTCATGCGACTCGTCCTTTTTGTCCTCGCAGAAAATTTATATTTGTAATGTAGAAATTCTCCCTCCATCGCGCAGAGCCGTCGGTGTTGACAGCCTAATCCGCGAAGCGTCACGAGCACTTAGGCGAACCAGGCTGGGCGTTTCCCTTTCAGAGCAGCTTCTTCAAAATAACGATGATGATCTCGAGATGATCTCCAACGATCCTCGTGTAACCGTCATCCCCCCCCACCACTTCGCGATTACCCGGACTAATTAATATCCGCTCATTAGGGGCCAGAAGCTCGAAAAGTTCCGCCCGGATTTATACATATTCCAGGCCGCGTCGCCGGGAATGCTCGTTAATCTCGCGACGGGCCGCATTAATTATCGAAACACGCCTCCGTCGCGAGTCTTTCGGCCTTGAACTTCGCGAGAAGTAAGAAGCGGCCGGCTACTACTATAGCTGAGGATGACTCACTGTATGATGCACCATTTCCCTAAAATAGACGGTTCAAGTCGCTCTGCAGATTTGCAATTTCTATTTCGCGTCTCGAACTATTTCGAACTTCAGCATCCCATTATAAATCTCCGCAGCATTCTGCGATTCTCCGTGCAGTAGATCACCGAAGCGCACCTGCTGCTCGCGTAACCGATAAATTCATCTGACCCTGAGTCCCACCAGCCTGGACCTTGACCGGTCCATGAGTCATGTCGAAGAACTATGGGTCTTAATCTTCAGCTGCGGGACGCGACATACCGAGCAGCGAGTTCGTTGGGGACTAGATAGCCGAGGAACTGGCTCTTCAAGGTCTACGAAGGTCTTCAAAGTTGAGGACCTCGAACTATTTCAGGGTGGCAGTTATGGGGGAAGCAGTTGGCTGGCTTGTAGCCATCAGCTTCACTTGGGGACATCTTGTTCGAGGATCTCATTCGGAGTTAGAATGAATTTAAGTTGCTATTTAGTATGACCTGGATCATGTCCGAACTTGCCAGTGGGACCTTGGGACAACTTTTGACAGAGGAGTACATGGGCTAACTCAAACACACAGTTATTAATCCAAGTTTTCAACGAAATTCCTATTTCCAAAGAGGAGCTAAGTTTGGACGAGTCCAACTTCGTCACTAGGCTTATAAAGTCGTTGGCCAGGTCCCCCATAAGATACCATTACTGGTCTAGACCAAGTTTATGGTCGTTAACTTGACCTAAACTAAGGCTTCCGTAAATTGAATTCAGCTTAGCGATATCCAGACCAGTCCAGACACGTCTCGCCTAAAAGCATAAGATCCATTATCGCAAGGTAAGTGTCATATAAAATAGACCTCTAGCACGTCTGTTAACTCAGAATTCGCTCCATCAAACGGGACCCAGGTCCATCAAACGGTTGGAATCTCAATGAAGAGCCCCGTAAACCATTAAGTGGTCTCTTCAGTTTGAGCCTCCGATTGTGAGACACCTTTGGGAATTCGTCGAAAGGGAACGACTCGGTATTGAAATTCCTAACTTGGCAGACTTGTAAAGCAACATTCAAAGAATATAATCAAATTTTTTTAAACGATAATAACCGCTCGTTCCAAACTTACATGAATGATACTAAAATAATCATAAATTATCTCTGAAGCAGCACTAGTCACTTTGCCACTCTAAAGAAAACGATAGCAGTGACTTCGAAAAAAATGAGTATTCTTTTTGGATGTTACTTAACAGTCGTGTCAAGTTTGGAATTATAATATTCAATAGTTTTCTTGAAAAGAATTCCCATAGGCAGAGCGTCGAGATAGGTGGACCATTAAGTCCACTATCAGCAACTAATTGCTTTGTTAACTGCCTCGGCGAGATTAGCAGCCGTCCCTTGACCTTGGGTACCGGGCGACGGTCACCCTGACCCACGTTAAGCGGTCCCCACCATGTCGACACGCACAATTACACCTGGTCAGGTGAATATAAAGCGGCGAAGTGCTCGCCGGGACAGCTGTGTAGTGGGACCGGTTCTCTCGCGCGGTTCATTTCCGAGACTGGCTCGTAAAGCCGACATTTTTATCTGTCGATCGACCCGGTACACGGTCTCTTGATCTCTCCGGTCGGAACCAGCGTAGTCGGTGTCCCAGTTGCTCGATCGAGATCCAAAGGGCAGCCTGGAATCGACTTATATCGGGAAAATGGCGCCTGGAGGGTACGCGATCCCGATTATGGTGACGTTCATGACCGCCTCGATGGTTCTGGCAGGCAATACTTGGCCATCCTGCGTTGGAAAAACCATCCTGAGTGAGTATTTTACGGTTTTCGGCTGTGGTGGCCACTTTTCACCCTCTGGGGCTGCTTCAGCTTCAGCGTGGTGGGGGAAGGTCCAGAAATCTGCGAGAGGCCTAAATAATAAATTTTAATAAAGCAAGCTCCAATTTTGCTAAAGATGGAAAGTATATTTTAAACGATTTATGTGAATAAATTGTTCTTATTTACAATTGCTTTATATACCGTTAAGCATTGTTTGTATAACTTGAAAATTTTAATCAGAGGCTTATTGAAGTTGCGTTCATAATTGTATTTAAATCTCCCGCGAAAAATTCGCGCCGGAATCCACAGTGCCAGGGTGATTCATCTGCTCGCGAAAGCATTTGAATAATCTTTGCGGATAAGAACGTGACCGGACATAAGCTCGTGTTTAACGAGCCTCATTATTCGTGCAGCGTTGGTCCATGCATTATCTGTTTCACTTGACAGCCATTCCCGTAGCCTTCATTTTTGTTTAATCTCCTCTTGCTCCCGGAATCGCTCATTCCGACTTGTAATCGAACTTCGATCTGCGGAAATGTTTGCGTTATATTATTTTCAACTTGTTTCGAGAAAAATAATAATTCTGTTACAAGGCGACACGCGCGCGACCGAGAGGAAGCAATAAACAATTTATTTTCTCGTCGATTATTTATTGCACCGAGACAACGGAGGGATAAAATTGAACAGCAACGAGGGAAAGAACAGTGAAGGGGGCGGAAGGGGCGAGATACCGGCGTGTTTACCTGAACTAATCAATTCGTCGAATTTATCGAGCGACGCCCGCTTCCGGTGGCCATTGTTCTGCCCCGACGGGCAGCGAAATTTGCTCGCCTAGAGGCGGACAATGAGAGATCCTGTCGAACACAATTACTACCAGATTTCGAATTTATTTTCAGAGTGTCCATAATTTTTGAAATACAATATTAAAGTTCTATTTCATTGATTGCACTTTTACAACTTTACAACGAGGGTACAGAAACCACCCCCCCCCCCCTGTGCTTACTCCCCCGCCCCTCAAGTCCAATATCAAGTCCGGAACAAAGGGGGATGAAGTTTCGTCAATCTTAGCCAACTTTCATCCTCCGGAACTTGTCTGAGCCTCATGTCCCCACAGGATCACATCGAACCACCCCTAAAACTCATCCCCTAACACCGCGAAACCCCGCCGGCTTTAAAAACACGATAACAAGAAATTAATTTTCGCCACGGAGAGAATTATATAAATTATCCAATACTAAAATACAGAGGTGGAAATAGTAAGGGGTGGGAAATTGGTTTCTATCGGAAGTAAAATGGCGATTTGGCCAACGCGGGACACAATGAGAGATCGAACGGCGGGGAACGAAGATTTCTAATTTATTTTCGGGCAGCATCGACCGCGACTTTCTGGTCTATGTAAACGATCGTGCAGGGCTATCGGTTTTCGGCCGGTGCATTAGACCAGCAGCAATGGAAATTGACCGGGAAAGTTTGAACACGCCGACCACTATTTATTTAACAAGCGGCGTTTCCACGAAATCCATTTAATCGCGGGGCCACGAGACACAGAATGGAGTTAGCAGGTGTCGGCCCGAATCGTTACGTCGCCGGCCAAGCCCTGCTCATTTCCTGTGCAAAAAGAAACCAAAGGGACACGCGCACCTTCCCCTCTTCCTCCCCGCCTCTATTCCAGTTCTCTCTCATTCATTTAATTCGCTCGAGGCCGACTAATGGCCGCCTATCCTCCCATTGCACCGATTTGTTGTTTGTCGCGAAATTGAGGTGTTCCCATAACAACGACTATTTTGCTTTCCGATAACCACTAACTCCTCCCATAGATTCCGATGTGCTGATCACAATGCTGCAAGCCATTTCCTTCCATCATTTTTATTAGTTTTCGAGAAAATTAATTTTTAAGACAAAATCGAATTGGGACTTCAAAGAATTTTTATTGATTGAAATACGCGAATGCTATGTTCAAAATTTTTACGTAGAACGATTCTGCAGACTCTCCCGAATACAATGATATATATTTTTTATTGTATCGTGAATGGTTAAACGCAGGTAAAATTATTGAAAGAATTCCATGAGTGGAGCGCGTGCAAGGTTTCCCGTGCGCGCGGGAAATTCGAATCGGGTAATTGTAATTCTGCTTTGTCTTGTTCGGGACACGGATTTCCCGTGATTAAACAAACCGGCTGGTTTTAATTTGCTGATCTAATCGAGCTCGGTGGCCGCGCATCCATCCGTCCCCAGCTATTTTTAGAATCGAATCGATCCTCCCCGGCGTCCTATCGAAATGTAATAGATTCCAATTTTCTCCCCGTAAATAATGTACGAGCTGAATTATTCATGAGCGCGGCCCAGGGAAGTAGTCGAACGAAAACCGGAGCAATAAACCTGTCCCTCCGTTTCGACTATTTTTTTTTCTAGCCTGTTTCTCACTCTCTCTTTTCTTTCGCTCAATCTATTTTTTTCCCCCACTTAATCGCGCGAGTCGATCGCGGTCGTGCATCTTGCGAACTGTCTCGCGCACTGCAACAGAGTAGAGCTATTTTTCTAGACGATGAAAACAAGACTTTCGTCACTTCAACATGACCTTTTATCGCGGAGTTATTAAACAGTGAGTCTCAACAACGATCCCGAATTCTTCACCTTCAATTTTTTGTATCATATTTCATTTTTAGAACGTAAGATAATTTATTATTATCTCATATCTTTTTTATAGCGTCTCTCTCGATTTCTTGTTTCTACTCGATTTAAATAATTACCACGCGATATCAATTAAAATTCTAATTCCGTCCCGGAGCGTATACGAAAATAAAACCATCGGTTTGTAAAATGAAAGGTTAATGGGGATTTTTTCGACCTGTTATTCGAGTCTGTCCGAAGTTAAAGACTTTTTCCTCGTCGAATAAAAATATTATCTTGGAAAGTATCAGCCCGGGTCCGCCACGTGTCCCCGTTTTACAGTTACCGCGCTATTTTTAATTGCCCGGTTGTATAATTAGCTTCAAATTTAGACACGCTGGGCCTGCGTGCTCGGCAGCAACCGATTTCTCCGACTCGTTTTACATTCAAACGGTCTCGCGGGCCCAAAATATTCCGGTTCCCGACAGAGTTTCCATATTTCTACCTCCCCGCTGGACCACCTGCTAAATTATGGCTAATCGAGAATGTTTTCCTATCCTCGATAATAACATTTTTAACGGCAACTTTTACGAGGAATTATTTTATTCGTTGCACATTATGTTAATTTCCTTCCTTCAATATTTGTAAAGCTCTCTAATAATATTTCTGGATAAACTCGATTTTAGAAAACGGTCTACTCGAATCAGCCTCTCTCTGTATTATTAAATATGATAAAATTATTATCGGACGGTTCCGGCTGGCATAAATCGCGGAAACAAAGGCGGCCGGTCAGAAAGTAGGGCCGGTCGGTAAGAATGAAACTCGATTGCCGATCCCGTCTGCGACAGTGTGGAAATTTGCATAAGATTGCAGGGGGTAGAGGATAGAAGGGGTTGGATGTAGAGGCGAACAGCCGGAACCTCGTTTTCGTCGGAGGAACTAAAAGTTATTAAGGGGAAAGAATACGGTGGAACTAAAGTTTCCCCTCCCTGTTCATCCCCCGTCTCACACCCCCGGAAAGACAGAGGGAACGTCGTTAGAGCAGATTCCGTGAAAAGTTTTCCGGCGAGTTGGGCAATCCAGCGGCTCGGGAAAACGGATGAAAGACTGACGAAGAGCGAGCAGCTACGGGGGGTTGGGGAAAAACGGGGGTGAGAAAACGGGGTGGCGAAGAGGATAGACTTTCCACGAGGACCAACGATGGACATTCGATTTCCCTCCGTCGCGAATTATCTGACTATCCGGCTGCATAATAAAGCAACTCGTCCCGCTCCACGCTGTTTTCTTTGCGAGTCCGATAGAGTGGGGGGCGTGGGTGGGCGTTCCCATAATCGTACCCGCCTACCTTCTACAAATCTTTCGCTTCAGGAATTCGGACTTCATCCGGTATTATTTTTATTCGACCTGGGCGACGAGATTGTGCCGAAATCACCCCTATTTTTATCCCGCTACCCTTCATTAATACTTTACGATAAAAGGAAATGAAGTTTCTTGAATCTTGAATGACTTTCACTTTCTAGAACTTTACTTCCCTGATCTCCGAACCTCCCCTAAAACTCCTAGCACCACCGAAATAAATTTCATCGACACCTCCTGAGGAATAAAATAATTTTTATTTTTATAGGATTTAATTTATTCAACGTTGAAAATACGGGGATTGGAAATAGGGTTCGGGGGTGGGTAAATCATGAGCCCCGATCAGGAATAGCTTGGGAAATACTTTCTTGAACTCCGAGGCAATCGCAATTGAATTATCGGAACGCTTCAACCCCCGTCAACCCCCGTCCCGCGGACAAATGTAGAAAATTTCCGTGAAATATCCAGCGACATTTTTCATGGCGAACCGTTTTCAGGATCCGGCGGCTTATCTTGCGAGGAGAAGCAGGCTATTCTGGACGAGCATAACCGGCTGAGACAGCTGGTGGCTCTGGGACAGATTCACGGACAGCCGGGGGCTGCGAACATGAGAGAAATGGTGAGCAACCCCTCGCCTAATCATCGTAGTAAATCTTAACTGTGCTTTTAAATTGGCCGCGAAAATTCACGCAACAATTCAGCCTCGTAAATTCTATCCTGAGCCCGGTTTGTCACCTAGAACGACCAGCATGACGGCGATGGCGATATGGAGGGGATGGTTTAATGAGAAAACATTGAGAGAGAATATTTTACGGATTTTTAAAGCATGGAAATTTTTCGACTGGAATTGTACGCGTGGAATTGAAACTTTTCGCCGGGTTGTTCGAACATTTTTGAGAATAGGGGTTGTTTTTCAGGTCTGGGACGACGAATTGGCAGCCGTGGCTCAGAGATGGGCAGATCGGTGCGCGGAAAACCATGACAATTTACGAAACGTCCGTGAGTAACATTTCCAACCTCCCCACTAATTTATTGTATACAGGGTGTTCCGTAAAACACTCTTGAAAATATTTTCACAATTTCTCTCAGGATCTATTGTATTGAAAGTTGTGTTTATTATTGATTAACGACAGAGAGGTTCGCGGTGGGTCAGAATATAGCGAGAATGTGGACCACAAGGCCCCCAGGGCCGTACGACGACCAGCCAGACTGGCGTCAACGGATTTACGACTGGTTCAAAGAGGTGCAACACTATCGTACCGGCTACAGCGAGGCAACCGGCCACTATACTCAGGTGAACGCCCGTTAAATTGTCGAAAAAATACTTTCTTCGCGAAGCGAGTCAAGTTTGAAATCGAGTTTGAACTGGTTGTAGCTCGTCTGGGGCGACACGTTCCTCCTGGGCTGCGGGTACTCGTTCTACTACGACCCGGCGCGTGGGTACACGAAGAATTACGTCTGCAACTACGGCCCTAGGTGAGTCTCTCATTTTTCCGTTTTTTTTTCAGTACTGTAGAAGTTTCGAAAATTATTCTAGATGGTGAAATTACGAGCTTAAAATATTCCTGCTTTCCATTTCAAATTACATTTTCAAAAATCTATTCTACTGCAAAGGGTGGCTTCTTTGAATTTTCCGTTGTAATGGATTTTTCAGAAAATTTGGAAAAGAATTTGCATTTAGCTTTTGCTAAAGCAGCCGCGGAAAATACTGAACAATATGGCGAGAGGGGGGAGGAAAGCTGGGGTTGGCAAAAGAGGGGAAAATGAGGGAAATCTGCGGCGCGATATTTCAACTTTTCGACGTGTTCCCAGCAGCCGCGGAAAAAGAAAACGGAATGCAACGTGCATTGAATCCAGCCGGAGCTTCCATAAATTTTCCCCGTTCCTCGAGTATTTCCTGTCAATCGGTAGCTTATTACTGTCGACAAATTGAACGCGTCGTCGTCGTCGTCGTCGTCTGCAGGCTACCGCCATTTTCCCCTCCACCCCCTCGCCAGCCAGAAAAAGTCTCGGCCCGCCACCGGGAATATTTATTCCCAATTTTTACCCAACGTGACCGAAAAAGAAGTGGAAATAACCGATACAAAGAAGCCAAACAATTTTCTTTTAGCCAACAATTCCACTAAAATTGATTGGACCGTGTTATCGAGTCTTTAGATTGTAATTAAAATTTGTAGCAGCCCTTAGCTGCGAATTGTATATAGATTCGAAAAAGATTATTCTACACATATACTTTCGCAATAAATTATTGAACAAATATTTGATATCGTCGGCTAGCGAAAAACATTTTGATAAATGCGAGGGGGTGATTTTTCGAAAGGTAGAACGACATGAAAAATATGTTTAGCATGGCTAGTTGGCAAACAAAAATGGAACAGTTCTCTCAAGACGCCGGAGAACCGGAAGAGAGAGAGCAGGAAGTTAACCGGGACGGGATTTTCCCGGTGATTTACGGGTATTTTCACCGTCGAGAAGTTCTAACGCGCCGCGACGTTTTCGATTCGAGATAAATCATCTCGCAGCACGGCTTACGGGGTTATGTTTTCATTGTTGTGCAGTGGCAACGTGCTCGGCTATCAACCGTACCAATCGGGACCGCCTGCTTGCGGCAGCTACGGGATGTCTTATTCGAATCGATACGCTGGACTGTGTGGTGAGTTTCAATCTTTTTTTTTCATTAATTTTACTTCTCCTCAATCCCTGAAAAAAATATTCCACTTTCCTACTGAACATCCTTTCGGAAAAATATTTCTTTGTCGGAACAGAAGGGTTGTAAATTTGAACCACTATGTTTCCCCCAGCTCGTGGCAGTTACTACCACCTGGGAGCCTACTGCGCTTATGGCTAACACCGTCTGGAGCATCATAGCATTCCAAGAAAAAATATAATTCGACCACTGAAGTTCCTCGACCAAGAAGACTCGGAGAAAGAGAACAAACAGAAGGGACTTGGGGCTTGCAAGAGAGACTCGTCGCCATTTTCCGTGTCGTTGCATTTGGTACAGTGTTTCTCAAACGCGATTCTCCGAAAATTATCTCCGAGATTATTAGTTTATTTTCCTCGAATTAATTTCTTCTGTGACGAAGAAGAACCGTTTTAATATTTTACAAATTTTTATCGGCCAGTTTCCAGGTCACGGTTTGAGAGGCACTGTTCCAGTGAACTATTTCTAGTCCGCGAAAGATAGTCTGCGTATCGTAGCGTGTAGTTAACAAACGAAAGTTAAGAAAGCCGGTTGAATAAGTTAGGGGACCGGCGTTGGGAAAAATAAAGCGTTGGAAAGACCGTAATCTGGCACCGGGGGATGAACAGGAGCTGCAACATGGTGGTAGGTAGGCTGTTGCACTCCGTGCACCATGCATTTCTCATCGCGTCCCTTACGTGACCCTGCCTCGTATAAATATTTAAAAGCTGCAAAGATACGGTGCACGCTTTTTTTCCCACTCGACCCTCATGCAGGTTGATTATACTCGACGCTGTTTCGATTAATTTCAGTCGTACAGGGAACCACCCAGCATTGAAATGTCATTAAGTACGATGACTGTGGCAGTGTCGGCCACGCGCGTTCATATTCTCAAATGTTTACTTAGAAATCGTTGTAAATACATAGATACTATTTTGAATATTTTTAATAAATGTGTGCAATAAGATTGACTTGCTATTTTTTAATTTAAAGGGCATTATTTAAGCTTTAATTTCAGGTATTTCATGTTCGAAAATTCCCACGGAAATATATTTTAAAATTGATTCAAAATGACCGCTGATGTCTAATCATTCACTCCGAGACGTCGATCGAGATTTATCGATTTCCCAACATGATTTCGAATTTTCCTAAAAATCTAAGTAAATCTGTCGTAAAGTGCGATCTTTCAGCTTTATTTTGAGCTAATTTACATTGAAAAATCTCTACGGTGAACTTTGAAATGTTGTTTTAAACAAACGTAAATGATTCTTGCCGTTTCTCTCGTAAGATGCCATACAAATTCCGGCACGAATCTTCTGCTCGCTTAAAATGTTCGTACAGCGCCAATTAGCGTAGCGGCAAAGCGCTCAAACTGTTAGACAAAATTACCGACAGATTAGTATCGACATATTCTGCTAGATGGCGCTGTCATTACCATCCTGGATCCACCTAGCGATTCACTTCACGATTCCACCACGGATGGCGCTACCGACAGTTTCCTGACACTGCCTTATCGATAACGTTTACCTAACAGTTTGAGAACCAACAGAAGATTCATGCCGGAATTAGCACAGGACCTTATGAGGAAAACGTCAAGGTTCAATCGCGAGCAATGAAAATCAATATTGTAAACTTTTCCGTAAAAATTCCGCCATTTCTATCAGCTCAAATTAAAGCTGCAAGAATGCTCTTCACAGCGCATGTACTACAATTCAATAATAACAGCGACAGCATCCTGAAAAATTAGAAAATAAAAACCGCTTGTATCTCCAGGGCACAGGAGCTGAAACACTCATCAAGGAAATTATTTTTCAAATCTTCCCCACGACGATGATTAGGCATTCAAAGGCTAAACACACTTGCTAAAAGAATGCACTTCGTGATAGCATTATTCCATTTCGCCCATAATCCCGATAACGGGCTAGAAACTTAAAAATAGCGAGCGATTGCCCAAGGAACAAGGTCACGACTCTGCAATGCAAATTGTATTCCGCGAATGTTCAGATACCGACCGTGACTATTCGAAATATCGTAAAAATGATTCCGCGATTGTTTAAAAAGGGCAAGATCACCATAGGATCAGCCCTGGATGACCAAGCAGCCGATAAACTCGGCAGGATGACAACAGATTCCCGATAAGAGAAAGCGAGAGAAGGAATCCGCGTGGGGAAGCACGGAAGAACAACGACAGTGTATAAATTACTTGCTAATCGGGCGGGTACGTCACTTTTACCTGTCGGATGTATTGCGCCACCGTTATCTGGCGAATTAGACTCGCTTTGAAAATATGGGAGGACTCGCGCGCTCGTGTTCGTAACAGTTACCCGTATGAAACTCCTTGGACAACGACGCGACGTTACTTATCTGTCTCGAGCGAGCCCGACGCGTGCAGATACCATGGTTTTTTTTCAGTCTCATTCGGAAAACCGATTGGATGCTGATATAAAATGATGCACGATAGAGAGCGGGATGACGAGGTCCGTTCGTGGCCGTCGTCGTCGTCGTCGTCGACGGAGAGCGTGAGGAAACCTCCGTTGCCGCGAACTTCACCGCGTGTGTGACATCACGCTTCATTGTTGGAGGTTTACGTCATTCCCGTCGGGTCTGGTCTCGAGTCGGTGCGAGCGCGTTCTAAAGTAGCAGGCTTTAGACGCGTGCGGATCGGTGTGGCGGGAAGTGACAGAGAGCCGGAGGGAAAGAGAGAGTGGCGTAGCAAGAAGCAAGTAAGCAAGCAAGCAAGCAAACAGGGAACAGAGGCGAGAGAACACGAGAGAATCACGGTGCCGCCGCGGCTGCGCGAGGAGGAACACACAGAGAAAACCAACACACCGCAACACAACACGTCCTGTGTGTTTTCGGGCATGTCGTTTCTCGTCGAGGTGTTGTCGCTGAAGCTCGCTCCTAAACATGAACTCTGTCGGGGATCGACCCACCGCGAGGGATCAATAAAAAATTAGCGTCTGGGAAGAGGAGCAAGATAGAGAGTCAGAGAGAAAGAGATAGAGCGAGAGAGGGCAGTGGTGGTCAACGCTTCTAAGGTATACATACTAAAAAGAGAGTGAGTGAGTGAGTGAGAGAAAGAGAAAGAGAGAAAGAGAGGGACACGAAGCGCGACGTTCAACAGTGGCATACAACAGCGCTCCGATTTCTGTGGTTCGATCGGTAGCGGGTTTACCCGATTCCCGAGGGTACCCGCCGTCGGGTACACCGACCTCGTACACCCACCATCTCTTATTTCGTGAGATGGTCCTCTCACGATTGTTATTTATCGTTTTCCACGATCATATCCTGTTCATTACCACAGGGACAGTGTTAAAAACCCGCGACAGTGGCCCCTCCGACCGACCGACCGACGACGCGCTCTTACATTTTAAATATAACGGTGTGTATAAATAAGTATGAGCAATAGCGGGAGTGCACCGACGGAGTACTTGACGCACATTTTTCCAAAGAGACCGTGTACCTCTGACTCGGCAACTGATAGATCAAACATTGACGGCCCGTGTCAAATGCAGCCGGATTCCACGGTTTCCTACTCGGGCCTCGCCACATATGTTCTTCATGCGTGGGCATGCAGCACCGAACTATCGTCAAGGTTAGTGTGTCTGACAGACATACCCGACATCGTGTTCTCGCACCGACGCACTGTGTGCCGTTCGTTCATTTGTGCGACACGAATATGAGGCCTTTCTTCTCTCGGAAACTTTTTCGTGATTATGATCGTATGGAAAGGATGTTTATCGTTGTCCCACTGAGATCATGTTGGTTCGATCGGCGTAATGGAAAGGTTAGGCTTCGATACGTGCAGAGTTCTCTGTTTTCCTATTGTCGAGGCGATGGTAATTCCTGTTTTTCAGTGGGAAGCGAACGGTCTTGGGCTCCTTCTCTCTTTTCACGTTACCCAAGGTTGCTGTTAGTCGATCGATCCACAGCGTTTTCAGCTCCCAGACACTCCTGAAGACTTTACGCTCCATCGTTTCTGTAGGTGTAGCGGGAAAATCGACTGACCCCCACTGCTTTCATACTTGTTCTGTCGAAATACTTGGCTAAATAGGCACTGAGTCCTGAGACTGAGTCTAAATAAGTTAGGGACTTCGATAATCAAACAACTGATTCAAACTTTTTTTGGTCCCCTACTCCGTTCGATGAACGCATGGTGTCTTACGAATAAGTTCGAATTTGGTTACACTGTTTCGTACACTTCACGGACAAGTTCCCGTTCTGTTTATGACTATTTTCAGGAATACACGCTACGCCTATCGTTCGAATTATGTTCGTTCACCCACATCGCACCTTGAGCAATTTATCTGTTTACATTCGGCAGTATCGAGAACTGTTTGGTTGACAAGTTTTCACTTTAACCTATTTCGCGATTTATACTGATAAGGATACTCGTGTTTGAAAACAGCCAGGTGGGTATAGATGTCTCTGCGATTTTAATTACTTCGATTGAATTTAATTGAAAATTATTTTCCTGGAATTATTTTCCTTTCGAAATTCATGAAATTCGTCGGAATTTCCAATTGATTAAAAACTCAAAAATCCCATCATCACAAAATCTTAAAAAATTGTTAATAATATTGTTGATGTGTTTAGAAAAATTGAGGGTTGTCCTCCACTGGACAATTGAGGACGCACACGTTGGATGAGAACAAGCTTACTCTACGCTCTCTGAACAATGAGGCTTCATTGCGTACACATGGAACTTCGCATCAACCAGCGTCAACAAATTCTATGTGAGTCTTAATAGAGATCCTTCAACGAAGGAGTCTTTAAGAATTCTTTGAACCTAGTCTCACAGTGAACATGTTTCAGGGGTAAAAGGTGCACGTAATGCTGTTGCTTGCAAACTGGACACGAACCTCCAAAGAATGCCCGACAGCCAAAGATCGCATCCCAGTCGGTTTTGATCTTTATATGATGCACCAAGGATTTTACATGTTCATCATTGTACTGGCACGCTTGTGCAAGGAAGGGTAAGCGAACAGAATAGCGTTACACCAAAGCTACAACTATTTTTCTCCCCGAATCATCCGCACATGTGACAAAGGAAGGTAAAAACTGTGTTGTAGGGTCGAAGCAACAAATGCCTGGTTAGAATAAATCGCAGCCGAGAAAAACACTCTGCCGACGATGCAGCGTAGCGTGCTTTTCCTTGTTGCAAAAGGATTTGATATTTGGAAGTATGTCCGGCGATTTGCAATCGGATTCGTTCACGGTTCAATTTAGTTACCACACTCGAACGAGAAAGTACACGTCTAACGACCGATCTAGCATGTAACAGTGTATCGAATCCTCTTGCAATCCGAAACGAATGATTGAGATACACGGTTTGAGTGTGATAATACTGTCGAAAAGTGTCCCCAAGACAAATCTTGAGTAGTTGATCTCGTTTCAGAACAACCGTTCCTATGAGCGCCTCTCGTCCGTTAAACTGTGATGGGAAAGATAATAACAGGACAAACGGCTCCAGTAAGTCCTCTATTTGACGTTACGTGCATGATTTTAATTTTTACTGTCGCTGGGGTCCACTCGATTTAAGGGGGTAGACTTCTCATTTCTCGATAATTCAAAAATGGGGGTTTTCAGAAGTCAAAAGCGCTAGATAAAAGAGTTACGTTTACGAGGCACAATTTTCATTATTCGTAAACGTAAAAATAAGACTTTTGAGCGCGACCGCGGCCTAGATTGATCTTTTATCTAGCGCTTTTGATTACTGGAAAACCCCATCTTTGTCGAGAACTGAAAAGGCGCATCCCGCACTCTTGTAATCCTGGAAACGAGACAACCCCCTTATCTAATTTATCCGAATTCTGATTTTATTGTCTGGCTTGCAGAGAGAATGGCATATGAGGTATTTCTGGGTGGATCTTGCAATCCAACTACATGGAGATCAGAAATAGCGATACCGACTCTGCAGAGCCTCGGCATCACTTACTACAACCCCGTACGTATTTGCTTTTAATTTTATATGGGTTATTTTATCTAATTATGATTTTGTAACATGGTGGCTGATGGTTTGTGGGATTCCAGCAAGTGTCGCAATGGGGGCCAGAACTGATAGCTCAAGAGTACGAGGCGAAACAGACGGCGAAAGTATTACTGTTCGTGATAGATAATCAGACGCGCAACAGCGCGGGCATCATCGAAGCAGCGCAATTGGCAGCTACGCGTCGGGAGTCCTTGATCCTGGTGATCTACCCGTACCGGCAGGGTCAGACGATCCTCGGTGAGCCGGTGTCCATTCAGTAAGTAATCAGACCAAC
Organism: Lasioglossum baleicum; assembly: GCF_051020765.1. Lineage (NCBI taxonomy): Eukaryota > Metazoa > Arthropoda > Insecta > Hymenoptera > Halictidae > Lasioglossum > Lasioglossum baleicum. Next base: position 4,087,427 of record NC_134948.1, on the reverse strand, counting down.
GTTCTGATCTCTCGTTGTCCGAAAATTGTCTGATGCATGACGAAACAGAAGCAAACAAATCAGAAAAAGAGAACTGACAAATACACGCCTTCTTTAGGGAATATTACGACTTGATGGACGGTCTGTTGGTACTACAGTACCTCATGGAGAGGCAGAGGATACCGATATTCGAGAGCGTGTCGGTCGCCCTTAATTGTACGTCCAAGGTAATCCTGAAACGACGGGGAATAAACATAATCGAGTAAACGTATTTGTTACCTGTCTTTCGCGTTAAATCGCGACGGCCGACGTTGGCTGAAATACTGCTCATGCCCATAGGTTTTGCGCGAGGAGATTAAAGTACAAGATCTGCATTCCGAAGATGGCACTAGACCGGTCAGGATTTCGCTCACGCAGAATGGAACGGACTCCGTGTAAGGCCCTCTTCTATCTACAGTCCACACAGCTTGGTACGCCCCTGGCAAAAAATGTAGTCTATATTTTTGGCCAGGAGCAGTCGATCATTATTAATATTGTTGCTAATTTAACCGATCTTCTCTATCGCAGTACGCTCAGAGACATTTTCAAGTCCATGGACGTTAACGACACCGGTAGCGTTAATTTAGCTGAAGTAAGTCTCGCATTGCAAATGTTGTTCTACTCAAATGACACGTCGTTGCTAATTATTACAATATCCTTCATTGATTGCAGGCTTGGCTAGCGTTACAGTCGAACGTGTCCGTCTCGGATCTGCTGAATGTGGTAAATAAGTCGGGTAATAGATTCTTACTTTGATTTTTTTAACAGCAAGGACCCTCGCGACCGAACATTATCCGTTGTGTCCGCCACTCTTCAAATTCACATATATGTTTCTAGAAACGTACAGGAGGTTGATAGACGACGGGTTTCCGGTGAAGAAAGACCCAACGGAATTACGGATAAATTTCGAACAGTTCTGCGCCCTAGCCAGGGAATCGGCGTGGCGGACGAAGAGCAATGGCGTCTCTTGTGAAAGTGAGATATCTTCAGTTTGGAGTATAATATGTAGGAAGGCCTCGAAATTTCTTCGCAGAGCTATCGTGCAACCTTTTAGCCGCTTTCTAGGTATTTTCTATTCTCAAAAGTTTCCAGTGGTCGTTAGTAACACGCGTGCACATGAAAACGTGGCAAGAGCGGTCACAACACTGATTGAACTGGTGTGTAAAAGAAGGTAGATTCCCTCTTAATCGGTAGTCTTATCGATGTAGGAAAATGATAGCGTTGACCGGATAAGTGGAAGTCTACTGCAAATTGTTTCTCCATCCTCATACAGTAAATTCGCTGGAGTGTACTTATAGACACCAGTTCAATTATGCTACTCGATAAGGCGTGGCGTGACGGTGTCTCCATCCCATAAGAAACGCATACGATTTGACCGGTGGCGTTGTTTAGATTGGACCAACTCGCTCGTAATGGAAACGGAGAAGAGGGACTTGTACGTCGGTGTGATCGGCGAGGACCAGTTCTGGCTGGAGACGGCTGCGAAACCCTCCATCGAGTGAGCATTCGAGACCCTCTAAACACGTTCATCGCTTTCGCAAAAAAAGCCGCACAGCGTCGCAGCGAGTCTACGTGGAAGTTTCTTCTTCCAGGTCCAGGGGGCTCAGTTTGCACCGGCCGAGCCTGAACGAGTATAACGTGAAGGTGTTGCCGCAGGAATTGCAAAAGATGAAGAATTCCCGGCTAATATTGCTGGTTGTGCCGCAACACTCGCGCGGCATCACTATAATGGCACTGGCAGCTCATCTGATCGGACTGCGTGTTAAACTGGTTTTATGCGTTCAGACGCTTCCCGAAGGTTGTGTAGTTTCCGGTGAAAAGGTGAGACTTCGTCAGCCTAACCATCTTTCATACAGTAGATTGCCGCTTCAGTAAAAAAATGTTGCGTTATATGATTTTTTTTCGCTTCCTCGTTCTGTGAACACCGATCTTTTTATTCAGCTAACCGAACAAGCCACAAAAGACTACAACCGAGGAAGAATGTACCTGTCGGACTACGCGACGCGCGAAGGTGTACCTGTCTTTCAGAATGTCGCAGAAGCTCTGCAACACGCGATACAGCTAGTTCAAACCGTTCGTTGACTTCTCTACTCTACTTTCCTCTCTCCACTATATTTCTCTCTATCTTCCCCTCTCACCGCCCTTTTCCTACCCTTTCTTCTTCCCCTCTCTCTCTTTTTCTAATACTACCTTTTTCATCTTCGACTCTTTTTCTATTTCTTTGTCGTACGTGTAAGCTTTGCGATTCATCGATTAATTTATTTTTACACTTAGTAACGTTCAACTACCGATCGAGATCCGGAAAACGGAATGGAGGACGTGTCGGATTTTGTTACTCAGTCGCTGGTGTGTGACGGTACGGGGGGTTGGTTGCGATATATACTCAGCACGCGCGCGCACACGTACACTGCCGGCCAAAAGTATATTATAAATGGTCTGCTGATTTTTATACGAAATAGACATTTTCTAAATTAATCGTAAGAAACGGAACGTCGAATGTCTCAGCAATTTTGTCGTAAACGCACGAAATCCGCAGTCCAGTTATAAACCTTTTGAACTGGAAGCTGACGTTTTTGGGACCCCTGATTCCGATGTTCAGCGCGCTGGAGCTACCGGGCCAATTAAAATAAGCGGTCCCAGATTTTTTAATTTTACGAATTAGCGAAATTGTTTTCCTAGTAAAGTCTCATTGCTTGATAATCTATATATCTTGCAAAAACACGCTAGTCGCTTTCGGCGTTCGGTAGTTCCCGGCCAGCCGCTTTTGGACGACAGTGTACACACACAGAGAGAGAGACAGCGTTTACTTAATCGTCCCACGAACACTCTATCAACGATCGCTCGTCTAAAAGTCACGCGTTTCGACTTTTTCCTCGGAATTCTATGCGAAACATGTCTCGCGGTAATTGAACACATTTTTTTATAGCGATTGAACTTGGTAATTTTGTAACCTTTTTGGTAACTACTACTGGTTGAGGATTGATACACATGTATTGTACATAGATTACTAGTTGTTTTTAACGATCTAATGATAAATAATTTGAAATCTGATAAAACAAATGTATGTAACTGTATGCGTGCTGGAACACTTTCGGATGATGATGATGATACGCGTGCGACCGTGTAATGTGTGTATGCCTGTGTACGCCTCTGTTGTGTGCGTCCGTGCGTGCATGAATGAATGCGACTATGACTGCTTGCTCGCGTGTGTGTGTACAGTGAGACGAAACCATACGTGTACCTGTACGAACAAACATCTTATTCAGCGCTAACTGAAGGTGTTGTACACCGTGACGCGTAACGCAAGAGAACATTGTGAACGTATTATCCGTGCACAAGAATTAATAACGAGAGAAAAAGTTGGGATTCCGGGCACGTGCGTGCGCGTTGTCGATGTACAGTCGAAGAGAAAAGTCATGTCAACTACGCTCGACGATGGAATACCGACTGGCTCAATATATTTTTTTTCTTTTCTCTAGCCCACCCTTATTTTTCTTGCGAACACATTATCGAGGTATAATCTTTTTTTAAAAAACACACGACAGTTTCGATTCCGCTGGAATCGGAACGCTACGCCCTTGTTTTCCCAGTGACGTAGTACCTGTAAATGTTTTTCAAAGATAGCAGCACCGGTATCATGGCAGGTAGAAACAGAGGAATGTACACAGCGTACCTGTAACAATTAAACAGACAAGGATTAGGCGGATATAATGCATTTAAGACAAAAATTAGTAAAATCGATTTACTTCTGGTCATCCGGGAAGTACAGCAAGGCTAGAAGCGTAGGGTCTGAGAAGGCAGCTTCAGCAGCCACAAATGCCTTTTTGCTGGCTAGGAAGCCTTGCTCCAGGTCCCCATTGGCTAGTCGATTAGCAGAGTACTCTACCAAACGCAAGGCAGTCTTTATCCTATCCCCAACCACGTCGGTGATCACGATGTTCCCAATCTCCTTCAGGAGCTGGGCTAGTGACTGTAGAGTCAGCTTGGCCGAAGTCAGCTGCTCTATTGTGCGTACACGCATCAACGCGTCGATCTCCCAGCTGTTCAGCTTCAATCCCACCGAGGAGACGATGGTCACACCTGGGATGGGTTTCTGTAAGAAAGAATGCCACAGTAATTGTATTCGAGCAATTCGGACGACGAAGTTAGACGCCTGTTGATGGCAACCCAGTGTACACGCCTGCGTATCCGGTTATCAGCCAACAGGCGTGGATCTGACAACGCTGTATAAAGAAAACCTTCTAATAATATAAAATCTCAATCAAAAATAGCAGCATCGATTTTTTAAAAATTCCAGGAACTTCCCACGTTTATATTGATTATTATTGCTATTATTGCAGCTAATTAGAGTACTGTGCTTACCGGCTCCGGGATGCCTAGGAGAAGCTTCAGTTGAGCGAGGAAGGTTCCAACGACTGAGGCCTCTGACGGCACCACTGTTACTGGTTCACCGGTCTTGTTGGTAGAGAGGGACTCCAGTGAGGGATTGATTAACACCACTCCACCCCATCTGCAATTGGAAAGCACTGTAAGAAAATTAACCAATGTCCCCGCAACCCTCTTACCTTGGCGAAAGGAATGCCTCCACGTTGGTGTTGACTTTGGACCGGTGCCCCGCCCGAGTGTAAATGTGCAACGGAGCGCTGTCACACGGGACAACGTAGATGACGAAATTGATGGTCGGATGGAGGCTCACCTGGGAGGCTGGAACAGCAATTCTACCCTAACAATTCCCTAAAGTTCCAGAAGACAGTTCAAAACCTACCCAATTTCTTCTCCAAGGGCGTGATCAGCTGTGGCAGCACGTCCTCGGGCAAGGCGAAATGCCTGCCCCAGGGGCTGCTGTCTGGCACACGTTTAGGGCTGACCTCCAACGGCAAAAAGTACAGCCATTGGGACTTGACGGAGAAGTTGGAGATTGGGATCTCCTGGAGAAACGGTTCGACGTATTCTAGAAGAAGGATAAGCGGATGTAGAAATGCACGAATTTCTTGGAAATGTTCAACGTACCCTCGGACATCTTGCGCAGATCCCAGTCGACCTTCAGCTTCTCCGGATCAGGGTTTACGACGGTGATTAGGATGTCGTAGGCGGGGCTAGCCGGGAACCTCCTCCTGTTCTCTTCGTCCAGGCTGTACTGGGTCGGCTCTGTGAGCGCGTTCTTCGTCAAGGTCAACGATTTCTCGCGCAGCATCCACTCTGACAGCACTCTGACCAAGGTCGAGCCCTCTGGAACCGATTCGCCAGGTTATCAACTTTGAACGAACAGAATGAAGAGAATAAATGCTTACTAGTCGTCGCGGAAAAGAACACGGTTCTCTTGGACCCGACGAGCACCGCGTCGTTCGGGAGCTTGGCCTCGAGGAGGAACAGTTGACCGACTTCAACGTCGAAGCTAGCAGAAGGTACCAAGTTGGATATCACCTGTCGCTCCACCTCCACTTGGTAGATGTCTGAAAAGGATATTACGCTGAAGAGGGTCGAGATCAAAAGTGCTTTTCAAGCACAAGGTCGATGACTCACCCGAAGACTTAAAGGCCTCCATTATTTCATTAGAGAGAGCATCTGCTCGATCCCTCGACGTGGTAGCAAGGATGATCTTGGTACCAATCTTGACCTTGAGGTCGGACAGTCGTTCGATGCCGGCGTAGGGTAACGAGACCCTTGGAACAGCTGTGGTGTGCCACCATAGTGGAACTCCGATGCCCAGTAGCAGCACAGCGAACGATATACTCGCGTAGACCTTGTATTTATCTGGAAAGAAGGTCATCGTTCAAGGTCACCGATAGGTTACACATGTATCTGATACATAGTAAATACAAATTGGGGCAAATCGCGACGCTTAAGCTAGTAGTGAACAGTCTGAACGTTCAATAAAGATCTTCCGGAGCGGTCCGCGGCAGTTTTATGGCCACCAGGGGCCACTCGAAAGAGCGGTCGCTCTATTTCCGAAGGCGCCCGAGACTCGGTCGTCGGAATACAAATTGAGAAAGAGAAAAGTTGGCCAAGTTCGGCCGGCTGAGCGTGCACGGAACGCTTTACGAAGTGTGTTTACGTCCTCCTCGAATCGTGACGCGTTGCGTAATACGAACGAGGACGAACGGTAGCGTGAGCGGGTTTAATTACCCGATTAAATTGATTTGAATGCTCCGTCGACTTTGTTTCCCTCCCCCGATGTGTCGTATCGGGCCACGGGCACACGTCAACTGATCTGTTTAAGTGATCCGATCTCTTAAGAGTCCAGCTCTCGCAAGCTGAAACGATTTCGATGCAATTTTCCAATTAGTCCCCTCGGGCTTTCCAATCGTCTCATGCCCTCTTCGAAACAGAGAACACGCGTCCCGAAGGTTTCATCCGTTCATCCCCCTCGTTCGTCCTAATCTTATCGGTTCCATAACTCTGTAAAACAACACCCCGCGTACCGATCACGATATCACCCTGGGAACTTCGGAGATCCGTGTCCGACGTCGACCGCTTTAGAATCGTGTCAATGGACAATCAGCGAGAAAATATTCCTTTTCGATGAAGCTTATTAACACTTTGACCGGTTATTCGAAATGGAGGATTAACGCGCCGCGCGAGTCGGATAAGTGGCGGCCGTGAGTACATCGCGATTTTCGTGCGTCAGACCGTGCAGAATAGATGAGAGATCATGTTACCGGTTTTTGTGGTGTGAGTAATCGTACAACCTCGACTATCCGAACTAATTGGATAACGGAATACTTGCTTGACCAATATTTATTATCGCCGATAAATGGTCGGTTGCGTATCTCAAACATCGCTATGCACTTGGGTGTGACGAAATCGCAACGTCAAGGGCGCGATGACGATCTACAATTTTTATAAACTATAGCGGTGAAAGCGAATAAATTACCGCGCTGTTTTCCTGCACTCTACATAGTTGCATGTGCCATAAACGCACAGAGATTGCCGGTTGTAATTACGAGGAAATCTGGGTTCACTGGACTCATCTGATCAGCTATCAGCTGTATGTACTATAGTATATGATCCCTCAATAAAGTACTTTGTCACTTTTAGACAAAGATACGTAGATGTATTTAACTATTGCACAAATGGCGCCGGTTATCTCAATTTAGGCAGCAGTCAATCAACTTTTCCAGCATACTTTCAAAGCCACTTTGTCCAGTCCACTTCTTCTATTGCAGCCAATTACACAGCCTCTGATTCAAATTAATCACCGGGAGCTAAGCAAACGATGCCTTTAGTACAGACCGGGTCAGAATCGACCCAGCCAAGCGTTGATTAATACACCGTGGTCCCTGAACGTGTCCCATATCGTCGCGTACGTGGGCAAATAATAATTAGCAGCACTGACCCAGCCAATTCATCGCGAACCACCGGCTGTCTACGTACAAGCAACAATTAACTGAGACAGCCTATTTTTGCGAAGTGATCGAGACATTGAACGACACCTCGTAATAATGGGGGTCATAATTGCCATACTAACGAGGCATTGTGTTATGGTATTACATAGGGCTGATGATTATTAGACTGCAGGTTTTTCAAATTTCTCAGGCAAATGTTAAAAATATTATATTATACTCAATTAATATAAACAGATTGCAGTCGTTACCAATAACATATTGTGCGCACGTGTAAGAATGCTACACCAAATATGTACAAATTAGTAACATATAAAACTTTCTACTTCAACAAAATAAAAAATAATTTACGTCATAACTTTTCCACGAGCTCCAGAATTTTTTGGCGGGATCTAGAATTTATCCGTTGGCTCGGCAACTCCCCACCAACGTCCCCGTCATCCCCAAAGCCGCGCAGGTCCCAAAAATTTCAACCAGAAACCATATGCAGAACGACGGAACAGTGCCGACTGCTAATTGTGCATCTCCCTGACGATGCAAACGGGTTAAGATCGATGTCGGCCAGTTGGGGAACCCGGGGCCTCACCTGAGTCCCTAAAAGGACAGGTGGGGGCAGTTTTCGAGCCTGGCCACCGCGGAAGAGCGCATCAAGGTCAGGCGTCGGCCAGCGACTTCTGCAGCGATGGTTTATCGAGTTCATGTACCAGTAGTTGAAGAGTGCCGCGAGCTCTCCTCTCTCTCAAGAAGAACAGAACGGGAGAGAGAGAGAGAGAGAGACTCGGGAGGAAGGGGGAGTGGACACGAAGAGGACGAACAAGAAGAAGAGGAAGAAGAAAACGAAGCGGCGTTTGAGTCCGAGTGAGTGACACCCGGGGAGAGACAAAGAGAGAGAGAGAGAGAGAGAAAGAGAGAGGAGAGGGGTGATAGCTTAATCAGAGACGAGAGTCTCCGCAAGCCTTCGAGTAGATCGACGGCCAGTGGTGCAGCGGCGCGCGTGCAGCCGTCGCTTTTCAAAAGCCGCGTTCTTCCCGGGGCCATCGATCTTCCGATCTCGATTTTGTGCATCCTTTACGATCGACACGGTACGGAATTACGCTTCGAGTTCGCCGCAGTGGTCCCGAACGATCTAGATCCATCCGGAATCGATCCGAGTGTCGGAAGTGTGCGTTGAACCCAACGGGACTTCATTCTTTCGATAACAACATTCGACAGGATTTTTGTATATTTTTTTTACGGATCGGTAATTATAGATCTCGATCCATCGAATGCGATGCTGAAAATCGTTTCACGCCATTGGCTTTGGTTTCCGAGGAATTTAATTCTGAGTGAGCGGAGGGGCTTGAAAGTAGAATTTTAACTTTGAGAATTTTTTCTGACTTAATTGTGGCAGATATGGGAATGATTTTTGCGTGGGATTATTTCGTAGAGTCTTCTGAATAGTATGGTATTTTTCCTTTGGAGATTGTGAACTTTTGAAGATGTTTAAAACAGTTTTGAGTACGTGATTCCTTAACGCGCCGTCTGTTTAACTGAACTGCACGTGGTCGAATAATATTTGTGGATCTTTCAAGTGATGTTCGATGGCACGAGTCACTCGGTCAAAGAGAAAACAATAATTGAAGACGTGCCTCGCGAACTTTAGAGGACGCCTTAAAAAACAAGCAAAGTAATAATTGATAAACCACGAACATAATATTATTAAAGTTATCTCGAACATCGAGAGGTATTTTCTTTAGTATGAAGAACAACTTTTGAAAAATTTGTAACTTTTGCAGACACGCAATCAATTATGGCTAACGAAAGATGCATGCAATCGAATAATCCAATTGCACAGGGTTAATGCGACCACTCTCGAGCAACTTGGTTTTTGCGGAGCGTTGTGTGTTATGCGAATATGCCAACTTATCAATTATTACCGTATCGAATTGTATTTCAACGCTGTTAGGAAGAATTCCCCTTATATCATTTGATGATACATATTGAGACCATAAATTACATTAGAAAAACTTTTGAAAAAATTGTGCTACGATTTGGAAACGCTGGATATTATTTATTACATAACACGATCTTATACAGTTCAATCAAAATTGACTTTCGCCTCGCTAGATTGCCGAAACAACACACTGCGCGACAAATTGGAACAATTTAGAGTAGAGAACAGTTCCGTGCCCGCAATTCCATTACAGTCTCTAGTATGCAGTGATCATTTTCAATATCAACCGGTTTCGATCCGGTCGATCGGATCGAGTGGTACTTTTTGGGATTTCGACAGAGGCAATCGGTGGGTTGAAAACGTTTTCGGTGGCAGGAAAGAGAAAACGGTACCGTGCAGCGAATATCAATGTGAAATTCAATCGGTTTCGTTGTGAAACTCTCAGTATACTCGGAAACCAAAATTTGGCTGACTGATTTTCCCAAAAATCAATTATTCCCTCAATTGCTTTTCTTTTTTCCAAGGAACACATTCAATATTTTTCTTCAAGTTTTAATCCTCAAATGAAGAATATTTGTTTGCGAATGAAAAATTCATACCTCGATCTTAAGAATAGTGTCAACAATTGATGGAAAACCGTTCCGCAATCAACGACCATTTTTACGATCCCAAGATCCGCATAGGCAATTATTTACGCTCACTTACTTTCTAAAATAAATGGCAATCCGCTATTTATCCGCCGCTTCAGATCAATAGTAAGCTACACACAGCTATAGGCATTAGACCTCCATCATCGTCAACAAATTCTTATTGAACAATATAAAATCATTTTCCTATCTAACAAATGATCAATAAAATTTTTCAATCTCGTTCTCGAGTCAGACTAATTACGGCGTTAAACAAATGAATTGATTAATCGCTTATCGAAGGATAATGATCAATTCTTGATGTCTCATCAATTACGATGATAAGTAATCAAATTTATCAGTTCAAGAGTTTACATTTTTTTCTGTTGATTTAGACATTGATTTATTTATATAAAGAACTTCGGTTCCGGACCACTGTGAAATTCGCGTTTCCTCATTTTTGCAGCTAGCGACGGGGTTAAACGGGAGTGGGGAGGTCAATCCCGCTCGGTTTACTCTGCAAAATTGTTTAAGTTTAACTGGTAATCCAGGCTGTCTTACGCAATATTCACATAGTCGAGAAACAATGCGCACTTGTCTCGCGACGCGAGTCGAAATCCCGCGAACCGATTGGTCGGGCGCCTTCTCCCCTCTACGATCTACAGATCGCTAACCCCGCCCCTCGTTACCGCTTCTCGTTTGTACGCTCGCGGACAAAAGGATAGCGCAAAGGATAATACACGAAAACACATAAATACAGAATCATAAAATCTTCTCTAATTTTTTTAATAAATGACGATCACCTTTCTCCATTTTTTTAGTACACGATTATCTACGTTACAACCAATAGACGATTTATAGAAAATTTGATTCTTCTCCTTCACAAATTGTTTTAAGAATGTCTCGCAAAAGAAAAAGCTAGAATTAATATTCATTCGAAGATTTGTGCAATGCTGTCCAATCAATTTCAGCACAAATACTATCCTCTTAATTATTGTTTTCCTAACGTTCGACACATCTATGTGCTCGCGATTAAAAGTGCGCAGATAAAACTCAAAACAATGGAGAGATTAAAAGAAATTAATGGTATTGACGTACATTCCACTTAGTCAAACTGATAAATGTATTAGTAGTTTGCATAATCGTCGCGGAAAAATTGTTGCTCCCGCGTAGATTCGGAGATCCGCGGTTTAGCGATAACCGTGGCTATCTTTTTGTTCGGTAGCGCGACAAATAAACAAATAAAGCCGCGCGGATCACCAGCAATGTTTTTCTGGCTCTGCAGGGAGCAATGGCCACGCAGTCCGACAGTCCGTACCCGGAAATGAACAATTCCGTGGACATGAGGTACGTACACGTATCTGCTGCATCCTGCACGAAAATTCGACTTCCTTTGTGCACAAAAATATTTCAAAAATATGTGCACAATATACGTCCCCTATCAAACATAAATAGAACAGTCTCAGGGGAAGTTTTTGGCGATCCTAGAATCTCGTAGTACTTTTCTAGGGGGTGGTTTACCCCAATGCATAAGAATTTTTTAATTAATTCTGCCAACTTCACGGAGACGTCCCACAGTGCACCGGGCTCGTAAGACCGTTCTCTGTTACCCGAACGGATCAGCTGTTTCAGGAAGACGACGAACACCGGCGGCTTGCTGGTCCGATTTCTCTCGATCTACTGGCGATCGTTCGTGATCGTGGTGTGGCCGTTGGTTCTACTGCCGGTCGTCCTCGTAGTCGAGAGACCCGAGGTTCGTGGAATGATCGTGATTAATATTTTTACGACGTCCGACGCGATCTATGACCTTGTAGCAACGATGTAATTCCTTGGTTTTTGCGTTCTGTGAATTTCTATGTCGGTACTTTCCTGTCTGTGTTTTTCCTCGTTACAAAATACACGGAAAAGAGCATTGAATTGTTGACTATCGATCGAATGGACGACTTTTAAGGTGGCGGCGATGCGATGTCTCTACGTGGTCGGTTTGATGGCAATGTTCTGGATGACCGAGGTGCTCCCCTTGCCGATAACGGGCCTGCTACCCGTCGTCCTCTACCCGCTGATGGGCATAATGAGTACCGGCGACACCTGCGCCTGCTACATGAACGATACGACCATGATGTTTATCGGCAGCATGGTGATAGCGATCGTTATCGAGAACTCCGGCCTTCACATGCGGGTGGCATTGCTGATCATCAAAACGATCGGATGCAGCCATCGCAGGTGAGCTTCCTCTGGTGACAACGATCTAGGTGGTCGTTTCAGGGACGAACGCGACGCCTATGGATCGGTGTACATTGACACTCTACAGGGTGATTCTGGGAACTGGGACAAGAGTTACTGCTCTCTTTTAAAGTAAAAACAGAGAGAGAAATGATAGAGGAAAAAATTATGTCATAACACGTCCTAACTTCCTACGACCTTATTTTTCATGTGGATGCACTGATGTACCTGCCAGGTGCAATTGCACTTTATTCTTTAATGCAGCCCAATTTTTCTGTTAAACCAATCGATCCCTTTTATTATCTTATGTACAAAAGTACTAACCCAAGGTCATCGAAATGTCAAAGCTTCACGAGATATTTGTGTCAGAAACGTACTTTACTACAACAAGTATCCAAACATTAAAAGGGATCGATTGGTTTGACAAAAAAAATTGGGTTGCAGTAAAGGTCACAGGAACTTAGGACGTACGATTTTTTCCTCTATCATTTCGTAAAAAAGAGCAGTAACTTGTCCCAGTTCCGAGAATCAGCCTGTAGACATCAATGAAAGAGAAACATGTCACTGATGATCCTCCGTACGCCTCGCAGGTTAACGCTAGGCCTCTTCTTCGTGACGATGTTCCTGTCGATGTGGATCTCCAACACCGCCGCCACTGCGATGATGCTGCCGATCATCGAGACGGTTCTTCTGGAGATCGAAGCGGTAAGTGGGACACCCGACAGACGAGGACCGTCGCTACTCCAATTCCGTGCTGTTTTTAGCAAGGCCTCGGCAGCATGTTCGTCCCGGACGAAGAAGGATACGGGGAAGAAGGCGGTCCAAACGAAGAGTCGTACGTAGCTTATTTCCAAACGTAGAGTCCCATTTGTTCGTAACGATTCTCACTGTGTCTGTATTGCAGACCGAAGAAGCCTACACGCACTACCATGGTCTACTATCTTGTGGCAGCGTATGCGTCCAGTATCGGAGGCGTGGGGACCATAGTTGGCACTGGTACCAATTTGACCTTGAAAGGATTCTTTGAAAAGTAAGTTCAAATATTTAGGACGTCTAAGTTTAAATATTCCGTACCTACCCTCCCCGCAATCTATCATATCTCCACATCTTCGGAGTTACATCTCCCTTTTCAAAATCCCTGCTACCCAAAGCAATCTGTATCATGTTCCAGACGTTTCCCGAACAGTCCAGGCATCAGCCTGACCTCATGGATGCTCTACTCGGTCCCGCCTATGTTGCTGATGGGGTTCTTGACGTGGCTATGGCTGCAGATAATGTACATGGGGATGTTCCGACCGGAAAGCAAGGACGCGACCGCCATTGACATAGGCCCGCAAGGGGAGAAAGTAGCGGCGAGCGTGATCGAGAAAAAATACAAAGAGCTTGGCCCTATAACGTGGCACGAATCAATCGTGGGTATGCTCTTTCTACTCGTAGTCCTGCTTTGGTTCTTCAGAAATCCTGGATTCGCTCGCGGTTGGCCTACCTACATCACCGACTTGTAGGTATCGTAAAAACGAGACATCCAGTGAACAAACAGGAGAATTGTCTGTATCTATGCTTGCAGACAAGTCAAAGACTCGACAGCAGCCGCATTCGTGATCCTCCTCTTCTTCATACTTCCGTCCAAACTCGATTTCCTGCGGTCATTCGACTCGGACCCAGCTAAGAGGCCTACCAAGCCGTCCCCTGGCATGATCACCTGGAAAATGATCCACCAGAAGATGCATTGGAGTCTAATCCTTGTTTTAGGCGGCGGGTTCGCCATTTCGGCTGGCAGCACCAGCTCCAAATTGTCTTCCATTCTAGGTCACACCCTGGACTCTCTACAGTCCATCAATCCTCTAGCTATACTCTTCATCGTCTGCCTGTTCGCAGAGACTGTCACCGAGCTGACCTCCAACGTTGCCGTTGCTAACATCATTCTGCCAGTCCTTGCGGAAATGGTGAGTCGATTGGTCCATCGAATCTTCTGAACAGCTATTACACGTATATTTAAATACACGTGTATTAATGTATCCGCATTCTAATTCGTATTAACTTTTAGGATACAGTTGCAATTTTTCATTCGCGATTTTTGTTCCAGTGCATCGCCATGAGGCTGCACCCTCTGTACCTGATGTTGCCCGCCGCTCTCTGCTGTTCCTTCTCCTTCCACTTGCCAGTGGGCACGCCGCCAAATGCTATAGCCACTGCTGCGGCTCATATAAAGACCAGAGACTTTGCCATAGCTGGAATCGGACCCAGCGTTATCACTCTCCTGATCACCACATTCGCATTCTCCACTTGGGGCACTTACGTCTTCAATTTAACAGAGTTTCCTGACTGGGCCACGTAGCCCTTTGTCCTCTCAAGAAGAGTTTCCTCTGACTTCACTGTGTAGCTGACACTTGTGATCAATGATAGAACGACCCTTAATATTTGTATGACATAAAAACCGCATAGTATTACGTCTTGCATCACGTTGCGATATTAGTTTCAGGAAATCCATTGAACAAACGTCATTATACCTCCTGTTTGGTACTGCGAGTCTGGGGCAGACATGCCCAACTCGAAGAGCACTTGTTTCAGCTCTAGCACGAGTTCACTCACACGTTATTGCAGTTCTCCCCATCCGACGTGTGCCAACTAACTCGCAACCTAGCTCAAGAGCTGAGGCGAGAGCTCGCGCTCACCAGCCATTGAGTTGGACATGCCTGGTCTAGGGCTTCCTGTTTTGTAATTTTGATTTTTGGGAACTAGTATAGATGAGCATGAATACGAAATAGTAAATTATGTTATTGACGATAGAGAGAGGGAGAAAGAAGAGAAAAGCAATAAAGGAACTTACCATCGACAGTCGTGTCGTATTCTACGGTAGTCTTGTCCTCTTTCCCCATGATTCGGCTTGTATTTCACATCACTTCATTAATATACTTGTTTAAATACCCGGGAACATAACCTATAAAAAGCGAATTGATCTTCAGTGAAAAACAAGTGATAATTATTTACTTCTGGTTTTGTCGCAGAACTGGTTTGTGATTAATTAGAGATAGTTTAGAAATACTTACGCACTCACTGTCTTGTTAATATTCACTGTTTTCGAGCTTGCTAGGTTCAGAGATACTCACTGCTAGCTAGGTTAACTCGTTAACTCTGTCAACGTTGGTCAACGCCGACATTTCTATCGCACAAGATAACGGTCGCACGCCGCTTACCGAGTGGTACCGCTGTCGGTGTTGGAACTTTTGAGGAAGATAACTTACCAATTTGTGGTACATAAGTCTATTCTGGTGAACGAACTCCAATAGCTTGCTCCTGCCACAAGATGGGGACACAATGTTCATTTACGTGGGCTAATACCAATAAATTAATTATTATCTTAAATCTCCTTTTAGGTTTCTTTATTTCAGATAATCAAACAGTTCTATTAATCTTTACTAGCACACTAGAACTGTCTACAAATAAATATTTATACAAACTACAAAACTGAAGTCAAGGAGACACAGATACGTTATACTTGTCCTCTATGCTTTGTACTAATTATTTGACAAAGAAGTTATAACAGATTATGAACAGAACAATAATTGGAAATCATTTTTAATATAAAGTTGATAACACAGGAATTTTATTGTACACTGTCGATTCACAGATGACGCCAGCAGTATCATACCAATTAAAAATTAAACATTACTAATTATCCACTTCAAATATTCGCTTCAGGAAACATTATCGAGTTAGTATATTCAACGTCAATTTATCCGATAATCATTCATTAACATTTACAAGCCTGTAACGACAATCATGGCCGCTGTATTACAAAATAATTCATTGAAATTGCTTGCCTGTTACACTCGTAGACGCATGAAGAATCGTTAACTACAACAGAGTGCATTCTGCATCAGATGCAATAATTATTTGAACTCGATGATCAACGATGTTTCGGATATTTTGCGATTACGAACGCTATTGTTCATTGTTCGATCTTGAAATAGTATTATTGGCCAGAATAATGCAAATAAATAATGCAGTTCATTAATTAACCTGAAATATCATTTCCCAATTATTTTATTCATGAATGCACTCTTCAATAGCGAAGAGTGCAACTGCATTATGTATTCGCTGCAGTTTTTAATAAGTTCTAAGATATTTTTGCAGACTACAATTTTTCTGTGGGACACTAGGATCATCTAGTAAGCTCTAGAATTTTTTGATGGGCTCTCGAATAGTTCCAGCGGCTCCTCAATTTTTTCGGTGGGTCCTAATTTATTCAAGAGCTCTACGATCATTTGGCAAGCTCTGCAATTTTCAGATAGATTAAGTTCTAAGATCGTAAATTCTTTAGAGAGGAAGTAAGTTAGTTAGCGGAGCAAGGGTTTCAAGGTTTCAGAGACAGATCGGTGCTGGTCGGGGGTTCGAACTGGTTCGGAACGCCGCCAGGACCTCCTAGTAGGCGAAAATTCGGTGCGAGCGGATTCCTCGCGTTCTGCACGTACGGGTGGCTCGCCGCGACAGAGGTCTCGCGGACGACAAAGAGCCTTTAACGACGTTCGCGGTACGTCGGGGCGCTCGGTTGAGTGACGCGGGACACGAGCCGGCCCTTCGGGGGCCCTTTGAAAGAAAAGTACGCGACGCGTGTTACGGGGCGACACGCTGAACACGCACCGGGACCACGCACGTCGTACGAGGAAGCTGCATCCTCCCTCCGCCACCCCCTTCCCCTATCTCCGGGCCTCCTCGGGCCCCGCGGCCCGTTTTTGCGACCGATGTAATTGAGCCCGTCCCGACGTAGCCACCGTCTAAATGAATTACGAGGCGCCCGCGCCAACAGATCCCTCCCGAGCAATTATGCTACCTACCCTTTTCTTGCGCCGCGCCGCGAGCTCCGACGACCTCGCGAGATCGATCCTGTTCTAGCGGTAGATTGTCCGGCACAGTCGAAAATAATCGTTCGAGACGCTTTACTTCTCCCTCTATTTCTCATTCGGCATGAAGCTGTTATCGACAACGAAATAAAAATGTTCTTCCATACATAAACGACCCGGTGTGTCCACGGACGGCTAACCCTTCTCGACAATTTGTTAATGTTCCTCTAAAAAATATTACAAAATTTCTCCGAATGTCCATTCTTTTCATTTCAATGTCTGCGCACATGTTAAATACAGAAAGGTTTTAAATAATCTATACATTTTGGTTGACTGCAGGGTGAGATCGAGCGAATTGAAAATTCGCCTAACCACTTTTCCCTCGGGACTCTTCGCCCTAACCGACCCCTTAGAACCAGAAATTCATTGAGAAACAGAGATTCCAACGTCGTACCCTTTCCAACTGTTTCCCGCAAACATTACACCTCGTTCATCATCGTCGCCTAATCTCTGAATCCGAATAGCCTCTGCTGAATCCTCGGCAAACTCTGAATCCAAACGTCAGCGTACCGAAGTGTTCATAGTGGAGGGGATACTCGAGACCAGTACGCGGAACTCTGTCCACGAAAAAGACTCTCCCGGCGACAGTGCATGACCGGGAAAGTACTCTACGTGACATATTTCGCTTAGGCTAGATAGATGGCTTGTTCGCGGCGAGAAACGCGCACAAAGAAATAACTGCAGCTACTGTTCCCTTCGCCGAGAAGGATGAGGGGGAGAGAGAGAGAGAGAGAGAGAGCAGGGTTTAATCGGTCGGTTGAAGCGCGCGGTGCTCCGAGACAATGGGTCTCGGTGTTGATGGCAATATTTTAATGAAGTTAGCAAGTTCCCGGTACCGGCTGCCAGCCCGGGCGACGGCG
This sequence comes from Lasioglossum baleicum, assembly GCF_051020765.1. Classification (NCBI taxonomy): domain Eukaryota; kingdom Metazoa; phylum Arthropoda; class Insecta; order Hymenoptera; family Halictidae; genus Lasioglossum; species Lasioglossum baleicum. The sequence goes on along the minus strand of NC_134948.1, from coordinate 4,069,520 downwards.
ACGCGATTCCAGGAGCGCGAACCAGAGAATCCCTTAAGGGCGGAGGACGGAGGCGCCACACAACCACTGATTTCCACTTACCGATACCGTTCTACAAAGCTGCCTTTATCTGTACGGCTTCTTTGCCTCCCTCCCTCCCTCCTTTCGCTTAGGTTTTTGCTGGTACGCGATACTCCTTCGCCTTCAAACGAGATCCATCGAGGTTTCTCGGCGGCGGGATGCTAACGCGATCGAGCTCCTCTCTGATCGATACCGGACCAGTTCGAAAACTCTGCAAGATCTAGCAAGATTTTCGCGTTTCTCTCGAGATTCTCGAGTTTGATTTTAATCAAGTCGATAATCAAGTTTCTGTTGCTTATGTAATTATTAACCTCTTGTTCGTCATCGAGAAAACATGAATTTTGTTCCTGTTACAATGGTCGAGCGAAATGCTCATTTAAAAAATTGTAGGAGGGATCGTACACTGTTCGAAAAATTGTATTACGAATTATACTAGAAATTACGTTCGAATACATTTTTGCTGGAGATTGTTTGAAGCGACCATTGTCTAGAAAATCGAGTGGCAGCGGATTCGTGGCCGATCGGATCCGATTGAGCGATCGCGATACTAACGTCCCCTCGGCACAGACTATGGTCGCCGGTTCTCGAGGCCCCTATGTGTACACAGAATAGGCAAGGAAGGCCGGTATCATTAGGGAGAAATCACATGCAAAACCCAAGACGTTCCGATCGCCCCGTTCGCCCGTAAACTTTCGTAGATTCTAATCGACCGCGCGTAATTAGAGCGAGAGCAATTGTCGGTAATTAATTGGAAGCAAATTAATTAGCTCAGATCGAAGAGAAAGTGGAAAATTACAACGTATTCGGTGCGGATCTGATTCCGATCGTGTCTCTCGACGGTCGAGAATCGCTGCAAAACGTTGCGTTCCCGGTCCTCTCGGCCAAACAGGACCCATATTCGACGTCGCAGTGACGTAATTGTCAACAACGTTTGTGAACAATGAAACTGTCTGCTACGAAGTAATTTGGTAATTTTAATCCAGCTACAATTTTTCCCTGCCGACAGTGTAATGTCGACAGTGACATTTCTGGATATTATTTCATGAAATTTCAACAGTCAAATGTCGACTGCAATATTGCGACAGTGCAACTGCATCAGCAGATTTTTAACAGTGCAATTGCAACGACAGATTTTCAATAGTAAAATTGGAGCAGTGCATTCTCGACAGTGCAATTGCAGCAGTGCATTCTCGACAGTGCATTCTCGACAGTGTAATTGCAGCAGTGCATTCTCAACAGTACAATTTCAACAGTAAAATTGCAGCAATGCATTCTCAACAGTAAAATTGCAGCAGTCCATTCTCGACAGTGCAATTGCAGCAGTGGATTCTCGACAGTGCAATTGCAGCAGTGCATTCTCAACAGTACAATTTTAACAGTAAAATTGCAACAGTGCATTCTCAACAGTGCAATTGCAGCAATGCATTCTCAACAGTACAATTTCAACAGTAAAATTGCAGCAGTGCATTCTCGAACAGTGCAACTGCAGTAGTGCATTCTCAACAGTACAATTTCAACAGTAAAATTGCAGCAATCCATTTTCAACAGTACAATTCTCAACAGTACAAGTGCAGCAGTGCATTCTCAACAGTGCAATTGCAGCAATAAATTTGCAACTACAACACCGCAGTGCAACAGTACAATTAAATCAGCAAATCGTAAACAGTGTAGAGGGGTAAATTCCCAACACTGAAAGTGCAACAATAAAACGACCACACTTGTACCGAACGGCTCAAGTTCGATCGCAGCATTGAAACGGAGTTACAAGTGGAGAAGCAGTGGTTTTCTCGCAGGTTTCTCGCACATCCACGTCGATTTCAGCGCTCAGATTCTTTGCATACAGCTTCCCAGGCTCTGAGAGAAGGATCACGAAGGAAGCTGTCCCTGGGAGGGCCGCGGATAAGGGAAATTTTACGAGGGATTACGCGGTTTATGACTTCTTCCAGCGTTTTCTCCGTCGCGTCCTGCCCGAATTTTCATCGTTCGTCGGTGTTCTTACGACTCCATTCTTCCTGCAGTCTTTACGAGCCACTCCGACGCTTCCTCTTCCTTCTTTCTGCCCCCTTCTGTTCATATTCAGCGAAATCTCGTTCGATGTTCTTCCTTCGAACCTGAGAAAAAATTTCAAAAATCGGAAATACCGTTTCCGGTTCGTTGGACTGATATTTCTGCAATTTCAGAAGTTATTTATGCTGTGCAAGTGAAATGATTATACTGATCATCATCGTGGAGCGTGAGAGATGATTTTAGAAGACTTGAGGGAGGGGATTGTGGATAAATAAAATTGTTTGCGGTATATTTGCGCAGAAGAGGACCGACACCGTTCTCCAGGGGCCTGGAAAAGTTATCAGAACGTTGGTTCGACAGGCTTACCGATTCATTCTGGCTATCGAGTTCGTTTCTTCCGCGCAATTTAATCTGCCAGTGTCAGCGTTGCCCCGAAATTATCTGGCCTTCGAGCGCCGCGATTATTAACGTTAATCGGCGAAATCCTGGCGAACAATCCTCCCATTTAGCTAAATCGACTATCCTCAGCTAGACTAAACAATGAAATTCTCTTGTTCACCCGTAATTAATCTCACGAAAATGAACTTTTTCAAGGAAAACGCCCACATTCAACTTTGACCATTTTTTATAATCTAATTAAAAAAAATACCACTGCATTCGGGAGAGCCGAAAGAACAATTCCTCGTAAGAATCATTCCCGTAGCTTTTGCGGTCGGAGCAGGAGAAATTCTCAAAGTTGAAAATTTGATCTTCTCGGATTGAAATTACGTTTTTCGGAAATTGAGCCCGCCAGAGAGCAATGGCCTGTGGATTTGAGTCGGTCGTGATCGAGATTGCTTTCGGGAAGGTTATACTTCGTCGGACAGTGATTTTCAATCGGGGACAAGCATGAATTCGGTCGAGAACGATCCTGCTAACGACTTCGACGATGGCGAAACTTTCCGGGCGAGAGACGGTCACTGGGAAATCCTCCTCGGTGGAAAATGATTTATCGCGTTCGAAGGAACGTCTTTGTCGAGAGAAGTTTTTATTGAAACGATTACTCGAGTCGCCTCGGGCCGACTTTTCCACCGGAGCGAAAGGGTCGGGAAAAGAGGAGAAGGGCCGAGCGAAGAAGAAAAAGAAGAGGAAGCTCGCCCGCGGCTCTGGCACGTCATTCCTCGCGATCAATTAAATTTTTATATCTCTCGCTGAGAGTTTGAACGATAGGCGAACTTACCCGGCCGCCTCGCCTCTCGTTCCAAAATGATTACTCTGCCTGGGAAAATGAATTTTGTCCGCTGGCGCCACCGCGATCTTCAAATAACAGTCACGATCCGAATGAATTAAATTTTTATCCAACCCCATCACCATTTCTCAAACATTTTAATTGTTCCACAATATAAACCTAGAAGAGTACTACAATTTTTAGCTGAACTTTTTTTCTGTATCTCTTCTAGTTTTCGAATGAAGAATCATAGAAGAGGAGGTTCCTTTGGGGAACCATTCTTTATGGCAAGAAAATAAAAAGAAATTTGTATTTATCCCCACCACAATTTTTTCGAAATTTAAATTTTTCTACAATGCGGACCATGAAGAGTACTACAATTTTTAGCGGAACTTTTTTCCTGTATCTCTTATAGTTTTCGAATGGAAAATCTTAGAAGAGGAGGTTCCTTTGGGGAACCATTCTTTATGGCAAGAAAATAAGAAGAAATTTGTATTTATCCCTACCACAATTTTTTCGAAATAAAAATTTTTCTACAATGTGGACCATGAAGAGTACTATAATTTTTTATTGAACTCGTTTCCTGTATCTCTTATGGTTTCCGCATGAAAAATATGGGTAAGGAAGGTAGGATTGGAATGAGAGAGTACGTGTTTGAGGATTGAAGGATGCAAGGGCTAATTTGCAGAACGATTTTCCCAGGACAAGAATCGATTTTCCCTTTGGCCTTTGCGCGAGCAGATTCGCTTTTCCACGCCATGAGAGCCAGCGAGAGATATCCGGGATGCGTCGCTGCCCTCCGGTGGAGTTTTCTAAGGAGCCAGGCAATCTCTGTCTGCGTTAGATAACGCCGACAGTCGACCAGCGACCCTCCCGCTCGCTTTTCATCTTACTAAATCACCCCCTGACCCCACCACCCTCGACTTGCTCCACTGTGCCATCCTACAAACGGGAAGAACATCGTCTAAACAACACCGGCTCCGTCCGGAAAACTTTGTTGCTTTTCGTGCACTGCTTTTTCATCTTGTCAGAGCGAAGAGTCAGTTAGCTAGAACGATTTTTCAATGTTTGCGAGAATCGAGAGCGAGATAAGGCAGCTGCATTTCAAGTTGAATAACTCGGCGCGAAAAAATCGTAGGCTAATGAATCAAAGCTTATTTTACACAGAAAACCACGCACTTTTAATTGCAAGAAGTGTCGCTTCTATAAAAAATTTTGTTCTCTTCCGAAAGCGTTACAAAGTTGATCAAAATTTTATATATTCTCAATTTTTGCTCTTTATACGACCCTGTTTGAAATTGAATAACTCAGCCAAAAAAAATCGTACGACAACGGATAAACGCTTATCGTATACGGGAAAGTATGGACTTTTAATTGCAGAAAGTGTCGTTTTTATAAAAAATTTTGTTCTCGTCCGAAAGCGTTACAAAATTGACCAAAAATTTCATGTATTCTCAATTTTTGCTCTTTACACGATCCTGTTTGAAATTGAATACCTCGGCCAAAAAAAATCGTGCGACAACGGATAAACGCTTATCTTATACGGGAAAGTATGGACTTTTAATTGCAGGAAGTGTGGGCTTCCTGAAAAATTTTCGTCGTTCCCTGTACCGTTACAAAGTCGACCAAAATGTGACGAAATCAAACTTAAAAATTCTCGGTGCTGCTCGGCAAAAATGCGCAAACGAGGCTCCGGTTTGAAAAATTCGGGAAGATCGAGAATTCTGACGATGCTCGAGCCACTCGCAGATCCTCAACCCTCCCAGCACCCTCCGTTTCGAGCAGAGAGAGGTCGGAAGAACCCTCGGTGTAGAAGGGGTTGGAACAGAGAGAGAAAGAGAGAGAGAGGGTGAGAGGGTGAGGGTTGCTAGGCAACGACGAGAGGGGTGCCCAGGCAGTATAGATCGCTATCCAGCCGCCTCCTCAGGGGCGGGTTGGGAGTATGAGAGAGACAGGAACACCACCCCGTTGGCAAGATGGCTTTATTACCCTCCGAGCCGGAGAGAGGACTCGGCCGATGTTCGCTGCGGCTGTACCAACTTGCTACCCCGCTCTAGGAAATGACTTCGGCGCCGATGGTTCACAAGCGCGAGACTATCTGCTCTAGGAGTGGTGTACATTACGGTCCTCCTTCGATTTATGGCCGCCTTCCTACGGCCCCCAACCCCTCCGCACCCTCAGCTACAACCCCCAGAAGACGAAGACATCTTGAACGGCGGCCCGCCGGGCACAAACGCACCGGGACACACCGCAGGATCACTGAAAAATTTCGTTTCGTTGTTTTGGTTCACCGAAAATTTTCTCTACAATGGTTTGCTCGTTCATTCGTTGTCTTACGATTTTTTTTTTTCAGAACTTCGATATAGTTCAAATATTGGTCATCTTTGTGACGTTATACGAGTCGAAGAAAATTTTTTACACAAGCAGCACTTATTGCAAATAAAAGTAGCCATATTTCTGTGTAAAATGATGGTTGACTCGTTACCGGACGGTTTTTTTTTTTGCTGAGTAATTCAACTTCGAAGTATAGCTGTATGATAAAGAAAAATGGAAATTGTCGAGATTTTGGTTAACTTTCAAAAATTGTACAAAGCGAACAGATTTTCTTAGGCAACCTAGACTTTTTGGGATTAAAAGTGGCTACTTTCCTGCGTGAAATAAGCGTTTGTTCGTTGTCGTGCGATTTTTTCTGCCCGAGTTATTCAGCTTTAAACAATCGTCGTTTATCGAAGGCTAGTATCTTGATGATAGTGAATTCTATTAAATTTTTCTGCTCGATTTCAAGAAACCCAGCAAAATCCGAACCCTTTCGGGTTCGAATCGAGTGAGGCAGGGTTGGAAAATCGGGGTGAGAGTGAAGGGGGCGTAGGGTGGCAGACAGGGAGCAGAGATTGCGCCTTTATCTCCCGAGATACCGACCGTCTTTGCTTCCCTCTTCTCCTACTTCCTCCTCGCAGTTCCTCCTACTGTTTGCCTGTCTTTTCTCGACGAGGAGATCGACAACCGAATACAACGTTCAATTCGATCTGCTGTAAAATGCGATTAGAAGCCTGTAGAATACTGTGCTTGCCTCGGGAACTCGTAGCTGGATCGATTGGTCATGGATAGACTGCGCATCTTTGTAAGAACGCGAGAATTCATCCTGGTACTGTTCGTGTATCTCTATTTTGCTGAGTGCTTTAGTTAAACAAGTCGCTTCACCTTCTACAATTAGGGTGTACGATTAAGTTGTTGATTTTAGGCCACCGAGCCGCCATCGTTTTCTCCCTGTTGGGATTGCCCAGTTCTCTCAAAGAAGAAACTGAAGAAACTTTGATGGACTAATTTAAAGATCTTGATTTACAGTACACGTACAGTCTAGAAATAAACGAAAAGAACAGTAGTCACACAATGTCCAATAAACAGATAAAAATGGCGAACAGTAAGCTTTCGAAAAGGGTATTCCCCGACGCCATCGGCTACGGTGCTGCCTCCGTGTGTCGTTCGATCGCGCTTTTTGTCAGCGAGCGAATTACGAAGACGAAACAAAACGAATAAAAGAAAAAAGGGAAAAAGCCGGTGGAAAATCGAGTCTCGCGAGATGGACTGGTCTCGGGCTGGCTCGCGCGTCCGGGAGAACAAAACCCGGCTATTGTTTCCCTAGAACGAGCACGGACAGAAGCGTTCTGGCCTTCGTGCTCGAATCGGACGATGGTATCGCGCGTGACCCCGCGTTGAAACGTAAACGGAGAGATTTCAAGTGGCTCGGGCCGCTAGAGAACGAAGCGAGCGAGAAGGACGGTCTGCGAGACGTAAACGGGGGACGGAGAGAAAGAGCAAGACATGAGAGAGGGGGGACGAAAACGGGAGAAGCTTGCCGTGCAAAAATTTCGCGCGTAGGAGGAGCGGAAATCCTTATGGAAATGGTTCGCCGCGACTCGCTAACGGAAGTCGACGAGCGTCGAGTTTACAGTATCCCCCGACAAAGTGCTCGGCCAGCGAGATAGAAGGCGATCCTTCTTCGCGGGTTCTCCGCGGGTGTCGGGTTTCCACTCTGGGTTCTGTCTTCCGCGGTTCCCCGCGAGAAAAGAAAACGAAACCGGGGCCGCGGGAGAGGAAGACGAAGCGGAGTAGTCGAACGCACAACAACAGGAACCACTTGCTGCTCCTCGGGCCGGTTCGCATCGCGTGCCACCGCTATTTGCGTTCATTATTCATGATGGGATGTTGGCACCGGTTCACCGAACAACCTCCGCGTCTCCGTGATCTATGATTTAACGGGCCGGGCCCTGAACGAGCGGTTTTTATTCACGGGTCGTTTCGTCCCGCCCGTAAACAGCCTCCGAAGAGCCGCGGACGATAAGTGGTTTATTTATGAACGGTTCCATCCGTTGCGTCGCGTTTCTCTACGCACGACGCGATTTTTATTCGACGATATTAAGGATACTGCAACTTATCGACTGAAGAATTAAATATTTTGGTTAGAATCTTCACTGTTTCCGAAGTTGTCATAGGACTTCCACGGCTCCGTGTACTCAGGCCCCGCCCCCGACACGCCCACTTCAGTGTCTCCACCCAATAAGTACAGAAATGTGACGCTAACGAGGGAAAAGGGTTGATAACGGGCTGAGGGTGCGACCGTTTTCGACTCGGGCCGCCATCTTTCATTCGTCCTTTGTTACCGGAACGCTGCCACGGAAAAGTTTCGGGTTAGACGGGCCCCCGACGGAGGCGGAGGAGGCGAACGCTCTCGGCTGCAAGTTTAATAACTCGTCGAAAGCGGCGCGGAACCGGTGGTGTGTTGGGCACCCGGTTGAACGTGGCGTTTTCTCACGGCGAATTCCGCCAAGGCGTGCATCGACTCCCCGCGCAACACCGGAGATGGAACCCCAGACGTAATTTCCGGTTTCGCCGCGGCGCGTTAGTCGAACCAAAAGACGATCGCTCAGCGAACGAGATAGCCTGAGATAACTTACTCCCTCGCGGTTCCCCGGCCACGTCCGCCTCTTCCCACCCCCTACACCTTCCACCCGCCACCCTCCTCCTACTGCTCCCGCTCCTCCCCCTCTGGCCCGCGCCACTCCTCCACCCCTGGAGTCGGAGTTACGCTCGTCTCCGCGTGCCAGGCTCGAATAACATCGGACCGTTTTTTTTTTTGGTGTCATTTCTTTTAAATTACGTAGAACTTTTTTATTAATTAATAATCCATCATTTCAATCTTAAAATACCTGTTTGGTTGAATCGATATTTCGTTAACGAATGGAACTGCGTAATGTAGACTGCGGATCTTTATGCAAAATATAAATTGTCTGCATTAATTGCACGTCACAGGTGTTTCGCAATCATCCCCTCCCCCTGCTCCCCCGATCGGCCCGTCATGATTTCTCGCGATCATTTGCACACAAACGACCGCCACGCTTTTGTCTCCCGATACGTTTCTAATCCTCAAGTCGTCGACCCGGTGACGATCATGCGAGTCCCGTTATTCGTGTTATGCAATTTCTCTCAGCCTGATGAAAAGGGGATTTGCTTTTTGATTTTGTGTTTTTCAGTTCTTGAATTTCACTATCTAAGGGTGTACCACACCACTCGACGTCTTGCAAGTTTATCTGTCAGAGATTCCTAGCTTCGATGGCACCCAGCCAATAAGTCGAAGCCAGGATAACAAATGCAAAGATTATTCGAGGCATTACAGGGTTCCCCCCCACTCCGACGGTTCGAAACAATCGAATTTTTTATCGGGTCCATTCTTCAAACGACGACCATAATCGTAAATTCACTGAACCACGATTTCCACGCAGCGCTGCAGTTGAGCGGCCATAACTTTGGTAAAAATAGTTGTTTGTCCATAAAAAAAATAGCGTGTATACTCTAAATATTGGTGAACAGGACAATAAATTGTTAAATTGATTTGCCCATCAGGTCCGTTTTAAAAAATTCCAGAAATTTTGGAGGTGTTTTTGGACAGTCATGTTCGACACAGCTCCCTGAGAAAATAAATGTTTGATTGATTTTACACATTTTTTCTGGGTCCATGGTTGCTTGGAAATCCCCCCTAATCGAATGATACATCGAATTTATTGATTTCAAAACTGGGGAACGACGGAAGTCGGACTTTTTAATGTCGGCGGCCGCCTGAGAACGAAAATTTGAAATGCTATCCGAATTTCGAGCGAACCGCCTCCGCCGGCGACACAATAACGATAACAAGGTAATGGGCTAATAAATAAGTAACCGGAGCTGCGGAGTCAACCCTTTCGCAGTTTAAAATTTAATCGGGGGAGGGAACGGGCTGAGCGATCGTGTTCGCGACGCGTGTGAAACATTCCAAGTATACGGGGCGATTCGTGACAGGGACAATATGGCTCGCGAGGGGTTGAAAAGGGGAGGCTTGAGCGACAGATCGAGTTTGTAACGCGTGCTCGAGGAACCACCCCTTTTTCTTGCCACTTACCATCCCTTGACTCCTGAAGAATCCAGCCACACATTTTTAAACTGAAAAATTAAATTGTTACACAATTTTACATACAAGATGCTCGCGGAACCATCCCCTTTCCGAGCCACTTTTCAGCCCTTGCCTGAAAAAAAATTTAACTGCAATTTTTACACTGAAAAATTTTACGGAGCGTAATCCTGAAGTACAAGGGATGATAATTTATGTATATTTGAAAATAATTCTTATTCAACCCCCGTGAAATTAGTCAATAATTTCAGAGTTTGAATCTCGGGGTGAATTTCTGGTGTAAATTTTTCGGATCGCCAAAAAAATGATAGTTTGAAGGGTCCCACCCCTTCCCACGAGGGAACGGGTTACCTACGAAATTTCTACATCCATCATTCCTCTCGTTCCAACCCCTTAACGACCATCCCCTCGGCCGTCGCGGCACGCGCCATTATAATGCTCGGGCTTAACTCGCTCGAAATTGAACTGCCCTTTAAAACTTGAACCACGGTTTACGAGGTTGCCGGCGACGCTAAGCGACAAGCACACACACCGGCCGTAGCAGCCACCTCGAAGGCGCTGTCTGTTTTTACGACCCCTCTATCTCGCGGCCTTTTGTTGCGCGGCCGGATCGACCAGGGAAAATGGAAATTTCATGCAAAAGATTCGGGGAAGATACACTCGCGCTGTACCAGCCCCTCGGAGAACCCCAGAAAAAATTCTCGAGAAGATAGAACTATCCTTTGAGTCAGTTATCAAACAATTTTGGGCCCAGAAAACGAAACCAAATCGTAGAAGAAATGATAGGTACCGTGTAGTGTCATATAAGATCAAGAACGAATAAGACTGGGTCTTATGAACAAATTTTGGGACCTACAGAAAAATTACAGACTTACCTTACTAGAAAATCGTGAGGGCTACGATGGGGACTTCCGGGCCCAGAAAACGAAACCAAATCGTAGAAGAAATGATAGGTACCGTGTAGTGTCATATAAGATCAAGAACGAATAAGTCTCGGTCTTATGAACAAATTTTGGGACCAACAGAAAAATTACAGACTTACCTTATTAGAAAATCGTGAGGGCTACGATGGGGACTTCCGGGCCCAGAAAACGAAACCAAATCGTAGAAGAAATGATAGGTACCGTGTAGTGTCATATAAGATCAAGAACGAATAAGTCTCGGTCTTATGAACAAATTTTGGGACCTACAGAAAAATTACAGACTTACCTTACTAGAAAATCGTGAGGGCTACGATGAGGACTTCCGGGCCCAGAAAACGAAACCAAATCGTAGAAGAAATGATAGGTACCGTGTAGTGTCATATAAGATCAAGAACGAATAAGTCTCGGTCTTATGAACAAATTTTGGGACCAACAGAAAAATTACAGACTTACCTTATTAGAAAATCGTGAGGGCTACGATGAGGACTTCCGAGGCTTGTGAACTGGAGGGGCAGTAGGAGCACGATGAGGCCCGGGGTCCGTCGTACAAGGCCCATAACGGCCGGAAGAGGACGAGGTTTATCGGATATTCGGCGTACGTTCGGCACCACCTGCCTCCGATGGGACATTGGCCGAATATCTATTATAATTTGCCGGACGACGAAATTCGTTGGTTCGCGACGGGGCTCCGGGGCCCATGGGCCTGGGCCGGATTGCGGAACCGCTTGAACTCGATTCCCCGATCGGGCCATCGTGCCACCGGGCCACCGGGCCTCCTATCGTCCTCGTATCGCAGCCTATCGCCTTTATCGCCGCATCGTTAACTCCGGGTTGTAAGCGCATAATGTATGCGGCCATTAAGCGTAATGAACACGGGCGTGCTTTCTTCGGGGAGAGGGCATATTCGAGAGAATTTGCTCGGAATTTACGAGGCATAACGCCGGCCGTGCGGCGCACACAAATAACGTATCGGCGCCGAGTGCGTTCGGTTCGCACCTCTTTTTTCTCGCCAATATCCGAGGAAAATCAATTTCGACGGTGGACAAAATTGGGGACCCTCGACGGACATTTTGGGCCTTGCGAAACGACCACGCAGCTGATCGGACGATTTTATGGGCCTTGGAGCTGTTGAGAAGTTATGGGGAAGTTGTGGGCCCCATGACAAGAATTTTGGGACCCATGACAAGAATTCTGGGACCCATGACAAGAATTGTGGGGCTTGTGACACGACTAAAAAGTTGTTTTTTTAATAGTGTCCTGAACTCAAATTTTGAAGTTATGGGAGCTGTCGTGGCGAGCAAGATGGACGATGATTCTTGACGAAACCTGAGGTGGCACGCTCCCCCGTTTGGCAGCTCGTGGCTCGATCGTCGTCGGTTCATTATCTAGTTAATGGAGCGAGAGGAACGGCCGTGGAGATGCTCGCTTCCCATGTCGGCGAACAGAAAGGAATCGCAGGGGTGGCCAACAATCAGCGTACGAATTCGCACCGTCGAGTAGCTTCGCGTTCGAAATGAGTCGGCCGATTGATCGTTCTGGTTGCATCCGTCGCCGGTGGACCGTGAGTCTTATCTGTCTTCGATAACAGTGGAAAGATCGTGGCTGAAATAATATTTTCCTCAGACAGTTGCTCGTATCGTTAAAAGCAACGTGGGCCCCGTGACGGAAATTTTGGGCCTTGTGAAACGATCACGGAACTATGAAACTAGACCTGTAAAAAATTTGTAAGGTCCTCAACAGAATTGTGGGACCTACGACAAAAATGTTGAGGCCCATCAAAATTGTTGGGCCTTGTTGAACGATTCTGGAAGTCATGAGATAAATTGAAGAGCCGTGAAACAGTTGTGGGTCTCATAAAAAAATTAAACAGGACCTGTAAAAAATTTGTGAGGTCCTCAACAGAATTGTGGGACCTACGACGAAAATGTTGAGGCCCATAAAAATTGTTGGGCCTCGTTGAACGATTCTGGAGGTCATAAGATAAATTGAAGACCCGTGAAACAGTTGTAGGTCTCATAAAAAAATTATTTTGGGACCCATGACAAGAGTTGTGGGCCTTGTAAAGACTTTCTTGGAATTGTTTTAACCCGGTCACAACGCCGAAGATAATTCTTCTGGCGAGTCAATCGAATTTTTGGCTTCTCGCTATTGTTGTAGGATGTTTTGTCTATTTGGAACAGAAGTGAGTTAGCGCTGCGAGGGGTGGCAGACAGCTTATTCGTCCCCAAATGCGATTTTACGTCCGACCACTCGTGAATCCGGGGCCGGCGTTAAAAGGGCGGTTAACTCCGGGGATGCTGGTTGTTATTTAATCTCTAATCCCGACACTCGAGGGTGGCTCTCTCCGTCATCGATACCCCAGATTTGCGTGCTCACCCTTAGCAATCATTTTCGAGGGTTGTTCGAAGCGCGCCCCCGACCACCGTTTGCGAGACAGGATCGATCGTAGCTTCACTTCGAGCTATCGCGATCCTTCTGGCTTCCTTGACACCCTGTCGTGTCGATAAAGTAACAACAGTTAAACTAACACCATCAATTTGTTTAACAACCCATAGTTCTTCGAATGAATATAAAAATTCAGTGTTCAATGAAAAACTAAGAGAGATACAGTCGTTCACCAGTGCAATACATAATGATAAACACAGTAGCAATAGATTGCACTCAAGAAAAAATTGTTGACAAAATAATGGTGGGAGTTCGGTAGCCAGTACAAAGAAAAATAAATCAAAGGGGTAAAGTGGGAGGGCAAGCGAGAAAAAGTGGACTAGTCAGACACATAGTAATCATAATAGTAATAAAATGGAAAATGCGATCACAGTCGCGAACCAGGTCGTAAAAAAGACTTTCGTTTTCTCACGTGCCGCTCGTCCAGACGGTTGCGTAACTCTAATTAAGGGAACGATGAAACTGCGGCTCGATGAAAAATTGTTGCGCGAGCCTGTGAGAAAATGCTCGCCGCTCGCGCCATTGTGAACCGTCCCGCGGATATAATATTTTTATTCGATGCATTTTTTTTCCTTTTCATTGCTGACAGTATCACGATTCTTTCCACCGTGAATCTCGCATCGTAAATCAAACGATGGAAAAATTGCCCGAGATACTTCCTAAAACAGCTATGGAAAGACGAAGTGCCGGGAGCCACGAAGCCACGCCCCCTTGGGGCAATTTACATTAAGCTATAAATATTTTCTTACGTTAACTCGTTGTCTTGTAGCAAATTATCTTCTGGAGCGAGCATGGGCATGGATTGCCCTGTGGGGCACTGTTCTGGCTCCATCAGAGAGAGGAGCAACGAGGCCCCGCCCTCTCAGAGCTATTTTCATAAATTTGCTTACGTTGACCAGTTGTTTCTTGTTTGAATAAATTGTTTTCCTTTCCTGGCTCTATTAGGGGCGGGAGGAACGAGGCCACGCCCTCCTGGAGCATTCTCCAAGAAACTATACAAGTCTCGACATGCTTTAGGATGACGTCACCTGCTCCCAAGGGCAACACAGAGCGCTCCCAGGGCCAGGAGCAGTGGGTGCAATGAAAAATCGGCGTGCAAAGACGAATCGAAGGGGTGTGGTGCCACGAGGGGTGGAGAGGGAGTGTTCGGGAGGGCCGAGGGGAGGGGGAGGACGATCGAAGAGCGTCTCTCGCGCGCTGCCGGCTCAGCGCGAGCGTAAATCCTCCGCGCAGGAAGAAACAACTAATCACAGAGGGGAGTATCCTCGTAAATCTCGGCTGCGTGTCATTCGCGAGTCGCAACTCACGATTTAATAACACGCCAGCGGACTGACCGGCGCAGCCTGTTATTTGAGTATGAGCGAATTCCGCCCGTGGGGGCCAGTCACACTTTCTCGCCGTCAAGCGTCGCCGATCTATCGGGACCGTTCGAGATCGAAATCCAACGAAATTTATCCAAAAAACCAATAAACCAAATCCACGAATTCTTACAGCTGTCTGATACCGATTTTCGGAACGTGCGACTATTTCCTAAAATATTTTGGAAAGTAATGAAGCTAGAGAAAAATGTGATACAGGAAATTTGATTGTCTTTCCAAGGCGAATGCAATGGCGTATACGAAATTTGGAAAGAATCAAAGATGGCCCCGGTGCAGTCGATTCAAGAGACAGCAATGGAGAAATTGTTAAGTTTGACTGATTTTAAAAATTGTTTGTGGAGGTTAGGGACAAGGAAGGGAGCGTAGGTGTCTAGATTAAACGGTGCTCTATGAGGCCGAGAAAAATGGAATTGCACGGGGCCGGGGCGTTACGGGCTACGAATAAATTGCAGTAGAAGGAGCAGAGAGGATCGAAAACTATAGAACACACCAGCCATCCACCGTGGCAAGAAAAGAACCGTGTTTGAACTGGAACGGGAGCGAGGTGTTCGAGATAAAGGAGTAAGGGACCGTGGAGGAGGGGTGCGGGAGGCGGAGGGAGGGGGGTAGAGGAAGGGCAGGGAAGGAAAGAGTGCGAGGAAGCCCCCGAGGCGAGCACGTCGTAGGTGCAAAGTTTAACAATGCGGCTCCGCGGAGTGCGGAGCGTACAGTGCGTTCACCTAGCACCTCGGCCTCTCGCTAGAGCGACGATTTATGTACGGACAAGTCCGCCCACTTCTAGTATCTTCATCTCGGCCGGAGGACGTGCTTCTTACCGTGTACACGGACGCCGGCAGAAAGAGAGAGAGAGACCCGGAGAGGGCATTCCTGAACCCTTCTAACCAATTTTCAAACAATTCGACAATATCAGAATTTTTTCTGCACGGACCCATCGACCTTTCTTGGTAAACGCAGTTGGGTTTTATCAAGTACACAGTGGACATGCTTCAGTAATTTTTTCAAATTAAAAAATGTCAAAATATACTTTTGCCGATTTTTATTGAGGGAGTCCGAATTAGTGCATCTTTGGGAATTTTTTGTCGGAGAACCGATCGATCGATTTTCACGAATTTTACTGGGTTTTGTAGGGTATATTGTCAGTACATGTTAGTAATTTTTTCGGGGGGTGATTGTGAATATTGTGGGAGATATTAAAATTTTTGTGTAGTCATGTTCCCGGAGAGTGCATTCCTGAACCCTACTAACCAATTTTCAAACAATTCGACAATTTCAGAATTTTTTCTGCACGGACCCATCGACCTTTCTTGGTAAATGCAGTTGGGTTTTATCAAGTACACAGTGGACATGCTTCAGTCATTTTTTAAAATTAAAAAATGTCAACATATACTTTTGTAGACTTTTATCGAGGGAGTCCGAATTAGTGCATCTTTGGGAATTTTTTGTCGGAGAACCGATCGATCGATTTTCACGAATTTTACTGGGTTTTGTAGGGTATATTGTCAGTACATGTTAGTAATTTTTTTGGGGGGTGATTGTGAATATTGTGGGAGATATTAAAATTTTTGTGTAGTCATGTTCCCGGAGAGGGCATTCCTGAACCCTACTAACCAATTTTCAAACAATTCGACAATATCAGAATTTTTTCTGCACGGACCCATCGACCTTTCTTGGTAAATGCAGTTGGGTTTTATCAAGTACACAGTGGACATCCTTCAGTAATTTTTCAAAATTAAAAAATGTCAACATATACTTTTGTAGACTTTTATCGAGGGAGTCCGAATTAGTGCATCTTTGGGAATTTTTTGTCGGAGAACCGATCGATCGATTTTCACGAATTTTACTGGGTTTTGTAGGGTATATTGTCAGTACATGTTAGTAATTTTTTCGGGGGGTGATTGTGAATATTGTGGGAGTTATGAAAATTTTTGTATAGTCAGGTTCCCGGAGAGGGCATTCCTGAACCCTACTAACCAATTTTCAAACAATTCGACAATATCAGAATTTTTTCTGCACGGACCCATCGACCTTTCTTGGTAAATGCAGTTGGGTTTTATCAAGTACACAGTGGACATGCTTCAGTCATTTTTTAAAATTAAAAAATGTCAACATATACTTTTGTAGACTTTTATCGAGGGAGTCCGAATTAGTGCATCTTTGGGAATTTTTTGTCGGAGAACCGATCGATCGATTTTCACGAATTTTACTGGGTTTTGTAGGGTATATTTTCAGTACATGTTAGTAATTTTTTCGGGGGTAATTATGGATATTGTGGGAGTTATGCAAATTTTTGTGTAGCCAGGTTCGGGGGAACGACGTCTGCTGCAACTGCATAGGGAAGTGCAGGATGCATTCGCGACTCGAGGCCATCGCTGCAACGACAGTCCTCGGTTCGGAACGAAGGGAACCGTCCACCGCTGTTCTTCCTCTGTTCCCCCCTTGCTCTTTCTTTCGCAGGAACAGTTCGCCGTTTCTCGACTTCCTCGGCGAACCTCTAATTAATAAATGCACCGACAACGCTCTGCCCCCGGGAACACATGTACCTGGTAGGTGTTACTATCGGGCATCGGGCAGCACCGGGCTCTTCGGAGGATAGTTTCCACGGAGGAAGATATATGTGACACCTGGAATGGAATCGACGGAGATCGAGAGACGTCCCGGCGGGAGAGACTTTTTGCATTTCAAATCAGCCAACAATGAAATTGCCCGTGGATCCGCGACACGAGGTTCTCAAAGCGTTCTCGAATTCTCCGTGCAATTACTGCGCTTCGAATTATGCAACACCTCCGATAGGTACAACGAAAATCATGGAAGAACCCGTTCAGAAATTTCGCCTTACCGCGAGCCTCGAGAAGTAAAAATTCCTTTATAATTCTCGATATTAACAAATTAGAAACTTGACTGAAAAAAATTGTTAGGTGGCAGACTGAACCTTCCAGCTTGGAATAAAGAAAGGTCCAACTCGATTGGTCGAATAGTTTCCGAGATAAAAATTTGATAAGTATACCTTAAAGAATGTCAAATTCAGAGCACCGTATTTTATAAACAAATACGAAAACAACAAAGTGGTAACACAAACCCCTTTTAATATCGCGTGGAGTATATCGTACTACATTTCCAATGAAATCGGGAGACCACCACCCTATAGAAATAGGTCCGATAGCAGGTACGTCCGATAACGCAGTTTTTCGAGGGGTGAATTTATTTGCATGGTCCAGCGAAGTGTAAAAGATAAATACGCGGCGTTTATCGATGCGGCACCTTGACCTCTTTCGTGGGGGAAGAACGATGCCAAGGAACGATAAAGGGTGGAATCGGAATGGACCCGTGCAAGTCCGATACTCTAACTTTCCTCCTCTCTCTCTCTCTCTCTCTTCGTTCTGGTACGTTATAAATCAGCCGGCAAACCATCCCTAACTAAATCGACTTTGCGTAACCAAATCTGGGGAAGGGGGTTTGCGGTGGTTACCGGTGTGAAATGTTCCCATGGGGGGTCGGTCGCCCGGATAGAAAAGAGACACCGCACCCCCCATGCTTCGACGTCCCGTCGCGGAGGATCCCCATAACAGGACAATATGTTAGCCCGTGTTTCGTTACGCTAGCCACCAGACATCCGATTATGCTTATTATACCGATTACACCGCGGACGGCCGATCTCTGTGAGAATCCCCAAATAGGGAATATTTCCCCCCACTTCTTCAGACTTCCATTGGGAAACGTCACTAGACCCGCAATTGTTCACTGCATGAACCTTTTGGATCCAAAATGAGAATAATAAGATTGACAAAGATTAATAAGGAAGACCAAGATTGATTTAAAAAATCACTAGATTTAGAGTAGCTCACCGATTCGAATGAACCTTTCTTGTGTATTTAGAGTGATCCTAAACGAAAACAATAATGTACCTTTTTTGTGCTCAGTTGCTCTCCAATGGTTTGTAAAAAATTCTAGAAAAATCTGGAGTCTCCATTCACACCCCACCTGAAATTAACAAATCATTTAACCCGTTCCTCCATAAATAGCACAAATAATTAATACTGTTGCTAACCATGAAAAAAGGAAAATAACAAAAACAGTACAGTTACAAGAGAAGAGAGAGTCTCGCAAAATAAATAAAGTGTCTCCGAAGACAAAGAAGAGAAAGCGCGAAGAACAGCAGCGTGGAAACGTTTCGGTCAACAGGTTACCAGCTCGGATTACTCTCGCGATTAGTATGCGAGAGCCGGCGATGTCGCTTGGAATTCGCTTCCTCGTGGAATCAGAAGAATTCGCGATTCCCCGTTCCGTGAATAGAACGCGCGTTCTATTGAAGGCGGGGGGCAGAGGGAAGAACAGAGACGAAGCACATAATCGGGTTTAAAGTTACAAGGGAGATGACTCTCGGGCCCCGGAGATCGATTCGATCCTAACGCCCTGCCCTAAACGATCCCACAGAGATCGGCACGTGGCTGTGTCGCACCCTCTGACATCGGCTCAAAGTCCGGGGTTGTCAGCAATCCTCCCCTTTACCTCCCTCCCCCCTCCGGTGGACTAAGATTCACAGGGTAAACGAACGCTAAGTCACCGACGTCAACAGGCATCATGCTCTACTCGAGTTTATTTGCTCGAGCAGTCCCGTTTGTTTCTTTAGGATCAACGATCATTTGTTCGCACCTCGAGCCTGCTGCCCGATGATTGTTGTTACTGCACACACGAAAAGCAACTCCTTCTTCTAATCGTTGAATACCAGTGCATTCTCGTAATGTTTTTCTAGCACAAATTGTTGTACAAATTATTGTTGATTCTAATTTTCTGGTGCTCACGACACCCTTTCCATTCGAACTGTCATAAAATGGTGAAAAAAAATCGTACGGCATTCTTTTTAGACTCGTTGAACAGCGGAGACTCAAATGTACAACCACACTGTGGTTAGAATTGCAGAAAAATTTTTTCGATTTTACAAAGTTGTTTGAATTTGGAGAAATCGCAAAAATTACCATTTTTTACTATTATTTACGTCCCGACGCTAAAATTTTTTTTTGAGGGATATGACCTGCGGATATTGAAAGTGGAGAGTTCGATCTTCAAAATGAGCCCGGGTTCGTCGCTCTACGATTTTTTTCAATAGAATCATGATATTTTGAATATGGACAAATTTTCATCTAGTATGTACTCCCCCAAAGAGGGGTATTGCAATGCCATCGACACTCTTTTCACTAAACCAGCCATAAAATATTGAAAAAAAATCGTACACCATTATTTTTAGACTCGTTGGACAGCGGAGACTCACATCTACAACCACACTGTGGTTAGAATCGCAGAAAAATTTTTTCAATTTCACAGAGTCGTTTGAATTTGGAGAAATTGAAAGAATTACCATTTTTTACTATTATTTACGTCCCGACGCTAAAATTTATTTTTGAGGGATATGACCTGCGGATATTGAAAGTGGAGAGTTCTGTCTTCAAAATGAGCCTGGGTCCACCGCTCTACGATTTTTTTCAACAGAATTACGATATTTTGAATATCGACAAATTTTCATCTAGTATGTACTCCCCCAAAGGGGTATTTTAATGCCATCGACACTCTTCTCACTAAACCAGCCATAAAATATTGAAAAAAAATCGTACAGCAGCGTTCTTGGTCTCATTTGAAAGCGAAAACTCCATTCTTGAAATCTAGAGAGGTTTCACTCGCGAAAAACATTTTTTGAACTCCCCAAATTCATCTAAATTTTCAAAAATGTTTCAAAAACGTGTCTTCTTACATATGACCGCGGAACTAAAGAGGAAAACGATTTCGTAAAAAATGACTTTGTGGTGTCGCAAGCGCAGATTCCACCTTTCAAAATGAGCCTGCACTCATGGTTGTACGATTTTTTATCACGAACCTGCAACAACTGAAACATTGCCGTCGCTGGTGTCACTGTGAAAAAGTGAGCTGATTGCGATGAATCAGTGCATGAGAATCGAAATCGACGGTCTTTCGGAAAGCAGAGTAAAAAGTTGTTCGGAAAATTCGTCGGCGTGCACGCGCGTGCGAATGAATAATTAATAACGACCGACTCGTGGCTCACGGGTCGGAGGCTGGGGAACGTCATTCATGAATGCGAATCTTGTTTAACGGAGTTTTGACCGGCCTACTCGAGCACCGCTATCGGCAACTAATCCGGCCATTAGGGTGACTTTGCGAGGAGAAGCGGCCGTTGCACGAGCCCCGGCTTTTCAGGGGTGGGCGGTCTGTATTCGGGCGACCCTGTGTCGTCATAAAGCGTCGATACATCAAGCTTTGCATGCCCGATATGGGAACCGGCGTGCTCCTTCGGCTGCGACGGGGGCTGCGACAGCTAAGTCGCAGAATTACGTCACGAGGAAGCAGGTTCATGGGAACCGGCGGAAACCGTTGCATCGTCGTTGCCTCGTACAAAACCTCTGTCTCTATCCCTGGCACTCGCTCATCCGCAACAAAATCTCTCGTTCGTGACTGTTTTCTGAATTGAGAGCGCGAGCGATGCATCTGGAGCCACTTCTCTACATTGTGGATATTTAAACTATTGGAACTTTGTGAAGAAAAAATCGTGGGAGGGTGTACCTTGGCTCATTTTAAAGGGCGAAGCCTACGCTTTCGAACCTTGGAAGTTATTTTTCGATAGCACTGTTTTACCATTAAAAGCGACAGAAATAGTAGAAAGACTCGTTTCTGGAACATTTCTCGGATTCAGGTACCTGTGGTAGGTTCAACAAATTTTTCTCGCGAGGGAGATTACTGTGGGATTAAAGAATAAAGTTCTCGCTTTCCAACGAGACCAAAAATATTGTTCTGCGACCTTTCTTGGCCATTTTATGCCAGTTTTAGTGAGAAGTGTATCACAATTCCTGACTGAGGGGGTCATACATTCTAGACGTGTCGATATGAACACTACCATAACTTTGATAAAAAAAAATCTCACAGCAACGAGTCTGGGCTCATTTTAAAGCTCAAAGTACCCTCTTTCAGATAACTCGCATGTCCCATTTCATTAAAAAAATTATTTGTACTAGAGATTCAGGTGGTGAAGCAAAAATGTTGACTTTTTAACAATTCACGAATTCAATACTTTGCAGAAGCTTCGGAAAATTTGAAACGAATTTGGACATCAAGATCGAAGTCTTGGCTTTGCAACGAGACCAAGAACAAGGGGCTACGATTTTTTCTCCCCGCTTGACCGAGCAAAAAGTGGCCGATAAAGTGGTCCGCGAGTGAAGCTAATCAAATTCCATTCGATGATTATTTATTCTGCCACTGACAGTTTGTTCTCTTGTCTGGCAGGCTTCCGTTGTCACTGGGGGCCGATTGGGTCTCCCGATGGTCCCCGAGCGTGGTTCTCGGACTAATAGATCGAAACGTTGACCGGGTCCACTCAATATCTCAATATCATTATCTGTCCTGTCCGGAGGGACGGAACGCGGCCGCGGAAGAGAGGAGGAGGGGCGGTAGAGAGAGGGAACGAGAGAGGTCTAGCCGAAGGCTGGATCCTCTCGGGCCCTGGGATCGGCTCCGGTATCTTCGGGAATATCTTCCTGGTCGCTCGAGGAAAGCTGCTTCGAACGACTGTCTATCTCTCTCTCTCTCCCTTTCACTATTTTTCTTTCTCTTTATTTTTTTTCCTCTCTCCCTACCGAAGAAGTTCCCGGAGGAGAGCACCGAAATGGAATCATCGATCGATAAGCGATCGGCTCGCGAGGCGAACCTTTCAATCATGCGACACCTATCAAACCAGAATGCTTCCAGTGTTCCAAACGAGCGCCTGCTCTCCGTTTCTCTCTCTCTCTCTCTCTCTCTCCTCTCTGAACCCGGGGGGACCGAACGTGGTACGATCCTATCAGTGATTCATGGCCAATGGCCGCGTATTTATTTGGATCACCGTTTCACCGGTTCCTCCGCGGAACGTCGACGCGACGATCATACTCGTCCTCCTAATAAACTGTCGAAGAAACACACTGCGTTCGAATCGATGCGGTGTCGTCAGATGAAGTAGCACGAATTCAGGGGAAAAAGTTACCCCCTCCATGCACGACGGAGGTGAAACGCGTCACGTGACCGGACGGATGGGTGGGGAACAGCGCCGTGGAAGGGGAAGTGACAGTGGGTGCACGAGTCTTAATCTGACGACCTTCGAATTTTTTTCCAGACTTTTCTATGCAACAAAGTTTCTTACACAGTTTTTTACACAGTTTTTGTGCGTCATCGTCCGAGTTGCACAAGCCAACAGGCACGAAAAGTTCGTAACGATTTTCTTTAATAATCTTCGAACAATATTCGAGATTTTCACGGACGTGCAACGGAAGGAAACACGCTAATTAACGCGCGCCTCGGGCTATCCGAGATCGCGGCAAGGCAATAATACCAGTTATCCGCGTTTTATCAGGAAAACTCCGGGTAATTAGTCGTATCCAGAATTTGTACACGTGAGCCGCGGATTAGTGCAACCAGCGGACTGAGAAAACACGCGGAAAGCAGCTTTATCAAGTAATATCAAGTTGCCTAACCAATTTCGATACTAGATTTATTTACAAATTCGATATTTACATTATCGCAACTTTGTGAAAAAAAATCGTGGGAGGGTGTACCTAGGCTCATTTTAAAGGGTGAAACCTGCGCTTTCGAACCCTGGAAGTTATTTTGTCCTAGCACCAAAGGTGCTGACCATTGATGGTGATGGAAATAGTAAAAGGACTGGTTTTCAGAACATTTTTCGAATTCAAGTGCCTGTGGGAGGTTCGACAAATTTTTTTCGCGAGGGAGATTATTCTGGGATGATAAAACGAAGTTTCTGCTTTCCAACGAGACCAGAAATATTGTTGTACGATTTTTTTTGGCCGTGTTATGCCACTTTCAGTGAGTAGTATGCCGATGGTATTCGACTATTAAGTTATGTGATCGCTTAAATCCCAGGCGATCTTTACCGATATTTAAATAATTGTAGCTGCGCTAAAAAAAATCGCAGGTCAATGTACCGCGGCTTATTTCAAAGGGTGAAGCCTGCGCTTTCGAACCCTGGAAGTTAGTTTTTCCTAGCGCCTTTTTACCATTGATGCTGATGGAAATAGTAAAAGGACTCGTTTTCAGAACATTTTTCGAATTCAAGTGCCTGTGGGAGGTTCGACAAATTTTTTTCGCGAAGAAGATTATTCTGGAATGATAAAACGAAGTTTCTGCTTCCCAACGAGACCAGAAATATTGTTGTACGATTTTTTTTGGCCGTGTTATGCCACTTTCAGTGAGTAGTATGCCGATGGTATTCGACTATTAAGTTATGTGATCGCTTAAATCCCAGGCGATCTTTACCGATATTTAAATAATTGTAGCTCTGCTAAAAGAAATCGCAGGGCAATGTACCGAGGCTCGTTTTAAAGGTAAAGGACTGTAGTTTTGATACCATCCAGATAAATTTTATTTAGAGCAATTCAGTATTATAAAACCGATGGGAGACGACCGAATGGAACGATTTGATTAGACGATCGATCGAATCGGCATCGCTCGTGATTTCCAGTAATTAAGGCCGGCTGTCTCGCGTGCGATTTCCCGCGGATCTTCCCGATGATCGTGGCCCGGCGCCGTGGACATGAAGGCGAGCGTGAAAGCCGCGGGGAAAAAAGCGGCAGGACGAAAATGGTGGCTGGGAATATTGTCACCGGTCACGAGAGCTCGTCCCGCGTGCGTGCGCGGGGGCGTCGACGATCTTCTCGCAAAGGAGAGCCAATGGGAGCGGAGAATACTTCGCGTGACACTGGATGGTCTTTTTCGCGCTCCGGAGCACGCTCCACCCGCTGACCACCGCCGATCGACTTCAAATTGCCGCGTCGCCCCTCTACGATCCCGATTTCCCCTAGATCCCGGCGAGAAATAACCGCCGCTTTTTTCCTCTAATTATTTTCTCCCGCCTCCTCTAACTACGTTCTAATTACTAAAAATATTTTACACCGCACGACGCACGGCCAGAGGCCGCATAGAAAATCGAGAACGGACGTCTTGATACCGTCTTGCACCGAAGGAGGCGTGTCTGATCAAGGCCTCGCCGCTTCCACTTACGCCGAAGATCATTCCGCTCGCTCAATTGTTCAATTAAAAATTTAATTCTCGCTTAATTTCTCTCCGCAAGTGGGGCCGCCATGGCTCAGAAGGATAAGAGATCGAAACATTGTTGAAATTTAAAATATTGTAACTTCGGGAATAAAAATCGCACAACAATAAACCCAGGCTCATTTCAAAGAGTAAACTATCCGCTTTCAGATATCCCAAGTCCTGTTCGATTAAAAAATTTCTTGCACTAAAGATGGGCTGGGAAAGCAAAAATAGCGATTTTTAGATATTTTATAAATTCAAGCGTCTCTACAAACTTCAAAAAATTCTTCCATGCACTAAAACCAACGCGTATCTCTAGCCCCAAGTCTTAGCTTTCCAACGAGACCGGAAACATCGGTCTACGATTTTTTCTTACCATGTTATGGCACTTTGAATGCACACTGTGCTGCCAGCATGATAATTAGGGGTACTGACAAGTCAGGAATCTTTATCATGTTTAAACAATCGTAACTTCGTGCAAAAAAATGTTACGACAACGTTCCTACCCTTATTTTGGAGGGTGAAACTTCTGCTTTCAGACTACACAAGTTCCATTTCGCGAAAAAATTCTTAGTAGAAAGTGCAGCTGGGTTAGGTTGTTACTTCGAGTGTTTTCGGATGTTTCTGGGGTTGCAGATAGCGGGTAAAATTAGTCGGGAAAATTATTCGTCGGTTTCGGGCGAGGCACGATGAAAACGGTCTCGATTCCGGCAATTAGGAGGCGGATCTAGATTCGGCGGGTCGCCGTTGCCGATTCATCGTGTGTCGAATATCACTCCCGGGCTATCTTTGGCGGTCATAAATCTGAGACGATATTGCGCGCGGCCCGGTGCGGTTTCGCGCGCAGATTCGAGCCGTCGCGTCGCAGCCCCCGACACTGTTAGTGAGATTATGCCTGGCGCTGCGTGTCACAACGCTTGAGGAATTTATGCTTAGGCCGATATCTGGCGCTCTCGCGATTCGCATGCCCGTCGCGTCGCCCGCACCCGCTCGCGCGCGCCTATGCCTCGCTAAGATCGCGTCCGCCGATTACTCCGTGAATTTATAATGGCCTGGAAGGCGAATCACCGAATCGGTTCTAACTCGTCGATGACGGCCTATCTCTGCCCGGTTACGGAAACGAGAGAAAGATCGCTCGCTCAATGGGATCCGAAGGGATAGGATCGTCCACGATCTTTCAATTCATCCTCTTTTCTTCCGATCTCAGTGAAATTCACGCGCAGGCGGTTCTACGTTGAATTTAATCCCAAGAAAAACATCCTGTAAGTTGCGAGATCGAACAAAATACGGTCAAGTTCGTTAGCTTAGAAATACCTCTTGGAATACTGAAAGAAGCGTTTGTAAAAATTATTTTAAAAGAACGCTATTTAATTTTTAAAGAGTTACATGGAGGGCTAAATCATTCAAACTTGCTACCTAACACCTTTTATGGCCATTGGTTTTATCTTTCGTTTTTGTAATATAGTTGCTAATTCGTGTGCAATGAAGAAATTGTCACACGTAACATTGCGTCCACCCAAACCTTCAACTAATTGTAACACTACGCGTTGACACTGCTTTACTTCTGTGTGGCAGTTTCAATTGTAAAGTTCCCGTGTAAATCTCCATATTACATGAGTAACAAGTTTTCTTCTAATGTAGAAAAAGTCAATTTTCCTTCAATTTTCGAGTGCCGTACAAATTTGTCATTGAAATAATGGTCATTGGAAAACTCCGCGACAGTACGTAAGAGTACATGTGTCATATTGACACACAGGGACTCTTTCGTAACAAATTCGACTCGCAGTTTTGACATCGTCATTTTCCATGAACAATTTTCCATGAACCTGAGCATATGTGCTTCGCATTGAAAAAATACAGGTCACAAAGTTTCGGGCAAATTTACCGACAAATAACAGAACAGTACACCTTAATTCGCGAAAGCTGTGAAATTGACACGAGGGACGGATGAGGGTTAAGAAATGCGTCAAAATTATGTTCTTTGTGCGTGTATTGTGTGTGAGAGTTGTGAATGTAGAGTATAGATGGAAGTGTGAGTGAGTGAGAGGCCAGGAGTATACATATAGAGGGAGTGCTTGTTCTTGGAGGTTATGTTTGAGTCGATCTATGGACACCACGTGTTGAGAGTGTATTCTTTATTTTTGTATTAGCATATATATAATCGTTAAGGGGGAACTATACCCTCGATTTGTAACTAGAAAGGAACTATTTATCAATGTTATAAACCTCTGTGCAAAAAAAAAGTTTGGTAACATTGATAAACACGCAACTGCCTAATGAACACGAGATGGAGTTGTTTCCTATTTCTATATTCTATTCAGCTCGTCGCGAATGCCGTTACACAGGGCAGCTCGCACTAATATTAGTGCCACCGATGAGAATATCTAACTCATCTGTGTCAGTTTTGCTATGATTCCACGATGACAGCAGTGCAGCAGTGAAATGTTGCACAATATCGCAGCACTGATTGACAGTCTTCCTGATTAGGCGCCATCTCGTCTAAACGAATTGAACTAAAATTGGTTCTAGACTGGCTCTGCATCCGGGAGGACCTCTGTCTTCATGGGGGAATCTATGCTAATGTGAATGAAATCACGCGCCTGGATTTTTTGACCTTGTACGAGCATATTTTGAGCTGCACAAAGGTTCATTTGATAGAGGAGGGTTCATTACAGGGCGCTCATCTCGTCATATCAGTCAAAAAAGTCTCTTTGAGACAGAAAAATACATTGAAATCTGCGGTTATTTTTCTCGATTTTTTCTCTACTTTGGGCACTCATATTATTAGATATAAACATGATCTCGTTAAATCATGAGTTGAGCGCCCTGTATTTAACCTTCCTCTACAGAATGAGTCCTCACCCAGCTCAAAATATGCTCAAATAACGACAAAAAATCCAGGCGCGCAAACCCATGTTTCGACCAAAAATCTAGTAAGATTCTAGTTATTTTCTAGTTACAAATCGAGGGTATACTACCCCCTTCAGTATATTAAACAACTATTAAACAAATATGCATTTCCACCCACTCATTTACCACAGAATGCGCGGGCAGAAGCGGTCCCCGCAGGTTGTTTGGCACGTGATCCGAGCGGGCTCGCGCGATATTTAAGAGTTACGCGGATAACGAAGCGCGAGGCCCGCTAATGAAAGGGCCTGTAGCAATAGGACCGCTAATTAACAGCTTCTCGGGGAGTTAATTTGAATACAAGGTTGCCGGGCAGGTTACACGTCGCTGCCAGAGGACGTGTACGTGTGAACACACCGTGTGCTGTGTCTGTGTAGGTGTGCGTGGATCCTCGTCCCCGAGAATACGTGTAAACGTGTAGCTCGATTCCCGATGCTGCTCGGAGCCTCGACTCTCTTTCTCTCTCTCTCTCTCTCCTTATCTCTCTCTTCTTCCGCCTCCTCTTTCTCTCTCTATCTTTGATTGCTCGCTACCAACCGTAGGAGCGACTAATTTAAATACACATGTCGATGCGTGCGAAGATTGCACCTATGCCGCATCCCTGCCGAGCTACGATGCCATCCAGATACACCATAATGCTATGCGAGAGCATCCTCCTTCGTGTGTACTCGCCGATGTAATACACCGCGGCACTCGTCGCGAATACGTCGACCAATATCGTTCCTCCCGGCTCGTCGAGATTGAACAGGATCCTAGAAGACGGCCTCGGACTCGTCGAACGGCTAATGAGCCTGAGAATCGACGGACCTCAACGAGAAACTAGAAACAGCCAGTGGATTTTCATCGGATCACGATGTTTCTGGGAGATGAGCGACCACGAATTCAGCGGAAACAGTTACCCCCTCTCTACCGATACCGGATTAGTCACGTGACCAGGCTGAAGAGTGGGGAAAGCGTCGGAGAAGGGGAAGGTAGAGTGGGGACACTAGTTTTAACACTAAATCAACCCAGCACTGAAAGCGATTAAAACGTTTCGTCTGATAAAAATGACAAGGCTCTATTTATTTGGATTTTGTGCAATTTTTATTGCAGTACGTGCTTGGATAAATAAATCTATCGAATCAATTTCCATTATTATTGAAACGTCATCGTTTCAATAATTATAAAATTGAAAATCTAAGACCGGTTATTTCACCGGCAGTTGGTAGGGTTAGTCTTAATCTGATTACTCAGGTTTGAGGTGCTGCAACTTTGTGAAAAAAAATCGTAGGACGACCCACCCAGGCTGATTTTGGACGTTGAAGTCTACGCTTTCGATTCATCTAAGTCCTATTATTTTAGAACTGTTTTACCTCTGAAGGCGACAGAAAATGGAAAAATAGTCAGTTTTTCTAATCTGCCAAATTAAATACACTTCTGAGGGATCCGGAAAATTTTTTTCGCGAATGCGACCACCGCAGATTTAAAAAATGGAGTCTCCGCTTTCCGACAAGACCAAGAAAATTGATCTACGATTTTTTTAAATCATTTTATGTAATTTTGAACGAAACGTGTGCCGCCAACCTTACAACAAATTGAGGGGTTGCTAAACCGAGGATAATTGTTGATGTTTAAACTATTGTATCTTTGTGAAAAAAGATAGTAGAGCAATGTTCCCAGGCTCGTTTTAAAGGGTGAAACTTCTACCTTCAGGCTGCACAAGTTTTATTTTTTTTAGACATTCCGCCTCTCTGGAAATTGGGTGGGAAATCGAACGAGGCGATTTTTGGAAATTTTGCAAATTCAGGAGACTGGGAAATTAAAAAAATTTTTCTCGGCACTCATACCACTGTAGATTGGTACCACCACGTCTAAAGTTTAGAAAACAGTTCGAGTTCCAGAAGAAATCCGTTCGAATGTGCTCTCGGACATACCCTCGAGCTCGCAAAGCGTCACGTCGGGGCTTAGGCTCTCCAATAACCGTAACTATGCGTGTCTCGTCGAGATCAGGGTGCACACGCGTATCTCGCCACCAGCAACGATTAAATCGTCCCATGGATCGTAGCTGTATCTCGTCGCATAACGATCTGCACCCGTATCGTCAAATTCTTAGCGCAACCCTTTCACTTGACAAGAACAATTTCCACTAAAACTGTGATAAAACGACGGGAAAAAATCGTACATCCAATTTTTTGGTCTCGTTGGGAAGCGGAAACTTCATCCTTTACACCCATGCTAGTTTTATTGACGAAAAAAATTTTTTGAACTCCTCAGAGCTATTTGGATTAAAAAAATGTTCCAAAAACGAGTCTTCATACATATGGCAGCGGTACTAAAAAGGAAAACGATTTCGAAAAAAATGACTTAATGGAATCGAAAGCAGATGCTTCAAGCTACAAAATGAGATCAGGTAGATGTTTCTACGATTTTTTTCCACAAAGTTATAACAAATAGAAGGCCAGCAATTTTCACTCTGTGTTCCCCAGCAAGATTTGTCGCATTCAGACGTCACTCCGGAGCTCAAATATTTCTTCTCCCGATTAAAACCAGCTGGATCTTGAAAATGGAAGTTTCTGCTTTCCAACGAGACCAGAAAGATCCCTCCACGATTTTTTTTTTCCACCGCGTCGAGGTCGCACAAACTCAAACCGCGCCGTATCGCACTCACTGTCTCGCTCGGCTCCGCGCACAAACGTTGACTAATTAAAAAACTACTTTATGCATGTTAAACTAGAGGCTTCTCTCTTGGAAATGAGCGCGGTCAGACCCTCGTCCGATTTTTATTCAGAAAGTTACAGCAGGTATGGTCGAAGATATACCTCCGGCTCGAACGGTGCGCGTTACGTTCGCAGCGGAGAACACGTCCGATAAAACTGTCATTATAAAATCGTATGGTTGGTACGCGACGGGCTAATGACAACCAGCTGCCGCGCCTATCTTCGTCCGTCTAGGCAGCGCGTTCCTTTTTGTGCCGGGGCCCGATCCGAAACGGTCTCGGGGAGTTTGATCGGGAACAGATGTCCGGGGGCAATAAAGACGTTGACCGCAACAAGTGCCAATCCCGTTCGAGGGATTTTGATCGAATCCGTCCGATATTCGCGTACACAATGTCCGGCGGCGGCGGTGAGCTATCTTGCTCGATCGTCGCAATATCGCGAGTCGTCGTACGCGGAACGCGTGTATGCAAATGGCAGTGAACGCCAGAAGTCGCAGGCTGTTGCTGTATACGTTCGTTGGTCGCTGTTTGTTGGTGCTCGCTTGGCAGATACCAGGCTCGATTATTTTCGCTCGGGCTTCCTCGGCGACACTTCTCTCTCGCCGCGTGAGTTAAGGCCGGCCCGATATCGAACTCCGAATTAAACGGGTGTGTCGTGAAACACAGCTGCCGCCGACGCCGAGCCGCGCCGCGCCGCGCCGCGTTTCGTTTCGATCGGATAAGCGGCTTAATTCCGCCGCGAGACACCTTTCCAACGGACATCGTCGACCGGCCCGAGTGCATTAAGGGGTTGCACGACTTGCTCGACGAGGAAAAAGAATCGAAATTTTGCTTGCACGGACGTTTTGTCACGTTTGAGGATGTCTGCCAGCCGGTGACGAACTTTGAACTGGTCTAGGACGGTTCTGTGCAAAATAATAGTGTAATGAACAGGAGAATACGTTAAACTGTAGAGCAATCGACAACAAAATTCAGCGATCAATACTGAAAACGTTAAAGCAGCCGATCAACTGACACCCTTGTGTTACTTTGGCACACTCTCGGTTCTAGCGACTCAATGATAGTTTGCAGATTTCACGCATGTGTGACAAAACCAGGTAGCTGTGATTTAAACCAGTGGAAAAATTAAAGTACACTCAATTATGCAGTGTGATTTGGGCTTTGGTATAACTGGTACACTCTGGGTTGTGGCACACGTTGTGTGATAAGCACACTCATTGATAGACCTGCAGATTTTACACACGTAGGATAAAATCTGGTAGGTGTGATTTAAAACAGTGAAAAAATTGAAGAGCATTGAATTATGCAATGTTATTTGGGCTTTGGTATAACTGGCACACTCTGGGTTGTGGCACACGTTGTGTTATAGCACACTCAATGATAGACCTGCAGATTTTACACACGTAGGATAAAACCTGGTAGGTGTGATTTAAACCAGTGAAAAAATTAGAGTTCATTGAATTAAGCAGCATGATTCTGGTTTTGGTATAACTGGCACACTCTGGGTTGTGGCACACGTTGTGTTACGGCACACTCATTGATAGACCTGCGGTTTTTACGCATGTGTGATAAAACCTGGTAGGTGTGATTTAAACCAGTGAAAAAATTAAAGTGCATTGAATTATGCAGTGTGATTTGGGCTTTGGTATAACTGGCACACTCCGGGTTGTGGCACACGTTGTGTTATGGCACACTCATTGATAGACCTGCGGTTTTTACGCATGTGTGATAAAACCTGGTAGGTGTGATTTAAACCAGTGAAAAAATTAGAGTTCATTGAATTAAGCAGCATGATTCAGGTTTTGGTATAACTGGCACACTCTGGGTTGTGGCACACGTTGTGTTATAGCACACTCAATAATAGTCTGTAGATTTCACGCATGTATGACAAAACGTGGTAGGTGCGATTTAAACCAGTGAAGAAATTAAAGTTCATTGAATTAAGCAGCGTGTTTCGGGTTTTGGTACAACTGGCACACTCTGGGTTCTGGCACCCTCATCAATAGACTGAGGATTTATCGCATTCATGAGAAAATCGATGAAAGTTAAATAATAATAATGATCCAAGACTATCTTCAACTAGTTGAAATGATTAAAGAATGAAACCCGGTTCGCATTGTCTGCGACGAACGCAAAATAAAATTTGCTTTTCCATAAAAATGCGCAGTCTACCGATAAAACAAAGCCCGTGTAAATGCTGACGAACCCATAGAAAAGCGATCTCTCAGAGTCTTCCTAGGAGAGTTAGGTTCGAGGTACGCCATATTGGTGGGGCGGTAGGAGTCACGCCTATGATCTTCGTGGCGACGCGGCACGACGAATCAAAGTTAAATCCTCCAAGTAACAACCCCGTCAACAGAGGGTAGATGCTGTCTGTAGCCACGGAGATGCGATCAATATTATGCTTCTCTCTCTCCCTTCCTCTCCCCCGTGTTCTCCTCGCCGGGAGAACAGCTCGTTCCCTCTCCTTTTCACTCTCCCTCACCATACCCCTCTGTGTCCCTCTTTCCTTTTCCCGTTCCCGTTCCCGTTCCCGTTCCCTCCAGCCGATTATTCCGCTTCCTCCTCCTGGACCTGGTCACCCTCTCGCTTCATCCCTCTGCGCGCAGCCCTCGTTCCTCGCACGGTTCTCCGCTTTCCAGTAGCGATGGCCTCGATACGACCGAGGAAAACATCCCCCTGGAACGTTCCTCCGATTTGTGAACCCTCAAGTTTCTTGTAAAAGCGAATTTTCGCGAACGGATTTGCAAAATTATGAACCCCGTCAGGCTCTATCCGAAGCTTCCGAAGGTAACTCTGCATTTAACTTGCGGTAACGTGGAAAGAAAAAATCGTTGGGCGACGTACCTACGCTTGTTTTAAAGCTGAGACTTCAAGCTTCAAAATCACCTTTGTTTGAATTCGGGAAAAAATTTTTTCGATCTCGCAGAGCCGTCGACATTTGGAAAGATTGAAAAGTTGATCTTTTTTAGTGTCTAGTCCGCTCACAATGCTAAAAATGTTTTGAGCAGACCGAGAGTTACGGGCGTTGAAAGCGGAGGTTTCAAAGTTTAAAATAAGCTAAGGTAAATCCCTCTGCGATTTTTATTTTCACGGAGTTAGAATATTTTGAATATCGACAAACTCTCACCTAGGATATTGGTACCCCCCCGAGTTAGAACTCTAACACCAGGGGCACTCTTAAAGTGACATAACTTGGCAATAAAAAATCGCAGAACGATTTTTTTTGGCTCATTTGAAAGAGGAGGATTCAGTCTTCGAATCCACGTTGGTCCGAGTCTTAAAAAAAATTTTCCGAGTTCATGGATGGCGTTTGACCTTGCAACATCCTATTCAATTCAAGACGTACTTAAAACTTGCTGCATGGGGAGATCATCTGAGCTTTCGAGAGCACAATTTTGAACGTGGACAGGAAAGCTCGGAGAGCTTTTGCTCGAAAGCTTCCAGGATCAGTGCCCATCGCTAGCGGGCACCCCTCCGCCCGATCCCCGTCTTGCTCGCGTCCTGTTTTCCCTTTTCCACCCTGCTCCTGCGTTCGGTCTCGGTTTCTCTTCTCCTCGTCCTCTTCCATCTCGAAACGCCACCTGTGACGTCACTATCGTGGGACGCCATCTTGCCATCAGACAACCGAGGCCCTCGGTTATCGTTCCTCTATATAGCCGCGCCCCGACTGGCTTTTCCAACCCTCTCCCGAAGGATTCCACAGTCGAGGATATCCTTGTCCTCGTTTCCCAGCCCCCGGTTTTCCACGGTAGCCCGAGCAACGCCGGGCCACGCAAATTAACGAGATTACTCGGGGCTGTCGAACCCGCCACCCCCACCTCCAGAAATCATCGAATGCCTCGCCAAAGAAACGTTATCATCGTCATTGAGTCCACAAATTAATTCCCGTCACCCAGGATGATTCCACTCTCACTAAATAACGTTTCTCACTCTGATTTTTAATTTTTCTGATTGATTCACGTTGTGAATAGGCAAGGACGCTTTTGGAAAAAAGAACCGGTACACCGCTAGACGTTCAGGAAAGTGGAACGAGGGCTCTTGACTTAATTAAAACCAGCCAGCAGGAAGCGCATTAATTAATGGAAGCCGCCGGTTTCGCGGAACAAAGAATATTCGAGCGGTTGCGTCACCGGGTGTTTCCTCGTTTCGGATCGAAATCGGCGGATTATTAATCTTTCATTAATTTGCCGCGGATCCTCTGAAGCGTGGCCGCGCTGTTTGCCAAGCGGAATGTTACCGCAATCATTAAGAACACTCGCGAATAACTTCATTAAAGCCGAGAACGGATTCCGCGCGGCGGGAATGGAAACGGCGCCGGATCGATTGTTTGCTCTGCTGTGGCTCGGCCGGCTCTGATTTCGCCTGTGAATCTACTCCCAGGCTGTTTTACAATTTTATATATACAGCAGTATTTGTTAGAGTCATTCTCCAACGTTTCTATCCACCTGTCGCTGACTGGAACCAACAGGACGAAATTAGTTACAATGACGTTGCCGAATCGTGGATTATTATAAATATTCGAGCTATTGTAGCTGTGTGAAAAAAAATCGTGGAGCGATGGGTTTGAGCTTATTTTAAACGTTGAAGCCGGCGCTTTCGAACCCTGCAAGGTATTTTTTGATGGCACCATTTTACCATTGATGGTGACAGAAATAGTAAAAAGACCCATTATTTTAATATTTTTCGAATTCAGGTAGATGTGCGAGGTTCCACAAATTTTTTTCGGAAGTAAGACCTTTCTAGATTTAAAGCATGAAGTTTTCGCTTTCGAATGAGACCAAGAAAACTGCTGTTCGATTTTTTTTCACCATTTTATGGCAGTTTGAGTGAGCAGAGTGCCATTTGTAACGCAACACCACAATTTGGGGCGAGTACATCATAGACGAAAATTGGGCGAAATTAAAAAAATCGTAACTCCGTTAAAAAAAATCGTAGAGCGATGAACCCAGGCTCATTTTGAAGGTCGAACACTCCACTTTCAATATCCGCTGGTTATATCATTTAAAAAAAATTTTTAGCGTCGGGACGAAAAAAATAGTAAAAAATGGTAACTTTTTCAATTTTTCCAAATTTGAACAACTCTGAGGAGTTCAAAAACTTTTTTCCGCGATTCCAACCACCGTGTGGTTGTAGATTTGAGTCTTCGCTATCCAACGAGACCAAAAAAGTTGCTCTACGATTTTTTTGGCCATTTGATGGCAATATCCCACTTTGGGGTGAGTACATCCTAGACAAAACTTCGTCGATATTCAAAATATCGTAGCTCCGTTAAAAAAAATCGCAGGAGGGCATCTCTAGTCTCATTTCAAAGATCGAAGTCTCCGCTTTCGATATCAGTAAGTACCATTCTTGGAAAAAATTTTTCAGGGCCGGGCGAGAACGAGACAGTGAAAATGGCAATGCTTTCCAAGTTTCCACTTAGAGGTTGACATTGCGGGTGCAAGGACCTAGCTCCGGGAACCTGATAGCGAAGGTAGATGTTCTACAGTTGGAATTGCGATCGGCCAGGGTGTGTGGTAGGGGGTGAGCTTCCGCAGGGTTGGGTATCGAGTTGTCCCCGGCATCGACCTCCCGTAACGCACGAGTAACGAGCATACTGTCAGCCCTCGGTGGGTAACACAATGGCCACATGGAAACGTGTGTCGCCTGTCTCTGCTCTCTCCGGCTAGGTGCAGCAGCTAGCAGCAGCAGCAAGCCAGCAACCCCTAAACCTAAACCTACCGCAGCCTCCGGTGCTCTGTATAGTCGGCTCGCGACAGGGGCGCGTGCCCTCACAAAGAACACTTCAGGGATGACTCGAGTGCCGTCGTGGTGGTAGTTAAGCTTTATTGTTTCAACTTATAGAGGCTACTAGGCGCAGCGTTCGTTGCGGAAGATCGCGAAGGCCTGAACGGGGTTGGTCGGGGCACGGGGGTGGAGGCAGACCACCACCGCGTCGACCCGACAATGCTTTCAATTTCAGCTCTCGCAAACTCCCCGACCGACCATCCAATAATATAACTTAGGACGCTTCCATTGTTGCGGCGCGGTCGCGCGACTCCCCGTGGAAACAGATCTTGAAACTGCTCCGGGATTCGGTCCCGTAATTGTCTTGGACGCTCGATCCGAGCCCCACGATCCTCGATCAACGGATCGCGGAACCGCACACGCACGCACGACGCTAATTTTATTCATCAAATGCAGAAAAAAAGACGTGGAGCAATTTTGCCGGACTCGTTGGAGAGCGAAGACTCAAATCTACAACCGCACGGTGGTTGGAATCGCGGAAAACAGTTTTTGAACTTCTCAGAGTCGTTCGAATTTGGAAAAATTGAAAAAGTTACCATTTTTTTACTATTTTTTTCGTCCCGACGCTAAAAAATTTTTTTGAAGGATATAACCAGCGGATATTGAAAGTGGAGAGTTCGACCTTCAAAATGAACCTGGGTTCATCGCTCTACGATTTTTTTTAACGGAGTTACGATTTTTTTAATGTCGCCCAATTTCCGTCTGTGATGTACTCGCCCCAAATTGGGGTATTCCGTTACCAATGGCACTCTGCTCACTCAAACTGCCACAGAATGGTGAAAAAAAATCGTACAGCAGTTTTCTTGGTCTCATTCGAAAGCGAGACATTCACTCTTCAAACCTAGAAAGATTTTACATCCGAAAAAAATTTTTGGAACCTCCCACAGGTACTTGAATCCGAAAAATGTTGCAAAAACGGGTCTTTTTACTGTTTCCTTCACCATCAATGGTAAAATAGTGCTATCAAAAAATAACTCCCAGGGTTCAAAATCGCAGATATCACCCTACAAAATCAGCCTAGATGAGCTCTCCTACTATCTTTTTTCACAAAGTTACAGTGGTTTGAATATCTAAAAATGTTTACCTCCGCTCGACGTTTAAAATATCCCGGACCATTGGTCCACCGTGGTACAGTTCGATGGAACCGACGTTAGAAAAGAAATAACGTCAGTTCGGTTGCAGGTTGCGCGATGCGCCTTGTCGGTGCGGTTTCCAAACTTGTCCTTCCACGCTCGGTTACTCCGGTAATCCGCGACACGCTCGACGAGCTGTGAATTCGAGTTTCGCAAGGACCTCGCTACGAAAGAGGAAGTTTCGCGGCCAATAGCTGCCGCAGCACACGCACACACACCGGCCAGACAATCGACCGGATAGGTTTCGCAACTGATTCGAAACATATGCGGCGCACTCGAGGCGAAGTGCGCGGCATCTGTAGTAGCGGGCGCGTGCCGTACAATGCGTGCTCGTGCGTCGAGGATGCTTCGACGGTTCTCGAGTTATTTCATCGTTACCGAGATGAGAGAAAGAGAGAGAGAGAGAGAAAGAGTGCAATAGGTGCAGGGCAACCACCTAACCCAGACCCTTTCGAGACCACACGCCGCACGCATAAGCATCGGGACGTGGCGATAGCCACCCGCCAACAGAAGAGACACTTCCGAACCTATTAAGAACTACTCGACCCTCTGGAGGCTAGACTGCCGATTCTTCTGCATTTAGAACCTCTACAGGACGGGCTACATTCGCAGTCTTTCACTTGCAGAACTTGCGATTCTTCTGTGAAGATTCTAGGAATGCTGGTCTCCCACTAGACGTAGGAGACATCTACGTATCCTGGTCTCCCACTTTTGAGTACTTTAGTAGACCCTAGTACGTCTAGAAATCCTGGTCTGCCACTTTAGAGTACTTTAGTAGACCTAGAAGACATATACATATCCTGGTCTCCCACTTTAGAGTACTTTAGTAGACCCTAGTACATCTAGAAATCCTGGTCTGCCACTTTAGAGTAATTTAGTAGACCTAGAAGACATATACATATCCTGGTCTCCCACTTTAGAGTACTTTAGTAGACCCTAGTACATCTAGAAATCCTGGTCTGCCACTTTAGAGTACTTTAGTAGACCTAGAAGACATATACATATCCTGGTCTCCCACTTTAGAGTACTTTAGTAGACCCTAGTACATCTGGAAATCCTGATCTCCCACTTTTGAGTACTTTAGTAGACCTAGAAGACATATACATATCCTGGTCTCCCACTTTAGAGTACTTTAGTAGACCCTAGTACATCTAGAAATCCTGGTCTGCCACTTTAGAGTACTTTAGTAGACCTAGAAGACATATACATATCCTGGTCTCCCACTTTAGAGTACTTTAGTAGACCCTAGTACATCTAGAAATCCTGGTCTGCCACTTTAGAGTACTTTAGTAGACCTAGAAGACATATACATATCCTGGTCTCCCACTTTAGAGTACTTTAGTAGACCCTAGTACATCTGGAACTCCTGATCTCCCACTTTTGAGTACTTTAGTAGACCTAGAAGACACCTAAAATTCTTGGTCTCCCACTTTAGAGTACTTTAGTAGACCCAGTACATCTAGAAATCCTGGTCCCCCGTCTTTTGAACACTTTAGTAGATCTAGGAGACACCTAGAATTCATGGTCTCCCACTTTTGAGTACTTTAACAGACCTGTGAGGCATCCAGAAGTCCTGGTCTCCCACTATTGACTAGATTAAAGAGTAGGATAGAGTACAAAATTTGTATGATATGGGTCTCCACAATTTTTCCACAAAACCAAAATATTTGTACTCGAAGAGATTGCAAAACTTCTGACCGACAATACAAAATGCAACGTCGACCAGCACATAAACGTACGTCAGCCGCGCGTACCCGACTTTCCATTGCATCGTCTCGGCTTCAAGATCGTCGCAGGATCGTTCAACCGTTCCCGGTCCTCGGAACTGCCGTCAGACACGAACAGCGTCGCCTGAACGCACGCATGCACCCCTCCCTAAAACCGATTTCCACCCACGATTTGAAATTCGCCCTGGCAACGCGGTTTTTCTTTAGCCCCGTTCCTTCTTTTTTTTTCGTCGCGGGAGCGCGGCAATTAATTAGCGGGATAGCATCGCTGCTCCGAGGCCACGTACGAGAGCGTGCGATAAAAGTAATGCCTCGGAAAAATGTTTCTCTTTGACCGCGGTTCCACGCGCTGTGCTGGAAGAAATCATCGTCAATTTTTCCTACAGAAATTAATTTCTCGTTGCATATCTCGGAAAAATCTGAACTGGAAGATCGAATATGGAAGGCTCGATAGTGTAGAATACTGGATAGTGGGAGACCAGGACTTCTAGATGTCTCCTAGGTCTACTAGAGTACTCAAAAGTGGGAGACCAATCATTCTAGGTGTCTCCTAGGTCTGCTAAAGTACTCAAAAGTGGGAGAACAGGACTTCGAGAAGTCTCCTAGGTCTGCTAAAGTACTCAAAAGTAGGAGACCAGGACTTCTAGAAGTTTTCTAGGTCTACTAGAGTACTCAAAAGTTGGAGAACAGGACTTCTAGAAGTCTCCTAGGTCTACTGGAGTACCCAAAAGTTGGAGAACAGGACTTCTAGAAGTCTCCTAGGTCTACTAGAGTAGTCAAAAGTGGAAGAACAGGACTTCTAGAAGTCTCCTAGGTCTGATAAAGTACTCAAAAGTAGGAGACCAGGACTTTTAGAAGTTTTCTAGGTCTACTAGAGTACTCAAAAGTTGGAGAACAGGACTTCTAGAAGTCTCCTAGGTCTACTAGAGTAGTCTAAAGTGGGAGACAAGGACTTCTAGAAGTCTCCTAGGTCTACTAGAGTACTCAAAAGTTTGAGACCAGGACTTCTAGAAGTCTCCTAGGTCTACTAGAGTACTCAAAAGTTTGAGACCAGGACTTCTAGAAGTCTCCTAGGTCTACTAGAGTACTCAAAAGTTTGAGACCAGGACTTCTAGAAGTCTCCTAGGTCTACTGGAGTACTCAAAAGTTGGAGATCAGGACTTTTAGAAGTCTCCTCGGCCTACTAGAGTACTCAAAAGTGGGAGACCAGGACTTCCAGAAGTCCCCTAGGTCTACTAGCATAGAATACTCATCAGCAACGTTATCTAGCAATCCCCGGAAGGAATCAAGACACAGTCCTCCAGAGGTCTGATAGATGGTCCAAGGGTTAGGTCCCAAGTATACTCCAATCAGGGTGAAGCGTTCGATTCGACTGGTTGCAAAAGTGTAGCAGAAAGACGGACCGACGTAGAAGACGGTTCGCGTTGAATCGGCGTCGAATCGATCAGAAATCCATATCCTCCTCCCAGGGCGGAGATAACATGCCGGCAAACGAGACCGGGGTTCCGAGAGAGAAAGAGAGAGAGAGAGGGCATTCGCGAAAGCCTTGTCTGTCAGTCACACGTCAGCCGGCAACAATATCTATTGTGCCGAAGTGAATTGTAATACCTTGCGGGATATGGACGCGTATATCTGATACGATAGCTTGATATCGAGATGACATCGACTACCATGGGAGCCGACGCGGCGCCAACCCTACAGCCACAATCGCTGACCTTCTCTGCGCGTTCGACGTTGTCCGTCTGTCCGTCCGGACGTTTCTCCCGGCCAGGATTAGCCGTGGCCGACGAGCAATTAGTCGTTTTCGCGATTGGATTGCAGACGTGACACCAACCACAATCTTTTCCGAGGCACACCTTTGACGGGCCGCGAGACCCTAAAGGGCGGTTTGTTTTAGCCAGTCCGGCCCGTCGGACAGAACTTTACTACCCTGGCTTTGTATCCAGTATTTTATTTCTTTGGAAAATACTGGATAAACCGAACTTAAATGATCCTTGCGGTTCCGATACGTGCTGCAGCAGAACACTGACGACAAGTAAATAGCAACTTTCAAGATTGAGAGAATATTTCACCAGAAGTTTTCCTCGGACTCCATGGATATACCTCCTGTGAGGTCCTTGCTTTTCTCCTAGAGGTCCTTG
This sequence comes from Lasioglossum baleicum, assembly GCF_051020765.1. NCBI lineage: Eukaryota > Metazoa > Arthropoda > Insecta > Hymenoptera > Halictidae > Lasioglossum > Lasioglossum baleicum. Next base: position 4,028,584 of record NC_134948.1, on the reverse strand, counting down.
CTTTTCTTCTAGAGGTCCTTGCTTTTCTTTTAGAGGTCCTTGCTTTTTCCTAGAGGTGCTTGCTTTTCTCCTAGAGGTGCTTGCTTTTCTCCTAGAGGTCCTTGCTTTTCTCTTAGAGGTCCTTGCTTTTCTCCTAGAGGCCCTTGCTTTTCTCCTAGAGGCCCTTGCTTTTCTCCTAGAGGTGCTTGCTTTTCTCCTAGAGGTCCTTGCTTTTCTCCTAGAGGTCCTTGCTTTTCTCCTAGAGGTGCTTGCTTTTTTCCTAGAGGTCCTTGCTTTTCTCCTAGAGGTCCTTGCTTTTTCCTAGAGGTCCTTGCTTTTTTTCTAGAGGTCCTTGCTTTTCTCCTAGAGGTCCTTGCTTTTCTCCTAGAGGCCCTTGCTTTTCTCCTAGAGGTGCTTGCTTTTCTCCTAGAGGTCCTTGCTTTTCTCCTAGAGGTCCTTGCTTTTCTCCTAGAGGTCCTTGCTTTTCTCCTAAAGGTGCTTGCTTTTCTCCTAGAGGTCCTTGCTTTTCTCCTAGAGGTCCTTGCTTTTCTCCTAGAGGTCCTTGCTTTTCTCCTAGAGGTCCTTGCTTTTTCCTAGAGGCCCTAACTTCAATTCTGCCCTAGAGGCCCTGAAACCTTAATGCTTGCGACATAACCTCACCACTGACGATCCTTCACAGTCCTCCAGCAATCTTAGACCACCCCCAAACACTGTACTATCTCGAAACAGCCTAATCTCTTCAGAAGTCAGAGCCAAACTAAAAAAATGTCCGTTCTATCCAAGAATAAATGTAAAAAAAAAATCGCATTTCAACTAGGCAGAGCGATTTAACCGCGGCGTAATATCAGCTCGCCTGGAGGAACGTTGGGTGCATGCGACCGTCGACTCGGAGCTCGGAGGTAGGGGTGGAACACGGCTCGGGGGTTGGCCGAGGCGAGGGGTAGGTGTGTACGCTATAAAATATAAAGTATAACGTATATAAGACCATAAAGCCCGATAAGGGAGCGGCATAGATATACGGGCGGGCCGTGGCGCACGCGAAAAAGGGTTCGCGAAATTAGAATTTTTACGGTGGACTGCCGGGAGAATAATAAAAGAAGAGACGAGCCTGTAACCTCGCCGCGATACCGCCAACCCCCACAACCCCTTGCCCACCCTGTTCCACCCCTCTTGCCGCCATTTTTGCTGAGAAACCGTTAACGGGCCGAAGCCTGGGCATTCATATGGGTTTCCTCCGAAACGGTGTAATCGAAATTTCGGGAATCCAGAAGCGGTTCCGAGTGGAAAATCGTTCGAGGCTCGACAATTCATCGCTGGGCCTCGTTCCTACGCGAACCAGGGGCGTAAAACTAAGGGGGCGAGGGGGGGTAGGGCGCGGCATAAAGTCAGATAAAAGGAGGCCAGATATACGAGCAGCCGCGGCGAGGACCGTTCGTGAAATTAGAATTTTTATGGTGACCGTCCGCTCCGGCCGGGAACAGGAATAATAAAACGCGACGAGCTTCCGCCTGGATGGCGGTCCCCGTCCAGGTGCTCGTTAATCTCGCTGTATCTGCCCGGCTTATAACCGACTTGCGTCCAGAAATCAAGATATTCGGCCGAACGCGCACGCCTTTTCAAGAATTAGAACCGATCCGCCGCTTCCGGCCGTGAATTCACCCTTGACGGGCCGGGCTAGGCTATAGTTCCGCCTCGCAGATGCAACGCGTGTATGTCTCCGAAAATCTCTTAAAAATTTTATTAACCAAAATCAAGTTTCACTATAAAATCCTGAAGCCAGAATTCTGGCGAAAAAAATTTTATGTAGAAGTTCCAAGGGTGCCGAGGGCGCGGCGAGATCGTGATACGGGCCTGCAGCGCCGAAAGTTTTCAATCGCGCGGTAAATTCAAGTATTAATCGACCGTTCGCCGAGGTTTCCGCCAGGGAACACGGTGAACGACGCTGGAATCTAATTCGCCGTCGACGTCGCCCGTCTTCATGGAGGACTCTCCGGGGGTTGGTAGAGGTTCGAGGGACCGGGGGGCTGGAAAAATCAGAGGCCTAGCTACCCTATAAGCGCGGCAGTAAAGCGAAACGAGCGACATATAAAAGCTCTTGTCCGGGTCGGCGAGCCAGCAAACAGGGGTTGATGGGAGTGACGTTGAAACCGCGATGTCTACCCACCCCCGCAGAACGGGTCGGCGGGGGAGGATGAGCAGATCTTATCCGGTAACTGCAACCCGCCTCGCGCGCCCCTTCTTCCGCCCCCCCCGAAGCCACCAGAAAATCCGCGTCGTCGATGCGTATCTCCGCGCAGATCGAATCAACGCTGCATCAACCTTGTTGTCCGCCGGCTCCATTTCCTACGCTACCTGTGCCACCACGGTGCCACCAATAGCTCCCAGAAACAACCCATACCCGTATCAATCGCTTACACTTCGAAATTTCATTACAACTTCCAATAATTTTCCCGAAAACTTACGAGAACGTTGTTTCGAGTGGTTAGAAATTTGTACTTCGCGCCAATGTCTAGCGCGGGAAATGTGAAAGCGGTCTGGCCTGGTTCCGATAGGAGGGGGCACTGGCCCCAGATGAGTCCCAGCCGGTCCCCGATTCCCGGGAAGGAAGATGACATCTCGTGGCTCTCGAATAACAAATGAAAGCGAACGTTTCAATTAGGGAGTTCTCGTCTCTCTCAGCGTGGCGTCCCTCTCTCCGCGTTCCGGGGACCACCCCCAACGTGCAACCCGCGTCAGACCCATCGGAAGAGGTTCGGTGGGCCCCGATCTGCTGGCCCGGACTGCGTATTATGCTCACGCATAAACTGCTGCCGCCGTGGAAGAAAGAGGCGAGCTCTCGTGACGAATGAGGACATTATACGAGGGCAGCGTTAGGTGTCTAGCTGGAGCGGGGACCTGGGGCCTTATTGAAACCTCCTGGGCCCTATGTGTCGCTCCCTTAATGTCGATTTTCTGTCGCGTTACTTCACTATTCTATCGTATCCTCTTCATTCATTTAATGGTCCTAGAAAGATAAAAATGTAGAATGTGGGCCCTATACACGTAAAACAAATAAAATACTTTTATTGATAAAGAAATGATAAATACGAAGATAATTACTGTTCAAAATATTTGTTGGCTCGAAGGAATACAAAGCACAGAATAATAGTTCGAACTGTACGAGACAGTAGGATCGAGTTCGAACTAGTTTGGGGCCCGCATCCCCACTCCTGGGCCCGGCCACCCATCCGAATACAGGTAGCTAAGTGAGCCTGGCCCCGGTCCGGGGCCCGATGCTCCTTTTGCGCGACTATTTTTCACTCGTCCAGTTTTTAATGGCCGGGATTAATATCGCCAGGTAACAAGACACTTTTCCAAAGGGCCGTGTGGGTGGGGAGGCCGGTTGCGCGCGCGCCTCTGAATAAGGCCCGCCACGCGAGACATAAAAGATTACGGATGCGATGCATCCGTTCGCCGGCAATAAGTCTGATTGTGTTCGGGTAGCCGGACAAATCGTCTGCCATTGTGCCCGCGTCTCAGTCTATCAATTATGCGATGCCTCGCCTCCTGGTTTTCGTACGAACGCGCTCATGTGTGCACGTTGCCGGCACTGAAACTACGCTGGACCTCTTCCGGCGAGCTGGCTCGATGATAGGGCGAATTTCGAAAGACTCGCCAAATTCGCAAAATCCAAAATTTCAATCTGGAAAATTAACGAAGACTATCTTTGCTGGTACTGCACCGAAGTGATATATCTCATTTTTGTGACTGTTTGGGAAGAGTCTCAAAAAATTCACTTGGAGCGTTTCAAAGCAGAGATTTCACCCTTTGAAATAAGACTAGGGAGATCATTCTACCATATTTTTTCGCGAACTTATGGTTGTTCAAATGTTGACAATTTTTCGTTCAAGATTTATTCTAATGCTGACGACACACTTTTCGTTCGAAGTGTTATAGAATGGCCAAAAAAAGTCGTAGATCAATTTTTTTGGTCTCATTTTAAAGCGGACACTTCAGTTTTCAAAGTCACATTGAATTTGATAACCAGGCAAATTTTTTCAAGTTTCTGGAGGCGTGTGAATTAACACAATCTTTTTTAATTTCCACAATTTTTTAAAATTACACTTAAATCGTTCCAAAACGTCGGGTTACTTTTTCGGGCGCTTAAACAATTTTTGTAATATTCTCCGAAGATCAGTGAACATCTCCACAAAGTTTGACATCAGTATGCCTACTGCGGAGACGACGGCACTTTTGAATCTCGGCGCCTAGGTAAAGGGTGAGATTTAGATAAACTTCCCAGGACTTTTAGCCTCGGTTTTCCCGCAATTTGCAAATTATGCTTAACGGTGTAGTAATGTGATCGTATCACGAGGTTCTCGGGACGTGGATCCTTCGGTCCAGGGCCTGGTACTCCGAGCAGGTACCTCGAAACGAGCTTCGAAGTCGAAAAGCGACCCTGATCGCTTGCGCATAGTCCGCATAATTTTCCGGCGACTTCTGAACAAAGGAGTCGTAAAAACTGTGAATTACGACGGATTTTTACCTAGCTGAGTTGGGTCTGAGGCCCACCGACGACTCGTGGTCCATCGTGGAATCTCGCCTGAAACAGTTACCCGTGTTAGGGCGAACACGTCCGAAGAAAAGCCTGAAAATAAGCCTGAGGGCATTAGGTTACGACTTTTTTTTACAAAATTACAATATTTCAAACATTGCTTCCTGAGTGACTAGTAAATGTCACGAACAGGAGTCACACTTTCCATTCGAAATGAGATAAATCGGTGAGAAAAACTCGTAGAACAATGCGTTTGGACTCATTTCAAAGCGGAGACTCTAATCTTCGAATACATCGTAGTTACAATCTGCTAAAAAATGTTTTGAAGTCCCCAGAGATTTTTGAATTTGAAAAATTTTTGAAAAATTACTATTTTCACAATTTGTTCGGTTTCTCAGGAATGGAGCTATTTAGAAAAAGGGTACTTGGACGTATCGAAAGCAGAGTCTTCACGCTTTAAAATGAGCCTAGGTGCGTGATCCTACGATTTTTTTTCAGGAAATTGCAACAGGTTAAACAGGTATATTATTTGAGATGAAGGTGGAAAGATTTTTTGAAGGATAAATATTATTGTTTATAATGTTCCGAGGATACGGGATGTTTTTCCAAGGAAGTGGAATTAATGTAGAGGTGATGCGGTGCCGTAGATTTCTCAGCGCGCGCCGATCAGCCGTAGATTGCAAGGTATCTTAACCGCATTAGGGAAATTACACGTTGTTCCGTACCGCCTCGCCGATGAAGAGACTCGTTATCGTTCGGTAATGATTCGACGACGTGTTATAGAATTTATGAAACACGCGATCCCAATTACCTTGACACACAATGCTAATTTACATGCGAATGCCGAGCATCCGAGTCCGGAGAGGAACAGAACTGTTTAATTCGTTGACCCCGATAGTGTCATCCAGTTATTCACTCATTTACACCTTCCTGAAAAACCCGACAAATTAATTCCACATTATACGTCCCAATTGCGGTTCAGCCGAGCACTGCTACCGAGGGGAATCAGATTTGTTCATTTGGGGGAATAATTAAGTGTCTACATTTAAACTAGATATACATATTGTACGTATTGGGCACTTCAAGTGAAGTATATACTCCAGGAGACACTGGAGACACTCTACGAAAATGGACGCTCTCTTATACAGTGGCCCACAAAAGTATTCGTACGCCCTTTAAAACGGAATAACTTTTTTATAATTGTGACAAACGATCTGGTGGTTTGTAAGCAATTAGAAGCATTGTTTAAAAATTGGTACAAAAATTATAATTTACAAGGTTACATGCAAAAATGAAAAAGGCATTTTTGAAAACTTTTTTATTCGGGTCCTTAATGAAAATTTAAAACATACGTTTTGTAGAGCTATACTAGTTATACATATACTGAAAATTTCATCGAAATCGGTTGACGCAGGTAAAAACGACAGGCATCGAAAGATGCACGATTCTGTGGATTTTTAAGACTACGATTTTTACCATTTTTAACCGCTTGTAACTCGTGTGTATCTCAATCGATTTGGATGAAATTTTCAGTATGTGTATAACTAACATATACGTATAGATCTACAAAACATGTAATTTTAAATTTTCATTAAGGATTCCAATAAAAAAGTTTAAAAAAATACCTTTTTTATTTTTTGCTCATCATTTAGTAAACCAATGCTTCTAATTGCTTACAAAACTTCATATGGATACAATTAAGATATTTATTCATAGGTTTATTGAATAACACGTTAAGCCACTCAAACGATGGCAAGAACTGATAGAACAGAACGGAAAATATAATAAATACATAAAAAATAAACGCTACGAACTCTCGTTTCAACCACTTGACGACCACAGATATTACAAAACTTCTTTGAAAAAAATTTTTTCGGTTGAAATAAAGAGTATTGGCTCTAGGAGCCCCTCTTGGGGGTGGAAAGACAAGAAGCTCTTCCAGATCGTTGCGATTCTGATCGAGAAAAACGCAGTGGAACGCTTACGAACGTGGACGAACGAAACGGAGAAATCGTCGAAAATGAAGAGGAGATCGGCAAGGTGCGCGAGAGCCACGGGGGTGACGGTGGCCAAGGGGCCCCGTGAAGGACTTCTCCGCGGGTTCCCATGAGCAGGTTGGCCCACCCATGGGCTCTCGAGGACGCTCTCGACGCGGAGTCAGGGGTATTCACGAAGGAAACGAACGCCACACCGGTAAGAAACCGGGATAGAGTCCTTCGTTCCGTCGTGACAGCGGGGGCTCGCCGACCTGGCAGATATAAACGTGTGATTCCCGCGCGTTTCGCACTCATTGTTCCCCTAAACTATGGATTGCGCCATTGTCCGCGAGGAGCGCACCTCTCCGCGGGGGTGTGCGCCGCATTATTTCGCGCAAGCTCACGCGGGCCCGACTCGTTACCTCGTGAAAACGATGCACTTGACTCCGGCACGATGGGGGATGTCGTTTAACGACTCCTCGGGAAGGTGAGCGTTTGCGGTGCGACGGTAACCGATCCGGCATTCTTCTTCTTAGACCAACGATCATTCTCAGTCCGTTCGATACTGGCGTCTCTCACCTTGCGGAATGTCTCCGGTCGAATACTGGTCACTATTTTTTCCGGCGACGTCCTTTGCGAACATCCTGGGTTCAGGTATTCCGGTTGAAACAGTCAGGTTTGTAGCAATTGACATAATTTTTGGTTTTCCGAAATTCTGCGCGGGATAGGATTTAGGAGAACTTATTCGGAGCCTGTTTCCGATGGGATACGATCTCGCCCCTTCTAAAGTATCGTTGTTTGTGAATTTTTCTTTCGGAGGCTACTAAATCTTTCAAGATGAGGCTTACTGCATTTGGATAGGGATATTTCAGAGCAACTTTCAGAATTTTTCTGCTAAGAAATGTTAAAGATCGTCGATGATGTGGCCACTTTGCTGGGTCCCACTTTACAAGTACTCTTGCCAATCAACGGTGTTTGCAAATATTATAATTTAAATGGCACTGCTGTACAAAAATTCCAGAACATACTGCACAGACGTACGAACAAATCTGTGAAGTTTCGCGAAGATGTCTGTTCTAGTTTTCCCGAAAAAAATTCCGAGAGTGGCCCCTCGGAATGAATCGAGAATGATTGGATTTGGAGAGAATCGTGGCGTAGGGTGTTCGTGCTTCAGGAGGTCGATCGGGGTAAGACTTTCGCACGATCGTGACGAGGGTGGCGGCTCGCCGAAGCTGACCAATTAATGACCCGGGCTCCCTTGATCCAGCCATTTGGCTCGCGAACGACTTTTCATCCCCTCGGCATAATTCGATCCACGCCGCGCCACTCCCTGGCTTCTGGTCGAGCAACCCCCGGGGCCGGGGGGTGCGGTGTCGGTACTGGAGCGACCCCTCAGACAGAGAAAGAGAGATCGAGGCCGTTCCAACCCACAGAACGAAACATCCTCGTTCCCCGTATTAAAGGCATCAGCCACTTATCTGGCACGCGCATCGGATTGCGTTCCTTATCGCGACGCTGCACTACTTTCTAGCTACGATACCCGGCAGCCACCCCCTCATCTAGCCGGTCCACGACGATGGAAAGTAAACGGAAACGACAAGGGATCGGGGAACGAAATTGTCTGGTTCCCGGGATCGACTTTTAATTCTCCCCGGCTGAACCCGATCGACCCCGCTCCCATACAACCTCCCGTAACACCACGACTATCTAGACACCTAGCAAATTTAGATAGACGGCCCATTAGCCCCCCTCCTTCCTCGCAGAATCCACGAAAATGTCATTTTGCTCGAGATCGTTTTACTCTGCTATTCTCTTTTCTTGATTTATTTCAAGGGCTCACTTCGGATTTTTTTTCGGAAAAACCAGTCGTGCCACCGTCATCAAATTTTACAGATATATTTATACATCTATGTACTATGCTCAGTAATTTTTTCACGACTGTATCATGCGGATTACAGTAGCTATTCAAACCGGAAGCTGACAAGATTAAGGGTGTATTTTTCTGAATATATTCCGATGGCCAAATTTCGGAATTTTTTTTGGGAAAAGTAGTCGAGCTACCTTCACGAAGTTTTACAGATGTATTTATACATCTGTGATCTACGTTCAGTAATTTTTTCACGGCCATGTCATGCGGATTACAGTAGCTATTCATACCGGAAGCTGACAAGATTAAGGGTGTATATTTCTGAATTTATTTCGAGGGTCCATTTTCGTAATTTTTTTTGGAAAAACTTGTTGAGCTACCTTCACGAAATTTTACAGATGTATTTATACATCTATGTACTATGTTCAGTAATTTTTTCACGGCCATGTCATGCGGATTACAGTAGCTATTCAAACCGGAAGCTGACAAGATTAAGGGTGTATATTTCTGAATTTATTTCGAGGGTCCATTTTCGGAATTTTTTTTGGAAAAACTTGTTGAGCTACCTTCACAAAATTTTACAGATGTATTTATACATCTATGTACTATGTTCAGTAATTTTTTCACGGCCATGTCATGCGGATTACAGTAGCTATTCAAACCGGAAGTTGACAAGATTAAGGGTGTATATTTCTGAATTTATTTCGAGGGTCCATTTTCGGAATTTTTTTTGGAAAAACTTGTTGAGCTACCTTCATGACATTTTACAGATATATTTATACATCTATGTACTATGTTCAGTAATTTTTCTACGTCGCCATCTTTTTCGTATTACACTAATTACTAGACTGCAAATCTTCATGCAAAATAAAAAATGTTCGCATTGATAGCAGGACACAAGAGCCAACTGAAAATTGTATTCTTCTTTTAATTATCCTATTAAGCTGGAAGTAAAACATCGGTGTCCTTAAATATTTTTACCATGTCCACTGCTATAAATTGCACCTTAAATTGTACCTTCAAAATGAGCCTAAATAGCCAAATAAAAATTGTATCCTTAAATGTTAGGTGTCCTTAAATATTTTTAACACGTCCACTGCTATAAATTCTGCGTACCCTTTTTGTCATAAATGCATAAAATCCGCAGTCTACTAATTACCTTGATCGAAAGTGGGAGGTTTTTTTTTCTAAATACAACGATACCGTGTTTGTTACTGGTCGTGGATGCTGCGAGGCATCTTTCAGTGTTTCGTGAAACGAGCGTCTCCTTGGTTTCCCGAGTCACGCTCCCGCGGATGATATATGGAGCCTCGCGGGGACCGAACGAGTCGCTCAGACGCTCGATAGAAAGCCGAACGATCCCGAGACGAATCCGTGACTCCGGCGCCATAATCCGTAACAGACCTTTTGGGAAAGCATCGTTACACCGTCGCGTACACATTGTGCCGTGGACATTGTGTTTGTACGGGCCCCTCCATGTGTCAACGTCTTATTCTTATTCTTCGAGGGTGGGTCTATAGAGGAGCCTGGGAAAAAAGGTTTGAGGGAGCGGGCATTCTGCTGCGAGTCCATTATACGGCCAGGAGTACATTAAAATGTTGATAAATCGAGTCTGGCAGCGGCTCCCTAATAAATAAAAAGGAGAGAAAGACCGTCGATACACCGTGAAACGTTTTAACGCACGTCGGCCTACCGTCGCGCGTCGGAATTAAAGGGTCGCGATCGTTTCCGAGCGAAACGACTGCTTTATAGGTCTCATTTTTCTGTTGGCTCTAAAGCGGTTTCAGGAAGCTGTAAAGACCACCATAACCGGGTAACTACGCTCCTGAAAGCGGATATTTACATTAACCCTCTATTAAGTCGCATTAATACCCTTTAAATCAGGAACGAAACGTTTCTTTAAAATTCGACAAACGCCATTCGAAAGAGCGTCAAAAATACTACCAACTAGTAGTTTTTGATTAGTAGCAAATAGCTTGTTCTTGGAAAACTAGACCCACTCCATCACAATTTTGCACAGTAAAAAACATAAAAGAAGGAAAATCTCATGGAAAAAATCAGTGCAGTATATTGTATGGTGCGGCATTCGAAAGCTCAAGTTTTGCGTGAATTTTTTCGACTCAAGTCCCAAAATGATACCTCGTCTTGATCCAAAGTTACGGGTCTCGATAGGTTTCGTGAAAAGCGAACTTCGACCCTCTCGTTCTCCCAGCTTGTGGGCTGTATTGAAAAATCATTTCGTAGAAAGATGCGGGCCCTGTGGGGCTAGCAACCTGCAAAGTTTCGAGGAAATTGGGCAACGTTCGTGAAATTCTTGGTCGGCGGTGACCGGGTCAATCCTGACCCAGAGTGAAAACAATATGTACAGTGACTCGAATTAATATTCGGACGCTATAAAAAGACGATCACTTCTTTGATAGTATATACTACACGATTTAAACTTTCTTGGGAAGCTAAACATTTTTTCAAAAATTGCAATCCATGCAAATGGCGACGCAGAGAGGTCTACCAACGTGCAAATCTCACAGGAAATCGAAGGTGGGGAGCGTACAGGGAACTTCTCGCGTGTCATCTTGGCTGTTTGATTTGATCGGTGGACTCGATGGAAATTTAACGGACCGTGGCGAGAAACGTAGACAACGGCGCGTCGAATCGCGGAAGAATCGCGGCCACGTTTTTACGACTCCGGTTGGTCGCGATTCGCACGCCTCCTCGATTCACCGGGCGGGTATCAATCATCCGGGATCGGGATGGTATAATTGAAATAGTCCATGATATTCTCGTCGAGCCGGCTGGCAACGCGGCACCTTGAATAATTTTATTACCGGCCGGTCTCCTAAATAGCCGTTCTATTGGCCGTGCCGAATCTGTGTACAAAACAGGCGTAACCCGATGGTGTCACGGTTCCGTTCTGGCTGCTGTCCCCCTCTACCCTCGGGACACGCGCTCTTCTAGAGAAAGAGAGAGGGAGGGACGTTCCGGGGGGTAAAGCGCGCGATCACGAGAGGGTGGGACTGTTTTGACTATCCGAGTAACCGTGGAATCCTCGGTCCTTCGCGAGGACTCCCTTCGGGGATGAAAAATTGAGGACGGACCGTCGAACGGCCCGTGAAATTGGAACCCCGGGCCTGGAGACCCACCGGCACAGAATGGGCCCCTAATGCGACTTTGTCCCGGAAATTGATCTTGGGACTCATGCTTACTTCGCTGTTCTAACCCGGTGACCAACTTCGACCACTCCGGGAGACGTTCCCGGTAAGAGAATCTTCAATGTACAACGGCAGGTGGATTCTATGATGAGGAATTGATGGATCGATGGTGGGGGGTTCGAAGAAACACCATAGAGTCGCTCACCATTGTCTCTTTATGTGGTTATACCATGGAGGTTGAGTATTTGATACGCTTAGGGGTCTAGCTGATATTCAGGAATTTTTTGCGAGCGAACTACTGGAGCTACGGAAATGAAACTTTGCAGAATTATTGACCACATCTTTCGCCATGCGTATGATTTTTTCATGGCGAAATATCGCACCGCTTTCGTCTAGCACCTATCAAAACTTGACGCTGCTTGGAATGGGTCCCCTTTGGACTCTAGATGAAAAGGCCCGAAAGTGAACGGATCGACGGGTTCTAGCCAAACCAGAATCCTTCTAGGAGAAGATGGCCGTCTATCGGAGCTAGTCTCGATCTCCTCAGGAAGCATTTTCACGGACAACGTGTCAGGAATCACTTAGGCCCTCGGGCTGGCCGACCCACAATGACACACTCTTGGTCCTCCTCCTCTGATATTCAGGAATTTTTTGCGAGCGAACTACTGGAGCTATGGAAATGAAACTGTGCAGGATTATGAACCACATCTTGCTCCACGCACATGAATTTTTTCATAGGGAAATATCGCACCGCTTTCGTATGGCACCTATCGAAACTTGACGCTGCATGGAATGGGTCCCCTTTGGACTCTAGATGAAAAGGCCCGAAAGTGAACGGATCGACGGGTTCTAGCCAAACCAGAATCCTTCTAGGAGAAGATGGCCGTCTATCGGAGCTAGCCTCGATCTCCTCAGGAAGCATTTTCACGGACAACGTGTCAGGAATCACTTAGGCCCTCGGGCTGGCCGACTAACAATGACACACACTCGGTCCTCTTCCTCCGCGAGTGTATTCGAGTCCCCCGTGCATGCGATTCGGACACACCTGCTGCTCGTGTACACGGATACGTGGACTCGAGCCGGCATTGGACGGACCCTCCGATCCTCGGCCATAGACGCGGCTCGCACAATGCGGAGACTAATCGAATCTCGCGTTCTCTGCGAGTCTGCGTTCGCGTACAATACCTGGCAAAAGTTTCCGCGATGTTTATTCAAATATTTACGATCTCCAAACCGATGCAGCGACATTTCGACCTAGCCGATCGTCGCAGCGTGAAATTCTGCAGAGAAAAGTGCTGGACCATTTATGTCAAGAAGTCAGCTGTTCCTGAAATATTTCAACTTGAACTTAGGGTATACACTACTGTGCTCATCTCTGATTTATTAGGTTATCCCCAAAGTTTCTTTCGGAATGTGTTCCTCTAATGTTGCTAAACAAATACGAACAATGCGGTAATCTTTATGTTAATGTTTTGGTACTTAATAATATTAATTTGCATTATTTGCATGGATCGAAAACCAACTTTTGGGACAACCTTATATTCATTTAGGACAACCTAACATTAAAATATCTGCTAAACTAGTGATTGCACGGTGAAACTGGTGCAGTACTTTTCTCTGCGGAATTGCAAGCTGCATCGACTGGCGCAGCTTCTTTTTCCATTCCATTTACACAACCATAGTTGTTGATATTTTTATACACGCTGGGGTCTTATACAATGTACACGATAATTGTACATCAAACAACAAGATTTCTTTCCTTTCCTTAGGTATTTGAATTCGATGGTGCCAAAGTGTACACTTGAAGGTGTCAGAGTGAATTTTTCCAGAATTTTTCGCATGATCGAGTTATGCGAAATCTGAAGCTGAAGTTGGACTTCGCTGTAATGTTTGGTGAAGAGATGTTGATCGAAGAGACGACATAGGAGATGGGAGCGCAATTGAAATTTTTGTGGGCACTGTACACGTTACAATGCGTGAGGTACGGGCACGCACGCGTCGGTGTGCGTGCGCGCATCGATTAGTATCGATACTCGGTCCGGAGTCCTCTGCCCATCGTCCGAGAGACTGACTTCATTGTCCGGCTGACGAACATTGTGCTCCTGCGGCCTCTCCGATCGCGACCACTCTCCTCCCTCTCCTCTCTCTCATCTCTTCCTCTCTTCTGTTCTTTCTTTTTCTATCCTTGCGCCTCTTCATCCCGTTCGGGCCTCTGTGTTTCTGTCATTCGACCCATTCGAACGTCTCGCCGATGATGCGTCTCTACTTTGGAGAAAAGAAGCCCAACCACCACGGGAACCGACCACGGTGACACGTGGAATTTCGGGATGGGCTAATCTCGTGACTAAGTGGCTGCCCGGAGCTCCAGCCGATACAATATCGATACCGTTCCATGGGAATCTTTCAATGGGACTCCCACAATCCCGTAGACAAATCTCGTGATCGCCGTTCCGTCAGGATATTGCTTCCACTACAGCCACTCGTGTCTCTCTCCGTTCAATCCGACATAAAACGACCAGAAAAAATCGCTGCCCGATGGGTCCGTGCTCGTTTCAAAGCGAAAGCTTCAGGCTTAGAGCACGTGGCGGTCCGAGCCTTGAAAAAAGTGTTTGGACCACTCAAAGGTGCATGAATGTAAAAAATTTACGAAAAATTACTATTTTCACTCTTTTCATTACCTTCGACAACGGTGAGGTCCTCGATAAAAATGACTTAGAGGTTTTTCAAAGTGGAGGTTTCACGCTTTAAAATGAGCCTAGGTACATTGTTCTACGATTTTTTTCTCGAAGTTACAATAGTTTAAACATTTCATAAATGTTCGTCTAGAGTGCAATAATCCCATTCAGTAAGGCGTTCCAACGCCAACGGCACACTTTTCTCTAAAAATGGCACAGAATGGTAAAGAATAATCGGAGAACAATTTTTCTGGTCTCGTCGGAAAGCGAAAACTTCATCCTTCGAATATAATATAGTCTCTATTGCGGAAAAAATTTGTTGCACCTCCCACAGGTACCTGAATTCGAAAAACGTTCCAAAAACGAGTGCTTTTACTATTTCCGTCGCCTTTAATGGTAAAATGATGCTATCAAAAATTAACTTCCAGTGTGCGAAAGTGCAGACTTCACCCGTTAGAATGAGCCTAAGAACATTCCCCTACGATTTTTTTTCACAAAGTTGCAGTAGTTTAAACATCGACAAATGTTCCTCTAGGGTGCAGTGACCCCATGAGTCAGATATTGTAATCTACATGACACACTTTTCTCTAAAAATGGCATAGAATGGTAAAAAGAAATCGTAGAAAAATTTTTTTGGTCTTGTTTTAAAGCGGAAGCTTCATTCTTCAAGCTCATAATAATTTCCCTCGGAGAACAAAATTTTTTAACCTCCCACAGGTACCTGTATCCGAAAAATGTTCCAAAAATGGATCTTTTTACTACTTCTGTCACCTTCAATGGTAAAATAGCGCTATCAAAAAATAACTTCCAGGGTCTAAAAGAGAAGAATTCAGCCTTCAAAATGAGCCTAGATGGGATCGCCTGCGATTTTTTTTCGCGAAGTTACAGAAGGTCGAAGATGAGCCGATACTGGCAACTGTTTGTGAACACATTTTGATATTCTTTGAACAGGTTAGAAGATGTAACAAATAATTTGACAGATCTAGTATGAATAAAAGAGGGGGCAGGTTGCCATTCCCAAAGCGGTTTCCTCTCCCGGCAAGTGGAAGGCTGCCGGGGGGACGGTTCCGTTCCCCCCGATCTTCGCTGATGGTATCTCCGCGGCCAGCCACGAACTATAATTATATCGGATCGCCGAGCCACCGCGTATATTATTATTAATATACTTACCCGTTCGCCGGGGAGGAGAGAACGGGAGAAGGAGAGATAGAGAGGCCGTCGATCGTATGTGTAACACGTTCCAGTACTCGAGTTTCCCCGGTGTGTACGCGCCCATACGTGCCCTAAGCACAATGGACGCCCGAGGACGGGGGTGGAGCTGGAACGACCGGCGGTAGGCAGACAAAGAGAGCAAGAGGAGGCGGGGGGCACAGAGAGGGGGGCCTTATTTGCATACGGAACCACCCTGTAGAATGTGGATCGCTCGTTTCCTCTTCTACAGGGTGTTCCGGCGGGCACTTGGCGAAATCAAATAAAAATACCACGGAAAAATTCTGCTCGACCACGAAATTCATTTTATATCCACTCAGGTTTTCAGAATAAAGATTTTTTTTTGGCCATTCTTTGCCACTTCGGGTGAAAACTCATGGTTCTAAACATTCTTAGATATTCAAAGTATTGTAACTTCGGGGGAAAACAAGGTAGAACGATGTACCTGGGCTCATTTTAAAGCGTGAAATCTTAGCTTTCAAAAATCCCTAAGTCATTTTCTTCTAGGACTTCTCTGTATTTGACGGTGATAGAAAAAATAGAAATGGTAACTTTTCGAAACTTTTTCATATTCATACATCTCTGGAAAGCCCAAAAATTATTTTCCGCATACAGGACCACGCTGATTTCGAAGAATGAAGTTCAAGCTTTCCATCGAGACCAAAAAGATTGGTCTACGATTTTTTTTTGCCATTTTATGTCAGTTTGAGTGCGAAGAGTGCCATTGTAATTGCAATACCTCGCATTAAGGTCACTGTACATCCTAGACGAAAATTCGTCGATGTTAAAAATATCGTAACTCCGTAAACAAAAATCGTGAAAGAATGTTTCTGGTCCCATTTTAAAGCGTGAAATCATAGCTTTCAAAAATCCCTAAGTCATTTTCTTCTAGGACTTCTCTATATTTGATGGTGACAGAAAAAGTAGAAATGGTAACTTTTCGAAACTTTTTCATATTCATACACCTCTGCGAAGCTCAAAAATTATTTTCCGCAAGCAGGACTAGGATAATTTCGAAGAATTAAGTTCAAGCTTTCCATCGAGACCAAAAAGATTGGTCTACGATTTTTTTTTGCCATTTTATGTCAGTTTGAGTGCGAAGAGTGCCATTGTAATTGCAATACCTCACATTAAGGTCACTGTACATCCTAGACGAAATTCGTCGATATTAAAAATATCGTAACTCCGTAAAAAAAAATCGTGAGAGAATGTTTCTGGTCCCATTTTAAAGCGTGAAATCTTAGCTTTCAAAAATCCCGAAGTCATTTTTTTCTAGGACTTCTCTGTATTTGACGGTGACAGAAAAAGTAGAAATGGTAACTTTTCGAAACTTTTTCATATTCATACACCTCTGCGAAGCTCAAAAATTATTTCCGCAAGCAGGACTAGGATAATTTCGAAGAATGAAGTTCAAGCTTTCCATCGAGACCAAAAAGATTGGTCTACGATTTTTTTTTGCCATTTTATGTCAGTTTGAGTGAGAAAGGGTGCCATTGTAATTGCAATATCTCGCATTAAGGTCACTGTACATCCTAGACAAAAGTTCGTCGATATTAAAAATATCGTAACTCCGTAAAAAAAAATCGTGAGAGAATGTTTCTGGTCCCATTTTGAAGCTGGAAGTCTGCACATTAAAATGAGTATAGAAACATTGCCTTACCATTTTTTTCCAGTCAGTTCCAATCGAATTAAGTAGAACGCGACAAGATCGAGTGATACTGAACAAGCCGAGCAATCAGAAATTGCTTTGGAGGTGAAAATTCTGGCCGCCCTTGAACGACCGAGTCAACAACAATACTATGAGCTCGCAGCATCGGTCTGAGGCTAGTTTCTCGTTAGCATTGTCCCCGGAGACGATGATCGAAGCGGCGCGGAAGAAATCTCGGTGAAATCTGCCGCGAGAGAGCAGGTTTATCGTGCCTAAACGTGAAGCTACTTCCCGTCCCGATACAATATTTACGAGGCGATGCATCATGGCCAACAATGGCTCGTAACACCCTTCAGAATCGCGAGAGACAGAGAGAGAGAGAGAGTGGGAGAGAGAGGAACGAGCCTCGGGCGCACACAGCCTCGCCGGGTGAAACGAGGGTGAAAGGAGGGTGAACGGGGGGTTGGAAAGGGGCGCAAGGGGGTGGAAAGGGGGCGAAGGATCCCGTACGTTGCACGCACACGATCTCCCGGCAATACCCGGGGGCTCTATCGTATCGGAGCCCGACAGATAACTCTTATCTCCGCGCGGCAGTATTCTTACGGAGCGGCGGGAATCGGGGACGAAACGTCGACCTCGGCCTCGCCTGCTCCCGCGATCTTTTTACGTCTCGAGATCGATAAAGAGCCAGCTGAGCCGAGGGAAAGGGGCCATGGGGGCCATAAACCACCGTGATGTCCGGCCACTAGTTCCAAATATCAAGTTCTACTTCTTTGTCCTCCGACTTCTTCATTCGACTCCTACTTCATCAAGTTGTGTGCTACAATATTTTTCGAGGAAAATAGGGCTGGAGGTATCGTTTCGAAACTGTGTGGGGTTGTTCGGGGATGTTTCGAGAGTAGACAGAAATTTTTTCGAGTGAGTTCATTCGTTCGATACGAAGTTACAGTGCAGGAAGCGAGGACAGTTTTCAGGAGTCTTCTCCGAATTCTAATATTTGTGTGGACTCCAAAAAATGGTCTCCTCGAGTCATACCACCGTGGAATCGCGTTAAAAGACATCTTGTGAACAGTGAGCGCAGTTCCAAGTTGGGGAACGCTTGTGAAAAATAAAAAAAACCGGAGCCACGAAGGCGGCCGCGCGACAAAGGGACGGCTCCTCGCGTCCGCCACGAGCTCCGAGGGTTGACACCGTTCGGGAAAGCCTGTCATCCAAATCGGCCGCAGGGGGAAAGTGAAAAAGGCTCGGCCCAGGCTCTGGGAATCCTTCGGGAAGAATGATGCGTCAAAATATGTCGAGAAAACGTCAAAACGCCGTCCGAGACCTTCTTTAAGGTGGCTAACCGCGTGTGTGCGTCCCGGCCACGGCTCCAACACCATGTCCCCCGGCTTTCTCGGAACAGGCGGCTCCATTTTCTACCTCGAACCCCATGTCACGATCCTCCGCTCTCGTCCCCCGTCGCAAACACACGAAAAAGTCGACGTTTCGCGACAGGTTGCTCGAAAACTTCTCCACCTCCACCATTTAGCCGTCCCTTTCTCAGCTCTCGCCACAATTCCCTCAAATTGAACGGCGATCTCTGGTAGACAGCAGACTGCCGCAACCTTCGGTCACCTTCCGAGATGACAATTTCAAACGTCCGTCGATCGGAACGTCGCCGACGATGATTCTACCGCGGCCAACCTGGATCCGACGAAAATGAGTCTGTCACTCCGCTTTTCCTACACCCGTCCACCGCGTTTCCCCTTCCTGTTGCCGTTCCTGAAACCCTTCCGAGACTTCAATCTTCGAGTTCGACCCGGTCTGAATCCCGGAGAAAATTTTTTAAAGTCTCCAGAGAGGTTTGAAGTCGATATCTCGGAAAAATGACTATTTTCGAATTATAGCCACCGCCATTACTGTATACACGTTCTGAAAAATAAATACGTCCCAGTCGGTTCAAGCGGAGTATTCAACCTTCAATATGAGCCTAGGTACATCGCTCTACGATTTTTTTTCACCAAGCTACAATAGTTTAACCCCTTTCCGTACTTCGACGAGCCAGTCTCGTGACGAAGGTTTTTAACAAAGTCTAACAAATATGAATGTTACGCGTTTCATTTTAGATGAAATAAAATTTGATTCGTTTGTAATCAGTATTTAAGCAATCAATATTTAAAGTAATCAATATTTAAAAATAAAATCAATATGTAAAAATAAATGTAGCCGTACAAAAAATATACATTTTCTTTTCCCTTCAACGACGTTTTTGTGCTTAAAGACGTGTTCTAATCACTGGAACTGTAAAAGTAAAGGTACGGCAAGGGGTTGAATATCGACAAAATCTAAAGTAGTTGTGTTGAGAGGACTTCTTGGGCCTCGAGCAGAGCTAAAATTATTATTACCATGCTTGTAATCGAATTTTGAATCACTTCCCGATGAGCTAGAGACTTGAAACTTTAAACATAGCTCAGAACTGGATGACAATGCAATATCAAAGAACAAATTTTTTTTAAAACTGTGCGTTCAGGAGAAAAAATAATTGTAATATTAATCGTCACACCTCGTCGCGCGACACTCGCTAGTACGTGATCGCGTTCAGCGATCCCCACTCCGCGCGCCAGCGCTCCCTACTCCGCTACGCGTTCCCACTCCGACTCATCCCCACTCCACTGACCCACTTCGCACCGAAGGAGCTCGGTCAGTGTAGTATTCCGTTCGTTCAGTTCCATTTCGGACAATTTCGAACTCCATCAAGGGACGTCGTCTCTCGGAGTCATCCCCTCATTCTATCTCGCGTATTTCCATACCTTGCGTTTCTGTATCTTACTATTTCATACCAGTATTACTATATCTTGCGTTCCATTTGAAAAATACTAAACTAAGTGTAAAATGAAGAAATATATAAAAAAAACCTTTTTGAAAACCAGGCTTATATTAAAACGCACTAAAAAGGAGAAAACAATTTTTTTAGAGATTAGTGACTATGAATAAAAGCGTGGATCGACCACGAAGATTACGTCAATATAGTTCAGCGCTCCACGCTTTTATTTACAGTCACTGATGTCTAAAAAAATTATTTTCTCCTTTTTAGTGCATTTCAATATAAGCGCGGTTTTTAAAAAGTTTTTTTTTTATTTTATAAAAACACGTACGAACGTTCAGTTTTCACAATGAATAACCTGCCGCCGAAGGAGGGGGTGAATTGCAGCAGCTACACTGCAGGGTAGGGTGAGAGGCAGTCGCACAAGGGGTGGCTTACCCCCGCGCCCCCCGGGGTGAGAGTAAATCGACTAAACATATACCTTCCGGTTCGTTTAACCGGGGAATATGTTTTCGATTTGGTCGGACCATGGGCGCCGCTTCGGTAAGTCGGCCAATTAGGTTCTCCCATGTAGAAGAACATCCCGATTCGATTATGCTATTCATAGTCTGCTAAAACCTCCGGAGACTTCGGAGAATCCCCTTACTGGCGGAGTGTAGAAATTCGAAAAACGGTAGAAAGGTTGGAAAAAGGATGTTCGAAAGGAATGCTCGTAGATCGAAGGGCTGTCGGAAGGGCGAACGCCCAGCACTTCGTTCCATAAACGCCCATCCATGGAAATTTGAATACCATTAACCGCTCGCGCGACCTTCCTCTTCTTTGGGGCTCCGCGAACAAGATGACGCGGCGCGTTCGGACGAGATCGTCCCCTGTTATTAGAGCAGTGTATTTACTGTTCCCGAGCGTCGGCGGTCTTCGGCTACACCTCCCACCACGTGCTCTTGTCGATCGGAAACAAGCTCGGAGTACCGAGGAATTTGTTCGGTGAGGATCGAAAAATTGTTGGAATCATTTGTCGATCTTCAACCTCCTGTAACTTCCCGAAATAAAATCATAAGACGATGTACCTTAGCTCATTTTAAAGAGTGAAACCTCCACTTTGAAAAATCTCTAAGTCATTTTTATCTAGGACCTCACTGTTCTCGAAGGTAATAAAAAGAGTGAAAATAGTAATTTTTCGTAAATTTTTCACATTCTTACATCTCGTTAATGGTTAAACTATTGTAGCTCTGTAAAAAAAAATAGTTAGAGGACGTACTTTGGCTCATTTCAAAGAGTAAAATCTCCGCTTTTCAACCCTTGAAGTTATTTATTTTTAGCATTCCTTCATTTTTAATACTGCTGCCATACGTGCAAAGACTCACTTTTGCAAAATTTTTCGAAGTCAGTGCCTCTCAAAAGTTCAAAAAATTTTTTCTCCGAGGGACATTATTATGAGCTTGAAGAATGAAGCTTCCGCTTTAAAATGACACCAAGAAACTTGCTTTACGATTTTTTTTTACCATTTTATGGTACTTTTAGTGAAAAGTGTGCCGTGGTGATGGATATCTTGATTGATGGAGTCACTGCACCCTAGACAAACATTTACCAAATATTTAAACTATCGTAACTTCGAGAAAAAAAATCGTAGAACAATGTACCTAGGCTCATTTTAAAGAGTGAAACCTCCACTTTGAAAACCCCCTGTCATTTTCATGTAGGACTTCTCTGTGGTCGGAGGTAATAAAAAGAGTGAAAATAGTAATTTTTCGTAAGTTTTTCACATTCTTACATCTCGTTAATGGTTAAACTATTGTAGCTCTGTAAAAAAAAATAGTTAGAGGACGTACCTAGGCTCATTTTAAAGAGTGAAATCTCCGCTTTTCAACTCTTGAAGTTATTTATTTTTAGCATGCTTTCATTTTTAGTACTGCTGCCATACGTGCAAAGACTCACTTTTGCAAAATTTTTCGAAGTCAGTGCCTCTCAAAAGTTCAAAAAATTTTTTCTCCGAGGGACATTATTATGAGCTTGAAGAATGAAGCTCCCGCTTTAAAATGAGACCAAGAAACTTGCTTTACGATTTTTTTTTACCATTTTATGGTACTTTTAGTGAAAAGTGTGCCGTGGTGATAGATATCTTGATTGATGGAGTGACTGCACTCTAGACGAACATTTACCAAATATTTAAACTATCGTAACTTCGAGAAAAAAAATCGTAGAACAATGTACCTAGGCTCATTTTAAAGAGTGAAACCTCCACTTTGAAACCCCTCTAAGTCATTTTCATGTAGGACTTCTCTGTGGTCGGAGGTAATAAAAAGAGTGAAAATAGTAATTTTTCGTAAATTTTTCACATTTTTACATCTCGTTAATGGTTAAACTATTGTAGCTCTGTAAAAAAAAATAGTTAGAGGACGTACCTAGGCTCATTTTAAAGAGTGAAACCTCCACTTTGAAAACCCTCTAAGTCATTTTCATCTAGGACTTCTCTGTGGTCGAAGGTAATAAAAAGAGTGAAAATAGTAATTTTCGTAAGTTTTTCACATTCTTACATCTCGTTAATGGTTAAATTATTGTAGCTTTGTAAAAAAAAATAGCAAGAGGACGTACTTTGGCTCATTTCAAAGAGTAAAATCTCCGCTTTTCAACCCTTGAAGTTATTTATTTTTAGCATGCATTCATTTTTAGTACTGCTGCGATACGCGCAAAGATTCATTTTTTTCTAAATTCTACGAAGTCCAGTGCGTTTGAATCGAAAAGTGAAAACTGTTGGTTATCTGTCGTAGATTATGGATCGTAGATCTCAGGTTTGAGATCGTAGCTGCATTGTCCCGTGGATCGAGGGATTAAACCGGCGGGTATAGTAGCGCGATAGCAGGTTGCTGGTCGGTTAATAGTCTCTCCTCGGTAAACTATCGACGCGCAATACGGGGGTGGCCTGTCCCCATTAAGAAACCCCCTTAACGAGGGTTACGTGGCTAGGACATAATGCGGAAACCCCCGTGGCGATCCTGTCGCTACGACCCGGCCGTGTAATTCGCGTGTGACGCGCATCTGCGATCCTCGGGACAAGTTGTCTGGTCCGCGTTCAGGACCTCTGTTTCTCTTTGTGTCTGTCTGTGCGTGTCGATTGCCTTTTAAACACCGTTCCCTCAGGGGGTGATGCGGCAATGGCACCTTAGGAACTCGTCAATCCACCCCCTCGACCTTCATTTCTCATCGGCACATTGTTTCTAACCACAACAAACCCTACTTTGTACTGCGCAATATGTTGCGTCACGTATTACGATTGCCTGTCTCCGCTAGAACGGTCAAAAATTTTCCAACTGGTCCAAAAAGAATTTTATACAATTTTTTGTGGTGCTCCTACGGCGCTTTGAATCAGAAGTATGACGTCAGAATTGGAATAAATTCACGTGTCCACGCAAGTGAAGTATTGTGGATATTTAATCTACTGCAACTTCCAGCAAAAAAATCGTAGAGGGATCTATCCAGGCTCATTTTAAAGAGTGAAATCTCTGCTTTTGAACCCTGGAAGTTATTTTTTGATAGCACCATTTTACCATTAAACGCGCCAGAAATAGTAAAAGCACTCGTTTTTAGAACATTCTTCAAATTCAGGTACCTGTGGGAGGTTTCAAAAATTCTTTTTCCCGGGAGATGTTACAGTGGGGTTGAAGATTCAAGTTTTCGCTTTCCAACGAGACCAAAAAAATTGAGCTACGATTTTTTTTTACCACTCTACGCCAGTTTTAGAGAGTCTGTGCGTGTCGACTGCCTTTTAAACACCGTTCCCTCAGGGGGTGATGCGGCAATGGCACCTTAGGAACTCGTCAATCCACCCCCTCGACCTTCATTTCTCATCGGCGCATTGTTTCTAACCACAACAAACCCTGCTTTGTACTGCGCAATATGTTGCGTCACGTATTACGATTGCCTGTCTCCGCTAGAACGGTGAAAAATTTTCCAACTGGTCCAAAAAGAATTTTATACAATTTTTTGTGGTGCTCCTATGGCGCTTTGAATGAGAAGTATGACGTCAGAATTGGAATAAATTCACGTGTCCACGCAAGTGAAGTATTGTGGATATTTAATCTACTGCAACTTCCAGCAAAAAAATCGTAGAGGGATCTATCCAGGCTCATTTTAAACAGTGAAATCTCTGCTTTTGAACCCTGGAAGTTATTTTTTGATAGCACCATTTTACCATTAAAGGCGCAAGAAATAGTAAAAGCACTCGTTTTTAGAACATTCTTCAAATTCAGGTACCTGTGGGAGGTTTCAAAAATTCTTTTTCCCGGGAGATGTTACAGTGGGGTTGAAGATTCAAGTTTTCGCTTTCCAACGAGACCAACAAAAATTGCGCTACGATTTCTTTTTTACCACTCTATGCCAGTTTTAGAGAAAAGTGTGCTATGAAGGTTACAACATCTGACTACACGGGGTCACTGCACCCTAGATAAATATTCGTCGATATTTAAAGTACTGCAACTTTGTGAAAAAAAATCGTAGGGGTATGTTTCTAGGCTCATTTTAAAGGGTGAAATCTACGCTTTCGGCGCCTTTCAGTAATTTTCCCTAAAAAAAATTTTCAACGTCAAAGGAGACGTTGAAAGCGGTCTTCATTTCTACATGAAACGTGTCGGTACTGACCTAACTGAAGAGAATTAAGAAGAACCGTGCTCGTTCAAGCAAATTCGAGATTCCGTCGCAAGGAGGCTGTCGAACGGTAAAGCCCGAAGTGAAAGCGTTCGCATTCGAGTTGCAGGGTGTGCAGTAGGGGGTTGTCGCGCACCCCCTCCCTTGTCGGCCATAAAAACCGAAAATCCGCAGATCGGCGATCGCCGATAACCGAAAATACAGCTGCAGTTTGCGGTCGCACGATGCACGGCTGCCTGTAGATGTCCGATCGCGATTACCCTCGAGAGGAACGGGGAGGAGAGGCGGGACGGAGAGGTAGGGAGAGGGCAGGGGATATATTTTGGCTAGAACGGCCGTAATTTGCCGAGCATTGTCGAGAAGCATTGTCCATCGATCGGCGAGGAGGCGCGATGGCGTCGTGAAACGCGGAACACGGCAAATGGCGCGCGTCTTCGCGTGAAAGGATCGACGGGAGACGGCCTCCTGCGAGATTCAACGAGATCGTACGATCTACACGCGACCAACGACTCCCTCTGACAGTTTTGTTTGCGTACCGATCGTGTCAACGGAACAGAATCGATGATCCCGACGCCTATTGTCGATGTTGTGGCAGGTTTTCGCGCGGGAATTTGCTCGACACTCTTTGTCGAGTTGGCGACAATGCTGGCCCCCGATGGAGACGTCGTGCTGCCACGCAATTATTCCACGATGGAGATGCGTGGCTGATACGGGATGTATGGTTGCTGATTTTTTGGCAGTTCTAACGAAATAGTACCATTTCGTGGGCTGGTCGGTGTTTGTTTGCTGAGGGACACAGTTGATGGATGCTTGGGGTTCATTGGGATCATTCTTGATACCCACATAATAATTTCCTCCAGGAAAACAAATTTTTATACCTCTCGGAACTGCTTGAATTCGGAAAATGTACGAAAAACGAGTCTCTCTACTATCTCAATTACCTTCAATGGTAAAAAAGAGCCAGCAAAAAATAACTCCAGGGTTTAAAAGCGGAGATTTCGCTCTTTAAAACAAGCCTAGTTTCATCTCCGTACGATTTTTTTTTCTGAAAGTTGCAATAGTTTAAACATTGTCAAATGTTCGTCTAGGATGTGACGACCCCATCAGTCAGGCATTCCAACAGCAACGCCACACTTCTCACTAAAAGTGGCATAGAATGGCAACAAAGAAAAAATCGTAGAGCAATTTTCTCGGTCTCGTTGGAAACCTGAAGCTTGATTCTTCGAATCTAATATGATCCCAACTGCAAGATAAATTTGTTGGATCGCCCTCAGTTACTTGAATTCGAAAAGTATTCCAAAAACGAGTCTTTCTACTATTTCCATCACCTTCGATGGTAAAAGAGTGCCAGCTAAAAATGACTTCCACGGTTCAAAAGCGGAGATCTCACTCTTAAAAATGAGCCTAGTTTCATCTCGCCACGTTTGTTTTTCAGAAACCTACAAAAGTTCGAATATCGACAAATGTTCATCTAGGGTGTTACGTGCCTACAAGACATAATATTGCACACTTTTCACTTCAAGCGGCTTCTACAATTTTACAATTCCTGAAACAACGTCAAACCAATTTGATCATCTCGTGTTCCGTTAGCCTAAGTTCCACACAACGACGAGCACATCGAGGTTTGATGGATTAATCATGGAATACCTGGTGATTGCGTGGTCGTATTGGTTCCGCGAGAGAGGAGAACAGCGAGAAGGAGAGGGAGGGAGAGAGAGAGAGAATAGCAGGGCTAGCGTCAGGCAGCTGTCGCCCATTCTGCGCTATTGTCGCGCGATGTTTTGAGTGTTCCCGAACACTGGAGAACACCCGGTATTGTCCTGCTCCCGGAGATCCGACGATTACGCGGTCCGATACCATCTCATCTGCATCCCCGCTCTCTCCTCTCACTGTTCTCTCTCTGTCTCACTCCTCCCAGCTATTCTTCTTCCTCTTGTTCGTCCCGTTTCTTTGGTTCCGGCGACGTAAATGCGTGGCAGCGCGCGGTTTGCGCCCGTGTAAGCGAAAACACGCGTCCAACGGTCCACGTTCATATTCACGTGCTGGGAAGAAGCTTCCGAGAGCCCCGGGACCCCGAACAACGATCATTCCACGCGAATTTAGATGACGAGATTGCTCCTGACCTGCCTAGCCTCCTCTCCTTCTCTCTCTCTCTCTCTTTCTCCTCTTCTTTCTCTCTTTCTCTCTGTTTGCCCACACGGGACATCCTTATTAAGAATGGAAATTCTGACGTGCGCTCGCCGCCTGCTTTGTCCGCGATTTCACTGTGCTCCGCCTTAAACTTCAGCCCACATCTACCCCTTGTCTCGCTGATCCTCTCACAACCACCCTTGGCTGTCTTGGTTTGTTGTTTGCCATTTTTATTTCGCCTCCAATCATTTTATTTCGCCTCTCGCACGTTTATCGCGATGTTCTGACGGCACACTGCTCACTCGAACTGCCATAACGTGGTGAAAAAAAATCGTATCACCGTCTTTTTGGACTCGTTGGAAAGCGGAAGCTTCGTTTTATACATCCCCACTGATTCCACTTGCGGGGACAAATTTTTGTACTCCTCAGAGGTATGTGAAGTTCATAGACTTGAATAAAATTACCATTTTCATTGTATCTTTTGGTCACGACGTTAAAAAATTGTTTGCGAGGAAACGACTCAGTGGAGTTTGAAGCGGAGACTTCGACCTTTAAAACCAGCCCGGAAATAATTCCCTACGATTTTTTTTCTCAGAGTTACAGTAGTTCAAATATCAACAAATTTTCACAATGGCTCATTTTACCACGTTTTTATTATTTCACTCAAAGTGGTACAGCGTGGTCAAAAAAAATCTTAGACCCATTTTTTTGGTCTCATTTTAAAGCGAATTCTTCGCGCGTTCAATCCACAGTGCTCCCAGTCGCAGGACAAAATTTTCTGCTTCTTCTTCGTCAGAGGAAAACTTCCCGCAGATTTTTCAACTCGAAGACCTTTCAAAAATGTACTATTTTTACTTTCTCGCGCACTCTGCAGCGAAAAAGCTCTCCAAAGCAAAATCAAAGTACGGTTCGCTAAAGCGGAGACTTCGCCCTTTCATACGAGTCTAGGTACACCACCCTCCGATTTTTTTTTCGCAAAGTTATGCTGCATTGAATGCGAACAATTTTCGAGAACTTTGCAGCTTGCATGATTAACTGTTCCAATTATGGAACACGACTCAATTAGACTATGATAAACATTTCGCGAGTGGAATTAGCATTAACTGGTCAAAAACAGTGACTAAATAACTGGTCCGACGGGAAGAATCGAACAATTCCGGAAAAAATCGCGTACAGGACCGGCGCAATTTGCATTTGCATTTGCATCGGGCTGGACGGGGAGAAAAAAAAACTGGTCATATCGAAATCATACGCACATATATATATATATATATATAAACATGTATACGTATAGATACGAGCATTTTTTTTGTCGTGCCGTCGGTGAAACTGCCTCGGCGGATATCGATTCGCGATACCAATCCGATAAGTTATCGGCATTATGCAGCGGCTTATAAAAACTCGACTGTCGTCGAACGGCCAAAAACAGAATTAATCTCGATCGGGCTTTTTTTTCGCGACGTGTCCGAGCGTCCTCTGTGCGAATTTTTTTTCTTTTTTTTTTGTTTTTTGCCCGTTTCCACCTGCCCGTTGCGTGGGACGGGCATCGTTGGAACTAATACTGATTTATGGGCCGCGTTAATTCGAGATCATCTGCCGATTGTAAATATACGAAGTGTAAAAAATGCACTTTTGAAAAGCCCGCCCAGATAACACGGAAACGGATTTATCTGATTTACGGTCGGTCGAATCCGCGCGGCCCTGCAACTTCCGGTCTTCTTAAACGCCGCGCGATTCTCGATTTCCATGCAATTCTGCTGAAATCGCAAATTATTCGAACAATTTTTAGTTACCTGACAAACATTTCTGAATGGGAAAAAATAGTGAGCTACTCGCCGAAGTACGCTCTTTTAAATGCAGAAAGGTTTTTGTGTCCAAGTCTTATCATTACCGAGAAAAAAATGGCCAAAGATTGCCTTTTCTGGCCTCCCGATTAATCAAATTGAGATTCTTGTTGGATTAAACACAAATATTAATAAGTTATATTAATAAGTTGTAACAAACATTTCTGAATGGAAAAAAATATCGAGCTACTCTTCGAAGTACGCTCTTTTAAATGCAACAAAGTTTTTGTGTCCAAATCCAACCGTTTTGGTGAAAAAAAATTTTGAAAGATTGCTTTTCCCGGCCTGCCGGTTAATTAAAATGCGATTGTTGTTGGATTAGAGTGTGAAACGATTTTTTCGGAGTGGCTGGGGAGGGAGTCGCGGGAGTGGTTTTCGTGGAAGATGCAGAATGCGGGGGCGGAGGGATCTTCGACGCGTGCATAACGAGTCGATCCCAAGAACGCGCAAAAGAAAGAGCGCGAGCTGGCGCCGTTCGTTCGCCGTTGCTTAACGCGCAATTGGCGTCGACCGAGCCGGAAAGAATTGCTGACAGGACATCGATGAGCCGGCGTGTTTCGCTGCATCCTAATTAATCGCCGGAATCTCCTGCTTTCGGACGATTCCTCGAATCCCTCGGCCGAAGGGGGAGCCGCTCCTCGGAGCCATCGGAATTTCGTTCTCGCCGAGCTTCCCTCGCTTTTCAACAGAAAATCAAGTTCCTTTCTTCTTCGTTTACACAGCAACATCATTTTCTCTTTGCCTTTATTAAACTTTAATTGAAGATTCAACTTGACTGGGTTGCATTCAAAGTGTCACTAGTTGGTAAAAGAAAATTGTAGAGCAACGTTTTTTGTATCATTTTAAAGCGGATACTTAAGGCTTTAACCACACTGTGATCTCAGTCATGTAAAAAAATTTTTGAACCCCGCGGGTTCCATCGAATTTGGGAAAAGTGAAAAGTACCATTTTTAATATATCGTTTGCTCACGACGCTACAAAATTTTTCACAAGAAAACGAGTGAGAATTGTATCAATAGTGCATTCATTTCGATTTCACCCTTCAAAATGAGCCTAGTTTCATCCACCTACGATTTTTTTTCTGAAAGTTGCAATAGTTTGAACATCGACAAATGTTCACCTACATGAATGACCTTTTCACTCAAAGAGTCATAAAATGACCAAAAAAAATCGTAGACCAATCTTTTTTATCTCGATGGAAAGCGGAAGCTTCATTCTTCAAGCGCATAATAATTTCCCCGGGCGAAAAAATTTTTCCAACTTCTCGGAAGCACTTGAATTTGAAATATGTTCCAAAAACCAACCATTGTCAATTAGCGTAGCAATACTAAAAATGAAGGGGTATGCTAAAAATAAATAACTTGCAGGGTTCGAAAGCGGCGATTTCACTCTTTAAAATGAGCCAAGGTTCGTTCCCGTACAGTTATTTTTCAGAAAGTTACAAAAGTTGTCACCAATCCTTCACTCGAGCTCGTTGAATCGGTGTGCTGGTAAATTTTCGTTTTCTCAAGGGCCGGTGTATTTTCCGGCGACTACTTGTCATGGCGAAAGGTTCGTTAAATGAATGATTATCGTGACATTAGGACGAACAATGATCGGGGACGGAGGAATTCGCCTCGGAGCGAGACGCGAGGATGTAACATCGACGACAACGATCGTATCTCGTACGAAATCACGATCTTTCGTAAAACGCTCGGACCAATCAAGATCTAAGTCCTAGGAGAACAGCGCGCTCGACGAGCCTCGAAATTCCTTCTTCCGCCTCTCCTCTCCTCTAGCGACGTCGCCCTTCCTACCTATTCCACCTTCGGAGAGAAGGAAGTCTCGGGAAAATAATGACTAGGGAAAACGGAATGATCGTCATGGAGGATGAAGCGAGTTCCAGGATGTAACTCATACATTATGTTCGGTGTTGGGATAGGTTTGCATCCTGAGGGACTGGTAGCGCGATCGTTAACCGTAGGAGGTCTCGCAACGTCCTGGGGGTTCGACGAGCTAGGTATCAATCTCGACACCTGGCCAGACTGATTTTCCAGCGGACGCAAGTCACCGTTGTAATTTATTTCGTTGCACTCCCACGCGATCTCGACCGGACCCTCGACAAACCATTGTTTCGAAATTCAATTAACATCGAATCCCGTAAAAAAACTGGACAACGCTCAGCGAGACAAAAGGCCGAATCATATTATTCAGTCTTTGAACATTTTACTCGAGCTACACTTCGAAGCGGAATTTACGATAAATGAATTGTTTAAACATCTGTTCGGCCTTGTGCCACTTTTTTCTACGTTAAATCTGTATCTCAGAAAAGTTTTGACCTCGACAATTCAACGTCAAGGACAACTTTGCGCCACGATTTTGTACGGATCTTCATCAATGATGTAGAATACGCAGCATTTCTTCCTTCACAAATTAAAATCAATTGCAAAATTTGTACCGAACAGACAGACAGGCAAACTGACAAATTATTATTATTATTATTATTATTGACTCGGTCGTTCAAGGGCGGCCAGAATTTTCACCTCCGAAGCAATTTCTGATCGCTCGGCTTGTTCAGTATCACTCGATCTTGTCGCGTTCTACTTAATTCAATTGGAATTGGCTGGAAAAAAATGGTAAGACAATGTTTCTATACTCACTTCAAAGTACAGACTTCCAGCTTCAAAATGGGATCAGAAACATCCTCTCACGATTTTCGTTCAAACAGACAAACAAACAGACAAACAGACAAACAAACAGACAAACAAACAGACAAACAGACAAGCAAACAAACAAACAGACAGACAAGCAAACAGACGAACAAACAGACAGACAAACAGACAGACAAACAGACAGACAAACAGACAGACAAACAGACAGACAAACAGACAGACAAACAGACAGACAAACAGACAGACAAACAGACAGACAAACAGACAGACAAACAGACAGACAAACAGACAGACAAACAGACAGACAAACAGACAGACAAACAGACAGACAAACAGACAGACAAACAGACAGACAAACAGACAGACAAACAAACAGACAAGCAAACAAACAAACAGACAGACAAACAAACAGACAAGCAAACAAACAAACAGACAGACAGACAAGCAAACAAACAAACAGACGAACAAACAGACAAACAAACAGACAAACAGACAGACAGATAAGAAAGCGAGCTAATAAAAACGCGGTGTCGACCTCTGAATGACCCGACGGCATTGACGGAGAAAAAGGCGGGAAGGAGCAACGGATTTGAGTTTTGCCAGTACACGAACGCGTAGAAAAGAAAAGACGGAGTCGCCATAAGAGGTCCACGGTTCGTCGAAGAGGAAAAAGGGGAATTCCAGGTTGTAAGAAAAGGAAAAGGGGGAAGAGGGCGTAAGGGTGTGGCCAACGGTAGCCGAGTCAGACCGAATCAGGCCAACGAAACGGTCGAGGCTTCGAGCGTTAAATATGGGTGTTCCCCGGGGGATAACAGGATGTCCTCTGATTGCTGTTCTTGTCCACGAGATTACCAGCGCGGGAATTTCTCGAGATATTAGCATTTTTAATGTCCGAAACGGTAGTCGCGGGAGGGATTTAAATACGATCATCGACGCGACCAGCCACCTGGCTCTCTGTCCGATCTATTCCGGGGCGAAAGAGGATCAGTCGATTCCGAGAAATCGACAGCCGGGCCCCCTAGCTATCGAGACGGTCCGATCGATCTCGCAGCGAAGCGACGCGATGCGGCGAGAAGAATGTTACGGCCGGGAATCTTGGGTGATTAAAAAAAGAACGTTGCTTGGATCATTTTCAAACTTTGTGGGGATGTTCGCCTACTTTTTGGGAATACGCAGACATTTCTTCAAGCTGACGTACACGTCCCATTCGAAATTATGACCACGATTTTTTTAGCCTTTCTGCAGCTCTTTGAATGAAAGATATATGGATCTTGAAATTTGTGGATGTTTAAACTATTGTAGTTTTGTGAACAAATATCGCAGCAGGACGTACCTTGGATCATGTTAAACTGCGAAGTCTGCGCTTTCCAACGAGATTAAGAAAATTTTTCCACGACCTTTTGGCCATTATATGCCACTTCGGGAGAAAACTCATGGTTCTAGACATTTTTACATATTCAAAGTATTGTAACTTCGGGGGAAAAAATGGTAGAACGATGCACCTCGGGTCATTGTAAGTCATTTTCTTCTAGGACTTCACTGCATTTGGCGAGGACAGAAAAAGTCGAAATGGATACTTTTCGACACTTTTTCAAATTCATACACCTCTGAGAAGCCTAAAAATTATTTTCCCCGAGCAGGATCAGGATGATTTCGAAGAATGAAGATCAAGCTTTCCATCGAGACTAAAAAGATTGCTCTACGATATTTTATGGTCATTTTATGACACTTCGAGTGAAAAGGTCATTCATGTATGTAAACATTTGTCGATATTCAAACTATTGCAACTTCCAGAAAAAAAATCGTAGAAGGATGAAGCTAGGCTCATTTTGGAGGGTGAAATCGAAATGAATACGCTATCGATACCACTCAGTCATTTTCTTGTGAATAACTTTTTAGCAAGCAAGCTTTTTCGCTTTTTCGTGAGCAAACGATATATTAAAAATGGTACTTTTTTCACTATTCCCAAATTCGATGGACCCTGCGGGGTTCAAACATTATTTTACGTGACTGAGTACACAGTATGGTTAAAGCCTTAAGTCTCCGCTTTAAAATGAGACCAAAAACGTTGCTCTACGATTTTCTTTAATCGGAGTGGAACGAAAAAGTGAAAATGGTAATTTTTTCATTATTCCCCAATTCGATGCGGGGTTCGAAAAATTGTTTTCGTGATTTAGATCACAGTGTGGTTGAAGCATAAACATAAACCTCCTTTGCTCTCCATTTCCACCCCGCCAAAAGCCATCTACACTCAACGTAAAATTATTTAATCTAACATAGAGGAATAAAATCAAGGTTTAGCAATTTTGAAAGTAGCATAACCCAATAAGAACGGAGTGGTACGTCAGTTTCCAGGGACGGAAGACACGGAGAGCGAGTAATTCGCGGCGCGGTGGACAGATAGAGGAGAGAAACAGGTTTCGGGAGCGTAACGAGGACGAAATCAAAGGGCTGAAGCACAGCGGCGAGTGAAAGAGAGAGAGAGAGAGAGAGAGGGGGGTGAGGGAGAGATGGCAGATCGTTGAATGCTATCTATATTATCCGTGCAAGGGTTTAGCCGCTCACGCTGTTTGGCGTAGATCGAGATTATCTTGAGCGGTATCCGAGGCCACGGTCGGCCCGCCGAAAAGCGAGGGGGTGCGCGAGAGCGTGCGCTCTCTCGCGGAGGGTTGAAAAGAGAGACAGAGGACAGAGGGAGAGATTATCGCGAGATACGTTTGTGTGCACGCACGTTTGCTCTCCAAATCTGATGCGACGTCTGCGTCACGTAGCTCTCCTCTTCCGACGCGGCTCCTCTTTCCTTCGGACCGGGGACGGTCCCAACCTCCACCAACCCCTATGCGCTCCCGCCGCCTCGTAATCGGCGAATGTTCCACCGCAAGGGCTTTTCAAAAAAATCGTCCCCCTGAACAAACACTCTGCAATCACATACAACGCCTACGAAATATATTCTTTAACCTCCGACTTTTCAAATTGCTTTTGGTGTTCAAATTTTTGCTGACAAAATCATACACGGATCAAAAATTTGTCTGAAAGTTTAGAAACTTGAAGCGGGCGATCAGAGTTGTGATAATTCAATTACATTGTAACTCGATTACATAATTGAATTACATTGCATTACAGTTACATACTTGAA
The DNA here is from genome assembly GCF_051020765.1 of Lasioglossum baleicum. NCBI lineage: Eukaryota > Metazoa > Arthropoda > Insecta > Hymenoptera > Halictidae > Lasioglossum > Lasioglossum baleicum. The sequence goes on along the minus strand of NC_134948.1, from coordinate 3,994,342 downwards.
TTACATTGTATTTAAATTATATAATTAAATTACATTGTATTTCAACTATACGTCGTAACCGAATTACATAATTCAAACCTTTCAATTAATTCAATCACTAAGTATTTAATCAATATACATTTAAAATACAGCTCTCCAAATTATAGCTCGGAACTTTGAAGAAGTGCGATATATTTTTATGTTTTTCTTTCATATAATTATTTGCTTCATTCATTTTATAATTGTACTCCCAGTTGCAATTACGAATCAAATTGTAATTTAATTGAATGAAGATCTGAATTATAAATTACAATATGACTGAATTACAATGTAATTCAATTACTTCGTAATTATATTTAATTCCTGGAGTAATTCAATTGTAATTCTGCACAACTCTACGGGTGATACAGTGGGTGGGAAACTGAAGACACATTTTTTTGTGCAAATTGTTGCAAAATGTCTCGGAAATATTTTTTTCGGGAACAAACCTACCTTGGATTGGTATCGAAACTTTTTTTCCGGTGACTTTAGATTGTCGTTGGTCCTCAAAGTCATTCCAAGGTGACGATTTTAGGACTAATTATTCGCAGTGATTTTTTTCCGAACGAATCGACCACGAAGATTCATCTAGCACTTGAAGAACAACAAATATTGAGACGAATCTTTGTGTTTCCAGCACCGAAGAAAATTCGAAAAATTCAGCGAACCCCTCGGCGGTGTTCGGACACTCTGTTCGGAGCTAGAACAACGTCGCCTCGGGTGGCGCCGATGTTTACAGGGCTTAGGCGAAGGCTCATTGTTCGAGCAGGTTGGCCACAATGTTCTCGTGTTACGCGGCTCTCGTTCGATCGGCGCCAACTCTTTTTGTGCTTTTGCGTCGCATTAAGGATTAACGGGGACCCTGCGCAGCGGGGTTCGCAAACCCTGAAGAGAGTGCCACCTCCTTGAGGGTCGTGGACCGTGAAAAACTGGAGCCGCCCTTCTTCGCTCGCCGGAGACAATGACAATCTCCGAGGATCTTAAAATTCGCGATCTCTTGCGGATAACAGGCTCGCGGACAGGACCCTGAAGAAGCTTTTACCTTGAAGAAGGTAGCCTACTTCTCCAGCCGGACAACGGACCGGTAGTGGTGATCCTATCGAGCGTGGATCGCTTCGATCGAACACGATCGCATGGATCGATGACACCGAGGGGAGAGGGATAATAATCCGTCGATCGTTGTCGAGCTCGGCTGTCTCGGATCGGGATCGATGCACCTGCGACAAACGACGTATCACTGCCATCGACATCTGCTGCGGTTGACTGTCGACCTAACTGCTCGATAAGTCATTTTCCTCGTGCTCTTCTTGTCATAGCAATTGCACCTTTCACGTGGCCCACAGTTTCTTTAGTTTAACTATTCGTCAGGCATACAAAACATTTTTCTCCCGAGTGAAGTCAACGTGATCTTGAAGAATGGAGTTCCCACTTTCCGACGAGACCAAGAAAATTGCTCGACGATTTTTTTTGGTCATTCTATGCCTGATCGAGTGAAGTATTGGAATTCCCGACTGATTTGAAAATTTGTCGACATTTGAACTGTTGTAACTTCGTGAAAAAAAATCGTAGGGGGATGTGCCCAGGCTTATATTAAAGCGTGGAATCTACGCTTTCGGCGTCATCACGTCATTTTCTTGGAAAAAATTTTTCCACGTCGGGGTCAAACATAATACTGGAAATGGTAATTTTTTCAATTTTTTCAAATTAGAACAGGTCTGTGGGGTTCAAAAAAATGTTTCTCTATCTGAGACCTCGGTGTGCTTAAAGCCTGAAGTCTTCGCTTTAAAACGAGACTAAAAACGTTGCTCTACGATATTTTCTCACCAAGTTATTCACCTTCATTTCATCAGGTGATTCCTCTTCTGGTACTCTGCTGATAGCTGATGTGTATTAGGCCAGCTGACTGGCTTCGTTGCTAGGAAAATAAATTCATTTCTGTTTTCCGAGAACATCCTAAATGCAGGAATGCTTCGTCAGCAACGTTCACAAGATCGAACAGCAACTTCCGGAATTCCGTATCGGCCTGTACGATCGGTTACGAGAACCGTGTGTACAGTTCGGGAACCTCGTACTGGTCCGTTCTTTGAGAAAAGAAGACAAAGGGGCGGGCATAGGAGGCAGGGAGGGGAGGGGAAAGACAAGGGTGGGGAGGAATCTAGAGAACGTATCTGTCGGTTCGCGGCCGATACACCGGTCTATATAATTATTCTCGATGCAGGATACGAGTATCTTTATAAGGAAGGGCTCGCGTGCACCGTGCAGTATCCACCATGGTATCTTTATGGCTTATTGCAACGCTTTGGGCTGTTTCGTGATCGACGGGCCACGGGGTGGAGGGGGAAAGCGATACCGAGTCGCGACTCCAGGCGTTATTGGCTCTTTCCTTTTTCTTTTTTTTTTTATTGTAATGCTCGTCCCGAAATCGAGATTTCGAAAACGAGCCGGAGAAAATGTAAGTTTGCTCGAACCTGTCGGTCACTTTCTCTTCAAATTGCTATAAAATGGGACAAAAAAATCGTAGATCATTTTTTTTTTAGACTCGTTGGAAAGCGAAGACTCAAATCTACAACCACACTGTGGTTAGAATCGCAGAAAAGTTTTTCAATTTCACAGAGTTGTTTAAATCTGGAGAAATTGAAAAAATTACCATTTTTTACGATTCTTTGTGTCCTGACGCTAAAACATTTTTTTGAAGAGATATAATCTGCGGATATTGAAAGTGGAGAGTTCGATCTTCAAAATGAGCCTGGGTTCGTCGCTCTACGATTTTTTAAAACAGAATTACGATATTTTGAGTATCGACAAATTTTCGTCTAGGATGTACTCGCCCCAAATTGGGGTATTGCAATAGCATTGACACTGTTCTCACTAAAACAGCCATAAAATATTGAAAAAAAATCGTACGTCAGCGTTCTTGGTCTCGTCGGAAAGCTAAAGCTTCATTCTTTAAATCTAGAAAGGTTTTACTCCCGAAAAAAAATTTTTGGATGTCTCACAGGTACTGGAATTCGAAGAATGTTCTAAAAACGAGTCTTTCTGCTATTTCTGTCGTCTTCAATGGTAAAAAAGTGCCAGCAAAAATAAACTTCCAGGGTTCGAAAGCGCATACTTCACTCTTTAAAATGAGCCTAGTTTCATCCTCCCACGATTATTTTTTACAGAGTGGCAATGGTTTGAACATCGGAAAATGTTCGTGTAGAGTGCAGTGACCCCATCAGTCTAGAATTCCAACACCAACGGGAGACTTCTCACTCAAAGTGTCATAAAATGGTAAAAAAAATCGTAGAACAATTTCTTTGGTCTTGTTTTAAAGCGGAAGCTTCATTCTTCAAGCTCATAATAATTTCTCTCGGGGAAAAAATTTTTTGAATCTGTCACAGGTACCTGAATCCGAAAAATGTTCCAAAAATGGATCTTTCTACTATTTTTGTTGCCTTCAATGATAAAGAAGTGCCAGCAAGAATTACCTTCCAGGGTTCGAAAGCGCAGACTTCACTCTTCAAAATGACGCTAGTTTCATCTCCCCCCGATGTTTTTTTACAGAGTGGCAATAGTTTGAACACCAGCAATCCTGAAAAAAGGCGTAAACAAGAGTGAGGGATGGGTATTGGGGAAAAACGTGGGATGCCGGGAGAAAAAGGGTGAATCTCTCAAGACTGTTGAAGGCCCGAGGGGGTACCCCATGCATTGGACACCGTGGAATTACAAAGACGGGGAAAGAAGATGTGTAAGATACAGTGGCACAGAGGAGGAGGAGGTGCCGGGGTGGGAAGAGGTTGGATTAAGGCAGAGAGAAAAGGAGGTTTCCTATGACGGGGCAAGAGCCCGACATCGTCGTCGTCGACGTCGTGATCGTCGCCGTCCTCGTCCACGTCCTCGTCGTCTATGCAGATACGGCCAGCTGATACGTTTCAACTCCCGGTCTAGCCCCCACAGATAGAACCGATATTATTCAGCTAGCCTCCTCACTAATTCCATTCATTCGCTCGAAATAGAGGAGAGAAGGTTCCACCGAGCGAACCCTCGCCTCCCAGCCTCTCTCACTATGACGCTGCGAACGTGCTTGCTGCTGCTGCTGCCATACTACCCCTCGAATTTACATCAACGCAACCCCCAACCTCACCCCCGTTACACTTCCATATAGACGATCTCTCTCTCTCTTCCTACAGTGTTTTCAGCTATTATCTTGCTTTTAATTCAATCATCTTCAGCTAAAGCGACCTGGGATTCGATGCTGCAGAAGGTGGCTAGCTTGTCTTTTCTCCAGTTCTTCGGGATTTTATTAAGTAGAATGTTGTTTTTGACGATCTCTCTCTTTCTACAGTGTTTTCAGCTATCATCTTGCTTTTAATTCAATCCTCTTCAGCTAAAGCGATCTGGGATTCGATGCTGCAGAAGGTGGCCAGCTTGTCTTTTCTCCAGTTCTTCGGGATTTTATTAAGTAGAATGTTGTTTTTGACGATCTCTCTGTTCCTGCAGGGTTTTCAGCTATCATCTTGCTGTTAATTCCATCGTCTTCAGCCTCAGCGACCTGGGATTCGATGCTGAAGAAGGTGGCTAGCTTGTCTTTTCTCCAGTCCTTCGGGATTTGATGAAGTGGTATGTTGTCTTTGACCATCTCTCTGTTCCTGCAGTATTTTCAGCTATCATCTTGCTGTTAATTCAATCCTCTTCAGCCAAAGCGACCTGGGATTCGATGCTGAAGAAGGTGGCCAGCTTGTCTTTTCACCAGTTCTTCGGGATTTTATTAAGTAGAATGTTGTTTTTGACGATCTCTCTGTTCCTGCAGTGTTTTCAGCTATCATCTTGCTTTTAATTCAATCCTCTTCAGCCAAAGCGACCTGGGATTCGATGCTGCAGAAGGTGGCTAGTTTGTCTTTTCTCCAGTTCTTCGGGATTTTATTATGTAGAATGTTGTTTTTGACGATCTCTCTCTTCCTACAGTGTTTTCAGCTATTATCTTGCTTTTTATTCAATCATCTTCAGCTAAAGAGACCTGGGATTCGATGCTGCAGAAGGTGGCTAGCTTCTCTTTTCACCAGTTCTTCGGGATTTGATTAAGGATTATGTTGTTTTTGACGATCTCTCTCTTCCCACAGTGTTTTCAGCTATCATCTTGCTGTTAATTCAATCCTCTTCAGCCAAAGCGACCTGGGATTCGATGCTCCAGAAGGTGGCTAGCGTATCTTTTCACCAGTTCTTCGGGATTTGATGAAGTGGTATGTTCTTAATAAAGGGGGTAGTTTGGAAATTTTTTGCGGACGAACTGAGTGGAGGAGCCTCGAGCAATTTTACAGGGATGTCTGGATATGTGTGTGCTATGTTCACGATTTTTTTTTGCATCTATAGCATTAAAATTGCGATGGTTATATTATATTAGAAGTTGACAGGTTCGTTTTTCTGTGTGAATTTTTTGTTTGACAAAACCTAGTGGTGTATATTTTTGGAAGTTTATACAGATGTGTTCTCGTACGTGTGTTCACTACGTTCAGTAATTTTTCTGCACTGTCATTACGTGAACGACCATAATGGTGACCCGTGTTAAGCAAGGTCCTGCTAATACGGATCGTTAACGCAATTCTCTCGAAACGATGGAAGGATAGAAAGACGATGAATGGGAACACGGGGACGGTAAGAGGGGCTCGTCTAGGTAGTCAGGTGGCAAGTGGCAAATCTCGCTGTGGGTCCCTTCCGGTGTCGAAAATCCGCTCTACTTTCCTGTAACGGGCCCCGGGGCGGGGATTTGACCGCGATTAAAGAGACTAATCATCGTTCGGTGCCGATCCTTTGTTCCCCGCAGAAAATCTACCAATTATCGATTCGTTTCCACGGATCAAAACAATGGGGAGATTAACGAGCTGTAGACAGATCTTTCGCGGGAACCCGGACAAAGGCTTCGAACCTCTCTGAACTTCATCGCCAACGTTGAAACAATGAAACGAAGCGTAGAGACCTGAGGACATTCGAACACAATTTTAAATAACAATCATACTGTTTTCCATGACTCAATCTACCTCGGGCTTCGAGATCGAAACGCCCCTTTCACAACTATTCCCTAAAACTTAAATTGTAAGTTTAAACTATTTGTTTTTGGACATTTTTATATATTTTTGTTACTCAAAGTCACATTAAGGACACATCAAAATCAGTGGATGGAAAGAATGTTAAAATTACATGGTCTAGTTTAAAAAATTATCGACGATCACGTAACAGAAGGCTAGGAAAAAATTCCAGTAAAAATCGAGCAACAATTTTCTTCGTTCAAACTCCCACAAAATAAGCAAGACCGACCAAAAAGCGAAAACCGGAAAAAATGCTGCCCGGTGGCTCGCGTTTCCAGGGGGTGGGTTCGCGTGGGGGTGGAGCCGGAGGCGAGTCGCATTTTACATTTTTGCTCGGCGCTCTCCTTTTTTCCCTGGCCGAGCTCCATCGCGGTGAACGAACGAGCACCCCCTTCGCACCCCTCTCCGCTTCTGCACCCCCACACCCCCTCTGGACGGGGGTAGTATTTCACATTGAAAGCGACGCGAGGCTGCCGGACCCGCTCACCCCTTCGCGGGCTTCTGGACAGGGTGGTTTTCCCGGCGTATCTCCGCAAGGAATACAAAAACGCGCGCACCACCAACCCCCCTCCCTCGGTGCAAACCCTGCGCGCGGCCGGCTTTAATTTCGAAAATAATTAAACCGCGAAATTAAACGAGTCCGACGCCGCTTTTCCTTCCCTCGCCTCGGCGACGAGCGTCTCTTCCTTTTTTCGATAGGACGCTCTCGATTCGCTCCGACGCGAGACTCGTTCGCCATTTCACCTCTTTTTTCGGCGAGACAGGGTTGCAGCCACGTTCCATTTACCCCCGGAATTACTGGCCGGCTTTTGTGAATGCAAATGCCACTGTTTTGTGGGAACCTCTAATGCTTTTCTAGGTCCACCAGTTTTTAGGGGCTCTATAACATTACTGAAGGCCCTAGAATTTTTGTGTGGGCGCCACAATTTTTCTGGAAGCCCTACTAATTTTTTGAAAGCGCCACATTACATTTCTTGAAGACCCACAATTTTTAAAATGCTCTACAACACTTTCGGAATTGCTCCACAATTTTTATATGCTCGCAGAAATACTTTTGAGAGATCTACAATTTTTCTGGAAGCTGTATAATGTTTCTGAAAGTCCTCTAGTACATTTCTGTAAAAACCACAATTTTTCAAAACGCTTTACAACGTCAGCAATAGTTTTGAGAGCCCTATTATTTTTCTGGAAGCTCTACGTTACAGTTTTGGGGGTCCAAAATTTTTTAAAACGATCTACAACACTTTCGGAAGCGCTCCACAATTTTTATATGGTTTCAGAAATACTTTTGAGAACCCTACAATTTTTCTGGAAGCTCTATAATGGTTCTGGAAGTCCTCTAGTACATTTCTGAAAAAACCACAATTTTTCAAAACGCTTTACAACATCAGCAATAGTTTTGAGAGCCCTATTATTTTTCTGGAAGCTCTAGGTTACAGTTTTGGGGGCTCAACATTTTTTAAAAGGCACTACAACATTTTCGCGAGCTCCACATTTTTTTTGGTAGACTCAACAATATTTTCCAAAGCTTCCTTGGGGGTAATAATTTTTCTGCAGGCCGTGTTTGTGAACGTAACAGTATTTCTGCATGTCACACAGTTTTTCTGTTCGATCCCCCCTTAAGGTCCCTCTTCTATTCCGGAGACAATGCGACTGTTTCTCTCTTTGTTTCTCCGTCGCTCTCTCTGGTTCTCTACGAGGGTGGACGGAACCCTCCCGTAAGGGGGTGGGCGACAAGAGCCCCGTATGTGGGGACAGGAACGTGACTCGCCGACGAGGGGAGGGGTAATTGGAAGTACAAAGAGAATAGACACGGATAACCGATGTCTCCATTAAAGCGCTCGCCGATTGCGGTCTGCACGCTCGACTACGCTCCCTCTCTTTCCTCGCGCGAGCGGCGCGGAAAGGTGGCGCGCTTACAGGGGGTCGGCCTCGATTACCAGTAATTATATTAGCTCCTCTAATAAGTCGCCTAATCAACCCTTACTCTCGCCTGCGATTCTTTGCGAATTCGAAACCAAAAATTATGCGGATCTTATGCAGGTCTGCAATTTTATAAAATGTTTATAATATTTTTGCAACCCTTTTTGATCATCTATGCACAGCTGCAGGGTTCAATTGAAACATTTCCAGAATATTTTGAGACAAATCATGGTGAATAAAACATTTAAGAAATTTTTCAAACCAAATATTATGCGTATGATTCAACAATATTTTCTGGTAAGTGTCTGCAATTTTATAAAACGTTTAGAATATTTTTGCAATCCTTTTTGAACACCTATGCACAACTGCACAGCTCAATTAAAGAATTTCCAAATTATTTTTAGTGAAATTATGGTGAATAAAAATTTTAAAAATTTTGCAAATCAAATATTACGCAGATGATTCAACAACATTCCCTTGAAAGTGTCTGCAATTTTATAAAATGTTTATAATATTTTTGCAACCCTTTTTGAACATCTATGCACAGCTGCAGGGTTCAATTGAAAAATTTCCAGATTATTTCGAGTCAAATCATGGTGAATAAAATATGAACAAATTTTGTAAACCATATATTATGCAGATAATTCAACAATATTCCCTGGACAGTGTCTGCAATTTTATAAAATGTTTGGAATATTTTTGCAACCCTTTTTGAACACCTACGCACAGTTGCAGAGCTCAATTGCAGAATTTCCAAATTATTTTGAGTGAAATTATGGTGAATAAAAATTTTAACAATTTTGCAAACCAAATATTATGCGGATGATTCAACAATATTAACTAGAAAGTGTCTGCACTTTTATAAAGTGTTTAAAATATTTTTGCAACCCTTTTTGAACATCCATGCACAGCTGCAAGATTCAATTGCAGAATTTTCAGATTATTTTGAGTGAAATTATGATAAATAAAATATTTTGTAACGCATTTTGAAAATTTGGCGCACAGCTAGGGGTTAGAATTGTTAGATCGCAGAGGCCTCGTTCGATTAGAGAAACGTTCAGCGTTGGAGCCGTGAAGATTTTACGCGAATTTTCGCGGGATCGTGCAGTTTTTTCGAATTCCTCCTCGAGCACCGGAAATATACGAGCCGCAGGAGGAGGAGGAGCGTGTCCTGGAGAGGACACCGGCCATATAGAGGCGGCGATATATGTATATCGGAGATATCGGCCGTTATCTGCGGCCAGATATATCGAACTCGTATACTTCGGCCAGGAGAACCGGAAAAAGACATTTTTACGAGGAGCCTGCGGGATATGCGTACAAATACCGGGCCATATATCCTATTCGCCAGCCGGCAGTCATTCTCCTGTGTGAAATATTTTAACCGGAGATAACGGTTCCATTATTTTATTCGCCGTCTGCGCTGTATCGAAACCATCTGCCCGCAATCCCCGGCAAAAATAAACTATTTCTCATTAAAACCAGCCCACCGTCGCCTTGAACGATCGTTTGGCCGCTGGTTATGGCAACTACGTACCTCGTAAAAACCCACCCTCACCCGCAAAAATTACTATCTCTCTTTTTATCACTTTTCTAGATTTTATTCGATTTTTATGTCGTTTAGCAAATTGCGTTGATTTTATTGTGATTCAAAGGTTCGAGGTCATTTCAAGGTCGTCTTAAGCTTCCTAAACTCGAAGAAAATGAATTTCCAATCTGGATAACAAAAAGGTTCGTTTAAAAATCCGCAGCGTACTCGGAATTATCCAGCACGCGGCAGGGTATCATCTTCGACAATTCGTAAATAAATCGCCAGCCACAACATCCCCAAGAATCTCCAAGAAAAGAAGTTAGCAAGAGGAGGGTGGTCACAGGGGGGGGGGTGGCAAAAGAGAATCTTATGGGAGTGGGTAGTCGTTACTTTTCCATTGGACGGATAACTCTAGGTCTGCGAAACGAGGTAGGGCACGGGGGTGGTGTAGGGCGAGAGGGGGTGTCGGAAGGAGGGATGAGAAGGTATATTTTTTCACCCCTTTTCTTGCAATAAATCTGGTCGCAGGGAATTAGTTTCGAGATAAAGTATAATATCGGGCCCTCGCCGGGTGACGTCAGAGGCTGCTCCCCAGTATTTATGGCCGCGATAGTGTCAGTCCTGCGCGCTCGAGCACCCACCACCACCACCGCCGCCGCCGCCGCCTAACCACCCCCTAACCGGAAAACCGCCACCCGGCGCAACCCCCTTCCAGCCTGGGGTAAATTATTGGAAAATAGTCGGCCGCTCTGAGATCCTGAGGCCACCATGGGTGGGGAGAAAGGGTGGCGGGGGGTGTCGAGAGGAAGGACTATCCTTCTTCTGTTTTGTATTCCGCGGTACGTTCGGGTGCCCGTCTGATTTATGCTCTTTTCTGCTCCCGTTTTCCGAACCGACCACCCCCGCGACCCCTTCGTCCTCCGTCGCCGCCGGAATTTTGTTTCTCTCTCTATCCCTCTCCCTCGAGCTCTCTTTCTCGCTCTTTCTCTCTCTCTCTCTCTCTCTCTCGCTTGCTAGCTTGCTAGCTTTATCTCCGCAACTTTTCTTATTCCTCGCCGGGGCTGGCCTATCGACTTCCAACCCCTGCCACCATCGCACCGGCAACTTGCTCCCGCGGAGGGTGGCAGTCGTCGCGATACTACGCGGACTTTGCCTGGAACTCGATTTTTACGGAGGAAGTATCATGTTCATTCGACGATATTTATAATGACTGCGGATCTTCGTGCAAAATAAAATTTATTGTTACCTGAATTGCAACAAACTGGAGTGAACTAGAAATTTATTTTCTTCCGTATTATGTTTAATAGTTTTATAGTAATAGGATAAAGTGCCCAAATATGAGCCACTTTTTGTTGATGTCATTTTTTAATTATTTTAGAATGCTCTTTTTCGACCAAAAAATTACCAGTTGTAGATGCATTTCCTCCCTATAAGATTCTGGGGTCGAGTTTGTTCAAAAATTAATACAGCTTGGGAAAAATATTTTTTTTGTGGTGTGTCGTTTGCAGGTTCCAGCGAAAGGGGTTCTCTTAATATGGTACACCTTGAGTCCCTAATATGACACCTAGTACCATATTCGGCACCCACACCAAGAATATCAATATATATATATATATCCGTATTAGGGAACCCTTGGTAGTGCCATATTGGGAACTCCACGTGGACTGATAATATTAGCTACTGACAAAGAGAAAATGAATTTCAGCCCAAACCAACAGTTGGCAAACATTAATATTAATAAACTGAAACTACAGATATGTTCAAACATTTCAAAATCACTTACCTTCCTCGAAAAAGATACTATCGAAAATCTAAACACAAAAATATTCAACACGTTGAATACGTTGCACTGCACACTGTTGAGTAAACATGGTAATCTATTGTTTGAGGATTTTCTCACTACAGTGCGACTTCTCGTTTACCAGATATAAGCTAGTGCCATAATAGGGGACTATACCATATTTGGGCACTTTACCCTATGTCAGTATGTTTAAATTGTTCTAATATTTTTGCTATTTTAAATTACTCCTACTCATTTTTGTCATAAATGCATCAAATCCGCAGTCTAATTTTATTTAACGGGTAAACATTTTTTCTACGGACTTTTTGTGCGTTTTTGAGGAGTCGTAATTTTTCTGCGGGCTCGGTACATACTTCGCGAAGCTCCACGATTTTTTTGTTGAGGTCCCATATAATTTTTGTGGGTTCTACAATTTCTAAAAACAAAAATTAAATTAATTCATTAAAAAACGATAAACAACAGAGCATCCTCTGTCAAAGCAATTTCCTATAAATCTGTTATCCGGAACGATTCCGGTCGCAGAGGGGGACACCGGGAAACAGGTTGAGCGAGAGTATCGCAGCCAGTTGCGTCGCCGGCAATTACGTGACGTCGAACAATGGCCGGGAACGATGTTTTCGCGGTTCGAGGGTGGTCGTTCGGGGTGTCTATTTCACCCCCTGGACGGGACCACCCGCGGATCTCGATCGGCTAGATCGTCCGACAGCGATTCGCGCATCTGTTCGCCGCCGGGACCTGTCTCCTCGGACGTTAAATCGTCATGGACAACCATGTAGGGTAGCCGGTGTTGACATTGAAATTATTTTATCGTGCCTCCGGGGAGCGGTTAGGCCATCTGGGCCGTCTACATTTATCGGTAATTCTTCCAAGAAGATTTTACACACACCTTGCGTCTCCTTGACACGGATTTTTCACAATCTCGCCGGACGGATTGATTTTGCGAAATGACAGGAGAGTCCTTCTCGAATTAATTGAACGGTGGCGTATTTATGCGCTATGCATTATGCGACCGCGCCGAGGGATAAGACTTTCGGGCAGGCCTGCGGCTAATTGAAACGCCACCGCACGCCCGATAAGCCCGATTGCGACGGAGAGTTATGAGACAATATTATGAGGCGTCGTACGTCAAGCCGAAATTAATTTCGGCCATCGCTTCGCTGGCCGCAGATAGCCCCCCCCCCTTCGTGGACGCTGCGCTCGTCTCCATAAGTCACAACGAGATGGAACCGCGAGCACGTGTTTCCTTTCGATGATCGCGATCTTTCGATCCCGAGCCTCGACGAGTCGCCGGAAAACGAGAATTCAGTGTGAAGGCTCAATGGTCGTCCCAGATGTGGTCTACGAAGCGTAGAAAGTATTGTGGGGCCCACAAAAATATTACTGGAGCTTCAGAAAAGTGGAGGGTCTCACCAAAATGTTGTGTGACCTTCAAGGAAATATAGGAATCACAAGAATATTGTACAGGGCGTGTGTAGGAGAATTATAGGGCCCAAAAAAATATGTGCAGCCCTACAAAAATATCGTAAGTCCTGTAGAAAAATTGGGATGCCTTGAAACAGAGACTGTACGCTCTGCTAAATTATTGTATATGAAGTAAAAAAAATTGTGGGCCCAAAAATGGACACTAAGGCCCCAAAAATGAACACCAAGGCCCCAAAAATGTTGTGGCTTCGCTAAAAGGCTCGTGATGCCTCTGAAAAGATTGTGGAGGCATTGCAAAAATTGTGGTTCTCATAGGAATGTTAATGGTGGGCGTGGCTTGGACGCTCGCGATCTCCGAGGGGCCAGTGCAGCGCCCCAGAGGGCACTCATTGCTCGCGTTCGTTCTTCTTGTTTCTCTCTCGCTTTCGTTCGGCTATCGTCGCGTTACATGATATAATATAAACCGTTCGCAGAAGCAGAGCGTACTCGTCGAGGCGTGCACGGGGCTCGACGAGTGGCCTGCATTAAACGCTTTAGCGCCCTCGAGGCTCTAGATGTCGATAGGGCAGATCGTGGCCCTCTTCGGAGGCGCACTCGAGCAGCTTACGGGGTGAAAAAGGTAACTTGAGTTCCGCGGCGACGACGTCGAGTGCAGCCTTTTCACCGGGCCGGGGCCCCGGCTTCTGATCTTTCTCATTGTCGTGTCACGAAGGACCACCGGAAGTGTTGCTCCATGCTCGTTTTCGACGTCGACGAGCCACGATCCCCCGCAAACTAGCTGCGGACCGTGGACGTAGCCAGATCTTCTACTAAACCGTGCATACCCATCCATCATTTCTTCAGGAACTGACTTTCTTCATTGCTTCGTACATTCGGAACACTCTTCAGTATCATTCAAATTGAAAACCGTAAAACAATTCTCAAAATTTTCATCCCCCTTTGCTAATCAAAAATTAAAACACTGAGAGCGACAAAATTCTCATTTTCTGTACACGTGGATTGCAACGACTGCCATTTTGTAAATAAATTTTTTAAATTGATGACATTCACTACAGGTATTCTGGCCCCCCTGAGGATTCAGAAAATTGTCGGTTCAATTTTTTCTGACCGCCAGGAAAGCCAGGAGACACGCGAGAAGCGAGCAAGGACATTATTCACTGGACGTCTTGTTTCAGATATGGTAACTCGGAACCTGGTGAACATTTTCAACTTTTATTCACAGCATTGGATAGCTAAAAGAATAATGAAAGTGCCCACAAAGTTTCATCGCCGTACCTCTTTCCATATCCGAGTAAAAAACTAGCAAAGTTGACTGTACATTCATAGAAGTGGAGGGGAGCAGAATCACATACCTGCCTCGATACAGATCTGATCGCGGTCCGCGCACAGTATCTAATAGCGAGGTGTTATACTTTTCTAGAAAATAAAAGAAATTACGTCGATCTCGCGGCTCGTTAGCCCCTCGGGAGCAGTTGCAGTCAATTAGCGCGTCAAAACACCTGGCGCAAATTATCGGGCAATTACACGTGCCATTAGAGAAGCTCCGGGTAACTTTAAGCGAAACAGAGATCGCGTCTGCGACACAGGACCTAGCGGAGATCACGCTAGTGGGACAGAGAGAGAAATGGTAGAGTTAGGGGGTGAGGAGAGGGGAAAGGGGCGGGCCGATGCGCAATCGTCTAATTTACGCAAATTGCAAATCTGCCCGGGACGTTCTCCGTCGCTCTCACGGCGTGTTACGCGGTAATGTCGACGATCCCGGGACTCGGTGCGCAAACTAAGATCTAATAAAGCGACAAATCAGCCTAACGAGCGACACGCGGACGCTGGAAATGCGGCTTAATGCGGCACGGCCCGTACGTTGGATTAACGGCCACACTAATGGCTTTCCTATGCATGGCTGGCAAGGATTCCTGGACACCACGGCCGCGTATGATTTTCCTTATCTCCGGCCAGGCCAAACAGCGGCTTCTTCGCGGGCTCTTTCTGCTCTACGGCTTGCCTATTTTCGCCAGCAGTAGCGCAGGACCGTAACGAGGCTACCTCGAGGCCCTGACATTTTTATATTCGGTTATTTTTTTAAAGGTTCTACAATATTGATTTTTATCAGGGAATTTGCAAGCGATTTTGCTCAAATTTTTCCAGCGTCTGTAGGCAGTTACAGAAAGTGTCCGTGAATTTTTTCAGATTTTTTGGGTAGCTCCTTGGGTGGTTAAAGAATTGGTAAGCGCGGTGCAGTTGATTTTCGGATGTTCGGGAGGGAAACGGAAGGAAGTTTTTCATGTGGGAGCCTCGCGTATGGTGCAGGGGCGTGGTATGGGATTCCATAGAGAGGTTCGGAGGTTACGCTCGTGTGGCGCATAGTCTCACGCAAAATCCCATTTGGCCCGGATGGTCGCCGGTGATTTACGATATCTCAGCCCGTAGGAGCCGACGTCGATGTTTACGGAAGCTGAAAACGAATAGGAAACCGAAGCCAAAAGTCATAAGGACAACCGCACATTAGAGGGTCGTAAAGCATTTGTCCGGGATAAGTAGTCGCCCGTGCTCGATAACGAGGTGGGCGTGGCCGTGTTTTCCGCGCTCGACCATCGAACCGCCGAAGGGACCACGGAAATCGCGTTCCTACGGGGCCCGTAAGGCCCCGAAAGAGTACCCATAACCCCTAGCCGAGGATTTACCGTTCACTTTCGCCTCCCACACGATGCTTCTCTCAACGAAATCCTCGATCTCACGGGAATACCCGACCACAGCCCCCTTTCCGTGTTCTTAACGAGCGTGTCATTACATTTACACGGTTCCGTTTTTGTTCAGTTCGTCCAGAGAATGTTTTGGTGAACTGCTGATGCAATGCGAACGATTACGAAAAATCTAGGTTAATTTGTCGTAATAAATGAGTCCACGGATAGAGAGCTCGTAACGCGACTTAACGATCATAATCGCGTGTAATTGGAAATCAATTAACGCTCGACGGTGACGAGGAACGTCGACGTCTCCTCTAATAACGGTCGGGCAACGGAACCTCCCACTTTTCCTTTCTTCCGTGGTCCTGAACCGACGAATTCGGCGATCTGTGGTTATACGGTAGCGCCCCCAGGCCGCCTAACAGTCGGCATAGTCAAACACCGGAAGCGCCCCGGTGATCCTAATTTCTGTTATTACCGCCTCAATATTTTCCACGTTCACCGACAGCTCGATCGGAACCCACACCATCATCCCCCGTAATTAAGGGTTAACTCGATCGCCTACCGACGATTATGCTCCCTCTCTCTCTCTCTCTCTCTCACTCGACACAGCGAAAATCGAATCACTGTTATTTGCGCGGCCCAACACCTTGCTTCCGCCATGTTGAACTGTTTGACAATTCGTCAACACTCTCAAAGCCGAGAAGTACTTCTATTTAGAATTCAGACGAAGTGATAAAATAATTTCGACAGTTCTTGCCGTAAAAGGCTTCAAGGTTATTTGTAGGTGAATCGTGTTTCTTAAAAAATTGAGTTGTATATTCTTAGTAAACTGTTTTCTATGGTAAAGTACTACAAAAAAACCTGTAAGACATTAATCAAGCAATATAAATTAAGAGTTCTCCGAAATTGAATAACTTCCGGTCAGAAATGCATCAGTACTTTCTTCCAGAGAATGGGAAACTGCATCATTTGTTTCACCTCCGCCATTGTTCCTCTGGAGGTTATAAAAAAAAAATGGAGAATACCTTTTCGTTCGCTCCGGACAGTGTAAAAAATGGGAAAAATAGGAAAAGCAATTGTACAGTGGTCGCCGCCACGCAGACTTTAGGCTCCGGAGGTGCCATAAAATCGAAAGGCGGCTGGGGCCGTGCTACCCTAATCCCGGGAAGAATGCGAAACAGCTCGAGTCACAAGGACACCCCGCGTTGAGGGCTGGATTGTTATTTACGACCGTTGAAATCGATACCCCAGCAAATCAATTATGACAATATAGCTGTACCTAAGGTCGTGTCTAGCTAAAGGGCCCGGTTTTCGCCTGGCTGTGTACACAAACCGCGCTAAATTTAAATACAGTGGGCCCCCCCCTCGGTACTCTAACTAAAAGACCAATAAAAGTGGCAGTAGCCTTGACAATTACGGAGAACATTAAAATCTAATCAATCTCAACGAGAGCTGTTTGAAGAGGACAGAGAGCTTGCAGTCATTACGAACGTATAAATGACATAAAAATTCCGGAGACCTTGAAATGACCTTCAGAGAAGACTCCCGGCAGACTCGAACCATTAGAATTTCGCTGGAGCAAAATTTCAAGCATCAATCACGGTGACGCCGGATCATGAAATGATGCTGGGGCTCATTTGATCCTCTTTTCTGGCATCGCGGGGGCGGCCATAGATTCCCGGAAGAAGAGTTTCATCCAGCTTAGGCTCTCTCGCAGGTACGAGGGTCTCTAGAGCCGGTGTAGTCGCTCCAAAATGTTGCAATGTCTTACGTGTCGGGGCCCTATTGTCCATTGGGCCCGGACACCCTGCCTGGACGCCATAGGACCCCCTCCACCCCCGCTCAGACTCCCACGTAGCATTAGGAAGACTAGGCGAGCGACGAGATCGCGGTTGCTTTTGCTATGCTTACTCCTGTATACCTTCGAATACCACGGTTTTATGGTCGGTCGCGGCTGATTTATGGGACGGTGCGAACCCCGTAAAATGTAAAAAGCGACTCGTGCTCGCGCCCGCTTCCTGCACCCCACCCCTGTCCCCTAAATGCTGAGGACTGTGACGCCACCGAGAGAATGACGGCAAACGACTGTCTGGAATAAAGTTTCCGCGAGCTCGACACTAAATCTGCCGAGCTTTAAAATATACATACATTATTTATTAATTTATTAATTAAATGATTAAATTCGTTTGAACTTTGTGTAGTTCATATTATAATATCTGCCCTTAGCACTCGAATGATGACTCTGAGAGGCAACACTAAAAATTGCTGTGCCATTACTCAAAATATTGTTTACTAAACATTAAATCACTAAACTTAATCGCTAAACATTTATTAGGTACTGTATGAGGTATTATATCAATTGCATATCCATAAAATGAAAAAATCATATAAAATGGAATTATTTCAGATTGGAAGAAATGTTTAATTTTACATTTAAAATAGCCCCGAGTGCAAAGGGCTAAATACAGGGTGGTCCATTTATCTTGGGACAGTCAATTATTACGGAAACCAACAGGAATACGAAAAAATGTTTTATCTAAAATATTCTTCACATGATGGGGCACATTTAATGGCGCTACGCACATTTTTCCATAATGGCCCTTTATGGGTCAGATGAAGGGCAACTTCATTTTTTCAAATGGAAATCCATATTTTTTATTTTATATTATTATTCTACATCGAAAAATAATAATATTTCGTATCACGATCAGTAGACTGCGGATTTTTATGCAAGATAAAAATTGTCTGCATCATTTGCAAGAGACTGGAGTCAGATAGACTTTTAATTCTTACTTTGATAATTTCAACAAGCTGAAAACACAAGATTGACATTATTAGAGCATTCTAACTTTTTCACTGTTTTAAAAGGCAGCTACCTGATGATCAGATTTGAAACAGGAATTTAAAATGATACTAATCGCGCTGGCCCAGCCATTCATTGATCAATGAATTAAATATAAGAGCCCGGATCACTTCTGACCCCGTCGATATTATACTAGCTCCACCGCAAGCCCACTGATTTAGTTGTACATTTCACTGAAACAGAGGATGTTTGAGACGATTTGGCACAAGATCAGCCCAGGCTAGGTTAGGCTGTCCACAATGTAACCAGGCGTTGTCTCGAACAAATGTTTTCGAGGATCTCTCCGGTAATTTTCACGAAACTGGCAACTGTCTTAATGCCTGTGTACCTGGCGAGTCTCGGTTGCGATAATCCGTTGAATGGGCATCTGTGTTCTGGAGCGCACTTCGACGGGCACACAGGGGTTAAACAAGGATGACCCAGTTTCGCATTAGCGACGTCCACCGTGCCAGCAGGGGGTCCGTAAGGTGCACGAACCGGGACCAAAGCCCCATGAACCGCTTACCTGGGCTCCCTTCGTCCTCCCTGAAGCACTGTGCCGCGATTAAATAGCCTGGCTCGGAGCTTACATCCTCCGGGGATAATATTTGTCACCGATGCCACCGCCGCTGCTACCGAATCGACACCGCACCGTCCTTTATTTATTATTGTTCTACTACTGCTTCTGTATTTGTTATTTCCCTAGCCGAGACCGGACCAGGAATACTATACCCGGTGAAAATCAATCTGCGAACAGGAAAATCTTGCTCTCTACAACAGTTCTTCAACTAGCAACATTTTTCGAATGATGAATCGGAGGCACCACCAAAGATTGCTGTACCATTATTCAAAATATCGTTTATATTCATAAATATTTCGGTATCTAATCAATTATAATACTAAACATTTAGGTATTGTACGAGGCATTATACCAATTGTACCAATTTCATATCCATGAAATTTTTTATAAATCATAGGGAATGGAAATATTCTAGGTCGGAAGAACTGTTTAATTTTCGAGTTGAAATATTAGGTTGTAAAGAAAGAAATGCAGGATTTAAACCTATGTTTTTAAAGTGTTATAACTAAAAAAAAAACAATTTTATTAAAATTGTTTTAACAAAAACAATAATATGAAAATTAATTTTATAGAAAAAATATTGTTTAATAGTAAACGTAAATTGAATTGATTTTAATATTATTGAGAGGAATAGTATTAAAATTAATTTTACTGAGAATTTAATATTATTTAAAAATATAAAGCTGTGCATTCGTTGACACTTCCTTCGCCCCATACTTCGTTGATATTCCGAGAGCCGCTTGAGTGGCACTTCGGCCTAGCTTGACCTCGTAAAAAAAAATAATGCAAAAACATCCCGATATTGTGACATGCCGAAATAAAAGCCAAATAATTTCATAAAAATTTGAATAAAATCAAATATTAAAAGCATAATTAAATAAAGCGTGAAAACAAGCTTTAAAACGACATACAACTCGTTCAATTAAGGTAAATATTTATTGGTATAAAATTGCAATTAAAACAAACGAACAAAAATCCTGCATGTCTTTCTTTACAACCTAATAGCTCCGAGTGCAAAGGATTAAAAATCAATCCACAAAAAGAAAAATCTCTCTGCGTGTCTAAACAATTTTGTGAAGGCGTGGCCTCGCTGCCCCAGAGATCCTGCAGCCAATAAAAATCAACTTCCGAATAAATAAATCATACTGTGCACTGATTTAAAAAATGTTACTGGGCGTGGCGTCTCTGAACGGGGCCAGAGCGCTGCCCCAGAGGGCAACGCGCGGCTCGAACAGCTCCAGGCGTGCTCCAGCCGAAATTTTCGCTTTCTCACCGGTTTCAGGTTGCTAATTGATGCTCCTCGAGGAATTATGTCGAGTCACGTAGCCGAATACGAGGATCGACCTGGCCGGCGAGTCTCGAATCGATAGAGACGTGTCGCGTTCGAGTCGGACGGCCGGCGGAGTGGAATGCTGCGGCGTAAGACGATGCCGTCGGGGTTTGCTAACCCCCGGGAAGAAAGGGGACCGAGAGAACAGGAGAGACAGTATTTAGAGGTTACAAGGCCTGGCGCCTGGCTTACAATGTACCCGGCTGGGTCTCGCCTCTCTCTTTCTTCCGCCCTAAAACCATTCTCGAAAGTGTCCCGGCCCTCTCCGAAACGAATTTGCATGAAAATACGAGGCGTCTCAATCCGGGGCCACCGCGGCGACTCGCCTCCCTGATCGAACTGGATCCTGCGAAAGTATCGATCCTAAAACTTCTATTTACTTTTCTTCAACGATAAATATAAATTAAGTAGGCATAACTGAAGTCAACTCTGCGGTTGCAAGGAAGAATATTTTCACTTTCGATATTTTGATTACTAATTCTTCGACATAGGACATTGGTTAAATTGCTTTATTTTCTTTATCAACTCTAAACTCCTATACTCTAAAGCTAAATTAAGGGGGTGGACTCTCGTTGCCAGGATTGCGAGGGTGCGGGACGCGACTTCTCATTTCTCGACAATGCAAAGATGGGGTTTTTTAAAAGATCAATCTAGGACCGCCCTCCAAAGTCCTATTTTTACGTTTACGCGGCGTAATTTGCACTATTTGGAAGCATACAACTGCTGAATAATGTAAATTACGCCTTATAAACGTAAAATTAGTACTTCCGACGGCGATTGCGGCCTAGATCGATCTTTCACCTAGCGTTTTTGACTACAGAAAAACCCCAGCTTTGTATTATCGGGAAATGTCTACCCCTTCAATGTATGAACTCAAATTTTTTGACATTGTGACGCGTCGTTTTTCCTTAAAGCCACAGAACTATTCTTCCTGTTACCGCGAAGTATTAAGTAGAATTTCGCCAAGAATTCCACACGCTCGTTGGACGATGGAAGTAGGATCGCGGATCGATATCCCATCGCGAACAACGGCCGGCGGGCTCTCGATCGAACGAAACAAGATCGACAATCACCACCGATAGGAACGGAGAGGGCGGCGAAAGCGTTGTCAATCGCGGCCGGACGAGGATCGATTGCTATCTACCGGGGGCCGATAACCGGTTTCCTCGCGAGGAACCGCTAGAAAATGAACACGATAAGGACGGGACGAGGCGAGAGATGCGAGAGGCCACTTATCTGGTGCTGCCGGTCCCGGGCTCGGCTCGGACAGATAACGGCGCGGTTTTACACGGTGTCGGGGCGTGTCGAGGATGCTCGTCGAAACTTTTGCCGGCCTTCCGCGGCTCTTTCCTCGTTTGTTCGGAATCGGAGTTTATCGATGCCGCTCTCCATCCCTCTCTCTCTTTCTGATTCTCACGGACTCTCCCTGTTGTCTGTATTCGACGCCGCAGGCCTTATCTGCGAGGCGTGGCCACCGCTTTTACAGGAGGCCACCGGAAACACGTGTAATCTCGCCAATTCGAAAGGGTTTTCCTAACCGGCTAGGATTTCCCGGACACGGGCGATTTTTACGAGCGGATACGATTGTTTAGACAGACTAGATCGGAGAACGATAACGCTGATAACACCGGTCGACACTCATTTTTGTCCACTACTGATAATCGACCAGAGATTCTGGTGGCCACTCGGAGAAAGTGAGCTGCAGCGGATGGTTGACTTCGGGAATTTTTTCTGCGACGATGGCGGAAGATATTGACATGTTTCTTACGTAGAAATATTCTGTAGGCTCTACCGAGTATAATGATATTTTTGTTATTAATTTAACGACGTTCGAATGTTTTTGAAAAATGTTCGCAGCCAACACTGATTCCTCGATTTCATTTGGAATGAACAATCGACCTCGTCAATTTTTTCTGCGACAATGGCAAAAGATATGAAGACGTTTCTCCCGTGAAAAATTCTGTGGATAGTCCTCAACCCTCTGAAACACTGAGAAAACCCGAAAGGTTTCGCCATCCGCTGGAAACGCATCAAGATCGAGGCTCCGAATAACGAGAGCGAAACAATTCCCACAACATAGCAGTGTCCTCCATCCAGCGGGCAACAGAACTCCCGATTCCCAGAACCGTGTAAACTCGCGCTGACGTGTGCAGCTCCGAGGATCTCGAAAAGGGCAAAAACATAAAGCACGCGCGCTCTCGCCGTCGCTCCGGCGCGGCGGCTCACAATATGGCCCCCGCTCCCCTCTCCTCCTCCGTGGAGCAGCAGCGTTCCTTCTCGTCGTAGGAAACACAAAGCCAGGCCAGAGTTATCTCGATGAACCCTAAGTACTACAAGACCTATTTGGAGGAGAGATAGGCCGGGTCCTGAGGAAGAACGGGGAGGACCAGAAGAGACGAAGGAAAGGCGAAGGTGGACAGCCACGGGCTCCGTGGAAGGTAAAAAGGGAGCGGGGGCAGAGGGTCCACTTTGGAAAAGAGATCTTTCACGGTTGTCGATGCCACGATGATAACCGGGGACGACGGTATTTCACGTCGCTGCTACTCTTTTTTTTAGTATACCGCTATGCTCTGTCACTTGTCTTACGATTTTCCAGGACCTCCTCGACAAGCCACCGATCAGTCCCTGGTTCGAACACCAGTCGAAACATAGAGTTACTGAAGAAAGCCATTTTTTTCAGCTGGTCCTACAATCTCTCCACAGGCTCCACAATTTTTCTGTACACTCCACAACCGTTTGGTAAGCTCCAGAATTTTTACCATGACCTCCAGAATTATTTGGCGAGTTCTAGAATTCTTTTGGCGAGCTCTAGAACCGATTTCTGACGCTCTGAACGAAAGGCGATCTTCGGGAATTTTTTTCAAGAAAAGTATCGAGGATAATAATTCGAAACTTGGTGAGTCTACAGACTGATATTCGGAGAGTTAACTCGAATTTTGTTGAGGGATGAGTTCTAGAATTCTTTTGGCGAGCTCTAGAACCGATTTCTGACGCTCTGAACGAAAGGCGATCTTCGGGAATTTTTTTCAAGAAAAGTATCGAAGATAACAATTTGAAACTTGGTGAGCCCACAGACTGATATTCGGAGAGTTAACTCGAATTTTGTTGAGGGATGAGTTCTAGAATTCTTTTGGCGAGCTCTAGAATTCGTTCGGCGAGCTCTAGAACCGATTTCTGACGCTCTGAACGAAAGGCGATCTTCGGGAATTTTTTTCAAGAAAAGTATTGAAGATAACAATTTGAAACTTGGTGAGCCCACAGACTGATATTCGGAGAGTTAACTCGAATTTTGTTGAGGGATGAGTTCTAGAATTCTTTTGGCGAGCTCTAGAATTCGTTTGGCGAGCTCTAGAACCGATTTCTGACGCTCTGAACGAAAGGCGATCTTCGGGAATTTTTTTCAAGAAAAGTATCGAAGATAATAATTCGAAACTTGGTGAGCCCACAGACTGATATTCGGAGAGTTAACTCGAATTTTGTTGAGGGATGAGTTCTAGAATTCTTTTGGCGAGCTCTAGAATTCGTTTGGCGAGCTCTAGAACCGATTCCTGTCGCTCTATACGTAAAGCAATCTTTGGGAATTTTTTTCAAAAAAAGTATTGAACATAATAATTCGAAACTGGGTGAGTCCACAGACTGATATTCGGAGAGTTAACTCGAATTTTGTTGAGGGATGATTGTAATTTTCCTCGGGGTTACAGGGACATTTGTGCAGGCAAATTTCCAGCAGAATTTTAGCTGAATCTGTGTTTCTGCCAGGCTCTGGAACCGATTCCGTCGGTGTAGGAAATCGACAGGGCAAGCTAACGGTAGTGAAAATTGGCCATCGAAACCGTAGACAGTCGGAGTCAAAGAGATTTATGTCAGCACGTGGCCAGTCAACCCTTTCCTCCGTTTCCGGCGAATAAGGGAAACCACGTGAATCGTGAACAAGGACGAAAGGGCTCGCCTCGGACACGGCGTCACGCCCTTTCAAGACTCTCTCGGTCGGTCGGCCAGCGTTGCCGCAACGTAATTGTCCTGTCCGTGGGTCGGCTTAGCCTTTGAATCCTTAATTACTCTAGACTCCTCGGCGACATTGACTGTTACACGGCTACGTAAACCTGGCGGCCAGGTGCGTCTTCTCTCTTCGGGCTTCCTCGTCTTCCATATTCCCGCTCACGTTTCCTCGTTTGTCTCCTGTGCGCGGAGATGACAAGTTGCCCGAATGCGTAATAGTCCTCTGGGAACTGCCCCTCTAAAAATCAATTACCACTGTCACACAATTTATCTTTTAGTGGTTTATGTTCTTCGGTCTGTAATAAAAGAGTTTAAAAGAAAAATCAGGAGATTATGTTCTTGCACAGGATCAGATGCTATCCAGGATGCTTCGTTCCGCAGTGACACGTTCCGAGGAGTCCCTGGACTTGGATTCTGCCTCTCGAGCAGAGAAGAGTTCACAGGACCTTCCATTGTGTCCTCCGAAGCAGCACAAAAGCAACGGACCACTGTTGCGATACTCGTCGATCGGGCACACTCGTCCTTTGTCCTTGACAGGGTCGATTGTCGATCGTCTGTGCACCGGAATGATCGAGGAAACATTCTAAACACACTTGTGACCCAAATCAGGAAATCGACCTACCACCAAAACAGCCATTCTTCCTCTTCAATTTTCAGAGAACCTGCAACCCCATAATCTTTATTCAAAAAATGTTTAGGACACGTATTCGGTGAAATATTAAATCACAAATGAATAAATCCCTCAGACTACTATACAGGGTGTCCCAAAACTCCTTCAACAGCCGGAAATGGGAGGTTCCTGAGATCATTTGAAGTAATATTTTCCGTTGCAAAAATGTTATCCGCGGCTTTGTTTAGGAGTTATTAACGGAAAACACGGACCAATCAGAGCGCGACCTAGACGCGAGTTAGCACAGTCGGCCAATAGACAGTTGGCGCGCCATGACTACTGTGCCAACTCGCGCCTTGGTCGCGCTCTGATTGGTCCGTGTTTTTTCGTTAATAACTCCTAAACAAAGCCGCGGATAACATTTTTGCAAAGGAAAATATTACTTCAAATGATCTCAGGAATCTCCCATTTCCGGCTGTTGCAGGAATTTTGGGACACCCTGTATACACTTTCCACAAGAATTAATATTTCACTACCCTTAGAAAATCATCAAGAAAATATTCCCAAGACCCCATAGCACCCTTCTATGTCATTATTACGTGTCCCTAAGAGTTTTTCTGCGGGGAATGAACGTACAGAGCGACGAGCTTGAACGTTCGCGGTGCAATGAAACGGATTTTTAATGGAAACGATCTTCGGCTCGTCGGCGAGAGGCCGAATTTCCGGTTGGAAAGTCGTTTAAAAAGGCTGCTGGCTGTCGGGTAAGGGCCGTCGAAGGGCGAGGGCATCGTGTCGGTGCATTAACGTAATCACAGAGACCCGAGGCGAGGGCTGGCCGTCCTTTTTTTGCCCACGAGGCAGAACTCGATCGTTTTCCGGGTGCTTTCTATCGGACCTGATGCGCCGCGATCGGCACCGCGATGCGGATGCAACGCGTTCCTGACACGCGTCTACAACCACGTTACGATAAATCCACCCACCGGTGCATCTCGGGCCCCGAATCGGGCCCGGCGATCTCGCGGACGATCATCAACCGGGCCCTGACTACGCAGAATTTCGAGTTTTTCGAGCCTCGATCCGCTCGTCGACCCGTACTTGTTCAAATACGGAAGAACTCGACGCGAATTTTGCTCTTCGTGAACTCGATCGTATCTCCCGGGTGCTCGACGGCTGCGTTCACATTCCTTGAAGAGCCCTGGAAGTGGTTACTTAAAGGGTTTCCTCGATTCGACGCTCTAAAATGTCGCTAGAAATTGTTTTCAGGAAAAGTGTTGAAGAGAATCTATTTGAAACTTGGCGGATTTCAAAAACTGATATTTGAACAATGTACACAAATTGTTCCAAGTTAAAATATGAATTTTCTTCGAAGTTACAGGAGGAAGTGAAAAAAACTGGCGCCGGAGACGTCGGGCCTGTCGGGCCTAACCCTGTCGAATCATAGCAATCGTGGGGCCCATTGTCTCGGAGAAAACTCTTTTGCGAAATTCGGAGACTGAAAGGGGCAGTATTTTTTGTCGGACGACCCGGTGACTATGGTGGGACTGAGGAGGAGCAAGGATATCGATGTCGTTTAACGAGGATGGACCGGCCCCGCGGTCGGGGCCCGACGAGGTGTCTGTGTTTTACGAGTCCGGGTTACACAATGCAGAAAGTCGAGGGCGCTCGGTGGACGTCGTAAATTAGCCGAGGGTCCACGAGCACACTGCAGCCCCGGGAAAGTCTTCTCCTTGTTTTTTCAGGGCCCTTTCTCCCCGGGGATCGGCACCTTTCTCCCGCCAGCCCGCCATTGTTTGTTTACCCAACGCGACGGGACCGAGAGACTCAGGTCGGAAACTGCTGCCAGCCAGACTGCTAGGCAAACTGTAAACGATAGCTTGCTCTGTCCTCGATCGCTGCGACGACTGATTCTCTCGATTGTGTTTGTTTCTTTACCCTTGTACATTATCCTCGAAATTGGGACGTTTGTAGTTCGAGTGTTGGTTTGGGCCGTGGGTGACGTTCGAGGCTGCGACAAATTTTTGCTCTTCCGTGACTCTAGACAATTTATACGGTGTGTGCAATTTTTGTTTAATTTGCGCATCTTCTACATTATAGATTATTCGATGATGTCAACCATGTTTGACCCTTCTGTAACCTTGAGGAAAATTAATATTTTTACTTGAAAAAATTTGACTGCATTCCTTAATTATCAGTCTACAGATACAGCAAGTTTCAAATTTTTATCTTCATTACTTTTCCTTTAAAAAATCTAGATTAGATTCTCGATTGTATTTATTTCTTTACCCTTGTACATTATCCTCGAAATTGGGACATTTGTAGTTCGAGTGTTGGTTTGGGCCGTGGGTGACGTTCGAGGCTGCGACAAATTTTTGCTCTTCCGTGGCTCTAGATAATTTATACGGTGTGTGCAATTTTCGTTTAATTTGCGCATCTTCTACATTATAGATTATTCGATGATGTCAACCATGTTTGACACTTCTGTAACCTTGAGGAAAATTAATATTTTTACTTGAAAAAATTTGACTGCATTCCTTAATTATCAGTCTACAGACACACCAAGTTTCAAATTTTTATCTTCATTACTACACTGCGGATCTTTATGCAAAATAAAAATTATTTGTATCGATTGCAAGGAATAGAAACCAAGCAGAATGTTATTTCTGCCCTTAATCATTTTAATAGATGAGAAATCATATACATATACAGTGGTCTACAAAAGTGTTCGTGCGCCCTTTAAAACAGAATAACTTTTTTATAATTGTACCAAACGACCTGATTTTTTCAATTCGATGAAATCTTCAGCATATGAATAACTAACATAGATCTACAAAATATATATATTTTAAATTTTCATTAAGGGTCCAAATAAAAAAGTTTTAAAAAATTCCTTTTTTATTTTTGCATGTAACCTCGTAAATTAAATATAATTTTTGGAAAATCTTGTTTGCACTTCATTTCATAAACCAATATTTGTAATTGATTATAAAAAACCAGGTCGTTTGGTACAATTGTAAAAAGGTTATTCACTGTATATGTATACATCTTCAATTTCTAAAATTTCCTACAATTTTGAATCTCATCTACTCAATTTCCCTATAAATGCATAAAGATCCGCAAACTATTCATTACTTTTCTTAAAAAAAAAATCTAAATTATTGTCTCACAATCGAGACCCCATAAGTAATCACGAACGAAGACACGTTTTGTACAACAATTACTGAACATATTAATGAATAATGTATGACACGCGAGTTACATTATTTCTGTTGAAATACGTTTCGCGAAAGGTGTCGATGTAAACATTTTTCAGTGGCATTTTAATGGTTTCTCGTGGAGTTTCGTGATGGAAAAGCAATTGTATATGTAGAAACCGTGTTGTTCGTTGCCCGAGACTTAATGGGTTAATCGGTGGTAGTTAATTAAACCGGACAGGATCGGCCATTTTGCCAGGATCTCGTCGATCCGATCTCCGGCCAAGAAGTTTACCGCTTCCTCGGAAACTCGCCGGCAGATTTATCGGTCCCTCCAACCTCTTTTTCTTCTTCCTTCTCTGGATTTCGGTCGGTCTTTTTCGGAGCTCGGCGCGAAAACACCGCGGATTAACTGGAATCTTAATTAGACGAGCCGCTCGCTCACGAATATTGCATTTCGTTGCTCCGATAGACGATGGTTCTTCGCAATGTCGATTCCACGCTTCGTTCAACATTTTTACTTTAATTTTAACACATCTGTAAATTTATTTCAATCTCCATTGTCTCAATTTTTGTAAAAGAATTCTTGAACAGCGATTAGATTTTGAATAAACAGATATTTTCAATGATTTTTCATATAATTAAATTGTGACATTATTTGAGATCATAAATTTTATGATTTTTAACAAATTGGAGGTCTAGTGTTCAGATACTGTTCGGGGCCAGTGCAGGTCTCAGGAAAAATGTTCTCGTGTGGATTCCTTTGTGAATAAATAAATAAATAAATGCACAAGGCACAAGAGAAAAGTAGTGGTCACGCGATAAAAAAAGCTGGCGACGGGGTATCGAGCTCGGAAAACAGGGGGTGGAAAGAATAAGGGTGGAAACCGAGCTCTCTCCAGGGTCTCTTTTCAGATAGCGAGCCTTCTTCTCTTCTCCCAGTAGTCAAATTCAAAGACGATAATAACTTTTCTTCCTAGCTGGCTCTCGGAAGACTCCGAGCCGACGCGCGACGTCGAAACTTTTCAAAAAATGCTGTTACATCAGCAAAAATTCACATTCTACCGGAACACTATTAATTCTCTTCATACTAGGCTCTATGAATTTTCTAAAATTGTTTAGAAATACTAAACGAGAAGTAGCATATTTAAATTCCGATTTCCAGCAACAGATTAGGAAAATTTCGCATAGGGATTCAAAGTATTATTATAATATTGAAGTACACCTGACTGCAGGATTGTCAGGGGTTGAACAAGCGGCTCGGATCGAAGGGTAAAGGATAATTAAGTGGCGTTCGAAGGGAACATTAAGAGCAGCCTACTTAAAGCGTCCCGAGATTCCGTTAATAGCGGTTAATGGAACACGGTGAGTCATTGAAGATTAGGCGAGTCCTTCGGTTACGCTTCTGGTCGTTCCGAGCCTTACCCTTTCCGGGAAATAAACCCCTAATGAAGACTTCGACAAAACGAGAAGTAGACAACCAACGAATAGCTTTTAAGACAGAGATTCACCATCCCCATTTAGAAATTTCTAAAATCATTATTAACAAACGCAGGCCGCTGAAAATTTTCCTGTGCACAATTCAGTGTCCGAACTGACCCGCAAAAAAATTTTCAGACCCGACGAAAATCATAGACGGTTTAAAAAAAAATTCGTGGAGTTCCATTTCGATCTAAGGAGCGCAACAAAATAAAAATCGACCTTTCCGGAAGTTCTAGGCCGAGCGACTTGTCGAAGGAAAGGAAAGCGAGGTGAAAAGTCTGTGGAACGTGTTTGCCGGGGAAATGATCGGCGCGTCCCTTGGGGCAACGCTTCGGAGGACGCTTTTGTACCTGGCCCTGACGGACAAACGAGACGCAGGCCGCAAATTCACAGGCTTTATTGGGGATCGCTTACAGTCGAGAATCGTCGGGGCTTGTCGGAACCGATGCTCGCCTAATGATTTTATTAACTCGCGTATCAGCACGGATCTCGTCGTCACCGGGAACGGCGGCGGTCGGAATCTGGTTTGCCGAGCGCTGATAAAAATCAAAGCCCCCTCCCCGGACGTGTCCGGCACTGGTTCGCGTCGATGGACGACCGTCGACGTCGAAAACACACGCTTCGAAACCATAAATCGCGGTTCTGCCGTCGATAAAACCGTCGTTAACGGTTCAGACGTCTCCGAGGTATTTGGCAATTTTTTTCATGGAAAATCGAAGCTGCCCATCAAAAAAGAATTATGTACCGTTAAAAGCGCATACTTCGAACAATTGCTAGACATTTTTTATTTTTCACAAAATCGCCTGGATGTTGCACAAAATGGCGTCGAGTATCAGCATCGTTCTCGTACGGTCCGGCCACTCTTCGATTTTTCCTGAATAAACCATTGAACCGAAATCAAGATTTCGAACTGCTCTACAATCTACATGAGCACAGCTTCTATGCACTACAAGGATTTTCTCCTGGGACAATAGTTTCCAAAATGACGATGATCTAAAGATGACCTAGTCTCCACCGTACCGAGATATCCACTTCTACTGCTTCAACACTAAAAGAAAAATATGAAAAAATTATCCGAGGTAAATAATAGTGTCCGGAATGAAAATTGCACGTTTCCGAAACATGTGTACCAAACTTTGAAGCAATTGCTCCAGCAGATTTTTTTAGATAGCACGGTGAAGGCATTCGTAGCCGCCGCTCCTTTCGCGGAAAAATGCGTCACCCGACTTTGTCATTGGTTTGCAATTAATTGGCGTGGTTTATGGTAAGAAGATGGCGGTGTCGACACGGTGGACCGCGGAATAATTTGTCTGGTGTACGCGTGACCTTGCGGTGCAACGGCGTTATCGCGGACAATGCACTCGCACTTTCATCGGGAACGTATTGGAACCGGGGTCCCCGGTTTATCCGGATCCGCAGCCTTGGAATAAGCGGCCCGCGAAATAATCCCGGCGCTCGGCACTCTCGGGGTCGCAGCTCATTATCATTAAACTCGTTTGCTCTCCGCTCGCTCGCCCGCTCGAATAAAGCTGCGATCGAATTATTCGGTGCCCGGCTGCCGAGTCGCGTTTTCACCGTGCGAGTACGTTCCGTATGCTGCCCTAAGCAATCAGCCATTCAACCATCGCGCGAACGATGCAATTACTCCCCTAACCCCTCCAACAACGTCTATAATATTCTGCAGCATTCATATGTTGCATTTTTGTGCATTCGGAGGTTCTATGAATTTGTAGAATTAGTAAATATAATATCAATTTATTTTATTAGAATTCTCCAACCCCTCCAGAAATTTTTACTATAGCATACATGATTTATTTGTTGCATTTCTGTGCATTTAGAGGTCCTACGAATTTTTAGAATTAGTAAATATCATATCAATTTATTTTATTATAATTCTCCACCCCAATTGGTAAATATAATATTAATTTGTTTCGTTAGAATTCTCCAACCCCTCCAGAAATTTTTACGATAGCATACACGATTTATTTGTCGCATTTCTGTGCATTCGGAGGTTCTATGAATTTTTAGAATTAGTAAATATAATATTAATTTATTTTATTAGAATTCTCCAACCCCTCCAGAAATTTTTACTATAGCATACATGATTTATTTGTTGCATTTCTGTGCATTTAGAGGTCCTACGAATTTTTAGAATTAGTAAATATCATATCAATTAATTTTGTTATAATTCTTCAATCCCCCAGAAATTTTTACAATAGCATACACGATTTATTTGTCGCATTTTTGTGCATTCGGAGGTTCTATGAATTCTTACAATTGGTAAAGATAATATTAATTTGTTTCGTTAGAATTCTCCAACCCCTCCAGAAATTTTTACGATAGCATACACGATTTATTTGTCGCATTTCTGTGCATTCGGAGGTCCTATGAATTTTTAGAATTAGTAAACATAACATTAATTTGTTTCATTAGAATTCTCCAACCTCCCCAGAAATTTTTGCGATAGCATACACGATTTATTTGTCGCATTTCTGTGCACTTCGAGGGCCCGCGAATTTTCAGAACCGGAGGAACAGCGTGAATTGGTGAGCATCAATTTTTTTGATTTTATTAGAGCTCCCACCGCCGAGGAAGCTGAATAGACAAAGAGAAAAAGAGAGAGAGAGAGATAGCGAGAGAGAAGAGGAGGAAAGCGTCGCGCGTTTTCCCATCGATTTTCCGAGCGCGTAGACGAGGGTCTCGAAATCAGGATGCACGGAGCGGCGGCTCCGTATGCCGGGAGGATCCAGAAGGAAGCGGCCGAGAGAGCCCGAGAGAGAAAGGAGAGAGAGAGGGAGAGAGGGAGCGAGAAAGAGACCGACCGGTGAAAGCCACCGGAGAGAGGGGAAACAAGAGCGGTAAAAATGAATCGATAGGCGGAGTTTTTCATGACGCGGCGCTAGAGGTTTGCCCGTGAGGTGGGGGTGGGGGGGCTGGATAGGCGGAGTCAGGCTGATTTAGGGCCGCCATTTTGTGACAATGGACGAGAGGGGGTATGCCTATCTGATTGGCTGATCTACGGACTTCTCTCGTCCCGAACAAGCTTCTACAGATTGTTCGGTTGTATTCTCCGCTGGTACTCGAGCCACCCGGCGACCCGGCACCGCCGCCAACCCGTTCCCGTGGCTCCCCCACCACCTCTCCAGCTACGAGAACCCCTCTCCCCTCGCCCCGCCCATCCGAGGCGACGCGAAAGCGAGACGAACGCGTCCTTCGTCCTCGCGCGGAACGCTCGTCCTTCCCGGGACGGAATCGACTGCTCTCTCTCTCTCTCTCTCGCTCTCCAGCTCTCTCTCTTCCTCTTCCTCCCACTCTCCCACCCTTCTTCCTCGCTCTCCGCACAGTTTTGTCCCTCTTTCTCCGGCTTTCGCCGATGTTTCTCGCGTACGAGATTTTTCTTTCGCTCTCCTCCTCTCTCTCCCTCTTTCCCTCGTCTTTTCATTTGCGCTCCCTCGGCCGACTTCCGGGGGGCGGGAGAAAGCCCCAGTGTCGAGCGGCCGCGGGGGTGGATCCACTCGACCCCCTCCCCACACCCCTAATCGGCGATCGCTGCACCGGCATCGAGATAGAAGTCGGGAAAGCTCTCCGATGCGACGCTTATCCGATCAACTGACCCCCGGCAACCTGTAACGCGGAAGATCACGCGCCCGGATTTTCGACGATCCTACCGGCGCGTGCGATCCGTGGATCGCAGAGATCGCGACACGCGCCCCGAAATCACCGCCGCCGCGGTGCGTCAGAGCGTTGAACGGCGCGACGCGTTTCGCGACGTACTGGAAGCGAGAGGTTTGGGAATTTTTTGGGGAGAAACTGGTGGGACGATCTCTTCGAAACTTTTCGTATGTTTTAGAGGACGTTCTGGTATGTAGAAAATAATTTTTCTGTAACGACTTTTCGAGCTGAACTATTTCTACAGCGACCGCGGAGCGAATCGAGTGGTGGTAGCTAATTCTGTTATTTTGGGAGGGTGCTAAGGGCGACTTTGGGATTTTTTTCCGAAGAGACAGTTTTATGGATCTTTTTGAAATTTTCTGTGTATGTTCAAGGATGTTTTGGACTGTAGATAAGAATTTTTCTATTCTCGAAAACCGCCTGTGTTTGAAGCTAGACCGCATTGTTCGGAGCTACTACGTTTTGAACGGGTTTAAGCTTATCTACAGCTAATTACAGTTGCCACTAAAATAAAACCGGCGAGGGGGTGATTCTACATGCAAAAATAAGTCGAAAAAAAGGAATAACATGTTTTCGTTTGGCAGCTCATTTTCCGCCAGGTTCGCGTGCTGTAGCATATGCACAAAGTAGAATTGGTTTGACCATGGTCAGACGCGTCACACGATTCCTATGCAACAGCACGTGAATTCGCTGCAATTTGCATAAGAAAAAATGTCATTCCTTTTTACCGACTTATTTTTGCATGTGGAATCTGCCCTGGTTGTACCACGATTTCGCAAATACCCTTTATTACAGACGAATAAATCTAACCATCTCAATGAGACGCAATAAGAATCCATATCCGCAGTCCACCAATAAGCTATCTATGCGATTAATCTTGACTGAAATCTTGATTTGGCTGTGTGAAGCTGCAAACGAGCAACCGCAGTCTATTAACCCCTTAACGGGCTGCCGAGTCTCTGCGAAACTGGTCCCATGGACTTCCTAAACAATCCAGAAAAAGAATAATTGTCATCACTTCATGAATAGAAGATCTGTTAATCGCAGAGCCGAATAAATTGGCGCACACCGCAA
Organism: Lasioglossum baleicum; assembly: GCF_051020765.1. NCBI lineage: Eukaryota > Metazoa > Arthropoda > Insecta > Hymenoptera > Halictidae > Lasioglossum > Lasioglossum baleicum. The sequence continues at coordinate 3,960,118 of NC_134948.1, read as the reverse complement.
CGTTTATCGTTCGAACTGCAAGAATATCGGAGCCGGGGGGGGGGGCCCGGAACGCTCGACGTAGCCGCGGAAAACGCTCTGCGGGGGTGTCGCGTGACCTCGCGGGTCGTCGGTTCGGCATGCGGTGTCGATGGTGGATCTCCCGATCGTGTTTCAAAGCGACCGGGGTATTGTCTTACGGGTTTCGGGGCGCGCGCGTGAAACAGTATCCGGCGTGCGCGCGTCCCGTTCATTCATGCGGCCGGCAAAAAAGCGAGATCCTAATTCCCGGGGGCGCATTGTCTGGCGCAAACGAGGAAAAAAGCGGGCCGTGGACCGCGTCGCGGGGGTGGGAGGTTCGCTGTGGTCTGTATGGTGGGGGGCCGAGGCACGGCGTTGACGTTCGCGCGGCGGTGGGGTGTCCCGGAGCGACCGCCCGCGAGTGGGTTGGTCCCTAGGACGGTGGGCGTGTCCGACCACGGCCGACGGTGACCGAGAATCGCCGAGTCGGGGCTCGCGCGAGGGGAACGCCGAGGCCGGTGTTTTCGTTCGCCTTAGTTCCGCGCCGGGTGCCACGACAGTCGCATCGCTTCGAGTTTACGTGCGCGCGCGCGCGTGCTTCACAAGCCTCTCTCTCTCTCTCTCTTCTCTCTCTTCTTTCTCCGTTTTCGCTGCTGGTTTCCCCTCCCCGGGCGGGAGGAGCGCGGTTACAGAGATCACGTACTACGATCGAGTATACGCAAACGAAGAAACAAGCTAATCGGGCGGCCGCGGTCGCTCTCTGTTTCACACGGATTATACCAAATCTCGGGTTTCGTGCGAGGACCGCTCTGGAGCATACGCGCCCCCCCGAGGACGCACGAGAGGAGAGACACACGGTTACTTTGTCAGAAGGGACCCGGATCCAACGGAACCGGGGCCGACAACCCCACGCGACATCCCTGCTACCGGACGACCAAATCTCGAGAGAGCCCACGATGTGCTGTGTGTGTGTACAGTGCAGTGTCTTCTACTTCTGCTTCGTCGACTTGGTGCTAACGAAAGTGATAACGATTTTATAAACACGCCCATCGAACGTACCTCTTCTCCGCTGACCGGCGAGCCAGCCGCCGGCTACTTATCGCGACGCACTGTGATATCGAAAGAGGTAAGCACCTGCGAGGAGATCAAGAGATACGTCGACCTGCACTCTCGGATCGCGAAAGCTTTTCGTAGATTGTACGCGGGAATGATCCGGTTAGCGCGGCAGATCGGAGAACTCGAGGGTGTCGCCTTGGCTTCTGTTGACGCCCGTTAAAGAGGCGGCCAGGGGCTTTCGAGGAGATTGTTTGGTTTCTACCGTCAGGCGATTCAGGGAATATTGTGGTAGTTCGGTTGAATATTATCGTTTTTGTTTGTCACGGTTCGAGACAGGTTTAGTCGCCTTCAATATGCTAGAGGTTGACCTCCCTCCAATCAGTGCACAGTCGTTTTCATGATCACAATCGTGTCTCACTTGTGAAACTCCAAAATGCAAGGAAATGTGAGTGACTAAGTCGATAGCTTTCTGGTTCTATTTTTACCCGCATCGATCATGATCGCGTCGGCTTGAAATTCTCACAAGATATGCTCGAAACAATGTACTGTTAAGATAACATCAAAATTCGTAATCTTCTTTAATCCTTTTTTCCTCAAAATTCATATGTAAAAGTGAGCTCGTTTAATGTGGTATTTACACTGCCATAATTCGGCGAAAAAAAATCGTAGATACATTTTGTTGGGCTTGTTGGAAAGCGCAGAGTTCAGGCATTAGATCCCCGTTGGTTTGAATCCCGAGAAAATTTTGTTGACTTCTACAGAATCTTTCGAATTCATATAATGTCGGAAAAGACACCGTCCACATATTTTTTCCCGTTTCGTAGCGGAAAAGTACTTCGTTGAAAATCGACGCAGTGTACTCGAAAGCGCTGACTTTGCTCTTCAAAATCAGCCTGGGTTCATCACCCTCCGATAATTTTTCTCGGAGTTACACTAGTTTGATTATCATGCTGTTTGCAACTATTGTCCACATTGCGATGCGGTAGGGTAGTAGTGGCACCTTCCTCACTAAAAGTACTGTAAAACAGCGAAAAGAAATCGTAGCTCAATTTTCTTTTACTCTGCGTAAAGCTGAAACTTCAATCTTCAAATCCACGTTAGTTAGAAGTCGCAAAAGATATTTTTCACTTCTCCTCAGACTTTCGAATTCGGAACATTTCCGAAATACGGTAGCTCCTACTATTCTGCTCACGGTGAACTATAAAACCATCCTAAGTTAGAACAACTTGCGGGAATTTGAAGCGCAGATTTCATGCTTCAAAACGAGCCTAAGTTCATCATCGACCGACTATTTTTCACGAAGTTACATCGTGTTGAACGTATCAAAAACCTCTTCGAAATTCTCTCTTCCAGTTCTGTCGCTAGGAAATGTCGATTTTCGTCAACGTTTTCGATTATGGCAGCAGTATGTGTCCCGCAGAAGTATGTGAACGTGTGTCGGAAAAGTGTCAAGTGTTAGTCTAGACCGAGCCTAAATTAAAAAACGTGGTAAAAGAGGCTGTTAATTAGCAATTTCGTGGATAATAGGTAGCACGACGGTTATTCGACGGGGTGTTTCGGTGGGAATTCGCCTAAACGCGCAGTATGGCCGCCGACGGTTATGCTTGGGACCGCGGAGCACGCGTCTGCGGTCGTCTGATCGTAAATCGCGGGCGAAATCGAGTTCGTAACGAGCACCGCGACGTTCTCTCGATAAGTGTTACGTTGTACCGGAGTGTGCTCGTGCTCGGAAACCTTCCCGGCTATAGTGTTTCGTGCGACGCGACGGGGAGCTGGTTTGCGGCCAAGATCGCTATAGCGCGCGGAAAATCGCGTCCCCCCGACCCGTAAATCGCGATTCTGGAACCGGGAATCGGCAGTCGACCGAGAATTCGATAAAGCCGGACAGAATTTACTCTTGCCATTAACTTGTCACGCTGGATGCGGTTCCATTAGAGTAGACAGTGAGCTAGATATGCATTTTTCACCGCGGAACATTTTTACAATCCGGGAAATTGCGCTTGTGAATCATATGTTCGCGATTTCACTGGAATCTTGGAGAAATATCAACAATTTCGACGGCGTTCTTCTGGATTTTCAATCGAATTCCTGCCATCTTTACGATTCTTTCACAGTGCAGGGAATTCGAAACGCTCCTGAATTAATTGTTGAAAAATTTCTTGAAAAGTCCAAGTGAATTTAATTGTAAAAAAATCGTGAGACCGAGTGAAGACTTTCTGGATTTATGTCTGGCTAATTATGCGATCAAAACCATCGCACGATTACTACAACGGATTTTTTTTTTTCATGGAAAGTGGCAGTTTATCTTCGCAGAGATTTCTTCGACTTTATCGACTATCTTCGTCGATGTCGATGACATGGGGAGAAGCTTGATGTATGTTGACTATGGATTCTGTCATCGATGCAAAAATTGCAGTTGCATCGTCGCGATGCAGTTGCAGTAGAGAAAGTAGTTGTGTCTCGAGCGGTTAGGATAGCTACCGTATCTCACCTCGACTTGAATGTGTTCGCAGCCGTATAATAATCTGATATTCGGGAGAGAGAGAGTGTAGAATCATTCTACGCAAGAAATATTTGCGAACTGTTGACATCTACTTAAACATTCTAAACCTGATGGAAACTATGTCACTATATCCAGGAGAGCGTGTAGAATCGTTCCAGATCAGAAGTGCTCTTTTTCTTCTCGAAGCAGAGTACATTCGACTTTCTGTTCGCCGCCGTACACGCCATCAAACAAACACAGTTCAAACACACTGGAACACAACATAATCGGGTAAAAAAAATATCGTTATACCCGGGACAGTCTACAGAATCGATCCACGTAAGAAACATTGCCGTACCTTTCGTAGCTCGACCGTAAAAAATTCGCAAAGCTCCGCTGAACGTCTGAAATCAGACTTTCTGCTTGCCACTCGACACGCATGCAAACAAACACTGTTCGTACACACTTAGACAAACATAATCCTATGAACAAAAATATCGTCATACTCGGGAGACTCTACGGAATCGTTCTACGCAAGAAATATGGCCGCACCTTTCATAGTTCGGTTGCAAAAAATTCCCAAAGGTAACCAGCCAAGCTGAAACAGTTCGCATGTCTTCGAAGTAAAATGTCTGAGAAACAAAAATTGATAGAAAACAGCGGTTTTCGAATTCTTTTAGACCAAGCTACAATTTTCTGGAATGGAAATAGTTGATAGCGAAAAAACTTTCGGTTCGCCGTCGGTCCCCATCCCTCGCGTCTCGAAGTTAGGCTTGTTTGGCAGTGTTAGTGCGTTTGGCAGCGCAGTTTTTGCGATGGCCAGGGTTCGTTGGCTCTGGAGAGAGCCGTCGCTCGCGCTGTATCAAAGGAAACTGTTGTCTCTCGAAGCGAGAGGGACGGGAAGATGGCGCCTGTTCACACTCGACGGACCGTTTCGCTCGTATTTTACTTTCTCGCCTCGCCGTCGCTCTTACAATTAATATCCCTCGAGGAAAAAACTGTCCAATATATCCCTCAACGTCGTCGATGTATAAACACGATCGCCGAGAGCCCTTGGAAACTGGATAGAGCGTCCAGTTTTTCCGTCGGATCGGGTTGCCGACCACTTTTCCTCGGGGAAATTAGAGACCGATCGTCGAATAATGACTCGTTACGCTCGATTGCGCAACGAACGGGGCCCGAGGGGGGCCGACGGGACCCGACGGGCCCAGGTAGCCGGGCCGGAGGCCCCGCTGAGCGTCGCGTCGCTTTTCGCGAGGCCCCGAGCACCTTTGTTCCGAGGGACCCGCCATCGCAACGATGTCCACCGACGCGGAAATTTCGATTTCTCGACTCCCCGGGCCCGAAAAGGAAATCACTGGCCCTCACCGGAGACCCTCCGAAATCTCTCCCGACAGATAGCAACAAAGTTTCTTTGCCTTCGAAGATCTCTGCGTTTTAACCCCTTGTCTCTCGAGGTCTCCCGACTTTCGTAAAAAGCGAATATTTAGTGATGATGCCGCGGTCACAGGTGGTTAGATGATCATTTGTTTTTGTCCGAGTTTGCGGAGTAAAAAGTAATTAAACTGCGTCGAACTTCTACACAGCTGTAACATTATATTAAGAAAATCTTCACTGAATTCTATAAACTTCGTTCTAGATTGAGGAATTTTATTTTTTCTATTTGTGTTTCTTCGTGGTGTGACAGTCTTTTGGTTCGCTGTTTGAACTTCCCGGTGTTTCGAGTGTGTACCAGTCCGGCGATCCTCCGCCATCTTGTGGACAGTGAAATTATTCCGTGAAGTGTGTAAAATGTCGCGAAAGCTTCGAACTTTCTAGGCAAATGAGTTAGTAATGATATTTAAAGATGTGAGAATGTTTGAATTTGTCATTGTTAATAATAATCATTTGTAAAAGGGTTGTTGTATCCAGGAGCGTTCTATTCGGACAGGTGTCCGTCGGATAGGAGTAGGTGTGCTCTGAAGCCCACTTTTTCGATTAGGTGTCTTAGCTTGACTACATACAGTATGTCCTTTTTATAAAAAGGAAATATGTGGTTGAAATAACTGATTAACGAACAAATTGCATGAACATTTAAATCACTGCTCACAAATATTTATCTGTCGTTAATCTACAAATTTCCATAAAAATCCAAATCTGACATTTTCCGAAGGGGTGGTTTTTTGTAAATTCTGCAAGTGGCACAATTTTCGTCCAAAAAAATCGACCGAGGTCTCAAAATGACCGTCAAACTATCCACTACAACCCCTACTAATTCTCATCAAAATTGAACTCCGACTTTTGTCATGCCAGCAATTTTTTTACAACTGCTCTTCGTTGCTCGAATTTTTATAAATGCTCTCGACAGTAAAAATCTTCCAAATTCTGTCAGTGGCGCAATTTTCATCTAAAAAAGTTGTCCAAGGTCTTAAAACAATCGTCAACTCGTCGACTATAACCTCTGCCGAGTTTCATTAAAATTGAAATCCGACTTTTTTCACGAAAGCAATTTTCGTGCGCGTACTTTCGGTGACGGGATCGTGTAGAATGGTCTCGGTGGCAGAGTTTTCGCTCGAAAAACCTGTCCGAGGGCTCGAAATGGCCGGCAGACGATCGGCTATCGTTTCGCAACGGAGTGTTTCGTGGTTCACGAGAAACTCTCGCGATGGTTTTCGAAGGGAAAAGCGGCCGGTCGCGCGTCGCGTCCCTCGCGAAAGGGAGGGAATATTTGCGCCGGCGTTCCTCGCCGCCCATAATTGCCAATTTGCAAGTATAATAAACGGCCGTCGGTTTCTGTTTTCATTTATTAACCGCGAAATGCCTCCGCTTATTAGCGCAACGATGCATTCGAAGCCAGCTCGCTCGTTTCTTCGCGATAAACATTCTTTTCGCCGGCGAAAACGCTCGAGCTCCGCCGGACGACTCCGTTTTCGAGCGTCCGCTGACTTTCCAGTAGAATTCCGTCGATCTTTTACGAATTCTACGTCGAATTTTACGGTCCTCTATTTCACTTTTCTCGAATCAATTGGCGATACAAACCATTTTCAATTTTTTTACAAACATTGTGATCATTTTACGATCCTTTCGATCGAGTCGACTGCCTTCATAATTTTTTTCCGGAGAAAACTATACTAGCTACAATAACGAATGTTTACGGAGATGATTCCAGTATAAATTCAGTATACAACCATATTTTTCAAGTCCATTTTCATTACCTTTTCTCATCGTTACAGAACGAACACTGAACCCCTCCAGACTCGAGAGGTACCATCGACGAAATCGCCATAGCAACCGCAAAAATGCACAAACCCTGAATACAAAAATCGTGTCGTATACTCCATCTCTGGCAGAAAAAGTCTCAAAAAGTTTCATACGCCTACTCGGCTCAGTTTTCACAGAAAAAAATCACGAAAGCGGCCCGAAGTTCGTCCAATCGGTCTCGCACCGGCGGTCATATCGCTAGAAAGCAAATATTACCTTAAATCCAAGAGCGCAGAAACAATTACGAGCGATATTAAACTCGGCGTTGTTGTCCGAATGTCTAATTTCGAAATCCTTGAATAACATTAATTTCGCCGTGGCGAGATTCGCATCGCGTCGCTCGGATCTCTCGAATCTGTAGCCAGTGGAAAGCCTCTTCGTGACAGAACAGATTATTAACGCACAACTAGACTGCGTGTCTTTGTGCACTTACGGCACGCGCAACAGAACCTCGCAAACTCGCCGCGAGCACGTACTACAATCGAAACGGAGAGTATTTCCATTCAATTTTTAACGCCGAAAGAATTCGATCGTCGTTACCGCGCTTTCGATCGAATTCCTCGCTTCTACACTTTTACCGAGCCGGCGAATGCGTCGATCGCTAGATCTCTGCTGTTTCGTGATCGAAGTCGATCAATCAATTCGCTGAAGGTTCATTGAACCCACTAAAATAAAATAGAAATTTATTTTCATTGATCCGCAGTCTACGAGATAAATTATTTAAATCGTTAAAAATATCCTTCAAGCTCACAGAGAACTATAAACGCGCTATGTTCATTCTAAAACAAATAAACGAAGCAGACGAGAAACACTAAAATACTAAAACTTCGAGAATAAATCAACACCTGCCTCGATCGTTAAAAATTAATTCCGCAAAAAATCGGCGAGGTATTCACACAAAATAAAATACAAAATTAAAGAGAGAGAGAATCGTCATACTATTATAAAAATCAAGAAGATCGACGTACTTCGCCGAGCTTAGTGAAAATAATTAGACAAACTGGCAAAGGATCGGAACAGACGTGGGAACAAAATAAAACGAACCGAAGCGAGAGGACAAGATAATAAAATGGAGGGGTGGATCGGGGGGCCGGGTCCTCGCGATAAATAATCGAATATAAGTGTCCCTGGATCTACTAAAGTAGCCTGAGGATAGCGAGTCTGCTCCGAAAGAGTCCACAGCTCGATTTTCTTTTTCGTTTCCGTCGGAATCGTAAAGTTTGACGCTCCTCCGCGTTAGGTCCTCCTCCGGTTGGTTCCTCTTTTAGCTTTGAGAGGTCTAGAAGGGTATCGTGTTTCCCCCTCGTGCCCGTGGTGTGTTGTGGAAGCTCGATCGGCCTCGATCCGACGGCGGGGATCGAGCAGGATCTCGAGTGAACACGATCGATCTACGCGCGCGATCGAGCGCGTGCCACTTTCTCAGTTTTCGGAGGCTGTTGTCGATGGAAAACGCGTGCGACCGTGGCGATTGCCGATCGAAACTCGATCGGATCACTGTGGATCGCTGCCGTCGGCCACCACCGACGGCGACGGCGCGCTGGATCGATCTGCAGATCGTGTAGATCTCGCGCCTTTTCGCTTATCTTGCTGAATTCGCTACTCCCCGACGAACGGAGACGTTTAACAATTCCAAAAAAAAAGAACTGTTACAGGTATCGTTCTGAAACTTTTTGGGCTTGTTCCTCTGTGCTTTGAGACTACGCCGTAATTTTTTCAAGTGAAAATATTCACTCGTTTCGATGTTACAGTCAAATGAGCGAAGATGGTTTTTTATCTTGAATAAAATAGAATTTTGGAGTTCGAATGTCTCCCAGGAGTTCAAAAAATTTTCTTTGCGACTGAAATAAACTCGAATTTGTAGCCCGGAGTCTCCTCTTTGTAACAAGTCCAAGCACGTTGACGTGCGATTTTTTCTTTTCGTTTTATAGTTGTTTGTTGTCCGAGAAGTACCGCTTGTTCTAAGAGAATAATGATTGTTGCGGGAATTTTAGCGGACAGAACGGCGAATTACGTTGTTTTACGAAACCATAATCGGTTGATTAATGTTTCGTCGAAGCGAGCAGTTCGAAGTTCGAACCCTCGAAAAATTCCCCGGCCGCTGCGCTTATCGCGAGATTCTTATCGGCGAGTCCCGAGCAACAATGCTATTTTATTGAATCGCGTTACGGGACGCGACGTAACGACTCTTATCGACTCCTATCGACGTCTGCCGCTTCCACCCGGACAAATTTCCGCGGCCACATTTTTTCTGAAACCTGCTTGCTCAGGATTCGCCTGAATCATCCTGCGCATCGGGAAAATTCGAAACATTACTTTGTACAGTCAAGTATTTTCTTCTTATTGTTAGCGTTCTTCTTCTTCTTCTTCTCTGCTTTTCATTGAAACTCTAAGAACTTGTACGTAGAATCATGAAGAGCCACGTAAAATTATGTAGTTGAAGTTTTCAACAAGTTTCTTTGCATGAATTAATCGTGCGTTGGAAAAAAGGGAATATTTTTGGGGACGCTCGAAATTTTCGCGAGCCCAGGACCGGTTACGTGATCCGCTCGAAAAATTCCCTCCATCGAGGCGAGCCGTTCGATCACGTATCGCTGTTACTAATCTTATCGACGTTCGATAATCGATTGTTGTCGGAGAGCGGCGCGATGCACGTGCGCCACCGAAAATCACCGCCGACTCGTGGCACGCGAGATTAACTTTGTCAACAGCCTTCGAATCTCGATCAAAGTTCGCGAGTGGTTCGATTCTAGCTCGAAGATTATACAAAAAAACCTGTAAATTCAATCACTCAAACTATTTTCCATCCGGAATATATTCGACATTTCGCGCAATTCACACAGAGCCACCGAACATCGTCCACAGCAGCCGCCATTTCGAGAGTTTTCGTTCAACAAAAATACCACTTCACAGCCAGAGAATCGACGAATCTCATGAAAAAAATTTCGTGTCGCTATCTCTCTCCTTTCCGAGGGAAAAAATTCTCAAAATTTTCGTATTTCTCGAACCTCGATAATCTCGCAATTGTTTATTTGTTCATTCATTTATTGATGCATCGTGAAATTTTTCACCTAAAAAAAATGCTGTTCTATTGCCGCAGAATCGACGAATCTCATGAAACAAATTTCGTGTCGATATTTTTCTCCGTTCCTCGGCAAAAATTCTCAAAATTTTTAGATTTCTCGAACCTCGATAATCTCACAATTGTTTACTTATTCATTCATTTGTTGAAGCATAGTGAAATTTTTCACCTAAAAAATACAGTCCTCTAGCCGAAGAATCGACAAATCTCGTGAAAAAATTTCATGTCGCTATCTCTCTCCTTTCCGTGGCAAAAAATTCTCAAAATTTTCGTATTTCTCGAACCTCGATAATTTCACAATTGTTTATTCGTTCACTCATTTATTGAAGCATAGTGAAATTTTTCATCTAAAAAAAATACAGTCCACTAGCCGAAGAATCGACGAATCTCATGAAACAAATTTCGTGTCGATATTTTTCTCCTTTCCATGGCAAAAAATTCTCAAAATTTTCGTATTTCTCGAACCTCGACAATTTCACAATTGTTGATTTGTTCACTCAATTATTGAAGCATAGTGAAATTTTTCATCTAAAAAAGAATACAGTCGACTAGCAGAAGAATCGACGAATCTCATAAAACAAATTTCGTGTCGACATTTTTCTCCTTTCCATGGCAAAAAATTCTCAAAATTTTCGTATTTCTCGAACCTCGATAATTTCACAATTGTTCACTCATTCACTCATTTATTGAAGTGTGGTGAAATTTTTCACCTGAAGAAAAATATTGACCTCTAGCCGAAGAATCGACGAATCGCCTGCGAAAAGACTCGTGTTGCTATCTTTTTCCATTCCCCGGAAAAAAATTCGCAAAGAAGACTCTCGACTGGGAAAGATGTTTCGAGGTCGTTATTTATTTACTGTTTGGAAGATCTCGCGTGTATCTGACGGATCGATGATCCCGAACGGATCGAGATCTGTCCGTGGTCGTTCTATCTCGAATTCTGGAAGCAAATCGTTCCCGTGTTCGATTAGTATCGCAGATCGATCGCGACAATGTCGTAGGTTGTTCAACGCGGATTTCCAACGGGCTTGGCGGCGGCGTCCGGCTCGCGTAACCTTCGAAAATCGTCCGATAGTTTTCGGTTATCGGCTCGAACGGTCTTATCTCGATCGCCGGACTCGTCCAGGCCCACCTCACGGTTCCGAGGAGTGATCGGTCGAAAATATCGGGCGAGCTAATCTCGAGAGTGCTCTCGACCACGATTCACATCACTCGTTTTCCTGTGACGCGCTCACGGAATCGATCGGATGGCCTCGAACGTCTTCGGAATCGTGGAAAACACTTCCAACAATTCTCCGAAAGCATTTTCTATTTAAAAAAATGTTCAGTATTCTCAGACAATCTTTCTGAAAGCATTGGTTGACACTTGCCCCCTCTTTATAACTCAGGAACGAAATATTATTTCAGAATGAGACAAATTCCAGTCGAATCTGCGTGAAAAGAATCATCAGCTTTTGGTTACCGTCGCAGGACTCCTTCTAGATGGAACTGCACTGCCCAATAACATTTTGGCACGATAAAAAACGCTAAAAGTGCAGGAGACTCGTATAAACAATGTGAGAAATAAATTATAATATATATGGTTATATAGAAAGCTTGATTTTTCTGTGATTTCCTGGCACAAATTGCAACTCGATAGCTGCTCTTGTTCGAAAGTTATAGTCCTCGATGTATATTCGTAAATTCGGACTCTTTGACCCCCTCTCTTTTTTAATTTAGTGGAGCTATCGAAAAATTACTTCGTGGACTCAATGCCGGGCTACTAATGTGGAATATTTCAAAAGAATTGGGCGTGGTCATTAAAATCTTTGCTTTGATTTAACCGGATCAATGTTGACCCCGTGTCAAAGAAAATCTACAAATTGAAGATTCGAATCTATGGGGCTCGATCATGTAAAATTCGAATCGAGTCGAATTGAATTCGATCGGATCGATGATCGAACATCGAGGAGAAGAAATCGCGGCGAAATGTGAAAGAGCGATATTCGCTGGTGTTAATCTTATCGGTTTCTCGTGTGTATCTTATCTGATCTTGTTTTCGAGTATTTTATTTGCCCGGGACACACAATTTTGGAAACGGAACGTCCGCAGGTATGCTTCGTGGACGCTCATGGGGAGATTACTCGTGGCGTGTCCGATTCGTTTCGAATCGCGACTGTTTTTCCGAGCACAAAATATTTTCGGTGGCGCGTACAAGATTTCCCAATCGAATTTTCTTCCTCTCAAAAATTACGTTCGTCTAGTTGAGGTTTCGTTCGAAGCCGTCTACAACGAACACCATTCCACCTAACACGGTATAAAAATTCACACACACTACTGAATCATTCCTGAACATACTGCATAAAAAGATTTTTCATCCTCCGTCATCCGATCTCTCGGTAAAAAATTCCTAAAGTCATCCTATTTTTCGAATCTGAACAGAAATCGACCAGACAAAAGGCTTTGCTCAGAAATCGTTATTAATTATGGCAACAGGGTAATTATGGCAAGAATTTGGAACGTATAAATATTTCGCCTACGTCGATCGAATTGGTGGGCGATCGGTTCTGGAAGCGTTGGCCTAATCGCGGCGTAGATAAGGGCACTCGGTCCTTTTCCCGCGGGATCGGGGCAGCGCGAGGATTGGCCGATCGCGAGATTAGGGTCCCCGGTTATTCGGTTGCGTCATCGATGACCTTGACGAGGATGGTGGCGAGGTGAGGCGAGGCTCGCGGGGGCCGTAGCGATTGATAAATCGTTTCTGGAGGCACTTGATCGTCGAGTGGGTTGGCCGATGATCAGTGTTTCACGCACTAAAGCGCAGATCAGGACCCAATTAACCGAGATCTCGGCGGCTGATCGATTATCATCGGCGATCGTGCCGGGTAAGTGACTCGAGAGCGTCGAACGGTTCGCGCGCGACCCGGCCCCCGGTTTCCGGGTCCATTTTATCGTGTCCGATCCGTTCAAACCGATCGATCTTCCTTCCGCGAGCGATTTTGTCCGGGATCGGTAACGCCGCGATCGGCGAAGAAATCGGCGCCGATCGATCCGCCAGTTTCTTCGGTTTCCCGCGGTGTGCTGTTTCGCGTTCGGCTTGCGCAATCGACCCGCGACAAACCGACAGTGCTAATTAACGGACCTGGCTGCGTGCAGACTGTGGGAACACGAATTTCCTATGAAAAACCGGTGCCGACGAGACGCCAGCGATGATGTGACAGTGTCGAGATCCCCCTAAAGCGAAAGACGCCGACTAGGCGGCGGAATCGAGTCTCCGACGACGCTCGTGGTTATCTAATCTGAAGGAAATCGTCTCCGCGGTGACTAATTAACGATTTTCGCTGTGTTTTCGTCGGTTCAACAAATTTCCGGGAATTTTTTTCCGGAAAAGTGACACTCGGGATTGCAAAGTTTTTGCTTGGAGGTGTTCGTACGGTTCTTTTCGAGTAGAGATACATTTTCTCTGGTTTGCAAGATGGCGGTGCTAGGGTTGGATCGATGAACGCGTATTTTTGTGTGCCGAGATTGTTGTGGAAAATCGTTTACTCGTCGGAAAAGCTAACGAAAGAAATTTTACCGGAGTGGTTAGCGTGTGTTTTTTAGAGAATCTGGACTGTGAATTTCATGTAGATCTTTTGTTTCAGAAGGAGTAGGTGGACATTTTTGCGTCGCCAGCCAAGCCTGGCCCTATGATCACTCGGATCGTGCTCGCGAGGACCACGCTTCCGTCAGAGAGGCGTTTTTGGCACCGTTCCTAATCTCCTCCCCCGCGTTTCCCGGATATCCCTCCGATCCCCTAATCTCCTCCGTAGTTGTCCGTCGAACGACCCCCTCTGAGAGCATCCCCCTCGTATCACGAACGGAGGAGGCGGGGGTGGAGGAGGAGGAGGAGGAGGTGGAGGAGGTGGAGGAAGGGTCGGGCGCTACAGAGGAGGGTTCTGGACAAGGATGGACATGAGCAGCGAGTCAAGCGCGGCTAGGTGGTACGAGCCACCTAGATCCACCCTGGAGCCGCCCTCGGGAGGCGCTGGAGTCGGCGGAGTCGTCGGCAACCCCACCGACTACAGGGGATACTACCCTCACGCTGGACCCACCGCGCATCACCCAGCTGCCGCGGCTGCCGCACACTATGCTCATAGTAAGTCCGTTTTCTTTTATTTCCGCAAATTTAGTTCATTCTACATTGTTCAGTGTAAAACGATCCTTGAAAAGGGACTTTTCCTTCCTTCTAGGACATTTGATATTGTAGAACAAGGGGGAAAGATCGTACACGAAGTCCTGAGCGCTCATTTTAAAGAGGAGTCTTCAAGCTTGAAGTACGCGGTACTTTCAACTCGGTAGAAAATTTTTCGAACCCTGCGGAAACGTTTAAACACGGAAAAATGGAAAAAATCACCGTTTTCTATATTTCCTTTGTTCCCGAGGCTGAAAAATTTTTTCTGAAAAAATCACTGAGAGATACTGAAAGCACACACTTCACGCTTTAAAATGAGCCTCGGCAGATCCGCCTACGATTTTTCTTCATGAAGTTACAGCAGGTTGAATTCTGACAATAGTTCACCCGAGACGATCGCGTGATTCTCGGTGTACTGTGAGGCCCAAGAAAGATTATCGGACCCACGAAAACATTGTAGAGCCTAGAAAACCCATGTAGGGTCTATTGTCGCTCCAGTAGAAATACTTTGGGGCCTGAGAAAAGTTGTGGAGATGACGGAAAAATTGTGGGACTTATAATATCGCGGGGCCCGAAAGGAAACTGTGCGGAGTTCGCGGCAGTGGTCGCAGTAGTCGCAGTCTAATTTCGCCTGGTCTGCTTGTCGACGGAGCGTGAAAAAAAGGTAGCATCTAGCGGGGCATGTTGGCGGAGAGGGGCGGGAGGTGGGGGGGGGGGAGTGGTAGACCGAGAGAAGGAATAAGGGCCCGGATTCAGCACGGAAAGGGGGCCAAAAAGTGCACGGGCAGCCACACGAAACTCGATACACAGCCGGTCGGGATCTCGAGGCGGCTCGGGAACGCGATATCCCTGATTCTCGCCGACGCGCATGGATCATACTCGGCCCTCTGTTAACTCGTGCTGCGAAACCGAAAAAACTAGCCGGTGCCCCTAATCGGAATCAAATCTCTATCTGTCGCTGGAGCCGCTCCAAACGTACTCTCCGCGACTTCTTTACGACTTCTACCTCCTTCCTCTTCTGTCTCCCCCCCGCCGCCACCCTCCTCGCCCGTTGTAACCGCGTCCACGGTTCTTTCTCGGCCGGTCCCATGGAATTTTTTCCGTCGGTCTGTTCGTGCACGGTTTCTTCTGCGGAGAGAAACTTCTCCGCTATCCGGCCGGTGGATAGAGAGATCTCGTTTCGAGTCCGCCGAGAGAGGGTCCGAGAGCGGTTCGCCAGGTTCTCCCGTAGCGATGTTTCTGTCCGCGAGTGATCGATCGTCGAGAGCGCGACGCGTATCGGGGTGGCGGAGTTCACCAGCCGGCCAGAAAGAAAGAAAGAAAAAAAAACAAACAAGACAGGCGGACGCCCGATGAGCGCGCGGGGATGCATAATACACAAGGTGGTTGTTGCGCAGACAGGAAGGAAGCGCAGCGGACCGCGAAGCAGCCCGCGGGGCCCTCGCGGAGCTGCATGCGTAATTGCGGGCCACGGGAGGCCGACGCTTTCGTGGGTTCGCTTGCCCTCTCCCCGAACCCCTTTCGACGTCCCATCGTTTTCATGAAAATTTGAAACGCTCTTCTCTCGCAGCTACCCGCCCCATCGGGGTTGCCATTCTAAAACCAGTTGCGCCAGCTTGTTCCACGGGAAAAACTGAGTCGAAAATGTACGAGGTAGCTCCCTCGTGCGACGCTTCGTTCGCTGGAAAATCGATGCTGAACGCTCGCTCCGCGCCAAGTAGAAACGGCATGCAGTGATCAGACAGCTTCTGAAGTTCGAATCTGAATTTTTTCGGTACGGGCAGAGGTTTACGGGGTATTTTTTATGGGAAATTCTAACACACTTTCGTGCCTATGTTCACCATTCTTAGAGTACGATAGCGCTTTTAGAGCACCCGGTATGTAGAATAGAAAGAAGTATGCAAAATACCTGTGAAACGTACCTGAACCGTTTGGGCTGAAACTGTCCACGTTGGTAGTCCTACTGATCCTGCATTGAATCCGCCAAATAATTTTTCGATAGCTCTTCTAGGTTGAGATAGGGAGGGGGTCAAAGTTCGAATTTCGCAAAATCTATCGAGCGCTATAACTTTCGAACTGGAGCAGGTATCAACTTGCAATTTGGGCCAGAAAATCACAAAAAAATCAAGCTTTTTAACCATATATGCAATTATTTATTTCTCGCAATTTTTACGGACGTCTCCCGCGTTTTTATTCTTTTTATCGCGTGAAAATGCTATTGAGCAGTACTGTTCCGACCAGAAAGCGTTGTCCAGCACTAACTAAAAACTCATGATGAGCAGCTTTTTCGCCGCTGTATCGAATGGCGCAGGTCAAATTTCGATAGAACATTTTGCCCCGTACCGATAGCACGATTAATATCGTGACAGCGCATCTCCGAGGGTTCGAACCGCTATGAACGGTCACAATCGATTACTTTTTGATCGAGGGATCACTCGATCAAAGATTTCGCAGTGCCGGGAGGTCGCGCGGCTTATTTTTTCCGGGCGGTCGCGCGCTCTTTCCATTTTCCGTTCGATCCAGCCTCCCGTTCCAGTTTCTCCGCGCAAGATAACAACCCCGTCCGTTCTATTTCCGCTTGGAACGCGGCCGTTCCTCCCTGTCGGCCTCGAGGTCGGTGCACCGGTCCCTCGTCTTCAACCCCCGAGTCTCTGCGCTCCCCTCCGAGCCTCTCTTTCCCTCTTTCGCGACGGAGAAGAGGGTCCGAGGCTCTGGGCGCGCACGGGTCGTGCAAAACGCGCGACCGCCGCCATCTTGCGCAAATGCACACGCCAACCGAAGGCGGAGCCTCTAGCCGCCGGTTCTCTCTCCGACTCTCTCTCTCTCTCTCTGTGTCTCTCTTTCTTGTTCGACCACCCCCTCCACCCCCGCGGCGGAGAGTGACTCGCGCGCGCGGCAGATGCGACTCGCGATGCAGCCTCGCACCGCGCGATCAATCTTACTCCTCGTTGCTGCTCCCGCTCGCCGCGGTTGCCGGTACCATTCTTCTGCCTCACCCCCTCCGGTGAAGGGTACCGGGTAGCCCCCGCTCGGTGTCACGATTCGACGGGCCCCCCTACGGACACTCTCGATCTTCTTGTTTCGAAACTAGTCGCGAACCTTTCGATCATACTGTCCGGCGCCGGGTTCAACAATCCGCCTCGTTAAACCGGAGAAAACCGACTCGAAAAATACGCGCAACCCTCTAACGACGCTCGCTCTCCTTTCTGATTCACTTTTTAATTCAACGATAGTTTTGTTGGACAATGTCTTGCGAGAATTCACACGTCCTCTGGACGATTTTGCGCCGAGAGTAAATAAATTTTATTTTTAAGTGGCAGGGTCCACATTCAATGTAAAATTTGAGGACCCATTTGAGGACCCATTTGAGGATTTCTGCAAATATTTAGAATCTACACAAAAATTCTGGTGCTCGCTGAAAAATTGTTTCAACCAGCACAAACATACACCTGTGTAAACAGACTTAACCCCTTGCCCTACGATTTATTTTACGGTTTTAGTGATTAGAACTTTTTTGTAGTTCGTAATTTCCTAAAAAAGTAGAAAATTTTTACATGTTCTCCACTAACTGTACATTAACAGAACCAAAATAGAATTTCATTGTGGTTTAAACCAAATGAATAGCATACATATTTATTACACTCTGTTCGGAATCTTCATCACGAGTCTGAAACGATATTGTAGGGCAAACGTAGAAAATATGCAGTTGAGCTAGCCCCATAATACTTAGAGTCATGTCAGGCCTCACTAAGAAGTATTAGATCAAATCTGTAGGTGTCTGGGACCTACAGAAAAATTATGGTGCTCGCAGAGAAATTGTTTCAATCAGCACAAACATGTACCTACGTCAAACAGACTTGAACGTAGAAAATCAGTAGCAAAGCCAGTCCCACAATACTTAGAGCCATGTCGAGTCACACTAAGAAGTATTAGATGAAACCATTAGGTGTCTGGGACCTACAGAAAATTTCTGGTGCAGCAGAAAAATTCTGATGCTCGCAGAGAAATAGTTTCAACCTGCACAAACATGCACCAACGCCAAACAGACTTGAACCTAGAAAATCAGTAGCAAAGCCAGTCCCACAATACTTAGAGCCATGCTGAGCCACACTAAGAAGCATTAGATGAAACCATTAGGTGTCTGGGACCTACAGAAAATTTCTGGTGCAGCAGAAAAATTCTGATGCTCGCAGAGAAATAGTTTCAACCTGCACAAACATGCACCTACGCCAAACAGACTTGAACCTAGAAAATCAGTAGCAAAGCCAGTCCCACAATACTTAGAGCCATGTCGAGCCACACTAAGAAGTATTAGATGAAACCATTAGGTGTCTGGGACCTACAGAAAATTTCCGGTGCAGCAGAAAAATTCTGATGCTCGCAGAGAAATAGTTTCAACCTGCACAAACATGCACCTACGCCAAACAGACTTGAACCTAGAAAATCAGTAGCAAAGCCAGTCCCACAATACTTAGAGCCATGCCGAGCCACACTAAGAAGCATTAGATGAAACCATTAGGTGTCTGGGACCTACAGAAAATTTCCGGTGCAGCAGAAAAATTCTGATGCTCGCAGAGAAATAGTTTCAACCTGCACAAACATGCACCTACGCCAAACAGACTTGAACCTAGAAAATCAGTAGCAAAGCCAGTCCCACAATACTTAGAGCCATGTCGAGCCACACTAAGAAGTATTAGATGAAACCATTAGGTGTCTGGGACCTACAGAAAATTTCCGGTGCAGCAGAAAAATTCTGATGCTCGCAGAGAAATAGTTTCAACCTGCACAAACATGCACCTACGCCAAACAGACTTGAACCTAGAAAATCAGTAGCAAAGCCAGTCCCACAATACTTAGCGTCATGTCGAGCCACACTAAGAAGTATTAGATGAAACCATTAGGTGTCTGGGACCTACAGAAAATTTCTGGTGCAGCAGAAAAATTCTGATGCTCGCAGAGAAATAGTTTCAACCTGCACAAACATGCACCTACGCCAAACAGACTTGAACCTAGAAAATCAGTAGCAAAGCCAGTCCCACAATACTTAGAGCCATGTCGAGCCACACTAAGAAGTATTAGGTCAAACCTACAAGTGTCTGGGCCCTACAGAAAAATTCTGGTGAAGCAGAAAAATTCTGGTGCTCGCAGAGAAATTGTTTCAACCAGCACAAACAAGCAACTACATACCCAAACAGACTTGAACCTAGATAATCGGTAGCTAAGCCAGTCCCAGAATACTTGGAGCTACGTCAGGCAATACTAACGAGTATCATATCAAACCTAGAAGTGTCTGGGACCTCCAGTAAATTTCTGGAAAAAATATTCGGTTTCACGGCAAACGTTGAAACGGATGCAAAGACGGTTAAATTCGTTCTGATAAATGAAACGAGGATCGACTCCCTCTGTGCCCTGAATAACAACGACCGGCAGAAGACAGCCGGGGGCAGCTGTCGGATGAAATAAGAAGACGGGAAAGTCGATCAAGCCCGGGAGAAGTACACTAGAGGGGTGAAATTGCATGTTATTACGGCGCGGCTTGGCTAGTGGCGGCCTCGGCAAATGAGACGTTATTTTCTCCTGGAATTTCGTGTACGCCGTGAATCTGATTACCGCTGAGCTCTGAAACCGGCCCGCGTTTTGTTCGTTTTCCATCGTAATTCGAGGATTTACGACGTGCGACCGGCCCGAGCCGTTCCCACGAAAATCACTACCCTTAATTTTTACGCGTCTTTAATGATCGGAGATAAGTGCAGCGGCGAAATTTCGTGGCGCGAGAACCCCGGCACGATCGACAGCAATTGCTCCCTGAAGAATCGGTAATACTTCACCCGGCCACCGATCTTGTCTCCCGGAAAAAAAGAAAGATGTTCGACATTTTGTCCGCAATTTTGTTAATTCTGTTCGGCAACGGCTCGTTTCGGCGGAATAAAATTTAACAGGGAGATCACTGCAACATGGCGGACACGACCGATCGATCATCGGTAGGATCTCGTGATTGGACGCGCGACCCGTAGAAAACGCGGTTAGAAACGTTCGGCCGCATAGCAATCGCGGCGACGACTCGCGCATTATTCACGCCGATTTCCTTTTTCGCCGCGCGATTTTCTCCGAGCCTCGCCGTGAATGAAACACCGTCGCTATTCTGCGCGATCTTTTCCCTGAATGAAAGCGATCGCGGCGCCGTCGGAAAATCATTCGCGATAGTATTCATTTTCAAACTGGAATTGCTCGTTTGAAACAATATTTAAAATTATTTTTAGTACAATCAGATGCACACAAATAATAAAAACATTTTTATAGAGGGGAGGGAGCACGAATTGAGGGGTACAGCTACCCTCTCAATTCTTTAAAATTAAAACATTTTTATCAGAGGGGAGGGAGCAGGAATTGAGGGGAACAGTTACCCTCTCAATTATTATAATTATTTTTAATGGAATCAGACACACACAAATAATAAAAACATTTATTGATTAAAGGGGAGGAAGCACATACAAATAATAAAAGCATTTTTATTAGAGGGGAGGGAGCAGGAATTGAGGGGAACAAGTTACCCTCTCGATTGTTTAAAATTATTTTAGTACAATCAGACAAATACAAATTTTGAAAAGATATATTGATTGAATGGGAGGAAGCACACATACAAATAATAAAAACATTTTTATTAGAGGGGAGGGAGCAGGAATTGAGGGGAACAGTTACCCTCTCAATTATTATAATTATTTTTAATGGAATCAGACACACACAAATAATAAAAACATTTATTGATTAAAGGGGAGGAAGCACATACAAATAATAAAAGCATTTTTATTAGAGGGGAGGGAGCAGGAATTGAGGGGAACAAGTTACCCTCTCGATTGTTTAAAATTATTTTAGTACAATCAGACAAATACAGATTATGAAAAGATATATTGATTGAATGGGAGGAAGCACACATACAAATAATAAAAACATTTTTATTAGAGGGGAGGGAGCACGAATTGAGGGGAACAGTTACCCTCTCAATTATTATAATTATTTTTAATGGAATCAGACACACACAAATAATAAAAACATTTATTGATTAAAGGGGAGGAAGCACATACATATAATAAAAGCATTTTTATTAGAGGGGAGGGAGCAGGAATTGAGGGGAACAAGTTACCCTCTCGATTGTTTAAAATTATTTTAGTACAATCAGACAAATACAAATTTTGAAAAGATATATTGATTGAATGGGAGGAAGCACATACAAATAATAAAAGCATTTTTATTAGAGGGGAGGGAGCACGAATTGAGGGGAACAGTTTCTGAAATGCATGTCTTCTGAACTTGTCTTCTGAAGACGAGAAGTCTTAATCTTCTCTGGCCGTATCTCGTAACGAACGGTCAGAATTTTGATTTTGCATAAAGATTGACGGTCTAGTCATCGCGTAAAAGGGTTCGCGGCGTGAAAAAGGTTTTGAGAAAGCGTCTGAATGGTTCTGGGGCAGAAGGGTGCGAGAAATCGGATTAATCGGCTACATTTCCATCTTCGTCAGGCTCGTCTCTTTTTCCGATTGCATCTGTGCTGGTCTCTGTCTGTCCGTCTCAGGGTTGGGCTCGTCCTTTGAAAGGCGTCGGGGGCCGGCGCTCTTTGAATCCTTTCGAGCCTTTGAACTCGTTCGCGACGCCTCTGCACAAAAGCGGCGCGAAGTCAGCGACGCTCGGGGCGACTAATTATTTGAAGTAGCCGCGCTTTGATGTCGAATGCTGACCAAACCCGGAGATACCGCGATACGGCACACACGTGTCGCTCGTGCATGCTAGCACGGTCGCGAGCGAGCGCGCGCGCGCAGTTCCCATTCACCGGAATAAATCGAGGCGTCGCGAGATAAAATTTCGGTCGCCTGAATGGAAGATTCAGAGCGTCGCGACGCCATTCCATCAGCCTAACCCCTACCACTGTATCTAGAGAGCTGGTCAAACCAGGTCTTTTCCCTGCTTCTTTCCAATTAGCTTCAATATTCATTAAAACATCGCACCTTGTATTTAAACTGACCACCTTTTTTTACTGGCACTACTGTTTCACATTTGGAATATTTTTGTTTCGAGATGGACCACGATTTTGGATCGGAAAAATTTGTGGTTGTAGATCGAAGTGTGCTCTAAAATATGAGACGAGTTTCAGGGGAATCCATCGAGTCGTTGTTACGCAAAAAATTCTCAAACTTTGACATACCATTAAAATCCTGAAGAAGGAGCTCCGCGCTTCATGCTGACTAAAAAATGGTTTCCCGACAAAAGATCGCCCGGCAAAAATTATTTTCCATAAATACAGCTCTTGTTTAAAGTACGTGAAAAATTTCAAAGAGTTCCATCACGCCGGTTCGCAGAAAAAAATTCCGAAAGTTCGCCTTATCGCAGCAGCCCTCCAGAGCGATTTAAAAAAGGAAACGAGCGACAGCCACTTCGCACTCCATACTCAGTAAAAAGTTCTTCTTGGAGGGACATTTATCATTCTGGATCTCGGTGGTCCTCCTTCTCTCGCAAGGTTTCCTCTATTTCGTCGTTTTTCTCTGGAACTTTTTCGCTCGTTTCTCTTCTCCGGTAGCTGGCGAGCTCCCGGCGTCGTTATCTCCGCGATATTACTGAAATTGTTTCCCTGAAAGTCGCGGGGAGGGGGTAGAAAGATGGTCCGAAGGTAAATTCACGGTTCCCCTACCCGGGGAGGTTGGGATCCATCGCGGAAGCTCGCCGAAAAATTGGAAACCCGGCCAAAGGAGCAATCGCGATCTATAAATCGCGGTGCGTATGATCGCGCGGCGACTGTAAATTTCGTCGGGGAAGTTGGCAAACGCGGTGATGTCGCGGCGACGGAAAAGGGGCGAAAAAATGCAGAAAAACTCGCGGGACGGGCTGCTGATTAAGGCTTACCGGCGAGGAGCTCCTTAGGCGTCGACCCCCAAGGCGCTCGTTTCGAAACGGGTCGCATGCGAATATGGCGCCGCGCTTTTCCAAGACTTTTGCACCTTCATTTTTGCCTCCCGGCCACTTCTCGGACCCTGCTCCCCGCCACCACTGTTGGCTCGACCTGAAAAAATAAACAGCTCCGACGCTTTTCCCGAGAACAGCTCGCTTCTGGCTTCTGCGATTCAAATTTGCCTCCTTTTCTGGCAGTGAGGACTTTTCCTATGTATTTAAAACATGTATTTCTTCTGTGACCTTCAGTTTATTTTATTATATTCCATGGAAGCTTTCGACAATTTTGAAAATGATGAAAAAATGTCGTACAGAATGTTTTCAGGTCTCATTTCAAAGGGGAGACTCTAAGCTTGATGTACACATTGGTTTGAGTTCGGGAAAAAATTTTTTGAGTTCTGCAGATCTGTTCGAATTTGGACAAATTGACAAAATTATCATTTTCACTGTATTGTTCTTTCCCGAGGCTGAAAATTTTTTATAAGAAAACGATCTAGTGGAATCGAAAGCGGAGACTTCGCCCTTTAAAATGAGCATAGTTACGACCACCTACGATTTTTTTTCTCGAAGTTACAATAGTTTGAATATCGACAAATTTTTGCCAAGGGTCTAGTGACCCCATGTTATTATACAATACCGACGGCACACTTTTCACTAAAATTACCATAAAATGGTAAGAAAAAATCGTAGAGCAATTTTATTGGTCTCGATGTAAAGCTGAAATCGCGCTCTTCAAATTGGCGTTAGTTTCGCTCGCGAGAAAAATTTTTTCAGATCCGCAGAGCAGTTTGAATTTGGAAAAGTGTCTAAAAAAAGTCGATTTTTACATTTCTGCGTGGTTCTTGATGAGAAGTCGTCGTCGAGAAAAATCATCTGGGGTGTGTTAAAGTACAGACTTCACCCTTTAAAATGAGCCTAGGTTCATCACTGTACGATTTTTCTTCTCGGAGTTACAGCAGTATTGGAACGATGTTGTGCCGGCGATAGCGCATCAGTAGATCGCGCCGCGATCTACATAAATCGGTCACTCGATCGCGACAGCTACGCCCACGCGCAGAAATCGCTCGATCCAATAAGCTGTGCACCGTGCATTCCGCGCGTTCATACGATAATTGACTCGTCGCGTCGGTTGAACGTCTCGCGAGAGATCGAGTACGAGATATCTGCTTCGATACGCGAGATTCGATTCGATTCGACTCTATTGCGAGTGGCTCATCTCGAAAAATTCATTCGATCCTCAAATTTTCAATTCGATCATATTTGATCATATTTCTTCGATCATTCTTTAATTTTATTATTTTTTGAACTAGTTGCAAAAATTCATTTTCACAGGGTTGAATAGTATTCTTCGATAAAGAAATGAATTTCTTTAAATATTTTATTTCTGAAGTAAGTTGTTCCGGCGGACATTTCGATAGCGTTAGCTTGATAATTTTTGGTTGCGTTGCGTTCGGCGTCGCATCGTTGCAGCGAACGCCGCGGATCCAATTACAGGCGGGGCATCGTTGCATTCGATTAATTGCGTGACGCTGCAGCTGCTCGTCTCTGTCCGCGATATTCCCTCTCTCCTCTCTTCGGTTGATATTACGTTTCATGCTCCTAAATTTAGACGGCTTTCCACGACGACGTTCCTCTTCCACTCGGTTAGTATACTCGCCGCCAGAGAAGAATGGCAGCCGCGATTATTTTCACGCTGATACTATCCTCCATCGCTGATCTGTCCATCCCTTCTTCTGTGCCTGGTGTCATTCAATCATCGACGTTGCATCTATCATTTATACCTCTATCTTTTGTTACCTCTACATAGTTAAGTATTCATTATTTATTTAAACAATTCCACACACACACACAAACACATGCGACGTATAATTCTTGAACAATTGTCTTCCGTTATTATTATCGATTATTGTACACGGCTAAACTCTTTTTAATGGAACCTCGAATAGCAACAGCAATTTTCATTGCGAAGTAACAAATCACCCTGAACAACGTCGTCTAATAGTTTCATTTAAGATTGCAATGTAAAAGAAAATGTCTACGCTTTCTGTTGGTGCAGCACA
Organism: Lasioglossum baleicum; assembly: GCF_051020765.1. Taxonomy (NCBI): domain Eukaryota; kingdom Metazoa; phylum Arthropoda; class Insecta; order Hymenoptera; family Halictidae; genus Lasioglossum; species Lasioglossum baleicum. Next base: position 3,935,111 of record NC_134948.1, on the reverse strand, counting down.
ATTATTGAAAATCCAATTAATAGGCTATCGGTAGGTGAAGTGTTAAAAATGTGACATCAGAAGCTTGTTGCTGACGGCACAGCAGTATACCGAGACAAAGAACATTTTGCAACAATTTAAAAAAAAATTGTAATACCGTATCAACGCGCCAATATTTTCGAAACTACTCTCCTTACCCCGATAATGTCCCCACCACGGTGTACATACAGTCCCGAGTAAAATCGGAGCGTATGCAGTCGCAGAAATCGCGTCACGGGGAAATACGTATCGCGTCTCGGCTCGGAGAGAGTTAATGCTGGTAATTCGGCGAAGTCTTTGCTCGTGGGTGGGGTTTCGACAAAACACTGGCTCGTTATCAGCGTATGCCGGCGAGGCGGAGCCCTCCCCGTGTGGGGGGTGGGGGAGAAGAACCGACTCGATATATCGATTCGACGGTATGTACTCCTCTTTCTCTCTCTTTCTTTCTCTCTGAAGTCTCTCTCCTCGGAAGGAAACGGAGAGAAGCGAGCGAGCGATATCGAGGCCGCGAATTAACCAAGAGAGGAGGCGGGGCCCCGACGGAATTCGGGCTCTCTCTCGCGCGCGCGAGCGCACCCGATCGAAAGGTGAAAGATTCATGCGCGCCGTCTGCGCACATACATGGGCGAGGGGATATGGGACGGGGGGGAGGAGGAGCAGCGAGGAGGAGAATCGAGGTGGGGGGACCAGACGAGAGAAGAGAGACCAATAATAGCGCGCGCCTCCAGCCACCGGGGCGCCCCTCGCACTTAATTAAGATGTCTCCCGCAATTAGGTGGTTTTACGGTCGGCATAAAAGCCGATCATTCCGCGCACGCACGAATCAGGTTCCCCGTTTCTGCGATCGACGGAGTCCATGTTCGTACCCGGGTCTTCTACTACCCGGTATAACGCGTATACCGGTTTCTAAGTCGTCTAAGGCGAGGATCATTACGCCTCGATGGCCGATTTTCTTCGTAGCCCTGGAAATGGACAGGTCTCAATTTCCTTTCAGGCAATATTTTCTATTTAGGTTTTCGAATTTGCTGATGGAACCTATACTGAGGGGTGCACAAAAAACTTGATCCAGTCATTGCGAAACGATCCTGAGAAAAACTTACACCCCTAAAGTTTTGCAAATTTCAAGAAAATCCTTCAATCTTCAAGAATGTTCCCCAGTATGATCCTCCGTATGCAATGATGTGAAAGTAGAGGCTTGAAGCTTCGAAATGAACTAACCCTTCCAGTTAGACTGCCATACCTCCTCCCCAGCAAAAGTCACAACAGCTCGAAGTCGAGCAATGAGCTGACCAATTCTCGAAAACTGTCTCCCGTTGTTGGGGATATCGATGTTGACGGTTGTTTGTCTGTGTTTGCAGCAAGGATGTCGAGCAGCGGCGTGACGAGCGGCCCGGTGAGCCAGGTGTGTCGGCCGCACTTCCACAGTTCCGTGCTGCACCCGTGGCTAGCGGGCAGCGGCGCGGACACGTCGAAAACCCCTTGGGGTTTCCCGACCTCGACGGGTTCAGGCGGCGGTGGCGTCGGTGACGACAAGCCTCAGAGTCCACTGGGCTCGTCCCTCCCACCGAGCACGGGTAGCCTATCGAGCCACGGCGGCGCGGGGGCGGGTCACCACCTGTTCTCGTTCCCGCCGACCCCTCCGAAGGACGCGACACCGGACAGCATCACGGCCAGCACGACCTCCGCGACGAACAACAACAACAACAACAGCAGCGCCACGAACAACAACAACAACACGAACAACAGCAGCAATCCGTTGTCGGGATTGGGGGGTGGGGCGAGCAGTGAATACCAAGCGGCGGTTGCGCACGCGGCGGTGATGGGCGCGTTCATGCACCACCAGGACGCGTTGGGAGCGTCGGGGGCCAGTTCGTGCGACGTGAAGCCGAGCGTGATGCTGGGCCACCACCACGGGGCGCCCTCACCTCCCCACCAACAGCACAACGGGACCAGCGGCGCGGGGAACGCCGGGAACGGGGGAAGTGGGGGCTCCGGGAGCGGCCAGGTGAAACAACGAGAAGGTAATAACCAATCGGGAAACCAACAGGCGACGGCCGCGCAACAACAGCAGCAACAACAGCAACAACAGCAACAGCAACAACAACAGCAACAGGAGTATCAGGGAAACGGCGTGGCGGCCGGTGGCGGGGGTGGCGGGGGAGCGAGCTCGCCATCGTGCAGAGACAATTACGCCAGCCACCACGCCGGGTCCCAGTACGACCCGGCGACCAGCGCGTATAACATGTACCAGCACCTGCAGTATCCTAATACCACCCACCACCACCACCACCACCATCATCACGCCGCATCCTCGTCGTCTTCTTCGTCTTCGTCCCACAACCCGCACAACGGGACCGCCGCGGTCACCTCGGGGCTGTTCGGCGGCCACCACGCCGCCGGAGCTGGGGCCGCGGCGGCTGGGAACGCGACCGGCGTGGCAACCGGCGTAAACGTCGACTCGAAGTTGTTGGTCGGTCACGCGCACCCTAACACGCCCGGCTCGCCGGCATCCGCGCACCAGCAGCAACAGCAAAAGCCCAGGAACAAGTCGAGGACGTCCGCCGGTAAGCGGCACCCGCCTACCAATCTCTCACTCTCTTTCTCTTTCTCTCTCTCTCTCTCTATCGGATCTGTTTACCCTATCAACCCGTTTCTCCTGGATATTTTTTTCTTTGTCCCCCGGGACGATCAAGTGGGGCCTTACTATTTTTATGCTTTGGCTTTGAGTTTGTTTCGTTTCCTCGTTGGTTTTCTCAGCTGTTTGGTCTGGTTTGGAATCGTGTTGCGGTCGGTTCGACGGTGTTTCAAAGGGTTCGAACGTTTTTTTTCTTTCGGGGTTGCTTTCTCGGTTTGATTCGGAGTGGCGGGGTTGCGGGAGAATCAGTTGTTACGAAGTATATTTCTGGGAATCCATGTTGGAATATTTTCATTGTGGTAACTTCCGAAGACGCGTTAATGATACACACTCGTTACAGCGCAGCACTTTTATCGTGCGAGAGACACCCGTGCAGTCGATTTCCGGTTCTCGATGGTGAGAACGTTTACTATCTCATTACAGCTCCGTCGATCTGAAGAAACGGGGACGGATAATCGCTTGAGAAAGGAATCGAAGAAAGGGGCACTTTGCATTCTAAGAATTTCCTCGTTCCCCCCTGGCTTCCTCGGTTCTTCACCGTCTCGCGAATCGGAACACGACTGCACCCTCGTCTTGCAACACGATGTGTTTTCCTTTTTTCTTACCGTTTCGAATTTTTCCGTTTGATCCTCATTTATTGCACTTTATTCGTTTACGTTTCTCGTTTCGCTTTTCTTTCTTTCTCTCTTTCCGTTGGTTTCGACGACTCGAGTCTCGACGATGGCCTTGCGCTCCTCGAACTACTATCACTTGCAGAAACAACTCTGAAATATCTTTGCTGAATGTCAGAATCAGTCCTGAAAAATTATAGACATTATTGCGTTAATGAACAATTTATATAAACACCATTTTTACTGTATTTTCTACGGTACAAGAAATTATGCATAGTCTTATCAATCAAGAGGATCTCAAGGAACACCGTAATGCAGGCACATGAGCTCTTGGCTCCAGGAGCCACCTAGATTGCCCGCAGGGGCCATTTATGCGTTGCTCCCAATGGCACTTGAGTCAGAATAGAGACAGAGAATCGTTTTCTCTTTCTCCACTCAAAGTGTACTGAGGGGCGTGGCATAAACCAATTGCCCCTGAGGGCAAACTACTGCTCCAAGGGGCAAATTTTGCTCCGGTGCTCGCAGAGACTCCAGTCGAGGGTGTTTCATCCCCAGACTTTCTGTTTTCGATCCACTCCCGAGCTTTTGGTGGCGGTCGTCTTTCGCTTACAGTTCTCGTTGATCGGAACGTTGAAGAACACACTTGTCACACTTATGTTTTCTCGTTACTTTACCTCGAGATCTCGAGAGCTGTGTGTTTACGAGAGGGAGAAACACACCGATCGTGTATTTTTGTATTTTTGCCTCACCGATGTGTTTTTTGAGTGGCACCCGCGAGACGTACAGCGTAAACAGCACCACACCTCGTTCGTTATCAATTTTTTTTTCGACGATCAGCGTCGATCTACCGGGTGACCAGAACGTTACACGATCGATCGCAGAATCGTTCCCTCGATTTTTTTTTTTCACGGAAAATCGTTCTACGGACTCGGTTCAGTAATGTTCTGGATCACTCTGTACACCATTTGTACATCTTTATCTATCTGTCTCTAGATCTGTTCGTGTCTTTATACATACACAGGTGTGACACACGTCTACGCAAGCGCGATGCAGCACACACGTATTTTTGTTCTCGATGTGGTGTGGCTACATGCTGCCGTTTTTTGGTTTTGTCACAGCAAATCTCCCTCTCGAGAATGAGTCTGCGGACCACGATTTTTGCGTGTCCGATCGAACGGTTCGAATTTACTGTTCGACCAGTCGGCGACCGGTACTTCTCTTTTTATTTTTCTACGGAAATTCTTGTCTGTTTCCCGAAAAACGAAACTTGACCAGAGATTTTTATTTTGCAACTTTTCGAGCATCTGTAACTTCTACAATTTTCGAGATATTTGAAGAATTATCAGACGTACATTTCCCTGAAGGATCGTAGAAAATTACTACGTACAAGAAAAGAATGTAAAAAATTGTCGGAGTTTCATTTTTCGGGAAACAGACAAGGTGCGATCGCGAGTCACTGGTTGCAAACGTCACAGGGGCTGCGCCTCGCGTCGATCGTCGCGAATCGATGGCACAGAGGTGGGGAAAAAGGCGAAGAAAAGTGTAGTAGGAGGACTGGGAATGAAACGTGCCGGTTGAAAAATGCCGGATACGTTGATTGCGGTAATAATGGCCGGTCTGCGGCGGGGACGGCGTGGTAAAAATCCTAATTCCGGGAACAATGGCCCGACTTCGCGGCGTGGAAGTCCGCTAATTAAATCGACTTACGACACACACGCTCGCCGAGCGGCACCGGCAGCCTCGATCACGGCGAAGCCAGACGATTCCGTGGATGTCAGCCTGTTTATGGCTGCCTGTTTATGGTTTTCCGCGAAACGGACGCTATTTCCCCGCAATCGATCACCCTCCGATCGATCCTGCCTCGCCTCGTGTCTGGAAATTCGTCCGGAATACACGGAAAAACACGCTGTCGATTTTCGACGATATTCTAGAATCGTTCCACAACGTGACGGTCACCGGCGACCGTCAAGAAATCCCGCGATTTCTTCAGAAAAATTGATCTATCGACGCTTCTTTTGATGTAGATATTTCTCGGGAATTTTGCTAGTGATGGTCACCGGCGACCGTCAAGAAATCTCTCGATTTCTTTGTAAAAATTGATCTACCAACATTTCTTTTGATGTAGATAGATATTTCTCGGGAATTTTGCGAGTGACGGTCACCGGCGACCGTCAAGAAATCTCTCGATTTCTTTGTAAAAATTGATCTACCAACATTTCTTTTGATGTAGATAGATATTTCTCGGGAATTTTGCGAGTGACGATCACCGGCGACCGTCAAGAAATCCCGCGATTTCTTCAGAAAAATTGATCTATCGACGCTTCTTTTGATGTAGATATTTCTCGGGAATTTTGCGAGTGACCGTCACCGGTGACCATCGGGTAATCTTGCGGTGTGTTAAAAGTCCTTTCCATGTAGACACTTTTCCGTCGAGGAACAAATGCCGTGTGTGTTTTGCGCCAGTGATTCGCGTGAATCGAAAATTGCGATGAGAATTTGTTCGTTTCCCGTGGATCTTTGATTTCTCCCGCGACCGTTTCGGCCACGTCGATCGCGTTCGACCAAAATCGCATCTCGATCCTGTGCAGGGAGCTTGTGCAGTCTATAAAGGCATCTTTTCCAGTAAAATGGCCGCCGCTCGGTGGCGCAGAGATTCCGAGGAGGATGCAGCTCGATGGACGAATATCCGAGAGAGACGCGGAATTTCACGGCTCGTGAAATATCAAAAATGAAAGAAAAAAGATAACATACACATCCTTCCATCTCCCGTTCCCGATCCGGCAAAAAAATTTTCAGACCTAACAGCTTGTCGGATGTTTTTCGAGCGAGAGGAGAAAAAGGTCTGAAAATTTCGACTCGTTATCCTGTTTGGTGGAGGGTAGACTAACGATACGCCAGGTCTTCTCATCTCTCCTTTCCATTCTCTCTCTCTCTGTCTTTTTCTACATATATATCTCTCTCTCTGGCTCCGGTCTTCTTTCTGTCTGAGAAAAATTGGTCCCCGCTATTAACAAGCCGCTATCGGACGATCGTGTTCGATCCACGAGTCGTTCGAACGCCCACGGTCCTAAAGAGAGACTCTGCTTTTGCTCTGGTAATCGCTTGGTATGGTATGTCTGCAATTGCATGCGAGTTCCATCACCGAATTTCGTCGATGTCTACCGTTTCTCGCGTTCGGGCACGCTCGCTCTGCAATTTCTCAAACTTCACCGCGACTCCCACGTTCGACTTCGAGCTGTCTCAACGAGCCTCCACTGTGAGATTGAACTCGAAAAAATATTTGACACGTGTCTTTCTTTTCTCATCGCGAAATCCTCACGCCGAACAGAAAAGTTCCAGCGACACTTTCTTATTTTTCATCTGGACAATATTCGATCATTTTTTTCGGAGTTATTACTCAATCGATTTCGATGAAACTTGGCAGATATCTGGTCCATATATTGGTACGCCACACAGAATTTTTTCGGCCACCAATATTCGCGTTCAGGGGGTGCAAACATCCCTTAAAGTTCAAGGTCGTGAGACTGATTTTAATCGATTTTTGTACTCATACTGGCCAAGTGATATTCAATAATTATTTTGAGAATTATACTTTAATCGATTTTTATGAAATTTGGCTGACATTTGGTCCATATATTGGTACACCACACAGAATTTTTTCGGCCACCAATCTTCGCGTTCAGGGGGTGCAATCATCCCTTAAAGTTCAAGGTGGTGAGACTGATTTTAATTGATTTTTGTACTTATTCTGACCTAGTAATATTCAATAATTATTTTGAGAATTATACTTTAATCGATTTTTATGAAATTTGGCTGACATTTGGTCCACATGTAGGTGCACCAATCTGAATTTTTTCGGCTCCCAACATCCACACGAAATGGGTGAAAGCAACCCTAAAATGTCAAATATTTCTACGAGTTACTTACGGACGAGAGTCATTGTAAAAAAAAATAATACATTTTCCACTAGTGTTGGAAAGAGCAAGCGTGCCCGTGCTTCAAAATGGCGAGGTCGAGCAGCGACGGAATCTTTTTTAGAGTCACCAATGTTTTTCCGTTATTGTTAAATGATGTTTAAATTTGGTTCGCTGCTCGAGGATCGTAGAAGTAGCTTCTTTTTTTTACGTGTCAAACCAGCAATACGAGTCTCGCTAACAAAGCTGTTGTTTCTTCGATGCGATTCCAATAGAGGGCCGCGAGTGCGTCAACTGTGGTGCAACTTCGACGCCACTGTGGAGACGGGACGGCACCGGACACTATCTCTGCAACGCCTGCGGACTATACTACAAGATGAACGGACAGAACCGACCACTCATCAAGCCGAAACGACGCCTGGTAAATACCTAAGCTGAATCACCTCTATCTTCAATTTTTCAACTCGTTCATTGCCAATGTTCACTCTCGAAAACCTCAGCCGAAACCCTTTGCACTCGGTTGTCCCCTCAGAGATTGAAACACCACTAAAAATTGCTGTAAACCATTATTCAAAATATTGTTTACATTATTTGTTTACATAATCAATTACTAAATATTTAGGTATCGCATGAGCTATTGCACCAATTTCGTATTCATAAAATTTCCAAAATCACAGGGAATAATAATATAATTTTCCAGTTAAAATAGTGCAAGGGTTAAAGTTCAGATAAAATTTTTTTGGGATAGCTCATACCCAACAATTAGTTTTATTTCGTAAGTTTATCACTCGACTGATTTTTTTCACCGGCCAATAATCACGTCGAAGGGTGAAAACCACCCTTAAAGTCGACGGATGCAAAGCCTGGCTGTTTCAATGAATATCTCATGAACCATGACAGTTAGAAAAATTTTGTAACACGATAAAATCTGTATTTTTCTGAGAGATTGGCACTGAACGTGTTAATTACGCTCCCGTTGATTTTCGCAAGCGATTTCAAGAAGGATCGAAGACGGGGGGAAGGGGCGAACAAGGGAAGGAATATATTTTCTGGTCCCCGTGGCCTATGTAGCACGATGATCGTCGGTTCTCTGGCGGATCGGGTGCCGATGATTCGCAGAAAAGCACCCAGTGCACCTGGCTGACTCGTAAAAGCAAGTCCTTGATCGTTTCCTTCGCGCATACCGAGTCGCACATACTTAATTAATACACGCGCGGAACACCGGAGCGTTACACGTTTCTCGCGATACGCAGATGCAGTCATCAGAATGCAAGATAAAACAAGGCCAAGTTAATTTCCTGTACACGACGATTAATATACGCGACGCCCCCTCCTGCCCCCTATGTTCCCCTACTCGACAGGCTGGAAGATCGACGGCATCCTCGACGATCTCTCGAATTAGGATCGTTTCCAGGTACACCGACGATCGAAACCGAAAAGAACTCCGGTGAAAAGACGTCGGCGTTCAACCTGCTGTAACCTCGCGAAAAATAATCGGATCGCGGTGCAGCTAGGCTCATTTTAAAGCGTGAAATATTTACTTTCGAACGCCATAAGTCATTTTCCACTGGCATTTGTTTGCTCTGGATGGCGAGTAAAAATGCAAAAATAGTAGTTTTTGATAGAATTTTCGGACTCAACTGTCTCTGTTAATCTCAAAAAAATTTTCTCTCGAATGAGACCTATGTAGATTTAAATGTTGAAGTTTTAGCTTTCGAACGAGACCAAAAAGATTGCCCTACGATTTTTTAAAACCATTTTATGACGCTTTGAATGAAAAGTGTCCCGGCAGGTTCAGAATGAGAACCACTGTAGCTAAAGTATTGAAATGTTGAAATTCAAATTGTTGTAACTTCGCGAGAAAAAATGGTAAAATATCGTGCCTGGGCTCATTTTGAAGGGCAACACCTCCTCTTTTAAGGCTTCCAAGTCACTTTTCGCTAAAGTTATTTTTTACCAAATGCTAGGCGGAAAACTGAGCAAATCGTCAGTTGAAGTTTATTTGTAGGCGTCAGAGACAGAGATTGGCTATCGAACCCGGATTAGGGGGTATCGGGTCGGATCGATAGCTCGAAGGGTGGCCGGGGGTTTCGTGCGATCGGCTCGTAGAGCTCTCGCGAATTCGATCTATTTTCGTCGAGCAGGCTGGCACCTGCGGAATAGTTTGCTCCGATACACGACTCCGCGGAAATTCGATATCGACCTCCCCCACCCCTTTCGCACCCCTTATTCACTTCATTCCTGGATCGTCGTTCCGCTAGAAAGAGAACCTTCCACAATTTTCAATGCGCTCCAAAACTCAAAACAGACAAGAATACATTGTAGATAGAATTACAATTACGATTCTTGGAAATCGATTCACCACGCACGATTAATTACAATTGAAAATGAGCTCGGTCCTTCAAGGTCCGAGTGAAATAAAGAGCAGACGATTTATGGAGGTTCGTAATCGATTGTCGGATAGTTTAGCGAAACAAGAAAAAGGCAAGAGCGACTGGCATGTAAGAAAGAGGCTGCATCGGGGGAATCTCCGTTGCATTCCGCGGACGCAGAATGCAGTGACGTTTCACTATCGCTCTCCGCGCGCGCTTTCTCTCGCGCGCGATAGAGCAGAGCCGATGGATTCACGGCTTTTTTTCCCCTCTCTTTTTCCCCGCGCGCAGACACCTCATCATTTTTCTAATTACGCCGCTCACGCGCCGGATAGACGTATTAAATCGACGCGTTTTTGCATTCGCGATTCCTCGCCTCGCCGAGAGCGAAAACGCGATTCACCGATCATTAAACGACGCGACGGCGAGGCCGCCTCTGGGGACTTTCAACGCTGTCTGCTCCACTTGAAAAAATTCCCCTGGGTGCGTGAACATTCCCTCTCACCGTGCGCAACATTAAAAAAATTTACAATAATTAATAGATATTTTTCTTGAGCAAAGAAATGACAAAATCATGAGGCTCCGCATATGTGTTTGAATATCTCCGCTTACAGTGAACATTTTCCAACGAAAAAATTCGTGCACATTGTTCGAACGTTTATTAAACTGTCCACAAAATTTCGAAACGTTTCGCCGCACGGTTTCCGAGGGAAAAAATGAAGTAGTCAGTCCGGGGGCGCAGACGCGCGGTCGATTAGCGTGCACGGGGTTCCCTCCCGAAAAAAAGGAGGAGCGACGATCGTAGCCGGGGCTAGAGGGGGGGCCCATATGCTTTTCGCACAATATGTCGCATTTTTACGGGGCGAGCATGGGAGCGAATCCGGTCACAGATGCGACCGAAACGAGAGAAAGAGGGCCGCGCCCGATACGATCTGCGAAACAAAAGGCCGGCACGCCACCAGGTATACGCGGTCCCCCCTGCCGAAAATAATAAAGTCGTGGCACACATATCGGGGGCCACGTGGAAACGCATTGTGCGGACGTGTCTCTTCCACGGAAATTCCAGCCGAGCGTTTATTATGAACGGGTACGGACCCGCCGCGCCGGTGCTCGAGAGACCCGATGGGCCAGATAGCAAGGGTTGAAAACCCCCTTGGAGCCCCCCCTCTCTCTCCTCCATATTGCCCCTTCGTGGAACGATCGGCCGCCATACTTGATTCCTCGAGGAGATAACGGGACGAACAGCTGGGAACATTTTTCGGTACAGTTTTTTACCCGTCGACCCTTTCCGGCCAGAGTCTGCTGCAGCTAGGAGGCCATTTCTCCAGTTGGCTCTTGGACTCGAGGGTGGACTCGTCTTTAAATCGTCTATGGTCTGCTGAAGGTGTTCGCAGAAGTCTGCAAGAGAGTTCGTGACGGTCCAGTTTTCTTCTCAGTGTTTTTGACTTTGAAATGTCCTCCTGAAGCTACTTGGAAAGTTCAAGCTCCCTTGAAAATCTCCCAACTGATGTAGCGTCTTCTGAAAGGTCCTTGAAGGTCCTTGAAGGCTTCCATCTTCTCTTGAACCTCCTGAAACCGTGTGAACTCTCCTTTAACCCCTTGCCCTAGAATATCGTGATGAAGATTCTGAACAGAGTCTAATAAATATGAGATGAAATTCCATTTTGGTTGAGTTAATCTATAGTTATTGGAAAACATGTGTAAGCTTTCTCCATTTTTAGGAAATTACGAGCTACAATAAAAGTTCTAATCACTGAAACCGTAAAAGAAATCGCAGGGCAAGGGGTTAAGCTTTCTCTCTAGCTTGAGTGTGACTTGAGTTTGAGTTCTTGGATCTCTTCAGCATCCTCGGAAAAGTTGCTCCGGCAATTATCCCGATTTTAGGACACTGTTTTGGCGACGGGTCCTCCGCAGGACGAAGTAGGACCGAGGATCCTCATGGTAGGGTGAGGAAGAGGAAGCCGGTCGAGCGGCCGCGGCCGGTTCGAGGCACGTAGAAGCGGGAGGCTAACCTTCTGCGTGGAATCGCTCGTTAACGGCTGTCCTACACGCTCTTTCTCCCTCTCACACTCCTCTCCCTTTTCTGTTCCCTTCTGGTCCTGGCGATGCTTATCGCGCACCACGCCACGGCGTGCAACGTCGTGCAACGTCGTCGTGCGCGATGCTCGTCGAAGTTATACGGTGCCGGTCCTAGCCGTTCCTGGACATTCCGCTGGCTACAGAAGCGCCGGAGACCCCGCCGGACCCGTTAAACCCTTCGAGGAATTTCTTTCGGACCGCCTGGACCCTTCCCCCAACTAATTATCATTATTATTTTTACCACGAACGCTGCGACTCGTCCCCAAAATTTTTTCGACATTTTTACCTCGTGAAGCTCCTCGGACTCGCGAGACTTTTGTTAAAGGACTCTCGCTTCCTTAAAAAATTTCTTGAAGTTCCTTGGACTCGTTAGACTCCTTTTGAAGCTCCTTGGACTCCTCTTGAAGCTCCATGGACTTCTTGAACTCCTCTTCAGCGCCTTGAACTTCTTGGACTCTTTCTGAAGGACTCCGTCTCCCTTAGAAAATATCTCGAGTTCATTGAACTCTTCCTGAAGCTCCTCGGACTCCCGGGACTTTTTAAAAAAAAATCCTTGAAGCTTCTTGGACTCCTCTTGAAACTACTTGGACTCCCAGGACTTTTGTTAAAGGACTCTAGCTTCCTTAAAAAATTTCCTTGAAGCTCCTTGGACTCGTTAGACTCCTTTTGAAGCTCCTTGGACTCCTCTTGAAGCTCCATGGACTCCTCTTGAAGCTCCATGGACTCCTCTTGAAGCTCCTTGGACTCCTCTTGAAGCTCCATGGATTCATCTTGAAGCTCCATGGATTCATCTTGAAGCTCCATGGACTTCTTGAACTCCTCTTCAGCGCCTTGAACTTCTTGGACTCTTTCTGAACGACTCCATCTCCCTTAGAAAATATCTCGAGTTCATTGAACTCTTCCTGAAGCTCCTCAGACTCCTGGGACTTTTTAAAAAAAAATCCTTGAAGCTCCTTGGACTCCTCTTGAAGCTCCATGGACTCCTCTTGAAGCTCCTTGGACTCCTCTTGAAGCTCCATGGACACATCTTGAAGCTCCATGGACTTCTTGAACTCCTCTTCAGCGCCTTGAACTTCTTGGACTCTTTCTGAAGGACTCCATCCCCCTTAGAAAATATCTCGAGTTCATTGAACTCTTCCTGAAGCTCCTCGGACTCCCGGGACTTTTTTTAAAAAAATCCTTGAAGCTTCTTGGACTCCTCTTGAAACTACTTGGACTCCCAGGACTTTTGTTAAAGGACTCTAGCTTCCTTAAAAAATTCCTTGAAGCTCCTTGGACTCGTTAGACTCCTTTTGAAGCTCCTTGGACTCCTCTTGAAGCTCCATGGACTCCTTGAACTTCTTGGACTCTTTCTGAAGGACTCCATCCCCCTTAGAAAATATCTCGAGTTCATTGAACTCTTCCTGAAACTCCACAAACTCTTTGGACTCCTTCTGAAGGACTTTAACCCCTTAGAAAAATTCTCGGTCCCTTGGGACTCCTCCCGAAGCTCTCGACGGTATCAGAAACTCGAATCTCACGGAACAAGATCAGCACAGCGAGCTAATTGCTCCCACAGGATCCGAATCGTGTATTTGTTATATCAAGCGATTATCGTACGAGACTCCGAAGCTCATTTAGACTCGTCTCGTCTCGTCTCGTCCCGGCTCGTCGCGCCTCGCCTAACCCCGCCAGTCGTTATCATAATTAATCCCGATCGCGTGGAAAGTAGTTGCGAGTCGCACACGAGAGAGAACTCGGCGAATCTGTGTGGGGAAAACTCGACTCGCTTTCGGTCCCAGCCACTCGTCTCAGGGAAATCCTCTCCTCTCTTTCTCTCTCTCTCTCTCTCTCTCTCTCTCTGGAAAAATTACAGCGCCTCGACGCTTTCTCGAGAACGGGGCAACGACACCCAAGTCCGACGCGTCTCGCGGATCATACGCGGACAACAATGCTCCCGAGATCGTTATCCACTGTCTCAGACACCAGGCGCGAGCATTGTGCTCAGCAAGGTAAACGACACCACCCCCACCCCTTCGAAAAGAAAATTTTCCATCGACGGTGAACTCGTTTACAGCGTCGCAATCCCTCGGAAAACTTTCGTGCCATTTTCTGCAATTTTCTCCTTGGTGGTGAACCAATTCTCTTTTTTATATTTATTAGAAGTAGCCAGAATAAATTATTATTAAGAAAAATAATAAATAACGAGGTGCAGATCAAGGTAAAGGAAAGTCAATCAATGTATACCACTTCAATTCGTAATCCCAATTAATCGTAAATTATCAACATGAACTCTAAAGTTGAAATTCTCAGGTTATCTGTGTGTAGGTAGCTCCGAGTGGGCGTGGCTTCTTTGCTCACAATTTTATACGAGCTGGCATAGTGCTCCACAGAGCAATCTGACTCTAAATTTAACCTAGACTTTCAGTATCCACTACAATTTTATTTTTGAGGACAACAATCTTGCTCCGTCTGTGTCCAGAGTGTGCAGAGTGGGCGTGGCCAAATTGCCCCCGGTTCTAAACGCTCCAGAACAGTGTCCCATAAGGGAAATCTACATATTCCCCTCTCAGTATCCACTGGAACTTTATCTTTGAGGACAACAATCTTGCCCCATCTGTGTGCAGAGTGTTCAAAGTGGGCGTGGCCTAATTGCCCCCGTCTCAAACGCTCGGGAACTGTTAGAGGTCGTTTCCTGGGGAATCTCTTACAGTACATTTTTGGGAACGATGATGATGGGATCGCTATTGGAGTCAGGCGACTGGTCGTGGAATAATTAAATGCCGACGTACGGCGCCGGTTAATTATAATTGCGGGGAACAAAAGGGTAGCGTAACGATCCGGCCGAAGCACGGTTTCTGGTCCATTAAAATTCACCGGAATAAATTTTCGAGCGGTCGCGCGCGCGAGCGGAAAGGAAAAGACAGAGAGAGAGAGAGTGAAAGAGAGACGCGGTCGGGGAAAAAAGGAAGAAGGCGCCTCGTTATTTCCCTAGTCCCGGGGCCTCCTGGATTTCGTGAGATCGCCACCGGTGTGCTTTATGAACAGCACACGCAGCCCGATGCCGCGCCACGGCCGTGGTCGGGGGCAGAAACGGCGACTGAATTATGTACCAGATGCAAATGTCGCTGTATTGTCCAGTGCCGGCGGCCGTGCTCCATCCATCTTTCAGCTTCCTTGAAAATTCCGCTCATGAGAGATGAGATTTGCATCCGTTCACACTTTGAATACGTCGCTGTCCGCGTCCAGATCGCCGCCGACTCCATCCTCCTTTCTTTCTTTCACCTCCCGTCGAGAATCGACCTGTCAATCGCTAGGAAAATTTTGTCTTCCTATAACATTTTATAAAGAAAAAACCACGTTACGGATTGTAATGAAACTTTACTAATATCTGGTCCACATACAGATACACCATACAGAATTTTTTGGGTTACCTACATTCACATTAAAGGGGTGAGAACAACCCTTGAAGTGGAACGAACAATACACACTGATCTTATCGCACTTCTGACTAGGTGACAGTTAATAATTAATTACATAATTACGCTTTAATGGATCTTGATGAAACTTGCCTAAATTTTGGTCCACATACAGACACACAACGTAGAATTTTTTCAACCCCCATCATTCTCATTAAAGGAGTGAAAATACTCTCGAAATAGAAATTTTATAAGAAAGATAAAATGCGTGTCCTCTTCGATGATAAATTTGCCAATCTACCTGGCTCTGTAAAATGCCCATTTGTTTAAACACCACGCTCGGAAAAACAATTAAAATTAATTACCGCGTCGGATCGGTTCCCGTTTGACCATTTCGGACAGCGCTCAGTGTTGCGAATGTTTGCCAGCCAGTGTGGCCAATAATTTGGTCGTGTGTCTCGTTTCGCCGGACGACAAGCGCCGCGATTTATTTCGCGGATTTATGCGCGACCGGGATCGCGCACCAGTCGGAAGCAATTTACAAGTTAATGGGTTAGGACGATTCGTTACGCGGCCTCCGCTTTCTGTAGTCTGTTCCTCCTCGTCTCTCCGCCTTTCGCGGGATTCATTTCGCTGTGGAACGGCACACGCCCATCGTCGATTGCTCTTCGCCTTTCTCGACGCAACCCTCTCTGCTACCGAGAAGCCACTGGACATCACGATCGCTACCAAAAAAAAAGACTGATACAAAATAAATTGCAAACATAAATTCTTCTTTGCCGTTTTATGGAAATTCAATTGGGATACAACATTTTTTTAATCTTTAGAGAACTCCTTGGTTCTGTCAATTTAAAATATTCTGTACAGAAAAATATATTAATTTTAGAGGGAAGGGCCATGAGAGGGGAGTACTAATCCTAATTAAATATTTCTAGAATTAATAAAATTATGATTATATCTTCTTTTGAACTGCTTTTAGAGAACTCTACTGTCAATTTAAAAATTTCTGTACCGAAAAATATTAATTTTAGGGGGAAGGGTCTTGAGAGGAGGGAACACTAATCCCCTGATTAAATATTTCTAGAATTAATAAAATTATGATTATCAACTTTGAGGCTGCTTTTAGAGAACTCTACTGTCAATTTAAAAATTTCTGTACCGAAATATATTAATTTTAGAGGGAAGGGCCTTGAGAGGGGAGTACTAATCCTAATTAAATATTTCTAGAATCAATAAAATTATGATTATCTACTTTTGAACTGCTTTTAGAGAACTCTACTGTCAATTTAAAAATTTCTGTACCGAAAAATATTAATTTTATAGGGAAGGGTCTTGAGAGAGGGGAACACTAATCGTAGTTAAATATTTCTAGAATTAATAAAATTATGATTATCTACTTTAAGGCTGCTTTTAGAGAACTCGACTGTCAATTTAAAATTTTTGTACCGAAAAAATTTATTTTAGAGGAGAGGGTCTTGAGAGGGGAACACTAATCGCGTACCTTAATATTTCAACAGTTAATCAAATTGTTATTATCTACTTTCGAGGCTATTGTTTAGGGTCTCCAAATTTTCTAGAGGCTCGCAGGTGATTGTTTCAACTTTTTCGAGAAAGGTCGAGTGTAACGAAGTGTTTGAACTACGAACTAAGGTTGTTAGCGGTAATGGCAGGCGGACACCGTTACTCGAAGCGACGCTGCGCGACTTTAGGCGACTCTCCAGCATCGCTTCTTATTTATTTTTTTCTCTTCCCGTTCCTGTTTGGCTGTGGCTCCGGAGAGCGAGAGAGCTCCGGCTACTTAAGATTCGGCACGCCGAGCCGAGCAGGGCCGAGCCGCGATCAGGCGACCAGTTTTCGACTGCCCGACGAGTCGATCGATCATTCACCGACACAAAGAAACAATTCACCGGCCCGATAAACTACCGTGCCGTACGAGCCACGGACTCGAAATTGATTTAGCTCGCGCTCTTGAGATAATTCGCTTTTCGTACGGTCGATCCACGGACTCGTTTCTCTCGCATAACTTTCTTCACAGAGAAACTTTGTTATTAGACTGGGAGTTTCATCAATTTTTAATGTCAACTTTTTTAGACCAGACGGGATCTATAATTATTTTCGTACCTCTGAGTCGATCTTAATAAAAGGACTGATTATAATAATTAGTTGCATAATTATGGGTTAATGAATATTGTTGAAACTTGCCTGAAGCGTGATCCACATAGAAACGCGTCACACAAATTTTTCTCAGCTTTCAGTATTCACATTAAGGGATTGAAAAGAACCTTTATAGTCGACACTGACTCCCAACCAATTTTCAATATTCCACCCCTAATTATCTGACATTCGGTAATTATTTTCTCAACTATGGCTGGATCGATCTTTATGAAACTTGACAGAGACATAGTCCACGCATAACTACGTCACACCAATTTTTCTCAGCTTCCCATATTCACATTAAGGGATTGAAAACAACCCTTATAGTCGAGACCGATTCCCAACCAAGTTTCAATATTCCACCCTTAATCACCTGACATTCAGTAATTATTTTCTCAACTATGGTTGGATCGATCTTTATGAAACTTGACAGAGACATAGTCCACGCATAAGTACGTCACACCAATTTTTCTCAGCTTCCCATATTCACATTAAAGGGTTGAAAATACAACCTTTATATTCGGGACTGACTCCCAACCAAGTTTCAATATTCCACCCTTAATCACCTGACATTCAGTAATTATTTTCTCAACTATGGCTGGATCGATCTTTATGAAACTTGACAGAGACATAGTCCACACATAACTACGTCACACCAATTTTTCTCAGCTTCCCATATTCACATTAAGGGATTGAAAACAACCCCCATAGTCAAGACTGACTCCCAACCAATTTTCAATATTCCACCCCTAATTATCTGACATTCGGTAATTATTTTCTCAACTATGGTTGGATCGATCTTTATGAAACTTGACAGAGACATAGTCCACGCATAACTACGTCACACCAATTTTTCTCAGCTTCCCATATTCACATTAAGGGATTGAAAACAACCCTTATAGTCGAGACTGACTCCCAACCAATTTTCAATATTCCACCCCTAATTATCTGACATTCGGTAATTATTTTCTCAACTATGGCTGGATCGATCTTTATGAAACTTGACAGAGACATAGTCCACGCATAACTACGTCACACCAATTTTTCTCAGCTTCCCATATTCACATTAAGGGATTGAAAACAACCCTTATAGTCGAGACCGACTCCCAACCAAGTTTCAATATTCCACCCTTAATCACCTGACATTCAGTAATTATTTTCTCAACTATGGTTGGATCGATCTTTATGAAACTTGACAGAGACATAGTCCACGCATAACTACGTCACACCAATTTTTCTCAGCTTCCCATATTCACATTAAGGGATTGAAAACAACCCTTATAGTCGAGACCGACTCCCAACCAAGTTTCAATATTCCACCCTTAATCACCTGACATTCAGTAATTATTTTCTCAACTATGGCTGGATCGATCTTTATGAAACTTGACAGAGACATAGTCCACACATAACTACGTCACACCAATTTTTCTCAGCTTCCCATATTCACATTAAGGGGTTGAAAATACAACCTTTATATTCGAGACCGACTCCCAATCAAGTTTCAATATTCCACCCTTAATCACCCGACATTCAGTAATTATTTTCTCAACTATGGCTGGATCGATCTTTATGAAACTTGACAGAGACATAGTCCACACACGACTACGTCACACCAATTTTTCTCAGCCGCCAAAGTCCACGTTAAAGGGTTGAACGGAGCCCTCTTATGCGAGGCAACGTTGCTCGAGGAGCCCGGCGAATAATTAATCCAGCGAAGGAAGAGATTTTAGGGGTGCGATTAGGGGTGGGCACGGAGGTTGTTTACCCATTTGCGGCGTCCCTACCGTTATTATTTCCCTCGGACCGCCATCGTGTCGGTCCAGGGGTGGCTGGGAGCAATCCCGAGCAATCCCGAGCGTCCTAGCTGCGAGGCATCGGGTTCTGCCTCTCTCCCTGCTCGTCAAAGGGGCTCGTCGGGATCTCCGGAGAAGGATTCGTAGATTCCCCAGGGCAGCTGCGCTCGCTATCATTGGTTGTGATCTCGATCTAGCCCACCCGAGTCCGGGAAACAACCCCTCCACCGTGGCCCCACCAATCCCGTTCTCCTGCAACCCTCTGATGGGGCGAGATCCCCTTCCCGTGGACGCCTGATTCACCCTTGATCCTTGATCCGGTTGAAAAATCGCTTGGGAACACCTAACCGCTCCACAATGTTGACCAAACTAATTTTCCGTTTCCCGGTTCCACAATTAAATTAAACAATATTAATTCTCACGATACCGACGTGGAAAAATTTGTACATATACTTTGAAGTTGTGTCATGATACGTATCAAGTTTCATAACGATTGGATATTCTGTTTAGTAGAAAAAAAAATCCCACAATGCACCTCACAAACCACCCCTCATCAGAATCGAATTTTTATTCACCGATATTTAAATAATTCCGATTCGAATTAATTGAATCAACTGACGAGACGGAGGTTCAGTGGTACATTCCAAGGCCAGGAAATAGTGCAAACCACCCCCCGGGGTCATCTTCGACCCGTCCCGAAGCGAGCACCCTCATTTCCCGAGCTCGCCGCCGACAGTCCCACTAAATTTCCTTATCTCTCGCATTCTCCAGCGGACGGAAGATGCTATCCCGAGTCCGGAGATCCCGAAAGTGGATAAGGGTTGCACAGTATCCCCAATCTACCCCCGAGGACGATCTTCCCGCGCGAAATAGGGCTCGGCCGGTGTGTCTCGACGACCGAAATCCCGACGATTTCCTCGAGCGTCTCTCGTCGCGGCCATTACCAAAAGAGGGTGGACAGCGAGGTGGTGGAAAACGTGGAAAACCCACCCCACGTCCACCGAACTCACCCCTGGTCCTCGAACGGTCGAAGATCCCGGACAGAAAAAAGGTCCCGACGATCTAAAAAGAATCGTCCTGGAACTCCATAAATCTTCGCCACCCTTTGGGGGGAGGAGTGTGGGGGTGGCGACCGGTCGGCGGACCGACCACGAAAAACGCGGTGGCGCGCTCGAATAAATCAAAGTGGCGTGAAAATCAATTGCGAGACACTCGCCTCGCGTGTAGCCTCCTCCCCGGCCCCCGGACGCCCTCTTCTACCCCCACCCCTCGTCGGAGTCACCTTGTCAACCCCCTCCGCCCCTTCCCTGAGGTTCCACGCCGTCGAGGAATCGGAGAACAAAGAGAAGGACGGAGACAGGGGCCAACCGGAGCCGCAAGCAAGACGCCGAAGCGTTAAGAGCCCGGGGAGGGGAAAGTGTGAGGGGTAAAGGGAAGGGGTGAGGGGTAGCGACGTTAACGCGAGAGCCAGCGCACGCGGGCCCTCCGAAGGAGAAACGCGGGAAGAAAGAGGGAAGGGGGTAGGGTGTAAAGTCAATACGGACGGAAAACCGCGCAGACGCTCGGCGTCGACCAATCCCCGTGGAGGAGGGAACGCATGGCGTCCCGAACGCCGTCGACGAGGCGCTCGCGTCGCCTGGTCGCGTTTCGGAACTGTCCGGCGATCGGTCGATCGATTTTCCAACGGGGTGTTCCATGGGACGAGCCGGTACATGGGAATTTTTTGCCGGGACATCGACAGGGGTAGCTCCGTGAAACTTCGCGGGGTGCTTTGCACATCTATCTTCCATGTTCAGGATTTTTTTTAGGTCAGTATCTTCCGAATTGTAGGAGCTGTTGATGGGAGAAGGCGATAGGCTTAGATGATAGCCAGGAAAAGAGGGTGCCCTGTACTTAACGACTTAATAATGCATATCTCCGTCAATTTTTAACCTTTCGTAATGAAAAAATCGCGAGGATTACTCGAAAATATACTTCTTCGGATGCGGCAGGTCTTCTCGCGAAAGATTCGCGCGGCTCCGAGAAAAAAATTCATGAGTATCCACTTTATACTCCAAAAAAAGGTGTCTCATAGACTGTCCCATTTCTCGGACAATTTCAAAGATTTCTGAATGAAAAAATTAAGAGAGTTGCTCGAAAATATACGTTGTTAGATGCCGCAGGATTGATTGAGATACATTGGCGCGTCTCCGAGAAAAAAATTCATGAGTATCCACTTTATACTCCAGAAAAGGGTGTCTCATAGACTGTCCCATTTCTCGGACAATTTCAAAGATTTCTGAACGAAAAAATTGTGAGAGTTGCTCGAAAATATACGTTTTCAGATGCCGCAGGATTGATTGAGAAACATTGGCGCGTCTCCGAGAAAAAAATTCACGAGTATCCACTTTATACTCCAAAAAAGGGTGCCTTATAGACTGACCCATATCTCGGACAATTTCAAAGATTTCTGAACGAAAAAATTGTAAGAGTTGCTCGAAAATATACGTTTTCAGATGCCGCAGGATTGATTGAGAAACATTGGCGCGTCTCCGAGAAAAAAATTCACGAGTATCCACTTTTTACTCCAAAAAAGGGTGTCTCATAGACTGTCCCATTTCTCGGACAATTTCAAAGATTTCTGAACGAAAAAATTGTGAGAGTTGCTCGAAAATATACGTTTTCAGATGCCGCAGGATTGATCGAGAAACATTGGCGCCCGTTTGCGAAAAAAATTCTCGGGGATGGGGAAGGATTTTACGAAGCGTATCGAGGAATGCGGCGTCCCGTTGCGGACGAGTTGGTCAATCCGGCGACAAACGCGGGGCCGCGTTTGATCGGTCGATCGCGCGAGAAAAGGCCTGGCGGTTTTTTATCCGTGCGAGTGACAAGCAAATCGAGACGCGGTGGAACGATCGCTCGAACGGAGAGACAACTATCGACCGGGCAACGGTGCCTAAGCCTGGTTGCTTAATTGCGACCGGGGCCTGTATCGCGCGCGCTCTCCTTTTCGCTTTTTGTCTCCGGTTGTTAATGGCACTCTCGGCTGGTTCCCCGTTCGGCCCATTATTATTAGCTTCGATAGCGTCACGGTTCGCGGAAGGGGTCGCTGCACTTTTCCCCGGTGAACGTATTATTTCGTCGAGTATACTTTCGCGCGTGCACCTGAGAGTCCTTGAGCCGCGATAGCCAGCTTCGAGAACTGTCTCAAAGTTTTCGGACGGTGTCAATGGGCCCCATGGGGTCCCATAACTCTACCGTAGCCGCCGCAGTGAGAACAGTCACCGGCCACCTAGAGAATCGAGCGTGAGATCGTTCGATTCACTGACCGAGTGGAAAGGTACAGGATACAATTCTATTTCTACCTTTCCTTTCGGAATTTTTTTCTGCTCAACTAAATGGTACAGCTTTGTAAAATTTGACAGAGGTGTTTGGACATGTCGAAGCAATAACCATGATTTTTTCTAAGACTCTATTGTTAGAATTGACTGAGAGTAGACTGAGAATAGACTACAGGGATGCTCTGACTCCTTGAAGTATATGTAGCGATTGAAATGTTGATGCTATCACGGTAAAAAAATTCGTGTACACAGTACAAAGGCGTGTTATTATATCTGTCAAGTTTCATAAGGGTAGGTTGCTCGGATAGGTGGAAAAAAATCCCAAAGTGTTACCGTGCAAACCACTCCTGCAAAATCGATCGAATGTACTGTCTAGGGTGCATATTCGAATTAATTATGGAAATACCGTACAATGCTCGTTCCGGGGGTGTGTACCAGGCGTAACTATGGTGGTCAGTGTATTTTTGGCAGGAAGATTCGATCGGATTCGTTGAGAATTGACCGAGATACAGCGTTCCGAAGTCGCCAGTATTTTTGTGACGGTGGTTAGTCGAATGTTTCCGCTGTAAATGGTGGAAAACGGGGGTGTGTGCGGGGGTGGCGGCGATTGCACCCCCAGGAGCGGAGCCAGAGGGTGAGCGACAAGTAATGGCCGCCACCGTCGACGCCGCGCTCGTTATTTATCGCCTCTGTCGCGGTGCACACGCGAGCGTGGGCGCAGTGGCAATTTCCAGCGATAAGCGAGCGCGTGCTCGCTCGCTCGCTCTGCTCGCTAGACAGTCTCGGCGATTAGTCGCGCGACTGGATAAACGGCGCGCGACCGACGCTTTAAACTTGGACGTCAGAGTCCGATTAAACGATGTCCGACGACGCTTCCGTGACCTGTTCGTCTTCAGCGACGGAGGAACCGTCGCAACAATCTACTCCTAGATCTTCGATAATTACAACAAAAAGATAGACCGTTGCCCGCGCCGTTCCGAAACGTTATCGGTACATTCACCCGTGCATTCCGAATGCACGGTAATTTTTTCATGTAAAAATATTCATTCGTTTCGGAGTTATGGTCGAGAAAGCGACGACGGCTTTCTATTTTCGAAGAAAGTGCTTAGTGGAAATTCAAACGACTCCACGCGGCCGAAAACATTTTTTTTTCGCCAGCTAAATCAACAGGAATTTAAAGATCCGAGTCTCCTCTTTGCAACGAGTGCTTGGAAATTGGTGTGCGATTTTTTCTTGCCGTTTCGTGACACTTTCAATAGGTTCCAAATCTTGGGTATTGAAAATATTGACTGTTTGGACAGTTATAAGTTATAAGACTTCTTCTAAATCTTCTTCTATAGAAACTTAGTCTTTAAGACTGAGCTCTGAAGCTTCGAAGACTCGAGCTTTATACAACACTAGTTATAACTTCGCCAAGAAATATCGCACGGGAATCTACCCTAGCTCATTTTAAAGTTTGAAATCTGCACTTTCAGGCCTCTTAAGTTATGCTTTGCTACCATTTTTTTTTACTATAAATGTCACATGATAGAGTGAGAACAGTCGTTTCTCGACAGTTTTTCGCGTTCAAATATCTGCCCGGAGCTGAAAATTTTTTTTTCATAACTCAGACTACAGTGGTTGCGTGGACTGAAGCTTTCTCTTTCTAAAAACTGCTTGAAATTCAAAGTCGGATTTTTTCTAGCGATGTTACAGCGCTTCGAGTGAAGCCATGCATGATATTTCGCTCTTCTGGGAACGGTTCGATTTGTATTTGCATTTTTTCTCGAACCGCTGAGAGTTCTGCTATCTCGCAGCTATGCGCAAAAGTTGCAGATGAAAAATTGAGGTTTTTCATGTCCAGCGGAGCAGAACTCGGGGTGCACGCCGGTGGAGTAGAGGGGAACGGAAGACGGTGTTAATTTATACCTCGCTGCGGCGAGATAAAACCTCGCCGAGGAACAGATTGACCGTCTTAATGAGGCTATACTCGGATTCATATTCGCCGTAAACGCCTTTTATCGGCTATAATTTATATCGGGAGAGTACGGGCTCGCGCGCTTATCGGTACACGTGTTTACCGGGAAACTGGTATGCGCCTACATTCTGCGCGGCCGATGTCGTTTATTTCGCGCTCGGAGTTTCCGAGACGTTTTAACGACGGGAACGGTAAGTGTATCTTGTCGGTAATGCCCGTGGCTGTCGCGGGAAATTGCTATTGCACGCTCACCTCCATAAACAATCCCATAGACAATCGGGGAATCGCGACGATGACGATTACGTTGCCACATATTATTTCATATGTTCCGTTTACACCGCCTCCCGCGAGACAACAAATGGAACAACGAGCGTAACAGGTCCACGGGAAGACAGATGGAGGTTCAAGTGAACTGCGCTCTCGATACAAGAAAGAATAGGCTCCAGAAAAATTCTTTCTTGCATAGTCTTTTCTTTTTCATTGAGAGCTTAAGTGGAATTTTGTATAGCCCTGGATAAAAAATGAATACACTCAGAATTTTCAGAATTTCCGTCTGAAAAATTAGACTCTGATAGAGAAAGAGTCGACGAATTTTATGCAATAAATTCCGTGTCGATATCTCTTTTTACCTACCCGAAAAAAATTCGCAAAGTTGAGCAGAGGGATATCAGGACACGAGCGAGTTATAATAATTCCCACGGCTAGAATTCTCAATTTTTCCATTCGAAAAAAATATATTCTGTTAGCGAAGTAGTCGACAAATTTTATGCAACAAATTCCGTGTCGATATTTCTTTTTACCCCCTCGAAAAAAATTCGCAA
This sequence comes from Lasioglossum baleicum, assembly GCF_051020765.1. Lineage (NCBI taxonomy): Eukaryota > Metazoa > Arthropoda > Insecta > Hymenoptera > Halictidae > Lasioglossum > Lasioglossum baleicum. Next base: position 3,910,039 of record NC_134948.1, on the reverse strand, counting down.
AGTTGAGCAGAGGGATATCAGGACACGAGCGAGTTATAATAATTCCCACGGCTAGAATTCTCAATTTTTCCATTCGAAAAAAATATATTCTGTTAGCGAAGTAGTCGACAAATTTTATGCAACAAATTCCGTGTCGATATCTCTTTTTACCCCCTCGAAAAAAATTCGCAAAGTTGAGCAGAGGGATATCAGGACACGAGGGAGTTATAATAATTCCCACGAATAGAATTCTCAATTTTTCCATTCGAAAAAAATATATTCTGTTAGCGAAGTAGTCGACAAATTTTATGCAACAAATTCCGTGTCGATATCTCTTTTTACCCCCTCGAAAAAAATTCGCAAAGTTGAGCAGAGGGATATCAGGACACAAGCGAGTTATAATAATTCCCACGAATAGAATTCTCAATTTTTCCATTCGAAAAAAATATATTCTGTTAGCCAAGTAGTCGACGCATTTTATGCAACAAATTCCGTGTCGATATCTGTTCTCTTTCCATGTGAAAAAAATTCGTGAAGATGACCAGACAGGGATATTTGGGCGCTGGCTAAGCTATAGTTTTGGGTATAGTGCGTGCTCGCGCTTATAGCGGGCGTCTTCTCACGGTGCGGCGACTCTGCGGCGTTTCCTGGCCCTCGCAACGCGCCTCGAACAATTATAATTGTTAATGGAAGGAAAAGAAAATGTTCCGTCGTCCTTGATTCCCGCCTTGGGCAAAAACGCGCGATAATTACGTATTCGCGATCGCGACTCGAACGAACGGCGCGGAGAAGGAAAGAGAGCCTGGCGAGTCGCGAGGACGAAAGGAGAGACCCGGTCAACGTGTACCGTACGCTCTCGGGCCGCGCAGCAACAATAGAGACAACATAATGACGCTATAAATAAATAATAATGCCACGGTCTAAGCGCGGTAGAAAGGCTCTTTGTTGCAGGCTCTCGCTGTACATACGGCGAGGCTAGCGAGCTAGCCCACTTGCCTGGCGCGTTTATTATTCCGCCGAAGCACGGCCACGCTCCGCCGACTCTCGATCTTTGGAAACTCGGATCTCTGGATCGCGCTGGATCGTTCCGTGCCTCCTCTCCCCTCTGCCGCCGAGAAAAATCATCGGGAGCCTGATTAGAGAAAATCAGAAACGAAACTGTTGCACGCATCGCCACGAAACTTTGTGGACTTGTTTATCATGGTACTGAGAACCCACAGGAATTTTTTCAAGTAAATGTATGCGTTAGTTTTCCAATTATAAACAATAATGTATAGGTAGTTTTATTGTTTGAATCGAATTCGGTCTTGCAAGTTTGAACGTGTGTACGGAGCTTGAAGAATTATTCTTCGGCAGTTTAACTAACGTACATTTGTAGATTGATGTTTCCGCTTTCCAACGAGATCAAAAAATTCAATCTACGATTTTTTGCTACCGTTTTATCGCACATTGAATGAATCATGAGCCGGCAGCATTTGAATAACTCGCCAGGCAACAAATCTCCATTGTTTATGAATATTTAAATGATCGTAACTCCGTGAAAAAGAATCGCACGACAACCAATCTTGGCTCGTTTCAAAGCTAAAAATCTGCGCTTTCAGTTCCCGTAAGTGATTTTCCTCGAAAAAATTTTTACTCCAGACTACATACGGAAAAGTGATAGTAGTCACTTTTGTATCAATTTTTAGATCGAAATGTCTCTGTAGGGGTGAGAAAATTTTCTGCAGCACTGAAACCAACGTGAACTTGAAGAATGAAGTCTCCTCTTTCGAACGACTGCTCGAAATCCGCTGTACGATTTTTTGTTCCCGTTTTATACCCGGTTAAGTGATCCCCGAACGTGTCTACCGGGAAGATACACAGCCTGAAGGATAAATAACGAAATAAAACGACCGCGTACAACTTGAACGAAAATCGAGGGGGATTGAGGGGGGGGCCGAAATGGCGGCGGAATTTAATATAATTAACCGGGCGAGCGTGACAAGCCAAGACGGATTGTCGCGAGCCGCGTCGGATGACAGCGGTTGAATAATTACCGCGACTAATCTCGTGATCGTTGACCGAACAAATAACACAGGCCTGAGTGTGCTTAATGCGTTCCGAAAGGCGGGGGCAGCAGCTGAGGGGACACGGGGGGCACGGCGGAGTTGATGAACGAGCGACGCGTGGAAACGCCGTGGATCGTGTTTTCCGGATGGAAAAGCTGCAAGAAAACACCTAGAGGACGGCTTTTTGTTCCCCTCGCGAACAGGACCATTAGAAATTTAAATAGACCGCGCGCCACGTCGAATTACGTAAAGTCGTCGAGTTGACAACACCTACGATGCGGCCTCCCGATGGCCGACGGCGGCCATTTCTGTCACGATTTTCCCGTTTCCTTACATTTCTTTCCAACAATCTGATAAACGGAAAAACACATCTTAAATTCCATAATAAATTTGCTAATTTACACTCTAATTTAAAATTTCTGCTCAATTTTAAATTTTATAGTAAATTTACTAATTTATACAATATTAAATATCTATTTACTGATTTTGTTGAATTGTTCTATGAATTTTGCTTACATTTCTTTCCAATTATCTGATAAACGAAAAAACACATCTTAAATTCCATAATAAATTTTACTAATTTACACTCTAATTCAATATTTCTGCTCAATTTTAAATTTTATAGTAAATTTACTAATTTATACAATATTAAACATCTATTTACTGATTTTGTTAAATTATTCTACGAATTTTGCAATTGATTTTATACAGAGCACTCGTTTTTGTAGAAGGATAAAACCCCTATTAATTATACACAGGGGAGAGTTTATGAGTTGTTGTAGACGTAGGTCAGCTAAATGGTAATATTCAGGGTTAGTGAGCTCGGTTCGGGTACCGAGAGAAAGATGAGTGACGAATTTTCTTATTTTAATTATTTGGAGATGTTTTCTAGGTCTGATCCAAGACTAACAACCTCCAAACAATACAAAATATGATGACTAATCAAACCCTGAAAAATTCTGGATGGGTTTTATATCATCCAAGAACAGAATTTGGAGCACAATAATCCCTAGACTCCAACCTCCGATACAAAATATGATGACTCGTCAGCCCTGAAAAATTCTGGATGGGTTTTATCATCCAAGAACAGAATTTGGAGCACAATAATCCCTAGACTCCAACCTCCAATACAAAATATGATGAATCATCAACCCCGAAACATTCTGGATGGGTTTGATCATCCAAGAACAAAATTTGGAGCATTATAGTCCCTAGACTCCAACCTCCAATACAAAATATGATGAATCATCAACCCCGAAACATTCTGGATGGGTTTTATCATCCAAGAACAGAATTTGGAGCTCAATAATCCCTAGACTCCAACTTCCAATACAAAATATGATGACTCGTCAGCCCTGAAAAATTCTGGATGGGTTTTATATCATCCAAGAACAGAATTTGGAGCATTATAGTCCCTAGAAGACTCCAACCTCCAATACACAATATGATGAATCATCAACCCTAAAAAATTCTGGATGGGTTTTATCATCCAAGAACAGAATTTGGAGCACAATAATCCCTAGACTCCAACCTCCAATACACAATATGATGAATCATCAACCCTAAAAAATTCTGGATGGGTTTTATATCATCCAAGAACAGAATTTGGAGCATTATAGTCCCTAGAAGACTCCAACCTCCAATACACAATATGATGAATCATCAACCCTAAAAAATTCTGGATGGGTTTGATCATCCAAGAACAAAATTTGGAGCACGACAAACTCCATTCGGGATAATAATTCCTATTGGTTCAAGGATGAATTTGAGGGGATGTCTTCTCATCCAATAAACACAGCCTTCAAACATCCAGAAAAACATCTACCCCCTCTCCGAGAAAATAGTCTTGAATCCCCATTCAGTGTCCAACCGGATTGTCAAGAATCCTGCTTCCAGGATCGGTTACGAGTCGTTTGTCGCGGCCCGAACGGGCCCCGAATAGTTTCGTATAGGGGCCCGGTGCAGCTACAAGGGGGGGGGGGCTAGTATGTTCTGTAACTCGAGTCGTCGCGACGGTCGCGGGCAAGTGGTTAAAAGGCGCGCGAGCGCATGTAAACCCGGTGTACACACAGGTTAAATATATCGCGAGTTTGTGTCGTGCCTCTAAGCTAGCGCGGCATGGCGAGTAAGTATCGTATCGTGGCGTGGCTCTCTCGAAGCGGGTTGTGCAATCGGTCTGCGTACGCGCGTCAGACAATATAGAACGAACGCGCGCACACGGCTGCTGTGCCGAGAGCCGACAACGGCGAGCAGGATTGAATATCCTGTTCGGGCTTATTAGGGCAAGGTGGCCAGCCTTGCCGGCTGCCTCAATACCGGTATCCGCGATAGCGTTACAAGCGGACGAGGGCAGCGACGTCAACGCTTGCGTCCTGTCGCCTCAAACTCTCAGACCAACGTCTCTGCTACTGCGAACTTAGCTGACAATGGTCTCTGGGGTCCTTGGGAGCTGATGCCACATCTTCGAGCACTGGAAGCTAGATTCCAGATCAGAACTTTTATTTAAAAAAAATATTTACTGTTAGAGGAACAGTTAATGAAGATCGTGCAAGAAGTCGCAGGTCGATATTTGGTCGCTTTCCATCCTTAAAAAATTCGCAAATGTGATTATAGAGAACCGAGGTATAGTCTCGAGTGCAGTGGTCACCACGAGTATAAAGTTCTTGGATTTCGTATATAAAAAAATTATTTCCTGTTAGGGGAACAGCCGATGAATATCATGGAAGAAGTAGCACGTCGATATTTGGTCGCTTTCCACCCTTAAAAAATTCTCAAATGTGATTATACATAGAGAACCGAGGTATAGTCTCGAGTGCAATGGTCACCACGAGTATAAAGTTCTCGGATTTCCAATATAAAAAAAATATTTCCTGTTAGGGAAACAGTGAATGAAGATCATGCAAGAAGTCGCACGTCGATATCTGGTCGCTTTCCACACTTAAAAAATTCTCAAATGTGATTATACATAGAGAACCGAGATATAGTCTCGAGTGCAATGGTCACCACGAGTATAAAGTTCTTGGATTTCCTATATAAAAAAATTATTTCCTGTTAGGGGAACAGCCGATGAATATCATGGAAGAAGTAGCACGTCGATATTTGGTCGCTTTCCACCCCTAAAAAATTCGGAAGTATGATCATAGGGAACTGAAGTATAGTCTCGAGTGCTATGGTCACCACGAGTAAAGTTCTTGGATTTCCTGTATAAAAAAATTATTTCCTGTTAGAGAAACAGTCAATGAATATCATGCAAGAAGTCGCACGTCGATATCTGGTCGCTTTCCACCCTTAAAAAATTCGCAAATGTGATTATAGAGATCCGAGGTATAGTCTCGAGTGCAATGGTCACCACGAGTAAAATTCTAGGATTTTCTATATAAAAAAAATATTTCCTGTTAGAGAAACAGTCAATGAATATCATGCAAGAAGTCATAAGTCGATATCTGGTTGTTTTCCACCCTTAAAAAATTCGCAAATGTGATCATAGAGATCCGAGGTATAGTCTCGAGTGCAATGGTCACCACGAGTAAAATTCTAGGATTTTCTATATAAAAAAAATATATACTGTTAGAGGAACAGTTAATGAATATTGTACAAGAAATCGCAGGTCGACATCTGGTCGCTTTCCACCCTTAAAAAATTCGCAAATGTGATTATAGGGAACCGAGGTATAGTCTCGAGTGCAACGGCCACCACGAGTAAAATTCTGGGATTTTCTATATAAAAAAAATATATACTGTTAGAGGAACAGTTAATGAAGATCGTGCAAGAAGTCGCAGGTCGATATCTGGTCGCTTTCCACCCTTAAAAAATTCTCAAATGTGATTATAGGGAACCGAGGTATAGTCTCGAGTGCAACGGCCACCACGAGTAAAATTTTAAAATTTCCTATATAAAAAAAATATATCCTGTTAGGAGAACAGTCGATGAATGGCATGCGAGAAGTCGCAGGTCGATATCTGCTCCGTTTCCATTCGAGAAAAATTCGCAAAGAGGAGCATTTGTATGATCGATCGGTCCAAATGGCCAGTTGAATCGATGATTGCGTGTAAATGTGTGACACCTAGGTGTCCTGGCAAGAGCACCGCTGCGAAACGACTGAAATGCCAGTGAGCCAGCCAGGCAGCTACACACCTGGATAGCAGCAGCACTCGTCCGCGGCTCGGCTACGTGTCTGGCGCACACGAACGCGCACGTGCACGAACAAGGACGCGCGTGCACGCCACGAGACGAGGAAAGAGACAGCGGAGGAGCGTGTACGCGTCGGCGGTCGCGAAGTTTTGTCCAGTGACGTAATTAATGCACTGGCTAGGCCGACTTTCTCGCGAGCCTAGCCCAGGCAGCCGAAGCCGAATTCTAAGCGCGAGACCGTGCCTCGGTGCTTCGGTGCAGGGACCATAATCGCTCGAGTTTTCCCGAGTCCTGAATCCTTCAGCGAGGAGTTAATAAATAAAACCAAGCACGCGGCGCTGGTTTAATATGCGCCGATAACCGCTGTCCAAGCGAAACGATTAACCGCCGATCGAAAGTAATGCTCGGGCAAGATCATTTTTCCTCGGACCGGGCTTCGGCAAAAACCCGCTCTAATTGGATCCGGCAATTTGTCACGATCGACGGCCACCGGGAAATCATCGCGGCCGCGCCGCGATTTTCAATTACGCTTTGGGTGATCCCGTCCGTCCCGCTGCGAGCCAGTCCGGCTTGTAATGGCCGCTAACGACGCCGCAATCTACGCCGGCTACGTCGATCCAACGGTAGATCATCGATCGCGATCGATTTCCGATTTTCTCCAATTCGTTCCATTCTCAAACTTTGCGGACTTCTTCGTCTTTACGTTCTGATCGAAGTTATGGTCCTTCTTCCAACTTAGATTGAAGTTGAAGTTCCAACTTCTCTGGAGAACCCAAACCTTTTCTTCGGGGACTCCGACCACCGTGGAATCGAAGCTTGAAGTTTCCTCTTTCGAACGAATTTTGAAAATTCGACCCACGATTTTTTTTTCATCGTAACTCAACACTTTAAAGACACCACTTGCCTATTAACTCAGTGGTATTTTTAGACAGATTTAAATTTTTCCACAGAGCTCGACAAATTTTTTCCCGAACTCTAACCAACGTGGATTTGGAGATTGAAGTCTCCCCTTTGCAACGAGTTTGAAAGATTGGTCCCACGATATTTTTCCTGATTTCTATCGCGGTTCAAAGACGAGCACGCCACGCAGCTGTTTTAACGGTGCTGGAATCGCAGTTGTTGATGGGTCTGGGCAGTTTGTTTTCGCACGGCTCACCCGTTAGATGGAATACGCCCCGGACGAAAGTACACGGTGCCGAGTGTGGGTGTGTGTAAGAGGTCCAGCCTTGCCTCGGACGGAGGCTGGGTGTGGCCGTGACTAAAAGTTCACTAGAGCACACTTAACACACTTAACAAGCGGTTTCTCCGCGGATAGGATAGTATTGGCGAGCGATCCTGGCTGATACGCAGGCACCGTCGCGAATTCGAGGTCCTTGGGTTCCTCTTGTCCCTACCTGCCATTACAGCGAGCTTCCGAAGGTATTCAACAAGCACGGCACTGTATAAAATCATTTTTGTCTGGTCGAAGAATTTTCTGAATTTTTCTCTCTCACCTGTACGACATTAATATAGACAGTTTAAGTCAGTCTTGGAGTTAATGAGGGATCAAGCATTTTTCGACATTGAAAAGGTTCAACGAGAAACCAGAATGTCGATGGCAGATTCGATCGAAGTTTAATCGACTGGGTCGCGCAGTCTCGGCCGTCCGGACTCGGTTTTTGCCCGAGGAAAATTAATATCTCGTCCCAGTTGAGCGCGCGGCATTTGCATATCGAGCACGCGGCCCGCCCGGTGGAATGTCGATTCTCTGTCGACGCTTGGATCGCGACACCTTGGATCCTCGCGATCTTCCGAACTCTCTGATGTCTCTCGCAGAATCAGCTAAAAATGTTTCTAGAACTTCTTCGTTTGCTCATTTGGACGGGAAAAGCAACCATCGAGCTCTGGGGATGAAAAATTATAAAATTCTTCGAGCACACATAACAATTAAATTCTCCAAACACACAAAATTATTAAATCCATCGTTGGATACCTTCAGAAATCTGATCTACAAAATTATTTAACAAATTGGTCCGAATTTGCACCACGAATATGTTAATTTTTAAATTTCTAATCGGCTGCATCAAAATCAGCGTTCAAATCAGCAAGCAAATCCGCAAACAAATCTGATGTACATAATTATTTAACAAATTCTCTCGAATTTGCACCATCGCAATGAAGTCTTACAAATATGTTAATTATTGATCTTCTGATCGGCTGGATCAAAATCAGCAAACAAATCTGATGTACAAAATTATTGAACAAATTCTTTCGAATTTGCACCATCGCAATGAAGTCTTACAAATATGTTAATTATTGATCTTCTGATCGGCTGGATCAAAATCAGCAAACAAATCTGATGTACAAAATTATTGAACAAGTTCTTTCGAATTTGCACCATCGCAATGACGTTTCACAAATATGTTAATTATTAATTTTCTGACCGTCTGAATCAAAATCAGCAAACAAATCTGATCTACAAAATTATTTAACAAATCCTCCTGGATTTGCACCATCGCAATGAAGTCTTACAAATATGTTAATTATTCATCTTCTGATCAGCTGGATCAAAATCAGCAAACAAATCTGATGTACAAAATTATTGAACAAATTCTTTCGAATTTGCACCATCGTAATGAAGTCTTACAAATATGTTAATTATTGATCTTCTGATCGGCTGGATCAAAATCAGCAAACAAATCTGATGTACAAAATTATTGAACAAATCCTCCTGAATTTGCACCATCGCAATGAAGTCTCGCAAACATATAAATTATTAATTTTCCGATCTGCTGCGCAAAAATCAGCGAATTCACGCCAGCGTGACACCGGCCGTCGAGCCGTGGTAAAACTGAAAGTGATAAGATCCGTAAAAAATGGTTCCCGATCGGATAGATCCCCTAGATATCGATCTCTCGCTGCATTAACGACATCATTAGCCATTCAGAATGATGTAGATCATCGTAAAGAGCGGAGGTGGTGGGGGTCGGCAGGCAGTTAGCTGGTCGATCGAGGATTTATTCGCTCCGGACGCGGCTCGTTAATTACAAAATTACAGAAATCAGTTAAGTCAATGGAATCGCGTAACATAGTGTTTGAGGCGGTGAACGACGACGGGCGACGGCGATGATTATGATGATGATGATGCCATTAAAGTGGCATCGACGTGCTCGCGCTCGCGCACGCACCGGGGAGACCACACACACACACACACATACGCACACAGACACGCAGAGAGAGAGAGGCGAACCGTGTTCGGTATACGCGTGTCCTAGCGTGTCCACGCTCGCGATCATGCTGCCACGCTAATCGCGCCGTGGCATCTCGTCCTACGGTGTATTATCTAACCAAGGATTACGGCCGGCAGTCGCAATTATCCTGCGTTCTATCGCCTCGTGCCTATAATTCGCGACGTTTCAACGACTTCGACGCTGCCGATCGTTAGCCCCGAGTTTTTCCGCGAAAATGCGCGGCTAAAATCGCTAATCGAGCCTCCCGCCATTACCTAGCATGTGCTGGATCGTGCTCGTTTCGGTCTTGGTCCTCCCGTCTCGCTATTACGCGAACAATTGGAAAAATTGTCGAGCAATTTCGCGGAAAGTGTCTCGACCCAAAATTTCCGAATCCTGTGAACTCAGAAGTACCATAACTCCGTTAAAAAAAAATCGTATGGATATGAACTTTAGCTCATTTTGTAGCTTGAAGCCTCTACTTCAAGAACCCGTAAAAAATACTCGCGTAAAACATTTTTACACCAAGTTACAGCCGAAAAACTGTACACACTAAATCTCCAGAATTTACGGTTTTCATGAAATCCGGAAAATTCAAATACTTTTGTCGCACGATTTTTTTACGCGTTCTGTCACTGCTGAAAGTCGAACGTTCCGGTGCTGAATTGTTACGGCTCTCGACACCCCCTCGCGTCGCCATTTTGTTTCCTTTGCAATGTAAAATAGGTCAAGACGAGGACAATGATCCACGGGGATTTCACTTTGTAATTGGCACGCACGTCAGCGCGCGATCTCGATATTCTAATTCCGGCGCGTTCGAACGGTGTCTATTCAAATTTCCCGCCTTAATTTCACGCGCTGTGCGGCCGCGATGGCGCGGCTCTGGAGAATACAAAATGGCTTCGTGGGGGACGAGCGGGCGCCATATTAGCGATAGATCCGGTTAGAAATTGTTGATAATATTTCTGCGACGGATATAAATCAGTTTTGACCGGGAACAATTATATATCGAATAACTTGTCGAGTAATTTCCAGGAAGAAATTTGCAATGTTAGTTCGTTCGAGTTGCTATTGGTCGGAGGCTGCCGCCATATGCAAATCTTTCCTGGGAATCCATTGTCTAGGAATCGGTATAGCGAACTATTCATTTCACAGTCAACGAGGATGCAAATCTGTCGATGTATTCGCGTCGGGAAAAATCAAATGGATTCTGGAGGATCTTCGAAACATTGCTGAGAGTCTCAGAGGTTCAGCGAAGTCGAAAAATATTTTCGAATGATCAGTGATTTATTTAGCGGATCCACGGGGGCGCTGCGCGTGGAAAGTATGGTTGGTTGAGGGGTCAAGGTCAAAGCAAGCTGCGCGTGTAGCGAAAGGTTAATAAGATTCAGAAGGGACAAGAGGATTTTCGCATGATACCCGCGGATCGTTCGAATATTCGCTAGGCATTTGGTTGCGCAAGCTCCACCTGTTCCTCGAGGGGAAAAGATCAAGGTGGAGGGAAGGTGGAAGCCTGAGCAAGCAAGCAAGCAAGCAAGCAACCACGGTGGACTGGGGAATACGTGGAAACACATCCGCGTGTGTCTGTGTCCGTGTCTCTCGAAGTTTGCTATTGAAAGATCGAGTCGCCGGAGATTTATGTCGTGCCGGGACCGTTTACTTGTAACGCCTTGAATCCACGATAGCTATACGGAGAACCTAGTCGGAGTCCTTAGCTGGCGAGAAAATCACTGGCAAGCTGCAGATCCTTGTAGCCCGAGAGGAAAATCCTTGCCATTGTCTGAACGATCCTCTAGAAATCGTCTGGGTCCGTCACTGGTTCTAAATTAGATGCAGCACTGCGATCGTCAAAGATAGGTCTCTAAGAAGCTAGGTAGAGATAAGAAACCTCTCTAAACTGAGGCAATCTCCTAACCCGAGGACTCGAACACCTTATATCCTAGCTCCTCATAGAGCCAAAATTAAAATTCCAGCTTCTAAATGAATCGGTGCACTGCAATCATCAAAAATAGGTCTCTGAGAAGCTAGGTAGAGATAAGAAACCTCTCTAAACTGAGGCAATCTCCTAACCCGAGGACTCAAACACCTTATATCCTAGCTCCTCATAGAGCCAAAATTAAAATTCCAGCTTCTAAATGAATCGGTGCACTGCAATCATCAAAAATAGGTCTCTGAGAAGCTAGATAGAGATAAGAAACCTCTCTAAACTGAGGCAATCTCCTAACCCGAGGACTCAAACACCTTATATCCTAGCTCCTCATAGAGCCAAAATTAAAATTCCAGCTTCTAAATGAATCGGTGCACTGCAATCATCAAAAATAGGTCTCTGAGAAGCTAGGTAGAGATAAGAAACCTCTCTAAACTGAGGCAATCTCCTAACCCGAGGACTCAAACACCTTATATCCTAGCTCCTCATAGAGCCAAAATTAAAATTCCAGCTTCTAAATGAATCGGTGCACTGCAATCATCAAAAATAGGTCTCTGAGAAGCTAGATAGAGATAAGAAACCTCTCTAAACTGAGGCAATCTCCTAACCCAAGGACTCGAACACCTTATATCCTAGCTCCTCATAGAGCCAAAATTAAAATTCCAGCTTCTAAATCAATCGGTGCACTGCGATCATCAAAAATAGGTCTCTGAGAAGCTAGGTAGCCTGCTAAACTGAGGCAATCTCCTATCCCAAGGACTCAAGTACTCAATATCCTAGCTCCCCATAGTCCCAGAATAAAAATTCCAGATTTTCTAAATCAATCGGTGCACCAAACTCTTCAAAGATAGGTCTCGAAGATCCTAGATAGTTCTCTCAACTGAGGCAATCTCCTGACTCAAGGACTCAAGTACCTAGCTCCTCATAGTCCCAAAATAAAAATTCCAGTTTCTAAATCAATTGGTGCACTGCGATCATCAAAGATAGGTCTCTAAGAAGCTAGGTAGTCACCTAAACTGAGGCAATTTCCTATCCCAAGGACTCAAGTACCCAATATTCTAGCTCCTCATAGTTCCAAAATAAAAATACCAGTTTCTAAATGAATCGGTGCACTGCGATCATCAAAGATAGATCTCTAAGAAGCTAGGTAGTCACCTAAACTGAGGCAATTTCCTATCCCAAGGACTCAAGTACCCAATATCCTAGCTCCCCATAGACCCAAAATAAAAATTCCAGCTTCTAAATCAATCGGTGCACCAAAGTCTTCAAAGATAAGTGTCGAACAACTTAGATAATCGCCTAGATTGAGGTAACCCCCTAACCCAAAGACTCAAACACCCAGTATCTCAGCTCCTCATATTCCCAAAATGAAAATGCCATAATTCTTGCATTGCTGAGACCGAAGATACAAGACGGAAAAGTTCAGGAACAAGCTGAAGTAGCGAGCCAAGCGAGTTGTAAGAGGAAGACAAGGAGGATCAGCTTCTGGGTGCTGGCTGCAAAGCCCGAGGCGACCGGTTCGAGTCGTAAATCGAGTTTCGAGAGGTGAATCGCAGCCGCGAGACGCACTCGCGTGCTTTATGCATTGTGCGAGCGCACGGGGGCCATCCGCCCTCCATAATTCACCTCGCGTCCCTTCCAGATCGAGGTTGCTATAGCGCTCGCTATACCACGCTCTATAGTCTGGTTTTCCTCGAATCGGGGACCTGGCGCACGCTCGCGATCACTGCTAATGATCTACGGTCACCTCCGATAAAAAGAACGATCCGTTGTTTCAAACGGAAAGACACAAAACCGAACCACACTGTTTGATGTTAATATTTACAAATAGAAAGCTCTATGAATGCGATTATCAGATTTTTGCATTTATGGGAAAATTGGTTGGCTGCTTTTTCACTCGGTGAACAGATCGCAATAATTATAGGATTACCCGGAGGATTAACATTATTCAAAAAAAAAAAAAAGGAGAGAAGGATGTTCTGCTACTTGGCCGGGAGGTTTTCTGCAATTTAAACAGAAAATTTTGCATAAATATCCACAGTCTATTAACCGTTTAATTGCAGCGCTAGGCGCTGTGCAACAGAAGCCGTGATCATTTTTTCTTCAACAGCAAAGCGGAAAAGCAATAAACGTCGATGCTCGCGTTACAGGATCGTTGTAAAATTTGTGTACAATTAGAACGCGGTCGCAATTAGACGCAATTACAGCGGCGGGGCTCGTTATTTCACCGTCGGCCCGGCGGCTGATTCCCGTTCCCGAATGAAAATTAATTTCAGGTTTAGCTGCAACAGCTATCATCTCTCTCTCTTTTTCTCGCGCAAATGCCCCGGTTCCGCGTGCGCGTAGAAAAGTGGATGCGTTTTCGACGCATCCTGGTGTAACTGTGGCATTGTAGTAATCCGCTCGATTGTGCCGGCCGCTTCCTGCCGCCGTGTAATAATTAACGAACCGGCCGGGGCCGGCAGCTTTATGTTTGTTTAGGCAGGTGAAACGGGGGCTCGCGCGCGAACTCTCTCGCCCGCGGGAAAAACTCGAATGAAAACCATAACGAGAACGTGTCACCTGGCTGCGCGCGGAACACAGGAACCCCGGCTTTCCATTGTCTGCTTTGTTCACGATTTTTAGACAGCGATTCAAACACCTCCGCTCCATTTTTCTGTCTCTACAAGGAAATGTCACTTTTGGACATTTTTTTCTGGGAGAAATCGACGAGGTAATCGAAAATCTGTTTCGAGCTGTGTGTTGCACGTATCTTGAGCTACACAAGCGTATTTATTTTATTCGGATTCGATAAGAAATGGCGGAACTGGAGTAATCTCCGCAGCTACTCGATAAGGGTTGTATGTACCACCTTCGTCCTGGAAAATGGACTTTTGACAATTTTTTCTTGAGAAAACCAACGACTCTATGATAAATTTATTATTGCCAGCTGATTGTACCTTCCTTCAGGTACATAATCATATTTTTTAACTTCATCTTACAATTAGCATCCACTAAATTTATGCAAAATAGAATATTCGTGCATCAATTGCAAAACGCAGGAGCTAAATATACATTTATGTTCTTTATTAACAATTTTAACGTGGTGAACATAATATAATTAATACTCGTAAAGTCTTTTCATATCTTCACTGTTTTAAATTGCATAAAATCCGGTGTCTAGATCATTAATTGATCGAAACGGTAGCGCCGAAAGCATCTTTAAATTAGATATTCAACATTTACGATCGATAATTAGGGATTAGATTATTCTAGTAATAACTTATGTATAAATCATCGAATGGGGACTCCAAATTTTACCAACATGATCTCTAATCATCCCTGTTGCTGGACAAGTGATACTTCTCCGGTACATTCCAGCGTACGTAAATTTTATACGTCTCGAAAGTGTAAGAAATATTTACAAAAGGTATTATGGAAGCAACATTGTGGAGCTTGGTAGCGGCGGAAAGTCAGCGCAACAGCGATCACTATGTCGGTCGCGGGAACACGGTGAACCCCCGAGTTTACCGGAGCGTGTAGCAGAAGAAGCAGGGTTATCGAGGCGGACGGGACACGCAAAAGGAACAGAACCGCGAACGAGCTTCCGAACCGATCGCAATTAGCAGGTAGACCGTTCTGTTCTGCAACGAGAATTCCTCCGGACGGCAACTAATTACCGGTTGCTTTATTTCGTCGGTTCGACGCGTCCCGTTATCCCCCGACGTATCACACTGCCCACGAGGATAGAGCCAACAAACGATTTTCTCATCCTCGACGTTTAGCTCTACCTTCCATTTATCCGACTCGTTATCGCCGAACTGCTGTTGCTGTTCTAAAAATCACCAGGAAATTGATCGTTCCTAAGAAGTACATCTTTGGCAATTTTTTCCGATCAAACTAACAAAACAGCGGAACTGGAGACGCCTCAGGTTAAACAACTCTGGTCCTGAAGAATCGATCTTTGACAATTTTTTCTGGAGGAACCAACGTGTCGATCGAAAATCGATTTACGGCATCGTATTGTGCACATCTTCAGCTAGATAAACATATTTTTTTCGTTCGCATTTCCAACAAAATGGCGGCTGTGGAACAGTCTCAGCATCCACTCACTCCGAAGATAGTTTAAACAACTCTGGTCCTGAAGAATCGATCTTTGACAATTTTTTCTGGAGGAACCAAAGTGTCGATCAAAAATCGGTTTACGGCATCGTATTGTGCACACCTTCAGCTACATGAACGTATTTTTATTTGTTCGCATTTCCAACAAAATGGCGGCTGTGGAACAGTCTCAGCGTCCAGTCATTCCGAAGATTGCACTAGTTTGCTGATAAAAAGTCGATTTTCGGAAATTTTTTCTGACGAAACCAATGGGTTAATTAAAAATCTGATTGGGCCATCGCCTCGTACACGTATCAGGGCATACAGAGGTATTTTTTGATACCGTTTAGAAATCGTGGGTGTGATCTGGTTCTGCGCGTATCGAGCGTATTGCTCCGGGGTCCGGAGAACCGGCTCGATGGCTTCTGGGTATCGGTTTAACGAGCGTCCGGGCTCGATTTGCAAAAATCCTGGTCGTACCGTTCCGCGGCTATATTAGAAACATCGTAATTGCACGGGTTTCGTTCGGGTCCGAACGATCTTCCACTTTGTCCGCGTGTCCCCTCGTCGATGTTGTCGTTGATTCTCACGAGGTTGTACCGAGCGGAAAAAATCGAATCGAATAAAATGTGCAGAGGAGGAAGGACAGGTACTGGGGGGGGGCTGAGAGGGTGCGGAGGTGGCGTTGTCCCACGGGGCGACCCACCGCTCCGACTTCTCCCCGCCTTATATAAACCGGCGAGCCACCATCTCTCTCTTTCTCTCTTCCTTCTCTTGTTTTGCTCGATTTCGATCGCGCCGGACCAGAAGAAGCTGCTGAACACGCTGGAACATTGCTCGCAATTTAAATAAATTCACCGCGTACCCGTGGCTCCGCTCTGCCCTCTCTCCTCCCTCAGCCCCCATCCTCTCAGCATCCTTTTTCTCTCTGCTCTCTTCCTCCTCGCGATATCCTCGATGTGGGACGCGAGGACGATGCTCGAGAGGTTTGTTTCTTTACTAGCTTGTCCCCGTGGGAGCCGAGAAAAAATTTTGGCCGCGTACCGAAGAGTTCCTGGAAGTCTGTGAAAGGTCTCGCCGAGTTTTGTTCGACCGGTTTTTTCGAAAAAATTTTCGAACTTTATCCCGTTTGCCCGGGGAACTTTCTAATTGGTCGAAGCAGAACTTTGCATTCTGGCTGGAATTTACTCGCCCCGGAGAAATTGCTCGTTGAACATTTCTATCACCTCTTTCGAAATGTTCTGCAAAATATATTCCAGAAAAAATTCTCAAAGACCAGCTTTTATTTTACCACTGAATAAAAAATTACGTCCTATATTCTGAAGTGTTTTCCAAGATAGAAAAAAAATTTCAAGGATCCACGTCGCCCCGCTTCCCTAAGAAAAATTCCGAAAAAGTTCCGGCTACTTTGATCGTCCAACCCAGGGCGTGTGGTGATCGGATAGCGCGAAGGATCGATCGATCCGGCACGACGAATTCGGATCCAGCGATCGTAACGGTTATTAGAAAGGCGGAGAGTCGGTGAAAATGGTTTGCCACGTCGATCCGGGCCGCGTGCACCTTGTTGTTCCTAGCGGATCGAAGAGATGAGTGAAAGGTTGCTTACCCGGACCAAGGTCCGTTGTGTTCAATGTCTCATCTCGGCTTCGGAGCAACAGCGGCGTATATGTAGAAATCAGCGGGTCGGCGCGCCATTAGAGCCTGGAACCGGCCTGCCACGCAACAACGATAAATCCGCGGGCGAGGCGTGCTGATTTATTTCCAGGGAAATGCAATCGACGGATTAATCGAGCCACTCGTCCAGCGACGCATAGAAGGAAAATGGTTTCTCGCGATCGCCAGATTTCGCGTGCTCTATTTTCAGTGCGGCGGAAACGAATCGCGAGGCTGCCACGGTTTACAGTGCTCGTTCGAGACTTATCGCGTGCTGCCCGCCGCACCACGAATCATTCGGATCGGCTGATTAATCAACTAGATTCGGCGACATCGTTGCGTGCACTCGTCTCACGCACGCTAACCTCTGCTAGACCCCTCCTGTTGCGCCGCGACGCTGTCTATCCGCGAGAATGTTGACCCGCCAATTTGCCAATTCGATGCAAAATGCGCTTTTTAACTCGCCGCGAACAGCTGCGAGTCATCTACTCGCAATCGTTCTCTCCGCAGCGAGACGCTTCCAATATGGCCGCCAGAGCGCGCCACCACCTCGCGACTTTAACACTATACTGACAAGCTTCGAGTGATCCGATTTGCAATTAACGAAACTGCAAAGGTGCTTTCGGAAGGAGTCAATGAATAAATGAAGCTATTTTCGGTGAACCACTATGATAAAGGCTTCAGCAGGTCGAAGTACCCGAAGTACATGGCCGCCATAGTTCACCCCCGGCAATTTGCCAATTCGTTGGGAAATGCGCGTTTTAACTCGCTGCGAACAGCTGCGAGTCATCTACTCGCAATCGTTCTCTCCACAGCGAGACGCTTCCAATATGGCCGCCAGAGCGCGCCACCACCTCGTGACTTTAACACTATACTGACAAGCTTCGAGTGATCCGATTTGCAATTAACGAAACTGCAAAGGTGCTTTCGAAGGGAGTCAATGAATAAATGAAGCTATTTAAGCTCAACCACTATGGTAAAGGCTTCAACAGGTCGAAGTACCCGAAGTACATGGCCGCCATAGTTCACCAATTTGCCAATTCGATGCAAAATGCGCTTTTTAACTCGCTGCGAACGGCTGCGAGTCATCTACTCGCAATCGTTCCCTCCACAGCGAGACGCTTCCAATATGGCCGCCAGAGCGCGCCACCACCTCGCGACTTTAACACTATACTGACAAGCTTCGAGTGATCCGATTTGCAATTAACGAAATTGCAAAGGTGCTTTCGGAGGGAGTCAATGAATAAATGAAGCTATTTAAGCTCGACCACTATGATAAAGGCTTCAGCAGGTCGAAGTAACCGAAGTGCATGGCCGCCATAGTGCACCCCGCGATTTTCGGGAGTGGTTGCACGGACCCGTCCATTGTTCGTATCTTTCTCTAGCCGGTGGCAGCGTCGCGAACGCGAAAAACGCGGCGAGAGAGACGGAGCGAGAAGAATAAAAGGGGGGATAGAGAGCGATAAAGAAAGAGAGAGGGAGAGATCGAGAGTCAAAGGGGGAAGAAACAGGGGGCGAGAGAGATGGAGAGAAGGTGCACCGAGAGCGGGTCGAGCTCTCGCGCTAGTGTTAGGAATGTGGTACCACTGCTTGTCACAGTCACAAGCGCACGCTGCACCGTACCACCGGTACGTTGCATTATGCGGCTGCGGTTGCATCGGGCTGCAGCGAGTCGGACGACACACTGTTCGAATATTTCTTCCCCTAACCGAAATCTCGAATCGTTTCTATTGGAGAAAAAATCTTTTTTAAATTCGCAGAAACGGCGAAACTATGTCGAAAGACGCCCGTCCCCCCTTAACGTCCCACGCGGTACGATTTTTCGTGCGTAAGATCGCGGAGCGCAAATAGCCGTGTGTATCACCGCGGCGATGCGATCTCTTGCAATTAAAATAAAATCAGGGCCCCTCGGGCCGTGGGGCTCACTCGATTTCCCCCTCTTCGGGCCCCGGCGACGCCCCTACCATTGTTTTCGAAAGAGAATCGTTGTAAATCGGGGGATTACCGTGCTCGGAGATCGAGACTTTTCCGGCCGGATCGTACTCCGGCGAGTAAACGATCGTTTTACGAGCGCTGGCACGATAACGATCGCCGTGTATCCTTGACTAAATCGTGACTAGACGCGGAGGGACCGCGGCCGATACAACCTCGATACAAACATTGTTCTCGGGGGGATACAAATTGCTCCCGTACCGTCGCAGCTGGACCCGACTACTTTTTCTTCGGGCTTCGAGACTTCCCCTACTACGACTCCAATGAAACTTCGCTGCCTTTTGAAACAATCAAAATCATCGGACACGTGTTTTTTCTTATTACTCGCAGCGCGATGTTAAGGGGGGAAACAGCCCTTCGAACGTTTACAACTTTGAAGTTATGTATCTTGGAAAGTATTGGAGATGGAGTGACGGTTCTCAGGGGAAAGTTGTATGGTTTTCAGTGGAGAATAATGTGATCTGGTTAGATTTTTAGAAAAGAGGGCGGTGTGCCAAGTGGAGGGGGTAACTACCCTTATTTTGACTGAGTTTCTTCCTTTCATCATTTTCGCACGATCTCAATTTTTCTTTTATCTTCTCCAAACACGTGAAGTTTCGTCGTAGCGGTCTCCGGAGGAGCGCCGTGGAAAAAAAGGAAAAGGAGCGGAGGTAAAAAAAAAATAAAAATCGCCGCGGAATCAGAGCGGAATCGAAGCCGCGGCTTCCGAGAGTCGGCTTGGCGGTTCCCGGCGGCCATTAGGCGTTATTAATTAGCCCGATGTGGTGATTAATGGCCGGCGTCGGTCGGCGATCGCGCTCACAGGCGGTTCTTTATAAAATTCTGCTGGGCAACGCGGCCCGGGGACTCTCGGGGAACTCGAAATCCCCGGGATTCGTGGAACGGTTCTGCGAATCGGGGACAATATCATTGCCGGGAGATCGATGACGCAATTAACGAAGCCACAGGCGGCCGTCGGCTATCAATTTACGATTTTATAATCCCCCCCTTTGTGTTCGATCATTACGCAATTATTGCGCAATCTATTCTTCCGAGAACCGTCGAACTTTTTCTCGGACGAGCACGTCGTCGGCAGGTACGCCATCTTGATAATTACTCCCGCGCCGCGATCTGTCACAAACGATCGATCGATCGGCGCGGATCAACGTTGAAAAATCGTCCCGAGTCACGGCCGATCCGGTTTCCCCGAGGATCAACCTCGAGTCGGACCTCGTTCGATTAGGTTCCCGCGACACGATCTTCCCAAAACACTCCCCCCACCTCCACAGATTTAGAGTTTCGAGACCCTCCCTCCTTCTCCTCGTACCCCTCCTCCGTTTCGAATACTAACGAGACGTCCGAGGATCCGCTGGATCCCCCTGGATCACTGAA
Source organism: Lasioglossum baleicum (assembly GCF_051020765.1). Classification (NCBI taxonomy): domain Eukaryota; kingdom Metazoa; phylum Arthropoda; class Insecta; order Hymenoptera; family Halictidae; genus Lasioglossum; species Lasioglossum baleicum. The sequence continues at coordinate 3,889,649 of NC_134948.1, read as the reverse complement.
CCGCGTCGTGCACGCAGCCGTGCACGCATTGCTGCGCGATTAGATCGACCCTACCCCCTCCATCGAGCCCCCTGATCGATAGATCGTCGCCGGTTGCATGGATCTACCGGTAGTATAGCGATTGTAAAATATATTACTGTATAATGTACAATATGCACTACAATGTACACATGGTGTGTCAATTAAACAGGACCACCTAATTATCTTCTGATTTCAAGATTATTTTTTGTTAATAACAGCTTATATTTTTTCTTCGATATTCTTCGAAAGCATGAAAATACGAATCCAACGACTACCATGATCGTACCGTTTCGATCATTCAGTCTCGAGATATCTGTATCTGAAAACATACAAAACAATATCAAAAATTCAAAAGAATGTCCTTCAGAAATCATTTTCTCGAGACAGAATGATCGGAGCAGTACGATCATGGTAGTCGTTGGATTCGTCTTTTCGTGCTCTGTCAGAATATCGAAGAAAAATCGTAAGGCATCGTTCAGAAAATAATAAATAATCTACAAATGTGAATTTTGAAAAATGAACGGATACTGCACATTTCCCACGAGGAATCGACAAAATGGCGTCAACGGGCGGGTTCGTTCTGAAACGGGCGAAACGTCTCGCGTGTCAGCGGAACAAGAAACGCGTAGGGGGGCAGATCGACGGGAAATAAAAGCACGAGCGGGTTCCGCCGGGTGGAAGGAACCCTTCGGGCGGGTTTTACGCGCGGAGGGACGCGTCTCACAAAATAAAATCCACGGGGAACGGCCCTCGAAAAGCGACGGAAGAGAGGTAGAGAGAGAGAGAGAGAGAGAAGAGCGGGGGGAGGGGGAATAGTGACGCGGACCGGAGACGAGCAAAACGAGATAATAAGGGAACACGGGACCCCGGCAGAAAAATCGAATCGAAATAAAAGGAGGACAGGGATTCGAGGGTTTAGAAGGGTGGGACGGGGAAAGAGGAAGAGGAGGAGAAGGGGAAGGGGGAAGTAGAATGAGAGGAGAGAAACGCGGATCGCCGCGGACTTCGCAAATGTCATATCCGTCAGTGTCCGGCGGCTCGACGATGCTAACCGGTTCCGGCCCGACGGACAAGTATTGTCCTGTGGCCCCACCCCTCCCCGATCGCGAACAGATCCGATAGGTGATTTCCCGCGGATCGATAAGATCTAGATGTATCGCGATCGAGGTAATTCTACCGCCCGGAGAGCCCTACCAATTTTTTCCAATCTCTTTTTTCAATGTTTCCACTGTTTCCCTAACGAATGTCGCTGCATTTTTCTATTTGCTGCTCTGTTATACAGGCTGGTCCAAAAGTCATGGCACTATGTAAAACTCAAATTTATTTCTGAAAGAGAACGTACGAATTTAAAAAAAAAATAAAAGGGACATTTTAAAATGGCCCTTTGAATTTTGCACCACCCTGTACATATTTCCACCCCGTCAGAAAAAAAAGATTTTCGCCTACTTTATAACGAATGTGGCTCCATTTTTCTATTTTTTTATTTTTTCTTCTGCTCATACAGGCTGGTCCAAAAAACATGACACTATCTAAGACTTGAATTTATTTCTAAAAGAGAACGTACGAATTTGTAAACAATGAAAGTGACATTTTAAAATGGCCCAGTGCATTTTGCACCACCCTGTACATATTTCCACCCCGTCAAAAAAAAAAAGATATTTTCGCTCACTTTATAAAAATTGCCAGTCAACGGACTAGAGATGGAACATAGTCTGCACTCCATTTGCCAATGGCGTTTCCATTTGCTAACGAGCGTCCGAGTATCCGGCAGAGTTCAACCCCCTCAGCCCCCTCACCCGCTTGGCAGTTTAATAACCATTAGGAGAATTTTCGAGGCACGTCTGATATCCCCTGGCCGCGAAGGTGAAAGGCTGGCGGACTCGAGTCGATGGGACGGCGACGCTCGGAGGGTGTCAAAGATCTAGAGCAGATAGCCGGGGCTCTCGGTATCGATGAGCTGGCTCTCCTCATATCGATTCGACGCCGGGGCGTCCACAGGGGCCCGGAGCACCCTGCAGACCCCTTTTGCTGGCCGCGCAGCCCCGATAAGATCCCCCCGATAAGGCACGATTACGCGTCGCGACGCCCCTCTTCACCCCTCTTCAACCCCCCGACATTCTGTTCGAGCTTTTCTCGGCTCTCGACCCTTACCCTTCTCCCCTTTGACCGGCAGGGTAAACACCGCCTTCTCCCACGATCCTGCTCGCCTCTCGAAACCTCCTCTGCATCGGCAAACAGCCCCGGCGAGTAAAATGTCGCTGGAAGCTATCAAAATCTTTCGGGGTCATTATAGTTCTCTCAACGAACACATACATTTGTCAATATCGTTCGATAGGGCGTTCAATTCTGCGTGGAACGAGCCGTCACACCCCTAACTTCAAACCACTAATTAACAAACGAGACTTGATATTATTAATTTAGGGGGCGAGTGGGGTACAATTGAATATCTTGTGAACTAGGCATTTTTAGCTTCCAGTAGCCTAGTACTTTTCCGCGCAGACTCAGAAATTGCGTCGAATGGTGTATTTTGATTGAACAAACATGGTTGACCTTCGCGTGACCTCTGTACAGCAAAATCGTGTCAGTCACAATGTGTACTCGCCGTTGCCGTTTTGTTTAAACATGTTTCCGTAACTGCAACGGTCTCGCGAGTACTCGAGTGGGCAGATTATCCATTTAACAGATTACCTCCGGGATTCTGCTCGATCTAGATCGCTAGTTTCGCGCTGTCGGCGGATCGCGGAGGACAATGGGGGGCTCTCGAAACAGGAAGACGGTCGGGGGACACAAAAAGGAAAACAGTTGTTGCAAAAGCGGGGACACTTTATATTCGTGGACACGCGCTTCGGCCGTATTGTGACGCGACGCACGGCCGGCGAGGCACAAAGGGGGCGCAATTTCGGGGGGCACGGGGGTTCGACGCGATTCCGTTCTCGCTCGGGCGAGTTTCAATCGGTTTTCCATTAGCCGGCGAAAGAGAGGAAGCGCCCTTGTGCACTTTCGCCGACAATGATCCAGGTACGCCCCCCCCCTGCCCCTCCTTTCGAACCCCCTATTTTTCCTTGGAAAAACACAAGGACAACCGGCGACACTGTTCCCGACGAGGGTTAAGTGGTCCTCGGGAGGAAACGAAGCCAGCGGAGACAGAATAAAAAATTGCGAAGAAAAGGGGGTCGGAGGGGGGCGACAGATTTCTTCTTTTTCGAGGAGTTCACGATAGTTTGCGCACAGTGTAAACAGGTGTACCGAAGATCGTTTCTCGTTCACAGGGGTCGGGAATAGGGGGCGGGGGGCCGAGGGGGGCACCGGTAAGAGGACTAGCTCGCGTTTCCAGCCGAGTACGGCCGAACGATCGGGATGGGGGATTAAGGGCGGCCGATTTCACGCGATCCCATTCCTGGATCGTGGCTTCTCGAGTCTAGAAGCTGCTCGACCGGAAGAATGGAATTTCTCGATCGAAAAAAAAGCTCTGAAAGGGCCACGGTGACGTGGCAACGTGACCTATACGCTCGCCGTTAGACGCCTCCTCTCGATCCTTCTTTGAGACTCTCGCTCCTACTAAAAAGTTTATCCGGGGATCTTGATTTTTCGATGATTGTTTCGCTGTTACGGGTGTGATATCTGTTTCTTTTCTTTTCCAAAACTGTCGCTGCAGAGTGCGGCGAGGCGGGCGGGCACCAGCTGCGCCAACTGCAAGACTGCAACCACCACGCTATGGCGGAGGAATCAGGCCGGCGAGCCAGTCTGCAACGCGTGCGGCCTGTACTACAAGCTCCACAACGTAAGTAATCGATCGTGCACTCGACCAGTCCGATATACAGTTACTCCGAAAAATACCCGAACGTTAAATCAGCCTGGCTCTCCAACAATGCGCGATCCTGGTACAGTTCGCGACCGAATTCTGCGGTCGTCGGGAAAAACGCCGGAGGTCACAATTTTAAAAAATTTGAGTTTATGCATTAACACTAAACCCACCGGTAAAATGATCCGTTCCAGATTTTTTGTTTTACAACAAATTGATGTTGAAGTAATAAAAATGTGATTTCATAAGAAATGATTGTATAGATGTCTTTAGTAGAGCACGCGTTACAATAGGAGCCACACAAAGTCTACATAAAATGATTCTTGCCATTTTTATAAGGGAACATGTTCCAGTTATTTTTAAGGCTCATCAAAAGTGACTGATGTGTGTATAGTATTATAAAAATAACAAGTTTAAATTTATTTATATTCTGTGCGATTTTTACTATCATATATACTCGAATCAAAAATGTATTCAATAAATTCGAAATAATTGTCAAATAAAAAATCTAAAATGGGTCTTGGTCCCTCGTGGTAGGTTTAGTGTTAATTGAGCTTCACAGTATAGGATTTACGTATTTACCAGAAGAAAAGTCATTAAAGTAAATTCGAAAGGCTCGAAAAAATAGTGCAATTTAACCGATGTTCTATGTCAAAGGTGCGGCGTTCTTCCTGATGAGAGTATCTCAAAATTGGGAGACCTCGTATTGTCCACGATAAAATATTCTAACAAGGGAAGGACCCCAAGTGTCCAACTTCGATCTTGATAATTTTTTGTGAGATGATGGTATACGGATCTCTAATTATGTATGCAAAATATTAGGTGTAGTTGCTCAATAGTTTTCAAGATATAATCAATTAAAGTTTCATACTCATAGTAGTTTTCGAAGTAGTTCCGAAGTATGAAACTTTAATTGTTTATATCTTGAAAACTATTGACCAACTACACCTAATATTTTGCATACATAATTAGGGATCGATATACCATCATCTCACAAAAAATTATCAAAATCGAAGTCAGACACTTGGGGTGGTAAACCATTAGCCTCGTTTAAAAAATTCGTTAAAAATTGCCTGCATAAAAAACTGTTGCCAGGCCAGGTACAGTCACAGAAAAATTTTGTTGGAGTACAATGGCGGCAGTATTGGAAAGCCGGGACTGTTTTAAGATCGCGGCTCGGTGAACTCGAACAGACGATAGCTGGATACGTATTTTTTCGCGGCGGTATCGCTGCGCGGGGACTTCCGGTGTACGTCCTCCACAGAAGAAAACAAGCGGGGTAGGAAAATCCGGGACGTTAAGGGGGGAAAGGAAAGCGGATCCGTCCGTGGCACTCGATACAATGTTTGTCGAGAAGGGAGACGCCGACAATGGGAGGTCGGGTATTAAACGGCGGATACGAGATTCCACGCGATAAAAAGCTTTCTTCCGATAAATAGAGGAGGCAAAAGGTCGTTCTTTGGCCACCGTCGAAGCCACCGATCGTCGCTTTACCGCTCCGGGATGGATCGACTGTGAGAGAAAGAGAGAGAGAGAGAAAGAGATGGAACAGACTCGGGTTTTGTAACGCGATATCGGATTGCCATTGTCGCGAGCTTCTACTCTCGAGATCCATTGTCGGGGACACCGTGGAACCTAATTCCTGGCCCCTCTCCCTTCCATTCGGTCCTTCCGTTTGATTGGAGGCTGGTCCCAAGTGGTTCTGGCACGGGTTAACTCTTTTAAGAAGACACGAAAATTCTTAGAAGAAGATTTGGTAGATTTCAACTCGATCCGAACGCATGAACCTGAATTTGAGGAATTCAATACTATTTTTTCATTCTGGGTCAAAGCAGACGAACTTCCACTAATAAGAATTGTTTAACAAGATAAAAATGAACTTTTTGAGGAGGGTAAATTTAATTTTTGATTATTAACCCCCTTGACAACTAAAATGTATAAATTATTTAAAACCTTTCTGTATTCAACATGTTTGCAGAAATTCTCTTTATAAGACTAGAAATTAATATGTTAGCGAGTAAAGAATGAACATTCACAGAAATTTTGTAATATTTTTTAGAGAAACATTCACAAATTATTGAAATAAATACAGTGAATGAGTACCAGGTATCCGGTTGACTACACAATGGTTAAATCATTCGGGTCAAAGTAGACCCCGTCACAGACAAGACCAAGATATACTTTACTTTCATTGACGACAGATTGATGATAAGTAGACTGCGGATGTTTAATGCATTTTCCAATTTTCGTAAACAAATTAAAAAAAAATGAAATTAAATAAAACGTTACTTTTAATGGGAACAGCCTTTGAGGATCCGAAACAAATAAAAATTGTGCAAAATTTTATCGAATTCCACATATTCTAGTTTTTTTTTAAAGTATTTCATAAGCCATAAAGATCATTAATGCATAAAGATCCGCAGTCTAATGACAAGATACAAAAACTCCAAGCCTGCACAGGGTGAAATCGATTTTCTATCGAGGCAGAAAACCGTAAGAGTGGTCCGGAAGCTCGAGAACAGTGTTGCGCCAACAATTAGGGTGGTTTGCAAGTGTCCGTGCGAACACGGCGATCAGAGTGTTTCCCCTGTCGAACGCGGGGGTGGCGAGAGAGCGTGCTCAACTGCGTGTGACACAGGAAGCAGCGGAAGTAACAGCGCAGCCCTTCGCAGGGCACAAAAGGGAAGAGGAAATCCTCGGCGATTCCTCTTCTTTTTCTCGGCGGCGGCGGTATTTCACCGCGGTTAGGCTCTACTTGAGTTTCCGCGGGGCGGAAATCTGCGACGGGCCGCGTGGGTGGAGGCGACCTTAATAGACGAGACACTGGAGAATCTGCTTCGCGTTCGACCAGACGAGAATTAAGGCTGGTCGAATTAACAGACGAATTAAGACCTGCTCGAATTAACAGCAAATTCTTTCGGAACTGTTTAAAAACCGATCAGAACAAACAATTTCAATCAGCAAACATTACAATCTGAAAACTGTCGAATGAAAATAGAAAAGTAAAAAGAAATCGGAACTTTTCGTTGAAATAAATCATTGTGGGTGTTTCTTTGCAGCAACACGAGCAGAACAAACAATTTCAATCAGCAAATACAATCTGAAAACTGTCCAATGAAAATAGAAAAGTAAAAAGAAATCGGAACTTTTCGTTGAAATAAATCATTGTGGGTGTGACTTTGCAGCAACACGAGCAGAACAAACAATTTCAATCATCAAATACAATCTGAAAACTGTCCAATGAAAATGGAAAAGTAAAAAGAAATCGGAACTTTTCGTTGAAATAAATCATTGTGGGTGTGAGTTTGCAGCAACACGAGCAGAACAAACAATTTCAATCAGCAAATACAATCTGAAAACTGTCCAATGAAAATAGAAAAGTAAAAAGAAATCGGAACTTTTCGTTGAAATAAATCATTGTGGGTGTGAGTTTGCAGCAACACGAGCAGAACAAACAATTTCAAGCAGCAAATACAATCTGAAAACTGTCCAATGAAAATGGAAAAGTAAAAAGAAATCGGAACTTTTCGTTGAAATAAATCATTGTGGGTGTGACTTTGCAGCAACACGAGCAGAACAAACAATTTCAATCAGCAAATACAATCTGAAAACTGTCGAATGAAAATGGAAAAGTAAAAAGAAATCGGAACTTTTCGTTGAAATAAATCATTGTGGGTGTTTCTTTGCAGCAACACGAGCAGAACAAACAATTTCAATCAGCAAATACAATCTGAAAACTGTCCAATGAAAATGGAAAAGTAAAAAGAAATCGGAACTTTTCGTTGAAATAAATCATTGTGGGTGTGAGTTTGCAGCAACACGAGCAGAACAAACAATTTCAATCAGCAAATACAATCTGAAAACTGTCGAATGAAAATAGAAAAGTAAAAAGAAATCGGAACTTTTCGTTGAAATAAATCATTGTGGGCGTGAGTTTGCACCAACGCGAGCAGCCTAATAACAAAATGCCGGCTTTTGTGTTGACGCGACGCTATGCGTCTGGCCGCGCTATCTTGATGTCGAGCTCGCGATCTCTCCTGCGATCTCGATAAGGAGAGTGAAAAGAAGAGAAGGGGGAGAGAAAGAGAGGGAGAAGTGGATAGGGATTCGTTTGCGGCTCGCGCTAATTGGCTCGCGATTTCTCCGTCGAACGTTCGTTACGCTCGCTCCCGTCGCAGAACTCTTTTCCCTCTCTCTGCGACTCGAAGACACAGGGCCCACTGTCTCCTCTCTCTCTCTCTTTCTATTCACGCAGATTTTTCCCGAGCCCCTCGTTATCTCTCGAGCCTTATCGGATCGCGGGACGCCAAACGGTTTCAAACAGTGGCAAACAGTCTCGAACACGGCCGAATTTCCGCGCGACGGAGCCGCGATTCTTCGTGGGACGCTGCGTCGCGTTAATACCGACTGTCCAGACCGAGACAAGTTTCCTGGTAATCGTTAATTAAGCGGAGGGCCTCCGTTACGCCGTCGCGGGCTCCGTCGACGACGGTGGCCCCGCCGGTGGGGATAAATTCGAATGAAATCCACGAAATTCACTTTCTTTGTCGTTCTTCTCGCGATGAATACTATGAAATTCCGATTTCCAAAGTGGGACTGACTGTGATCAAAGAAACTTGGGAAAGAGGGGCATTTTAGAATTTTTAGTCCACAAAAAAATTGTGGCACTTTCTCGTGTTGCATATTTTAACCATTTGCCACTCGGAGCTGTTTTAACTCGAAAATTAGACATTTCTTCCGACCTACAATAGTTTACATTCTTTACATTTTCAATAATATTTTTATATTTTAAATAATCAATCATGTATACATATATTCTATTTCCCTCGCAATATTATCAGAGCAAGTATAAAAAGAAATTCAGAAAATACATGTATACATAACTGATTATATTAATTATTACTGGACAGCGGATCTTTATGCATTCACAGTAAAATTGAGGAGATGAAATAGAAAATGGATGAACAATTTTAAAAATTAAAGATGTTACTATACGATTTCTCCTCAATTAAAATCATTAAAGGGAGAAATAACATTCTATTTCGTTTCTATCTCCTGCAATCGATGCAGACAATTTTTATTTTGCATAAAGATCGGCTGTCTAATTATTACTGGACCACCGGACGTGACACCTCATACAATACTTAAATGTTTAATAATTGATTAGATACCAGCATATCTTAAACAATGGTTAACAATATTTTAAACAATAATTCAGCAATTTTTAGTGGTGCCTCAGAGTGTCAAGGGTTGAAACAGTCTCAAAAAACTGGTGTTGGTCGCATTTGACGAAGTTTGGGACATGTTTGACGTATTCCAACTTCACAGAAAATTTCCAACTAGATCCGGACTCGTCACCAAATATTTTAGAAGCTGTCTATGAACACTGAGATTGCGTACATACATTTTCTGATATTTTTCAAACAATCGTATAGAGAGGCATGATACTGTGAAACGATCATGGTATTTTGCCCGGCATTATGGCACTGGCGTTCGTCAGGAATGCCACACGTTATTAGCCGGAGGAATCCGAGAATCCAAGGAGATTGGCCAAGGGGAGGCGAAGGTTTGCGCTCGTTTGCGAGCGTTTGACGCGTGGGTAATCGGCCTCGGACTCGGTTTCACTTGGCTTTCGAGTTCGGTACGGGCTCGTCCAGCCGGAATAGGCGACCGTCTCTCCGTTGACGTTAAGCCGACACGTTATGGTCCCGACCAGCACCGTGTCCATCCGAATATGTATGTATGTATATCTCCTCGAGGCCCCGGTATAGTATAGTTGACGCTCGAACAATCGGATGACTACTCGCTTTCGGATTAGTCCCACGAAGAGGTCGTGGACTCCTTCGAGGCTCTGACGAAGGACCTCTGCACGTGCAGGCTTGCCAACCGTGTTATACATTTCGTCGTAAACACCTGCTCAATTTGTTTGTTGCCTCTCGTCCTTGAAAATCGGGCTTCTTGAAAAATATATAACTCGCGCAATTTTCAGTATTCATACCCGGAAAAAATTACACGTGTGCCTCGAATACCAGTGAATACGTGTAAAAAATTCCAACGCGATAGGTTGAACAGCTTTTCTGATAAAAATTCACTAATGCGCGAAAACGAATGGTCTCTCTCATTGCAAGATTCAGTTTTTACCTTATAAAAAATTTTTTAGATCGTGTAATTTTTATTATTTATACTTGCAAAAAATCACACGTGTACTTCAAATACCAGTGAATACGTGTAAAAAATTCCGATGCGATAAGTTCAACAGTTTTTCCGAGAAAAATTCACGAATGCGCGAAAACGTATGGTCTCTCTCATTGCAAGATTCAGTTTTTACCTTATAAAAAATTTTTTAGATCGTGTAATTTTTATTATTTATACTTGAAAAAAATCACACGTGTACTTCAAATACCAGTGAATACGTGTAAAAAATTCCGATGCGATAGGTTCAACAGTTTTTCCGAGAAAAATTCACGAATGCGCGAAAACTTGGGGGTCTCTCTCATTGCAAGATTTCAGCTTGTACCTTATACAAAAAATTTTAAATCGTGTGATTTTCATTATTTATACTTGAAAAAAATCACAAATATACTTCAAATACCAGTGAACATGTACTAAAAATCCCAATGCAAAAGGTACGATAGTTTCTCTGATAAAAATTCCGGAAGACGAGGAAATGAAGAAGTACGACATTTGGCAAACGATATAAAAATCGATATGGAAAGTCCGATAAACAAAACGAGACGCACGAAGACTGGGGTTCTCGGTGACCCGTCGCGAACCGAATTAAAAGTCCCGGACGTCGTGAACGAGAGGCCGGGAACGGAAAGAGGGTTACTGGTCGGTGAAGGGAAGTGAAGGGGAAGGGAAACGAGAAAAGAAAAGAAAATAAGGAGGCGATGGCTGACCGGCCAGGGCGAAGATCGATCGTTTCGAGAGCAGAATCTTCGGCAGTTTCTCTCGAAGCTGCCACCGGTCGCGTCCGGTACGCCTCCGGGCCGAGTGCTCGCTTTGAGATTATTCGAGATAGACGCTCTCTGTGCTGGACGTGGAAAAGAGAAAGGAGAGAGAGAGAGAGGGAGAGAGATGGACAAGGGGAACGTCGTTAAGATAGAGCCGGCCGATAGCGTTCCCGCTCGAAATCGCTAGTCGAAAATACACGGATTACCCGCGGCCGTCGCGGAACGCGCTCGCGCCCAGCTTTTATCCGTCTTGGGGAAACAGACGGACATTTGTGAGGACTGTATTTATAGAGATCGCGGTTAATTGCGTCCCCTGCATCGACATACAACAATTTTTCGGCGGATAATGTTCTTTTTTATCGAATTCAGACGAGACAAGTCTTGGGCAGCTTAGAGAAAGAAGACATTGGATCGTTTTTGCTCGGAAACTAACAATGCTACGGAAAAGTTTCTAAGTGCAATTTGTTCGTCTTTTAACGCTCTTCGCGCTAATACAAGCGGATTTTCCGAAAACTTTTTTTAAAGTGCGATAAAAATAGGAAAAGCGAGACGAGGTGGTAAGATTTATTATTTGAGTAAAATATGGATCGGTATTTTGGAAAAATGTAGAAGCTCTCCCGCACAGTGCGTGCAGAGATCATTGTACCGTCGGCGTTGCTCTAGGTCCGGAGGATCGTTCGGTAGATTTAAATTTAAAACGACACGGGGGGAGAGAAACTCGACGGATTTCCACGTGGAAACAGAGGCGGCCTGTCTCTCGATCGCGAACGGTGGTCCGTAGATCGACCGATAGCCGCATAATTTTAGGCGGGCCGTTCTCGAGCCATGAGAGAACGACTGCGCGTCGGGTCCTGGCTAGAAACGCCGCATTTAAACCCGCAACCCTTGAAAATTCATGAAATCTTAACTGCGGTTCCCCAAATATACATGAGGCGGGTTCTGGCGTGGTCGAAAGTTCCCATAAATCGCTTATCTCCCGAGCAATCGTCAAAGTTCAATATTCCAGAGGTGCTTATCTAAAGTTGATTGTCGAACGACTCTCTTTCTGGTTGTTTTACTTTACTTAATTAAAATTATTATGATGCTATCAGTGGAATAGATTACACGCATTTTTGTATCGAAGCAGATATTCTATTAAAAAGCATACTCCTCCAAGTCATTGGAACTGTGGACTTTGCGTAGGAATGTACCAAGATATCGCGACAAAATTTATGCGAAAATCTTCGTCGGAGTCTACCCTAATGAGCACAGAAGCAGTGAGTTAAGAACGGACGCTTGTTTGTCGAGTGGGACGAGTTTCGAAGGTGTGAGTCTCCGGAGGGTCTTCAGGAGGATCGGATCCGTCGGCGGAGGATTCTCCGTTTCTCACACTTCCTCCGAGCTTGTCAGGCGGCTCACGCGCGTCACCACTCGCGGATAAATCACGGATCGATCCGAGGTGTGCGTCACGGGCCTCGGATTCGCCGAACCATTCGTCTCTCTCGCTCGAGGAAGTTGTAAAACCGCGTTACGCAGAAGCGGAGAGCCGTCCGCGGACGGGCCCCCGTCCCGCGGGAAAGTATGAATTGAATTCGGGGGACCGACTCGGGGTGGCATCGTTGGCGCGTCACGCGGCGCATCAAGGAGCGTCCCGCAGATTCTGCGAATCGATCGCGATCCGAGGGGAAATTCGAACGAACGGGTGGGCCGCGTGCAATCTTTGATTCGTTGACCCCTTGTCGGCGGGTTCCGCGACAAGATCCCCGTCGATTACGTATGCGATCGGTGCACAAGCCGCTGTTGTGCATCGTGTGCGACCGCATCGATCCGCATTTCGAATCCGACTCGTCGGCTTTCCGGCGCGCTGCGACTCGACGCGTCGCAACGCGCGTCCCCGAGCGTCCTCGCCCCTTTGTTTGCACCTCGTGCCCAAGCTTTCGGACAGCGGTTCCTATTAAAATCCGCTCGTATTGTATTCAAATCGCTCGGAACTGACCGCGTCGAACCCCTTCCCCCGTACCGGCCTCCCGCGAACTCGTGGGACACCGTACTGGCCCCCTCCCCTCCTTAATGACCCCTTTTCTTTATTACGCTTGATCGTCCTCGGTTTTCGCACGGTTCCGACGAGTTTCAGCACGATCTGCTGGTCGGATCTTGCGTGGGAGTCGGTATTCATCATCGATTCATCGCTGTGGATTTTTTAACACTAAACCTACCGAGCGCTAAAAGCCATTAATGTGATTTCAGTTACAAAAATGACAAGACTCTATTTATTTAGATTCTTCTGTGCAATTTTTAGGACAACATTTGCTTGGATAAAGAAATTTATCGAATCAATTTCAGTGTTAGCAACTTCACAATTTCAATAATTGTGAAATTAGAAATATGAAACCGGTCATTTGACCGGCAGTGGTAGGTTTAGTGTTAATATAATAGTTCGATTTTGGTTAGGAGTTAGTATCATATGGTTAGTGAAATTTTAGGGGGGTTTAAGTTACCATTTTGTAGGTATTTTAATTATTGCACCCTCCAGGCTGCTCTTCTATGTTTAATTCATCGCCGTCGATTTTTTTAACACTAAACCTACCGAGTGCTAAAAGCGATTAAAGTGATTTTAGTTACAAAAATGACAAGACTGTATTTATTTAGATTCTGTGCCATTTTTATAACAACATATGCTTAAATAAAGAAATTTATCGAATCAATTTCAGTGTTAGCAACTTCACAATTTCAATAATTGTGAAATTAGAAATATGAAACCGGTCATTTGACCGGCAGTGGTAGGTTTAGTGTTAATATAATAGTTCGATTTTGGTTAGGAGATAGTATGATATGGTTAGTGAAATTTTAGGGGGGTTTAAGTTACCATTTTGTAGGTATTTTAATTATTGCACCCTCCAGGCTGCTCTTCTATGTTTAATTCATCGCCGTCGATTTTTTTAACACTAAACCTACCGAGCGCTAAAAGCGATTAATGTGATTTTAGTTACAAAAATGACAAGACTCTATTTATTTAGATTCTGTGCCATTTTTATAACAACATATGCTTGGATAAAGAAATTTATCGAATCAATTTCAATGTTAGCAACTTCATAACTTCAATAATTGTGAAATTAAAAATATGTGCTTGGATAAAGAAATTTATCGAATCAATTTCAATGTTAGCAACTTCATCATTTCAATAATTGTGAAATTAAAAATATGTGCTTGGATAACGGAATGTATCGAATCAATTTCAATGTTAGCAACTTCATCATTTCAATAATTGTGAAATTAAAAATATGTGACCGGTGATTTGACCGGTAGTGGTAGGTTTAGTGTTAATAGTTCGATTTTAGAGTTAGCATGATATGGTCAGTTCGATTTTAGGGGGGTTGAGTCATAATTTTGTAGGTATTTTAATTATTGCCCCCTACAGACTTCCCTTCTATGTTCAATTCATCGCCGTGGATTTTTGGACGATTTTTGCGTCAAATTCGGGGTCGATTAATAGTTGGATTTCGTTTGGATGATGTAGTGAGTAGGATGGAGAATTCCAATATGAAAATTCTTTACAAAAACCTCCGATACCCTTTTCCTTTGTCCGAACTCTGAATTCTCATCTCCATAACAACTCCAATAATCCTCCTCGAAAACAAACAACACCGTAACAAACCAGATCAGCCCGTGGTCGATCCCGATAAGTCGGCGCACGCCCCATAGAAGTCCGCAAATTTTTTTCGGGTGGGTCGGCGACGCTGGACGAGCGGCGTGCGATGCTTAAGTACGAAATAACTAGGTATGCAAGTGCGGTATGCTGCACCGGAGGCAGAGGGGGTCTGGCGGGTGCCAGGGGGAGGAAGGGAAATGCGCGAGCGGGGGAGGAGGTGGAGGCTTGCTTTGTAGTTGCCGCGACGTGACGCAACTGCCAACTTAAGGAAAAGGTTCCTGGTATTGCGAGCGGACCGCGCGCGTTCGAGGTGGCGGCCGAGGCATCATCCTCCCTCGTCCTTTTCCCCGTGCCGCGCACTCTCTCTCTCTGTCCTCTTCCTCTGCGCTGGCCGACCGCGACGTCCAGACACGACGGTGACAACGTCGAGGACCACGGTCAACGACATTCTTCGGAATTACGCGATACCGCCCGAATTTACTCGACTGGGTCCCCGACGAGCATGGGAGACGAGCTAGACCCCCCTTTAGACTCTTTGGGCTGTGCAGTGGGTCTTCAAGTGACCTGGGTTTGGCGAAGATGGAGGATAGAGAACCATGTTCATAGAAGACTCCTTAGATGACTAAATGGAGTCTTAGTTAGGGGACTTGATAGAGGACTAGATAGGTGATTAGGTAGAGGAGAGACTATTAAATAGAAGATTAAAAGCATGACTCGATACAGGACTAGATCTGACTAGCTAGAGGATTAAACGGATGACTAGATAGAGTACTAGCTAGGGGACTTGATGGAGGACTAGTGAGGTGATTAGGTAGAGGAGAGACTATTAAATGGAAGATTAGAAGCATTACTTGATAGAGGACTAGACCTCACTAGCTAGAGGATTAAACGGATGACTAGATAGAGTACTAGCTAGGGGACTTGATGGAGGACTAGTGAGGTGATTAGGTAGAGGAGAGACTATTAAATGGAAGATTAGAAGCATTACTTGATAGAGGACTAGACCTCACTAGCTAGAGGATTAAACGAATGACTAGATAGAGTACTAGCTAGGGGACTTGATGGAGGACTAGTTAGGTGATTAGGTAGAGGAGAGACTCTGTTAAATAGAAGATTAGAAGCATGACTCGATACAGGACTAGATCTGACTAGCTAGAGGATTAAATGGATGACTAAATAGAGTACTAGCTAAGAGACTTGATAGAGGACTAGTTAGGTGATTAGGTAGAGGAGAGACTATTAAATGGAAGATTAGAAGCATTACTTGATAGAGGACTAGACCTCACTAGCTAGAGGATTAAACGAATGACTAGATAGAGTACTAGCGAGGGGACTTGATAGAGGACTAGATAGGTGATTAGGTAGAGGAGAGACTCTGTTAAATGGATGATTATAGAAGCATGACTCGATACAGGACTAGATCTGATTAGCTAGAGGATTAAACGGATGATTAAATAGAGTACTAGCTAACGGACTTGATAGAGGACTAGGTCTACAGGACTACAGGACTTGATACAGACTATACCTGACTAGCTAGAGGATTAAACGGATGACTAGATAGAGTACTAGCTAGGGGACTTGATGGAAGACTAGTCAGGTGATTAGGTAGAGGAGAGACTACTAAATAGAAGATTAGATGCATGACTTGATGCAGAACTAGACCTGGCTAACCAGATGGCTAACCGGATTAAACAGATGACAAAGTAGGGGACCATATGGGGGATTTAATAGAGGACTTTAAGATGGGGTACACCGTGCTAGTTAAATCGTCATCTTTGATAAAGGTTTTGGTTTAATGTATTCGGTTTCACTTCAACTCTGTAGTCCCGGCGAACGTGCCCAGTTCCACATTAGAATCCGTCCCCAGAGGAAAGATCTCTCCCCAGCCGGCACGAGCCAGAAGTGGACAAAGGTTGCGGCGTCGATTTGATGATTGCTGTCTCTCAGCCGTCCCCGTACCAGGAATCCGAGGGATTGGTTAATTGCTAGCCGTCTGCATTGCGCGCAAAAGTCGCGCCGGTCGTCTTTCCGCGATCGTCCCGAGAGTTCACTGAATCCGCGCGAACCGTCTCATTCTATCCCTGTTTGAGCCTAACCCGAGACACGGCCTAGATGTATCGGCTCGACTCAACGAATTGTTGGCTACGACTCTTGCAGGTGAACCGGCCGCTGACCATGAAGAAGGAGGGCATACAGACGAGGAACCGGAAGCTGTCGTCGAAGAGCAAGAAGAAGAAGGCCGGCGGATGCCTGGGTCTGGGAGGTGTGATGGGCGACATGATCAAGGCCAGCGGACACCTGGACCTGGACAACAAACCGTTCCATTCCGGATTTGGCTCGCCAATGGGTAAGTTGAAGGGTTTCGCGGAAAATCGTCTCTAGATGTTCGGAATGCTGATCAGAGTGAAAGCAGGGTGGCTAAACGATCGTTGGGTGTGCGTTGTGTTTGCAGGCACGTCGCAGCATCATCACACGATGCATCCGGCGATGCAGCATTACATGTATCACACGGGTGTCGGCGTGGCCGGAGGTCTTCATCAAGGATTTGCGCCACCGGCGCCGCCCCCCATACACCCGCACTCGCACTCGCATTCCCATTCCCATCACATGACGAGTCTTCAGGGTCTACAGTTGGCCGCGACCACGAACGCGATGGTGAGTTTACCGGAACCGGTGCATCAATTTTGGAAGCCTCTCGAATCCCTCCCTCTGCGTCACTGCTCCTCGACAGTGTACTCGAACTTTCCGATAGACGCGTCGATCGGCGTATAACAAAGCGTGGAATGTCGACGGGGAGGTATGTGAAAGCTCGAGAGAAAGACCACGGATGTTTGTTTGCTTTCAGACCGGCTGGCGATCGGAGTACACATGAATCACGAGCGATCACCGGCTCGGGACGCAGCCCGGCACTCTCGTACGAGCGTAATCGAGTCGTGCTCCCCACTCTGTCCCTCTTGACACGGGTCTGGAGGGGGTGAGACGCGCGAGACGCGGGGAATCGAGAACGATTTTTCCAATCGCGACGAGAGATTTTCCCCTTTCCCCATTTTGCAATCGTTTCGCGTCTCGTCCGTCTCTCCCCCTTCACTCTGCCACCAGAAACACAGACACATCCCCCCCCAATCCCCAGCCCCCGTGCTACACTCGCGGTGCCGCGTCGCCTCATGTACATATGTAAAGTTCTCTATCCAGAGGGCCTACGAGCCCCGGCCCCAAGTACAAACGAAGTCAGCTAACTTGTATCGAGTCTAATTAATATACTTGTACATATTATACGAACGCTAAGTGTATGCGAAGCCCACACGGTCTACGGAAGAATTCTGTGAACGATCCCTGTTCCTCGAGCACGATTCGTATGGGATGATTCGTTGCGGATCGAGGAGGTGTTCCAACGTCGACTCCGCCCACCGGGGGACGCGAGGAACCAATCCGGAGGAGGAGCTGTCAACGCGAGACATCAGGTACATCACGTCCGCAGTCGAGACTGTACATAGTTCGAGGGTGGAGAGCGACCGGAAGTCGGCCGGGGTATGAAGCCCCGGAACCCTCCGGAGGCGGTCCTCGGAGGCCAGTGGACGTTCTAGCGTGTAAGTGTGCTGCTATTCGTGCGGAATCGTCGACAGAGACGTCGTGCAATCTTCAGAGTTTCGTTTTAGTCGCGTGCGAGCATTCTCGGTGCCCGGAGCCCGCGTGGGCGTGGCCTGGCGAAGGCGTTTCCAAACGCCCGGAGCCCGCGAGGGCGTGGCTTACCTTCCGATCGGGCCCGTCCGCTCCGGACCTCGCCAAGCGAGCCGGGGCGCGTCGTTTCTGAGCTCGTTTCATCGCTTTCGACGCCTCGAGCCCCTGTTGTTCGAGTTCGAATGAGTTCCGGATGGTTCGCGGGAAAGAGACGGGAAAGTTGGAAGTGGTTTGAAGGCGGAATTTCCGGGCCGAGGCGTCGACAGGCGAGACTAGTCCCCGAGCGTAATGGGAACAGAGTAAACTAGCTACCAAAAATGATGTCCGGCGCGGGCAAGGACGGGAAGGAGCTAGGTGGAAGCGTGTAAAAAAACTAACTAAGCGTGCGAGGAGAAAAAGAAACGGAAAAGCGTTGTAAATTTTGTATCTTCGAGATTGCGTACCGTTATTGTACCGAGTATATATATATAAATATAAATAAATAAATCTTTATATATATATATATGAAAGAAAATTGAATATAAATATATATGTATAAACAAAAAATACCGATGAACGCCGCCGCGAACACGGGAAAGCGGCCCAGGCAAAACCTGCGGGAAAGAGAGAGCGCGGAGAGGAGTGGAAAAAGGTGATTGTGCATAAATTAGCGGTTAATTGCGCATCGTAAGATTTGCATCTAGATAGTCGAGCGATGGTAATTAAAACGATTTATCGCGAGCGAAAAGGTTAATAGCCGTAAATGACGATTATCGTTATTATTCTTATTACACACCTATTATCGTCGTCGCCGATCGGCCCGTCGGCCGATTCTCCATTCATTAATCGTTCTAATTAATTAATTAATTAATCGCGAGGCACTCGGCTAAGAGATCGAGTTGACCACGAGCTCGAGACCGCATTGTGATCCTTTCTGTTTGCCGATCGTCGGAACGTTTCGGGCGGAGACCGCGCGCTGATCGTCGAGGATCGATCGCAAGCCGCGACCAGCCCCCCTCCCCGCTTCGATCTATCGATCCCCCGCTCCGGAAACACCACTTTCACATCCTCCTCACTTCGAGAATCGAAGCCAGAAGTCTCGGGCGTCCGTTTCTGCGTGTTCTGTGTGTCTACTCGCCTCTCTCCGGAGCAGGAGATCGACCATGGACACGATCGAAGGTGTGTCGAGGGCAGATCGATCGCTCGAGCTCGCGGCGGGCCAAATGGGCGGAGCCAGCAGAAGTGGGACGGACCGAAGGCGGGGCGAGAAAAGCGGGAGGGGGCTCGACGATGTTGTGATTTCCCGGAGTAAAGACTTCGAAAAGACTGAAAAGTAAGAATTCGCGATCCACTCGAACCGAAACGCCCCCTGCCTACCTCCCCGCTCGCCCCGCCCACGGATTCTTCGTCGAACAGGTCCAGAGCCACGCGGACGAAGATGGGGAAGCGAACGGGGGAGGTTATTCTCGTAATAGTATTATTAGGGAGTAGCGTGTAGAGTGTTTGTATAAAGACGCTCGTGCGAGCGTGTGAGAGGCGTGCAAAGGACTCCGTGGAGGACGAGGGGCGGGGCGTTCAAGCCCGCCCACCGATGGAGAGGGAGTGGAACAGTCGATTGGGGGAGGAGCGAGCGAGACGGACACGCGCAGTTTCGTCGCGGTTTTAATTTCGAATGTAAAAAGCGTCATTGTAAGATATCGTTGTAAAAAAAGGTTTTAACTTAAAATAAATTAAATGATAATTCACGCATATGCACTTGTGGTCATGTTGTCACTATTCTGTCATTCGCAGAGTCCCCTCCACCGAGGCTACGGCCACAATTAATTGAAAAACGGGTTGCTTACGGAATAAAAGCGAGATACTAAAAAAATTCTGGGGTCTGTAGAAAAATTCTGAGAGCCTCCAAGAAAATACAGATCTGATAGGAAGGTAGTAGAGTCTCCCAAAAGAAATGTTAGGCTTTGCAAGAAAATTCTGAGCGTGAGAAAAAAATGATTGAAAATCTGATAATTTACTTGAAGGTGAAAAGTAGTGAGGGGGGAGGCTACTGTAAGTGTGTCGAGGGTCCGGGAGGATCACGCTGCGCCCCTGGTTCCGCAGCAGCGTGAGATATTCCGTCCAGTCAGAAGCGGCCTCGAGTACCCGGTAAGTGTTCGGATCCTTCCTTTTGTTTTGGCGTTCTCCCTCGGGCCACTGATCTAGGCCGAGACGAGAGATCGAGGATCGTTTTCGTTGACGCGAGGGACCGAGGTGCGGCGGTCTCTTATTAATTAACGGGCGCGACTCAATTAAAGCTTATCGGTCGGGCAACACGGCCGGCACGAGGCGTTTACGCGTAAATCAAAGACCGGTGCGCCAGATAGCGCGAGGCAAATAAATCTTGTCGCCGCGGCCGGGAGATAGCTATCGACATCCGGACGACGCACGGAAATCGAAACGAAGGCAACACGAGCTCGGCCAACGGAGAAATTTTCGGATAACGAACTCGTCCGCAGAACTGAAACGATCGGTAGGTTATTCGGGCGCCTTTTCGGTCCGAATTTCAACTTGGTAACTTTTTTGGTAAGTACTGCAACTTCTCTGAAGCGCTCACAATCTTTCGACGAGTCCCAAACTTTGTCTCTGTCTCTCTAATATTTCTAACAATGTTTCTGGCACATCCCACAGCTTTTCCGCGCGATCCCCTACTACACCCTTCGAAATTTTCCTGCGAGCTCAGCACTGTCCCGACGACCCTCCAATTTCTCCGGTAAGCCTCTCGCTCGGAATATCAAGCCGGTGATCAGTCGATCGCCGCTGTCACGCGGATTGCTCCCCCGATACGTCAGAGCATACGAATCCCGCCGGCAGGTCCGGCAAATCCTTGCGCGATCGGCCCGGCCCCGGGATCCCTCAGTTTCACACTCGACGTGAGGCTGACCCTTCGATCTCGCCGTGGGGGATTACGAAACACTGGGAATCGCTCCATTTTCCAGCGACATACTGTCCAACGGAATAACCGGCCTCGCCTCGATTTGCGAAACGGCGTGGAAATCGCGTGCGAGGCCAGCGACGCGTCCATAACCGAGTAATCGAATCCCCGAGACTGCCGAGATTATCTCCGGACCAATTTTCCGAGTCGATCGACCCCGATTGGCGTCCCTTCTGCCAAAAAATTCCTCGGAAAATCCGAGTCTATCTCGATTCCGGGTGAAGTACACGAGTCGCCGCGGATGATCCGTCTTTTCGACGCGAGACGAGGATCAATTCTACGTTTCTGTGGGCTCTTACGGGTTCTTGCGGGCCCAGGTACAGAGGCACAGCTGCGGGGAACCGCAAACGAAGGGGGGCCCCGAGCGAATCTCGCAGTGAAAGCGTCTCGAAGTCAACGAGAGAACTCGTGAGAAGCCCTGACCCCCGGTGGCCCCGGAAACGGGATTACGCGAAATCCCGGTCACTTTTGGCTCGAAGAGAGTCCCTCTCTCCCTCGGGACACGATTATCCGACCTTCCTTCGATTGCCTCCCTCTCCGGGAGGTTCGAGAACAGCAGCCATTTTCTAGCCAGCTGACGGGACTTAGGTTTAACCTTTCGCGATCCTTTGCTCCCGAATCTATCCGGATTCAATTCACCGTGAAACGAGCTCCGCTCTTCAAACTGAAAACGATCGTTTCACCCTCGTTCGGTTTCGCAGTATCGGACGTTCTTCTACTGATTTTTAATAGGGTCGTCCGTGTGTCTGGCGAGTCGTGAGAGAGTACTGTCGTCGGCTTCCTTGGTGATCTAATCAGTTTTTGATTAGAACTTCGCAGGGCTTGAGTATTCGGTTTGCTGATTTTGCTGCCGAAGGACATACAAATAAATTTGTAGGGCTTGGAAAAATATTTAGGACCTGTATAAAAATGTCTCGATACAGCAGAAACGTTGTAGAGCATATAGAAAAATTTTTTAGGACGCCAGAAGAAAATAGAGTCTACTATATAGAGTCTACCAAAAAATAATAGGGCCTGTAGAAAAATTTCAGTGCTCGGAGAATACCGTAACGATCGTAGAAAAATTGTGGAACGCGTTGCTAAAATTGCACAGCCTATAGAAAAATGATGAGGCCTATTAAGAGGAGTCAGGAGCGAACGGAACTGTCGAACGAAACGAGACTGAGGGGCGGCCGGGGGATGGAAGAGGAGCACAGCGCGGGTGCATTGTTTCTGTGGGAGGATCTCGCGCATAACTTAGAAGGGCTTGTACAGGTGTAAAGGAAGAATGCTCGTGTGGGTATTGTGGGCCCCGCGGAGGGAGCCGGGGGAGAGGTAAGGGTTGGGGAGGAGGCTGGCAACTCGCACAAAGGCGCGAGTTTCGCCGAGTAATCGTGCCCATTAATAACGATGCTGATCCACCTCCTCTCTGCCTCGTTCCTCTTCCTCCTCCCTCTTCACCCCTCTATCTTCCCCTCTCCCCAATGAAACGCGCCGGCTATTCTTCCAGCACCGTCCGGAAACAATATTAGGCTAGTCCGGGTTGTACATTAACACCGTCGGGCACCTCGGTCGCACCCCCATCGAGAAACATCGGATCGTGAGTGCTACAGTCCTTGTTCCAGTCCTGGAATATTTCCGTGGGCACTACAATTCCTCTGTGGACTCTAGAATTTTTTTTGGTGGACTCTAGAACTTTTTGGTGGGCCCTACAATTTTTTTAGTGAGCTCTAGAATTTTTCCGAAAGCTCTAGAATTTTTCCGTGAGCGCTAGAACTGTTTATGAAGCTCTAGAATTTTTTGAGTGAGATCTGGAATTTTTCTAGAGGCCCTACTATTTTTTCTATGAACTTTGCAACATTTGCGCGAGCTCTATAATGATTTGGAAAGCTCTAGAATTTTTATGTGAGTTCTAGATCTGTTTAAGAAGCTCTAGAATTTTTTTAGTGCGCTCTGGAATATTTCTAGGGGCCCTACTATTTTTTCTATGAAGTTTGCAACATTTGCGCGAGCACTATAATGATTTGGAAAGCTCTAGAATTTTTATGTAAGCTCTAGAACTGTTTAAGAAGCTCTAGAATTTTTATGTAAGCTCTAGAACTGTTTAAGAAGCTCTAGAATTTTTTTAGTGAGCTCTGGAATATTTCTAGAGGCCCTACTATTTTTTCTATGAACTTTGCAGCATTTGCGTGAGCTCTACGATGATTTGGTGAGCTCCAGAACTTTTTTGGCACACCCTACGATTGTTTTGGTAGATCCTGAGTGTTTTATAGGGGCACAGCATTAAACGATTCTTTTCCGGAGCAGAACTGACCGGGCCGGTTATCAGTCTTCGGACAGATCGATTCGAAGGTACCGCGAGCCGCTCGAAATTTCCTTATCGACCGGTCTGCCCCCTTCGGTTGATCTTATCGGGCCGGAGGAATTGGATTAACAGGATCAGCCGTTGATGCGATTAATCCGGTGGACGTGTATCGTTGCCGATCGAACGGCAAGCTTCTCCCCCTCCTCAATCGACAAAAGGAACTCGAGGAGAACTGATTGCGGGCAACGGAGAGAGCTGAGAAAGAGAGCAAGAGGGAGAGAGGACGAGAGACGCGAAGGAGGTGCCAGCAGGATCAGAGGAACCGATCGAGAGATCTTCTCGTCGGAAATCGAGCACGAGGGCGTCTACGAGGCGTCGATGCTTTCATGCTTCTCGGTTCTGTTTCGTTTCCACGATGCACTTTCCCCGGCCCCGAATCAAATCGACACGTGCAACACGCCAGTCTCAATCCAATTCGCGATTCTGACGAATCCGATCCATGGGAAGGATCCAGAGCCGCACCAAAAAAGAGTTGGACGGGTCACTAAATAGCAATTATATAGAAAAGATCTAGGAGTCATGAAAAAATTCTAGAGTTTTGGGACCTACTAGAAAAATTGTTTGAAGATAAAATTATTAAGCATCGATAATCCTGAAAACTCTAAAACTGCGACCATGAAAAATTTATCCCCCCCCCCCTACAGTTTGGGCCCTACGAACATAATCACATTTTCTTCCAATGTTTTTGTTTAGTGTCGAAGAAAAATGAGGTGGAACACTCTCTGTGTGATATAGACAGTGTGCGAGGATTTTGGGACTATTGCAACCCGTGGGCCCGATATTCGGAGCGTTTAATAACGGCAATTATCGGCGCCCTCCCGTTACCGAATCGTTCGATCGTTGGCAGCTCGTATTCGCCGGATCGAATAAGGTAGGCAAGCGTGTTAATCATCTCTGGTTTGAGCGGGGCCCACTGATAGAGGAGGATAGAGAGAGCGCCGGGCCTCGTGGATGGGCCCAGTCATTGTTGCCTCGTAAAGCCAGTGAATGCCCTCCTCGTGATTCCGCCTCGACGGGGCAGCCAAAAAACGATCGGGCTAATCGTTCCACGATTGTAATAGCTTTTCTTCACGGTCATTGTCCCGCCTTGGGACCTTTGATATACGGAGAACGGCAGAATGGGCCTCTCGCTGCCCCTTCTCTCTCTTTGGTCGATACAAACGCCACGATTGCCGATCGATTGGTAATTTTGTCGGGGTTAAATGGAGAACCTGGGGTGGGGGGCCCGTCGAAGAATCGTTCGGGAACAATGGGCCCGGCTTGTAAGAAATGTCGCGTCGCGTGGCCGTCTCCCCTTTCGGGCCCCGCGCGCCACGCACGCATTAATTTTTCTTCCAATTGCATCTTCCTGCACTTTTTTTATTCAAACTGCGATAAATCGGTCAAATAAAATCGCAACTCAATGTTTTTTGTCTCGTTGGAATGCGAAAACTTCAATCTTCACACTGATTGTGGTCTCAGTCAAGAAAAAAATTTTTTGATTTCAGGAGAGGCATTTGAGTACGAAGAATTTCCAAAAAATGACAATTCTCACTATTCCACTTGTAACTTGGTGCGAAATTTTTTTAACGAAAAATCACTTCCAGGCATCAAAAGCGCGATCTTTGCTCTTTCAAACAAGCCTAGAAAGATTGCTCTCCGATTTTTTTTCCAAAGTTACAACAAAAGTCAAAGGTGAAGAAATTCCCATCTCCGAACGCACTCGAGGATTTTCACCGAAAAAGACTAACAAAACAAACATTCCAGCAAAACCATTAACGCTCATGGGCACCACAGTCTCCCGCGAGGCGGGAACAAAGCGTCGCCTAATAGAAATCAAATCGGCCCACGATTTATAACGACTCGGTGCCCCTCTTCCTTTTGTGCGTCGCCGGAGTGAGCCTCTCTTTTTCGCCCATCACGGAATAATCGAACAAGATCGATGAGAGCGGGATGACTGGCCCTAAAGCGGGGCCCGGGGAGTCGCAGCGCGCTCTGGCGGGGCCTGGACGAGTCTCAGCGGGCCCTGTGACACCTCCGGACAGCCGCCAGGCCGTTGACGTCCGGAACATCGACATTTTACGCTCGGAATTTTCATTGTGCCCGCGTTCCCCGATTCCGCGACCACTGGGCCTCATCGATTACGATTATGTCGGGGTCCCACGGACCGGATTAGGCCCGCTGGATTTTCGGGGGGAGGGGGCAGCGCGCGCGAGCCGAGATCCGGGGACCCCTGGCGCGAAACAACAAGCAGCCAGAAAAATAGATGGGCTGCTAACCGTGCCACACATGGAGCCCGCTCGGTTATTATCTCGCTTTTACCCGATCGTCCCGCGGCGCGCAACGCGCTTTAATCAAGCTACATTCTTAATTACGTTTTCACCTCGCCGAGGTTAACAGACAGAACCGGCTCTCTATATTTGGCGATGCTCGCTTCGATGAGGCCCCGTCGCCATTATTCTCACCAAGTTGTGCACCGTTTTTTCTTGTGACAATTCTTTCTTCGTTTTTGAGAATTTTTTTCGAGGAAAGTATTCGCTACTTTAATTTGAAACTTGCTACGATCATTTAGGGATATTTGAAGTACGTTCACAAATTTTGTCGACCGCCAATTATTATTTTCTTGGAAGTTACAGATACTTTAATCGACTATTGAATCAAGACATGTTGTGAGAAATTTGTTAATAATTTTCACTATTACATAATTCACTCACAAACGAACAAAAAATCCTGATGATAGAATGAATCTTCGCTCTTTCAAACGAGCGAAGATTCATCGGAATCGGACAAGTACTTTCCGAGATAAAAATTCGAACACACCGTAATCGCAGAGATTGCGGAACCCAACAATGTGTCCTTTATCGTCGAAACAAATTAAACGCGGACAAAGCGGCGACACGAACGACTTCCCTAATGTCTGACAATCACATTTATGTCTGTTTAGGCTGCATCTCGTGAATTCTCCGCGAATCTACCTCTTCACAAGGTGTAATGATACCCTGAAACACGCGATTGCCCGAGAACAAAAGAAGGTCAGAAGAACGTCTGTCGCGAATAGCGACGCTAAGGAGGAGGACAGACGTGGGCGTCACACGATCACCGAAAGGTAAACGGAAACAGAAACGCATCCCAGGTCGGCGATCCTTTGAGCTGGTAAGGAGGTCCGTCGAAAATCCACTAACCCGCGGAACCGTGAAATCTTATTTGCAAACGAGATTTCGAGTGTCCCCTCTATTGCGTCTCGCCGTGGCCCGACAATGGCGAAACCGTGAAACCTTCGGCTGACACGGAGATAAAGGAGGCAGAGCCACCAGGAGCGATTTCCTGCATGAGTTCCCCCTCTGACGGCGAGAGATCCGTCTGCTATTCGGATCACCGTCACCTGTAATTTCGCCTCCACTCCCCCCCCCAGAACAGATCGCTCTCTGTTACGCGAATAAGACCGCCGGCAATCCTAATCTGCCCATTGTTGCCCGCCGTTCGATTCTCGTTAGGATTCCTTCTGTTGCGGCCAGATTGCGGACTGTCGTACACCCCACAAAAAAAGTAGAAATTTTTAGGAGTTTGTTGAGGTGAACAATGTTTCGGGTGGCCGGAAAAATAAAATAAAATCTATGCTATAGTTTAAAGGGCAGGTTTCGCCCTTCAACCAGTTAACTGTGTTCGACGTGTATATACAGGGTGTCCCAAAATTCGTGAACTTCTCGAAAGGGGGGTGGTTCCTGAGACCATTTCAAGCGACATTTTCCTTTGCAAAAATGTTATGCGCGGCTTTGTTTAGGAGTTATTAACGAAAAACACGGACCAATCAGAGCGCGACCTAGACGCGAGTTGCCACAGTCGGCCCGGCGCTAGGTCGCGCTCTGATTGGTCCGTGTTTTTCGTTAATAACTCCTAAACAAAGCCGCGGATAACATTTTTGCAAAGGAAATGTGTCGCTTGAAATGGTCTCAGGAACCACGGAAGTTCACGAATTTTGGAACACCCTGTATAGGTCAATCGAAATCTCTACATATTGCGGTGTGGTTGACGTGTATACTCGTCGTGTAAAATAAAAAATTACCATTGACTATGAAAACTCGAAATTTCAATAAAATGTAAATAAGAAGAATATTATTTGGCGGGATGTCTCTTTTGAAACCAATTTTTAATAACAATAACCTTTTCAAGAATGATTTGTTAATTTTTTATCAAATAAAAATATAATCCTGCGTTCGACGTGTATACTCATCATTACTTGATTTTAATTCCGCACACTGTGGGGGATTTTTAAAACTAAATTCCGCAAGTTAACCTGTTAACTTTCAGGGCGCGCACCTACAGTTAGGATCAAAACTGATCACACATACTTCAAATCGGAATAACTTTTTTATGAATGGATCAAATGACTTGAATTTCTCTGTAAGGCTAGAAGAATTAGTTTAGTAAATTACGTCTAAAAAATATGTTGAGAAAATGCATTTGGAAGGAATTGTGAAAAACAATAGTAAAAATTGATGTTTACGACTTTTTTAGCTGTGCCAACAACGAAAATTTAAAAGATGTGTTTGGTCAACTTGTATAAATTATATGTATACCCTCCGAAAATTTCATTGATATTATATTGATATTATAGTTAATTGGTTTACGAGTTATAAACGATCAAAAGTGGTAAAAATTGCAATTTTTCAAGATTTTCGGGCTTTTACCAATTTTGATCGTTTATAACTCGTAAACCAATTGAACAATTTCAATGAAATTTTCGGAGCGTTTGACCGAACACATCTTTTAAATTTTCGTTATTGACCCAACTAAAAAAGTCGTAAAAATCAATTTTTACTATTGTTTTTCACAATTCCGACCAAATGCGATTTGTCAACATATTTTTAGACATCATTTACTAAACTAATTCTTCTAGCCTTACAGACAAATTGAAGTCGTTTAGTGCATTCATAAAAAAGTTATTCTGATTTACAGTATGTGTGATCAGTTTTGCTCCTAACTGTATATTCTCAAGTAATTATTCGTTCGTTTTATTTTGTCTCGATCTCCAAATATTCTAAACATATTGAAATTTACGAACATATCTTACTTTTCGTTAAATTACAATTTAAATAGCCAATGGTAACTAAATTTAGTATATTCGTCAATCAGAGCTAACTGGTCAAAAGGTTAAAACAAGCCCAAGAACATCGTCCTGCGATTTTTTTTCACAAAGTTACAATTATTTGAACATCGTCGAACACACGCGATGCATGTAACATTCGAGGCGTGCAGTTTGAGGGAGTTTGACAGTGTTCGTGCGGGTTTTAGTGACTTACATAATGGACTGTAACCGCGAAAATATAGTAACAGGAAAGGAGAAGTCCTTCTCTCGAGCTACGGTTCAAGCCAAGGTTTATGAAGTCTTCACTTAGGGTATCCTTCGAAGCGAGACGTAGGCGTCGTGCGAGAGCTATCGGCGCGCGCGGTCTACCCGCTAGTTACACTCCCATAAAGCCACGACGTAAATTATCCGCGAGACTGACACTTCGGGGGAGTGTTTGCGATGGTCCACCTCCCGTCAACGCCCTCGCGTAAAACGCGAGAGGAGGAAGCCTGAGCGAAACGAACCGGCCGAGCCGGACTATTGAATAGGCATCAGATAACGGTGTCTGTCCATCAATTACCTCTTCTACTTATAATCTTGAAAAATTACATCCATCTCCAAGCAATTGGGACATTCCTCAACTAAAAAGGACTTTCTTAAATTAGGTTCTAAACATTCATTTGTGGACCTGGCCGCAGATAAGTGTCACCGAACAGTCCCTCGACGTTTTAACCCTGTATAGTCAACCAAAATGTATAGATTGTTTAAAACCTTTCTGTATTTAACATATTGCAGAAATTCTCATTATAAGACTGTAAATTAATATATTGGGTTGGCAAGAAAGTGATTTCGGTATCTTACGATGAAACGAAACGGAAATTCTTTATTCAAACGATGAACTTTCATCAATAAAATATTTTCTTATTTAGTCTTTTTGGCAAAAGATTATTGGACAAAAGGGAAAATATCTTACTCATTAAAGTACATTGCGTAAATAAAAAAAGATTGGGCTTTCCTTCACATTATACATATACCTAAATTACTTTCTTGTCAACCCAATATTTTTTAGAGGAATATTAACAAGTTGTTGAAAGAAATATAGTAAATGGGTACCCGGTTGACTTCAATCTTTCGATCAGATACGACAACGAATATATGAATCTCAATAAAAATTGATTTGTGGACCTCGGCACGGATAAGTGTCACCGAAAAGGCCCTCGACGATTTAACCCTTATATTGCATAATCAACCAAAATGTATAGATTATTATTTAACTCTCATCAGTTCCTCGTGTCAATTTAACACAGTGTCCCTGAAATAAGTTATACTGTTCTTTCAATTGCTTATAAATTTTCCTTCAATTTTAAATTTTATATAAATCACAATTTATATCTTGTTAGAAACTTCATGACGTTCATTTTTTTTTTTTTGAATGCGGAACACAACCGAAAAACTTAAGATGTAAATGTTAACTCATCAATTTGAAAAAAAAAACATCGGAAAATAAGTGTTTGACTGCGGATCTTTATGCAAAATAAAAATATTCTGCATTGATTGAGAGAAACAGGAAGAAAATAAAATTTGATCTCATGCTTTGATAACTTTGTTACGTTAAACACAATTTTACAGTGTTCTTACATTTTTATAATCTATTATTGTTTTATATTCCACCCAAACAATTTATTCATAGATACATAAAGATCCGCAGTCTAATCATCATTGTGTCAATTTGATACCGAGGGACAGATTCAGTTCGCGAAATGAGGGACGGATAAGGGTTAAAACCTTTCTGTATTTAACATGTTTGCAGAAATTCTCATTATAAGACCATATTAATATATTAGCGAGTAAAGAATGGACACTCAGAGAACGTTAAATTGTTGAAAGAAATACAGTAAATGGGTACCCGGTTGACTACACAAGGGTCAAGTACATTCTCCAATCTCTCGTTCAGATACGACAACGAATAAATGAATCTCAATAAAAATTGATTCCTGGACCTCGGCACGGATAAGTGTCACCGAAAAGTCCCAGGGTATTTTTCAATCTTTTCGGTCGGATACGACACAGTACGATAATACGGATGAAAAATAGAAGGTGTCCGGTGGATCTGTAGGGGATTACAGGGAATCCCCAGAAGTGGTGGATTGGGAAAGAACTATGAATTTGGAGGAGACAGAGAGGGTGGCCAGGTTCTAGGGTGGATCGAGGGCTGGTCCTGCGTTTAGCGTTCGTGCAGGGGTCACTAAATGGTCTCCGCAGGAACTGCATGGTATGGCGGCAACGCCTCGCGGAGTAGCGCTGCTAAGACGCATTACTTCCACCGTCGGTATCCGGGCATTTGTCCAGGACGACGCGTCCAGGAACTGAACGGACTTGGCCTGCCGGGGGATGGGCCGGTGGTCGAGGATTTAGTGCACCGACGCGACGGTGCACCAACGCGCCCCATACGTCTCCGGAATCGTGTTAGGATTTTCTGCCCGGCCCGTACATCTTTTTCTAATCGTTCGCCTCACCCCACCCACGACAAACAGAGAGTCCTCCAAGGATTAAACGAGAGAATATCGCTTAAAGGTATTTCCACGGACACCCGTGGACTCGCAATTACACGATTACGCAATCGTCCGGCGAGTCATCGATCCACGAGGATCTAGCGATCGTAAATCGAGAATCGTGCTAAATGCTCGCTGAGAGGTTTGATGAGGACGGCGCCACGCATCGAATCGAATTAACGATCGACAATTTACCCAGCACCGTTTATTCTCGCTTATTAATTACGTTCACGACCGTGGAATTGTTGGAAATGTTTGTTTCTGTGGTTTTCTTCCAACAGTGTTATGATTGTTCTAGTATCGATCATCACCTGAGATTTAGTATTTTCGAGTTACTCGGTGGTGGCTCATTCAAACTGTCATAAAATGGTGAAAAAAAATCGCACGGCAACGTTTTTGGGCTCGTTGCAAAGCTGAGACTGTGGTCTTCAAATCTGTTGCGGTCTCACTTTTGAAAAAAATTTGTTCATCTCTGCAGAGACATTTGAATCCGAAAATTTTCAAAAAAATGATCAATTCTACTTTTTTGGCTGTAGTGTACAGAAACAATTTTTTACAAAGAGATTACCTGGGAGTCTCGAAAGTGCAGATTTCGTCCTTTAAAATGAGCTAAGGTAGACGATCCTCCGATTTTTTTTCGAGAAGTTACAATAATTTGAACACCGACAACCAGCCAAGGCCTACTAACCCCTCAGTTGTTCAAGTGCTAACTTGTTCATGTTCCATTCTAAATGCGATAAATCCGCAGAAAAAAATCGTAGAGCAGTGTTTTCGGTCTCGTTGGAAAGCTAAATCTTTAGTCAATAAATGTATAGTAGTCCCAATCGCGAGAAAAATTTTTCCAGTTTCGTGGAGTCACTTAAATCCGAAAAATTTCCGAAAAAGACTATTTTCATTTTCTCTCTAGCATTTTACGGTGAAAAGAATCTGAAAAAATACGACAAAGGGATATCGAAAGAAGAGGTTTCAACGTTTAAAATGAGCCTGGGCGCAGCACCGTACGACAATTTTTCACAAACTTACGAATTTGAAAAGTTGCAGTTCCACCATGTGACATCACTTGAGTAAGATCTATTACAGCAGCGTGACAACGAAAACCTTCCCGAAAGCTGAATCAGCTGCTCGAGGCATTGTGGGTGTTTCGATCCGAACCATTTCCGAGGAAGAGGCTAGCTCGGACACAGAAAATAACCGTCGCGCATCACGATTGAGGTGTTCGTACGTTAATTACGGCCGGAGAATCCGCGAGTTTCGTTAACGCATCGAGATAATGCGATTCAGAAATGATCCCCGGCTTACGTGTCGATCTTAATCGGGCCTCATTGTTCACTCGGCGCGGGTTACATAAACGCGTGCGCGAGCGCGGCCGAGACCGAGCCGCGAACGCTAGCCGAACGCATGTGTGCCGCCGTGCGATTACTTAGCGTAATATATAAAGTATCGTGCAATTACTCTGGCCCGACGGTGTTGCTGCGCGCCACGGCCGATCTTATCGCGGAAAATCTGATCGGTCTCTTAACAATATCGTTTCATCGAGGAGTCTCTCGCGTGCACCGACGAGAACAAACATCGTAACTCGAGGATAATCCCCAGGGTAAACTCGAGGACGGACCGAGGACGAACGGATGCACGGCGATCATCTGCGCGGATGTGCGATCCTTCACCAAAAAATTTTTCTCGACAACTATTCCGTTTAGCAAATTTTTATTAAAAAATAGATTTGACACTAAACCTACCATCACATCTTTATTTCACAATTATTGAAATAATAAAAATTATTTCATAAGAAATGGGTGTACGGTGTGCAAAGTCTAAATGAAATCAAAGGGAACATCAACCAGTTACTTTTAAGCCTCGTAGATTTAAAAATGTATAGATTCTTTAAAACCTATCTGCATCCAAAGTTGTGTAGAATTGCAATTGGATTACTCCAGGAGTTATAATTACAAAGTAATTGAATTACATTGTAATTCAGTCGTATTGTAATTTATAATTCAGATCTTCATTCAATTAAATTACAATGTAATTCGTAATTGCAATTGGAGTACAATTATAAAATACATTGTAAATAAATTACAATGTAATTCGTAATTGCAATTGGAGTACAATTACAAAATACTTTGCAATCAAATTACACCAATTACGAATTACGATGCAATTAAATTAAAATTAAAGAATAACAAAGTAATAGGGAAGAAGAGCTTGAAAAATCCATCTGAAATTTTGTAATATTTCTTAGAGAAATATTATCCAAATTGTTGAAAGAAATCTAGTAAATGGTTAGCCGATTGACTACACAAGGGATAAAATTTTCGAAAAATCCTTGAACGAGCTACGGGGAGCAAAGACCATGATTTGTATTATTCGAGTACGAAAAAGATCGCAAGGGTTGCCGTTGCTCGTTAGCAGGAATTAATTGGAAAGTGTTTCACTCTCGTCGAATGGAGATCGAGCGATCGATCGGAGGTCTGGGGTTCTCGCGAGTTCGCATTTTCGATTGGTTCCGGGCCGGCTCTCTCGGATCGTAACTTTCCAAGGTAATTCTTGTCCGTATACTTCGCTCCGGCGTCGTACTTGACCCGTTGGCTATTAATCTCGTGTGCCATCACCCCCTCGATCCCGAGGAGGCGTTTCCGGACTAATATACGACGACACGACCCACGCCTCTATCGGCTGCAACCTAACGAGGACTGACTTTAACGGTTAAATAATAGTAAGAGCTTCGGCCAGCGTGGCAGCCTCGCCCCTGACCACTCTTCATCCCGCGGAACCAAAACACAATTTTTCCAAACCCGATACACACAAACAAAACTCTCATCCCAGAAACTCTCTAAATCTGGTGCGTGCTTCGAGGACAAAACGAAATTTAAAGGGACATTCGTCGCTAGGTTCGTGCAAGCGTCATCGTGGGGAGGGCAGGGACTAGGGCTGTAACTTTTCCGAAGCTTCGAAGACTTCGAAGCTTCGAAGGATTCGAAGGAACGAAGGGAACTTCGAAGTTCCGAAGTTTCGAAGCTTCGAAGTTTCGAAGTTCCGAAGCTTCGAAGTTCCGAAGCTTCGAAACGTATGAAGTTGTAACTTATGAGTTCCATACCATGTCACGATTTTTGATAAATAAAAATATTAACTTTCAGTCACCGGTGACTGACACTGAACTTTCCGTTTTGATTTTTCGTAATTAAATTAAATTTAAAAGAGTGCATTCTATTAATAAATTTCGGGATCATATCACGAATGTACTTAAAAAATAATACTTTGCAAACAAAATTTTAATGAGTTTTATTAAATTCGGTGAAATCGGATATCGCGGACTAAATGAAAAGAAAGGCAAGACAGGCTTGGCGCTTGACAAAACTCACGTATTCAGTAGGACTGTAACTTTCCTTCGAAGGTCGAAGATTTCGAAGGAAAGTTACAGCCCTAGCAGGGACCCATTCGGATCATTTTAAAGTTGCAAAATATGAAAGGATACCTTATATCCACATTGTTATAAGAATATATTAATCCTGTATTACAAAATGTTACCGTACCTCGCCGTTCCTCCAGCGGATTAGGCGATATACCTGTAAAGGACGTTATAGCAAGCAAAAAACGCATGCGAATCTTCAACCCCGACAAATCGACAACACGTGCGACGGTCATAAATACGTCATTGGTGACCGTAAACAAAATGCCAAAAGGAATTTCTTTAGACAATTCCCCCACTTCTCAACCTAAAGTCCTTCCGGCACAACCGCGTCCAATCAGGAAAGTGTACATTTCCCCACCTAAATCCCCCCGTAACATTCACAAAAAAAAAACTGAGTTGACAATCACAGTACTATTTTGATCGTAGTCAGGGCAACTTCTTCTCGTTCGCTGTCGTGATTTCAGAAAGTGTTTAGTAATTGTGTAGCAGTGTGGTATTTCGTGCTTCATAGTTATTAAGACGTATTCGCGTAAATGTCAGTGTGCTGTGGAGCCGATGGAGGAATAGGAGATTCCGAAAAACTTGTAAGTACCTATACTTTACATTGGTATTTCATAATTTAAGACTAGTATTCTTATGTGTAAACAGTGGATATTAGGTTTTCACACATATTTTGCAACTTCAAAATTTGTGATTTGAATGGGCAGGGGGATGATCACTTGGTACGGGCCTAGCCACGAATTTCCCTTTAAATTTCGTTTGTTTCGCGGCACGCACACAAACCCTTCAACCCTTCCGACCCGTCTTCACGAATGAGGACGAACAACGTATTTCCTGATGAAACATGATAAATTTTCGTCTTTCTATGATTCTACGATACATATTCTGAATAAAAACGGTATTATTATTATTAGACTGCGGATTTTATGCATTTAAGGCAAAAATGAGTGGGTGCAATTTGAAACAGTACAAAGGTTACAAAGATTTAAGAGTGCAAATCTATTTTTCTCAGCTTGTCAAAATTATTAAAGTAAGAATAAACTGTTTCTATGGCTGCAGTCACTTGCAATTGATGCAAACAATTTTTATTTTGCATAAAGATCCGCAGTCTAACTTATTCAATACTTATAATATCATGCTCGATCATTTTTTATTTATATCTGTAAATCTTTATTTAATTTGTAAATATAAAAATATGAAATAAATTTCGCGAAAACAGTGCGTCGTCGTCCGTGCGAGGGGGCGACGGCGTCCCTCCTTCGGGTCACAAGGGTTAAAACAACACTTTATCCTCAACAAGACATTTGAATCATTTTTATAAACGAACATTTTCTGATTTGACGAGTCAGGGGGATGATCATCGCGAATTGTGCTCGTTGGTAGATGATCGCGGCTAATTTTTAATTAGGTGAACGGGGTGGCGAGCAAAGGTGCGCACCGTTGCTGCGCCGGTTTTGCATTATAACTCAGCCAGGCCGGTATCGACTCTCAATTAGAACAGTTCGGACAAATGACCGTGATTACCGGCGTAATGATAGCTTGGTCGCGTTCCACGTGATTCATTCGATCGCGTCGAGAGGCTGCAGCTTGCGCCCCCTCCCCTCTCACTCTCTGTCTCTGTTCGGCCGGGCGTTGTGCGCGCAGCACTCGGTTCTTGTCGCGTGCCGGACGCCTTCCTCCTTCTCGGCCCTCAATTTCGCGATCGCGTTCCTCGCCCCGTGTTTCGTGACCGAGAGCCCAGCCGAATTTCCGACTGTGTTCCGAACCATGAAACCGTCGAGCCGCTGACGCACGAACCGCCTAAACGGGGCGAACCGTTGTCGCCGAGTGCTCCCGTTCTCGGCCGATGCTGTGTGTGTGTGTGACCTTTCCCGATCCGTCGATGGTTTTTATGCGCCGATTCGATTACTGCGAGAGGTGTAGACAGAGCTCCTCGCGCTCGGGGAACTGTAAGTTCGCAATGGCAACACGGTCACGCTATGTACGAAGCAGTATCTTTGTTTTCGTAGCGGCTGCTCGCATCTAATGCTTCGTACAGACGAGAACATTCCGACGAACTGCGCCGCGAACCGCGCCGCAACCCGCGCATTTCGACAAACATTTCGACGAACGTTTCGACGAATGGCGATCGGAACGGATTTGTGTTATTTCCAGATTTTCTTGCGAACAACTATGGGAGCTGCAGCGGTATATACTACACAAGGAAATACAGAAAATGTTGGCACTTTATTTAGATGTAATGCTCAGGTCTCTACGAAGCATCAGATTCGAGATTAAATGACTTGAATTTTTGGATATTTTATGACATTTCGACGAAAATTTCGACGAACATTTCGACGAACGTTGCCACGAACGCCGCCACGAACTTCGCCGCGCGCATTTCGGCGTGCATTTCGGCACGCATTCGCGCGAACGGTCGATCCATCAGCTATGGGAATGCCGCCGCGCGCATTTTGGCGAACATTTCGACGAACATTTCGACGAACGGTGCCATGAACGCCGCCACGCGCATTTTTGCGCGCACGAACGCGAACGGGCTGGCACTTACAAATCTGTTTGCAGGACAGATAGCATATCCTAAATATTCATAATATAATTTATAAATATCAAGAAATGTACATAAATTTATAAACAAAGACATCCGTGATTTAAATTATATATTGTAGTAAATTAAATTAAATCATAATTTGTCTCAAATTATTAAAGATGCCCTTGCTATGAAAACATTGCATTTTTTCCCCTGATATTTTACGCGAATTCTGAACATTTTCGGTAATCTTGCACACCCCTGCAGAAATCCCGAAAAAATTCACGGGAAACCCGAACACCACCGGAAATCCCGAATATTCTCTGAAAAAACTCAGGATTTTTGGGATCCCGTTCCGACATGATACGAGGCTTCCCATCTCGTTCCCGGCATCGGGATTCGGGAACTCCCGGGTTTTTAGCGGGGTTGCCTCAAACTTTTTCTATAAGAACTTTATTTCTCTCGATATTGAATAAAATGTATGTCTCTTGACAGTAGCAGCATCATCGCGCAGCCCAATGACGTTCGTCGAAATGTTCGTCGAAATGCGCGGTTCGCAGCAAGGTTCAAGGCGCTGTTCGCGGCGCGGTTCGTCTTCTTCCCGTCGTAACGCAGAAGAAAAACGCTTCTTCAGAGTTTAGCAAACGCCGTTCGAATCAGCGTCAAAAACAACGTTAATGAGAAGCTTCTGGTGAAGCAGCGTACGCACCTGACATTTTTGCGCGTTGAGAAACAATAAAAATACTACTTGTATATAGACAGCGGATCTTTATGCAATATAAAAAATAGGTTGTAAAGAAAGAAATGCAGGATTCGTGTCTCTTTGTTTTAATTGCAACTTTATAACAATCAATATTTACCTTAATTTAATGAGTTATATGTCATTTTAAAGCTTGTTTCACGCTCAATTTAATTATGCGTTTGATATCTAATTTTATTCAAATTTTTATTAAATTATTTGGCTGTCGTTGCCAGCGCGAAACTTCTGATACCAGCGTTGACACTTGCTTCGCCTGATTCTTCTGTGATATTCCTAGCCGCTTGAGCGGAACTTCGGCCTGGTTTGAACTCGTGGAAAAAGAACAATTCGAAAATCGCGTTTTGACGTCCTGAAATAGAAGCCAAACAATTTAATGAAAAATTTGAATATAATGAAATATCAAAAGCGTAATTAAATAGAGCGTACAAAACAAGCTTTAAAATGACATATAACTCATTAAATTTAGGTGAATTAGGTATTGGTATATAAAATTGCAATTAAAACAAAGGAGCAAAAATAATGGATCTATCCTCCCTTAGTAATTTGAATAGAGGAGAAATCATATATTAACATCTTCAATTTTAAATTCCATCCACTCAATTTTGCTATAAATGCATAAAGATCCGCTGTCTACTAATACAAAAGTAAATGTACTATCTAGAGTTGTATGTTCTTGTAATCCTCTTCATTTTTTATAAGTTTTCCCAAAAGCGGACTTCGAGCTTGTACTTCTCTCGACCTTGGCGTCCGATGGGTATAATTTCGCCAGGAATCGATAGCCTACATACAGGACCAGTGACGTGCGAAGTCTTAAGAAAATCGACCGCGGTTCCCAGAATAATTGCTCGCCGGGGAACTTCAATCTCCGGGTCAACTACGTTCGTAAAATAAATCGAGTTTACGATGGTGAATCGGTGCTAAATCGGTAGGTCGTTGATTTCTCCGAGCTATTACATGCGCAGCGATGAGGGCACCGCTTCCTGGGGGGGAAAAATGATGGGAAAACCGGAGAGGTTGCGGGCTTCTTGCTATCGCGGGCCGAGCAAAAAGAGCGGGCCGATGGTATTGCAAATGATGCAACAGGGTCGAGAAGAAGAATAAGGAGCGGCGGCGCGGCGCGTCGGATCGAAAACGGCGAGTAGCCGGAGCCCAGGCCGGCGTGTGTGTGTGTATCGTTCCCCGTCCACAAAACCGTGTGGATTACACCTGCGCAGCTGCCGGCCGGGCCGGGGCAGGTGAATCCTCGGCTCACCTGATCCACGGTGGGTTCCGCGCGCGAACCTGGCCGGAGACGTTGCACGTTGACACGTGTAAAGAGAAACACAGGGGAAATGCCTCTCCGTGTTCGAGGACACGGGCAGGTGATATCGATTGCGCGCGAATTATGCTTGGATCGGCTCCTCTCCCCCTCAGCCCGTTGCCGGCACCCTCGTCGGCACGAGCCGTCCACGCGAGCAAAAATTGTCCCTCGTGGCAGCCGAATCCGAATCTTCGAGCGATCGCCTCCAGGCTAATCGCGTCGCGATTCCCGGAGCCCTCGAAATTTCCGCGCAGCTGTGGCCCCGTTCGCATATGCCTAGCCCCGGATCGGCAAATAAAAACGATGCATCGATCTATAATCTGGAGCTCTTGCACGTTAGAGGATCCCAGACCAGATCCGGCCTCTCTCTCTTCGACGTTCGATCGTCGTTCTTCGTTACTCGGCCCGCTCGGATAGTGGCCAATCTTTTGTAATTATAGAGCAGCCGCGAGTCCCATTAGCTCCGTAAGGCCCTCGCGCAAACCCAGCCCTCGATCGGGAACCGAGAAGCGAACCATTTACCTGGCACGCCGACAAGTCCCACCACTACTGACCAGCTCAACAGTCCCTCGGACTCGTAAGAACTGTCGGCTTGCGCAACAAATTCCGTCGAGAGGCGCCTTGCTTCTCCGAAACTAAATAAACAATTTCAATCTCGCGATACTGCGCATTTCGTAATAATAATAGAGCTGCGCTGCGTGCAATTCATTACCGCTGCGCTTGAAAGGTGTATTTAGACAGAATGACTCGTATTTACGTCATAACTTGGGAACGAAGCATTTCCTGAAAATTTAACTCGTACCATTGGCAGGGCCGTGCAAAATATTAGTGGTGGTGGGTTTTTGGTTGACGTCAGACGACTCCGTCTTCGAGAAACGTAATCAGATCACGAGCAAACCATGTAGAATCGTATATCGTCGCAAAGCTCGATTCATTTCTGATTTTTTGAAGAAACTTGCAACTTTGTATCTCTCGATTTCTTTTTCGGAAAATATCACGAAAATACATTGAAAGCGCAGAGTTCGCCCTTGAAAACAATCCTAGATAAATGGTCGTGCGATTTTTTTTCACAAAGTTATAAATGTTTAAATATCGACAAAAATATTCATCCAGATGGAGGTTTTCTGATGCCAACGGCATTGTTGTCACTAAATCTGCTATAAAATGGTGAAAAAAAATCGTACGGCAAAGTTTTCG
Organism: Lasioglossum baleicum; assembly: GCF_051020765.1. Lineage (NCBI taxonomy): Eukaryota > Metazoa > Arthropoda > Insecta > Hymenoptera > Halictidae > Lasioglossum > Lasioglossum baleicum. Next base: position 3,849,481 of record NC_134948.1, on the reverse strand, counting down.
GTCTCGTTGCAAAGCTGAGACTCCAATCCTAAGATCTGTTGCGGTCTCACTTTTGAAAAAAATTTTTTCATCTCTGCAGAATCACTTTAATCCGAAAAATTTCCAAAAAACGACCAATCCTACACTTTTGTTCGCAGTGTACAGACAAATTTTTTTTTAACAACGTCACGAAAATACATTGAAAGCGCAGATTGCACCCTTGAAAACAAGCCGAGATAGATGATCGTGCGATTTTTTTCCACAAAGTTATGAATGTTTAAATATCGACAAAAATATTCATCCAGATGGAGGTTTTCTGATGCCAACGGCATTGTTGTCACTAAATCTGCCATAAAATGGTGAAAAAAAATCGTACGGCAAAGTTTTCGGTCTCGTTGCAAAGCTGAGACTCCAATCCTAAGATCTGTTGCGGTCTCACTTTTGAAAAAAATTTTTTCATCTCTGCAGAATCACTTTAATCCGAAAAATTTCCAAAAAACGACCAATCCTACACTTTTGTTCGCAGTGTACAGACAAATTTTTTTTTAACAACGTCACGGAAATACATTGAAAGCGCAGATTGCACCCTTGAAAACAAGCCTAGATAGATGATCGTGCGATTTTTTTCCACAAAGTTACAAATGTTTAAATATCGACAAAAATATTCATCCAGATGGAGGTTTTCTGATGCCAACGGCGTTGTTGTCACTAAATCTGCCATAAAATGGTGAAAAAAAATCGTACGGCAACGTTTTTGGTCTCGTTGCAAAGCTGAGACTCCAATCCTAAGATTTGTTGCGGTCTCACTTTTGAAAAAAATTTTTTCATCTCTGCAGAATCACTTTAATCCGAAAAATTTCCAAAAAACGACCAATCCTACATTTTTGTGCGCAGTGTACAGACAAATTTTTTTTTAACAACGTCACGAAAATACATTGAAAGCGCAGATTGCACCCTTGAAAACATGCCTAGATAGATGATCGTGCGATTTTTTTCCACAAAGTTATAAATGTTTAAATATCGACAAAAATATTCATCTAGGATTGAAGGTCCTCGTGAGGATCCGTCTTCGAGAAACGTAATCAAATCACGAGCAAACCATGTAGAATCGTATATCGTTGCAAAGCTCGATTCATTTCTGATTTCTTGAAGCAACTAGCAACTTGATATCTCTCGATTTCTATCGGTCTGAAAGTTTTTTCCGTGGTTCGATGGGAGGGACTAACCCAGTGCAAAATTTGAGGGGGGGAACAGACGCGTGTTTATATTCGAGGTCAGTATTGCTCGATGTGTCGCGATCGTCTTCAGGGCGTCTTGGGCGCCCGGAGCGTGGAGTTTGCGTGGCGAACCGCGAAGGACAGGGCCCTAGCCGGCCGGAAGCCGGTTGTAAAGGCGCGCAAACGCTTTTGTTCGCGAGGGAACGCGGGAACGCCAATAAAAATCCTGTAAAACACGGGCTTGTGGATTTACAAGCGGCTCGGCGAGGCGAGCGCGTCATTACGGAGGCGTAGCTACGGACAGAAACCGCTCGTTACACTCCTCCCTGATGTCATTATTTCAGCGAGAGGCCAACGAGTCGACGAGTTCACCGCAGAGTATACCGCGGCCGACTATTCGTTGTTAATTCGGCCGTTGTCGGGCCACAGGCCGGGCAGAGACGGGCCGCGACACCGGGCACAGCGGTCTCTAATTCATTGGTTCCGCTGCAGGTGCGCTTCTCTCCGGCGACGATCCTCTCCGCGCCGGTGTAAAGGAACTATTAAATCGCGATTTTATGCTCGATCAACGACTCCTGCCCCGAGCTCACTCTGCGGTGCCACGCGCCCGAACACTCGCCACTCTCGCACAGAACCCCTCGTCTTCGATTATCATTTGTTGCCTCGATTCTCCAATTTATAGCTGGTTTAAAACGCATACCTTTCGAATTAAAACACGGTAAACACTGTATCCGTGGCTGTCAGGAAGAACGCCGCGTGTCACATACTTTCACTTTCGAGATATATTGCCGTTTAAAATATTAATCACTAATCCATTCACGTATGTAGGACGTCGGTTTAATCGTATTATTTTTCTCAGCCTTTCGAATTTATTTTTATGACCTTTTTTCTGGTTAAGACGTAAATCGTATACTGTAAAGCTTAATTAACCCCTTGCCCTATGATTTATTTTACGGTTTCTGTGATTACAACTTTATTGTAGATCGTAATTTCCTAAAAATGGAGAAAATTTGTATAAATTGTGTGTCTATATGTTCTCCGATAGCTGTATATTAACAAGACCAAAATAGAATTTTATTTCTATCGTGAATCTTCATCACGTGTCAGACACGATAAAGTCAAATTTTTTGAAATTGTGACATGCGGCGTTTTTCCTGGCTGCCACAGATATAATGATCTCTTATCTCCACAGTTATCTATATTATTTACATTATTCTATTATTCTATATATATTGTATTATTATATTATTAAATGATTGCATAAGTTCGTGCCCGATTTGAAAACATAAAATTCAACGATTAAATTTTAAAGAATACAACTTTATTTTATTTTATTTTAATTGTAGAAAATTTAACCATTCTTTAATTTTAATTTAACCAATCTTTAAGCAAATCTTAAAAATGTAACCATTGAATTTTATTCTCAAATCGGGCACGAACTTATGCAATCATCTGTTATTATTAGACTACCGATCTTTACGCAAAATAAAAAATGATTGCATTGATTGCAAGAGACACAGGAGTCAAATAAGAATTTATTTCTTCTTTTAATTATCTTATCAAGGTGAAACTAATACACTGGTGGCGTTAAATTTAAATATGTCCACTGTTTTAAATTGTACGCACCCCTCTTTATTATAAATGCATAAAATCCGCTGTCTAGTTATTATATTATAATAATCTCTTATCTCCACAGTTATCTCCTCAGACATGTATATTTGCAAGAGAAAATTCTGAAAAAATTCTGACACATCGCAGACATCGAGGTGTTCATTTGAGAATTTTTTTGAAAAAATTTTTCTATAAAATTTCGGTATTAATAAATCGCAGTGTTTGTTGGATTTCTTGAGCGCATCAAAGAGTCGTTGACGGCCGACTCGCTGGATGAGTCACGTCATCGATTCGCTCATCCATTCGCGATCATCGATCGGAATGGCGCACGCGTGCGGACGATCTTTCCGCGCGTCGACGTTCGTTAGATTCCAGCTAACGGTTTATCTCGATCGCGGATACACGTCTCAATTCCCCGGAGTCGACGTTCATTCGCTCGAGTCGATGATTTATCATGAACCGTTCCCCTCGAACAAGCGCGTCGCGTCGCCTTGTCGCGTTTCTCCATTCGCGAGTCGCCCGCGGCCTTTTTCCACGGGACTCTACAATTTTCTGACTCACCAACACCATCAATAATCCACGCCACGGTAATCTCATGCTGCAGTCTGGAGTAGCTGGCGCGCGCCGAAATACCAGGCCGTTCTGCAACCTGGACTGTCAAGTAAAAAATTTGAAAAAATTCGTAAATGCTTACCCCTAAGGCTACAATACTCCAGATTTTTTTAAAAATTTTTGCATTCCGTTCTGTGGCGAAAAGGGGGATCAAAGTTTGCCATTTTTCCTTTTCTGAGATTAGAGACCTCCAAAACAGAGGGCACTTTGTAATTTTGTCTCGATTAGGATTTTCAAGTAAAAAATTTGAAAAAATTCCTAAATGCTTACCCCCACAGCTACAATACTCCAGATTTTTTTCAAAATTTTTGCATTCCGTTCTGTGGCGAGAAGGGGGCTCAAAGTTTGCCATTTTCCTTCCCTGAAATTAGAGACCTCCAAAACAGAGGGCACTTTGTAATTTTGTCTCGATTAGGATTTTCAAGTAAAAAATTTGAAAAAATTCCTAAATGCTTACCCCTACAACTACAATACTCCAGATTTTTTCCAAAATTTTTGCATTCCATTCTGCGCCGAAATGGGGGATCAAAGTTTGCCATTTTTCTTTTCCTGAAATTAGAGACCTCCCAATCGAGAGCACTTTGTAATTTTGTCTCGATTAGGATTTTCAAGTAAAAAAATTTGAAAAAGTTCCTAAATGCTTACCCCCACAGCTACAATACTCCAGATTTTTTCCAAAATTTTTGCATTCTATTCTGTGTCGAAAAGGAAGCTCGAAGTTTGCCATTTTCCCTTTCCTGAAATTAGAGACCTCCAAAACAGAGGGCACTTTGTAATTTTTTCGCGATCAGGATTTTCAAGTAAAAATTTTGAAAAAATTCCTGAATGCTTACCCCTAAGGCTACAACACTCCAGATTTTTTTCAAAATTTTCGCATTCCATTCTGTGCCGAAAAAGGGGCTCAAAGTTTACCATTTTCCTCCTCGAAAATTAGAGACCTCTCCCAATCGAGGGCATTTTGTAATTTTTTCGCGATCAGGATTTTCAAGTAGAAAATTTGAAAAAATTCCTGAATGCTTCACTGTACGATTGCAATGCATCAGATTATTATAAGACTTACAGCATGTAAAGCAATAGTAGTGGAGGGTCGAGAATTGAATGACCGATTTTTCTCGAGCTTGATAAATCGGTTGTCTCTTACTCTGAAAAATCGCAGATCGACTTTCGATCGTGATCGGTTAGGTTTGTTGCGGAAAGTCGGCCGGGAAAGAGTGTTCCGGCGGAGCCCGTCGATGTCCCTTAATTAACGCGTGACGCGAAATAAATTACGACGATTCGCCGATACCAGGCTCGCAATAAATATAACACGCGAGGTACGCGGCATAATTTCCCGGTCTGGAGCGCCTCCGCAGGTGTCGTTCACCCAGCTGTGTGCGTAAGCGAAGCACGGTTACACCTGCGGACCGGGAACTCGGAGGAGGCGCTCCTGTTCGCTGTCGTTCTTTAACGAACACCACAGAAATTCCGAGTACATCGTTCTTCCTAGAACGATTCCACATTTTTTCGAATTTTTCTGATGTCTACCGTGGATCAGGCATCGTTGTTAAGTGGTCTTGGCACCTGGGAGCAATCTGTGCTCTTGGGAGCACTCTACGACGTCCCACGGAGCATTTCTTGTCACGATTAATAAAATTATCCAGCTTTTTTGTTCATTCCTTAAAAATCTAGTTTTGAAGACAATGATTCTAAAAATTTCAATTAGAGTGACTAAACATTTCAACCTAGAACAATGATTTTGTATTTTCTGTGGGCGGAGCATCGCGAGGGGCGTGGTCTAATTGCTCACAGATCCTAGATTTTCTTTTTTATTAAGCATTACAGATCTCGGTGTACTTTATAAAAAAGTGAACTCTTAGGACGATAATCTGGCTATCAATATTCGACGAGTGGCCTAAATGGGCGTGGCTTAGTTGCTCCTGGCTGATAATCGTCGAGTTATAAATTTCAAAGAGATCCGCGGCCAATTTCCGCGAATTTCCTTGACTTTCGACGATGATGAACGAATCGGACGAAACCTGTTCGGTATCAAGGTCGATTCTGGTGTCGGCGACGAATAAACACCTGCCGTCTTCGAGAGCTCGAACACTCGGCGCCGTTTTCAAACGAACGCCGACGACAAATAAGGGAAACCGTTTCTGCCGAGGTCTGAGAACCGTTGATCCTTAATTTTCTTGACTGGAAACGGAGACTAGGGAACATTCTGGGGAAAAATGTAGGTACTGTAGGTGAGTCTAGGGAATAGTAAAATTGAGAACTTATAAAACGGACTAAGTAACTAGGGAAGGGTCTAGGAGATTTCCTTAGGAAACGGCTGCAGAAAATTCAAAGCAATTTTTCCAAGACCGAATTTTTAAATATCCTGACGAATCATCAGGAGATTCAGCAAGTAATCAGCCCGTAACGTTCAAGTGGCGAAGTTCTCGAGCAGGGAGACATCTTAAGGGCGAGCAGGGGCGGACCAACGAAGGATTGCGCCCCGCGCAATGAATAATTTAGCCCGGGGACGGAGGCCTGGTGGGCGCACGCCATCGCCCGGCAAAAACTAATGCCCGTTCAGATAAATTACCGATAAACCGGCCAGATAACCATCTAGATAACGGAGCGTGCATAAGCGGGCGGCACGCGAGGCTCCCACACCGTCTCCGCGAACATAAACGCGAGCCGAGCGAGGAAACCGAGCCGAGCAAAGCCGAGCAGAGGCAACGAGCGCGAGTGCTCACGGGAGAAACGGTCGTATGATCGTCGCGTCGGGCGTCACGGTTTTATCCGGATCGGACGAGGTCGTAGATAATTCCCGATTATCTGGCGACGTGGCCCCGAACGCGTCTCGCGAACGGTTTTTATTATTTTTTTCATTCTCTCGCGGTATTAAGCACGCCGCGCGTAAAAACGATAAGCCGAGCGACCGTGTTTATTAATCAAGAGGCAAGATCGGGCCCGTTTTTACTCGACGATCGCAGGAGACGTATCGTCGCGAGATTTCCCAAGCTGACACCCACGGGAAATTAGGGCTGCAGAGCCTTGTTTTTCCCGCGGCGCCGCCAGCCTAATCTCCGACTTTATGGGCGGGCCGCGCGCGAAATAAAATCGAGCCTCGCGTGCAAATTAAATTTTATCTTTCGGGGTTGAACCAGCATCTCTTCGAAAATAGAGGAACGGTTTAAAAAGTAGGCGAGAGAGTAACACTATTTTTTTTAAATTATCCCCTGAGTAATTTATGCAAGAACAGCTGGAACGGTTGAAGAAGTTATTGGTCCAAATTTGGAACGATTTGGGAATTGTTCGCAGGGAGAAATAAACTCGAGCCTCGCGTGCAAATTAAATTTTATCTTTCGGGGTTGAACCAGCATCTCTTCGAAATTAGAGGAACGGTTTAAAAAGTAGGCGAGAGAGTAACACTGTTTTTTTTAAATTATCCCCTGAGTAATTTATGCAAGAACAGCTGGAGCGGTTGAAGAAGTTATTGGTCCAAATTTGGAACGATTTGGGAATTGTTCGCAGGGAGAAATAAAATCAGGCGTCGCGTGCAAATTAAATTTTATCTTTCGGGGTTGAACCAGCATCTCCACGAAATTAGAGGAACGGTTTAAAAAGTAGGCGAAAGAGAGAGAGAGAGAGAGAGTAACACTATTTTTTTAAAATTATCCCCTGAGTAATTTATACAAGAACAGCTGGAACGGTTGAAAAAGTTATTGGTCCAAATTTGGAACGGTTTGGGAATTGTTCGCAGGGAGAAATAAAATCGAGCGTAGAGTGCAAATTAAATTTTGTCTTTCGGGGTTGAAGCAGCACCTCCTTCTTTCCGAAAGTAGAGGAACGATTTAAAAATTAAGCGAGAGAGTAACACTATTTTTTTGTTAAATTATCCCCTGAGTAATTTAAGCAAGAACAGCTGGAGGGGTTGAAGAAGTAATTTTCGGTCCAAATTTGAAACGGTTCAGGAATTGTTCGCAGGGAGAAATAAAATCGAGCGTAGAGTGCAAATTAAATTTTGTCTTTCGGGGTTGAAGCAGCACCTCCTTCTTTCCGAAAGTAGAGGAACGATTTAAAAAGTAGACGAGAGAGTAACACGACTTTTTAAAAATTATCCCGTGAGTAATTTAAGGGAGAACAGCTGGAGGGGTGGAAGAAATAATTTCGTCCCAAATTTGCAACGGTTCGGGAATTGTTCGCAGGGAGAAATAAAATCGAGTGTCGTGTGCAAATTAAATTTTATCTTTCGGGGTTGAAGCAGCACAATTTTTTAAAAATTGTCCCCTGAGTAATTTACGAAAGAACAGCTGGAGGGGTTGAAGAAATAATTTTGTAACGGTTTGGGAATTGTGTTTGCCGGTAATTGTGTTTCCAGGTCACGGTAAATTCGCAGTTTCCCGGCAGTGGAACGGAAGGGTAAATTTTCCGGGCTGTAAAAAACGGCGAAAAGGGGGTCGAAGACAATGAGCTGAATTTCTGCGGTGCGAGACGCGCGGCCACCAGGAAGCAGGCATCTTCTTTGGTCCCTTTCACGAATTCCGAACACGGGAACCTGTCGTCGCCGATTAGTCGTATTGTCTCGCGAGCATTGGCGCCTCCCCCCTCCCGAAATGCTTCAGTTTTTGCCCCGGGGGAGAGTTCGGTGCGCAGCCCGGACGACAAAGGGACCGTGAAGGGACCCGGCTTCTAACCCTAGGCTCCCGCTTCTCTGCAACGTTCCTTTTGCCTCACCCTTTTTTCCCTGGTTTTTTTCGCCCGATCGGACGGACTCCGGAGACAATGGATCTTGCACCTTGCACGCGAATCCTCGTTTGCCTCTTCTGTTCCTTCTTCTTCTGCGTCGGTCCCGCCCCTCTAGCTTTCTCCCTTGGCTGGCAACAACGATTGGTTGAAATTTTTACTTCGTATTGTATCTTTCTGCAATGATGACATGTGTAAAACAATTTTTATTGGGAGATTCGCGCCCGTATTCTCCAGGGAAAAAATTATACCCGAAAGAGGACATTTCGCCCTTTAAAATAAGCCTAGGCTGAGTATTGTACGATTATTTTTCACGAAGTTATAAATGTTTAAATATCGACAAACATTAATGCAGGTTTTCTGATGCCAACGGCATTGTTGTCACTCAATCTGCTATAAAATGGTGAAAAAAAATCGTACAGCAAAGTTTTTGGTCTTGTTTCAAAGCTGAGACTCGAAGCTTCAAATTTGTTGCGGTCTCACTTTCCAAAAAAATTGTTTCATCCCTGCAGAGTCACTTTAATCGGAAAAATTTCCAAAAAACGACCAATTCTACATTTTCGTTCGCAGTGTATAGAAAAATTTCTTTTGAAAAATGTCACGGAAATACATTGAAAGCGCAGATTTCACCCTTGAAAACAAGCCTAGATATACATATGTTCGTGCGAGGTTTTCCAAAGCTGAGAGTCAGCCTTCCATCGAAACTGCGATAAAATGGTAAAGAAAAATTTCGCGATTTTACATTCGCCGGGGGACATTTTTAAACGACATCCTAATGAAAGATCCTCCATCAATTCCGGGCGAGTTATCAGCGGAGAACGGCGGTGCGGAGTGTATGCATGTATCTGCGGTGTAGATATAGGTTTGGCCGAAGCTCAGCCCCGCTAATGGACGCCCCCGCCCGATAGGATCGCCGGCCGTTCGTTATCTAAACGTGAATAATTATCTTTCACGGCGCCGCTAGATCACCGGGCCCGATATATTTCTTTCGCGAGGACGACGCGGCTTTCGTGCCGGCCGCCATATTTTTTTCGCGCGCGCGGTCGCGTGGGCGTTCGTTCGTGATTTCAACGCGGAATTCGACGCCTAATTGGAAGCCCCCGGCCTCGAATGATATTCCGTCGCGCGATCGTCAACGACGGACGACCGATAAAACCGCGCTGGATACACGGCTCTCTCGTCGCCTTCTCGCGTTCGTCAATTATTTATCGAACGAACCGCGGATCGTTACGCGATCATGATAGATAACGCTCTCCGAAAAACGATAAAATATTTACAGAATTTTCCATCACGCTCTTCGGCGAACGCCGACTTCTATCAGCCATTTCAAGTTGGATCCTTGGCCAAGTTGAAGACGGATCATTCAAAGTGCCATAACATGCGAACAAGTAATCGTACCGAGCAGCTTTTGGTCTCGCTGGAAAGCTAAAAGATCAATCTTCGCATCTACTTTGGTTTCAGCCTTCAAAAAAAATTTTTCATCCCGGCAGGGACATTTGGATCCGAAAAATTTCCAAAAAATGACCAATCCTACTTTTTTGTTCGTAGCCTAGAGAAAAAATTGTTCACAAGGATGTAACTTGCGGCAATTAAAAGCGCAGGTTTCCCCCTTTAAAATGAGCCCAGATAGATGACCGTGCGATTTTTTTTCACAAAGTTACAAAAGTATCTATGTCCACTAAGATATAGTTAGCTTGACTTGCTCTAACGGTTGTTCATCTTTTCTTCAAAGTGCCATAAAATGGCGGAAAAAGATCGCAGATCAATTCTTGTGGACTCGTTGGTGAGTTTAGTAGCTTGTTTCAGAAACAAAATCGCACCAGTGTTTTTCTTAAGTCTCAAGGAACCACGGAAGGGATGATGAATCGACGGATGCAAATACATTTCTTCGGGAGAGTGGCCATTTACATAAACATTCGCAGGCTAATAATTAATAATTGATAGGATCGCGGTCGCGACCAGTCGTCTGTCCCTCGAGGAGAAAAGGACGAGCTTCCAATGACGACTTGATCGATAAGGACGACGGTCGATCACCCGATAATGGGCGTGCAATTAATTATTAATCGTCCTCCACTTTATCCCCTCTATCGGGGCTGGCATCTAATCGCGACTCGATACACAGGGAATTCCGTCGATCGATCTGTCGTCATCGAGGCGGAAGTGGTTTTTCCTCTGAGATCGAGGGAAATTAGTTTCGCTGCAATTCGGGAGGAAGAACGTGAGCCAATTAACCCGCTGGAAACGAATATCATTAATTATTGAGCACAAGGACTGGAACATTCGAAATTAAAAGCCAACCATTCGAAATTCAACTTGAATGATTTTTCTAACACCCTTATCTTTAACCCTTGTGTAGCCAACCGGCAGAGTTGGGCAAAAATGTTATTTAAATAAAAATTTTGGCCAACTCTGCTAACCGGGTACCAGGGTACCCATTTGATGCATTTCTTTCAACAACTTGTTAATGTTCCTCTAAAAATATTATCAAATTTCTCCGAGTGTCCATTGTTTGCTCGTTAATGTATTCATTTATAGTCCTAAAATGAGAATTTGTGCAAATGTGTGAGATAGAGAGGGTGTTAAACGATCACATTTTGGTTGACTACAAAAGGGTTGATATTTACGGTTTATCCATATAAATTGGAGAATACACAATTAGAGGTGTGTGGGACCGGGACAGGAACGGGAACGATCTTCTTGATCGAGACGGGATCTTCAATCTTTCGGATATTCCCGGAAATTTCCGCGATTTCTTAAAATGCTGTGATTCGAAAACGTGTCTTGTTTTCCTGAATATGACCACAGTGTTAGACTTACCAATGTATTCCTGGCAATTTTCCGATTGAAACGAGTCCAAACACGACACTATTCTGTCCACATTTAGAACATCCGAATTAGGGGTGCAGGGATGTTCGGACATCCGACGCTCCACCGTATCGTGGATTAAACGAGTGAACATGATCCGAATGGTGCCGTGTTTGGACTCGTTTTAATCAGAAAAATGTCAGGATCGCGTTAAAATACTTCTGATTGATTATTCAAAATCGTTTGGAACAATTATAAAAAAGTTATTCTGTTTTAATGGGCGTTGTAGGCCACTGTATACATTAAACGTAGTTCACATCTAAACACATATTGATTCAGGTTCATACTCAACAATATTTTGTATAAAAAATTCTGTGTAACAGTTTTCATAATCAGTCGTAGGTAAAAAAATTTTCGACGACATTTGCCGACTGATGGGGTAGTGAAAAAATGGTGGATCTGCTCGGAGCGGTAGAAACAGCACGGTGCAGGGTCAGAGTGTCGAGATGAAAGCGGCTCGCTGGTTCCACGAGAGGAAGCTCGGCTCGCGAGTCGTGAACCGAGGCAGCGACTGTCGTATCACGGCTTTTAATTAATATTTAATTAGCCGAGGCCGTCCGCGTCGCCGAGGAATATAAATAGGAAGAGTCGGCTTGACGTGGCGTGGCTTGGCTGTGCTCGACTCGGCAGCGTGGTCGTAGCCTCGACTAGACTCGGTGGGGGTAAATTATGACTTAACGAGGGGTTAGCGTGATCCCGGCCACTGGACAAGCCTCGTGGAAGCTCACCGGCTCGTGTTTAAACGGCTGATTCTCTCCCGACTTCGTCCTTCTGCGCGGCGAATATATAATCGGTTAGCCACGCCGGAAGTGACCGCTGGTTTCCGTGAGAGACCGAGTATTACGCGCTCGGACACAGTCGGGCCGCGTCGACCCGGGCCCGCTGGGGGCTCTGGTTTGCTCTCCAATTGGCTCCATCGATTTTTCCTTTCTTAATTGCGACGGATCGAGTTCGGGCCGAGTCGGACCGGGCCCTAGAGCCTGGGAGCTCTAGTTTGTTCTCCGATTGGACCCAGAAATGTTTCATAAATAGACAGCGGATTTTATGCATTTATGACAAAATTGAATAGGTGTAAATTAAAACGAATTTTGAAAACATTACGGAAGAAAATAAATTTCTATTTCATTCCGGTTTGTTGCAATTCAGGTAGAACATTATTATTTTGCATAAAAATCCGCTGTCTCCATAAAAATCTCGAGTTTTCCTTTATTCAATCTGTGATAGAATAAGCTCTACTGACTCGGGGGCGCTCTAGCAACTTTGCTCTCCAATTGGCTGCATCGATATTACATAAAAATCTCGATTTTTCCTTTCTTAATTGCGACGGATCGAGTTCGGGCCGAGTCGGACCGGGCCCTAGAGCCTGGGGGCTCTAGCTTGTTCTCCGATTGGACCCAGAAATGTTTCATAAATAGACAGCGGATTTTAAGCACTTATGACAAAATTGAATAGGTGTAAATTGAAACGAATTTTGAAAACATTACGGAAGAAAATAAATTTCTATTTCATTCCGGTTTGTTGCAATTCAGGTAGAACATTATTATTTTGCATAAAAATCCGCTGTCTCCATAAAAATCTCGATTTTTCCTTTATTCAATCTGCGATAGAATAAGCTCTACTGACTCGGGGGCGCTCTAGCAACTTTGCTCTCCAATTGGCTCCATCGATATTACACAAAAATCTCGATTTTTCCTTTCTTAATTGCGACGGATCGAGTTCGAGCCGAGTCGGACCGGGCCCTAGAGCCTGGGAGCTCTAGTTTGTTCTCCGATTGGACCCAGAAATGTTTCATAAATAGACAGCGGATTTTATGCATTTATGACAAAATTGAATAGGTGTAAATTGAAACGAATTTTTAAAACATTACGGAAGAAAATAAATTTCTATTTCATTCCGGTTTGTTGCAATTCAGGTAGAACATTATTATTTTGCATAAAAATCTGCTGTCTCCATAAAAATCTCGATTTTTCCTTTATTCAATCTGTGATAGAATAAGCTCTACTGACTCGGGGGCGCTCTAGTAACTTTGCTCTCCAATTGGCTCCATCGATATTCTCATAAAAATCTCGATTTTTCCTTTCTTAATTGCGACGGATCGAGTTCGGACCGAGTCGGACCGGGCCCTAGAGCTGGGGGCTCTAGCTTGTTCTCCGATTGGACCCAGAAATGTTTCATAAATAGACAGCGGATTTTATGCATTTATGACAAAATTGAATAGGTGTAAATTGAAACGAATTTTTAAAACATTACGGAAGAAAATAAATTTCTATTTCATTCCGGTTTGTTGCAATTCTGGTAGAACATTTTTATTTTGCATAAATGTCCGCTGTTTATTCGTAAAAATTTTGATTTTTCCTTCATTCGCTCGGGGGTGCTCTTAGTAAATTCTTCGCTCTCCAATTGACCCAATCGATGAGCCTTTCGCTCTTCCATGATAAATCTTCATTTGCCACATTTTCAATTACAAAAGAGTGCCACTGTCCCCCAGGAGCCTGCTCGGTGAGCCAACTAGCTCCCTTCTCGATTCTATCCACGTTTTTCACCCCGGGGGTCATAAAATCGCGTATTTTCTCGCTCCTGAATTAATTGCGACGCAATTAGCGACCTAATTGCGAAAAACTGAGACGCACGGTTTCCTGCGGCGCCGGCTCTCGCAGTCTAGGATGATTCCCAGCGGGTCGGTCGCGGTTCAGTTCGCGAACGGTTCGCCGAGAGAGGCCAGACAGACCGGACGCGGAACACAAGTTTTATCTTTGACAGCGTCGCGGCTCGACCGTGATAATTAAATGTTAATGAAACCGGCCGGGGCGGACTACGGCATGTCGGTTGTCCGTCGGCGTGATTGATTCCTCGAGATACAGGCGTGTGTCCGAACGTATCGAAATTCACAACGTTATTAGTGTAACGAGCGTGATCTAGCGCCACTGAGTCACCCGCGAATGTCTACCATACTCGCTCATGATCCTGGAACCAGAGTCGCCAGATCAGGGGAGGGAACACGAATCGAGGGGAAGAATCACCCCCTCTCTGCTCCGGACCGGATCAGTCACGTGACGTTGCGAGACGAAACGCGTCACGTGACTGGGAAGCTGAGGAAGGGTGGGGAGTAGCGTCGTGGAAGGAGAAATTACTTAATTATAAAATTACTCGTACAATTCCTACATGTTTACTAATTGGTTAGATACCGACATATTTAATATAATAATATAAACAATAGGTAGGCTGCTTTTTACATTACCGGACTCAAAATTTGTGCCTTTCTCCTATAAACTATGATGTATTTGGTACGTAGTCCAGTAGATTTGTACCCGAGGCGGCTGCAGATCGAAGTTTCGTTCTTGTGGGAGCAATGGTTCAGGAGTTATGCTCGTTTAAAGTTGAGCAGTCTGCAGTGTTTTTGACAGGTATGCCGCCATATTGGTAGTGACGGTCGCGCGTCGCTTACCGAGTTGGTTGTGATTAGGCTGGGGGGTGCAAGGACCGACGGTTCTGCCCGGTAAGCGGCTCGCGGTCGTCACTACAAACCAATATGGCGGTGCCCTTACCTGTCAAAAACACTGCAGATTGCTCAACCTTAAGCAAGCATAACTCCTGAACCATTGATCCTACAGGATCGAAACTTCGATCTGCAGCCGCCCCGGGCACAAATCTACTGGATTACATACCAAGTACATCATAATTTATAGAAGAAAGGCACAAATCTTGAGTCCGGTAAAGTTTACCCAAACAATATCTTGAATAATGGTTGCAGAAATTTTTAGTGGAGACCCCGAGTCATCATTCGTCCTGGCTCGAATCTGTGCAATTTGTGGCAAATTCGAAATGGTTACCAATTTTCAAGATTGTTTTCTAACCAAAGATACGTTTATCTAACGAAAGCACAAACTAACTTGATCGCTACAATAATCGAACACTTCTTTCTATCAGGAATTCTATCCGGAGGGGACCACACAACTCTCCTAATCTAAATCGCTCAATGATGTCGCGAATGTCCTTCAAATCTTTTTCAAAGATTGTTTTTCCAGGGTTCTCAGTTAAAATGTGTTGCTTGAGTCTGGTTAAATAATTCTGTACATATTTAGGTGGAATATGAAAAACTGCATCCATTGCCAACACAAGGGCTCACCGTCTGGGCAAACAAACTAAAAATGAAGGGGCACCGTCGCCGACCTCGCACATTATATGCAAAACCGCGGAGTCGTTCGAATCGTAATGACGAGGGCGGGGGCGGGTTTACGGGCACTTTAAGGCTTCGGTAAATATCGTAATCACTCGGATACTGTCGGAGCGTGCCGGGGAGAGTTAACCGACTCATTTTTCTATCGTCCCACGATCTGCTTCTTTTCCACCTCGCTGTTGCACAACAAACTTCTCGAGGAATTAAATTAACCTGCCTGCACGCTAACGACCATTACCACTTTTCTGCCTATATTTCTGCAGGGAATAATGCTAGGTGAAAATAACTCCGAGCGGTTGAAAGAGGACATTTTTACCTTTGAAATAAGCCCAAGGTGATTATTGTACGATCTTTTTTATCAATGTTACGATTGTTTAAATATCGATAAAAACATTCATCTAGATGAGGGTCCTGATGAGGTACTGTTTTCTAATGCCAACGGCACAATTTTCACTCGATGAGCTATAAAATGGTAAAGAAAAATCGTAAAACAATGTTTTCGGTCTCGTTGCAAAGCTGAGACTCTAATCTTCAAACCCGTGGTAGTTTAAGGAACGAGAAAAATTTTTTTATCTCTGCAGACACATTCGAATCCGAAAAAATTTCCAAAAAACGACCAATTCTACAATTCTGCTTGCACGAGACCGAAAAATTTTTTTCGGCGGATATAACAAAGACGTATTAAAAGCGCAGATTTCGTTCTTTAAGATAAGCCTAGATAGATGGTTGTGCGATTTTTTTCCACGGAGTTACAGAGGTTCGAATATCGCCTATCATCGAAGAAGTAGTAATTTCGGAGTTTCCCCAAAGCTGATGATCAGGCTTCCATTCAAAATGCTATAACATGGAAAATAAGAGTCGCAGATCCAATTTTTCGATCTTGTTCGAAGGAGAAGACTTTGATCTTCAAATCCGTGGAAGTCTTAGTGATGGGAAAAATTAGTTGAGCTCCCTGGAAATATTGTAGTCGAAGGAAAGAATTGATTGGTTTCTCGTCGACGCAGACGTTCTGTCGCGTTCGAAAACTGTGGGTACAGGCTTGGTGCTTAAGGATGCGCAGACTAATTACGATTCGGTAATAAAAAGGGGGTCTCGAGCCGAGAGAAGAGGATCACGGGATCCGTCGGCGAGGGTGGCGGCGCGCACGACTTCCAGCCCGCCGTATTTCGGGCTGTGGTTTCCACGGCGTTGCGGAACGCGGCCCGCCGCTTTAATATAATATTATTGGCTATTGATAAATTGTCGATAATGATGGGTTAGCCACCCCGGCCGCGTGGGAGGGAGAGAACCGAACGAGAACGCTCTCTTCCCATCCTGAGTCGGGGCCCGCATCGTCTCTTTGCGAGCTCCGAGCGAAATTCTTGTTAAAATCCCCCCTCTGGCCCCCTGTTTCGCCCCCCTTGTGCCACGATGCTTTGTTTTCTGTTCGTCCTTTTTCATTTCGCTTGCTTTTATTCGCAGTTTGTCGAGTCGTGAGGGACTGAAACTTCGTTCCTCTTCGAGAGAGAGAGGGGGGCCGGAGGGGGGTTGCCTCCTCGAGATTTTTTCTCTCGTTCGCTCTCCCCGATTTTAAAGAGAGACAGACGACGAGAGCTGCGAGGAATCGAGAACCGCTCGTGAATATTCAGTGCCCTCTCGAATTTTCGCACGATCTGAGGTAAATGGTGGAGGCCCAGCCGGCCGAGGATGAAAAGAGGGGGGTCGAGAGTTATGGGAGGAAGGGGGTGGAGACTTTTCATCGCTATGGAATCGTCGGAGATGATGGAAAATCGGGGAATTAATTAGCCGAACACTTTTGTTGTTTATCAGCGAGGGATCTGCGCGAGGTTAATTGCGCTCGATTCGCCGCACGAAGCGCGATAAGCCTCTCACGCGGCGATCCTTACTCCCATAAACGTAAACGAATAATAATAATAACTTCGGCCACGTCCGAATGCGTTTAATCGGTAATTCGAGACTGCTCGCTCGTGTCTTTTTGGATCGAGCCGAGGGACCGGTGTATGGGTGAGCTGAGTTGCTTAGGATGTTATCCTTGACAACATACTTCAAGGTCATTCGAATCGGCATAGTAGTTTGATCAGAGCGATCACTAGACCGCGGATCATTATGCGTTTATGCAAACATTGGAGTGATTAAGAGACTTTAAAAAGATTCAAGAGAATGTTGTATTGTTGCTTTTAATATAAACAAGTCGTTAAGGGATGAAATCAGTTTTTATGTAATTCCTGCTGCCCACAATTAATGCAGAACATTTTTATTTTTGCATAAAGATCCGCAGTCTGTTCGGAGACAAATCCACAAGATGCGCGGTTGACATATTGACAAAGAAAATGTTGGCAGCATCTTGGAGGATGCATGAAGAATATCCGAAGAATGAAGAATGAAGAATATCTTTCGTCGTTCTTCCAGTTAAAACACTTTCCTCGATATATCGACGTTTAAAGCGTATTTCAAGGTCGTAAAAATTTGTAATGTAGATTACTTTTCGCGCCCCTATCCTCTCTCTCTCTCCGTTCCCCTCCAGCTGGCTGTGCCATTAGCGTTCATAAACTGTCATCGGAAGCCGGCAAAAAATTGCGAAAGCCGGTAGATCGGCGGGATCCGCGGGAGCAGTAAAGTGGCGGAGCCGAGAGAGATCGAGGTCTCGGGCCGATGCTTATCGCGATCCGAGCGATGATCGAATGAAGATCTATCGGTGGATCGTATCTTCCGCGCAGCGCCGGAGCTCGGCGGCAGCCTCCCAAGAAGACAAATCGCGTGAAACCGTAACGTTAACGCGCCGCGGCCGATTTTCGTTCGCGGGGCCGCCGAAAGTCGCGTGCTGGGAGCGAGGGACGCGCATGCGCAGCCCGTCGTTGCCGCGGAGAGATCGGCTGAGGAGGCGAGTCGCGTCGAATTAGAGAAAATTACGAAACACCTCGTAAATACATCGTCGGGCTAAGTGGTTGATTGGAGAGATCGTGTGTAGAAGCGGACTACCGCTAAATTATATCCCGACAAGGCCGGCTATCGCCGCGATCGCGATCGCTCTTGTAAATTAAGGCACCCGCAGACACCGCGCGCGCGCGCCACCGACTGCCCCAGAGAGCGCTGCTGTGCCCCGGATCCTCGGACGTATCTTTCCGAATTTTTCCTCGACGACAATGTCGACAGACCTAGACTTCGCCATTTTTTTTCTCGGGGAACCCGCGAGTTAATGAAAAATCGGTTAACTGTAGTTTATTGTACGTATCTTGGGGTACGCAGACATATTTTTATATTCTCCATTGCTAACAAAATGGCGTCTCTAGCGCATCCTCAGTAAACACCTAGATACATAGCATATTTGGTCCTAGAAGGTCTTCTGTGAAATTTTTTCTGAGAAAACACACTGGCGAATAAAAATTCGGTTGACTGTAGTTTACTGTACGTATGTTGGGGTACGCAAACATATTTTTATATTCTCCATTGCTAACAACATGGCGTCTCTAGCGCATCCTCAGTAAACACCTAGATAAATAGCATATTTGGTCCCAGAAGGTCTTTTGTGCAATTTTTTCTGAAAAAACAAACAAGATAATAAAAAATCGGCTAACACCAGTTCATTGTACCTGCCACAAGGTACACATACGTATTTTTCAAATCTCCCTTGCTGACGTTTTTAAAATTTTATGTTCGAACATATACTTTGTACGTCCAAGATCGCCAATGTCTCTGGCGGGCGATTGTGGGAGTTTCCCAGGAAATTTAAATTTCGCGGCAATTTCGCGCACACTTATCGGTCCGACAGGAACACAGGTACCCCGGGGAGGACCGCTGACACATCCGGATGCAGGGGTCCGGGGGCCCGTGGGGCCCGGGGAGAGGCTGGTAGACCGCGTGTCTGAAAGGATGCTAACTAGATGCTCGACCCCGGGCCCGAAAAGGCCCGATCCGGGCCCGCACCAGACTCCCCACTGTCCCCCTCTGTTCCTCCGGGTTCTCCCGCTTCTTCCTGTTGAGCGCACCGCGGCTGGGGCCCCGGAGATTAAAAAGTTAATGGGGGGGCGTGCTGTGGGGGCGTGCAACGTGTACGTGGTGCCGGGATTTATGTCCGCACCACCGAGATATCGTTCCGCTCGAACGCCAATAGGCACTGACTCGCTCGAATTCTCTCCCCAGAGCGCCCCCGCACCATGCCCCCTACCCCAGCCACCCCCCTCGATCCGTCCCCCCTCCGTTTTGCTCTGTTTCGCCAACCCTTCAGTCGCCAGCTTTTCGAGGCTCGATCGCAGATTCGAGAAACGGACGCGTTACCCTTTCGGGAGCCCGTTCGAGGAACTCGGGGACCTTTTTCGGACCCCCTCCCACCTTCCTGGGCCCACCCCTCTATCCCTTCTTGCAGCAAGCTATCGCGAGTTTCTGCGAATTGACACGATCTGCAATGTGGTTTCTTCTCGAGAAGACGTTAATGATTGGACTGCGGATTTTTGGGTGAATGTGGGTGGGGCGAGGCATAAGGCCCAATTTAGAAGAAACTGCTGATGCAGATGCATAAAGACGGACAAGATTCGATGAGCAAATCTTGACATTTGATTTTTTTATCGCGATGGTCGATACGTAAGCTAAAACTTGGCGAGTGGGAGGGGCGTGCGGCGGGTCCGTGACGAAACAAGGGGCCCGCAATTGGACGGATCGTGTGCGATCGTCTTCCGGTGGTTGGTACACCGTCACGATTCGGCCTCGCGATGCACGAAACCGATCCCGCCGGGAAGAAACCGTGCTCGGCTCTGTCAGGTAAAAAACTCGCTAGACACGGGGCCCCGTTCGCTTGGGCCCGACCGGTCGTCTATCTCACCCCCGGTCCCCGGTTTTTTCTTGCCGCGGGTCCCAGCCTGTACTCCATTTTTTCCCGTTTTAATTGCCGATAATTTATATACGGGGAAATATTAGATTCGTGCGAAACCGTATTAAAACGGGGCCCGGGCCCGCGGAAACGAGGCAGTGCGGTGAGGAGAGGGGGCCTAGCCCGACGGAGCCCTGTAATTATTGCGAAACATGAACGCTGCACGCGGACCCATAAGATTAATTTCTGCGCGAGATTGATGCCGCGGGATCGAAGGGTATCGACTGACGTGTCCAGGGACGGACAGGGGGGACGATCGAGGGTCACAGAGGGTGTGCGGCCCCGTTCCTAAGGGAAGAAGGGGTCCTAAGGCCCCGTCCGGCCCCAGACTCTTCGAATCTTAACGAGATTCTTCCAGTCTCAAACAAAAACGAAATTTACAGCCCAGTAAAAATTGAATAAAAATTGTTGTGTGTTTTGCAAATTCTTGAAATTTTAACTGGAGCTTCCAGAAGGCCCGGACCAAATCTCCAGGTGTGTAGAATTTGGATTAAGTGCCCGGAAATTTTTTCACAGGTCGAGGAGGTGGGGGGAGACGAGAAATGGTGAAATTTTCGAGGTCCGCCCTCCAGCTCGTGCAGTACGCTCTCGGGATCGACTTAATCGATCCGATCGAGACGCAGTCCTCCCCGAGAGGGCACCGAGCATCGAACGCAAAGGCGGTGCCCTCACGGGCCGAGACGGGGCCAGGCTTTACCGGCTTTAATTACGTGAGCCGTGAGAATTTCGGTCGAGTGGACGGAGATTGAAGTTTCCGAGTTTGCCAAAGGGAAGGAGATCGCGTATCGATGTAATGAACTTTGGGGAACCTCGATCCACTCCCCTCTGGCGTCGCCTCCTCGCTGGTTGGTTGCAACATTCCAACAAACGACTATTTTCAGTCTACAGTCTGCTGCGTTAAGTAAAAGAATTCTAGAGAAAAATGACTTACTGTCCTCGAAAGTGCTGATTTTACCCTTTAAAATGAGCCTAGGCAGATCATTCTGCGATTGTTTTTCACAAAGTTACCATAACTTAAATATCGACAACCATCCAAGATCTAGTAGCCCTCGAATTCTTCTAGCACTGATGGTTCATATTCCATTCGAAGTGCCATAAAATGGTAACAAAAAATCGTAGATCCATATTTCTAGTCTCGTTGGAAAGCGAATACTTCACTCTTCACGTCCACAAAGGTCTCAGTCCCGAGAAAAATTTTTTCATCTCTGTACCGAAGTCTGAATGTGAGAAATTTTTCAAAAATCACCATTTTTGCATTCTCGTCCAATTTTCGGAGGAAATCTTTGTCGATGGAAACCACGTAGATGGATCGAAAGGGAAATCTTTACCCTTTAAAATGAGCCTAGGTACATCGTTCTGCGATTTTTTTTCACGAAGTTACAAACCGCGGGAAATACAAGAGAAAACTGTTTTAATCAAATCCAGATAGTAGTTCAATGTCCGGGATTTGATTTGAATGATTATTTTAATGATGTGGTGAGGGGTCACCAATGATCCAGGCTTCGTTCTTCGATGTTCGAGGATGGGAAATTGTTGCGGAGGGACAGCGGTGAGCCCGCAGTCGCGTCGCATCCAGCGACGAGAGGGACCCGTCCATGAATTACACGGTCGACCATTAAGACAAAACCCGACCTCTGCCATAACTCTGCATAGATTTATAGTAGCCTGGCGCGCGCGCGCGCGTTCCCGGGGAAAAGGAGCCGGCGTTACGATCCTCCCGGTGTCCACCGTGGAGAGGGGGCGGGGGGAGTGCTGGTGGACCTCGGTTCACGCGGACGAACGCGATACATTAGCATCGAGAGACAGAAACCGCAGAAAACGAAGCTTCGGAGAAAGCCACGGGCTATAAATATCCGCTTATTTACGGACACGGGGCCCGGCCGAGCCGCGGCGGGGATAAATTCAACAAAATGCCCGTTTAATTAACACCTTATTTATTGAGACGTCTCGCGAAACAAACCGCCCCCTCTTCCGAGCCTCCAGCGACGCCAACCCCCTGCGAATATGCTCCCCACCACCTCCAACAGATTTTCAAAATTTTCTTCGAAATTTTCACGCGACTACTCTACTATTTTTAAAAAAAGATACCCGGTACCTCGTCCCACAATGTATTCGCGCCAGGTTTCCCAGGGGCGACCTCAAGTGGGCGTGGTTAAAGAAACAGTGGCAGCGCAAGGACCATCGGGAGGTCCTCGAAGGGTGTCCTCGAGTAGCCAAGAGCAACGTGATTGTATACGCAGAGCGAGGAGAACACGGCAAGCAAAACGATACGCGAAGACAAAGCGCACAAAAGTGTCGAGGACCTGTGCGCGGCCGCGTCTCGAGTGCACTTGGCCCCCGAAAGCGTTACGATTGCTGGCTCGTGCCAATTCTTTTCGATCGAGCACCTCTAATTGCCACCAATTCGATGCCAGTTCCAGTGCAATCGTGTTTTTTCTTTCGCTAGTTGCGGCAGACGTGTGTACAATGGTACAAACGCGCTGGCTTTTTTAGGCCGGGGCAACAAAGCCACACCCACCGAGGGTAGTACTCAAAACGAGTAATATTTGAATCTTTGCAACTAGATTTTTGGAGAAGACAAAGTGCAAGATAGGTGTGGACATAGATTTATCTGTGGGGCCATGCCCTGACTATTTTTAAATTAGCAGCAACGAGGCCACGCCCACTGGGGATAATATTTTAATTTTCAGAGCTAGATTTTCGAAGAAGACAAAGTTTAAGATAAGCAAGGACATGGATCTATCTATGGGGACATGGCCTGACTATTTTAAAATTAGCAGCAACGAAGCCACGCCCACTGGAGATAATATTTTAATTTTCGGAACTAGATTTTCGAAGAAGACAAAGTTTAAGATAAGCAAGGACATGGATCTATCTATGGGGACATGGCCTGACTATTTTAAAATTAGCAGCAACGAAGCCACGCCCACTGGGGATAATATTTTAATTATCGGAACTAGATTTTCGAAGAAGACAAAGTTCAAGATAGGCAAGGACATTGATCTATCTATGGGGCCATGCCCTGGCTCGTTTATAAATAAGAGCAACAAAGCCACGCCCCTTGGGGGCACACTTTACACAGACAAAAATAGGATTGTCGCATCGGGAGTAAGATAAGTGCTCTCCGGGGCACTGGCTCCTTTGAAATCAGAGCAACGAAGCCACGCCTCCTCGGAATACCGTATACACACAAAGAGCAGGACTTTAATTTTTCGAAAATCTCGGCGCGTTCGAATTTCCCGCGCTGTCTAATAGGTCGCACGTGGTCATCCGGGGCACGCGGAAGTCCGAATCGAAATTCCAGGGTCTCCGGAGCGAGGGAGAATCCAAGAACCGATTCGCCGTTGCGCTTCGACGTGGCTGAACGTCCGTCTCCTCGCTCTCGCATAGTCCTCTCGCCGAGATAACCATCTTTGCCCGAGATTTATCGCGTCGCGAGGACTATGCGGCGGCCGGGCGACCCGCGACCGTACACCTGCGAGCCATAGGCCAATCTGTCTTTTTCTAAAAACGCAATAATAAAATCCCGGTCCAACGTGAAATTGCCGCTGCGATTTTTCAGCGGCACAGAGTCTTGAGAAATCCTCCGCAAATAAATTTAATCAGGTGGTCAATCAGTGTAGGGTTGAAACGTAAAGTTCAAAAAATTCTCTGCATTATTTAGCTGAACATTTACGACCAAAATAAATAAATTTAATTGAGTGGCCAATTTATTTGGGATTGAAACGTAAAGTTTAAAAAATTCTCTGCATTATTTAGCTGAACATTTACGACCAAAATAAATAAATTTAATTGAGTGGCCAATTTATTTGGGGTTGGAGAGTTAACTTTCGAAAACGCGACGGACAATAATGTTGTCGAATTAATTTAATGGGGTTGTCAGAGCCCGGTTCACGGACGCGCCGAACATGGACAGTTAATGTCTCACTCAATTAAAGCACATCAGAAATAAAGCATGTAAATTGGCTAATTAACGAAGCAGCAATTACAACAAAGGGACACGCGGAGGCATGCAGCGGCCGATGGAAAACGTTGCGTTCTACCAGAAGCGTTTTGAATATGGGGGACAGCGGTACACGGGGTGACAAAGAGTGGGGAGGGGTTGACGGGTGGGGGGACAGGGGGGCCCGGGAACCTAAATCAAATTTAAAGTGCGACGTCGTGTATAGTTACAGGCGGGCCGGACGTCTGGGGATCGAGCTTAATAGCGGCTTTTTATCGGGCCACTCTGTCCCTGTACGGTGCTCGGCCGCGTGGATCGTATTTATGAAGGCGTGCATCGTCCGGGGCGACAGGTGCAGCTGCAACAGCGGTGCAGCACCATGCACCAGCAGAAGCAGAAGCGACCAGAAGCAGCAAACGGCGGGCACGCGTCTCCGCTCGCTGCAGCTGAACTAATTACCGATGCCCGAGAGCCGAGTAACAGGTTAACGCGAGAGAGAGCCTCTCTCTGTCGTTTGATGCCGTTGTCGTTGTGTCGTGTACCCGACCGAGAGAGCCAACGGCTCCGGAATTACTTTCCTCGGACAGCGTGCTCCGCGAACTTCGGGGCCTCCGTATTCTTTCTTTTATCCTCAGTTTTTGCTACGGCGAAACCGCTTGGGGAATGACAATGTCGGCTTCGAAACAGCGGCGAGTTTTTGTCAAATGTTTTGCAAGGTGACCTGAAAAATTTCGGTGACTCGGCAGCGTGCGTGTAGCCGGCTCCTGGGTCTTGTATATTAGCGTATATTCAGTGTACTCAATGTTAGAGCACCTGATATATTACTGCATATTTTACGTACCTGATATATTGCTGTATATTTGACGTGCCTAATATATTGCTGTATATTTGACGTACCTGATAAATTGCTGTATATTTGACGTACCTGATATATTACTGTATATTTAAAACACATGCTATATTGCTGCATATTTAATGTACCTGATATATTAGTGTATATTTGACGTACCTGATATATTGCTGTATATTTGACGTACCTGTTATATTGCTGTATATTTGACGTACCTGATATATTGCTGTATATTAGACGTGCCTGATATATTACTGTATATTTGACGTACCTGATAAATTGCTGTATATTTGACGTACCTGATATATTACTGTATATTTAAAACACATGCTATATTGCTGCATATTTAATGTACCTGATATATTACTGTATATTTGACGTACCTGATATATTGTTGTATATTTGACGTACTTGTTATATTGCTGTATATTTGACGTACCTGATATATTGCTGTATATTAGACGTACCTGATATATTGCTGTATATTTGACGTACCTGATAAATTGCTGTATATTTGACGTACCTGATATATTACTGTATATTTAAAACACATGCTATATTGCTGCATATTTAATGTACCTGATATATTAGTGTATATTTGACGTACCTGATATATTGCTGTATATTTGACGTACTTGTTATATTGCTGTATATTTGACGTACTTGTTATATTGCTGTATATTTGACGTACCTGATATATTGCTGTATATTAGACGTGCCTGATATATTACTGTATATTTGACGTACCTGTGATACATTGTTGTATATTTGACGTACCTGATATATTACTGTATATTTAAAACACATGCTATATTGCTGCATATTTAATGCACCTGATATATTAGTGTATATTTGACGTACCTGATATATTGCTGTATATTAGACGTGCCTGATATATTACTGTATATTTGATGTACCTGATACATTATTGTATATTTGAAACACATGCCATATTGCTGCATATTTAATGTACCTGATATATTACTGTATATTTGATGTACCTGATATATTAGTGTATATTTTATGAAACCAGATAAATTGCTGTATATTTGATGTACCAGATATGTTGTTGCATATTAGACGTACCTGGTATATGCATTAATATACACTCTTTGCACCTGATATAGTAATATACTCCTTGTACCTCATACATTAATGTACACCCTGTGTAACTGGTATATTTTTGCACCGTTAACGTACCTGGCGTATCAACAACTATAATGCAACATATTATGAGATATTTGAAACGCCTAATACATTACTGGATATTTGATATATCTTATGTATGTATTGGTATGCATTTCATGTACCTAATACTACCACTATGTACTAATGTACCTGATGCATCACTACACAGCTGAAGTGTCTCACTGTGTTGAACAGGTTGAGCAGAATCATCTGCGTGAATAAATTAAGAAAAATTGGTAAATAATTGTGGAAACGTTCCCGAGCGCCATAGTCATTAGTACGAGAGTATCAGGTTAACTGCAGCACACAGCGAGGATAAATAATAACCGACATAGTCGTGTCCCGTCGCGTCGCGCGCGTCGTCGCGTCGAATTCGAAACGCGATTCCCAGTTATTTTCTCGATCGGAGGGGCCCCCGATCAATTATGTATGATCGCGTCGGATCACGCGATCCCGATAAATCGATTAACCGTGAAACGGTCGCTTTTTCGGCCACCGACTGGTTAATCGAGGTTTAACGATTATACCGGTTCGATCGGGATACAAGAGAACGAGCACGAGCCCGTGGAAAGCAGGTGCGAACTTTCGACCGATTAGGAAACGAATGCGAACAGGCAGGTGAACGTCCCTTGGCCAAGAGGCGCCCTGTCGGAAAACTCAACCTGGACTGAACCTGCCGATCCACCGGGCTGATCTTCGAACCGCAAACGACCCTAACTATACCGCAAATTTACACTATCGAACTTGATTCCCGAAAAATGATCCACTACTAAACTTTCTGATACAAGTTTGATGTTTGGACAGCTGGCATTTCGTGCAAGAAAGTCGTACGACCATAAACTTGGGCTTATCTTAAAGCTTGAAGCTTCTACTTATACGGACTGTTATTAATTTTTCCATAAAAAATTGTCGCACGTCGTGACAGGTGAGGAAATGAAGACACTAAATTTGTGATTTTTTTGGCAGTTTGATGATATTTGAACAGTTGTCATTTTGTGAAAAAAATCATATGACCATAAACTTGGGCTTATCTTAAAGCTTGAAGCTTCTACTTATACGGACTGGCAATAATTTTCCCATAAAAAATTGTTGCACGGTGTGACAGGTGAGAAAATGAAGACACTAAATTTGTGATTTTTAGGCAGATTGATGATATTTGAACAGTTGTCACTTTTGTGAAAAAAAATCGTATGAACATAAATTTGGATTTATCTTAAAGCATGAAGCCTCTACTTATACGGACTGTTATTAATTTTTCCATAAAAAATTGTCGCACGTCGTGACAGGTGAGGAAATGAAGACACTAAATTTGTGATTTTTTTGGCAGTTTGATGATATTTGAACAGTTGTCATTTTGTGAAAAAAAATCATATGACCATAAACTTGGGTTTATCTTAAAGCTTGAAGCTTCTACTTATACGAACTGGCAATAACTTTCCCATAAAAAATAGTTGCACGGTGTGACAGGTGAGAAAATGAAGACACTAAATTTGTGATTTTTAGGCAGATTGATGATATCTGAACAGTTGTCACTTTTGTGAAAAAAATCGTATGAACATAAATTTGGATTTATCTTAAAGCATGAAGCCTCTACTTATACGGACTGTTATTAATTTTCCCATAAAAAATTGTCGCACGTCGTGACAGGTGAGGAAATGAAGACACTAAATTTGTGATTTTTTTGGCAGTTTGATGATATTTGAACAGTTGTCATTTTGTGAAAAAAAATCATATGACCATAAACTTGGGTTTATCTTAAAGCTTGAAGCTTCTACTTATACGGACTGGTAATAACTTTCCCATAAAAAATGGTTGCACGGTGTGACAGGTGAGAAAATGAAGACACTAAATTTGTGATTTTTAGGAAGATTGATGATATTTGAACAGTTGTCACTTTTGTGAAAAAAAATCGTATGAACATAAATTTGGATTTATCTTAAAGCATGAAGCTTCTACTTATACGGACTGTTATTAATTTTTCCATAAAAAATTGTCGCACGTCGTGACAGGTGAGGAAATGAAGACACTAAATTTGTGATTTTTTTGGCAGTTTGATGATATTTGAACAGTTGTCATTTTGTGAAAAAAAATCATATGACCATAAACTTGGGCTTATCTTAAAGCTTGAAGCTTCTACTTATACGGACTGTCAATAATTTGTCCACAAAAAATTGTTGTACGTTGTAGCAAGTGCAAAAATAAAGAGACTACATTTTCATTTTTTAGAAAATTGTCGATGCTATTGAAATTGTTATAATTCTGTCAAAAATGATCGTGGAGCATTAGACTCGAGCTTATTTCAAAGCTCGAAGCTTCTACTTTGCACCCTATCAGTGGTTTCTCGCTAAGATATTTTTTCACGATATGGCGAATTAAAAAAGAGGAGGAAGAATCGTTGAAGAAATAATACTGAATATTCATGTGCAGTTCTATCACAAGCTCATTGAAAAAACAAATACTCCGTATTTTTCTACTTTGTAACAGGTCAATAAACATCAGTGTTGATTGAACATCCATAAATTACAAACTTAATTATACGCAGCAGGAGATTACCATCGGAAGAAGTTGTCAATGCCACGATAAACAAGTCTCGTTACATTTAAATGAACTGGCAAGGCGAATATGCAGGTACACATGTAGAAAAAAAACGTTTCTGTATTAAACCATACATTGTACGATCAATTTGTAAGGATCTATTATATAGAATGAAAAGTGTAGCTCGAAAGTAATGATAGGTTCATTTAGGCCTTGATGAATTCACCTGGCGAATTACGATGGATCAGAAACGCGGAAAAATACATAGGATTGTATGTATTCAATTAAAAAGGATCTAATTTAGTTTGATTAAGAAATAGAACAGATGGTGAACCATCTGGAACGATTCCATTTGTTGCGTCCGAGCCGGGAAAGTTAGCGACGGAAGATTGCTGTGCTTTGCTTAAAAAGCCACAATTCTCGTTAAAATATTATTCCGAAACACTTAATTCAAAAGGAATCCTATAATCTCGAGGGATCCATTTTTAATAAACATAACAACAGAGATAGGCTGCAGATTCCAAGACTTGCAAACTTTTTGATTGCTTTTCCAGGAAAAGTTTTTTTATTGGAATAATATTTGATCGTGAATTTTAATTTCCCTCCTTGGCGATCGTGTCTTTTGGTTTTTGTGCGAATGTGGACGGTTTAATTGTTTCTTCGAGTCCGGTTTCAGATCCTCGAGCCGTCGACATTCAGCAGGAATACTTAGCGCCGAGCCGGCTTCTATCTCGCGGATCGGCCATAAAAATCGTCCAGCCACGAAATGTATTCTACGCGAGGGAATCGGGCGAAACTGGAAAAAAGGAGACCGGTTGAGTGTGCCGCGCGTTCTAAATAATTTCCAACGACTCTATCGTTCCTCGTAATTACACGTTGTCCGTCCGCCGTTCCGTCTCAATACCGGCCGCTCTGTGCAATTTTATGCCTCTTCTTCGGATCCTGTCGTCTTTCGGAAAAATTACAATCAACGGTTCACTGAAACTTGCGCTAATGCATGGGAAACGTTGATCATCGCATAATAATGGTACATTGCATCGATTAACTGCACGCTAATGTAACAAGTCGATTCATCATACACTAATATATTAGATATCCCCCCCATATATGCATTAATATATCAAGCCATATATTAATATATTCATTGTCTCCCAAATAAATGCAATTGCACTTTGATTTTAATTTTCGTAGCTCATGCTCCTCGACCCAGGTGCCATAATTGAAGTGCTCACAGTGTTCTCAGATTGTTAGATACACTGCCCAGAGGATCCATAACCTGACAACAAAGAATCGACCTCCATGAACACTGAGACATTAAACAATGAAAATGTTTCTACAGACCTGTACCCTAACCGCAGGCATGACACTGTTCCTACAAGGTTAGAAACATTGTCCACGTGATCGCCACCCTATACGCACAGGATTTGACGTCTACAAACACTGAGGCACACTCAAACTCACAAACAATCAAGAACACCAAACCAAATCTAACAAACAAGCCGGAATATGTTGAATAAAATTATTTCTACTGATCTGTGCAGTCTAATTGCAGAAGTAGAATGCTATGAAGATTGCTATGGGCACTGAGAACCACCCAAACTGGTACCAACTTCGTCAAACGAAGACATACAACCAAGCAAGGCAGTATATGTTGAATAAAATTATTTCTACTGATCTGTGTAGTCTAATTGCAAAAGGAGGATGCTATGAAGATTGCTATGGGCACTGAGAACCACCCAAACTGGTACCAACTTCGTCAAACGAAGACATACAACCAAGCAAGGCAGAATATGTTGAATGAAATTATTTCTACTGATCTGTGCAGTCTAATTTCAGAAATGGGATGCTATGAAGATTGCTATGGGCACTGAGAACCACCCAAACTCGTACCAACTTCATCAAACGAAGACATACAAGCCAGAACAAGCCAGAATACGTTGAATGAAATTATTTTTACTGATCTGTGTAGTCTAATTGCAAAAGGAGGATGCTATGAAGATTGCTATGGGTACTGAGAACCACCCAAACTGGTACCAACTTCGTCAAACGAAGATATACAACCAAGCAAGGCAGAATATGTTGAATGAAATTATTTCTACTGATCTGTGCAGTCTAATTGCAGAAGTAGAATGCTATGAAGATTGCTATGGGCACTGAGAACCACCCAAACTCGTACCAACTTCGTCAAACGAAGACATACAAGCCAGAACAAGCCAGAATACGTTGAATGAAATTATTTCTACTGATCTGTACAGTCTAATTGCAGAAGTGAGATGCTATGAAGATTGCTATGGGTACTGAGAACCACCCAAACTCGTACCAACTTCATCAAACGAAGACATACAAACAAACAAGCAAGAACACGTTGAATAAATTTGATCTTATAGCTATTTATTTAGCACATTATTGACAACAAACAGGGGTGGAAAAGAAGAGTTAACCCTAAGCCAGCATACCAGAGCCGCCATTTTAAGGCAGCTGGGTGTCCAATTCAGCATTCGTCCATCGCACTGAAAACGACTTCGGCTGCCATTACTCGGCCAAATAATTCGAGAATTTCTTCCGCGACGTTGAACAAAGGTGGAAGAGAACTATTGGCGGAACGAGATAAGGCGTCACTTCCGGTCTGGAAGGACTTGACGCGCGGAGTCGATAATTTCCCGGCGATCGTAGGAAAGGAAGACGAGTGGTATCTTCTCGTGGAAGAGAGCCGAGCGAAGCAGAGGAGAGGAAACCGAACGAATTCGCGAGGCGTGTGCGCGCACGTGTATCGACAGGCGTTTTTCCATGGCATCAGGGAACGAACGAATGCACGGACGAACGAGAGGCTTCCCTATAGAATCTCTGGTGTGTCGACACGGTCGATTAGCCGATCGAGGCCGGCTCCGGGATTTCGTTAGCGCGAGATAAAAGCGAGCCAGGCCGTGTGCTCGCGTGTCGTTTTCCCCGGCGCAGGAACAAACGAACGAACGAGCCACCGCACACACCGCCTTTTCCCTCTGTTCCTCCCTCCTCTCCACCCTCCGACCCCCCGCTCGCTTTTCCCTCGTCCCGTTATCCTTTTTCCCTGTTTCCCCGTGATTTTTGCACAATGCCCGGCCGGGCGACGGGGCTTTGTTTTAAAATTATCAACGCGTCGCACAATCGGCCGTCGCCTCTCTCGCGTCCCCGAACAAAGAACTCTGCCGACGCTTTCTGTCCCTCTCTCTCTCTCTGTTTGATACTCTCTGTCTCTCTCTCTCTCTCGCTCTGTGTGCGTATACACGTGTGTATT
Source organism: Lasioglossum baleicum (assembly GCF_051020765.1). NCBI lineage: Eukaryota > Metazoa > Arthropoda > Insecta > Hymenoptera > Halictidae > Lasioglossum > Lasioglossum baleicum. The sequence goes on along the minus strand of NC_134948.1, from coordinate 3,817,653 downwards.
TGTATACGTGTGTGTTGTGTTCTGTTGGTTCTCTGTACTTGGACCAGGCTCGTCGTTGTCCGTATGCGACGTGCACGCGGCACAGAACAGCTATTCGAGCGGATTCATCCCCGCGGACAATTCACTGGAATAACTTCTAGATTCTACGCTTCTTCCTGCCGGAGACTGTCAATGCTGGTTCGGAACGGTTCGGCACGATTGTGCACCAGCTAAGGCTTCTCTGTTCGGATACCAGCAGGATTTAACCCTCGGACCACGTCGAGTCGTCCCGGCCCAGTGTCCGGGTAGCTTCTGACCCGTACTAACACGAATCAGAATATTACGGCACTTTTAAAAGGGCTATAACTTTTTTTAACCCCTTGCTCTACCATTTATTTTACGATTTCAGTGATTAAAACTTTTTCTGCGATTTTTAGTTTCCTAAAAAAGAAGAAACTTTATATCTATTGTACACTTATATATTCGCCAATAGCTGTATATTAAGAAAACCAAAGTAGAATTTTATTTCGGTTCAAAGGAAACTAATAGCACGCATATTTATTAGACTGTTCAGAATTTTTAATACGAGTCAGACAAGGTATTGTAGGGCAAGGGGTTAATGTTGGACAAAACAATGAAAGTATAGAGAACATTTTTGGACAAATTGAGATTGGTCGAGATTGTAGATCTGAGTTAATTATACATATTCTGGAAATATTATATTATTGGTCCTTCGAGCTCATCGATACTGGGTCGGGTCACGAGTGACCCCGGCATAGCTTGAGGAGGGTTGACCACTTCAGCCAAGGGAACACTTCAACCATTTTTCCAAGGTAACAATTATCTCCATCAATTTTATAATTGTCAATTATACATATCCTGCAAATTTCATCGATTGTTCGGGCTCATCGCTACCATGTCGGGTCACCAGTGACCCCGGCGTAGCATAAGGAGGGCTGACCACTTTAAGGGACCACTTGAACCATTTTCCTGAAGGAACAACTATACCCATCACATTTTATAATTTTCAATTGTACATATTCTGGATAGTTTATCGATTGCTAGGGCTCATCGCTACCGTATCGGGTTACCAGTGACCCAGGCGTAGCATACGGAGGGTTGAACACTTTAAGGGACCACTGGAACCATTTTCCTGAAGGAACAACTATCTCCATCAATTTTATAATTTTCAATTGTACATATTCTGGAAATTTTATCGATCGCTCGGGCTCATCGCTACCGTATCGGGTCACCAGTGACCCCGGCGTAGCATGCGGAGGGGTGACCACTTCAGCCAAGGAAACACTTGAACCATTTTCCTAAAGAAACAACTATACCCATCACATTTTATAATTTTCAATTGTACATATTCTGGAAATTTTATCGATCGCTCGGGCTCATCGCTATCATGTCGGGTCACCAGTGACCCAGGCGTAGCATACGGAGGGTTGAACACTTTAAGGGACCACTGGAACCATTTTCCTGAAGGAACAAGTATACCCATCACATTTTATAATTCTCTTCAAAATCATAATTCCGCGGAATCGCAGCTGCAAGAGAACGCTAAAGAGGATCGAGACGAATTCGCCCCGAGTCTCCCCGTACCGTCGCCCCAGGTGAACACAGCGAAACAACACGGAGGAATCGCGAATCGCTCGCGATTCGACGCGCAAAACGGCCGGTTCTCTTTCTCTCTGGCATGTTCGGGCATAGCGCGGGGGGCGGGAGGGAGCGCCGAAGGGGCTTACTAGAGCGTTGAAAATTGAAAATTCAAAATGGCCGATATTTCCGGCCGACGGGACCGAAACAAAAAGTCGCCCGGCGTTCATTATGACATGCATCGCTGTACGCCGCGCGCGCTGTGATTTGCACTGTTTCGCTGCAGAACGCGGCGTTCTGTGTCGCGAATATGCATCGACGTGATCCCTCCCTCACCCTCTCTACATCCCTCTCGGATCTCTACTGTCCAGTGATACTGTGTCCGTAATTTTAGGAACCGAGGGAATGCTGCAATTCCGGTTAATGTTCAGTTTTGATTTACATTTAAGTATGAAGATATGACTCGGAAGATGTTTCTTGAAAAATTAGTACAATATTTAACATGTAAAATGATTAACATTTAAGGGTATCACCTTTTTGAAAAATGTACAGAAAAATTGTTGAACCAGGAACGTTCGAACCGAATTGATGATGGAGAAAGTATATGTTTCGTTGAAAAATCAGTACAATATATGACATGTAGAAAGACTAATATGTGAGACCATCACGTTTTTAAAAAATCGTTTCAAAAATAATTGTTAAGCTCCAAGAACAGCGTCCAGCAACGTTCGAACCGAATTGATGATGGAGAAAATATATGTTTCTTGAATAATCAATACAATATCGTACTCGTTTTTAATAAATTGTCTCAAAAATAACTGTTAAACTACAAGAACAGTGTCCAGGAATGTTCGAACTGAATTGATGATGGAGAAAATATATGTTTCTTGAAAAATAAATACAATATATTACATTTAAAAAGACTAACGTTTAAGACCATCATGTTTTTAAAAAATCGTCTCAAAAATAATTGGTAAACTACAAGGACAGTGTCGAGGAACGTTCCAACCGAATTCATGATGAAGAAAATATATGTTTCTTGAAAAATTAATACAATATATTATACGTAAAAAGACTAACATTTAAGACCATTATGTTTTTAAAGAATAGTCTCAGAAATAATTGTTAAATACAAGGACAGTGTCCAGGAACGTCCCAACCAAATTCATCATGGACGATATTGTATGTTTCTTGAAAAATTAATGCAATATATTACATGTAAGAAGGTTAACATTAAGACCATCATGTTTTTTAAAAAAATCGTCTCAAAAATAATTGGTAAACTAGAAGGACAGTGTCGAGGAACGTTCCAACCGAATTCATGATGAAGAAAATATATGTTTCTTGAAAAATTAATACAATATATTATACGTAAAAAGACTAACATTTAAGACCATTATGTTTTTAAAGAATAGTCTCAGAAATAATTGTTAAATACAAGGACAGTATCCAGGAACGTCCCAACGAAATTCATCATGGACGATATTGTATGTTTCTTGAAAAATTAATGCAATATATTACATGTAAGAAGGTTAACATTAAGACCATCATGTTTTTTAAAAAAATCGTCTCAAAAATAATTGGTAAACTAGAAGGACAGTGTCGAGGAACGTTCCAACCGAATTCATGATGAAGAAAATATATGTTTCTTGAAAAATTAATACAATATATTATACGTAAAAAGACTAACATTTAAGACCATTATGTTTTTAAAGAATAGTCTCAGAAATAATTGTTAAATACAAGGACAGTATCCAGGAACGTCCCAACGAAATTCATCATGGACGATATTGTATGTTTCTTGAAAAATTAATGCAATATATTACATGTAAGAAGGTTAACATTTAAGACCATCACGTTTTTAAAAAATCGTCTCGAAAATGATTGTTAAACTACAAGAACAGTGTCCAGGAACGTCCCAACCGAATTCATCATGGACGATATTGTATGTTTCTTGAAAAATCAATGCAATATAATACACGTAAAACCGCTAACATTAAGACCATCATGTTTTTAAAAAATCGTCTCAAAAATAATTGGTAAACTACAAGGACAGTGTCGAGGAACGTTCCAACCGAATTCATGATGAAGAAAATATATGTTTCTTGAAAAATTAATACAATATATTATACGTAAAAAGACTAACATTTATGACCATTATGTTTTTAAAGAATAGTCTCAGAAATAATTGTTAAATACAAGGACAGTATCCAGGAACGTCCCAACCGAATTCATCATGGACGATATTGTATGTTTCTTGAAAAATCAATGCAATATAATACACGTAAAACCGCTAACATTTAAGACCATCATGTTTTGAAAAAATCGTCTCAAAAATGATTGTTAAACTACAAGAACATTGTGCAGGAATGTTACTCGTTGAACGACTAACATCTAAACACTGTCACCTTCGAAGAAAATGATGTCACAAGGTGGAAAAAAATTGTTGAACGACAAGGACAATGACCATAGACATTGTAACCGAATGTAACAAGGTGTTTTTGCGGACAGGTTCGAAAAAGTGGTGCAAAGTGTTCGTTCCCCATAATCCCGTTCCCGGGATAGACGTCCGAAAATGACGTCCGTGGCAACGGACAGGCGACGATACGTATCGCCGCTGTGTCGTACAACGATCTTCGCTACGATCAATGGTAAACGCGTTATCGCTTGTAGATCGCGGAAGGGTTCGTTTCGTCCGGATAAACATCGGGGTTTCGGACACCGGCGCTCTACGGAATCGCAACGCGGCGGTAACGACTATTGCAATTATATTATACTTTCTTCTCCCCACTACGTTGTAATGTAACGTAGGTACACTCTCCACGAAATTTCAGAGCGCGATCGGTTTTTCCATCGTGTAGCACCGGAATCGTTTCTTTTCCCGTGTGATTCCACGGACGATTCTTCAAACATGGACTGGACACGTGTTTCGACGGGATTTGCACCTGGCGCCGACGCTCAGGTAGCTGCAAATGACCGTTTCATGATCGCCAAGGCGTACGGCGATCGAATTGTAATTGGCCGAGTGAGGATTTCTGGGTAATGTGAATATTTATCGCGTTGGAAGAAAGTTCAAGTAGCAAAGTTCAAACAGAAAGTTTTCTAATCACTGTTGTTGAATTTTTATAAATTTTGCAATGCTTTAAGATTCGCCTGCTCGATTTTGTCAAACAATTTCAAGGGATTTGTAGTATAATAATGTAATAATGTAGATAATTGAGATTGAAATTTAATCAAATAAGTATACACACTAAATATGTTTTTTCTATCGATCGTATTTGCTGATAATAAATTTAGAAATTTAGAAGAAAACATTTAAAAATTTAAGTATACACATTGTTTGAGGACATTTTAGATCATTTTCATTTTTCAGGACACTTTAGATCAATTTTAAACAGAAATAGAAAATATATGTTTCTTGAAAAATCAGTACAATATATTACATGCAAAAAGTCTAACATTTAAGACCATCACGTTTTTAAAAAATTGTCTCAAAAATAATTGTTAAACTACAAGGACATTTTAAATCATTCTCATTTTCCAAGACACTTTAGATCAATTTTAAATAGACCACAGTAATTGTTGAGCTTCTTAAAATTTTTCTTCATTCGCGTAAGGTACTTTTAATGGATTTAATTAGAACTGTAGTTAAGCAAACGCTTTTGTCATTATTTTTGGCTCGCTTTCATTCAAGTAAACATAAATGGAGATCCAGGGAACGTTTAAATGTTAATGCTGAAGTAAATAATCGTTTATACGCGATTGATAATTTTACACGTTTCATCAAACTCTTCCTGTTTTAAGTACAGACTAAAACAGAAACAAGTTTTATCAAAAGCCCTACAAATAGAAAAGGTTGGCGGAATACTTTGTACATATCGTAGAATTGTTTAAGGATTGTTCTATCGTGGATTGATAGAAACGCGGAACGCAAGAGACAAAATGGCCGCCGCCGAGGCGCTTTCACCGGTCCGTCGCGACGGGTCGCTCGTTAGCTGGTCGTCGGTGTTTGGCAGCGATCCACAGCGATCCACGAACGATCCACGGGATCGAGACGGTGGAGTTTTCGAGCACGGCTGCACCCGGGGGACAGGTGCTCGAGGAAAGGAGAACCCGTGGCCACGGAATTCGAGAAAACGGCTCGAGAGGTGGGCAAAACGCGAGCATTAGCATCGCCGATGATTACGCATTTAAATGCGGCCTGTTCCGGTGATCAGCTGCTCTCTGTTCCTGTCTGAACGATGATCGTCGTTCTCCGGGATCCCCTGACCACGCGATCCAATTCCAATTATGCCCGATTCTTAATTGATCTCATTCACCTGATTGATTTTGCCGGAAATCGGAAGTTTAGTGTGTTTTTGGGAATTTTTTATGGGAGAACCGAACGACGTATGGCCACGGAACCTGATGCATTGTGTTGGGGCATGATTCAACATTGTGGACTAATTTTTATTGCACACTGCGTTCACTGGTATTCGTTGTATCCCGGTTACAACAAACCATTGAACTGTGGATAATTGTACACATAAAAACGTTTGTAAAAGAAATCTTTTTATTAAAAATTTCTATAGACATGTCCTATAGTCTATAGAATGCAAAAATGTCCTAGGGACATTCTAATACAGTTGAAAACACTTTTCCCTAGATCAATAAGATTTTACAAAGAGTTACACACCTCAGAAATGAAAAATATGTTGTTTCTTTAATGACGTCAGTCAGGGCTGTCTACACCGAGCATCGTGGAACGCAGCGCGATGCAAAAATTCATCTGGAATCTCGAATCTTGTCCAAACACACTGCAGCAAGTCTTTCCAGCCTACGTCAATCCGTTCTCCCACAATAAATTCCCAAAGACGACCCATCAACGAAAATCTCCAACAAAGTGATACTGTTCGGAAAATGACAAGTTCTTTTAGACAATGAGTTAAAGGAGATTATGGTAGTTTGAGGAAGAGGGTCTGCGACGGTTCGTGAGGCAGCGCAGAAGAAGGTAGCCAGAGAGGTTTGCGAGCTGGCAGCGTGGTTGTCGATCTTCGATCGGCTGCGATTCTTTTTTCTTGCGAAAGGAAGGCAAATAGAATTACCGGCGGAAAAGGACGCAATAATGGCGGCGTTGCAGGACGCGCAATGGAGAAGGGAGGGTATGCGGAGGGGGAGGATAGGAGGAGGAGGAGGAGGAGGAGGAGGAGGAGGAAGAGTTTGAAGAAGTCAGGATGGCGAAGCTAGCCAGCCGAGACCGACGGTCACGCGAAGCGCAGCGCGGCGCGTCTTGCCTCTCGCGAATTGAACAGAACAATGCGAAACGGCTCTCTAACGAACCCCGTGGATATATATTCCTGGACTTTCCGAACGGTTTTATCAGATACGATTTAAAGGCAGCGAGAGAGCGCGAGCGCGATTCCGAGCGGGCAATTACCATTCATGAGATGCTCTATCGCCGAGGGGATTGAAAACAACGGGCAAAGTGGACGATTACTCGAACGTACTAATTTTTGCCGGGACTGCCGAGCCACGGGCCACGGAAATTCGATGCCCTCGCGCGAGCCTCTTCCGAGCCTAATTCGTTTCGCTCGCCGGAAATTGACTGGTCAACCGTTTTTCGACCAGTGACAATTTTTGGCCCTTTCGGTCCCCGCTGGAAAAATTTGGAGCGAGGGAGAAATTTGTTCGAGCGTGTACCTTGAGTGTACGACAACTTGGTCCTTGGATTTTGCGAAATTGTACCGCTGTGAATATTGATTTTGAGAAGTCTCTCCAGGAGTAGATAGAAGTTGGACTTTGTGAGTTTCCTTTGGACGACCTACTGAATCTTTCGAGACGAAACTTTCTGGATCGGATAGCTTGTTTATTCGAGTTCTGCGCCTAATTTTTTCATTGGAAAGCGTCAACAATTGTCAAAGTTACGTCGAGTATTCGAACACTACTCTCAAGATCTCACTTATCTGCTCACCGCAAGCTCAATTTTAATTTTTCTTCCATCAAAATGCACGAATCCACCTGGGACATTAACAAAAAGAAGCCTGACGTGGCTAATTCCAGATGGTTAAAGTCTGGCGTCAGATGGTTGTATAATTCCGTGGCGAATACGTGTCGAAACCAGCCTAAAGTGGCAAATTTTAAATGGTTGAATTTCTAACGAGGATTGCGAAACGAAATGCATACGGCTGTTTGGAAAAGCGTAATTTCCAGGGGAGCGAAGCGGATCGAAAAATAAAAAGGAAAAGAAAGAACGAGAACGAAGACGCGGTGGAGAGCGTCGACGATCAGCAGGAGAAACTCCGGAGAGCAGCGAGCGGTCGTCGAGGTGGAACGGCGACCACGCGGGAATTATCATAATTTCATAATTAGCTCGTTCCGGGGGTCCTTCCCGGCAGTCTCTGCGAGCCAGGCAACGTTTAAACGCTCCTCGGACACGCTACCGACGATGCTTCTGTGTATCTCTTTCGAATTGCCTTTTTTATCCTCTCTCGATCGGAGCCCGGGCGCTCGCGAAATCGACTTCCGGAAAAACCGTGGGACCCGTCCTCGGTGTCCCCATTCACTGACCTACAAATGACCTCCAAATACCAACACGACATCCCCCTTTCCCGTTTTACAAATCAACAAACATTTATTCGTTCGTTTAAAAAATTTGTTCAAATTTCGCGGTGTATATATCACGGTGCAGCTACGAACATTTTACTTATTTTTACATGAAAAAGTTACTGAACTTAGTCGAATATGTACTTAATAACTCCCGATAAATTTCATTACGATGAACCTCCTAGTTTTTCCACAAAAAATTCCAAAAGATGGCTAGGTTGCACAGGCTCGTCTAGGTCTGACCAAATTTCGCGGTTTCTATATCGTGATGCAACTCCGAACATGTTGCTTATTTCTTCGTGAAAAAATTCTTGAAGTTGGTCGAATATCTACTTAACAAAACCGGATAAATATCATTATGGTAAACCTCCTAGTTTTTCCACAAAAAATTCCGACAGATGGCTAGTCTGCACACAGGCTCGTCTACGTCTCCCAAATTTCGAGGTGTCTATATCATGATGCAACTCCGAACATATTACTTATTTCTTCACGAAAAAATTCTCGAAGTTAGACGAATATCTACTTAACAAAACCCAATAAATTTCATAATGATAAACGTCCTAGTTTTTGCACAAAAAATTCCGAAAGATGTCTAGTTTGCACAGGCTCGTCTACGTCTCCCAAATTTCGCGGTGTCTATATCATGATGCAACTCCGTACATATTGCTTATTTCTTGACGAAAAAATTCTCGAGGTTAGTCGAATATCTACTTAACAAAACCCGATAAATTTCACAATGATAACTCTACAGGTTCCTCCACGAAAAACTCCCATATTCCGCCAGCTCACTAGGTAAATCCACAAGTCAGTACTTATTCGACCTCGGACGTTCTTGCGAAGAATTTTGAAAAGAGCGATTTTCGGCGAGCAAACGGAGCAAATCAAAGTCGGTCCACCCCCTCCTGGATCACCTGGCCGGCCGGTCGCATCGTTACTCTCCGCTTCCGCGGAGGAACGATCGGTATCGTGGCGGGTTTCGTGCGAGGGGTGGGTTCTCCGGTTAACGAGGAAGCAACAAAACCACGAGTATGTTGCTGGCTGAGCTTTCCGCCGTCCCTCCTCCTCCTCCTCCTTCTTCTCCTTCTCCTCTCTCCCTGCACGCCTCTCGCTCCTTATTTTCTTTCCTCGGGAGAGAGAGGATGACTTATCGACTGGGCCGCGAGCACACGGAAACGGACGTGCACCACGCTCGGCTCGGCTCGGCCCTCTTCCACCACGGACGTTTCTCCCTCTGGACGCGCATTATGTAAAGCGCGACGGTTTATTTCGGCACGAGAGCCGCGTCCGAGCGTTATCGGATCGCGTGCTCACCAGCCACCAGGCGAACACCACGATGTAGGCCAGCTCTCGTCGTCCTGCTCGATTAGCAGCCCCTAGGACATTTTTCAACGGTCGCGCCGCGTTACTGATCATCCACCGGCCAGCGATACGATTTTTTGCGATTCTACCCCGAATTTAGCCATCCGACCGCCTCGAAGAACCCCTTTTATTAGGTGCACCAATAAGTTCGGTGCCTTTACATTTATTCAATCGCATTTCAAATTCAATTTTTCTTCCGCCTTTAAAATTTTCCCTCAATTTTCAATTAAAAATTTACCAGCAATTTTAAATGAACACATTCGACACTGTATCCTTTTTGCATTTGAGTCAACGAAAAATGCTGTTGACGAAAATGATTTGTTCCGCGTTAGGTGAAAATGCTGTAACCTATGAAAGATGCGAGAATCGGTTCCAAAGGTTTCGTAGTGGAAATTTTGATCCCAGCTCAACAAGCAATTTCCCTTTGTTTGAAGAAGCTTGGTAGAATACAGAAGGGAGGCCGGTGGTCAAAACGCACCGAACTTATTTGTACACCTAATACAATTCGTCCACTTTGTTCGATGGTTCCACCATGTTTGAAGATGTTTGTGGGTCTAATAATGTACGATTTCAATTTAAACTAGATACATTTATGGTCTGTACACACGGTTATATCCTCTGAAGGCCCTATAGAACACTCTGCAAGACACTCTGCGATCACATTTGCCTCAAACACTGTCCAACAATGTCCTACATGAGTTCACATCTGAGTCTCAGACACAGAATTTCTGAAACGTCCGTAGTCTTCACATAGACTCCCCTGTGGGCGTGGTCTTCTCGCTCCCATGGGACACCTTAGTGATTGAAAGTGTTTGACCGGACTTGACTGTGTTTGGGAAAGTCTGTGAGACTGAAGATACGGTTCCAAAGCAGGTGTTCACTCTGAACGATGCAAGTGTCCGATCTGTGCAGTCCGCCGAGTGGTTTGTGCATGATTGCCCGTGTTCGATTGGGTTTGACCGAACCAAGAAGAAATTGGAACACATCGTTAATAGAAAATCGAAATGTCCCAAATGAGCTCACATCTGAGTCTCAAACACAGAACTTCTCAATCGTCCGTAGTCTTCACATAGACTCCCCTGTGGGCGTGGTCTTCTCGCTCCCATGAAACATCTTGGTGATTGAAAGTGTTTGATCGGACTTGACTGTGTTTGGGAAAGTCTGTGAGACTGAAGGTACGGTTCCAAAGCAGGTGTTCACTCAAAACGATACAAGTGTAGTCCCCCGAGTGGTTTGTGCATGATTGCCCGTGTTTGATTGGGTTTGACCGAACCAAGAAGAAATTCGAACACATCGTTAAGTATGAACTGAGGGGTGTGCATCTGAGTGCTTCGAGGGAAATCGAAATGTCCCAAATGAGCTCACATCTGAGTCTCAAACACAGAACTTCTCAATCGTCCGTAGTCTTCACATAGACTCCCCTGTGGGCGTGGTCTTCTCGCTCCCATGAAACATCTTGGTGATTGAAAGTGTTTGACCGGACTTGACTGTGTTTGGGAAAGTCTGTGAGACTGAAGATACGGTTCCAAAGCAGGTGTTCACTCAAAAGGATACAAGTGTAATCCCCCGAGTGGTTTGAGCATGATTGTCCATGTTTGATGGGGTTTGACCGAACCAAGAAGAAATTCGAACACATCGTTAAGTATGAACTGAGGGGTGCGCATCTGTGAGTAGTTCGAGGAAAATCGACGATCGGTGATTGGCAATATTCCGAAGACGATGACAAGACGCCTCAATAAAAGCGGAGCACGCGGCTCTGCGGTCGGCTGAGCCAACAAACGCGTTTACACGGCCGGCTTTGTGCATCCGCGCCGCTGCTAAATCGTTCTCGGACTGCCTATCATTTCCATATTATTACGGTTCTTCACCTGTTCCCGAGCCCAGCCCCCTCGCCGGACAATAGCGTTAGTTCCGACTGGACGTTTCCAACCGGTTCGGAACGCAATCCTCCGAATCTCTTCGCGAATCTTTTTTCCCGGATAAGAAAAATTGATTCCGGTAGATTGATTTCCGACGAAATTCCGAGAACGATTCTGTCTGTTTCCGCGAAGGATCGACCTCGATTTTCCAGTTGTTTCGGCTTACGGGGACACCGGTCGAGATGTCGACGACAATTTCAAAAAATTTAAGCTTATGCATTAATTGAGCTTCATAGTATTTACCAGAAAGGAGTCGTGAAAATAAATTCGAAAGGCTCGAAAAAATATGTCCAATGTCGAAGTGATAAATAGACTGCGGATTTTATGCGATCATGACAAAAATGAGTAGGTGTAACTTGAAATAGCGAAAATATTGTTTTCAACCTATTAAACATAAATAGGGAAGAAAGTCAATTTCTATTTCACTCCAGTTTGTCGCGCAATTCAGGTAAGAAATTTTTATTTTGCATGAAGATCCGCAGTTCTAGTGATCAAACTTGAAACGGCAATATCTCGAAAGTGAAATTACGCGACATGCGGCGTTGTTCCCGACAATCATAGAACCGTCGGTGGGGATCACCCGGTATAATCACGTGTGCTGGAACAACGGAGAGCCGGCTACCGTTCGATTCTGGGAGCGAAAGGGAATCGATAAGGACGTCATAAAAATGCAAATAAATTTGACGGAGAGCCGTGTAATCGAGCTTGACGATCGGCTGCTCGTCCCGTTTCTGTCATTGTCCAGTATCCGCCTGCTCCCCCCTCCCCACCTGACCGTCACGTGCTCGATATTCTTCCATATCGAGGTCGCGCGGTTGAAAGAGGCTGGTGTCATCGCGACAGAAGAAAAAGGGTGGGAGTGAGGGTGGGGAGGAAGAGGACGAGAAGGCAGAGAGAAGCTGGAGGAGAGCTTAATTTAAATAATAACGTCGGTGGCTGGGACTTTTAAGAGCTCTCTGCCTGTCCCATTCCGCCTTACATGGCACGACAAGATTAGATAAAAAGCGGCCAACGCGGAGAGAAAGAACGAAATCGAGAGAGAGAGAGAGGGAGCGAGGTTGGCTCACCTGGATCCCCTCGCTTATATCACTTCGAAAAAGGCACTTTATTCCTTATTCAAATTAGTTTGAAGGCTGCTTTGAATACAGACCGGCCCCGCACGCGCTTAAAAATCCCGCCATTATAATACAAAAGGATTTTTGGTAACCGGAGCACTCCCGGTTTCCGGTGGAAAGAGCTTTCTCGATGGAACGCTCCCGAGACCACTGATAAGAACACCGACGCGACGACCCCTTCCCGCCTCCACCATTTGGAAATCCGTGAAATTTTAACCGAAGCTGCCTCGACGTGTCCACCAAGGTCTGGTGCGCGTAGAACTCGCCGGGGATTGGTCGATGTTTTTTGAAAAATCAATTTACAATTGTGTAAAATTGACTGTACTTACTGCACTTTTGTGGTAGAAGTCTAGCTAGACTTTTTCTCTCGCTCTCTGTGGTTAGCTTGCTCTGTCTGGGCGTGGTCTTCTCGCTCTCATACTCCACAGTCCCAGGGGGCGTGGTCTCGTTCCTCCACAGGGCAATTTGTACCCGTACCTCTACCAAAGATCGGAAAACAATTTATTAAAAGATAGACCAGCTTATGCAATTTAAAACTTCGAAAACGCGTTCTTCGTGCAGATTGCCCCGGGTGGGCGTGGTCCCATTACACTCGACTTCAATGAAGCCTGTGCAGTGCTTCACATGGTCACGCTTGTTCCGAAGACTGGCAAACAATGTATTTAAAGAACATGTTGATGCTTATCCAACTTCGAACTTCTGAAACGCTCGTGGTTTCACGCTGATTGCCCTGAGTAGGCGTGGCTATCATTCCCTTCGGCTTCTAGGAAGCCAGAACAACGCCTCGCAGTACAATTTATCCTCATGATTGTTATTGAAGAGCAAGTAGCTCTGGTCGTTCACCCTGAAACTTTGAAAATGTTCATACTTCGCGTAGATTACCGAAGTGGGCGTGATCTGGCGGCTCCGTAGAGTAACAAAAATGCTGCGCGTCCAGAGTGGGCGTGGCTCGTTGGCCCCGCGGGTCAGCGTGCCCCCGGCGGACTGCTTGATCCCGAGGAATCGGTTAAAAGGGTAAACAGCCGTCGATCGAGCATAAAACGCCGGAAAATCGATCCGATCTCCGTCAGCTTCCCACGAGGAGCACGAGTCGAAGAGGTCGGCTCCTCGCGGACAAAGAGGAGCTCCGAGGCGCAGAGTGGACAGTCACGGGGTTGAGGGGAGTGGGGAATAGGGGGAGGGGGGCTCGGTAAGTGACGTTTCTCGGAAGCTCAGGAGCGTCCTCGGCGGACACGGCTCCGGACAATCGTTCTCGAAAATCTCTCACGATACCCTGTGGCCCCCGCTCGGCCTCCCGGCCCCCCCGGACCCCTCTCCCCCTCAGGTGCATCATTATTCCCGCATCACCCACGCCCGACGTTCTCTCCGTCTCTGGACTGTCCGCGGCTGTTGCAACCTCGACATGTCTGGCTGTACCCCCGCGCGCTCGCTCCCGCCGCGCCGGGGGCCAAGCGGGGGCCACCGAGGGACCGGGGGGGAGAGTTTAAGGGAGCGAAAGAGCTCTGCGCGAATTATCAGTCGCGTGTGATCGCCGGAGTCGAACCGAGCCGAACCGAGTCGGCCCCCGACAAAGACTCCGGCCATCCATAATTCAAGCAATCCGGTCATTGTGTGTCGCAGCAGCGCGCGGGCGCCCGGGCGCCGATTGCCTCTTTAGCCGGCAAGGCGCGCCGGTGTTAGCGCCGCCGGGGCCACTGACGACACCTGCGGGCTCCTGCCCCTCCCCCCACCTCCCACCCACCCCTTCTTCCTCCGTCGGACGTGTTAATTCAGACGCGAGCCCCGCGGGGCCCGATCGCGCGAAATGATGGCTGGCTCGGCGGCTGTCTCTCGCCGCTGTGACAAGTCCTTCTTCAAAATGGACCTCTACGAAAATGACTGTATCTCCGGAAATAGTCAATATTTCTCGACGAAAAAATTCTGACGGATAGTCGAGGAAATCCTCCTTCGAAACCACCAAGTCTCGTGTCGATACCTCTGCACGTTTTTTCTAGAAAAATTCTCAAATATCGCCTTCCCACCCCGAAAATCTACATCGTGTCAAACTTCCTTAGAAAAGCACGTCCACGAAAGTGTCCGCATCGCCGCCAAAAATCGGAATATCCTAACGAAAAAAATCAAAGAGACACTCTGGAAAACGCTCTTTCGGATCCACTAAGTCTCATGTCGATACCTCTGCACGTTTTTTCTAGAAAAATTCTCAAATATCGCCTTCCCACCTCGAAAATCTACATCCCGTTAAACTCCCTTAGAAAAGCACCTTCATGAAAGTGTCCGTATCTCCGCCAAAAATCAGTATATCCTGACGAAAAAAATCGCAGACGTACTCTAAAAAACGCCTCTTCAGATCCAGTAAGTCTCATTCCGATGCCTCAACAAACCTCTCCAACAAAAATTCTCAAATAGCGACTTTCCAAAAGTGGGCACTGGTGTTGCGCGCCCTCGGGTGGGCTGAACAATTTATGAAAGCCGGTAGAGGAGTAAATATTTATCGGGAGACACCGGACAAAGGGTTCGTAAATTTTTCTATCCGACAATGCTCGTCGGAGTCCGTTCTCGCGACGGTCTCCGCGGACTTTCGACAAAGATGTACCGTTCGACGAACGCTGAATGCATTCCTCGGTGATAAGGATCGGTGGCGTCGGCAGCGTCAGAGGCGGCGGTTCCAGCGAACAGAGAAAAAACACAGAAGGAACAGAGAGGGAGTGGAAGGAGAAAAAAGGAGAGAGAGAGAGAGAGAGAGAGAGAGAGAGAGTCTCCGCGGACTCCCCGGGCGTAATCGTTTATTTTGAGCGCGGTTTCACGCTTTCGATGCCGGGGTCTGCGCAGTTGGTCACCGTCGGAGCGCGAAAGCGGCGGCACCGATTGAAATGAAGCAATTAGAAAATTACCATACGTAATACCGGCCGTTTCCGAAAGCAGTACGGAGGCGCACGCACGTTCGGACTCCGAATGCTATCTGATAGGAGCGCGTTTCCTCGCGTTTAACCGGAGGCATGCAACAACAACGTTCCCGTCCGTGCATTCTTCGTATGTGGCCCCGAGTCTCATTAAGGATGCCAGCAAGTCTGACCGCCATTGAGTTTCACCACCCTAGGCGGGTTCAAGGTCCTCTCCGCTCGCTCATTTCCCTGACGGACTCTCCTCCTCATTCATTTTTCAATAGTACATACAAATCCAATCGTAATCCTGGATTTTTGTGCAATTGTTTTCATAGTTGCCCATTTCCTGCTGGTTTTTTAAGTAGGGTTTTGTAAACGACGAACACGCCTAGAGGTTTCAGGGAGCCTTCAAGTTCGAGTCACGCGAAAGCCTTTCGAAACCCGGCTGTTTCTTCCTCGGAGGAGCACGAAACCAGGATTTCCTCATCGCGGCGAGCCGCCATTCACTAATTTAGCAACGTCTCTCGCGCTCCGGCCGGGGATTTACGCAATTACCGCGATTAATAACCGCGCGTCCGCTCTGTGGAAATCGGCCGCGAGATGAGCGCAAGCGCCGGGGCGTCCCGTCAGGCGAAGCCGCTCGCTCGAATGAGCCTGACTCGCTCAGGCTACCGGGAAACGTGGAAAATCATTGTCCAGAGGGAAGTCCTCGCGGGAAGGACCTCTCGGGAAGTTGCCATATCTTTGGTAATAATCCATATTTTCTCATTAAAAAAATCACGATGGATGGTCGAAGACATACTCTTTTAAACCTACCAAGGTTCATTACCATAGCTCTTTTAGTTCCTGTTATATAAATTACCAAAGATCGCCTTCTTTCGCTGAACGCCGGATCCAATTTCTGGTTTGAGGAAGCTGGGAAAGGACCTCCATGGAAATGGTTGCAGTTTCGAGTACGATTAACATTTCGGGATGAGAAAATTCAGATGCATAGCGGAAAGTGGAGGCTTTCAAACGCTGCAAGTCTTATTTCAATCCCGGTGCAGGTTCCTTCTAGAAAAATTTCCAAACATCGCCTTCTTTCGCGGAGCGCCGGATCTAGACCAATTTCTGGTGTCAGGGAACTCGTAAAGGACCTCCATGGAAATTGTTGCAGTTTCGAGTACGATTAACATTTCGGGATGAGAAAATTCAGATGCATAGCGGAAAGTAGAGGCTTTCAAACGCAGCAAGTCTCATTTCGATACCTGTGCAGGTTCTTTCTAGAAATATTCCCAAACATCGCCTTCCCTTCACTAGCCTCGAAACCTCGTCAAACTAGTTTCGAAAAGGACACTGCCTTAAGTGTCCACATCTCCACGAAAAATGAACGTACCCCCTGAAAAAAATTCTGACGTATACACTAAAATACGTTCTTTCGAACCCGCCAGGTGCCATTTCCAAGCTGGCACAAGTCGCTCCGAAAAGAAATTCCGAAGAATCACTTCGCCAGAGTACAGCCGTCCCGGGAACTCCTCGCGATTCCGAGGCAATGGGTGTGAAACGGGGCGCGCATTCTTTCGCGATCACTTCTTCCCCGACTCGGTACACACGGGAATCGGCAATAAAAAAGGTCCGCAGGACTTGAACCTTGAAACGGACCGATTTGCCAATCACGGGACCGAGGGGGGGCTGCGCGGAACGCGAAACGCCTGGCATACCGGGACGACAAATGCGCCTCGGGCTGCCTGGCTCGAAGACAAAAGGTGCTAAGTCAGTGGAAGGGAGCGAGCCCGCTTGCACCGATCGTATATTTCGCCGGTCGCAGGTCGTTGCAGCGGCGCAGCGCCACGGTGCAACGCGCGGCATTCGCGGAATGAAGGCGTCCCGGGGCCCTCGAATCCTTTTCTCGGATAAAAAGCGGCGCTGAGGGACACGGTCCTAACTCACCGTCCACAGAGAGAGAGAGAGAGAGAGAGAGAGAGAGAGAGAGAACACTCTCGCCTCCCCTCTACATTTTTCTCTCTCTTTCTCTCCGCCCCGCGGCGCCGCGAGTGCGAAAATAATCGTCAGCTTTGTTGCGAGCCGCCTACACATGCGTCGACACGCTGCACGCGCACTCTCGCCGTCTCTCTCTCTTGTTCTCTGGCTCTCTCTCTCTTTCTCGCTCTCGCTGAAGTCCCTCAGAGTGGACAGCGTCGAACGGGACGCGCTGGAACGGGACAAGACGGCTGATGTGGTAATCCATCGCGCAGGGAAGCGAGGGATTTAATTAACCGGCGCGCATCTCGCGATCGCGGGCGTGGCGTAAATCAGGATTCCTGGTATTCGCCGGGGCCTTCGGACCGCCAGCGTTCCACTGTGAATCAAAGACTCGGTTCAGAGAGCCTCCGAGAGCGAGACACGCTCTCTGTGTGTCTCCCCCTCTCTCTCTCTCTCACTCTTGATGTAGGACTGCCTTTGGCTCGCGGGTTTAGGTCTAATGGAACGCAGACGCGATAAACAAACAGGAAACGCAGATAGCGATCGTAATTGCGAGAAGAACAATTAGAACCGCGAGCCGAATGCCCGGGAAATGTACGAGAGGCGAATGGGATTGCGCGAACAAACTATTAACACGGTGATTAATTGTCGGGGCGAGATGAGCTACCAGGGATGTACTGTAGTGCTCGCTGGACGGGACCATCCAATGGAATTTCAGGTGTATTGAGGTTTGTAGAAGCTTCGGGCTTTAGAATGAGACCAAGAACGGTACCCTGCGATTTTTTTTCACGGAGTTATGGTTGTTTGAAGATTGACAGTTTTCTAGACGTTTAGCTACCCTTATTCGGGTGATCTTCTCATTCAAAGTGGTATACAATGGTAGATAAAAATCGTAGAACAATTTTTTCGGTCTCGTTGGAACGCCAAAGAAGTAATCTTGAAATTCGTCATAGACTGAGTTCTAGAATAAAATTTTTGAGCTCCGTAGAGAGGGTTGATTTTGAAAAAGTAGCAAATAATTAATATTTTTACCTTTTCAACCATGACTCGGGGTAAAAATTTTTTCGGAAAATATGACTTGGTGATCGTCAAAGCGGACGATTTTCCCTTCAAAATGAGCCCAGGTAGATCCCCCTACGATTTTTTCTCGCAAAGTTATAATAGATCAAACATCGACACCTTTTTACTATAGACTTTATAACCATTTTTCTAATGCCGACGGCGTCCTTCTCACTAAAACTGTCATAACTCCGCAAGAAAAAATCGTAGGTCCAAATTATTGGTCTCATTGGAAAGCGAAAACTTCAATCTACGGATACATTTGAGTCCGATTATCGAAAAAATTTTTTTGAGTTTTATCGAGTCACTTGAACTCGAGAAATTTGGAAGAAATGGGCATTTTTACTTCATCAAGCGCAATTTCGAGTTCGGAAATCGTAAGAGAACGGGACTTACGGGATTTCAAAACGGAATATTCCCTCTTTAAAACGAGCCTAAACGCATCACCGTCCGATCATTTTCCGCAAACCTACAGCAGCTTAAATATCGCCAACCAGAGGTACCCCTACCATTACCCAGAACTATTATGCTAATAATTAATTAACGATTGCTAACAAACTTTAATCGCGATGGTGTATTCTTCGCCGACATCGAGCAGACCTGTCGGCGCGATCTATCGCGATTAGATCAACCAGGCGGCTCTTATCTTCGCGTTTGTTTCTAGCGGCGATTGAGAGTGGTTACACAGTAATTCTTTAAATCGACTTCTCAATTAGCCTTTTAAAATCACAATGATTTTCGCGTCGGTTTCCCTTGCTATACTCTCTCTCTCTCTCTTTCTCTGTCTTTGTCCCGGTTGGCAGCGTCGGCCCCGTGGCGAACGAACGCTGTGCGAATTGCCGCAGTAGCGAGACCGGACGATTCCGTTGCCGCATGGAAAAAGAGCAAGAGAGAGAACGAGAGAGAGAGAAAAAGAAAGAGAGTCGGCGAGGAGACGCGTGCACGAGTGCGTGATATCGCGGACACGGATCTTAGATCCCGTGCCGTGATATCGAGCACGCATATTACGAGGCCCAGAGAGCAGATGCTAACTTCGGTTGAACCCGAGCCGCTGCCTCCGTTCCCGGTCGTTGCTTCGACGCGAGCAACAGAAACAACCGCCACCGCCGCTGCCAACCGAGAAAGACAATGAGAGAGTTTTCGAGGTGCCCCGCGGGAACTCGGACTCGCCAGCCTGGACTTCCTCCTCCGGTTCAGTTTCCTTCCCTTGCCTCTACTTTCCTCTCCATTCCTTTCTTTCTTTCGTCTCTGCCTGACAACCGACTTCACGTTCAAATCTCCCGCCAAAATTACTCCACACCCTCGCCCACTACATTTCAATTGTATGATCGTCTTCACTCAAGAAGGAATCATTGCCTACACTGTTCTTGTTACTTCTGTTGAGACGCTGGCGAGATAAATTGTTTTCGTACCGTTATTTCGTGGGAAAATTACGCCTCATACCCTCGCCTATAACATTTCAATTTTAACACATTGCCGGCCGGTGATTATTGCATAATTTTGAAAAATCTATGCTACATGGCTAAACACTGTTTAATAGAAACTTTAATAGCAACAGTAATTTTCATCGTGACCTAACTAGTCACCCTCAATAATGTCATCTAATAGTTTCATTTAAGATTGCAATGTAAAAGAACATTTCTATACTTTCCTTTGGCACGGCACAATTATTGGAAATCCTATTTTGTGTTAACACTAAACCTACCGACCCTTAAAAGTGTCTGATGTGTAAACTGCGGATTTGATGCATTTTTTAATAAAAAGAGCACGTACAATTTAAAGCAATGGGCACGTTGAAAATATCTAAGGACATCAATGTATTACTTTCAGCTTAATAGGATAATTAAAAGAAGAATACAATTTTTATTTGGCTCCTGTGTCCTGCGATCGATGCGAACATTTTTTATTTTGCATAAGGATCCGCAGTCTACTAATGTGCATGGTATAATAAAAATAAGAAGATCAAGTTTATTTATATTTTGTGCAATTTTTACTAGAATATTTACTGGAGTCCACAAAAACAACGTTACAATTTTAATAATTGTCGAATAGAAAATCTAAAATGGGCCACCACCCCTCGTGGTAGGTTTAGTGTTAACATATCGTTGACCGGTCACGAGTTAACTCAAAAATAGAATAACGTCAAAATAGAATATTTCAAAACTAAAAAAAATTAAATTATCATACTGAAAAAAAAATATTAAAAGTTATATAAAAGATATGTTCAAATTTTCATCTTAATTCATTATCCATAAATATAATTTATTCAAGTTTATTTAGATTGTTTCACTTCCACATTCAATTACGAAACAATAGCAGGTGACATGAAACATGATCCTGCATAAAATTAGCGGTCAATCTTCAGTCGAAGAAGAATCATTGTCTATACTCTGTTCTTATAACTTCCTTCGAGACTCCGACAGGTTCAAATCCTGTTTTGCCGTTCAAATTTCCCGCCAGGAAATTTGGCCACTGCTGGACACGCCCCTTGCACATCCACGCCTCTATACGCCCCTGACGTATACACTTATATAAATTCTTAAAACCTGAACAATTATATAACGAAAAGTCCAGAGAGTTTATAAAATAGAACGGTAATACCGGGTGTCCGAATAATTTCGGACCGGGTGAACCGTAAAATTCCTCGCGGCCCGATAAAGCCCGGGCTATTATCTTGATTTTCCAACCCTGCGTTTATGATTTTCTCGAAGATAGACTCGACTGAGTTAATAGAAGGGTTCGCGTAGCGCAATGCTCCGTCGAGGGCAGGCTCGCGTGCAGTTTCCAGCTCGGGGCCACCGCCGGGGCCAGCTCGCGGGCCAACCGGGGCCCTGACACTGTCCGCGTGCGTGCTCTCCACAAGCTCCCGTAATAAACGCGTTCGTTCCCGGTCCGGCTACCGGGCCGATGCAGTTTCGAGCCGAGTTTACGAGCGCGGCAGCTGCAAATCGTCGCAATTGAATTCGTAGTTTACGAGCGCGACACGCGATCCGATGGGATCTACTGAAAACGAGGATCTACTCTCCGGTCTGTTCAGTGCCGAAACCCACTGAAGCTATAAACGAGTGCATTCATTAGAAACCTGAGGATTGACTGTCGTCGATATTTTTAAGGGAGCGACAATTTTAATAATTTGATACTTTCGGTCCCTCTGTGCTCCGGGGGCCAACTAGCCACGCCCCTTTTCGACGATCCACTCTTTTCGACGATCATTAGTCTGCGGATCTTTATGCAAAATATTTTTAGTTTGATTCTGGGAGGTAGGAATAATATAAAAATTGATTTCATCCCTTAACGACTTTGTTACATTAAAAGCGACATTACAACATTCTTGAATTTTTTAAGTCTTTTCCCATTTGACATTTCATCCAACCAATTTCTTCATAAATGCATAAAGATCAGAATGATGCATAAAGAGCAGTTTGATCATCATCTTTTTCAATTGAAATTTATTAGATTTGAAAATTTTTGACGAGTTGACAAAACGAGGCCAACTTTGTTAATTTTTTGTGGAGAAACCGTTACAGCTAGAGAGATGCGGTTTGCAGCATATAATTGTACAGGTATTGGGCTATATAACGGTGTTTTTTGTTGACAATTTTTTCATCGTTGTGTTTGCGAAATAATAGGAAATAGTGGAATATCGAGCCGTTTGATAAATCACGAAGGACGGCAACCGCAAGAGCGAGAGACAGTTAGGCGGTCGGTGTGCGTTAATTAGTAACGGTCTTAGCCGAAGGGCCCGCTGGCCAGGTACCCCAACCCCATCGGCCTACTTCCGCCGCGAATACATTACCACGGGGTGGCTGTTTTTTGTCGCGACGTTTCATTAAGGAACACGCGGCACCGTCGCTCACCTCCCTCTGCTCCCAGATGTCCTGTCTGTCCAACAGTCAAACGCAAACTGCCATCCTCTCGTGTACAGTACTCCCCTTCCTTCGCACTTCCCCCATAAGTCATCAAAAACAGCTTATGTTCAATCTGGAACAAATGCGGTATCAGCTAATTGCACGTAACCGCGAAACTCGGGTGCGAACACAGTCTAGTTTGACCTAATTTGATCTTCCTTGGCATTGTTTGACCTCATTTGATCTAGTTTGATCTAGTTCGATCTAGTGTCACCTAGACCTGGCCCCAAACACTAAACCTACCTCTGCCGATCAAATGACCGGTCTTAGATCTTTAATTTTGTAATTATTGAAACGATGACGTTGCTTACATGGAAATTGACTCGACAAATTTATTTATCCAAGCACGTATTGCGATAAAAATTGCACATGATCTAAATAAATAGAGCCTTGTCATTTTTATCAGATGAAACATTTTTAATCGCTTTCAGCGTTAAACCTGTGGTTGTCCGAATAAACGCCGCATGTCGCGATTTCTAAAAATTTGAGTTTACACATTAATTAAACGCTACAGTATAGGATTTACATATTTACCAGAAAAGAGGTCATGAAAATAAATTGGAAAGACTCGAAAAAATAGTGCAATTTAACCGATGCCCTATGTCAAAGAGAGAGAGAGAGGGGGAGAGAGCATTTGGTGATCAAAAATTTAAACGGCAATGTCTCGAAAGTGTAATCCTGACGACCGCAGAAACAACGTGTAGAATTCGTTAAATACAAAAGTGACGATACCGAGGAAGCGTTGTCCTCGATTCCGTTCGGGCGGGACCCTTAGGGTCGCGTATAAAAATACGTTTCACCGTGGTATGCGGTAGAAGCGAGCGGATCGGAGCGGAGAGAGCAGAGCGATATCCACCCCGCGCGATAGGAGTGGACGGTCCAGCGTGTTCCCCTGTTATTAGGGACAATTTCCAATTGGCCCCGGGCTCCCATGCGGTCTTGGGAGGGAGCGTGGGGGCCAGGGGAGAGCTGCGAGAGCCGCGGCAAGGCGCGGCGCGCACTCCCATATACGTACTTTACGAAAACACGAGAGCGATCGAGTTCTCTCGTAAGACACACGCGGGGCAGCCACATAATATTATGTGATACCCGGGGGTAAGTGCGTGGAGGAAATCTTCCGAGGATGGGGGTACACGGTGTTCCAGAAACACGGGAATCCTCTGCAGCGAACAGTTCTATCATCCTGCTAGCTAGAAACGTCAATGTTTACATTTAAACCTCAAAATGAGAGAGAGACGAAATTCCTCCGTGTGTGGTTGGGTTGGAAATGACCAGAGAGTCATACTGAAATGATTCCACATAATTTGGGTAGCAGAAAACCAGGTAAACATACAATTCAGTCAGACTGCATACGCAATACATAAGCAAGCCTCTCGAAAGAAAAAAGACAATGTTCCCTGTGTGTAGCTAGGCCAAACTGAACTGGAGCATCATATCGAGATGTTGATACACAATTTGGCTAGCCAAGAACCAGGTAAACCCACAATTCCATCCAAAAATTACAGTAGATTAGGTCAGAGAGCATACGCAATACCCCTAAGCTTAGCCCTTAGAAGCAAACAAGATGAATGTCCCCTGTGTGTAACTAGGTCAAACTGAACTGGAGCATCATATCGAGATGTTGATACACAATTTGGCTAGCCGAGAACCAAAGAAACGCACAATTCCATCCAAAAACTGCAGTAGATTAGGTCAGAGAGCATACGCAATACATAAGCTAGCCCCTGGAAGCAAAAGAGGCAAATGTCCCTTGTGTGTAGCTAGGTCAAACTGAACTGGAGCATCATACCGAGTTGATGATACACAATTTGGCTAGCCGAGAACCAGGTAAATACACAATTACACCCAAAAACTTCAGTAGATTAGGTCAGAGAGCATACGCAATACTTAAGCTAGCCCCTGGAAGCAAAAGAGGCGAATGTCCCCTGTGTGTAGCTAGGTGAAACTGAACTGCAGCGTCATACCGAGATGTTGATACACAATTTGGCTAGCCAAGAACCAGGTAAACCCACAATTCCATCCAAAAATTACAGTAGATTAGGTCAGAGAGCATACGCAATACCTAAGCTTAGCCCTTAGAAGCAAACAAGATGAATGGCCCCTGTGTGTAGCTAGGTCAAACTGAACTGGAGCGTCATACCGAGGTGTTGATACACAATTTGGCTAGCCGAGAACCAGGTAAACCCACAATTCCATCCAAAAATTACAGTAGATTAGGTCAGAGAGCATACGCAATACCTAAGCTTAGCCCTTAGAAACAAAAAAGACGAATGTCCCCTGTGTGTAGCTAGGTCAAACTGAACTGGAGCGTCATACCGAGGTGTTGATACACAATTTGGCTAGCCGAGAACCAGGTAAACCCACAATTCCATCCAAAAATTACAGTAGATTAGGTCAGAGCGCATACGCAATACATAAGCTAGCCCCTGGAAGCAAAAGAGGCGAATGTCCCTTGTGTGTAGCTAGGTGAAACTGAACTGCAGCGTCATACCGAGGTGTTGATACACAATTTGGCTAGCCGAGAACCAGGTAAATACACAATTACACCCAAAAACTTCAGTAGATTAGGTTAGAGCGCATACGCAATACATAAGCTAGCCCCTGGAAGCAAAAGAGGCGAATGTCCCTTGTGTGTAGCTAGGTTAAACTGAACTGGAGCATCATACCGAGGTGATGGTACACAATTTGGCTAGCCGAGAACCAAAGAAACGCACGATTCCCTCCAAAAACTCCCGTAGATGAGGTCAGAAAGCATACGCAATACATAAGCTTAGCGCTTAGAAGCAAAATAGGCGAATGTCGCCTTTGTCTAACTGTTTCGACCAACTTAAAATGACCAGGAGTGTTATCTACTGAGGGACGGGAGTAAGGAGGACAATTGTGAGCGAAGTTACTGATCTCCAGCTTGAAACAACAATGGGAAATGATTCGGGTTGGACGTCGTACGCGAGAGGCTGGCTCGTTGGATGATTTTCGGGACGCCGTGTAGGTTTGCGGTTTTATGGCCGGGCCGTTCTCTCTCTCCAGGTGCATCTTGAGCATATTGTATGATAAGCAGCGTTGCATTTTTGCCACGAGACCCCGCCGGGGGCGATCGAGGCACTTCCAAGTTCGAGCCAGACGCCGCGCTATGCCGCGCCGCGCCGGGCAGAGAGGGTGGAAAGGATAAGCGTGCGCGCCGCGCAAAAACGAGCAACCAGAACGGTAGAGAGAGAGAGGATCCTCCGAGTCGCGAGAGATCACGGGCCCAGGGTGTGTGTGTACACGACCGAGGATACTGCGCAACGGCCCCGTGAGAAGGGAGGCCGGGACGTATAATCATTGCGATTATCTTGTATTAGGTATTGACTACGGATTTGCATAATGGTACCTACCTAAGGCACCCTTCGAGCCGTGGAAACCGATCGAAGCTACCCCCTAAGCTGCGAGGCTGGACGTTTCCCTCCTTCTCCTAGCAAATTCTCGAGATCCGAATCTACCGCGCGGCTGTTGCTCCAACTTCGAGGAACTTCGAGGAAGCTGGGAGCAACGTTGCACAGCCTCGGTGGAACTTCATCTATCCAGTGGCCAGGTGTGCCGATCTTCGTGGTCCCGAAACCGAGGTAATAGACTTAAATCGACTCTAATCTGTCCCGATATTATAATACCAGACCGCCGGAAACGCGATACCCAGCCCGAGAAGGTGTTTTATGCCGGCGATCCACACCCCGGCGAATTTGAATACGCTGATGACCATCGGTCTAGCGGCTAACCATAGGCTGCAGCTGTAACTCATGGTTTCACCGCTACGGGGCCACGGTTGACACCTTTCTCGCCGATCATCGTGCGCGATCTAACCTCCGCACATGTAGGCCGACGTCAATCGACGCGGCTGAGGACGAATCCCTTTTGCTACCCACTGATGATTGGAGTCAATAAGTTCTTAATTCTGAGATGGGACATTTTTTCCGAGGCGCGTGACTTGGTGGTCCTGGAAGCGGAGGCTTGACCCTTCAAAATGAGCCCGGGTAGATCCCCCTACGATTTTTTCTCGCGAAGTTATAATAGATCAAACATTGACACTTTTTTGCTGTACATAGACTTCATAACCACTTTTCTAATGCCGACGACGTCCTTCTCACTAAAAGTGTCATAACTCGGCAAGAAAAAATCGTAGGTCCAAGTTTTTGGTCTCGCTGGAAAGCGAAAAAAGTATTCTTCAAATACGTCTTAGACCTAGTCCTAGAAAAAATTTTTTGAGTTCCGTAGAGGGGACTGATTTTGAAAAAGTAGCAAATAATTAATATTTTTACTTTTTCAACCACATCTTGCGGTAAAAATTTTTTCGGGAAAAGTGACTTGATGGTGCTCGAAGCGGAGGCTTTTCCCTTCAAAATGAGCCCGGGTAGATCCCCCTACGATTTTTTCTCGCGAAGTTATAATAGATCAAACATTGACACTTTTTTACTGTACATAGACTTCATAACCACTTTTCTAATGCCGACGACGTCCTTCTCACTAAAAGTGTCATAACTCGGCAAGAAAAAATCGTAGGTCCAAGTTTTTGGTCTCGTTCGAAAGCGAAAAAAGTATTCTTCAAATACGTCTTAGACCTAGTCCTAGAAAAAATTTTTTCAGTTTCGTAGAGGGGACTGATTTTGAAAAAGTAGCAAATAATTAATATTTTTACTTTTTCAACCACATCTTGCGGTAAAAATTTTTTCGGGAAAACTGACTTGATGGTGCTCGAAGCGGAGGCTTTTCCCTTCAAAATGAGCCCAGGTAGATTCCTCTACGATTTTTTGTCGCAAAACTACAACGGGTTGAAGAGCGACAATATTTTACTGATGACTTCATGACCCTTCTTCTAATGCTGACGGCGCACTTTTCACTAAAAGTGGCATAACTTGGCAAGAAAAAATCGTAGATCAATTCTTTTGGTCTCATTGGGAAGCGGAAACTTCAATCTACGAATACATTTCAGTCCAATTTGCGAAAAAAATTTTTTCAATTTGGTAGGGTTACTTTACTTCGAAAAATTTCCAAAAATCGACAATTTTTACTCTGTTAAGCGTATTTTCGAGTTCGGATGGTCTATCAAAATGCGTCCTACGGGACTGTAAAGTAGAAAGTTCACTCTTCGAAACGAGCCCAAGTGCATCGCGCTCCGATCATTCTCCACGAAATTACATCAGACTTAATGACCCGAACTTGAATAACTACTGTCCCGACGTAGTGCCATTGGATCGGGCCCGAAAATGGCCGATGCGATTCGATAAGGGCCCGTCAGACGGTCCCAGAAACACGTCTAGAGGGAGGGAAGGGACTTCCGCGTGTCGAAAGCCGCGGAAGGACGTAAAAATGACGAGACACGAGAGGAGTCGACGAGGGGGAACCAGGTGAGACGGTGTTCCGCGACGGCTGAAGCGTGACGGGGGATGTAGAGGAGGAGGGCGGAGGGTGGGGGGCAGTGTGAGCCCCGACTAGGCCCCAGAGATAACGATCCCCTCGATCTGGATCGCAAAACGCATCCAGGGTCGTGAATGCACGCATGCACGCACGCGGTGTGTGCGAGACGCGGACGGAACG
The DNA here is from genome assembly GCF_051020765.1 of Lasioglossum baleicum. Lineage (NCBI taxonomy): Eukaryota > Metazoa > Arthropoda > Insecta > Hymenoptera > Halictidae > Lasioglossum > Lasioglossum baleicum. The sequence goes on along the minus strand of NC_134948.1, from coordinate 3,789,721 downwards.
GAGGAGAACGAAAAGCTCGTGAAATGGAACGAGACGGAAGAGGAGATTTTTATCTGACCCCGGGCCTGGGTCGACATATGGGGCCGCTCGTGGGACCAGCGAGTCATTTGGCCCTCTCTCCGCTGACTAATTAGCAGCGAGCTTTTGCGGTTGCGTGAATCGAATTTTCGGAAACCGACAGCAGCGAAACTTTTTTGGAATATCGAAGTCTCCGCGTCGCGTCGTGTCGCCCACGTGCCTGATGGTCTCACGATCGTCGGGCGAAATGGTAACGGGCATTGTTTCGAGATATCGATCGTCGATCGCCATCTACTAGCGCAGATTCGCATCCCACGATTAAGATACGGCTGATTAACACCAGGAATGCCAATTAAGGCGTCTCCCCTTCGAGATGAACTGGATAACATTTTTCTTCTTGTACCATATCGTAGATTAGACGTTAGAAAGTACGTCTATACCGAGTTTAACAGTTGTATTTGTCGATTCGGAAGGAGCTGTTCGATCAAGAACATTTTGTTCGGGAGTAATTCTGAAATGAACGAACATTTTCGAGAAAAAATTACGGTTCCTCCCCGAAAGTTTCCTGGAAAGTTTGCAAACGATCGGCGAAACGGTTGTTTTTTTGCGCGAGTATCGAGAGTCGCGGTCGTAGGCGTAGTTTCGCGACTCGCCGCGGTAGGCGTAGTCGCGGGGCTCCGTTGCAACGCATACCGATGGGAGTAGGAACAAGAGGAAGAAGAAACTAGGAGGGAGAGGGGGGTCGCGGAGGGTCCGCGGAGGAATTATCGGGGTCTCTCGTTTGCCTACGGGGCCCGGCGGACCCTCGCGGAGTAGCTAATGCAAGCGACCATTACTCGGATGGTGAACCAATGGAGAAGATCCCCACGCCCCCTTCGAACTTACTCCGCGCAGACCGCATGCAAATACGCGCGTGCAGGATGCACCCAAGGATAAGCCTCTTTCTCTCCTCTCCCCCCACCCTCTTCCTTCCTTCCTACCTTTCTTTCTTTCTTTATTTCTTTCTTTCCCGACCGACGAGCAAATATTTATTCGCGCGAATCTATGAGACCGGCTCCTACGATCTGGCCCCTGGATTTTCACCGGAGAAGAGAAATCCTTGAACGTGGACTCAATTTCACTTATTTTAAACATCCTGCACATTTCGCTGGGCCCTTCTCATTTATTTTCATTGTTTCAGGTGGCTCGAGTTGGCGCAGGAAGCGGTTCAATGTCCGTATGTTATTTATTTAAATAATAGGGGATCGATGTATGCATTTTACAATATTTAACATTCCGGTTTTATGTGAGTTAGCCCCTAGGATCGCGGAAGATGAACGTGCCCCTTGTGTAACTGGCCTAACACGAACCTGACCGCCACAATCAAGTATTGATACATGATTTGGGTAGCAGAGAATGACGTAAACAAACATTTCACACCAACCACTGCAGCAGATTGGGCCCAACAGGTGTACGCAACACATGAGCTTAGCCCCTAGGATCGCGGAAGATGAACGTGCCCCATGTGTAACTGGCCTAAAATTAACCTGACCGCCACAATCAAGTGTTGATACATGATTTGGGTAGCAGAGAATGAGGTAAACATACATTTCATACCAATCTCTACAGTAGATTGGGCCCAACAGGTATACGCAACACATGAGCTTAGCCCCTAGAATCGAACAAGACGAACGTACCCCATGTGTAACTCGCCTAGAACGAACCTGACCGCCACAATCAAGCGTTGATACGTAATTTGGGTAGCAAAGAATGAGGTAAACATACATTTAATACCGACCACTACAGTAGATTGGGCCTAACAGGTGTACGCAACACATGAGCTTAGCCCCTAGAATCGAACAAGACGAACGTACCTATGTATTTGACTCACAATGACCCCGTGTATGCCACTCTAATGCATCGATGACTATAATACAATCCTCCAAAGGGTTAAATCTTCCAATTACCATCTAACTAGTCTGTCGAATCACCTGGGTACCATTTTCATTTCGAAACCACGAAGAAAGTCAAGTTACACTTTCCCCGGTGGATCCGAGGGGAGGATCAAGGATCACTCTCGATCCCGACAGACACGGTGGACGATCTCGAGAGAGTACAAGGGGGGATGTTGCGGGGGGCTTCAATTTAAAAAAGTGAGACCTGACGCTGGTAAACAATGGCCAATGATAAATACGACGCATTCCCACAGCCCATTATAATCTTATTGTTGGACTTGTTTCTCGTGTGCAGGTGGCAGCAGCGAGTCACGAGACGGTACAGGGGCTGGGAGGAGGGGGAGGTGCGCGAGAGGGCACCGGTTAGAGAGATATAAACGAGTACGGGGAACCGGGGAACCAGAACCAGAGGAAGAGAACCACCAACAAGACCCCGAACCTCTTTTCTCTCTCTCCACCCCACGTCTTCTATCTTATTTGAACGTAGCTCCGTCCCCCCACCCCCTGGGCCCCTCTCTCGGGACCCGTGTCCTCTCTCGGGGCCTCGTCGAGGGGGCACACAGATGCCACCGTAGAGATACTGATTATAAACTCCATTCCATTTGTAACGAGGTCCATCTATTTTGGCGCCCAACGCTCGTTGCGAGCCGGGACCTAGGTAGCGCCAGATTTTAATACGATATCCCCCGCATTATCATTCGTTTCGTAGCCCCCCCCCCCTCCTTCTCGCCACCCTTCTTTCTCTGAATGCTGAGGAATCGGGGGTGAGGATGGAACGCGATAGCTCAGGTCTTCGAGGAACTGGGGAAAGTGGGGCACCGTACCCCTTCTCAAGGGGAAAATTGCTGGTGGGAGGCCATGCGGAGCCTCAACTTTGTGTACATGGGGTACTGAGACTTGCAGCCTGGAGAAATTACACTGGGACCTTTAGTACTAAGGTATTGTGGTCCTAAGTTGGGGTCTAGGGAAAAATGGCACTTCAAGATACGGGGTAGATAATAATTTTTTTGCAAGGTTGTGGAGAAGATATCGTGGTGTGACTTGGTGGGTTTGATTGAGGACACTTTTGTGCAGATCTCTGAATTTTTTCGATGAGAAATATTAATAGTCGACGAAGTTATGGTCATTCAAGTGAAGCCACTTCTAGTGTACGAAATCATGGTTAATGACTCGCATAGCAGAATCTAGGAGCTTTGACAATTTTTTCCTGGGATGAGTCTAAAGGTACGGTGATGAGGTTTGTTGGGTTGGATAGAGTGTACTTTCGAGTAGATCTTGTATTTTTTTCATGCGGGAGTATTAACAATTGCTAGAGTTATGATCAGTCTGCTTCGACCCATTTCCCTCGACATTGTTTTACGAACATCGACCGTTCTTTTCCAGGAACCCCGTGAGCATTCTAACCATTTCGATAAAATTTGGAATAACAGTACCTGCGGAACCCCAAACAGGGTGTATCCTTTCGCCGCATGGTTTCCTTTCGTATTTTTTTGTTTTCGAGGAAAAAGAAGGCGAGGGGGTGGAAACGAAGAGGGTGGAAACGCGTTTCCAAGGGAGCAGGGCCATTCGTTATGTTTCGAGGTCCGAGAGGACGGCTGGACGGACATATTTTTCGACGAGCTTGCGCACAAATCACCTGGAAGCCACCGTGAGGCGCGCAGGGGTCGTGAGAAACGTCCTCTCTCCTCGGTTTTTCTTCTTTTCCTTTTTCCCCCTGCGTGTCTGGTGCACGCGGGGGAGGGATGTCACCGCTCGCATTGTTTTAAGGCGGATTCCTAACGGGAGATCTGCCGCGCCGGCAGGTAGACGACGTTTACGAGCCAAGATCCCTCGTCGAGGACGAGGTCCTGGTCGTTAAAGCTTCCTCCGGCGCGGGGGGAGGTCTCGAGGGGAACATTTAATTAAATTTCTCGGGTGTCGACTGCCTCGACGATCAAATTTTCGAGCGACGCCACGGCAGACGCCACGGGAAAATTTAGACGCGAAGCAGCGTTCTTCACGAACGTATGTCATTCTCGCAAATTTTTCTTTCCTGGAAAAAACCACTCCGGTACATATCTGTCTCCGCTCTTAGGTGGAATGCGGTTTTTATCTGGCCTGAAGTAACTATAACTGTAACTTCGACGACTGTAAGTATTTTTTCATGAAAAAATTGCTGTACCTACTCGAAAGTATGCTCTACCTAACCCAGCAAATCTCGTCACGATATCCTCGCGATCTTCCGAGAAAAAAAATCTCAAAACTGCAAGAAAATTGTTTCATAAGAAATTCATTAAGATTTCGTATCCTAGAAGTACCTTCAGGATGATAACTATAACTTCGACAACTATGAATATTTCTTCACGAAAAAATTCCAAAATCTACATGAAAGTATACTCTACCAAACCCAGTAAATCTCGTCACGATAACCTCACGATCTTCGGAGAAAGAAAATCTCAAAACTGCAAGAAAATTATTTTATGAGAAGTTCATTTAGATTTCGTTTCCTAGAAGTACCTTCAGCTTGATAACTATAACCTCGACAACTGTAAGTATTTTTTAATGAAAAAATTGCTGTACCTACTCGAAAGTATGCTCTACCTAACCCAGCAAATCTCGTCACGATAACCTCACGATCTTCGGAGAAAGAAAATCTCAAAACTGCAAGAAAATTATTTTATGAGAAGTTCATTTAGATTTCGTTTCCTAGAAGTACCTTCAGCTTGATAACTATAACCTCGACAACTGTAAGTATTTTTTAATGAAAAAATTGCTGTACCTACTCGAAAGTATGCTCTACCTAACCCAGCAAATCTCGTCGCGATATCCTCGCGATCTTCCGAGAAAAAAATCTGAAAACTGGAAGAAAATTATTTCATAAGAAATTCATTAAGATTTCGTAGCCTAGTAACTATGAATATTTCTTTACGAAAAAATTACAAGATCTACATGAAAGTATACTCTATCAAGGCCAAAACAAACCTCATCCCGATACCTGTAGAATCTACTCAGAATTAAAAAGTATAGTTGAACTGTATGATCTAAGAAACAGCACGGACCCGAAGATTCCTGCGCGTACATATTTTTGAGGGTCGATGGAAATATAATACGTGAAGGAATCCCGTTGTTGGTCCCTGGAAAAGCGATACGGCAGATCCGAACGGAAAAGCTGAAAGAGGGAGGGAGAGGGGGGAGGGGGGGGGAACGTGAAACAAAAGGTGTTGTCAGGCGTTAAGGTCGAGAAGTCCTGGTTTCACCTAAATCTTCCTGACGTTTTCCCGAAGAAACACGCCGCGAAATCCCAGGTAAAATCCCGTTTCGTCACGAGGGGCCCCTTCGGACGAGAAAATAAAGTTTCCACTTTACACGAGCGGCCCCGAATCGTGGCAGGTATATTGCTCGAACTTCGCCCGGGCACACCCCGTATAATTGGTCGATGAAGATTCCGGAGATTACCGTCGGAATATTAATCTCTGGACCAACGAGACGTTTTCGGCTACCGAAACGCTGCGCTGGCTGTCCGACATTCCTGACCGTGTCCGAGAGGGAGGACACGTTTTTCCATCGACCGTCGAACAGCCTAACTGTTCGAAGGATAACGGAGCTGTCCACAGAATGCAGCACTGCTCGAGCTCTATTGTTTCGACCAGGGACACAAAAAATATGACGTACACCCACGATCGAAATTCGAGGCACTTTCACAGATGGAAAATTGAGGATCTTCAGCCGGGTGTAACTTGGTAAAAAATAATGAGACGATTATCCACTTAGATCCATTTTAATGGACACAGTCTCCGCTTCAGATACACTCAAGTTATCCTTTTTTACCATTTTTTGAACTGAAGATCTGAGCAGAATAGCAAAAATGACCATTTTTGGGTACTTTTACAGATTCAATCGCCTCTACGGAGTTCAAAAATTTTTTTCTAGGACTCGTACGTATATGGATTCGAAGATTGGAGTCTGCGCTTTTCAACGAGTCCAAGGACGTTAATCTACGATTTTTTATTACCGTATTATGACACTTTGAATAAAAAATGGACCCACGCCGTCTACATACGGGTAAGTAAATCTTGAGTGAGAAATCGTTTATGTTTGAACATTTATAATTTTGGGAAAAATAATCGCAGAATGATCCACCTTAGCTCATTTTAAAGGGTGAATCATGCTCTTTCAGCTCCTATAAGCCGCATCTCTCGTGAATGTTTTTATCCTAAGATATGGACGAAAGAGTAAAACTAGTAATTTTCAGGTACTTTTGCAAATTCAATCGCCTCTACGGAGTTCAAAAATTTTTTTCGAGGACTCGTACGTATATGGATTCGAAGATTGGAGTCTGCGCTTTTCAACGAGTCCAAGGACGTTAATCTACGATTTTTTATTGCCGTATTATGACACTTTGAATAAAAACTGGACCCACGCCGTCTACATACGGGTAAGTAAATCTTGAGTGAGAAATCGTTTATGTTTGAACACTTATAATTTTGGGAAAAATAATCGCAGAATGATCCACCTTAGCTCATTTTAAAGGGTGAATCATGCTCTTTCAGCTCCTATAAGCCGCATCTCCCGGAAATGTTTTTACCCTAAGATATGGTCGAAAGAGTAAAACTAGTAATTTTCAGGTACTTTTGCAAATTCAATCGCCTCCATGGAGTTCAAAAAATTTTTTTCGCTACAGTCACTACACTGTGTCTAAAGATTAAGGTTTCCGCTTTCAAATGAGACCAAAAGTATGGTCGTACGATTTTTCGTTACCGTTTGATGACAGTTTGAATAAAAGATGCGGATGTGGTGGTTGGGTCGCGAAAATAGAAGGCAATTATAAAAATGTGTAAATTGAAAAAGTGTCGCCCGTTATGGGAACGGGGATTACCAGTGCTCGATTGGCAATGGTTCTGTCGAACGTTAGCCCAATAAAGACGGCATAACAACAATCCCCCGTCGGACAATACCGTTTGTTTCTCGTGGCCGGATCCACATTGAATTGCGTGTGGTCAATTATATTATGTTAAGTAGAGCAGCGCGTATGCGTGGCCCGTGACGTATCGCTGGTAAGGATCGGTCGTGGTCGAGAGAGACCGGTGGCCCATTCCCCTGCCTCTCTAATAACGCATTGTGCCCATCGCGTGGCATATTAGGTTTATGCTAATACCTCACTACCGAGGATCCGCCGATCGAGTATCTCTGATTCGAATCGCGCGCTTCGGCCCGCGTGGGCAGCTTCTAATCGACCGAATCTACTCGCCGGCTAAATTAATCGAAAATTAAAACCTTCGTGTCATTGAAATTCAACCCGAAATTCACTGCACTTCGCGTTGAATGTCGAGAAGCGAATGCAGCACGCGCTATGCACATTCCACTTTTCGTTCGTGGTCCCATAAAATGGTAACAAAAAATCGTACCGTCACGTTTCTGGTCCCGTTCGAAAGCTAACGCCTCAATCTTCAACGACAATCTAGTTGCAGCAGTGAAAAAAAAATGTTTTGAACTGTGTGGAGTCGATTGAAGTTGAGATAGTACCAAAAAATTGCCATTTTTGCATTTTTATCTGTACTTCGAGGTGCACATTTTTTCGCAACAGGTAACTTAGGTGTCTCGAAAGCGCAGATTTCGCCCTTCGAAATAAGCCCAGAAGGATAGTCGTCCAACTATTTTTCACGAAGTTACGATAATTTAAATATGTGTACTCCGGGGTATGCTGATACCGTCGGCACACTTTCCATTCAGACTGGTGTAAAACGGCAACGAAAAATCGTAGAACACTTTTTGAGGTCTCATTGGAAAGGTGGAACGTCAATCTCTAAATCCCGCGTGGTCTAAATTACGAAAACAATTTTTCCGGTTCCTAAGAGAACCTTAAACTCGAAAAATGCCCGAAAAATGGTCATTTTCACGTTAAGTAGCGTATTTTTGAGGAGAAAAATTCTTAAATAAATGGGAATCACGGGGATTAAAAGTGCGATGGTCACCCTTTAGAATCAGTCTAGGTACATCGGTCTCCGATCATTTATCACAGAGTTACAGTGAGTTGTAATTCACGACCAATGTCCAGAACCATCAAAGGCGGTTTACTTTCGATTTCCATGAATCGAAGACACTTCAAAAGCGTCGTAACTGCGTGAAAATCGCGAGAGGTGATTGGAGGGGAGTAGCCGGGGATTCCGCGACGGAGGACTCGGAGGCATCGTCGGGAATGATAGTGAGAGAGATTGGCTTGGCTTGATAATCGGCGCGGCTCGTCTCTTCCTTCGGCTACGGGTGTGGGTGTGAGCGGGCCGTGGCTTTTTAACGCTTCTCACAGACGAGCGAGACGAACGAGACGAGCTGCCGGACCCCCCGGCGCGTTAACGGAACCCGATTGTGCGTCAGCCCGAAGAATACGCGCCGCGAGGAGGATCGAGAAGCAACTCGCATCCTCGAAATTGTACAACACGCGATCGAACGCCGTTCTATTATCCTCCAACGTCCGACTACTCAATATTCCGGTACCTATTGAACAATTTTCAAACATGAAAACAAATGGCTTTGCAGAAATTGAAAAATTTTTTCCTCCAGTGAAACCAATGTCAACTTGAAGAACAAAGCCTCCAGCTTCCCAACGAGACCGAGGAAAGTGATCTACGATTTCTTTTTCCGGAGTTATAGTAGTTTGAATTAGAAGCGTGTTCCCAGCAATAGCATAATTCGTGGATCATAAAACTCCCGGTCATTATCGATGTTCGTGTAGTTGTAACTTCTCGAAAAAAAATCGCACGGCAATCTTCCTGGGCTCATTTTGAAGGGTGAAATCTGCGCTTTCGAGCTGTATAAGTTATTTTCCTAGACGACGATTTTCTGAAAAACAGAGAACAGAATTGTGAAAATGGTCACTTTTTGAGAGCTAGTCGAATTCAATCGTCTGTCCAGGATTGGAAAAATTTTTTTCGCGACTGGGACCGCATTGTATTCAAATATTGAAGTCTCCGCTTTGAAAGGAGACCAGAAACGTGGTGCCACGATTTTTCCTCGCCGTTTTATCGCAGTTTGAACCGGAAGTGACATTTTCCAGGAAGAGGAACGTTCGGAAAAATAGTTGGAGGGCGGGTAACGAGTGGTCCGTTTCGCTCGCGTGCGCTCGTCAAACGGCGAGATGGGTATAGTAATTGAATTTACGACGATTAGCCGCACACGTGGGTCCGATTCCGTGGACGATCGATTCCTCGATTCACGGCCCCGACCGGTGGTAGCGGCACGTTATCGAGGATAATGTGTCCCGACTAATTTAGAGACGTCTCTCTGTTGGTCCCGGCCCTCGGTGGATCCTGTATACCTGCAGATGGCATTCTGACTGCCGTCCAGTCTCCTTCTGTCTCGTTCGTTCTGCGTTTGGTGGGGCCCCACGCTAACGAGGTCCTGCCACGGACCCGAAGGACACGGGACCACGGCCTGTCAATTAAGGACACGGCTCTACCGGGCCACATTTCTGCCTCTCTGACTCCTCTCGCTGTGACTCCTCTCTCTCTCTTTTTCTCTGTACCCCGACATTCCCTGCGTTCGACTCCAAGCGAATCTCTTCTCCTCCTACTTCTTCTTCTTCTTCTTCTTCTTCGTTCTCGTCCCCTCGCATCCCATCCTCATCCTACGAGTTCCTTCTTGGTCCGCTCTTGTTGTCAGCCCTGCCGGACTCCGGCTTGATGTATGCAGCGACAGTAATAAGGGAAAGAGCGTTCGCCAACAGAGCAAGGTGCAATCAATCGGAAAAACGAGCCGTCACTGTCGGAAAGCTCGATTACTCACCCCCCTTAGCTTCAATTGCAAACTCGTAGATTATCGTGTCGAGTCCTGGACACGGATTCCTTACCGGAGAAATTGTCTCGGCTGGAATCTGGATTTAGGGAATTATTCGTGGATCCGACATCTTTTGATGATTTTTTGGACCCGTAGACTTGTGGAGCCTTGGACCGAACTTGCACCATTGAAACTTTTGAGTGTTTGAATCAGTGGATCCCTGAACCTTTGGATACTTGAACCATTGGACCTTTGGTCCTCTGAATATTCGGATTGTTCGGTATTTGGACCTTCCGACCTCTAAACCTTTGAATATTTAGAAATTCGCACCTTGGGAACTTCTGCCCTCTAATTGTTCGGATATTTAGACCTTGCACCCTCTGAACCTTTGGATATTTGAATTTTGGGACTTCTGAACCTTTGGATATTTGGACCAGTAGATCTCCGATTTTCTGAGCCTTTAAATCCTTCGATGTGTGGACCTTTCGAGCTCTGAATCTTTGGATATTTTGAAATTCGCACCTTGGGAACTTCTGCCCTCTAATTATTCGGATATTTAGACCTTGCACCCTCTGAACCTTCGGATATTTGAATTTTGGGACTTCTGAACCTTTGGATATTTGGACCAATAGATCTCCGATTTTCTGAGCCATTAGATTTTTCGATATTTGGGCCTTTCGACTCTGAACCTTTGGATATTTTGAAATTTGCACCTTTGGAATTCCTGCCCTCCAATTCTTCGGATATTTAGACCTTTAGACCTCTGAACCTTTGGATATTTAAATTTTGTGACCTCTGAACCTTTGGATATTTGGACCAGTAGATCTCAGATTTTCTGAGCCTTTAAATCTTTCGATGTGTGGACCTTTCGAGCTCTGAACCTTTGGATATTTTGAAATTTGCACCTTTGGAACTCCTGCCCTCTAATTCTTCGGATATTTAGACCTTTAGACCTCTGAACCTTTGGATATTTAAATTTTGTGACCTCTGAACCTTTGGATATTTGGACCAGTAGATCTCCGATTTTCTGAGCCTTTAGATTTTTCGATATTTGGGCCTTTCGAGCTCTGAACCTTTGGATATTTTGAAATTTGCACCTTTGGAACTCCTGCCCTCCAATTCTTCGGATATTTAGACCTCTGAACCTTTGGATATTTAAATTTTGTGACCTCTGAACCTTTGGATATTTGGACCAGTAGATCTCAGATTTTCTGAGCCTTTACATCTTTCGATGTGTGGACCTTTCGAGCTCTGAACCTTTGGATATTTTGAAATTTGCACCTTGGGAACTTCTGCCCTCTAATTCTTCGGATATTTAGACCTTTAGACCTCTGAACCTTTGGATATTTAAATTTTGTGACCTCTGAACCTTTGGATATTTGGACCAGTAGATCTCCGATTTTCTGAGCCTTTAGATTTTTCGATATTTGGGCCTTTCGAGCTCTGAACCTTTGGATATTTTGAAATTTGCACCTTTGGAACTCCTGCCCTCCAATTCTTCGGATATTTAGACCTTTGAACCTTTGGATATTTAAATTTTGTGACCTCTGAACCTTTGGATATTTGGACCAGTAGATCTCAGATTTTCTGAGCCTTTAAATCTTTCGATGTGTGGACCTTTCGAGCTCTGAACCTTTGGATATTTTGAAATTTGCACCTTGGGAACTTCTGCCCTCTAATTATTCGGATATTTAGACCTTGCACCCTCTGAACCTTTGGATATTTGAATTTTGGGACTTCTGAACCTTTGGATATTTGGACCAGTAGATCTCCGATTTTCTGAGCCATTAGATTTTTCGATATTTGGGCCTTTCGAGCTCTGAACCTTTGGATATTTTGAAATTTGCACCTTTGGAACTCCTGCCCTCCAATTCTTCGGATATTTAGACCTTTGAACCTTTGGATATTTAAATTTTGTGACCTCTGAACCTTTGGATATTTGGACCAGTAGATCTCAGATTTTCTGAGCCTTTAAATCTTTCGATGTGTGGACCTTTCGAGCTATGTAACTTTGAATATTTTGAAATTCGCACCTTTGGAACTTCTCCCCTCCCATTCTTTGGGTATTTAGACCTTGTGTCCTTTGAACCTTTGGATATTTAGACCTTGAGCCCTCTGAACCTTTGCACATTTGAATTTTGTGACCTCCGAACCTTTGGATATTTGGATTTTTCGATGTCTGAAGCTTTAAACTTCTGAATCTCTGTATATTTGGACCAGTGGTCTCGTAGTTCTGTGTTTCGGATCATACATATCACGCGACTGCTGCAACATCAGCGATGATGTGCACTTAAAAGAAAATTAAGGGTCTTTCCGTGCGCAGCGTGAGGATGCAACAGCTCCGCGTCGCGAGTGGCTGCACCTATGCACCCACACGCGTGCACCGTGAGGCACGGGTGTATAATACGCACCGTGGAATGCGGCGAGCACTTAGCTGAAGTGAACATTGCCGCATAGCTCCGGTTGTTCTTGCGATGATCGCTCAGCGGTCTAATTACAGGCCGATTACTGAATCAACACCTGCTTCCCTGAAGGCCAATGACGCCGTCGGTTCCCATAGTCGGCGCTGAAAATGCACGCGACGAATCGCTCGGAACGCCTGGGCCCCGAAACCGGAAGCCGTCGACGACTCACGATTTGACGTCCACTAATTACTTCGCGACGACGACGCGTTACCAGGCCTCCCTTCTTATTTCACAATCCGAGCCTCCGGCGCGCTGGTTTGATAAATATTTTATAAGATTCGATACACAATGGCCGCTTTCTTCGGCTGCGTGCTTCCGTGGGAGAGACGTTATTGTTCTTTTTTTTTTTTTTAGGGAATCGTGGAAGAGCAACGCTGCGAGCAGAGCGACGGTAGCCGCCGCAGCGTATTCCGGAGAACGTGTCCTGTCCAATATATTACAATTTGTCCGGGAAACATTGGCGTCCCTCGACGCCCCCCGCGGCGACGGACCTCCTGCTCACGGCCCTGGCTTTTCGTGTTCCCACGCGTGTGCTGGAACCGTTCAAATGAAAAAAGAAACGCTCCGAGTACCACGCTGACGACCGAAAAGTTAAACGATCGCCGAATCCCAGGTGAAAAATTGCCGATCTTTCGACTACGGTAACTTTCGCAGAAAAAATCGGAGGAGCGTCTATCTAGCCTTATTTCAAAGGGCAAAATCTGCGCTTTCTAACGCTCTAAGTTACATATCTCGAAAAAATTTTTAGTCCAAAATGTAGAGTGAAACGTGGGTGTAGTCATTTTTGGGAGAGCAGTCAACTTCAACCAACTGTACGAAATTCAAAAAATTTTTTTAATGAATCGGACTACATTGGATTCGAAGTATGAAGCATTCGCTTTACAACGAGACCAAAAACGTGTCCCAACGATTTTTTTCTCGCCGTTTTATCGCACTTTTAATGGAAAGTGTCCCTCCAACACTGGAACGAAGGTGAATATTCATATTTAACATATTGTAACTTTTTGAAAAAAAATGGTACGGCAATGATTCTGGACTCATTTTGAAGGGTGATATATACGCATTGAAACTACATAAGTTGTTTTTTTCGACCACGATTTTCTGAAAAACAGCGGCCAAAAATGTAAAAATAGTAGTTTTTCGAGAAGTTTTCAAATTCAATTGCCTGTGCAGAATCAAAAAATTTTTTTTGAAGATTGTGACTAAATTGCTTCTAAAGATTGAGGTTTTGTCTTTCGAACGAGTCCAGGAGCAAGGTCCTACGATTTTTTATCGCCGTTTTATCGCACTTTTAATGAAAAGTGTCCCTCCAACACTGGAACGGAGGTGAATATTCATATTTAACTTATTGTAACTTTTTGAAAAAAAATGGTACGGCAATGTTTCTGGGCTCATTTTGAAGGGTGAAATATGCGCTGCAAGCTCCAATAAGTTGTTTTTCTCGACCACGATTTTCTGAAAAACAGCGACCAAAAATGTAAAAATAGTAGTTTTTCGAGAAGTTTTCAAATTCAATTGCTTGTGCAGAATCAAAAAATTTTTTTTGAAGATTGTGACTAAATTGCTTCTAAAGATTGAAGTTTTGGCTTTCGAACGAGTCCAGGAGCAGAGTCCTACGATTTTTTCTCGCCGTGTAATCGCACTTTTACTGAGAGGTGCTTGGGGCCATCGGATAAATGTCGCAAACTACTCCTCGGAACTGAATCTCGCGTACGATATCTTATTGAAGAGTCTCGTATCGGCCATTCGGCCCACCGTGCGTGGCGATCAAGCTGTCCGTCGATGCAGGAACCCGTGGAACGATCAAAAGAGCCGAGGAGGGTTTCCTGTGGGACCGCTTTCCACCAGAAATGCTGGAGGATCTCGAAACTCGTTGAAGATCGGCCTTAAATCAGGTCAAGATCGTCGGATCAACGCAGTAACCGAATACCTTGGTACAGCTCTCGGGACAGCACTAAGCTCGCGCGTTTTATTAGGTGGCCAGGGCCATCGAATTAGCATGCATTGTTGGTTTCGAAACGGCCTAACAGGGTGAGGGGCTAACCGCGCGTGAAATTTCGCCGATCGATTTGCATTTCCCTCGTCATCGGCCGGTGCAGCCTCGAAGAAGATGAACGAAGAAGCGAGTGATAAAGAGAGAGAGAGAGGGTGAAGGAGAGAAGGGGAACGAGGAAGAGAGGAGAAGATAATTGTCGAGCGAGGCTAATGGAGTTCGGGAAAAATGAGCCGACTCTCACCAGGTGGGTCCGCTTTAAATGCATCAAATCGTTGCTAAGTGAGGTCGAGACGCGCGCGACCAGGTGAGAGATGACCTACCTGCTGCACCCTGTCTTCCCCCCCTTCCTCCGGGGGGCGTGGGCCGGTTAATTATTATATTGGCCATTAACCGGACGATTTTTCATCTTCGGAGCCGTGGTGAAACCGCGGTGATATCGGGATTCTAATCGCGGGAGACGACGATAGCGAAGCACGCGTGCACGTTTTTTCCCCTGATCCCGGACACCAAGTCTGGCCAGGTTTGTCGAAGATATCGGGGACCGTGGAAGGTGAGGCCCGACGCATACCGGGCCCCCTGGACCCGGTCTAATCTTAACGGCTCGTGTCCAGCCGATTAAGGCTTGTTTACAATCAACGGGACCAGCGGCCGGAATGTTCCTCGCTGAAGGACTTCGGGGACACATGGAGTCCCTGGAGACGAGGTGGGCCTTGTGGAAAGATTTGACGAGCTGCGGAGAGGCCCCGGACGATCCTGGGATCTCTCAGATAAGAGTAGAAATCGTGGAAACTTATGGGAACCCGTGAAATGTATACTGATCATCAATGTTGAAAGGTACGTACGTGAATCTTGACGTGATGTAACTTTTTCAAAAATGCTCGGGGAATGATGCAACTGGGCTCATTTTGAAGGGTGACCATTGCGCTTTCGAACCACGCAAGTTGCTCCTCGATGAAATTTTTTCATCGAGAAATGTGGGGGCAGAAGTAAAAATGGTCCTTCCGGTTGAATACTGAAACTTCAACCGTGTGTACAGGACGCAAAAGATTTTTCTAGTAAATGGGACTGGGATTTATTTATAGACGGAAGCTTTCTCTTTCGAACGAGCCCAGAAAGATTGCCCAGCGATTTTTTCTCACCGTTTTATGGCGGTTCCAGTGAGAAACGAGCGAAAATCGCCAAGGGCACGGAAGTGCAGAGACCGACAGCTCCGAAATTCTCCTTATCCGAAAAAGACATCGATCAATCTCGCCTGCGTTGTCGATCATCGATCGCGCGGTGCTCGCTTGTAATTGTCCGCCTCGTTTCCTCCTCTTTCGGCCGGTGTGCACGGCGTGGCCGCGCGTTAATGCATCAGAAAAGAACGCTAATTCGTGCCCGGTTCTTTTCTGTCTGTTTTTTCCAGCGGTTTCGAACGCTAGATACCATCTGGAAACTGATTAATGGAAACGATGCGAGTGCCGCGGGGTTCCGCGATTATACAGTACGCGCTCGAGCTCCGTGAGCCCCGGCGTGTGTGCCAGGGCGCGCGCGCGCGCGCTCCACGGAGAACACGAACACCGAAGCACAGGGCCAGGTCTGAAGCCCGGGCTTTTTACAAACAACTTTACATGCAACCTCGTAGCCGAGCCGAGGCGAACGCGCGGAGCCTGGCCATTTAAGCCAGACACGCGATTCGCTGGATAGCTAAGAACTAATTCCGGGTGTAAGTGGGTGAGAGAGCTCGTTTGGAATCTTGCCCGAAAATGCCGGGAGCTTTCGGATCGATCACGATGTTTTACGAGCGATTAAGCGCTATCCCGGTTGGCCGCGATCCCAGATCTCCGACTCGGACGCCGCGGAACTTTCGATTAAACTTGGATGCAGCGAGGGATGCACCGTTCCCATACGGTCTGACGAGGGGCCAAGTGCACCGGGAACAGGCCTACCGAAACTCTACGCGATCCACCTAGCAGCGACTAATCGAGGAGATTAGGAGGCTTTTCAAGAAATTTTTGTGAAGATCGATCGGGAATACGGTGAGATTTTCGCGCGATTACTTCTGTGGGAGGTGTGTTTGATAGTCTAGATGCTGATTGCATTGATTTCTAAGAGTAAAGAATGACAGGGTACTTTTGGGGAGGGTTTTCTGTTTAGGACATGTAAGCTGGACATCGATTTGAACATAGTTGCTTCTGTGGGAGGTGTAGCTGATAGTCTAGATGGTGATTGCATTGATTTCTAAGAGTAAAGAATGACAGGGTACTTTTGGGGAGGGTTTTCTGTTTAAGACATGTAAGCTGGACATCGATTTGGATGTAGTTGCTTCTGTGGGAGGTGTAGCTGATAGTCTAGCTGCTGATTGCATTGATTTTTAAGAGTAAAGAATGACACGGTGCTCTTCGGGAGGGTTTTCTGTTTAGGACATGTAAGCTGGACATCGATTTGAACATAGTTGCTTCTGTGGGAGGTGTCTTTGATAGTCTAGATGCTGATTGCATTGATTTCTAAGAGTAAAGAATGACAGGGTACTTTTGGGGAGGGTTTTCTGTTTAGGACATGTAAGCTGGACATCGATTTGGATGTAGCTGCTTCTGTGGGAGCTGTAGCTGATAGTCTAGATGCTGATTGCATTGATTTTAGAGAGTAAAGAATGACACGGTGCTTTTCGGGAGGGTTTTCTGTTTAGGACATGTAAGCTGGACATCGATTTGGATGTAGTTGCTTCTGTGGGAGGTGTGTTTGATAGTCTAGATGCTGATTGCATTGATTTCTAAGAGTAAAGAATGACACGGTGCTTTTCGGGAGGGTTTTCTGTTTAGGACATGTAAGCTGAACATCGAGTTGGATGTAGTTGCTTCTGTGGGAGGTGTAGCTGATAGTCTAGATGCTGATTGCATTGATTTTTGAGAGTAAGGAATGACAAGATACTTTTGGGAATGGTTTTCTGTTTAGGACATGTAAGCTGGACATTGATTTGGATGTAGTTGCTTCTGTGGGAGCTGTAGCTGATAGTCTAGATGCTGATTGCATTGATTTTAGAGAGTAAGGAATAACAGGGTGCTTTTCGGGAGGGTTTTCTGTTTAGGACATGTAAGCTGGACATCGATTTGGATGTAGTTGCTTCTGTGGGAGGTGTAGCTGATAGTCTAGATGCTGATGGTACTGACTTTTAAGTGTGAACATATTGAAAATATTTAAGGGCATGAATGTATTATTTTCAGTTTAATAGGATGCTTAAAAGAAGAATACAATTTTTATTTGACTCCTGTGTCCCACAATCAATGTAAACATTTTTTATTTTGCATAAAGATCCGCAGTCTAGTGGTTCTCGCAGGGGCTCCCACGAGAACCACATCCCCACCGACCCTCGTCCGAGGACCAAAGGGTTGCAGGACCTCTCCTCCTTTGGAAAGGGTTTTAAGTTGAGGACATATAGGCAGGACACCGATCTGCGTTGAGTTTTGTCATTTCACATGAGACTTCCAGGTTTTGCAGTACTTTGGAACGAAATTGACGAGTGTACAGGAATGATTGAGTGCACTAGTAGACGCAGAAGATCCAAATCGTCAAAAATCCCATCATCAGGGGTTCCCACAAAAACCATAGCTCCACCGCGCCTCGTCTCAGGGCCAAAGGGTTGCAAGAGCCTTCCTCCAGAACAAAAGCAACCCCGGACCACTGCTGGTACCAGGTTAACTCGTTCTCCAGCGGGGCCAGAGGCTCGTGGCTCGCGCGAGGGCCGGTCACGTTATATTTTATGGTGGTTGCGCGATGTTTCTGGGGGGAGGTCGGTCGGTCTGGCGATGGTGGAAGGCGAAGAGGAGTAGGCAGAGAAAAAGAGAGTAGCAAGGAAGCAGGCTCGGAGGAGGGCAGACACACAAGGCAGTCAGGCAGCCAGGCAGGCAGGAAAGGCAAAAGCAAGCAAGCAAGCAAGCAGGCCGCCGCGCGGTTTATTATTTCGTCTGTTGGGAAGCAGGCTTGTTAGCGAGGCCGGGGGCCAATGGGAGGCGTGCTCCCATGGACGCCCAGGCCGATGCTCGACCAATCGAGCGGCCTCGCGCCGAGAACATGCTACATCGCGTGTCGGCGAGCACCTCCCCCCGGGACTCGCGCGCGTCGCCCGTCTCCTCGCGCCGTGTTTCCCTCCGTGGAAACCTTTTACGCAACCTTTCTCTCCTCCTTCCCTGGGGCCGCTCTCTCACGGCTCCCTCTCCCTCTCCACGCCCCTCTCCGCGCTCCACCACGCCCCTCCCCCCGCCCCCGCCCGCTCACCGTTGCTCCGCGCTGTTCCGCGGAACCGAGCCCGTGTGTTTCTCCGTCCGTCTGTCTGTCTGTCTGTCTGCCAGCCAGCTCGACCGAGCTGTGTGCGTGTCTCGCGAGCCTGCACCGCCGCGCCGCGCCGCTTTGTTTTGCTCGCGATACTCAAAGGCCTGCGGAGCCCTCTCCCGCTGCGCTTCGACCTCTCTCTTTCTCTCTCTCTCTGTGTTTCGTTATTCTCTCTCTCTGACGTCCTCTTTTTAGGTGTTCCCTCCAACCCCGACTCTCCTCTTCTCTTCTTCTTCTTCTTCTTCTACGTTGTCGTTGTTGTTTGTCGTCTTCTTTCTTCTGATTCCACTTCTTCCGAGTCTCTTCGTCTCCTCCTTCTTCTTCTTCTTCTTTCGACGGTGCTGCAGGATACTCTTCTCGTTTTTCCCTCGTTTTTACCTGGCATCTATGGAGCAAGAAACTCCGACAGCATGACCACGCTCTCGCACACTTGTTCGCACTTATCGGCCGGGACCCCGCACACAGACCGTCTAACGAGCACGCACCCCCGGTATCGGCAACCGAGGGGCTTGACCAGAGGGTACTCGAGATCAACCTGAGAAAGAGTTTACGCTGTTTCGGGTTTTAGGCGGTGCAGATCTAGGTTCAGGTTGAGGTTGAGCGATGGAAAATGGCGTAATTAACGTTCCGGTTTTCTACAATGGTTACAATGCAGATCATTTTTATCTGATACCGTCGAGAAGTTGATACTGCTTATTTCGTTCACCTTTTAATGCGTTAATTGACGTACAGGATTCCACTCGAATCGAGATCGAACTGGAAGCCCGTTCCATTTTTGTGTTTCTGCATAAATAAATATATCCAGAGGGTGCTCGAGATCAACCTGAGAAAGAGTTTACTCTGTTTCGGGGTTTAGGCGGTGAAGATCTAGGTGCAGGTTGATCTTGGGCGATGGAAAATGGCGTAATTAACGTTCCGGTTTTCTACAATGGTTACAATGCAGATCATTTTTATCTGATACCGTCGAGAAGTTGATACTGCTTATTTCGTTCACCTTTTAATGCGTTAATTGACGTACAGGATTCCACTCGAATCGAGATCAGACGGGAAGTCCGTTCCATTTTTCTGTTTCTGCATACATAGAAATATGTATATTCAGACCGTTCTGATTGCATCTTGACCGGTGCTTCGCGAAGCAGATTATACTTCAGTGAAAAAAGAATACCCAAAGGATTCGGTTCTTTTACCGTCCAATTTAATCGCTGACTTTCTTCCCGGTCTCGAATCGAATAGAAACTATGCACCGTTTCAAGAGAAATGTAAAACTGATGAGTAGACTGCGGATCTTGATGCATTTATAGCAAAAAGTTGAGTCGAAGAAGTTCAAAATCGTTGGATAATTTTAAATATCTCAGATGTCAACATATGATTTCTCCTCTATTAAAATCGTTAAGGGTAGAAATAACAATTAATTTGATTTCTATTCCGCGCGTAACGAATCTATATGTATAAATAAAAATCAAATGCTGTTCGTTGGTAGGCGCATCACTTCAGAAGGGCTGGACCGATTTGGCTAATTCTTTTTTCAAAATGTTCGTCTTAGTCCGAACTAGGTTATAGGATAAGAAAAATTGGAAAAGTATCACGGAAAAATGGAAAATTCGGGAAAAACTAAAAGTGCTTTTAGAATCATATTTCGATACAACAACAAAAAAACGAACGTCGTAGCTTTTAATCAATATTTCAATAGAAATTTACATTATCGACGTCTGTTTGTATTAAATAAAGAATAGTAAAACAATTTCGCGTGAAGATCCGCAGTTTATCGACGAGCAACAGAAGAAGAATAATGCTTGTACCGAGTGTCCCTACCTCTGTATAATCGGAGAGAATCGCCTAAAGGATTAATCCTAACGCGATTCCGCGTTTCTTGATCTCGATTGAAATCGGGAAGGGTAGAAATAACAATTAATTTGATTTCTATTCCGCCCGTAACGAATCTATATAAATAAAAATCAAATGCTGTTCGTTGGTAGGCGCATCACTTGAGAACGGCTGGACCGATTTGGTTAATTCTTTTTTCAAAATGTTCGTCTTAGTCCGAACTAGGTTATAGGATAAGAAAAATTGGAAAAGTATCACGGAAAAATGGAAAATTCGGGAAAAACTAAAAGTGCTTTTAGAATCATATTTCGATACAACAACAAAAAAACGAACGTCGCAGCTTTTAATCAATATTTCAATAGAAATTTACATTATCGACGTCTGTTTGTATTAAATAAAGAATAGTAAAACAATTTCGCGTGAAGATCCGCAGTTTATCGACGAGCAACAGAAGAAGAATAATGCTTGTACCGAGTGTCCCTACCTCTGTATAATCGGAGAGAATCGCCTAAAGGATTAATCCTAACGCGATTCCGCGTTTCTTGATCTCGATTGAAATCGGGAAGGGTAGAAATAACGATTAATTTGATTTCTATTCCGCGCGTAACGAATCTATATAAATAAAAATCAAATGCTGTTCGTTGGTAGGCGCATCACTTGAGAACGGCTGGACCGATTTGGTTAATTCTTTTTTCAAAATGTTCGTCTTAGTCCGAACTAGGTTATAGGATAAGAAAAATTGGAAAAGTATCACGGAATAATGGAAAATTCGGGAAAAACTAAAAGTGCTTTTAGAATCATATTTCGATACAACAACAAAAAAACGAACGTCGCAGCTTTTAATCAATATTTCAATAGAGATTTACATTATCGACGTCTGTTTGTATTAAATAAAGAATTGTAAAACAATTTCGCGCGAAGATCCGCAGTTTATCGACGAGCAACAGAAGAAGAATAATGCTTGTACCGAGTGTCTCTACCTCTGTATAATCGGAGAGAATCGCCTAAAGGATTAATCCTAACGCGATTCCGCGTTTCTTGATCTCGATTGAAATCGGGAAGGGTAGAAATAACAATTAATTTGATTTCTATTCCGCCCGTAACGAATCTATATAAATAAAAATCAAATGCTGTTCGTTGGTAGGCGCATCACTTGAGAACGGCTGGACCGATTTGGTTAATTCTTTTTTCAAAATGTTCGTCTTAGTCCGAACTAGGTTATAGGATAAGAAAAATTGGAAAATTATCACGGAAAAATGGAAAATTCGGGAAAAACTAAAAGTGCTTTTAGAATCATATTTCGATACAACAACAAAAAAACGAACGTCGCAGCTTTTAATCAATATTTCAATAGAAATTTACATTATCGACGTCTGTTTGTATTAAATAAAGAATAGTAAAAAAATTTCGCGTGAAGATCCGCAGTTTATCGACGAGCAACAGAAGAAGAATAATGCTTGTACCGAGTGTCCCTACCTCTGTATAATCGGAGAGAATCGCCTAAAGGATTAATCCTAACGCGATTCCGCGTTTCTTGATCTCGATTGAAATCGGGTAGCGAGCTCCGAGATGTTCGAGATCGAGGTGTGGACCGCTATCTAAATTTCGGAGGATGGACAGCGCGCGGTTAGGCTCGGGCGAAAAAGCGCGGAGGCTCGTACCCGTCCGGCGAATATTTGAAATGTTAATCGCGACGGGTCCGCTTCGTGAATGGCTTCCGAGATCGGGGGAAACGATTCCCTGAATCGGTTGACACCTCGCGTGATGTACGGGCGCACATTGAGTACTTGTTAATTCAGGGACGGCAGTTCCTGTAGGATGCCAATGGTTAATGGCTGTACATTTTGAATAACGTCTTCACACCTCCCAGCGCCCAGTCAGGAGATACTCTACGTACGTATATACATGTATATGTGTACCTGCGCTTGGGAAACGGACGGCCGCCTGTCGCCGGATTTATTCCGTTTCCAGGCGTCGTTGTCGGCGGTTTCTTTTCTTTCCGGTGGAACGGTCGCTTCGACGCAGCTCCGCGCTACCAACCGAGAAGATAGTGTCCGACTACGAGACGATCTGCCCCGGCGTGCGTCGCTCCACTTCGCCAACGACACCGTTCGATAGAACACAATCACGGAAAACTGCGAATCCGAAGGGTCACTGAATCTTCAGCGAAAATAACCGATCTTTCAACCGCTGTAACTTTCGGGAAAATTATCGGACGATGCTCTATCTACCCTCGTTTTACAGCGCAGCTTTCGCACTTTGAAAATGCTCCACGTTATTTTTTTCTAGCATCGCTTCCCTCCAAACTGCGCACGGAAATGTGGAAACAGCCACTTTTTGGCCATTTTGCGAATTCAAGCTTCTGTGTGGAGTCTAAAAATTTTTTGTCGGGATTGGGAGGATATGGGAGATCAAGATCGAAGTTCTCGCTTTCCAACGAGCCCTCGAAAATTGATCTGCGATTTTTGGTTGCCGTTTTATGGCAATTTGAATGATGACCGACACGTTCGGCATCGCATTTTTCATTCAAAGTGGGATAAAACGGCGAGGAAAAGTCGTAGATGAATTTTCGTCGGCTTGTTGGAAAGCGAGAACTTCCATCTTGATATCCCTTGCGGTTTCATTCGTGGAAAAAGTTTTTTGAAGTCTGTAGAGAAGTTTGAATTCGACGAATTTATGGAAGTTGCAATGATTTTTCAGCGAAGTTCGAGCGATTCGAATCCGCTTTCGAAGTGAAATCGACCATTTATTGTTTACCGGTGGTAATGTAATAATAGTTTGGTCATCGCTGCATTTTTCGTTGGCTCACGGTCGTTAGATTTCTCTGACCGCCGCGCGCGGCGCGCCGGCGAGATTCTGATCTAGAATGTCGAGCGTCGTTAGGAGGTTGCTCGTTTTCTGTACTGCGGGACGAGCAGCACGAGGATTTCCTTAATTCCATCGGGTTTCAACACCGTGACTTATTCGCCTCCGCGAACTATAAATTTTTTGGAATACCGGTGAGACCACGTGCCGGTGTCGCAATCCGCTCGAGCGTCGAAATTTCGTCGATGGAAACATTCGGTGAAACTGATCGTCCTTGGTTAATTAACCCTCTCGGTGCTCGTAAACCGAATGGCCAGTCTCTCTCCATTTCAATTCATTTATTCAGAGAAATTCGAACGAAACTACCGATTAAAATATACTACCTGTCATCTGGAAATTTGGCAAAAGAACACTGTTGTTTATTCAGGAAAAGATTGAAGAGTACTCTCGTGCTTTTTTGAAACAGTCCCTTCGAAGAAATTCTCGAACGTGCCTAAACTCTGTCAGACCAAGGACTCTTTCGAATGAGGAAAATTGTGAGGGCGATTGAACAGTAGACTGTTCAATCATGATTATATTGCGGATCTTTATGCATTTATGGTTTATGAAAATGTTCAAACAAGCCAGAATATAAAATTCGATAGAGTTTTGCAAAATTTCCATTTGTTTTGAATGTAGGAAGGCTGTTTCCATTAAAAGTATGATTTTATGTCATTCCATTTTCTTAAAATTTGTCGACAAAAATTGAAAAGAATAAACATCTGCAGTCTAATCATGATTAATCGTGCTCCTTAGTTGCCCTTATACATTCTTGTATAACAGAACATACATCGATATTGATATTCTTAAAAATGTCGATGGTTTCCCTAAATTTTCAAATTTTGGGCTCAATGCCAGAGTTGGGCAGATTTGCAATTGAATTACTCCAGGAATTATAATTAAAAAATAATTGAAAAACATAGTAATTCAGTCATATTGTAATTTATAATTCAGGTCTTCATTCAATTAAATATTACAATGTAATTCGTAATTGCAATTGGAGTATAATTATAAAATACTTTATAATTAAATTACAATTTAATTCGTCATTGCAATTGGAAAACAATTATAAAATAGCGTTACGTTTTATGGAGGACGAGGAATAGAAACTACGCCGCATAGACAGCAAACAAGTGTATGAAAGAAAAACATAAAAATCTATCGCACTTCTTCAAAGTTCTGGTCTATATAATCTGGAGAGCTGTATTTTAATTATATTGTATTTTTAATCAGATGTGAGATTTCAATTAATTGAAGTAATTGAATGAATTGAAAGGTTTGTGTGAATTATTTAATTCAGTTACGACGTAGTTGAATTGCTATATAATTGAATTACAATGTAATTGAATTAGCACAACTCTGTTCAGTGCGCATCCACAAGGCATCATCGCACAACTTTGTGATTTTGATCCAGTCATTAGCGCGTCGAACCACAACTTCTCCCGTGGAGCGTTTACGATTTCGAAAAGAATGTGTTTTACCACGCTCGTATTAACTAGCTGTGTTCTCGTTGTATGCGTCAAATCTTGTAATCGAATTTTAAGCCTCTTCCCATAGTCCAATTTTGCTGAGATTTTGTATACACACTTGCTTCCGATGACAATAAAAGTAGAAAATAAAATATATAAGAAGAACTTTTTAAAAACCACGCTTATATCAAAATGCAGTAAAAAGGAGAAAATCATATTTTTCCTGGTTCTCCATAACATACCGAATCCAGTTAAATGATTGATAATACTTTTCCCCAAAATTTTAAGCGATTAGTTCAAAATTTCTTCCGTTATAAAATTAGTGTCGGAATAGATAGAGAAACTTAATATAAATTATATAGCGAATATAGTTTACCGCTCCACGCTTTTATTTTCATAGTCACTATATATAATGTCATGATTTTATTTAAATTTATATTAAATTTTTCTATCCAGTCCGACACTAATTTTATAACAGAAGAAAGATTGAACTAATTGCTGAAAATTTCGGGGAAAGATATTACTAATCATTTAACTGGATTCGGTATTTCACGGAGAACCAGGAAAAAGATTATTTTCTCCTTTTGTCTTCTCATTTTAATAGAAGCGTGATTTTTAAAAAGTTTCTTTTTTCGATCCAGTCTATCGAACAGTGTTTCGTCCCTCGAAAAGCAAAGCAGCTCGTCGAGGGAGTGGGAAAAGGTTCGATCAAGATGCCCAGGCGTATTCGAACGTTATCAGGTGATAGGCTGAAGGATCGTCGGCGCGCTATGACATAATGCGCGCGTCAGGCCGCATACTGATGTGCGCAGCGCATCGTTTCCGAAATCCTGGGCCCCCATGGAGATCCGAGGCCCTACGTGAGCCGGTTGCGCGATCCGGCCATCTTCCGTTCTCTCGAAAATTTCCCTCAAAACACGGCGCTTCTCTCTCGAGGCTCGAAGAAACGCGTTTGGGCAGATGATTTCCTTGGAATTATGCTAATCCCGTTCCACGAACCAGCGGATCCGACCTCGTTGGGCCTGATCGGGCCCCGCGGAACGAGGTCGGGCCTCGCCAGAAAGCGATCGCGGTGTTCGCGGGACGATTTTCCACGCGGCTTTTCCACGTTTCCAGGTGAAAAATGCGGCGAGCTCGTCGCGTGACGACAAGCTGTGAGAACGAGACACAGGCCGACGAATTAATGGGCTTATTCTTTTATTCAGTGGCACGGCGTACACCTCCTCACCCGCTCCGCCAGCTCGCTCGCTCGCTCGCGTTTATTTTATTTCATTTTATAGGGACGGACGGCCGGCCGGCCGGCGTGAAACGATCGAGGATCGCGATACCGGACCGGGAACGTTCGTTAATGTCGCGTTACTCGCGCCATGTTTCGCCGGCTCGTACCCCGCTGCTACCCCCGCCTGCTGCTGCCACGGAGACACCGCGCAATTAGAAAATTAGAGATTCCCTTTCTGAATTTTCCCGATCCAATTTTCCCACTGTTAATCGCCCCTTTTGGGAATTTCTTCACTGAGGACAATATATCCAATCGAAAAGTTTTCTGCTGAACATTGTTCTACGATCCTTCAGCGGATGATTTTCTAAGCTTTCACTGAAAGTGCAATACAATGGGAACAAAAAATCGCAGATCCAATTTGTTGGACCTTTTAGAAAGCGAATATATCAGTCTTGATCTCCCATCTACTTTTAGCTAGTCGAATTTTGGAAAGTTAGAAAGAGTCACTATTCTTGCATTCCCAGGGGATTTTTGAAGCAAAAATTTTTTTATCGAAAAACCCTTTGGGGATTTAAAAGCGCGGGGTTTAAGCTATAGAATTAGCCTAGGTACGATGTCTTCCGATTTTGTTTCACGGAGTTACAGTAGATTGAATATACGGAATTTTGCGACTAAGAAGAGTGGCTGTTTCATGTCGATTGTTTCTTCGATGCAGTGTTTGATGTACGTGGAAAGTTGGGTGTATAAAAAGATTTTGAAGTTGCAAAATATGAAAGAATACCTTATATCCATTGTTAGAAGAATATTAATCCAGCATTATAAAATGTTACCGTACGTGACCGTTCCTCTAGCGGATTAGGCGATATACCTGTAAAGGACGTTATAAAAAACGCATGCGAATCTTCAACCCCGACAGATCAACAACACGTGCGACGGACCCATCGAAGCGACGAGCGGACTACCCTCATAAATCACGTCATTGATAACCGTAAACAATGCCAAAAGGAATTTCTTCAACAGTTCCCCCACTTCTTCACCTGAACTCCCACCGACATTAAATCCACCCTTAACCATTCACGAAAAAAATGAGTTGACAATCGCAGTACTATTTTGATCGTGGTCGGAGTAACTTCTTCTCGTTCGATGTCACGATTTCGGAAAGTGTGTTGCGTAGTTCGTAGAGATTGTGTAGAAGTGTGGAGTTTCGTGTGCTTCACACTTATTAAGACATGTGCGCGTAAAATGGCAGTGTCTTGTGTATCCGACGGAGGAATAGAAGATTCTCAAAAATTTGTGAGTACCTGTACGTTACATTTTACAATGTAGGATTAATATCCTTACGCAGAGTTGGGCAGGAATTAATTACATGAGTAATTAATTACATCTTCAATTACAATTACATGTAACTGTAATTGTAATTGCAATTACTTTCGCTCAACCAGTAAGTGTAATTGCGGACCACAATTACAATTACTGGTTCAGCGAAAGTAATTGCAATTCCAATTACAATTACATGTAATTGTAATTGTATTTCTGCAATTCCAATTCCAATGACATGTAATTGTAACTGTAATTGTTAGTAGCAGTTACAAGTAATTGTGGCTGGTAGCTGCAATTACTTGTAAGTCTTGTAACTGCTACTAACAATTACAGTTACAATTACATGTAATTGTAATTGGAATTGCAATTACTTTCGCTCAACCAGTAATTGTAATTGCGGACCACAATTACAATTACAGTGATTCGTCAAGTAATTGCAATTCCAATTACAATTACATATAATTGTAATTGTATTTCTGCAATTCCAAATTACAGTAATTGGCAAGTAATTGTAACTGTAATTGAAATTACATTTTGCCCAACTCTGTCCTTACGTATAATAATGTCTAATGTAATGGTATATAATATTATATATAATGTATAATGTAATAATGTAATGGTTTCCTCTCATATTTTGCAACTTGAAATTAATTATCTCAATGGGGAGGAAGACGATAACTTCGTACGAGTCTTAGCACCGAATTTCCCTTTAAATTTTGTTTGCCTCGCGCACGATCATGTTCTCTCTCGTCGACACGATCGTGTGGACTTAGTACAGTAAAGTCACGATAGTTGTCCGTGTAGAACACAGGCTGGTTGACAAATATCGCGACTTTACTGTAGTAGGCTTTTGTCTATACGTATAATTCTACTCAATAAAATTTTTCATGAATTTCAACAGCTTATATTCCGTTTAAAGTTTTGATCACTAATGATGCGACATAGGACATCGGTGAAATTGTATTATAATTCTACTCAATCAAATTTTTCATGAACTTTAACAGCCATTCCGTTTAAACTTTTGATCACTAATGCTGCGACATAGGACATCGGTGAAATTGTATTATTTTCTCGAGCCTTTCGAATTTGTTTTCATGACTTTTTTTCTGGTAAACACGTCAATGTTATACTACGTAGGTCAATGGATGCATAAACTCAAATTTTTTTTAATGACATGCGGCGTTTTTCCTTGCAACCACAGATATCTCGATAACTATTTGTTTGCGACATGTGGCTCCTGTCAAATTTTTTCTCTCGACGATGAGTGGAAAAGTATGATGCAAAAACAAACTTTAACACCAATGTTCTTTGTTGTAAATTATTTTGCGGCAAGTTTCTCTTACAAATGTCCGCCGATCC
Organism: Lasioglossum baleicum; assembly: GCF_051020765.1. Taxonomy (NCBI): domain Eukaryota; kingdom Metazoa; phylum Arthropoda; class Insecta; order Hymenoptera; family Halictidae; genus Lasioglossum; species Lasioglossum baleicum. Next base: position 3,761,216 of record NC_134948.1, on the reverse strand, counting down.
GTTACTTTTTATACACCCTGTACAGTTTCTGTAAAGTCGAGGGAAGTACCGTATGGTCTGTGATATGGTGATCAGAAGAAGACAGAGGATCGTTGGAACCTGGTGTTTCGAGAATAAAAGGGGCCGCGCTGTCGAAAAAGCAGCCGGTTACGCGAATCCGCGGTGTAATTGACCAAGGCTTATTGAAATGTACGGCGTCGCGTGGACGACACTCTCCCAGGACCCCGGCGTGCATGATTTCACGGTGAAAAGTAATGGAATTCCGGTCACACCGCGGGGCTAGGAGATTTTTATCGGGTCCCGTGACGCCTCGGCACCTCCGCTCCTCACGCATGTGTCCTCTTTACCTCTCTGTCCCTCTATCGCCCCTCTGCCGAGCTAGCATAGTCTTCTCTCGTCGCGCAGCATCAACGCAGAAAACTTTCCTCGACATTCGCCTCCGTTAGAATTTCGGGGAACCTGAACTTTTGGGCACGAGCCAGCTATCAGAGTCACCCGTGGGTAACATTGTCCATACTTAATGTACTGTAACTTTTTCAAAAATCATCGGAAGTAGATGCACCAGGGCTCATTTTAAAGGGTAAAGTCTGCGCTCTAAAAACGCTCTAAGTCATTTTCTGATAGCTCTTTGTTCTTCTGGGATACGAGCGAAAATGTTGAAGCGGTCATTTTCTAGAGATTTTGCAAACTCGATTATCTGTGTGGAACTCAAAAAATTTTTCTCGCGATTCAAACCACCTGGAATTTCAAGATTGGGGTCTCCTCTTTCGAACGAGCCCAGATAGATTGCGGTACGATTTTTTCTCTCTGAGTTATTGCAGTTTGACTGGGAAGACTACCGACGGCACACCGAAAGGGACGACGAAACAGAGGATTGTCCCTCGTCGGACGGTGGATTTTTGAAATGTTTCGTGTCGCGCGACACGCAACGGCCTCGTCCACGCTCCGATTGGCTTCGTCTTTCCGTCGGACGATTTATTTCGCCGTGGAGCTGGGTAATAGTCGGGCCCAGGAATGCCGGACGGGTTCAGACATCGGTGCCTCGAATCTAGACACGATGGGACTCGCAACAGCTGCTAACTAACGGTAGTACGTCGGCCGAGGAAATAAATTACTTGATCGATGACAAACGCGTCAGCCCGAGCTACCCTTCGCGTGGAAATGTTCCGCTTGCACTTCATTACCTCCGAAAACAATGGTTATTTCGCTTGATCTTCGAAAAACAAGTTTTGGGGGCGTGGCTTCGGTGGCGGGGCACTTGGTGGGCGTGGTTTCTTGGCTCCGGTGACGCCCTACGGAGCAATTCACCTCGGTGAACGAAAATAGCTGTGCGCATTCGTGTTGGAGAGGTAAAGGAATACAGGATGCGTCAATTCGGAGTTGCGCCGAGGCGAGAGAGGAGCGAGAGACAAATACGCGAGACATTTTAAACGCGTCGCTTCTCAGCAGCGGTGGAAAACGGGCTCGGAGCGGATTCCAGTCCGAGAAACAATGTAATATACGTGGTGTGTAGGTACGCGGGAGATCGCGCGGAACAATGCAGCGAGTTGTCAGGGGGCGGGGGTTCGTACGCAGCTGAAATCAGAGAGAGGAAGAGAGACGGGGAGAGTCACGCACGTACGTACGTCGGTGCCCGGGCCGTTATCGTCGCGTTCACATCCGCCAACCGGCCCGGAGAAACGGATAGAGAGAAAGCGGAGAGGAGAGGAAAAAAATACGAGATTCCCAGGATCCGCGCTGGACTCGTTTGGCCCGGACGCGCACCACAGCTACGCGGAAGAGCCTTCCCATGCGCCACCGCGCGTTCCTGCTGCTTCACGATTCCATTTTTGCCATTCTCGACGAGAAACACGCGTCTTTGTTCACCTGGTGGCTAGAAATTCCTTGGAGAGGCGGGTTGAGGGCCACGAGGCCACGCCCACTCGAGTTAGAGCACCGAGACCACGCCCCGCAGCAATTCGTGTCGATGAAAAACGTGTAAAAGAACGCCGCGGGCGCATAAATATATTCGAACGTGCCTCACAGTTGATTTCTTCGTGCCGATCAACGATTCATCGACGGATCGCGAGATCGTTTCTCGTCCGCCCCTCACGAATCTCCGCGAGATTAGCTAATCGTCGGTCTCCCGGCGGGGCGTTGCGCAACGGTGTGCAACGTAACCAATCTCGCGGAGATCCTATCGGCTTCCGAAGAGCGTCTGCAACTGAGCGCTCGTTCGACGGGGGGCGGGGACCGGCGGGGTACGACGGGGACCGTGCGAGTAGCGGATTTCGCGTCTAGCAAAGTTACTCGGATCACGTCGGCTGTCACATTAGCGTCAGCGGGAACATGCAACGCGCGATCATCGCCGTGCCACCGATCCCCGGACCTTTTTCGACGGGATTAACGGGCTCGCGCGATTTTCCTCGCGACGATTCCCACGACCGACAGGAGGGCCGCGATAGGGGGTGGCTCCCCACAGCTCCACCCCTTTCTTAACTCCAAGATCCGAGAAGGAGGAGGAGGAGGAGGTGGATCGAAAAGTGGCTGCGATCTATCGCCTAGCTAATTAAATAATCCTCCGGGACCTCGCCGGAACAGGTCGATACATCTCATTGTAACAGGATAAACAGGAGTTGAGACACGCTAAAACGGGGTCCGATCCGGGGCCCGAGGAGCGAATACGAGGACCATCTGCGTCCTCGTTCCGGCGAAGAAGAGGAAACAGTTCGAAGAAGAACAAGCAGAAGAAGAAGTGGAAGAAACGGTCGGTGGGTGGAGGAGTAAAGGCAACAGAGTATGGCGAACAGGGTGGAGATGGGGTGGGGGCAGTAGAAGAAGAAGAAGAAGAAGTCGAGGGGACTTAGCTTCGGTTCGTGGGCCCACCGGCCGTTGGAATCCGAGATCGCGTCTGATCGCAATTAAGGCCCCGCTCGGGCCGCGGCTGTGAATATTTTATTCCACTCGTTGTCTCTTTCCCTCTGTAGTCCTCTCTCTCCCCCACCCTGTGCATCTCGCTCTCTCTCGCTCTCTGTTTTGGGCCCACTCTGTGCACCGGCTCAGTGTTACACCGTGCATCGCGCGCTTCTCCTTCGTCCTCCTCCTCCTCCTCCTCCTCCTCCACTCTCGAACACACTCGAGGCTGTGTCTCTCGGCCGACTCGTAATACGGGAGGCTCTTGCTCCCTCTCGCTGGCCGCGCACTCGGGGACCGGGCCCCGGGAGAGAGAGGGAAGAGGGACCCAATTCGAAACGAGCGAATTTGAATACGGACGGCCAGGTTCAGAAACAATGGGGACATCGACGGACCACACGGGATGCGAGCAAATGGTCGAACAACCGGAGGACATGCGTTCCGGCAACCACTGGCTTTCTTAGGGGCCGCGGTGGGGCCCGATCTCCCCCGCCCCCCGCCCCGAGCACTTCCTTCCGCCGGATTCGCCGGACCGGACCCCGTATTCCGATCGAAACTTGGTCACAAACGTGGTCCTACAGCCAAACTCTAACTAAAGCCATGAAACAATACGCAGATGGCATAAGGCCCGATTCCACGAATCCTCCGATAAAAGCAGCAAGATCTACAAGACTAAACTAACAAACAATGTTCCAGGATTAAACGGCAAAGAGAAGGTTGAAGTACACGGGGGGCCTGAGGCCCAAATTCATTGATTCGACAGAGTGATCCCGCGATGGGTAAACGATCTTGCGAGTGGGTAATCGATGTAGCGGGGCGGTTAATTCGATGGCTCGTCGACAGGAAGGAAAGGACCGAGACTCTGGGACCGCTGGGACTTAAAGAGGAGGTGGAGGGGGATCGAGAAGAAGAGGAGAGGCTTTTGTGAAATCGATACCGGGCGAAGATGGTATCGGCCGGATCCAACACGTGTAACGTACTACCGCGCCGGGACGAAATCAAATTTATTTTGTTGTTATTTCCAGCACCGTCCTGGCTGGGCCTGACTCGGCCCGGTTCGGTCCCCGAGTACGAGCTCGCGCTCGCAAGCAGGAAACATAGGAAATCGAACGCCTCGAATTGCACGGAGCGTCGCGCCTGGGACCTGCAGCTACACCGGGCCCGCGCGTGTAACCGGTTACAAGCGATAACCGATGATGTCCGACCGGCCGTTACGAGTTACGTAAATATTCCAGGCGGTTTACAGCTTCCACCGGTCGCTTAACTGTCGCTACTCGTCTCGGAGGCGACGCGTAGCAACTGCAGCCGATTCCGGAGCGGAACCAGTTTCGAAACCGAGCTTCGGATCGACGAATCAATTCCAGGACGAATCGATGTTAACGCTGTCAGTCCTCTATTCTGTCAAAAATGGCCGCGGGCGTGGCCATTTTCATATTTCGAGCTCGGACACCGATATCGACGTTCATTTTGATGCCTCATTAAACAACCTCGACTGTCAAACATGGTCAACTAAAAAATGCTCGAACAAATTTCACGTGTGATCGTTTTGTTAGAAACTTTGCAGGCTGGTGGTCCAATGGGTCTGTCACAGACCGCGCATCACAACTTCTCCATAGGGCCCCAAGATCGCGGAGGGGAGGGGGTAAAAGTACCCCTCTCTCGCAAACTGTGTTCAAGCTGGTGGCAGTCGAAGGTACGTCATCATTAATATACTAAATTGGATGATTTCGGTGGGAGGAGGTTCCTCGGGCCCAGGAGGACGATCGTACGGGGCCCGTCGAACCGTCGTTCCCACGTGAAACGCTCGAAACGAAGAGTTATGCGCGGTTAGCGCCTCGACGATATGGGCACCGACTACGAGAGATGCGTGCCACGGTACGATCCGTGACAGGTCACGTGACAGACGGGAATACCTGTCCGGTACATGGGGTGGTCCCGCGTCAAGGGATCCTCGCGGTCGAGCCGAGCTACGAGCGGGGAGAGGACCGAGCTGCCTCGTGGGCCCACTAAAAAAGACAAGAGATCGGGGAACAGGGACAACTCATGCAGAATCGCTAACGAGCCGAGCAGACACCCGAACGATGGATGGGTTGGTCCAGGGGACCCGAACTCTTCTCGGGCCCGATACGTCCTGAGAAAAAGGGCCCGCGACATGGGCCCCCAAGGAAATCGCGAAACGAAACGAAACGAAACGAAACGAGAGCTGAAAACGAATGCATCGAAAACGTCTGATGAAGCCCGAACCGAGGGCAACCGATCTCCCACTATCTCGAGGATGATATTCCACGAAGCACACCTGGTCACTACATAATCTTCTGCACCATAGCATCCTATGATCACCATGCTGAGGCAGCGGGTCCAGGAATCGGCATGGTCGTAGGATCACCGCGTGACTCTGGAGAGTTTGACCCCGGAATAACTCGGACTACGTAGCCAACAAGAAAGAGAGAGAGGGAGAGGATAGACTCTGGCAGAAAGAGTAGAACCCCTCAGAAGTCTGCCCACGAAAGAGAGAGAGAGAGAGAGAGGAGGAGAGGAAAGAGTGATAGCCGATGGAGGCGGTTCGAGATATCAGATCGAACCCAGGAGAGAAAGAGAAAGAGGGAGATAAACCTCGGTGAAGATGGCGTATCTGACTTAGGAGAGAGCCGGTAGCCGGCAGGGATGTTCTGGTAGGTGAGCACAGCGTTCACCATCGCTACCACATCGATTGATTGCTCTGATTGCTTACATTCCGTCGATAAACCAGCTACGAATCGCGCAAGGGACTCGCTCCCTCGGGCTAGCCACTGTGCGAATCGTTGACAACGGGAGGACCTGAAGAGAAAGAGGAGTAAGAAGAAGAAGAAGAGGAACGGGCGGCACCTTGCAAGGATTTTAGCTCTCGCCGACACAGAACGCCGACCCGTAATTGGAAACGTTTCAAACCGCCAGCGCGGGTCAACGTTCAGGAAGAGAACCTATTCCTCCCCTTTAAACAACACCGTTCCCTTCAACCCCATCCCTCTATAATTGACCCCGCGAGACGTCCAATTAGTAATCGCCCGCGAATTAATTAGAGCCCACGTCGCGAACTGCGCGCGATCTACATGCGCTGTCCGGAAAGTATCCGACCTTGTGCGGTAACGAGTGGAGGCATCATTACTGGCTGATATCTATGGTGTCCCTTTCAGAGTTTTGTCCGTTAGAAGCCGCAACTTTCTTCCAGCGATCTCGAAGAGAAGTCGTGTTCTGTTTTATTGCTTCTACGTCCGCAAATCTTTGTCCTGTCAGAGGTTTTTCCATTTTGGAGCTAGATCAGGAGCTAGATCAGGAGTGGACGGAGGATCACACCAATGATTTCCGAACAAGAATGGTTCCAAGTTTCTGGCAAAATTTAATCGTAGGGGGTGTGGAGGGAAATGGATAGGGGAGGGGCATGTAGAAGTCCCCTTTTTCGGTTTCGGTTTTCCGCTTATATCTCGGAAACTATGTGTCCTAGCGATAAGACCATACCATATAAAATTGAAGCTGACTAAATATACCATAAGATTGATTCCATTCAGTTTTTCTCTATCTCGCATAGTTTCCGAGATATCCGCGCTCAAAGTTCACTAATTGTGAAAAAGAAATGTTTGCCTTGGCTAGCTAACTCTTCAGCACAATTAGTGAACTTTGAGCGCGGATATCTCGGAAACTGTGCGAGATAGCGAAAAACTGAATGGAATCAATCTTGTGGCACATTTTGTCAGCTTTAATTTTGTATAGCATGGTCTTATCGCTAGGACGCATAGTTTGCGAGATATACTCGCTCAATGTTCAGTAATGATGAAAAAGAAGTTTTGCCATACTTGACTAGCTAACTCTTCAACAAAATTAGTGAACTTTGAGCGCGGATATCTCGGAAACTGTGCGAGATAGCGAAAAACTGAATGGAATCAATCTTATAGCACATTTTGTCAGCTTTAATTTTGTATAGAATGGTCTTATCGCTAGGACGCATAGTTTGCGAGATATCCGCGCTCAAAGTTCACTAATTGTGAAAAAGAAATTTTTGCCTTACTTGACTAGCTAACTCTTCAACACAATTAGTGAACTTTGAGCGCGGATATCTCGGAAACTGTGCGAGATAGCGAAGAACTGAAACGAATCAATCTTGTGGCACATTTTGTCAGCTTTAATTTTGTATAGAATGGTCTTATCGCTAGGACGCATAGTTTGCGAGATATACTCGCTCAAAGTTCAGTAATGATGAAAAAGAAGTTTTGCCTTATTTGACTAGGTAACTCTTCAGCACAATCAGTGAACTTTGAGCGCGGATATCTCGGAAACTGTGCGAGATAGCGAAAAACTGAAACGAATCAATCTTGTGGCACATTTTGTCAGCTTTAATTTTGTATAGAATGGTCTTATCGCTAGGACGCATAGTTTGCGAGATATCCGCGCTCAAAGTTCACTAATTGTGAAAAAGAAATTTTGCCTTATTTGACTAGGTAACTCTTCAGCACAATCAGTGAACTTCGAGCGCGGATATCTCGGAAACTGTGCGAGATAGCGAAAAACTGAATGGAATCAATCTTATAGCACATTTTGTCAGCTTTAATTTTGTATGCAATGGTCTTATCGCTAGGACGCATAGTTTCCGAGATATAATCGAAAAAGTGGACTTTTAGTATGTTTACCCCCTAACTAGTCCAAACAAAGACCCAAAGTTAAAAATTGTGTTCCATTTCCCACTACAACTTTTCCTTAACTGAACCATACGTTCGGTCATTATTGTATTGCAGAGATTATTACAAGGTCGCCTCTAACGTAAACATGCACTATCAGCCTTAGCCCACTCAGAAACGAAGATATAAGCAAAGGTCAGATACTTTCCGGGCAGATCACGAAGATCCAGGATACGAGTACCAGGGAACAGTGTCCCCCATCGCGGATACAGGGAAGTATGAACCGTCTGGAGGAATGCTGATCGGTGTTCAACCGGGTTCGGATAGCAGAACGACCGTGAAGAAGAAGCCTGTTTCCTCGGGAACAACCTGCCCGAGGCTCGGCCAACGAATGCAGCGACGGTAGTCATAACGACGCGTCCGCCAGCGCCTAACAGATTGTCCCTGCCAGCCGTACAGTGATGGATCGGTCCATCGCGCCGCGCCAGGGCCTGCTCGAATATAACTGAATATTCCTGGGAACAAGCCCCGTTCCTAACCCCCCGACACCTCCATTTCTATGTTACTCGGTCCCATCCAGTCCGACCTCCTCGGCATCGCTTTTTTCGTTCCCTTCTGTTTTTAAGGGACACTCGGGGACGAATCTTTGACCGATCGACGGGGTTTTCGAGCGACAGGTGGCGCCACTGTCTGGCTCCCGTACAGATTTGATGGGGGCAGATTACGGATTGTTCAATTGAAGCTGTGGGTGGTTCAATTTGGCCTGCTTTTCATTCAAAAGACTTTTCACAGAGAGCGTCAAATTTGGAGAAGTTGAGAACCAGTCTTGTATTTTCGAACGGCGTTTCCGGGAAAATTTTTTTTCGGAAGAACCACGTGGATTTGCTGAAATCGCAGAGTTTTTCCTTCAAAACGAGTCTAGATTCATCGCCCTACGATTTTTTCTCACGAAGTTACAGTACTTCAAAAATGGAGTACCATCGATGTCTTCTCTGAAGCTGACGGCTCACTTCTCACTGAAAGTGTCATAAAACCGGGGGAAAAAATCGTAGACTACTTTTTTTGGTCTCGCTGGAAAGCCAAGACTTTACTCTATGTACACCATCTGGTCCCAGTAGCTAGAAAAATTTGTTCACTTTCGTAGAATGACTTGAATCCGGAAAATGTCTAAAAAATGGCTATTTCCACGTTTTCGCCCACATCTGACAGTAAAAAATTGCAAAATAAAAATAACTTGGGTGATGTGAAAGCGCAGCATTTACCAATTAAAATGAGCCCAGCTGGAGCGGTGTGTGATTTTTCTCAGTGAAGTTACAGGAGATTGAATATGGGGTTCCGTGGAGTTCAACGTCCCGAAATGATCGGCAGATTTGTCTGTTAATCTCTGTTCTCTGGTAACGATGTTATAGCTCGCGCTCGGGGTTCTTAATTAGGCCGTGTTCAGCGGTCGACTGTGCGGTTCGGTGCTAGAAAGGCCGACGAAGTATCCTTCGACTTGTTCGAGTTGTAATTTGACCGTTTAGGCGCCGTCTCCCGGGGCGTCGGATCGTATTCGATATTCCCAAAGTCATTCTTGTAACTCGAATGGCATTGTGTGTTATGCAACTCGAAAGACACGGCGAGCTATGCCGGTGCTGGAATCATGCCACGGGGCACCGAGTATCGAACTCGGACACGCACACCCACTGGGCGACGTTTATTCGGATCCTTTTATTACTTGGGAACGTTCATTAACTCGATCCGTCGTCCGCGACTCTTTCAGGGTTAGGCTCTCGCTCGGATTAAGATTCGTGGCGGGGAGGATTGGGAAACCGAGCGACGTATATATCCGTCGGGGGACAATGGAACACTTGTTTCGCCGCCTCGCCGAGGAAATTGAATCCCAGCGAGCATTATACAAGGTAATTACGATCGAAAAGCGCGTTTCGAGGCGTGAGCGACACGGATAGGGCGGCCATCCGACGACACTCCCTCGAGAAAACTCGAGGAACACGCATGTATTATGCATCGCGACGCCTAACCACTGTTCCAGCATTGTTCTGCGACCACCGCTCGCTTAAACCGACCAACGAATTCTTCTGCAACATTCTCTTGTGACCGACCAGGTCGGTTGACCTTCCCTGAAAAATTGCCGGCGCTCAAACCTTCGTAACTTCGCGGAAATCGACCGCAGCCTGATCTACCTTGGCCCGTTTCAATCCGTGAGATATCCTTCTTCGAAACTACATTATTCAGGAGATGGACGACAATGTAAAAATCTAGAAAGTCATTTTTTAGACATTTTTCGAATTCTAGTGACTCCACGAAACAGGAAAAATTGTTTTCGCGAATTTCACCGCGTGGAATCCATACATTGATGCCTTCGCTTTTCAACGAGACCAAAAAGATTGTTTTACGATTTTTTGTTGGCATTTTATGGCACTTTCAGTGAAAAGTGAGCCGCTAGTTTCTCTAGAAAAGCTGAAGGGCTACTGCATCTTCGGTGATAGTCGATAAATACTGTAACTCCGTGAAAAAAAAATCGCAGGACAACGTACCTAGGCTCATTTTAAAGCGCAATGCCTGCACTTTCGACGTGTCCAAGTTATATTTTTCGAAAAAATTTTTCCTCCGAACAACAGGTAACAATGCAAGAATAATGACTTTTTTAATATTTTTCTAATTCAGACTGCTGTACGGACTTCAAAAAATTTCTTTGAGAATTGAGACCAAGATGGATTTAAAGTGTGAAGTCTTCGCTTTCTAATGAGACCAAGAGGATCGACTTACGATTTTTTCTCGCCGAGTTATCGAACTTTGAATGCAAAGTGAACCGCGTCGGTATGTCGACGCATCATGCTCTGGGATGATTGCGAGAGCGAGGGATCCCGAGGCGCGAAGGGAGCATCGATCGAGAGGTCCGTAAAAGTTTCTCACGTGTCGCCACGGGTCTCGATTCCAGGCCGGTGTACCCTCGGAGAAGGAAAAGGTGGGGAGGTAGGGGCGCCTCCGTCGTAACAAGGAACCCCCCGCGGACGAACTAATTTTCCCGGATGACTCGCGAAGCTGCGGCCCCGCGGGGGTCTGAAACAATGCGCGAGAAACGGCCCTTAAGACCGTATAAGACTTACACGCCGCCGGCCACGGCGTCCTCCTCTCCGAAACTCGTCGGCAATTCGCTGAATCACCGGGGTACCATGGTGCGTGATGTGTCTCGCCATTCCAGCGACGTCTACGAACCGATCGACACCGCCGAATCGGCCATTGTCGATCGTCCTAGCTAATTTAATATCTAAATTGCTCGTTGGCCCACGGAGATTAACCGGAAGGGAGAGTTCGAGGCCGTCGGCCTCAGTTGCCAACAGCTCCGAGAGTTCGTTCCCTCTTGGCAACGATCAGCAAGGACGGCGTTACACGGTAGATTGATTGGCAAACCGATTGCAACACCTTGACCCTGGTGCCTTGAAAATCTGGAAAGCGCGCCTGGTCTTAGACGTGAAGCAGCTTCAAAGCAGTGTCAAAGCAGCTTCAAAGCAGCTTCAAAGAACTGTCAAAGCAGCTTTAAAGCACTGTCAAAGCAGCTTTAAAGCAGCTTTAAAGCACTGTCAAAGCAGCTTTAAAGCAGCTTCAAAGCAGCTTCAAAGAACTGTCAAAGCAGCTTTAAAGCACTGTCAAAGCAGCTTCGAAGCACTGTCAGAGCAGCTCCAAAGCACTGTCAAAGCAGCTTCAAAGAACTGTCAAAGCAGCTCCAAAGCACTGTCAAAGCAGCTACAAAGCAGCTTCGAAGCACTGTCAAAGCTGCTTCAAATGTTTGAGCAGCTTCCAGACATTGTTAAAGCTGCTTTGAAGCTACTTTGACGCTTTGAAACATTGTCGAAGCTTCTTCAAATACTTCACCAGCTTCGGGACACTGTTAAAGCTGCTTTAACCCCTTGCCGTACCATTTTCTTTACAGTTATAGGGATCAGAACGTCTTTACTCCAAGAAATGTCGTAGAAGAGAAAAGAAAATTTTTATCTTTTGTATGGCTACATTTATTTGAATGCTTAAATATTGACTACAAATGAATCAGATTTTATTTCACCTAAAAAGACAGGCATAACATTCATATTTGTTTGACTTCGTTAAAATCTTCATGACGAGTCTGATCATTTTAATACGGCAAGGGGTTAAAGCTACTTTGAAGCTTCGAGACATTGTTAAAGCTGCTCTAAAGCTGCTTCGAAACTTCAAGACATTGTTAAAGCTACTTTAAAGCTGCTTCGAAGCTTCAAGACATTGTTAGAGCTGCTTTAAAGCTGCTTCGAAACTTTAAGACATTGTCGAAGCTGTTTTAAAGCTTCTACAAATGGTCAAGACATTGTCGAAGCTGCTTTAAAGCTGCTTCGAAGCTTCAAGACACTGTTAGAGCTGCTTTAAAGCTTCTTCAAAGCTTTAAGACATTGTCGAAGCCGCTTTAAAGCTTCTACAAAGGGTCAAGACATTGTCGAAGCCGCTTTAAAGCTTCTACAAAGGGTCAAGACATTGTCGAAGCTGCTTTAAAGCTTCTTCGAAGCTTCAAGACATTGTCGAAGCTGCTTTAAAGCCCGAAAGCTTCAAGCAACTTCGAAGCACCGAAACTGCAGAGTGGCTTCAATCAGCTCCAAGGCATCAAAGCTTCACCGAAGCCGCTTCAAAGCTGCTTAAAAGCCACGTCTAAGCCACTTGAGCATCCTCGAGCCACCATCGAAGCCATCGCTGCTGCTCCCGAGCAAAAGGGCAGTCTGAAAACACCTGCCCCATACGGAGAGACGCATTGTCCTAATGGCCGAGCTTGTAATTACCATTGTCTCTGCGTGGCCGGCTCTACTATCGAGGAAATCGAAGGAAGCAAAGCCGGATAACCACGTTGCAGAGATCGCGGTCCTCGATCGACCGGGTTGCGCTCGCTTCTACTCTCATGTTTATAAACCAATTAAGCAGCTCCAAGGTTTCCACGAACTCGGAGACAATGAAGCAAATTACTCGATTGGTCAGCACCGGGGCCTGTAACACTTTCAGGCCCCGATCCGGACCCATAAAGCATACCATGGTCCCCATTTCCTTGTTGCGTTTTACTCCTTTAATACTGAAGATGGAAATGGACAGGCTTCAACTTTTTATGCTATTTTACTGTTTTTAATTGGACATTTCGGAAAGGAACCTATGGTAATGAGGATGTTTCTGTTAGGAGATTTTTTCAGAATTGTTAATTTCGAGAAAGACACGGTTGAACGAAGGTGGCGTGGGTGACAAGACAGTGGAACTGGCACACGGCTCGTCTCGTCCGTAGAACGAGAAACCCGATACAGCGGGCGTTCGACGAGAGGCACACGTCCGACGGGCATTCTCGTCACGTAGGACGTGTATACGCGTTCTAATCGCGGATAGAAATCTAGCCGCGCGAGAGGTTTTCGGGCCCATCGGGTCGAGTTTTCGGCGAAACGGCGCCCATCGAGCTCTCCGGAGCCCGTAGATCCCCGGGCCCAGGACTGCTCCAGGACTTCCAGGACATGACTCACGCCGGTAAAAAACGCGCAGACCGCGAACGCGCCACGATAATGTATGAAAGCTCGCATTCCGCCGGCTCGTTCCCGCCGCGCGCCTGGAACGCCGGGCAGAGCCTCTGCTATCCGAACCCTCGGTATCGTCGCACTTCAGAATTTTTATCTCGGAAACTGTTCGACCTATCGGGCTGAATCTTTTTTCATTCTAATCTGCAAACCTTCCTCTATCGTGACAATTTTTCTTAATCTGCAGAATTAATATTTTCATATCGAAAATTATAAGTGAATTGTTTATGACAGGCTGACATACTTCCTCGAGTTTTCTTGAAAATTTTATAGTGACGTGGGTGGTCTAAAAAATTGAAAAAATTTGAGTGTATTCTCTAGAGTTTAATCTATCGAATGAGCCTAGTCCCGTGACAGAGTTTCTAGAATTAACGAAATGGCGCGAATTAATCGCGCCCGCTACATGGTGTCGATGTAATTGTTCGTAATACTTCAGATTTTCCAGGAGGCCGGGAGATGTTAATTTATGTTGGTTGGTTTGTGGAAGTGGCACGTCCTTTTCCAGCGAAATTTCGGTTTTCCTGCCGCGACCAGTTTGTCCGGTGGGCTGCATTCCCCGGCGTACATCAAGAGAAAGAGGGGAGGGGCTGTCTCTTGGGCAACAACATTAGGATTATACCGGAGGGGCCGCTTTACATTCGTGGCCGGTTCCTCTTTTTCGTTCCGTTGCCTCGGCCCCTTCGTCTCCTTCTCGGAAGCTACGGAGATTTTGACGATAACGGGGTGGTTCCAGCGGCCTCTCGCCCCATCACCGATCCATAAATCCAACAATTTGTCCGGCCCGTCCGCGGTGTTTTGATCTCGGCCGATTCCAACCGATTCGACCAGTCCCTACCCCCTCTCCCTCTCTTCTTCTCTCTACTGGATCCCCCCACCATACACAGGTTTTGCATAATTATGCCGGATACGGATGTCGATATCGCGTGTCACCCAGCGCCAAATTCGACTCCTCTCGCGATCGGGAGATGGCGCTGCGGGGCAAGCGCGGTCCCCCGTTCACCAAAATGGCGTCCCCGGCAAAATGGGGACCGAGAAACGGCCCCGAGAACGCCGCGCGGCCCCTTTGTAAGGCCCCGCGAGGAATTCCACCGTCGAAAAGCTACTCATAGAACGCTGCTCGCCCCATATGAGAGCGCATACAGTGCCGGCAAAAAGTATCTCGATGCCCGATGTAGAACAATGAAAAACAGTATAAATTTTTATCATAATATTAATTTAAAAACGAAGTACAAAACCGCAATTTAACGGCAGAATTACTTTTTTCGTAACGCACGTGTAAAAATCGCCTGCTCCTTACGTAGGCTGAGCTATGGACATTTTTTTTTAGGAAAAACGACAGAACGAAAAATTTTGAAACTTTTTGTACACCTCGATAACTGTTCCTGAATACAGAAAATATTTTTTGTTGCACGGAATTCTAAGTTCGTTTCGAGGTGCAAGGGTTCGGAGTCGTCGGTGTGGGTCGGTTAGAACTGTCGGACTAAGTTGTGTTAGGTCTGGGTCCGCGATTATTTTTGGACAGGACTGTATGTCCGTCGGTTCTCGAGAGTGGCGTGTTTTATTGGGAGGATCCCGCGACATAGTCGGCGCGTTTTGACGGGCCCCCGCGGATCGCATACGAAATCAACGTGGATCGCTTTACCCGGGACACCGGCTGAGTTTTATCGCCGGAGGATGCACGTCGACAACCGTGTAAATTATGCGTCACTTTCGCGTCGACGGGCTCGACACTAATTTCTACCGTTAGCCGCCGCCGCCGCGCGCCGTCCCCTGTTTACCTCCGCAAACGTGTCCCCCCTCATTTTAACAACGATTACGTGGCGAATCGCTCGGCCGAACGTGTACAAAAGCTTCGATCGGCTCTTCTGTAAACGCGGCAATTTTATCGGCGTCCTGAAAATAGTTCGTTTGATCCGCTGTCGTTCTTCGGGTCACCGTTATTATTTGATGCGGAGAGTTAGGACGGTTAGAAGCCACGAAGCAGCTTTAAAGCAGCTTTGAAATCATGGAGCTGCTTTGAAATCATATGAAGCTGCTTCGAAAACATATGAAGCTGCTTTGAAATCATACGAAGCTGCTTTGAAGCAGTTTTGAAATCGTGAAGCTGTTTTCAAGCAGCTTCGAAACAGCTTTGACGCGAGCTTCGAAGCAGCTTTGACGCAGCTTTGGCTCAGCTTTGACGCAGCTTTGAGGCAACGTTGGCTCAGCTTTGAAGCAATTTTGAAATCGTGAAAAGCTGATTTAAAGCAGTTTTTAAATCGTAAAAAGCTGCTTTGAAATCGTGAAGCTGTTTTGAAGCAGCTTTGAAACAGCTTTAACGCAGCTTTGAAACAGCTTCGAAGCAGCTTTGACGCAGCTTTGACGCAGCCCTGGCTCAGCTTTGGCGCAGCTTTGACGCAGCTTTGACGCAGCTTTAACGCAACTTTGGCTCAGCTTTGAAGCAGTTTCGAAGCAGCGTAAAAGCTGCTCGACTCACCCCTGAGTACGACGTGCCCGGTGATGAAATAATGAAAGAAATGAAGCTCTCGTGGGCCGCTGCACCGAATTTCCGACAGCGCAGCATGAAACGGCGGCTCCGCGGGAAATTACGGGAGCGGAGGCGCGTCGAAGCGCGTTTATCGACGATTCCCGCGATCGATCCGTCATTATCAAAAGAAACGGGACGGCCGGGGTTGGCGGCGCGCGGTTCAGAATTTTCCTTTTTTCCCCGGCTCGCGAGGCGTTCGTCCGGGGGTGGAGCGTGAGCTTGCGATATTCGAGGAGAAAGAAAAGCGTTTCCGACATATTTCATGCAGGAAAGATAACGCTTACGGTCACGTGAAACGTGTCAGAAGGAACTATGAAGATTTATCGCGGCCGGCATCGGTGCTCCACTGCCTCGGCGAACGATCGATAATTCCTTCCTCGTTTGCTTGCCGGAGCTGGGTTGCTCGGCGGGTTGCAGGGCCGACGCGCGAGCTTGCAAGCCCGTTTAGAACGCGATAAAGTCGTTAACGCGCATTATCGCCCGGCCACCGGCTTCCCAAGGCCACGCCAGCTGCCTGAATAATACACGCTCGTTCGCTTCATAGATATCGAGCGTTTATTTCGCGGGGGCGAGCCGAGCCGACTCGGTAAACAAGCTTCGTCCGCCATCCGACGACATTAATGACTACTCGGAAGCTCCTGCTCTATGGTCGAGCTCGTGCCATCCGTGGAAACCCTCGGCCTAACCTAACCTCAAGCCTCTCATGGCTGTTTTCCTTCTTCAGGTATCACCCCTCCGTCTGAAACCATAAGAACTCTCGCATCTCCATCCGGTAAGGGAGTCTGTTTCTCGGCCACCATGCTAGACATTCGAACGATTCAAATCGGAAATTAAAGAGCACACATTGTAGTTGCTCCATGAATTTTTGCAAAATTTTCAGGCTATTATTTCGGGCCAGAAAAATTATTACTGAAACCCCGTTGCACGGAGGCTCGTTCTTGCGAAGGGGGTGGAAAGTTTGAAGGCCTGTCTCTCGATGAGTACGCGAGATATCGAGATGGATCAAAATGCAGGTTGAAAAGCATACATTGAATAAGCTCCATGAATTTTTTCAAAATTTTCAGGCAATTATTTAAGGCCAGAAAAATTATTACTGAAACCCCGTTTCAGGGCGGCTCGTTCTTGCGAAGTGCTAAGGGGTGGAAAGTTTGAAGGCCTGTCTCTCGATGAGTACGCGAGATATCGAGATGGATCAAAAAGCAGGTTGAAGAGCATACATTGAATAAGCTCCATGAATTTTTTCAAAATTTTCAGGCAATTATTTAAGGCCAGAAAAATTATTACTGAAACCCCGTTTCAGGGCGGCTCGTTCTTGCGAAGTGCTAAGGGGGTGGAAAGTTTGAAGGCCTGTCTCTCGACGAGTACGCGAGATATCGAGATGGATCGAAATGCAGGTTGAAGAGCATACATTGAATAAGCTTCATGAATTTTTTGAAAATTTTCGGTCGCTTTTCAGGGCGGGGAAAAATTATTTTCTTCGGAGTGGTCTTGGAGACTACCCCCGAGCGAGACCTAATACGATTAATTAAATCGATACACAAACTGATGTACAATTTTCGAGCGTGTTCAGTAGACGGGAATGTCAAAAAAAATCAATGTTTTCCGTTTGAATGCGAGTGGCATTGATTGGTGTGCAATTGTCCGAAGGCTCGAGGAGTTACTGGCAATTACGCCGAGTGGAATAACGTTGCAGGTGAGACGCGACGGCGCGGAGTAAACGGGAGGCAGAGTTTTATCGGGGGTATTCGGGATGCGAGATCGAAAGGCCGGCTTACCACACAAATTTCGCCGATTCCTATCCCGAAACGGCAACAAGGGATCCTGCGGCCGGCGAGGATAGGTAGGAGCGAGCGTTTAATATATAAATATGTAAATAATGCGCTGCCGCGAGTATCTCTCATGCAGCCGGGTTCAACCGGTGGCAGCTAACTTATGGCAGGGACCAGGAAGACCGGCTTTAGTTTGGTCATCCATAATGCCGTTCCTCGCTGCGAATCTATCGTCACGTTTTAAACATCGAGGAACACGCTGCTGCTCTCACCCTCCGCTCTCACTCTCTTCCCATCCCTCTCCTCCTCCCTTCTCTCTTTCTCACTCAATGTTTCTCTCACTTTCTCGTGTCCAAAGAGATCATTAAAAAATTCTATCGGACAACGCCTGGCCAACTCGTTCCTTTTTCCTCTGTTTTTATTTTTGTCGAACACAGCCGGAAGATTACGGTGACCGATAGCGACGAGTGGCGTCGTTCGCGCTTGGAAAGGGGATTTTCACTCGGAAAGCTCGTTAATTAACTTCACCGGAATCAGGACATCCGAGATCTAGCGGGTCGAAGCGCGCGGCTACCCGATTTTTACTCGGCACCCGAGAACGATAACGAGTTAAAAGTCTCGCGTGCCCGACGGACTCGCGTGACCGGCGATCACCGGCCCTGACCCGCTCCTAGACGCGACACAGATCTCTCCGGAGGCTGAACGCCGAAATTGCCGGAGAACCACTTCTTCGTCGCACTCGATTTACAATAAGTCCGTGAGAAAAAATCGCACGTCGATTCTTGTGGTCTCGTTGCAAAGCGGAGGTTGCGGGCTTCAAATCCGCCCAAATCCGACTCGCGAGAAAAATTTTTTCAAGCCTCCACACACCCCTGAAGTCAGAAAATTGTTAAAAAAAATTCATATCTACATTTTTGTTCGTCACTCAGGGGAAAAATTTTTTTCACAAAAACGCCTTGGGGGAATCGAAAGTGCGGGTTTTACCCTTCAATTTAAGACTAGCTACAGCAACCTGCGATTTTTTTTCACGGAACTACAGCAACTCAAAGAGGGGCCTACCACCGAGGATGTTGTGATCCTTCAGGTTTTCCAAGTCTGACGTCATAAAAAGTGCGATAAAACGGTGAGGAAAAATCGTGGAGCAACGTTTTTGGTCTCTTTGGAAAGCTAATACTTCAATCTACGGATTGACCGTAGCCGGAACGAGGGAAGAAATTTTCTGATCTCGGCAGAGGCATTTGAAGTCAAAAAATTTCCAAAAAATGACCGAGGTCACATTTCGTCCTACAGTGAACGAAACAAATGGTCCAGGCAAAAAGTACCTGAAGGACTTCGAAAGCGCAGACTTCGCGCTTTAAAACTAGCCCAGGTGCATCGCGGTGCGATGATTTTTCGCGAAGTTACAGTAATTTGAATATGTTAAACATCGTGTCGCCACACCCGCCGATGATTAATGGAGTTATAATGAAGTGAAATGAATTTTCGGTGGGAGAACGAAGGACACCGGAGTGCTGGGAGATAGGTCCGTCCCTGGAGCAGTAGTAGAAGGGAGCGGGGCCAGTCGGTTGACAATAGTTTGGCCATCGGTGGAACAATTCCCGAAGGGCTCCCCGTCACAATAAAAGCTGTTCGACGGTGGATGTGACAAAAATGAATTGTTATATTGTTTTAACAAATGAAGGGAGAGACCGGTCACCCGGTTGGCCCCACTCGGTCTCTCTCGGGCCCCGACGCGACCGCGGGGACCGTCCCGGGCTTCTTTTTCGTCTGTTTTGTGCCCGGTGTGCCTCCTCGCCCGGTATTATGTATCTGGACCCTCTCTTCTCGAATCTCCTCTCTCCCACACTCTCCCCCCCCCTCTCTCTCTCTCTCTCTTTGTCTCACCCGCACACCCACTCTCTCGGTTTCTGGTCGGTGGTTCGGTCTGCGCCTCGGCTGGTTTTGCAGAGCGCGCGCGAAGCACGTGTTTTGCCAGTTCCTATTGTTTCCTGTATGATAAATGGGCCTGAGGCCCTCTCGCCGGCTCGGACCGTCCTCCGACCACTGCCCCGGCTACTCTCCGATTTTCGATACCTCGATACCTCGCGAACACCCCTCGAATTCCTCCGCGCTCGCTCTATCGTCCTAACAATTTTCCAGATTCACAAAAACTCACATGTCATCCCTTTTTATAAAGAGAAATCGGGGAAGAAGATCGTCTTAGTTGATTCTCCGTGAAAAATACATTGGAACGTTCGGTATACAGTTTTCCTCTACGAGGCCCCCATTCCGAGTAAATCAGTTTCGAAAATGCAGTGGGCCCTGGACAAGGCCCATTTTTATTCGTAATATTCATTCACACAGCCTGACGTATTGATGAAAGAAAAGTGGTCATGCATTCTCTTTTTAATTATTTTTCGTGTTTTAGTCCCAAAATTTCGGTCAGTGCTGGGCCTCATTTTTGAAACTGTTTTTACTCGAAAACGGGACGTCGGACGAGAAAACTTGAAAGGATGATTTTGCTCAGTTTTTCGCATACAATATAATGATATGTTTAGTTTGTTGTTATTTGTTTCGCCATAGGTGTTGTTAGTGCCGTCGATTAAATTGCATAAATTCTAGGGGCAGAGATTAGGAAGCATTAAAAATAATAATACCGCCGACAGTGGCGGAGCCGCCGCTAATAATGCGGTGGGCCCCGACAGAAACTGCAAATCCGGTGAGCAGAAACATCTAGTCCCGCGTAACGGCCGGCATTCCCGTATCGGCCGATTATTTATCATCGTTTAATTCAATTAAAAATCCGCGCATAAAAAGGGCCGAACGAGGCATTCCCGGCAGTCGTAAAGCCAGCTCCTCCGTCCTGGCTTGTTTTTTAGCCGTCCGCGGCCGAGCATCCGACGTTAGGATCTACACTACCGGACGAAAGTTTGCTATCGTCCTCTGGATCGATCCAGTTCTACATTAATAAACAACCTTACGATAATTTAACACTAAAAAAATATGTCCGTAATAAATTTGTCACCAACGTTCTCAGCTGCGACACTTGATCAAAATAATAAATTCAAGAGACGTATGAATTTGATAAATCTTGAAGAAAATGTGCGCTGTTCTATTTAAAAAATTAGAAATTCAACTGCAGCCTTATCTCATTGGGTTGAGCATTAGATGTTAACACAGTTCTTAAATAAACAACGTTCCAAGAAGTACTGATCTATGAATTAATATAGTAGAGATGTATACAGATAAAGTTTTATTGTTCTGTGCTCAACGTTGGATGAAATGTAACGTCTGATAAAAATAATAAATTCAAGAGACGTGTTCACTTGATAAATCTTGAAGAAAATGTGCGCTGTTCTATTTAAGAAATTAGAAATGAAACTGCAGCTTTATTTCTTTGGGCTGAGCATTAGATGTTAACGCAGTGATTTAATTAACAATGTTCTAAGAGGTAGTACTGGTCTATGAATTAATTTAGAAGAAATGTTTAGAGATGAAGTTTTTGATTGTGGTGACGCATTTTGAATAATTTGTGGTTTCGTGGGAGGGTGGATCGAAACTTTTGGAGGTTAGTGTAGAGCGACGGAACGGGCCCAAACGGCCAGGACACGTTAAGTATTAATAAACTGGTTAAGATCGTAATTAAATCGGGCCCCGCGTAGGCGCGTGTGCATATCATTCCCATAACAGGCTGGCGCTGCCGTGGAGAGACACTTTAACGGACTCTATCCGCGTCGAGTCTTTTAATAACCCGCCGGTGTCTCCTCGGACCTTTTGCGAGACCGAAACTGGCTCGACTGGTCGTCCTTTACGACCGGAACCTCCCCTCGAAACAGAAACGATTAATAATAATTGATTCGTCGCCCGTCAAAATCTGTACACATGACTTGGAAAAATGAACTCTGCTGATTCTCATCAAGTTCATCGGAATCAAAAATTTTTTAAACGAAAATTACTTCGGTCATTCGAAAGCGTAGGGTTCAAACTTCAAAATGAGCACAGGTACGTGGCCCTACCCTTTTTTGTCTCGAAGTTATAACAATTTAAAAATTAGGTATCACAGGGGTGCAGTGATTTTTGAGCTTTTCTGATTCTGCGGCACAGTTCTCATTCAAACGGCGATAAAATGGCCAACAAAAATCGTAGATCAATTTTTTACGGCTCGTTGGAAAGCGAAGACTTCACTCTTTAAATTCTAGGTGGTCTCGGTAGAAGAAAAAATTTTTTAAACTTTGCAGAGTAGTCTGAATTTGTGAAAGTATCAAAAATTGTGATTTTTGCTTTTACGTGTGATATTTCCTGTGATAAATTTTTCCGGTAAAAATTACTCACGGGGATTGAAAGCGTAAGGTGCGCGCTTTAAAATAAGCCTAGTCCCGTCGTCCTACGATTTTTTTTTCTGAAATCTACAATAGTTTAAACATTGACTATCACCGTAAACCCAATGATTGGGTTGATCCAGCACTGGCTGTTCAGTGTTCACTAAAAGTGCGATAAAATGGTTTTAAAAAATCGTAGGATCATTTTCTTTATCTCGTTCGAAAACGAAAACTTTGATCTTTGAATTCCCTATAGTTTCAGTTCAGAAAAAATTTTTTTTATATGTAGAGGAATTTTTGAATCTAACAAGTTTCCAAAGTATTACCATTTTTACATTCAGTGTTCACTAAAAGTGCGATAAAATGGTTTAAAAAAATCGTAGGATCAATTTCTTTATCTCGTTCGAAAACGAAAACTTTGATCTTTGAATTCCCTATAGTTTCAGTTAAGAAAAACATTTTTTTATTATTAGAGGAATTTTTGAATCCAACAAATTTCCAAAAAATTACCATTTTTACATTTTCGAGTGCATTTTTGAGTCAGAAATGTCCGGACAAAATTGACTCGCGGGGTTCGAAAGCGCAGTGTTCACGCTTCGAAACGAGCCGGGATAGAGCCCGCTGAGACTATTTTTCGCAAAGTTACGGCAAGATGAATATTGACAAAATTTGAAAAGGACTCGTCGCTGCTCGAAATTCGATCACCATCGAAATTCGAGTTAATTAATTAACAGCAATGTTAGACTATTTCCAGTCAGCGGGGAGAATCGATCGTCCAGCGAGGACACGGGCAACCTACAATTCCTGACGGACGACCTGGTGTTATCAAGCGCCTCGGATCTCCGGTGGGGCCGCGTGTCCGAGCGGCTCGGATTAATTTATCATAAAAATCATTGGAGAAAATGAGCCCGCGGGGCAGAAGCACGGTCGTGCGCGCGCGCGATCGCGCAATCGGCTTGGTTAACCGTTCAACGAGCTGCTTTACATATCTCCGCCATAAATCACCCGAGCGAAAAATAGACTAGAAGCACTTAGAGAGCGACCGAAAACCAACGTAACGTTTCGGGGCCGAGGTTTCCCTCGGTTGGATCGCGAGATCGATCGGCGAATCGACAAGAGAGAGGATTAGCGGGACGTCCGGGATACGGTTCGATAAATAACCGGCGGATTCGAAAAAACAATGATCCATCAGGCTGGAAATTGATTAGCGGACGAAAGCCGGCGGACAGACGAGCCGCAAATTATTACACCTTTTTCCCGTGGAACATCGACACCCGTGGCGTTTGCACGGTGTTTGTGTGTTGCAGGTGTATGCGTGTGTGTGTGTGTTGTACGCGTTCGTCGTTGACGTTGGTGAACGTTCGTCGGTGTTGGCAACCGTTCGTTCGTGTTGGCCACCTTTCTTTTGGCGACGTGGCAGCGCAAGAGTCGCGCTGATGCAGCAGGGGGTCCGTAAAGACTGGCCGCACACAGGCATAAACATACATAAACGCCGCGGATATATAGAAGTTGGTAGCTTCTGAAATCCGTGGCTGATCCGGGAGCGATAGTGTTGGGACGCCCAGCAGGCAGTCCCAGCTACCACGGCACCCAACGATCTATGGTCGTGACGAGAATCCGGCGACCATTACGCCGACCGATGGACGTATGCCCTCTGGGGAGACTAATTTTTGCAATTACGCGCTCCCGTATCGCTGCGGACCCTCTTACCGGCGATGTTCGCACTGAATCCTGCCCCCCTCCCCCCCCCCCGCAACTTCCGTCACCAGTAGAAACTTACGTCACCGCGCAATTAATTGTTTAACACTAAACTCCTACCGAGCCTTAACAGTAACTGGTAACAACATGTTCCCTTCACTAATAATGACAAGATTGATTTCATTTAGACTTTGTGGAACTCTGATCATTTCCTATGAAGTTATTTTTATTATATTGATAATTGTAAAATTGGAAATCTGGAATTGGCGATGGTAGGTTTACTGTTAAAATTATTACAGATGCTCCACAATTTTTACAGCGAATCCACCATTGGTCGACTTCGTCAATTTTTTCCCACCCATTCGCAGATCCGAAAATTCCGGATTTTTGCAGGAATTTTTATCGGAGTCCTGAAAATAGTTCGTTTCATCCGCTGTCGTTCTTCGGCTCACCATCATTATTTGATGCAGAGACTTGAGAAGGTTAGAAGCCACGAAGCAGCTTTGAAGCAGTTTTGAAGTCGTGAAGCTGCTTCGAAGCAGCTCTGAAATCGAGAAGCTGCTTTGAAGCAGTTTTGGAGTCGTGAAAAGTTGCTTTGCAGCAACTTTAAAGCAACTTTGAAACCACGAAGCTGATTTAAAGCAGTTTTGAAATCGCGAAGCTGCTTTGAAGCAGCTTTAAAGCCGCTTTGAAGGCGGGAAAGGCGGGAAGTTTCAAATGTGGAAAACTAATAGATTCTGTCGTAGTAGAATAGTCTAATAGATTCGGTCTAATAGATGCTCCACAATTTGTACAATAAACCCACCATTGTTCAACATCGCCAATTTTTTCCCGCCCATCCGCTGCTCCGAAAATTCCGGATTTTTGCAAGAATGTAACAGCAACATTCAGCCATGCACACAAATTTTTACAACCGAAAATGTCACGAAATTACGGAGTTACACACCTGATCGATACGCCTCACCGATGCCAGGAAGCCGGGAATTTCGTGGCGCGCGGGTGTTTTTTCCGCGGGCCGGCCGCGTCCCGCAGATAAACGTGGAAAGCCCGAGACAATGACGACGCGATAACACTCTGTTTTATGGCGCGTATCCATTCCTCGTACGTGGGCTGAATGCCGCGAGTCGCGGCTCGTCACTGTGACTTTCTGATTCGGTCTTTCATTCCGCCGGGAAAAATTACGAAAATATTTCCCGTCCTCCGACACGGTATCTGTAATACAAACCCGAATTTCGGTCGTCCACCCGCTCGAAATAACAATTAGATTGTTCGAGACGAGTTAACTCGTCCTCGAGGAGTTCCCGGTCGATTCGACAAAAAATTCCACGGCGAATCGACACGCGGCTACCGTGTCTCATATCGAGGGGACACATTTTTCTAGAGGCAGATGCGTGCCCGCAGATAAGGATGACCGAGGGTGGCTGTCGTGGCTGAACGTCGCGTCGACTAAATATCGCCCCCACTAATTTGATTTCTGCGTGGGCCGGGCTATCATCTCGGTGTATCGTTTGGTTTTACGGCGCGAGGACACCGGTAGCCGGTTACAATTCATCAGTGCCGTCCCCTGGCCGCCCCCCTCCCCAAGAACCCCGAGAA
Source organism: Lasioglossum baleicum (assembly GCF_051020765.1). NCBI lineage: Eukaryota > Metazoa > Arthropoda > Insecta > Hymenoptera > Halictidae > Lasioglossum > Lasioglossum baleicum. The sequence continues at coordinate 3,736,217 of NC_134948.1, read as the reverse complement.
TCGATACTCGGCTGAAATCCATAAACACAAAATTCCCGAGTGTGCTCCTTGGGTAGAAAATAATATCGACCGTGGACAGAGCAATTTTCTAACCGGGGATTTCTCAAACCGCAGATAAGGCCCAGCGTGTATGGGGTCTGATGTTCGCAGGGGGGCGCCCACTTTCCGCGGAAGCCTGACGGAAGCGTCGAAATGATTGGCAGCACGAGTCCGAGTCGAGGAAAAATGATGGGGCCTCGTGAGCGTAGTGTGTCGCGGGGCGGGGGGTAATAGGATCCACGGGGCCCGATCGGTGGGGTCGGACACGATAAATCCAGAGGGGAATTAATTGCCGTTTGGTGCTGTCGGGTCCGGTCTGGTCTGGCTCCGATCCGGGTCCCATGCCCGTGCGCGGAGCTCCTCACTGTCTCCGGCTCTCCTCCTCGAGAGAGGCCCCAGCGTCACTCGTTCCCCACCGCGGGAAAGGGTCGGTCCTCTTTCCACCTGGCGGGGGGAGGGCCCTCTCTCGCTCTTTCTCGGTCCCATCTCGGGGCCCCGGCATTCTGCGTCCCTCGGTTGGTCCCTCCGTTGGCTCCGACTGGTTGACATCCTACAAATAAAATCAGCTCCAGGAATGCCCGCGACGACACGGGGCCTGTGGGACCTCTTGCTCGGCTCCCCCCACCCCCGGGGGCCCGCTCCCTCCATCGAGGAAGTGAGCGGGCCCCCGAACGAGTCGGAGCGGGACAGAGCGACGGCGCGCGAGCGGGTGCGACGAGCGCCGACCGGCCCAGGGGGACCCACGGCATCAGACGTAATATATGGTAGCCTTAAGACAACGGTTTGGTAGAGCCACGGTATACCTGGCTGTCCCGTGGTATCCACCTTTACTCACACCGGCCACCGAGCCGCCCCGGGCCCATACGTGTGTCCCGCTGGTGTAGGAGTCCTCCGTTTCCATTCCTTTCGTTCCCTTTTGCTCGGGCCTTGCCTCTCTACCTTCGCCTTCTACCTTCGCCGAGCCGAGAGAGGCTTCGACGCACCAGCGCGTCTACGAACCGCGATCACAGACCAGGACGTCACGGCGACACCGAAGCGAGCGTCGGGCCCCGACCGGGCCCGCGATCGCGACCTTTGTCGACTCGGCTTACCACGAGCACCGGTTCTCGAACATTTAGATCGGTGCTGGCTATATCACTGTCTCACTAGATCTTGGGTCCTATTGTGAGTCCCCAAGATACCTAGGGGTCCTAATACAGTTGGGCCTGGGTACCAAATGTGGGTCAAAGAGATTTTAAGTGTAATGCAATTATAGAAAATGGAGAGGGGTCTTGATACTAGCTGTAGGAGTGAATTTGATAAGTTGGGCCCGTTTGTTATCAACAAATCCGTGGACATTTTTTAATCGGAAGGTACTGAACTGATACTGCTTCTGCTCCTGTATTTAACATCACGTGACCGTTCCCCCCTGGGGTAAATCCAGAGACATTTGCGCCGCGCAAAAAAGGTGGAGTTTGGCAACGTTGGCCAACTTAAAATTTTTATGGACAAATACGAGTATTCGAACGGTCGGGCGAACAACATTTTCGTGTTCCTCTCGAGGGACCCCGTAATGAAACGCTGCGATAATTTGCCGTAGAATTGGAAATATAGGTTTTTGCGATCGGGTCGGTGCAAAAACGTTCTCGATGATGCCGCGCCGCCGCCGGCTCCGCCACGCACCCAATTATCATAAAACGGTCCAGATGCTGGTGGCTCGGGGCACAGTCGCCTATGGACGAGGAATCCCCGACAATAAATTCGCGGCGCGTCGGAACGATACGTCCCTGTCGAACTCGACTTTATTCTCGAGCCCGTCGTCCGCAGAAGAACACGAGTTTTAGGTGATCAGAAGGCGAACGGTCTGATGGATCGACCCGGCCCGTCGTGTTAACGAACACGGTGGTCCCCCGACGACGGACTTTCCTCCGGAGCCGCGTCCACCGGAGAGAACTCTCCGGCTTCGCTATAACTAACCCGTTTCCGCGACATAAATTTCGTGAGCGCGCTCGCGCCGCTGCTCCGATACCCTAAACGATCGCCGTCGGACACTGCTACCTGGCATGTAAGTCACGTTCGGGGTAACACGTACCCGACAACTAGAAAAAACCCGATACCCACTCCGCTAATCTGGCCTTATAAGCGTAAACTCCTCCGGGGCCGCTGCTTTGATCCTCTACACCCTATCTAGGGACTTGCTAGGGGAAACCAGAAACATCGGTGCGATTCTAATCGGGACAAACACCGACACCTGTTTATCCCTAGTCGTTTAATTCCTTCGCAAAAATGCTGCTGATCATATTTTCAAATTTTCTTTTGCTCGACTGTCCATTTCTGAGGCGCCACTGAAAAGTGCTGTTCCATTATTCAAAATATTAGTTACATTAGTAAATGCGTCGGTATCCAATCTATTAATAAACATTTAGATATTGTATGAGGTATTAGTACCAATTTATATTCTAGATCAGTGGTTCTTAAACTGCGGTCCGCGGACCCAAAAAAAAGGTCATTCAAATCATTTTCATGTCTCCAATTAACTCTCAAGAACCACGTAAAATGCCTAGGGTTGGGATGGGGTCCGCAAGAAAAATGTTGTTCAAGAGGGGAGCCCCGGACTACATAAGTCTAAGAAATACTGTTCTAGATCGAAAGAAATCTTAAATTTTCGAGCTAAAATAGCTCCGAATACAAAGGGTTTGTAATTAATAATATAAAGTAACCCGTTCTCGAATCCGCCCGTCCACAATTCAAACGACGCGGGCTTTTTCCCGGCAACAGGGAAGGGGATCGTTCAGACTCGTCATAGGACGCGACGATAAATAATTTATCGTGGAGCGAATCGCGACTGCGGCGGGGCCCGTCCCCCCTCGTCTCGTAAAACCGAGTGAATTAAAGGATAATAAAAATTTAATCGATACACGGATTCGACCGGATTCCAGGCGCTCCCGAATCCATAGTAAATCTTACGGGGCCCCCGTGGCAAATGTGCGCGGCCGTGGAACTCGAGCCACCCCCTCCCCGCCTGCCCCCCACACCCTCCTTCTATTTCGGGCACCCTTAATGGTATAATGTAGCGTTCCACGGTGACAAACTCCGTCGGCGAACAACATTCCCGCCTCTGGTTCCTTTTTTTCGCATCTGGGGAACGCGACCCATTGTCCCTCGGGACCCCCCCTTCGACCCCACCGCTCGGAACGATCCTGTGTTTAACTGGGATCCTGAGGGACAATTAACCCCTTGTAACCAGAGTTACGCGATTCTGATCCGTTTCGTCTTGTTTCGGGTTGCACGGGTTATTCCCTGGATGTTTCCACTGACTTTGGAAAGTAACTAATTGAAAATTGAATTGCAAAATCTGGGCCCCGGAGCAAATGTGGGATTCTAATAAAAAATTGATGAGATACTGCGAAACAGAGTTCAGTGCATGGAATAAGGCAGGGTTTTCCAAACTGTGCTTAGCGAAAAAATATTTATTGATTATGTGTCATTGCTGCACTGCCGATGTTTATGGAGTTCGCAATTTTTGTGGATAAACTTTAAGAAACTCGAATCAAATGAAATCTTATTTTCCGTGGTACTAGCCTTTGCAGATCAAAGATAAATGAAAATCCTATTAAATTCCGTCGTATTATATCCTAGCATTTCTTCAAAAATTTTCAAAAGCCATAATTGCATAAAGACCCGCAGTCCAGTGATTACCTACCCTTCAAATTACACAAGGTGCTCCGTCAAAATCCACCAACCCTTAAACTGCTCCGCCAGAGAAAATGTTTAGGAAACCCTGGAATATAAGGTATGCGAACAAAGTAACAAATCGATTAAAAGCGTTCGGGCCCGCTAGGACCCGAGCTCCAAAGGCAGCAAGTGGTTAGATGGACGATTTCACGAGCCAGGGTTGCAGCGAAAGGCGTTAATTGCGAGTCTCCGCTCTTTTTTCCAAGATCGAAGCTATTCGGGGAACGCCAGAGTTGTTCCCCGGGCGCAGGAGATCGGAAGCGTCGAAGGTTTATCGATTTCTTCGACGAATTTCTCGAATGCCGAGACACGCTTCTTCGCGGACCGTTCACACCTCGAACGTATCGAGCCATCTTCGTCGATTTGATCCACCGTGCTGATCCCTACCGCGCCGGACCCCCTTTCTCGGAATCACTAATTAGTGTCCTTCTCGCTTTCTTCCTTTCCAATCAACGGCGAACGGGACGCACGGTCGAATCTGATTCGAACCCGGCCGATTCCGTACGGCAGACTGACTGACGCCCGTATGGGGGCCTTCTGCACCCTAACCGTGGCCTGTTAGGGGCTCCTCTTCAAGCTAAATATACATGAGAGAGGATGCGAGAGTTGTTGACAAGCTGGGGTAAGCATGCGTTCAATCATGATTAATACTGGCCCAGATTGTAGAGAAGATTCAGAGGGGCGGAGGAAAGATCGAGGCAAGACTTGCAGGACACCTAACCAAGACGAATCTAGTGTCGAATGGGTCCAATTATGGGATCTTGTTTAGGATCTAACCAAGATTGCGTCAAGACATGATCAAGACCCAGTCAAGACCGAGTCAAGACTTGCTCGACACCTAACCAAGACGATCTAGTCTCTACTGGGTCCAATTCTGGGATCTAGTTTAGGACCTAACCAAGACCGAGTCAAGACCAAGTCCAGACTTGATCAAGACCGAGTTAAGACTTCATCAAGACCGAGTCAAGACTTGCTGGACACCTAACCAAGACGATCTAGTCTCTACTGGGTCCAATTCTGGGATCTAGTTTAGGACCTAACCAAGACCGAGTCAAGACTTCATCAAGACCGAGTCAAGACTTCATCAAGACCGAGTCAAGACCGAGTCAAGACTTGCTGGACACCTAACCAAGACGATCTAGTCTCTACTGGGTCCAATTCTGGGATCTAGTTTAGGACCTAACCAAGACGGAGTCAAGACCAAGTCCAGACTTGATCAAGACCGAGTTAAGACTTCATCAAGACCGAGTCAAGACTTGCTGGACACCTAACCAAGACGATCTAGTGTCTACTGGGTCCAATTCTGGGATCTAGTTTAGGACCTAACCAAGACCGAGTCAAGACCAAGTCCAGACTTCATCAAGACCGAGTTAAGACTTCATCAAGACCGTGTCAAGACCGAGTCAAGACTTGCTGGACACCTAACCAAGACGATCTAGTCTCGACTGGGTCCAATTATGGGATCTAGTTTAGGACCTAACCAAGACCGAGTCAAAACTTGATCAAGGCCGAGTCAAGACTTGACGAAGACTTAGACTTTGATTGCAAGAGGACCATGATTTAATCAAGTCTGATAAAGAACTAACCAAGACTGAGTCAAGACTGAGTCAAGACTGAATCAAGACTGAATCAAGACTTCAACACAAGAGGACCAAACCCTAACGAAGATGATCAAGACCGACTCACGGTGGCCAACGCAAGACCGAGTCAAGACGCAGGGGGTCCAAGGGCTGAAGCGCAGTTGGCCACGTGATAGATAATGACAATTTCGCGTCAGCGGTCCGTTGGACTAACGAGCGCGGTTTAGCTGTTGCCGGAGGTCCTCGGGTATCGTGTGGAAGTAAGGAAGGAAGGAAGTAAAGGAGAGGACTGAGGACTGCCTCAGGAGGCCGGTTGTCCAAAGGAGTATCCCGAGTCGGTCAGCCGCAGTCGCAGGAACGAAGAGACCGGCACAATGCGTCCCGGCAACGGATAGCAGTTTTTTGCCCAATTGAATTGAATGTAAAACACGGCCTTACATCAATCTGAGCCGCGAGGCTGAGTGACCGGAGTGATTTAAGTATCGGCCTCACCGCGGTCTTTAGAGCTTTCGTACGTGCCCGAGCCACTGGGTCTGTATAAGCCTGGCCCCGCTGGCTCGCTCGCTCGCTCGCTCGCGGGAATCGGACAAGAGAGGAGTCAGTCGCGTTCAGTCCAGTCGAATCGAATCGAATCGCATCGAATCGAAGTGGAGTGGCGTTAAGGTACACCGTCCCCGATCGCCTTTCTTTTCTTTCGACGTTTCGGTTAGGGGAACCGATCCCAGGAACCGAAACGGGTCGTTCAACCTACTCGTTGCTGGATCGAGGGGATGATGCCTGTCCCCTTTGATAGAGCGACTGTTTCAATCCTTTCGACTGTTAAGAGACGCGCTCAAGGTGCGCTGAGATAGTCTCGCTGGCAGAGATTTAATCCTGCATCTCCGATCACCAGATTCGAGTTAGCTATTGGTCCCTGAAATTTGAACTCCGATCCCCTTCTTGGTAATAGTTCGTGAAATGCTAGGCTAGGCCTCGAGCTTGGCTGTAGTCGTGGTTAGGGTCCATCTTGAGTCAAGTATTACTTACGTCTCGATCAAGTCTTGGCTCAAGTCCTGGCTCAAGTATTGATCAAGTTCTGGCTCAATTCCTGGCCCAAGTATTGATCAAGTATTGACTCAAGTTCTAGCTCAAGTATTGATCCAGTTCTGGCTCAAGTCCCGGCCAGGTATTGATAAAGTATTGGCTCAAGTTCTGGCTCAAGTATTGGCTCAAGTTCTGGCTCAAGTATTGATCAAGTTCTGGCTCAAGTTCTGGCCCAAGTATTGATCAAGTTCTGGCTCAAGTCGTGACTTAAGTATTGATCAAGTATGGGCTCAAGTCCTGGCTCAAGTATTGACTCAAGTCCTGGCTCGAGTCTTGGCTGAAGTCTTGATTCAAGTATTTCCTAGGTCTTGATCAAGTATTGACTGAAGTCTTGACTCAAGTATTGATCAAGTATTGACTCAAGTCCTGGCTCGAGTCTTGGCTCAAGTCTTGATTCAAGTATTTCCTAGATCTTCATCAAGTTTTGACTCAACTCTTGACTCCAGTCTTAATCAACTCCTGACCCAATTAAATCCCCATCAACGCCCATCCACGCGCCACTAGCAACGCGCTGACTAAGAAGGTGGGATTATGGAACAGGTCTGAAAGGAAGTGGACTAGCAAAAGTGCGGAAAAGGCGAGATGCTGTGGCGGTCGGCCATCGCGCCGATCCTTTTCCTTTTTATCCGTCCGTTTCATCTGGCCCGGACAACAGCTCGTCGGCCAGTGGGAAGAACACCCTGTTCCCTTTCGTCTACGTTTTTTTTCGACGTGGGATTCCGTGCCGGAGAGAGAGACAGGGGCCCGGCGAGAGTGCGGTATTTTCCTATCGGGATCGAATCTACATAGGCGACATTATTCTCGACGACGTCGTTATTCGGTATGCGGGAATCCACGACGCCGCTTTTGACGTAAATTGCGAGGAGCGCCGGTCACGTTTCTGCTTTATTCCGTTGCCGTTCTATATCGCCGACGCTCGACGGACGTGCAGACATCCGTGGACCGTCGCACGACACGCGTACACACCGTGACCCGCGGCGGACCACGGCTACGCGCTAACGATCTCCTTTCGAAGACTATTCACCGTTTCCTGGACCTTCCCAGCAAAAACGAGCCACGTAATCTCGGAACTGGGTCCTCTGACACATTCCACGAGCCAGCAAGACATCACTCCCACTTCAATGATACTCTTCTGGTGGGGGATGGAAGCAAACTTGGGGTGGGTCACTCAATCTGTAAAAAATGGCACCTTCGTCTAATTGGTCCCGTTTTCAACAAGGACTCCAGCCCCGCAAACGGGATTTTTCTAGATCCATTTGTTTTAATATTACATTCACAATTACTACGTTCGTCTGGTGAAACCTAGGGGTGGATTCAAAAAATCATATCTCGGACAGTATTAGAGATATCGATATGAAACAAACAGCATTCCATAACCGAAACTATGTACATTCACCGAAAAAATCCGTGTCACGCTAGCAGCACTAGATTATCCGCCACGATTTTTTTCATTTACCTATCGCTCGGCACACCGACTACGCCACGCCGTAGACAAAAATAGCGACTCACGGTGTTTCCAACGAGCGAAACCGAGTGTTTGATCAAACAGAGGACCCTATGATAGCGAGATAGGACACGGTGGAACCGGTATTTCGCTGGAAACGCGGTGGATGAAATCGTCAGGCCGCGTGTCAATCCCCGGACCGGATCGAGAGTCTTTTACGAGACTGCGGGAAGGAGAGGGAAACCCGATGGGAGAGAAAGAGAGAGACGGAGAGAGCGGAGAGCAAGAGTCTCGGGGCACCGTGTGGACAACGATTTTCAGGGGGAGGACGAGCGGCATGGGAATAAAACAAGGAGGACACTAATTAGCGATTCCGAGAACCGAGAACACGAACCGTAGTACAGCACACACGGGGCCCTGTTCGGCCCCAGGGGCCCGGTAACGTGTTGGATCCAGCTGGAACCCGTACCGAACGGGGACGAGGATGCACCGAGAGACGAGGGGACCAAAGGTCGAACAGCCAACGAAGAAAGAGGAGAAAGAGAGAGAGAGCGAAGCAGAGAGAACCGTCCGAAAGATTCGGGCCAGCTACGAGTGTCAACTCGTGGAATGCCTTACCCTTGACCCTCCGGCGTCCACCACGCTCCTCTCCCGGTTACTTTGTTTCTCTCACGAGTCCATATTGTGTCGTCCACTGAATTTTTATCCCCGCATTCCCCGTTTACGCCGATCGCAGATAAAACGCGGCCGGCTCCACGAAAATGCCGGCGGACGCAACGCTCGCTAGAAATGCTAGGCCCATGCTCGAATAAACTGCCCAGTCGGTCTAACAAGCTCTGCTGAGTGGATCAGTGACGCTCCAATTAATTCTGAGGGCCCGGAGGTCCTCTCCAGGAGAAACTTTTATGTTCTCCACGGGGTTTAAAAATTTTTACGATTTTGAATCAGCAGTGTGTCTCGATTAAGAAATCCTCGGTGATAGGCGACACTTAAAGTACTGTAACTCTGTGAAAAAAAATCGCAGCGAGATGTGCCCACGCTCATTTTGAAGGGCGAAATCTGCACTTTCAAACACCCCGTGTATTTTTTGCCAGAAAAAATTTTTCAGTGAAATCGAGCCAGAAATGTAAAAATGGTACTTTTTCCACAATTTTTTGCATTCCATTGTTTCTGCAGAGTTCAACCATTTTTTCTAGGTAGTCAGACCACAATGGACATGAAGATTGAAGTCTTCGCTTTCGAACGAGACCAAGAAATTGGATCCACGATTTTTTTCGGCCATTTTATCGCACTTTGAATCAGGAGTGTGTCTCGATTAAGAAATCCTCGATGATAGGCGACTCATAAAATATTGTAACTCCGTGGAAAAAAATCGCACCGAGATGTATCCACGCTCATTTCGAAGGGCGAAGTCTGCACTTTCAAAAACCCTGTGTATTTTTTTCCAAAAAAAATTTTCCACTGAAATCCAGCCAGAAATATCAAAATCGTCCTTTTTAGCCATATTTTTTTTCTATCGTTTTTACAGAGTTCAACAATTTTTTCTCGGCAGTCAGACCACAATGGACATGAAGATGAAAGTCTTCGCTTTCGAACGAGACCAAGAAAGTGGATCTACGATTTTCTTCGGCCATTCTATCGCACTTTGAATGAAGAGTGTGCCTCCAGCGTTGATGCTACACTAATTAAATCTTAAATGAAATATTGTTGACCTTCGACCTGCTGTGACACCGTGAAAAAAAATCGGAGAGCACTGCACGTGGGTTCATTTTAAAGGACGAAATCTCCGCTTTGAGTTCCATGAAGTAATTTTCTCAGAAAAAATTCTTGCACCGAAGATGGTCATTTTGTACGGGGACCGTAACCGCAACAAAACGATGGACACAGCATGGACGGATCGCAAGGAAACCACCGACGTATAATGTGAAAAAATCGAGTTTATCAGAGGGGCTAATATCCGCCTAATCCAGGATGCGACCGGCTCGCAAACGCGCTCCATCACCGGTTGATTACGCTGACGGGTCCACAAAGGGTGCGGGGGCGGTGAAGGTGAGAGGCAGGAGGGGGGCGGCGTTGTCGCTCGGCTCGTAATCATTCCCCTGATCACTTCCTTATTCGTGATCGAACACGCCGGCCCGTTCCACGCGTTCCTGAATTATTTCCAAACGTGACCGTCCGCTTCCACGTCCTTCACACCTACCCGGCTGAATGTTAATGCGCGTTTAGGCGATCGCCTGTACACCGGACGAATGTTGCGCGCCACACACGTCGACGGAAAGTGTGCTACGAAACCCAACGCTCAATCTGCGCCTCCGATCACTTCCAAATACCCTAAATCATCTCTCTACTCCAATGAACAATCTGCTTGAGCAGCACCTCTCGATCTGATTTTCTGGAGCAGCCATTTTGTGAGAACAGCAAAATCAGAAAATGGTTTTATGTGGGCCAAGAAGGGTACAACAAATAGCACATTAAACATTTTTTATTGTCTTGTTGGTTTTCTTGAAAAAAATTGTTGAACATCACCTGTGTGTGTTTCAGTGAACGATGACCCTCAATTTGATTTTCTGGAACAGCCATTTTGTGAGAAAAGCAAAATCAAAAAATGGTTTTGTGTGAGCCAAGAAAGGTACAACAAATAGCACATTAAACATTTTTTATTGTCTTGTTGGTTTTCTTGAAAAAAATTGTTGAACATCACCTGTGTGTGTTTCAGTGAACGATGACCCTCAATTTGATTTTCTGGAGCAGCCATTTTGTGAGAACAGCAAAATCAGAAAATGGTTTTGTGTGAGCCAAGAAAGGTACAACAAATAGCACATTAAACATTTTTTATTGTCTTGTTGGTTTTCTTGAAAAAAATTGTTGAACATCACCTGTGTGTGTTTCAGTGAACGATGACCCTCAATTTGATTTTCTGGAACAGCCATTTTGTGAGAAAAGCAAAATCAAAAAATGGTTTTGTGTGAGCCAAGTAAGGTACAACAAATAGCACACTAAACATTTTTTATTGTCTTGTTGGTTTTCTTGAAAAAAATTGTTGAACATCACCTGTGTGTGTTTCAGTGAACGATGACCCTCAATTTGATTTTCTGGAACAGCCATTTTGTGAGAAAAGCAAAATCAAAAAATGGTTTTGTGTGGGCCAAGAAAGGTACAACAAATAGCACATTAAACATTTTTTTATTGTCTTGTTGGTTTTCTTAGGAAAAATTGCCGAACATCATTTAGTGCTCCAGTGAGCAGTACCCCTCTGTTTGATTTTCTGTAGCAGCCATTTTGTGAATAGAGCAAAATCAAAAAATGGTGCTGTGTAGCCCAAGAAAGGTACAGCAAAAGGCACATTATAAATCTTTTACTGTATTGTTGGTTTTCTTGAGAAAAATTGCTGAACATCATTTAGTGCTCCAGTGAACGATGACCCTCAATTTGATTTTCTGGAGCAGCCATTCTGTGAGAAAATCAAAATCAAAAAATGGTTTTACATAGCCCAAGAAAGTTTACAACAAATAGCACATTAAACATTTCTTGTTGTGTTGTTGGTTTCGCTAGGAAAAATTGTTGTATATGTATTAATACGATGTATTATCTCGAGTGGTTTGATCGAGAAATGTACTATTAAGTCTGTGTATTTTTGCAGGATTTTATTGAAAGCCAACGAGGATAGTAAACGTTTTATAGAGACGCTTATGTGAAGTTTGCTAAAAAGGTTTATCGGTCGTGTATCTAATATTATTAACATCGACGAGAACGTGATCTAATAATTTTTCCGAGGTATCGCAGACCGCTTTCAGTGGCGGCCACTTGTAGTTAAAAGGTGGCAGAGCCGGCCACCGAGGAAAAAGAGGTAAATCGCAGCGATAAATCCTGGGACTCATTACCGGGGAGCAGAAAAATCCTCGATACCGGGCCGATCGGCAAAGCCAGTCTAATCGTGAAAGGAAAAGGGGATCCGTGTGAATCGTTTCGAGTAATAGTGTTATCAGACGCGACTCGTGTAGGACACGATGTGTTTCTGATACCAGGACCGAGCTACCTGATCGCTCCGCCGTCGGGAAGTCCTCGAACAACGCTCGAACACGAACAAATCTTTCATCCCTGCCACCGGTACCAATTCGAAAATATATAACACATCGCTTCTTCAGCTGCAACAGTAATGGTAAAGGCATACCACTTTGTAGGAAAATTTTTTTCTCGGTTCAGACCAAAATGCGACTAAAGAGACGAGTATAAGCTTTCAAATGAGACCAAAAAAATTGATCCACGATTTTTTCTACCGATCTATCACATTTCTAAATTTTCGGTGAAAATTGTTGACGTTTGAACTGTTGTAACTTCGTGTAAAAAGATCGGAGGACAAAGTACCTAGGCTCATTTTAAAGGTAAAAGCCTGTGCTTACACGCTCCGTAAGGCATTACCTCCAACAAAAATTTTGTACGGTAAACACCGAACGTTAAAGCAAAAATCATAGTTTTTGATACTTTTACAAATTCAGATTTCTCTGGCAAGTTTAAGAAATTCTGATCGGAATGGAAACCACCTAGGATTTGAAGATGAAATTCTCTTCTTTCCAACGAGGGTTAAAAAGTCGTTCTACGATTTTTTGTTCGTGTTCGACGTCGGTTCGAAGCCGTCACTAGTCGTTGGTGTCGGTGCGAGTCCGCGGGACCTGGCCGGCGAACCTACTAAATTCGAAATCCCGAACAAGCCCCGGGGGCGAAACTATTGACCGGGAGCGAGCGGGCTTGCTCCCGGCACCCGGACGACCGTTTCATTTAATTAAGACTTGTTTTTATTTCTGGTAAACTCGTCCGGGTATTTTAGGAAGGCCCGAAGGCGGTCGCCTCGCTCCCGGACCCGGTCCGATTAATTTATCGGACTCGACGGTGGACTCGCCGCGCCCCTCGGTACCCGCCCACCTCCCCGGAAAACCGCGAAGTCAGGTACGGCAATCGTTTTCCATTTCATTATGCCGACCAGGTGCCATTTACACGCACTTCGCTCGCGGACGTGTCGAGTTTACGACTTTCCGGATGTTTCGAATTCACGAAAAATCGGATCGTGCTCCGGGACAAACGGGTGGGGATACGGTGAGTAAATGGGAGGGGATACACGCCACTCCCATTCATCGTTTGGCGCTCGTCGCAGTTCAGATCAGAGGCCCCGAGTGCTCTTTCTTGTTAATAATCATTCTAGTGGCCGGTGAAAACTGGTTGCGGTGGTTACGACGTGTATAAAAGAGAACCGCTGGATTAATAATCGCCGATAAAGCCTTCTGGGGAATACTTGCGGCCCCTCGCCCCTCCCCCTCCGTCCAACGAGCCTCGCCGAGCTCTCCGATCTTTTAATATCCTGTTGCGAAAACTAAGTCTCGGCAATTAAACTTTTACCGAGAGTCAAGGGCAGCAGACGGGCACTGTTAACCTATCGGGGGATAGTCCACGGACAGAATTGGACCTTGAGGTACTACAATTCGTTCCATTAATACATGGTGATCAAAAATTGAGGGTCAGTGGATAGCAGGTGGAAAGCTGTCGACGTTCAATTTGTTGTAACTCCGTCATAAAAAATCGAAGGAGGGTCTGTCTTGGTTCATTTTAAATACTAAAGTCTGTGCTGTCGAAGCATTCACGTCAGTTTTCTCGAAGCAATCTCTACTGTGAAAATCGTACGAAAATTCAAAAATGGTAACTTTACCCAAATTTTCCAACTTCGACACGCTGTGTCGGACTCAAAAATTTTTTTTCGGGAATGAAACTCACCGTGATATGAAGATTGAGGTGTTCGCTTTCTAACGAGACCAAGAACTTTGATCTACGATTTTTTTTGCCCATTTTATCGCACGTTCGGTGAAAAGTGTGCCACCAGCACCAGAGTATTCGAGGATCGAGGAGCCTTCGGTGATGGTCGATTTTTAAAATACTGTACCTGCGCGATAAAAAATCGCAGGGCAATGTACCTGGGCTCATTTTAAAGGAAAAAGCCTGCGCTTTCGAAGTACCTACGTGATTTTTCTAGAAACGATTTTTACTCTGAAGACCAGACGAAAATAGAAAAATGGTAACTTTTTGAGAATTGTTCGAGTTAGAACTCCTGTACAGAATTTCAAAAATTTTTTTCCCAGTAAAGACCACAGTGTAGTTCAAGAGTATTCTTTTAGCTTTCTAACGAGCTAAGCAACTTTCTCCTACGATTATTTTTCACCGTGATATCTCATTTCGAATGCCAAGTGTACAGTAACTTTGTTAGAAAGAATGGTAGGAGGACGTACCTAGGCTCGTTCTAACGCTGAAATTCGCGGCATGTTGGCCGGGCACGGTAATTTCGATGTAAATGACGAGGCAGGCCGTCCGATAATTTATTCGAGACGAAATCAATGAAGGGCAGGAGCCGGTGATATAAATCAGCCGCGGCCGCGGCGTCGTTTTTTAAGTTTAGCAGGAAGCACGGATCGAACGCTCGCTTGGTAATAGACTTCCACCGCGGGAGGATCATTAATTATGGCGTAATACTCCGCCGGGGATGCGCTCGTTCTCTTCTATTAGGCGTGGAAATGAGCCCGCCACTTTTTCGAACCACCGAGACTGCGCAGGGGAACTTTTGGTCTTCGAGGTAATCGTACTTATTCATAATTCATTTTATTTTCCGTGAAGATCTAGTTAGAAGATTTTAACATGCCGATGTTAGAGCCGAGAGATAAATTGCATTCGATTGGAGAATTTGCATAGACTTCCGCGGTAGGTCGAACGATGACGAATATTTCTGTTGTCGCCTTTTGAATTTGCTTTCATGACTTTTGGCTGCTCTTTACTTTACCGGACTCAAAATTTCTGCCTTTTTTCACAATTCCGACCAAATGCATTTTTTCAACGTATTTATCAGACGTCATTTACTAAACTGATTTTTCTAGCCTCACAGAGAAATTGAAGTCCATTCATAAAAAAGTGATTCTGATTTAAAATGTGTGTGATCAGTAGACTGCGGATCTTTATGCAAAATTAAAATTTCTTACCTGAATTCCAACAAACTGGAGTGAAATATAAATTTGCTTTCTTCCCTATTATGTTTAGTAGGTTGAAAGCAATATAATAGTATGTTTAAATTTTTCCTATAAAAAAATACAATTCAATTTATTATCTGTCGCTACAAACAATAATTGAAATTCCATTTGTAAATAACAATTAACTTTATTATCTTAAATCATTCATTTACATTTGCTCAAATAATGAATAATTATTTTTGCTTTTTACTTGAATATCCAAATAACAAATAACTTTATTATTTTAAATAATTCATTTAGACTTGCTCAAATAACGAATAATTATTTGTGCTTTTTATTTGAATATCCAAATAACAAATAACTTTATTATTTTAAATAGTTCATTTAGACTTGCTCAAATAATGAATAATTATTTTTGCTTTTTACTTGAATATACAAATAACAAAAAACTTTAATATTTTAAATGATTCATTTAGACTTGCTAAAGTAATAAATAATTATTTTTGCTTTACTTGAATATCAAAACAACGAATAACTTGTTATTTAAATTTTGATTCAAATAATTATTTATTTGAATAAATTTATTTATTGCCCAACACTGTGTGAGCTCAACTAATGCGTTAACTGAAATGTTTTAAAATCGGACATGTGGCGTTTTTCCTTGCAACCATGGATTTCTCCGGGACAGCCCTCGTATTTCCGAGTCGCGCGGTGTCACGGACAGGCTCGGAGCCGAGAACGAGTGCAGGTAAGCACGCCGGCATTCTAACTGGACCCGTGGACCTAGTCCTGGCCCTCTCCTC
The DNA here is from genome assembly GCF_051020765.1 of Lasioglossum baleicum. Taxonomy (NCBI): domain Eukaryota; kingdom Metazoa; phylum Arthropoda; class Insecta; order Hymenoptera; family Halictidae; genus Lasioglossum; species Lasioglossum baleicum. Next base: position 3,720,553 of record NC_134948.1, on the reverse strand, counting down.
CCTCGAAAAAGGGTAGAGAGTGCCAGTCATATATTAAAGAACTGTTGGGGACACCTAACAAGCTGGCAGGACACGTTTCCCAGAATCAGGGGTACCTGCCGGCGCGAGCAACCCTCTCGCTCCCCGACTCGCAGCGCCTTTTCTCGTTTTGTCCCCGCACCTTGCCTCGCACGCTCCTACGATCCCCCCTCGGCAATATTCCACCTTGTATTTCACATCCAGCCATCCGGATAGATATTGTTTCGCGCTTTCTGCCTGAGACTCGCGCGATCTTTGCCGAAAACGAGCCGCCACAACCTTTTGAATAACCTATGGCGGGATAGAGGATGATGGACGACAGATATCCGAATCCCCAAATAGCAGGACAATGGTACCTTCAGAAATCTTTGGAAAAGACTTGCGTGGTGTCAAACTGGAACACTTCCCCTTTAAAATGAGCCGAGGTACATCTTCGCACGATTTTTTTTCCACGGAGTTACAATTTTTTAAACATTCACATCGTCTTCGAAGGTTTGATCCTTGAACATTCTGGTGCTTTCGGCACTGTCTTCGCTCAAAGCGCGATAAAACTGGCAAAACTAATTGGGGAACAATCTTTTTGGACTCGTTCGAAAGCGAAGACTTCAATCTTCAAATCCCTGTCAGTTCCACTCCCGAAAAAAATTTTTTGAGTTACTCATAGCATGTTAAATTTGAAAAATTTGGAGAAAGTCAGTAGTTCTGCATTTTCGTTCGAAATTTCGAGCAATCATTTTTTCGAGAAGAATTACAAATAGGTATCAAAAGCGCGGACTTCAACGCTCAAAATGAGTCTAGGTACATCCTCCTCCGATTTTTTTTCGGAAAGTTACAGCCATTGGAACATCGACAATTTTTCATTTCAGATTTCGGTAAGCAGACTTTTTGCTTAAAGCGCAATAAGATGGTAATTAAAAATCGTAGATGAATTTTTAGCAGAGTTTATGGGAGCCGATAAGAACGATCTTCTCCTAGCGATTTTTTTCGGAAAGTTACAGCTTTTGGAACGTCGACAATTTTTCATTTCAGATTCCAATAAGTAGACTTTTTGCTTAAAGCGCAACAAGATGGTAATTAAAAATCGTAGATGAATTTTTAGCAGAGTTTATGGGAGCCGATAAGAACGATCTTCTCCCAGCGATTTTTTTCGGAAAGTTACAGCTTTTGGAACGTCGACAATTTTTCATTTCAGATTCCAATAAGTAGACTTTGCTTAAAGCGCAACAAGATGGTAATTAAAAATCGTAGATGAATGTTTAGCAGAGTTTATGGGAGCCGACAAGAACGATCTTTTCTATTTTTGTAGCGAGGCAATGGGCAGCGGATCGATCGATCACCGGCGGAATCAATCAGAAATGATTCTCGGCGCGGCGACCCACCGCGGCCGCGAGGCTTGATGATGTCTAGTCACAACACTATTGTTTCAATGACCCGGTGCCCCGCCCAGTAGGTGGCACCCAGCCATCACATACTAATGAGCCAACCAGTTTCGAGGATCATCAACGCTTGCCACAGGAGGCGAGGTGTTGAGAACACGCCGAGGCGTTTTTTAACGTGGTTACACCGGTACCGGCGCGCGTTATCGGACCGAAAACGCGCGCGACGCGATCGTTTACACGCCGATCCGATTAAAAACTGTCCCTCATAGCAGGGGCCCTTCGCAGCGAGGATTAAGGGGCTGCCTCGGGGTACCCGACCGCGAGTAATTAATTCCGATACGAAGCCAGATAGAGCGACGCGAGATAGAGCCTGTCCCCGTTCACGAATTCTCGGGGAATCATCGATATTCGGTATCAAGATCGAAAGTCCTGCGACCGACTCGCTTCCGAATCAAAGTTAACAGGTTCGATCCCGAAAACCACATTTGCTCGGTGCATCTTGTCGTTCAAACTGCAATAAAATGACAAGGAAACATCGTAAATCAATTTTTCCGAGCTTGTTGGAAAGCTAATGCTTCAATCTTTGAACACTGGTTAGTCCCAGTCGCGAGAAAAATTTCTCAAATTTTATACAGAATTTTGAACTGGAATAATTCTCAAAAAGTCGCCGTTTTTGCATTTCCGCTCGATTCTTGGAGAAAAAATTTTTCCGGTGGATATCACGTAGACAGGTCGAAAGCGCAGACTCTCCCCTTCAAAATGAGACTAGGAACATCCCCCTGCGGTTTATTTTCACAAAGTTACTAGAGATTGAACATCTACACCCACCCTAGATCTAGTAACCCTAAATTGCAGTGGGGCATGTTTCACTTGAAGTGCCATAACTCGGTACGAAAAAATCGCAGATCAATATTCTTGGACTCATCGGAGAGCTGAGACTTCAATCTGTGAGTACAAATCAGCCGGAATAGCGAGAAAAATTTATTCACATCTCCAGAGACAACTGAATCCGAAGAATTTCTGCAACCGATCTCTCTTACATCATCACTCGCATTTTCGTATAAAAAACTTCTAGGGAAAAAGGACTCGGGCGACTGGAGAGCGGAGGGTTCGCCCTTGGAAACGAGCCCGGGTGGAGCCCGGTCGGACTTTTTTTCGGGAAGTTACGGCCGGCGGAACAGCGTGGACTGAACGGTGTCCCGAAGTTTGTTTAAAGTCTGCGGGAACACGTGTCCGAAAGTTATGGCAACGGGAGATCTCGGCAGGCGAAGTAAGGCAGCTCCGTGACGTCCGGGAAGATCGAGCGTGAATGAGGCGCTAACGACCAGTGATTACCGAGCGGTGGGACCGCGCGAGCGTGTGTGAGCGGAGAGTCGGTGCGAGAGCGGATAATCTACACGCGTAAAAGCGGTTACGACGCGCGGCGCGGTTACCACCCCCTAACCCTTCACCCTGCGGGCACCGTGGCACCGAATAATCGGATGTGTAGGTGAGGATGTCCATCAATCCCGGAGTGTGGGACCTCCCGCGACGTTTCTCATCTTCTCGCCGAGCGACGCCGGCCGTCTGCTCCGACGGCGACGGCGACGTCGTCCGCCGACGTCTACCGGCCACGCTTCGGCCCCCGGTGCAAGATTGATGCACCGGCGTGACGCCGTTTTTCGACGATTTCATGCCACCTTCACAGACTCTTCTCTCTCTCCTTCCCCTCCCCTCTTCGCCTTCGTCAGCTTCGGAGAGTTAATACGCTGCGTCCTCGGTCGGGCGTTGATGAACGACTTTGTTGGTAAAGGAGAATCTGTCGGGGGGATCCAGTTGTTACGTCCGGGACTCTCATGCTAGGTTCAAGGAGATCCACTCGGTGCATTGGCTCGGAAATTCTGCCCCCGGGGCCACAGCTCTGGCTCCGGGGAGCCCCGGAGCTGCGAAGCCACGCCCCAACGCGATAGCTCCGCCCATACTGACAGCGACCACGCCCACTCAGACCACCCTGGGCACTAGCAGAGCGGAACAATTAACACTAAACGGAATCTAGTGTTTCTCCAACAGCATCCAGGCTCGCAGACTCCGCCCTCGTTCCGCCCAGGAAATATTTCGAAAAATCCGGATACCGTTACGCAACCTGACGAACGTTAAGTGCGAGATCAACGATCTAGGATCGAAATCCGCTCAGGTGAAGAGCGGAAAGGTGGTGTATCTCGGCGCGATAAAAGTGGAATTACACCCGGCCGTCCGATAAACTTGGCGAGAGCCGAGGGAGAGAGAGTATGGACGGGCCCCGTTCGCTCGCGGGAAGCATAATGCCCCGAAGTAGACAATGGACACTTATGGGGCCCGAGAGGGCCCGATAACTTTATACGTGGCGGCGATCCGGGGCTGTTCTCGCGCGAAGGGCCGGGGGGTGGGGGGAGGGAGAGAGTACCGGTAGGCGTGGAGGATCACGATCCACCCATAGAAAATCGCGGCACGTATGCGCGCGGGGCCCGGTAATCAAACCCATAAATCCGAGGCATAAGCAACCTCTGACACAGATTCTGCTCGGTTCTCTTTCTCTCTCTCTCCCTCTCTCGACTCCTCTCCTTTTATCTCTTTGTCTCTCGGGTCTCTCGGTGGCGCGCGGGCCCGATCCCGCGGCCCGATAACTCGCTCGTTCGCACTCGATTTCCTTGTAATTATCGTTTCGTTGCTCTCCGGCCCTTCTCTCGCTCGTCCGAGTCCTTCCCTTTCCCGGCGAAAAGATCGCGAAATCTGTCTGAAACGATTTTTCGACTCGATCGAATAATTAAGAAGAGTGAGAGAGAAGGGATGCGGAGGAAGGGAGGGGGGAGAGAGAGGCTTGGAAATTGCGGGAGCACCTCGCTCCGCGTCCCGGGGCCCAAGGGCGAGAAATCGAAAAGGCCGTTGCGCATCGAAGCTGCTCGATCGAGCGAGGCATAGCATTAAACCGGGCCCCGGTCCGTCGGTTACGTTGCATTTCTCGCCGGGGTGTTGCACATCGTTGCATCGGACCGTTCTCTCCCTCTCTCTCTCTCGCTCTCTCGGTGCGCGCTGCGTGTGCCTCCGCGCGCTGGGCGTGGTGATGCACGACTGCCTATCGAGCTGCTCTATCGCTAATAAATCTGCGCCGCAACTAGAGTCCGCCTCGAGTTATATACCGGCGAACGGATAACGACGCGTCCACGTTCCGTCGAAAAAGTTGCCCGCGCGGAACGACCGAAAAATAACAGAAAAGAACAACAGCAGCCCCGCTCGCTCCTCGTGGACCAGTTACCTGCCCGGACGACGCGACGGCTACACCGCTCTATCCGGCAGCAGCCGTTTTGCTACCTCGAGCACGATTTTTCCACCTAGCCGTCACCCTGTTGCCAGGGAAATTCTGTTCGCCGGGTGAGAAACCTGTTTGGTGGTCTTCGAGGACGCTATCGTCGTGTCACCGATGATAACAGTCGATTTTGGAGCGTTGGACTTAGGGTATTCACCTAGAAAATCAAGTCTGTAATGATCATTGAGTGTCCACCAAATATCCCCTAATTGTCTTCTAGATCAAGTTAAAACATACTAACTCTTCATCGTGTTTTGATACCTTCCAAAGCTAGCAATGACGCTTTCTATAAAATCATAAAAATACATCGTTGAAACTCGTCCGATCCTAAAAATAATCATTTCACCCGTTACTATAGCACCGTCCCTTCAATTTTGGCTATCTTTACCGCCCCGATTGCAAGGATTCATCAAGATAATAACGGATTACCAACATCATTAGCCCGGAAAATTCCCCATCGATTTGAATCCGCGAGCAGCGCTGGCTGGCGCCATCTGTCAGCTACCGCGCGAACCTAATCGTGGGGTTCCCCTCGAGGAACATCCTCGCCGCGTCCTAGTCGATATACCGTCTAATAAATAAAAGAGCCCCGAACCCAGGACAAGTGGGATTTGTGGAAAATCCTTCGGACGTGGCTAGACGGTGACGGAGCAGAAATAAAACGTCCTGTCCGATTCGATTTCGAGAAGTCTCGAGAGCGTATCGACGCGACAGGGATACCCGACGGCTCTCGTCCATCGATTCCCGGAGAGTTAAAAAGCCGGCGGCGAACGGCGACTGGTGGATTTCTCATTGATTCCTGGCAGACCTCGGGCCAGGGTAGCACAACCAGCTAGGAAGTGGCTGGAACCGTTCGCCAGGACATCAATACTTCGACTACGGTGCATTACTCGCCGATAATGTCCGCAGAGCCGAACCCAGCGCGTATTATTATCCGGCGGACGGTTTGGCACCGACGACGCGGCACGTTCCCCTACGAATTAATAGAGCCGCCAGGGTTTTACGAATCACCTGGACCGGCACCAAGTTTTCGGGGGTGGGAGTCAACACTCTGGTCCACGTTTCACATCAAACATTCATCACAGTAAAATCATTTTCCCTCCGATCGACTCGTCTACAAAGTTCGATCACGAAGACTACATCTCGCTACCAGGCGCAGCTTCGCGTTCAAAGTGCGATAAAACGGCAAGAAAAAATCGTACGGCAATTTTCTTGGGCTCGTTGGAAAGCGAACACATCAATCTACAAACCCGCCGAGGTTTCATTCCGGAAAAAAATTTTTTGACCACTCCGGAATCAGTTGAATTCAAGAAATTGTCCGAAAACAACCCTTCTCACTTCTCCGTCGGTTCTGGACGTAAAAAATTTTTTGGGGAAAAGTAAACTAGCGTATTTGAAAGCGCAGGGTTCCCTCTTTACAATGAGCGCGGACACATCTTCGTCCGATTTTTTTTCACGAAGTTACACTTGTTTGAATAACGGCAATCACTAAATAGTTTGCGAATGTCAATCGAAGGTTATAGCGTGGACGATTGGATTCATGTTGATCTTCAATGAGATGGTGGGTGTACGGAGGAGGTTTCGGTGAAGCGGGACACCGGGTATGTGGGGGGGGGGAAAGTGTATTTTTCGGCGAGATGTCGCCGAAGTGTCTCGGTCGTGGGGCCGCTTTTGCGCCGGGGGCCGTTTATCGCGGCAATTTGCGGGACAGTTCGCAAGGAACTCGGGGCGATTGTCCCGCGGGCATTAATTGGCTACATTATACACCGCGGCCGGGCGCGGAACGGCCCGGGAAATCGAGCGTGACGATCAACCGGGACGATCTGCATCGCGGCGCACAACCCCGGAGATATGAGCAGCAGGAAAATAATTTCGCGAGATACCCGGCCGCAGCGTATCGTAAAGTTACGCTGGAGGTGGTTGGCGGTTTCGTAGAGCAAATCCCGCGTAGATCGTTCTCGGTCCCGTTTCCGTTCGGTGTATCTCGACGCAGCCGTTCCGAAATCTTGACGATTACCGCGGAAATTCGCGTTAATTGCTGCCTTTAGCCGGTTAATTAGCGGTCGCTCGCTCGCCTAATCGTTCTCCGCCAGCGCGGCCGCTGTGTTTGCCTCCCTCGCGGCTAAACAAACCCGCTGCGATCGAACTGGATCAATTTGACAACGCTGACAGACCCGCACTCCCGAAAACGGTTGACGAAATTTGTAATTTTTGTGCGAGCAATGTTAGAACGTTTGAAATAATGGAGTTGAATTTACGCAATTGTCAGGAAGGTTAGAAAAATGTAGGGACACACTGTGGTCTAAAAGTTATTATTAAAATAATTATCTACGTATCTTTTCTGCAGGAAATGTGTAGGAGAAAGTTACGTCTCGATCCCGACGCTTTGCAGATGCTAAAAGCACCAAAAATTCGATCAAACACGAACTCCGACAGTGAATAATAATCTTTTATATTATATATTTGTAACACTTATAATTATTATACTAATAAACAAGTAGTCAGTATTGTAAATTATGTTTTATTTACTTTACTCGGATATTTAAAAGTAATTTTTACACAAAATGTCAATTTTTTCCTCGCACAATGATTAATTCGCACTGGAACTGACTTCTAGACCACTGTGGGGCAGTCTAAATTTGCAAAATTATTTTCTGTAGGCAAATTGTAATGCTACAAATAAGTATGAATATTATTGAGCATTGAATAAACTTTACGCGCATACTATAATTACGAGATCTAATAAATTTTGTAATTTTTATTTGTTAAAATATTTTCCAGAGTGTGCTGCCTTCGCAGAAGTAACGGGAAGAGGGGGCGGTACGCAGGGGGACGGTACGGAGAAAAAATGAGGCAAAACTGTATCGGAAGATAATGAGGGGGTAGCCGTGTGCCGGTGATCGGGTCCATTCACCGGAGAAGAGGAATAACACGAAGCAACCGAGACGCCAACTAGATGCAGCTCCACGATGCAACGAAAAAAAGAGGTGAGCTGAGCAAGGATTGCACAATGCAGCTCCTCGATTTTCCTCAAATTTATAAACTACCCTAACACCTGCATTTCGCATGTCCGAAAGCAACCCTTGTGCTAAATCATCCCTAGAATAAAACAACATTAAGATCGATAATAATTTTTAAAGCGAAAGGCCTCTCATACGATCTACCCAGCATAGCAGGAATTGGAAAATCTCAACGATCGAAAGAATTTCCTAGGGTCGACTCTAATGGCCGCTGCTAAAATTGCAGCACTCTCCGGCTGCTTCTCTCACGGAAAGAGATCGAACGAGAACAACGTAGATAGAAAGAGAGAGAGAGAGAGGGGGAGGGAAGGGGAGAATCTCTCGGAGAGAGTGTCGTGGTTTCTCTATCTTCTGTGGGTATACTTGAACGAGCTCTCGCGCCGTAGCCAATAAATTTTTCGCGTTACCTGTACCAATAAAATGAGATAGCGGGAGTAGAGGAGGCATCGACGCGATCCTGAAACAACTATACTTATCGAGGATCGTGCCTCGCAGGGTCTGATGGAACCCCGCGTTTTCAGTCCCGCTTCTGTAATTACTATCCTCCTCGCGTATACAGGATCGTTGCCTCTTTACTCCGGTTCGTGCCAAAAACGAGAACTTTCCTCTGCCTCTCTTTCTCTCTCTCTCTTCTTCCATCACCTGTCCCTTGTTCCTTCAACGATACACGACTCTGGTGTGTCAATACTACTGATCAAATCATTCGTTGTCACTTATGGTCCCCAGGCAGCCAGTTCGGAACGGTTTCTCATTATTTTCTTTCGAGAGAGGAACCTGATTTCACCGCGTCATTATATTGCAGTTCAGAAAACTGTCCTTTATACACTTCGTTTCGAATCGTTTGAAATATTCTTTTCCCGGAGGAGACTCGTGTCCGTGACACCTCGTGTCAGATTTTCTGCAAAATTATTTTCTGTAGGGGTTGTATGTTTAAGTATGGAGATTATTTAGCATTGAATACATTTTTCTAGGCAACATTAGAAATTTGTGATTTTTATGTAGGCGATTTTAGAACGTTGTCGACTTATTAGAAAATAATACAGTTGGGCCGCGAGTCTTCTGACGACTGAGAGAAAACAATGTTTAACCCTTTGCACTCGAAGCAATTTGAATTCGAAAATCGAGATATTTGTTTCAACCCAGATCATTTTTGTTCCATCTAATCTTTCTTACATTGTGCACATCAAATTGAACCTGTTCTCTCATATAACAGTTGAGCTTTTTACAATTTATAGAATACAGACAAACTTAATAATGTTAAAACTGTTTTGAATAATGGTAAGGGTAATTTTTAGTGGCGCCTCAGGCTCGCCATTCGAGTGCAAAGGGTTAAAGGAAACGATTCGAAACGAAGTAGAGCGGAGAATGACACGTGACTAATCCGGTTCTGGAAGGAGGGGGCAACTGTATTCCCCTCAATTCGAGCAGTGAATTATCCCCTGACCTGGCCACTCTGTGTTTTCAGGCAAAATTAGAAATTAGAAATTTGCGATTTTTATGTAGGCGATTTTAGGACGTTGTCGAGTTATTAGGAAATAGTACAGTTGGGACACGAGTCTTCTGGCGACTGAGAGAAAACAATGTTTAACCCTTTGCACTCGAAGCAATTTGAATTCGAAAATCGAGATATTTGTTTCAACCCAGATCATTTTTGTTCCATCTAATCTTTCTTACATTGTGCACATCAAATTGAACCTGTTCTCTCATATAACAGTTGAGCTTTTTACAATTTATAGAATACAGACAAACATAATAATGTTAAAACTGTTTTGAATAATGGTAAGGGTAATTTTTAGTGGCGCCTCAGGCTCGCCATTCGAGTGCAAAGGGTTAAAGGAAACGATTCGAAACGAAGTAGAGCGGAGAATGACACGTGACTAATCCGGTTCTGGAAGAGGGGGCAACTGTATTCCCCTCAATTCGAATTGTCCCCTGACCTGGCGACTCCGTGTTTTCCTGAAGAAACGAAGTAGGATCGCTCTAGAACTCGGACGATGCAAATCGAAGCCACCAGAGCCTCATCAACAATAACCGCTCAGCTCGGCAACGCTTCGCACAAGAGCGCTTCGCTCCGCGTCGCGGATCGACCCGTCATACAGGCCGGGCGGTCGCGTGCAAAAAATACGTTAATTCCGCGGAACTTGCATGACCGTGCAAATAAATAAAACGGCGACACATACACGGGAACGCACACAGTGACAGAAGGCTGTGCGGCTCGCGCGGCCGCCGGCGTATTTTATATTTTATCCGGTTCGAATGATTGATTGCGCTCCGGCCGGCGGGGTTCTGCCCGAAGTCCCGATACCATCTCGCGGAATGCCCCGACTGTACTTGTCGTTTCACGCATTGTTTATTATTGTCCGATGGTTTTATCGCGATCGTCGACGCCGTCGTCGTCGCCGCCGTCGTCGACGACGACCCAGCTAGAAAACGACTCTGTGAAAAGCCGCTTTTTCGCGTGAAACTACGCTCGGACCGCTTCGAAACGCTTCGCAATCGACTGGCGATCACGCTGGACTGAATTGATCAACCTCGATTAGGTTTTGTCGCGGAAATTATGGCAATGGACGAAGAGACGGCTGTTGAGACGCGAAAATGAACGATCGCCTCGCGCTTCTTTACGGAGAACGGTGTCCAACTTACGGTACTCGGAGTTGACTCGAGATCAATAACATTTTTTAAGAACATTATGATCCTTGGAACCTGTGTAAAAAATTTAAAAATCGTTTAACGCTAAACCTACCGATCTTTAAATACTTCTGAACTCTGCGCGGTTCGTATTATTAGGTCGTAAAGAAAGAAATGCAGGTTTTTTGTTCCTTTGCTTTAATTGCAATTTTATAACAATAAATATGTACTTTGGTTTAATGAGTTATATGTCACAGATTTTAAAGCTTTTTTCACGCTCTATTTAATCATGCTTCTGATATTCAATTTTATTCGACTTTTTATTGAATTATTTGGCTTTTATCTGGATGTCAAAATGCGATTTTCGCATTATTTTTTCTATATGAGTTCAAACTAGCTTTATATTTTTAAATAATATTAAATTCTCTGTAAAATTAATTTTAATACTATTCCCCTCAATAATATTAAAATCAATTCTCATAATGATTTAATGTTACTATTAAACAATATTAAATTTTCTATAAAATTAATTTTCATATTATCGTTTCGATTAAAACAATTATAATAAAATTGTTCGATCTATGTGGGGACAAGTATGGAAACCCAGAGCATTTGACAAGGGATTGCAGGATAATGGGGGAAATGATCAAGCTCAAGGATGTAGTGAGCGGGAAGAAAGATAGAAAGGTTGAAGAGTGGTTGGAGAAGTTGAGGAAAAAAAAGAGAAAAGAGAGCATGAATAAACCAAAGAGAATAAGAAACCAAAAATGCAAAATTCAGGGAATGGGGAGGGAAGCGATAAGTAAGGAATTAAGTGGGCTAGTGATAATTAGGATACTAAAAGAGTAGGACAGGGTAGGAATGTGTGGGACATAGAAATGAATGAGAGAAGGTATGGACCGTATGTGTGAAATAAGATAGTTTTGTACAGATAGGTTATTCTAAACCAAGTCACATTTCTTAGCTGTAAGTCTAAAATAAAGCAAATTATTATTATTATAATAAAATTGTTCTTTATGTGAGTTATAACACTTTGAAAACATAGGTTTAAATCCTACATTTCTCTCCTTACAGCCTAATACAATACCTGCGCTATTAAATATATTTCTTTAATCATGTACTACAACAATAGCATCTTTATCATTTCAGAAATCATTGGAATAAAAATCTTCAAGGGAGTCCGACGCTGTTCCTCGCGAACACAGTCTGAAGCGCCTTTCCATTTATTACAACGATGAGGACGCTTTTCCAAGGACACGTACCGCAGGATCCCATCGTCCCGGTTCAAGGCCGCGTCGTTGGAGTAAGAAGATCGGTTCGGAATATTCGTGGGGGCAGCAGAAGAAGACTCTCGGACACTTCGCCAGTCCGAGCACAAGTTGATGGATGGCGGGCTAGGTATCGCGGGGTATCGCGGCTACCGCTTGCTTATTAAACTGTTCGGTATTTCTCGTGGACGGGCAACAACGAGGCCCTCTCGAGGAGAGCAACACGAGCAGCCACGCTGGAAGAAGATCGATGCTCGTCCCGAGTCGGGACCGAAACTTTTAATAAATGTCATCTGCTACCGAGGTAGCTCCGGCGACTCGTTATAAATTGCTACCGTGCAGCGGGAGAGTCGAGTTCCCTCCTCTCTTTCTCACTCTGTTCGGCTTTCTCTCGCTGTCCGAGACGCGTCCCAAAAATTATCTGATTCCCTGGAACCGAGAGGCCCATCCCCTTTCCCGTCCCAGCATTCCAGATCTCATTCATTTATTGGCCCGTGCGCGCGGGACACTCAATTATGCGAGCCGATCGCCGCGATTGCAAATGGCTGCGACTCTCCACGAGACACTGGAAGGCTTAGCATGGCGCGTCTGGGTCAGACTTGACCCGGAGCACCGGCACGGTAAGGTAGTTTCGTTTTTGAAAGTATTGTACAGATCCGTCCGTACTCTTCGTGATTAATTAGTTGTTTAGTAATTTTTATAAGGCACGGTGAATGTTCGGAATGTATTTTTATTGCTCGTAGATCGTCGACGAATTCATTATTTGTACACCTGATAAATAGAAGAGTGTCTAGAACAGGCCTGGCCAACAAGCGGCCCGCGATTTCACATTTCTATTGAAACTTTTGCTCCTCCTTGTATGTGTACAAAAAAATATTAAATAAATGAAAATTTGCATGGTCATTGTTATAATGCGCAAGCGCGACTAAGAACTCCAGTTCTTTATTCGATATCTTTGATACAATTGAGTTACAGTGCAACAATGAAATGGAACTTTTTGCGTCCACGTCAAAAATTAATTTTTACAATGTCCGAGAGATGTTCCAACTTAAGATATTTCGCGCAAGTGCTTTTGGAACCACATATGTTTGTGAAACATTTTTTTCAGAGATGAAATTTACAACGAGTTCATCGCGCGCTTCATTAACTGATGACGATTTAGAAAACCAGCTAATTGTAAGATGTGCAACGTCGAACGTAAATATAGATTTACAGCAATTAAGTGAAAGAAAGGATAAACAAAAATGTCTCGTTAATTAAGACTCGAGAGTGAATTATATCGAATCATAGTATAACGATAAAGTTTTATGCATTTTGTATTTGTACTACATTTTTTAAAAGCATGTTTATGTGTCCCGTGAAACCATTTCGGTTGGCCAGGCCTGGTCTAGAACTATTGGTAGAATGATTAATATGTTTCTTCTATCGATCGTATTTGCTGATAATAAATTTTTAAATATTTTCGGCGCAACGGTTCGATCGTAATTTTGTGTTAGACCAGTCCTTGAGAATCCTTACAGTTTGGAAAAGAAAAAATGTAAGGATTCTCAAGGACTGGTCTAGCACAAAATTACGATCGAACCGTTCCGCCGAAAACATTTAAAAATTTATTGGTAGAACGATTGTTTGGAAAATGTGTGAACTGTTGTTGTGTCGAGGAATCGTTGGATGGTTGTCGGACACCCGGTACGAAACGGATGATTGCGCGTTGCCCGCGAACGCAACAGATCGCTACGTTATTATTTTCGCCAGTTATCGAATTAGATGTTGGCTTAACGGGTACGTACACGGCCGGGTCGCCGTGTACCCGGCGTGCTCATAGGCGTACATACGCGGCTCTTTATCGCGCGATAGCGATCCGAAGGGGAGCGGAGGACTTCCTGCAGCTGGTCCATTCAATTTCCAACCGCAATTTTACCCCACGGACGGAAAAAGACATCGATCCTGGGATCCGGTTTGGAAATCGTCCGGTGAAAATTTTGTCTTCCGAACTTCCACCATATTTCCACCTAATAAAATTCGTCTGTCCTCGTTCCATCGATTCCAAACTCCTCTGTAGCTCGGATCAAGGATCCATTGATCCACTGCCGGAAGCAGCGACAGAAACCTATATGATCGCAGCTCGTGCCTCGCGAGCAAGATTTTCGCGCGAACCGGCTCAATTTCCTCAGAGTTGTAAATTATGCCGATTCTAGATCATGCATCGCGGTTGACGCCCATGGGGCCCTTCTCTCTTATCCTCGTCCCCTAACCGCGAATCGCATCTCTCTCTCTCCCTCGCGAAAGGCTTCGGATTCCCGTCGAACCATCTCCCCGAGATTACCGCTCACTCGTTACTACCTACAACGTACTTACGTTACTTTTAGAACTGCTTATTACTGTGATTACCGGCGCATAATGCGACGACCGAGCGTTCTACAATTTATTATTGAATTGCTATAATACGGGCCGACGACGTGCTGGCCGCGCCAGCGCGGATTCCTGCGACCACGAAAAGAAAGGCTCACTTCCTCCTCGAAAACACATCCCACATCGTTTTTATCCGGGGAAATCGGTTTTCGAATTGCCAGCCAATTTTTCTGCCGTCGGGTACGTGGTCGGACACTTTTCGATCATGATTTCGACGGCACTGCGAGGTTGTTTTGTAAAATATATGTATATGTATCGACATTTCTGAAAAATAAAGAATATTTGTTACTACTATTAATGCGTTCTTTTTTCTCACCCTGTACACGATTATACGTAGTAGAATTGGTTAACATCTTCGAAGATTAAGTAATAATTAAGGTTAGTATTAGAACATCATGGTAAAAGAGGTGGCAGGACATTTTGAGCCACCTCTTGCTCTATCGTATCTCGAAAATTTTTGACACATTTTCGGATGTCTGACTTATCGTTGAGTTGTACTACTGAATTTCGTGCCACCTCCTTCGACATCATGTTCTCCTAATACAAAATTCAATTTTCGAGATTTTCGAAAATTTTCGCCAATTTTCGGCCGTCTGACTTGTCGTTGACTTGTACTACTGAATTACGAATACCTCCTTCGACATCATGTTCTCCTAATACAAAAGTCGATTTTCGAGATTTTCGAAAATTTTCGCCAATTTTCGGCCGTCTGACTTGTCGTTGACTTGTACTACTGAATTTCGAATACCTCCTTCGACATCATGTTCTCCTAATACTTTTCAATTTTCGAGATTTTCGAAAATTTTCGCCAATTTTCGGCCGTCTGACTTGTCGTTGACTTGTACTACTGAATTACGAATACCTCCTTCGACATCATGTTCTCCTAATACAAAAGTCGATTTTCGAGATTTTCGAAAATTTTCGCCAATTTTCGGCCGTCTGACTTGTCGTTGACTTGTACTACTGAATTTCGAATACCTCCTTCGACATCATGTTCTCCTAATACTTTCTCAATTTTCGAGGAAATTTTTCGAAAATCTCGAAAAATCGACTTTTGTATTAGGAGAACATGATGTCGAAGGAGGTGGCACGAAATTCAGTAGTACAAGTCAACGACAAGTCAGACGGCCGAAAATTGGCGAAAATTTTCGAAAATCGGAAAAGTATTAGGAGAACATGATGTCGAAGGAGGTGGCACGAAATTCAGTAGTACAAGTCAACGACAAGTCAGACGGCCGAAAATTGGCGAAAATTTTCGAAAATCGGAAAAGTATTAGGAGAACATGATGTCGAAGGAGGTGGCACGAAATTCAGTAGTACAAGTCAACGACAAGTCAGACGGCCGAAAATTGGCGAAAATTTTCGAAAATCTCGAAAATTGAAAAAGTATTAGGAGAACATGATGTCGAAGGAGGTATTCGAAATTCAGTAGTACAAGTCAAGGACAAGTCAGACGGCCGAAAATTGGTGAAAATTTTCGAAAATCTCGAAAATCGACTTTTGTATTAGGAGAACATGATGTCGAAGGAGGTATTCGAAATTCAGTAGTACAAGTCAAGGACAAGTCAGACGGCCGAAAATTGGCGAAGATGTTCGAAAATCTCGAAAATTGAATTTTGTATTAGGAGAACATGATGTCGAAGGAGGTATTCGAAATTCAGTAGTACAAGTCAACGACAAGTCAGACGGCCGAAAATTTTCGAAAATATAGAAAATTGAAAAAGTATCAGGAGAACATGATATCGAAAGAGGTGGCACGAAATTCAGTAGTGGAACTGAACGACAAGTCAGACGTCCGAAAATTTTGGTTTTCCAAACTGTTTCTGCAAATCCAAATCAGTAGTGCAACTCGAGGATAAGTCGGTCGATCGGGAAAAATTGGTGGTTCAATAAATACAAACGCAGATTCGGTATTTGATTACATTATATTTATTTATTGTAGATTCATACATAAAATGTTGGTACATTAACAAGAATTGTAGACAATACAAATTGGAGCCTGCATATCCCTTTGCAAGGCTGGAACTCTTATCAGGCCCCATGTAGGCCCTAATACGCGAGGAATTTATTTCTCCGGTCCTGAGACACTGCTGATAATAAGTAAAGGGTCTCGCGTCTCCATTAGCATTTTTCCGCGTTGCCATCGTCTAAATCGCACTTAACGTGGCAGCTTGTATCGCTTTGGTCTCTCAGGGGTCACCGCATATGGTGTTGGCCATTACCGTGGCCGCGCAGCTGTGGCCACGGGTGTCTTCTCTCTTTCCTATCGGTAGAAAAATCCTGCTATATAACTAGCAGATCGTTCGGTCCGCCAGGATTTTTCCTTTTCCGGCGACGTGAAACGCGGAAGAGGATGGCCCAAGGCGCAACGTGCCGACGCACACACTTAGCCGCCGATGGGGCTCTCTCGCATCATCGATATACCCTGCGAAACAAGACGAAATCACCGGTCTCGGCCTTCTATCCCACCATTTTGAACGCTCCTCTCATTGTTGCTTTCATGCGTGCTTAGTCTGCCTCGCCAAACAGGCCATTCGCGTCCAACAACCCGTTTTAACATCGTTTACCAGTCTGTCCATGGTTTCTGGACCTGGTGCTAGAAACATTAGGACTTTCGGAAGCGTACTGTCCAATTCCATCCTCCTCGTTCGCTTCTTTTTCTTTTCCCGCCTTTTTTTAAAACCGGTTTTAGACCTTCGCGGCATCTGACGGACGAGATGTGAACTTGAACGTCGAACACGTAAAGAGAGACACCGAAATGGTAAAACAGTTTCTGCAAAATTTTGAGCTTCAACTTTCGAAACGAAAATTCTGCAAAAATTCTGCAAACATTACTCCTATGCAAATGTAAAAGATATAAAAATGTAAAAGAATCTAGTAATCGCCTTATCATCGGGGCTAGTATCAATGAACAATCGAAAAGGCAGATGTCACTGTCGAATATCAACAACATGGTCGCGATGTAAATAGGTAGATCGAAGAATCTGTACAACAATGTTCCAAAAACCATCGTGGGGCTGAAGAATGCGTTTTCGGAAGCAACGCGGTAACAGGTAATTCATTCAGCTTATCTCCGACAATCGTGAATTATTCTTTTCGTGGGCGAGTACGACCTAACCTAACACCGAATAGAAATAAATGTGCTTACTCTTTCAGGTGTATGTGATCCCTTGATATAGAAATATTTTTCAAAATGCAACGAACAAATTTACCATACGCGACCATGCAGCTGGACTCGTCCATAGCGATTAAGATCAGCATGGGTGGGTCCATGTTCCAAGAGAGAACGTTAATGGGCAGATCCGATGTCTGGCACAGCATTAGAATCCTCAAGGGTACGCAGTACAATAAGGAGACTGTGCTGAAAGCAATTTTGAACGCCATAGAGCCAGCGGAGTTGGTCCCTGTCAGGTATCAGGCAGTCGGGGAGGACACGTACTTCTTGGCAAGGAACTGCGCACACGCCCTGGACAAACTATGCAAGACCAACTTGATAATCAAGAACCCTGAAGGGGATCCCTTGATCCTGATAGTCACTTTGGGATTCGCGTCCATCCATGAGCTGAAAATCAACCTGCAACCCCTGCTGCTGGCTGCTCTGGCCAAGAAATACGATCCTAGCAGAAAGAGTCTAGACTTAGAACAGTTCCACAAGGATCCTGAATTGTCGAAGGCGATCTACTGTCCCCTGACCCAGCAGAGAACCTTCACCCACGTGATGAAACTGACAAAAACCGCGATCGCGACCGTGGAGCGGCTGAATCTCCAAAAGAACGAACTGTTCAATATAATTCCCATGGAAGCCTCTGGCCTGACCTCCATAAAGAATCTGGATCTGAGGCACAACAATTTATATAGCATGGAGGTCCTGTCTCCCTTGAAAAATATGCCTATAGCCAAGCTATGGCTCGATGGGAATCCTCTATGCGAGAACTACTCGAAGTCCAAGCAATACATAGAGTCCGCCAAGAAGTATTGCCCTAATTTGATCCAACTAGACGGCGTTTATATAAGTACAACCAACATGCCGCATATTTATGCTAACTACGTGAGAAACGAGGGTAGGAAAGAGCTGGTCGCTAAGTTTATTAATCATTTCTTCAATTTGTACGATCAGTGCGATAGAGCGGTTCTTAGAGGTCTTTATCATAAGAACGCGTTCTACTCGATGAGCTCTGGTATCCCCGGAGCTGTGGCTCATAAGAGGAATCTGACGCAGTTCACTGCTTGTAGAAACTTGACGAAGGCTGGAGACCTTAATAAAAAGAGACAACACCTGTACTACGGCCAGGATAATATTTTAGGCGGCCTGAAGAGGTTGCCCAGGTGCTGTCACGATAGAAGTTCGTTTACTTGTGATCTGTTCTACGACGACGGCATATGCTTCGCCATTTCGGTCAGCGGTTTATTTAAAACCATGAACAACAAACCGCAGGTCCTCTCGTTCAACAGGACCTTCGTCCTGTTAGCTGGCGACGACAATGAATATAATATACTGAATGATCAGTATTTTATCGAGCTGACTGTAAAGGAAATCCCTGCATCCAGCATCGAGGCCAAAATGTCGTACGACGAATTTGTACCAACATGCTTCAGCTCCTCTGAGAAGATGGAACTGTTTAACAAATTCGCCGAGATTACAATGTTGAACGACGAATGGTGCAGGACCTATATTGAGGAGGCCAAGTGGGACCTGAAGAAGGCCATCGGAAATTTCGTGAAGGACTACAAGAGCTCCGCCATTCCCGGCGAAGCGTTTATGAGATAGTATTATGGTTCCTCGTGGGGGAGGGTCTGCAACTTGGAGATTCACGAAATTATGTTATGTCTGATCTTAGGACTTCTTTTCTATCTTTCAAGTTCGCGAGTTGATATAAAAATAATCGAATTCCCACGTTGCAAATCTTCTGAATTATACCAGGTCAGTTCAAAAGTTCGTTTTAATACGAAATCGGGCATGAACTTTTGCATTGACCTAATAGATCCCCATAGACCCTAATGTAACTATGGGGCTGATACCTTGACTCCTGTACATAACTGTATTCCCGATGTTTGTAATAAAGTATTTTAAATAAATATCGACAAGCGAAATAAATTGTGGGTCGATAATATAGAAGTCCGAGAACAAGGTAGATGTCGTAACGTAACAAGTTCCACCATTTGCGTTCGGTGCGTGTGGTTACGTTTTTGTAAACATTGGATATGATGTTCACACGGACGAATTTGATTTTGGAAACGTTGTACAAAAGGCCTGCGGTAATATGTCGCTCTTGTTCGTCGGTTGCCAAAGAAACAGGTGATTTAAGACAACTGTCTTATCGTGTATTACTACATAGACCTTTTCATGTTGTCTGTAGGTTATGTTCTTCCGTCGTCTATATAAAGTTTGTCATTAAGAAAAGCACTTACATTTTCACAGAGAAACGGGAACCTGAGAAATACTTTTTCAGCTTTCACGTTCAGGACATATTGAAGAAACTAACACGCGCGGAGACTGCTAAAGTGTTTCGATCGCGTAGGGATGGAACGCCTTTGAGAAATCCAGTTTTCAAGTTCATGACCACGGAACAATTAAAAGAAATGGAGAAGAAAAATGAAAGAAAGATGAACCTGCGATTGCAGATGCCACCTGTGGTGAAGGTGGCCGATGAGTCTTTCAATGTTGTGTCGAAGGACCCTGAGTTGGAGGGCTTGTCCACGGTGAAGCATGTGTTCACCGATATCAGTTTCGGAGTTAGCAATAAGGAGAGGCTGATAGTTGTCAGGGAACTTGACGGTACGTTACGACACGCATTTACAAATGAGAGAAGTAGGATGAACCAGGTATATTTTCCTACGGTTGGCAAGGAGTTGGACACACCGAGGATGTTCTCCGACCCGCATTTAGCAGTAAGCATACAACTATTCAGAGTATACTACTAAAGTGGGATAATACTGTACTCTAACGATTTGTTTGCTTGCAGAGTTTACTGGAGAGGGAGGAGTACGAATTCATTTTGGACCGTGCCTGCATACAATTTGAGCCGAACGATCCAGAATATCATAGAATCACGAAGATAGTTTACGAAGATGTGAATTCGAAGAGGAAATACGAACCCTTGAGATCCACCAGGCACTTCGGTCCCTTAGCGTTCCATCTAGCTTGGGAGAGGAAGATCGACAACTTGCTGATCGATGTAATTCACGGCGAGAGGCTAGATGAAGCTGCAGCTCTGATAAAGCTCTATCATATCTTCTATCCGACAGCTGTATCGGCCCCATCAGCTCCGTACGAGGACGAAATAACGGTTGTAAGAAACTACGCTAAACTAGATTCCACGAATAGGAAAGACATCGATCACGCGCTGCTAGTTTACGAGAAGCTGCAGGCGCAGAAACAGGAAATAGAAAGTACCATATTGAAAGCGCACGGGAAAACAGGCGTCGAAGTAGATAACCCGGATACACCGCCGCAAAGTTAATGAACAAAGTCTGATACACCTGCACACGCTCGAAAATAAATATGGTTAATTCTGTAATAACTGCTCTGTCGTATTTTTCAATTTTTTAATAATATTCACACACCGAAGTTAGCTCGAAGAATCCTCTAGGATCGAGCCCATTTCCATAATAAGGATTAATATAAATACATAAGTTGCGTATTTCGAAATAAATGTGTAGTTCAAGTAAATTTGTGATCCATGTTCCGAGGTGAGGAGACGGAGGAGCGTTCAACAGAGAAGGGGCGGGTTCGGTGATTATTTAATCGATTATTTTATTACGTGATAGTACTTACAAACATTTACAAATGTAACAAGTCAATTCGATTTGGCGTACAGGATCGTCGGAAAACATTAGATATCGATAATATCGGCTAATGTTATACGGATCAAATTAAATTGATACTCGGGTCGTCCCGCTCTGCGCGTCGGTTTTTCTCGCGTGAGAAAACTTGTTACTCGGTTGGGCGGGCGAGTGAGTAATAGTGGGGAGGTGTGGAAGGGCCAGGGGCGTGGCGATGTCTAGGGAGGCAAGGCTGGGGGGGGGGGTTATCTCAAACTGGAGCAACGCAGTCCCTCGAAGTGTATAAATAAAACGTTCACCAACGAAAATATGAGAATGGATTAATCGGCAACGAGAGATGGAGAACAATGAACAAGATCGACGAAGAAAAATAAGAACGATAGAAAGGGGATGCATCGGTAGAAAGCAGCTTTGTACAAATGCAATGAGAGCTGAAGATTGTGTGTGTGTGAGAGTATGTGTATCTCTGTGTGTGTTTGTACGTGTATCTGTTTGTGTATGTGTAAGTACCTACTAATCGCGAATGGAGCAATATACAGGTCCGATCGAGACAACGATCGGAACAATAATGTGCCTTCGTTTGTCGGAGAATGAACAGGGTGGGGGTAAAGGGTGGGGGCAGAGATCGTCTATCGCGTCTTGTCTCGTTTCTTTTTGTTTTTTTTTTTTAAAACACACACTCGCTGGAACAGAATGAAACTGCGATCGATGATCCTCGTTATTATCCATATTCTTACGCGTTATTTATTACTCTTATCGTTAAATATTTAATTATTACTTCCATATAGATGTGTTTTCCTGGCTGTTTACGTAGAAAATAAATGAGAGCACGATCACTCGCAAGTGTAGCAAGACGAAACCTGACTAATCCACTATGTTTAAAGTGCCGGAAATACGGCGATCAAAGAAGGCGCGGAGGGAGTGGGGGGCTCATGAGTTTTTTGGGCGAAATGGCGCGCGATTGGAAATAACGTAACCGGTAAACGAACGGGTGGAGGCAAGCACTGATTCGAATCTATAGGCTATTAGGCCTCTCGAAGCAAAAGTATGCGTGTATAGATTATATAGGTATATCTCGGATGTCTGTCGAGCGTCGGGAACACACCCTTCTTCTCCAATTTCTTCTTTTCTTCTTCGTGCCTCTCTTATTATATTTTTCGTCGTGGCTGCGACGCCATCCCGAGCGACGAGAAAAATTCACTAAAAACAACGCCGTTCTCCTACGTTTTATCAAACTTAACAATTTTGTAAAGAACAATTACTATCAAATAAAATATTAATAAATCATTTCTACACGTTCTAACGATCCACGAAAAATGAATCATCTACCTAGTAAATTATAATCGATGATAAAATAGAACAGAGAGTTTCTTCGAGGAGTTTTCTGTGTCGCTCGGAGCGGGGCCACAGTCTCCGCCCACATTTTCGCCGGGCGAGGTGACGTCACTGACGAAACGGGATCGAAGGGTGAACTATCGACGAACTGATGCGATCCAAGCGAATCAATTAATCGGCTAAGTGTAATTAGGAATGAATCTTGTGTTAGCGTGAAAGCGGCGGGCCGTGCGCCGACTCGTCTCCGCCCATCAACACCGGTGACCATGGAAACGGTATGACACGCCCACACTAAGCATCCTATCGAAGCGAGTCGCGACGCTCGCCGCGTTCCGATCGGTAAATATTGAGCAATGTTCCTTTCAATCTTTGCCTCTGTCCGTCGAATTAATTCATCGATCCTCGGAATTCCCGTCTTCGAATCCTCCTTGACCACGCCCCCTCGCATTTCCCCTTCGACTCGCACGTGTTCCCTCCACTTTCGCGTCACATTCTCGCAATCGACCGTGTCGATCGCCTTAACGGAGAAACCCCGAAATCGATATCGTCGTCGACTCGAGGCCTCGCACAGAACAGAATGAAAGTCAAGAGCGATCGAACAAATACTCGCCAGTAAAATTGAAAAAGTGATCAAGGAAATGCTTGCGAACGCCGCAAGTAGAATAGTCCGCCGGTGGCCGGACAGTTGCACCAAACGTACCGACGGTAATAAGAAACAGTTTCTATAATATTACAATTAAAAAACGGAAATTAATGTTACCCGACAGCAACATTAATTGACCATTCTCCTTGCTTAACGATTTTCACCCAGTCCTGCGTACTTTACATGATTCGATGTGTCTCAAAAATCCCGAACGCGCGCGTTCGGTCTCGTTCTACCCTATCTTAAATACTCGTTTAAATATAAATTCTCTCCTCGCTCCCGTCGTATATGTATCGTAGGATATAGCGAAACACCGTGTGCGACGATAGATCGATGACGAGAAATGCGAGGATAGCATGCGTCAAGGTGCCGCGGGTCCGTTCTCTTCGTTCATTATTTTTTGGCACAGTCGTTGCGAAAGGAGTTTTCGAGAGCGTCTCGTGGACACCGGAAATACTTTTGCCATCATCTCTCTCCCTCTGATCTGGAACTCTCGCGATC
Organism: Lasioglossum baleicum; assembly: GCF_051020765.1. Taxonomy (NCBI): domain Eukaryota; kingdom Metazoa; phylum Arthropoda; class Insecta; order Hymenoptera; family Halictidae; genus Lasioglossum; species Lasioglossum baleicum. The sequence goes on along the minus strand of NC_134948.1, from coordinate 3,697,247 downwards.
GATCTCGACCGAGGAATCAACGCTCCGATTACACACGCGTCTCCGGACACATCCCGTTTTTTGTTACTTTTTTGTTTTCTTTGTTACGATTATTAATACTATTACCGTTTAATTATGATATTCGATATTATAAATTACGCGTGACTCGCTCTAAACATTCTCTCTACGCAGTACTCCCTACTTTCCCGCCGATCGGATCGTTCCGATGTACCCGATGTGTTGTATGTGCTCGCCCATGTTTCGTTTCGATCGCACTGACGGGGAACGGTTCGCGGACCGTCTTACCGTCGACAGAGACTTGTGACCCGTCGAATTTCGATTCTCCTAATACTGAAAAGCGTCCTGTGTGGTCGTACGTAGAATGGTGCTCGACCGCGATTGAGCTTCGCCAAGCGACATCGACCCCTCCAGACGGCAACCGGCTGGGCAACCTTGCGAACATGCGACACCGGCTACTCCGGACGGCAACCGGTCGGGCAGCGGTGTGAAACGTTGACTCCTGCGAACGGCAACCGACCGGACAGCGGTGCACGGACATTTAAGCAGACGTCGAGGTTAATGCGACGCGTATGGCCGTTGCGTTGGACGCCGCTAGAAGGGGTTAACTCGCGAGCACGGCCTCGGCGGTGATCTTGATCAAGGAGGACCGACCTCTCGGTCACAGAATGTCGGTCTCGTAGATTTTGCTGGTGGTCGTGGTGGTTGTGTTGAGTGCGACGGTCGGTACGGCGTTGCCGGTGGTCGCTGATTGGTCGTTAATCTCGCCGCAGGCGGTGACGTTGCTGGTGCCGTTTCCTGTTACGGAAGAGACCGAGTTGCCGATTGTCTTCACCGGTTCCTGTTCCCCGTTGTTCTCCTCCGGTCGGGCGGGTTGTTGCCCGTCCACAGAGGACTCCTGGGAAATCAACGGTTTACCGGTCAGGCTGGTCAAGGATCCTGAACTGGCGGTGCTCAGGCCGAGGCCCATCTTGGCCAGCAGGTTGCTCTCGGAGCCAGTCTTCTTCAGGAGATCAGGGGGGGCTGGTGGGACCGTTGTCAAGCCGGCGGTGTTCCTCTGCAGCTGCTGCAGCCGTGCGTACTGCTCCTGTAACGCTTTCTGCTTGCGCAGTAGCTCCTGATGGCGTTGCTCCAGCTGCTCCTGTCTGCCCTTGCGGCTCTGCATACCCTCCTGCGAGTTCACGCTCTCGCAGGAGCTCGAGTTACTGGCGGACAACACCGCGGACGACTGGGAGGAGGAGGAGTTGTGGAGGACTGGTTCCAGAGCCGCTACGTTGTTGGTCGCCTCGGCGGGCAACGCCATTGGAGGCTTGCCTCCCTCCTTGGGAAGCGTGCCGCGAGCTGGCGGCCTGCGTAGTGTGGAGTTGCCGGACTGCATGTTGCAAGCGTGGTTCCTGGGAGGCAGTTGGGGACTGGTGGGGCTGGCTAATGGGGATCTGGAGCTGGTTCTGGGCGGCGGAGGTGGTGGCACCCGTCTCGCAGTCGCCATCTGCAACAGCTCTGCATTCCTCTCAGGAACGGGCGGCTTCTGACCCGGCACAAAGCCTTGCGGCAACACTGGCAGGCTCGGTTGATCCTGCAGGGATACCTGCAGTCTCGCGATAGGCGGCGAGGTGTCCGTGTCCGAGCTCGACGGGTAGGAATGCAATCTCCTCAGAGTACCGCCGGAGTTTTGAGCTCCGGCCACGGCCGCTACCGTTCCACTAACGGCCAGGACTCCGCTGGATGAGTCCACGCTGCCCTTCCTGCCTATGTCCGAAATGCACGGGGCTCGTCCAGGTGTTCCAGAGCCCGGTGGGATAGTCGCCTCTCTGCTTCCTGATCTGCCCATCTCCGACAGGATCGACGAAGAGCCAGACACGTGGCCCAATTGCGAGCTCGGTCTCGAGAAGGTCTGTAGCTCGTCTAACAGAGCGTCGAGTGCGTTCTCCGGACGCTGCTGATGGGCGGCGGGTGGCTCGTGAGGGTGGGACCCTCCCCCGATGATGCTCGCTGACCCCACGACAGTGCGTTCCGCTGGCACAGGGGCAGGTGCCTGTTTCAGACAGGTTCGGCAGGTTACGGGCGGGGTCCACAGTTACGGATGGGTGTGGTTTACCGGGCAGCAGCGGTAGGACAAGCGTCACGCTGGGTTGCCTTTTTTACGACTGGTGGCAGCACGGTGCTGTTGCGGTAGGTGCTCGATTAGTGAGAATACGGGAATGTGGGAAGGTGCACGAGTTTTATTGTACAATTGGAGGATGCGAGAGTCGATCTAGTGGCGATCCAGCGTCGATCGTTGTCCACCGTTGCCGCCCGTGCGTGCGAGCATGGCGTCGATGAATCCTCGAGGCCTCGTCAGAAGGTTTGTGCGTGATTGTGGCTTCTGACGAGGTGCTCTCCTTTTAAAAGCAGTGCATCAAGGTGTTGTCGACCGTTCGTCGTCCCCCCCCTCCCCCTGGAACTTCAAACACGCCCGTGGGCGTGGCGCGCACAGGGGCGTGGTTTCTTGACCAGTAGATTCGACGAACGGCCGGCAAGCCTCGATCGGGTGACTTATCATCTACGTCATGCTGATAATAAGTAGAATGTGCGCGAATGTGTTCCATGCAAGATGCCGGTGAGACAATAATAATGGTGAGCGGGGCTAGAGCGTGAGGGTGAGAGAAACAAAAAACGAGAAGAAAGGCGAAGAAACAATAAACAAAAAACAACAAAAATCATGTCGAAACAAATAAAATTGAAAAAAGAGAATGATGTTCAATGTGCAAGGTGTCCTAAGAGGAAACTCTGGTCAACCACACTCGACACACCCATTTTGTGAGAGAGGAAGATGATGTCGTCTGTACACAGTATATATATATAGCACAATTATTATCTGGTTTTTCTGTACAACAAAGTGCGACAAGTGAATGACGTTCGAAGTACGAGTAACACACGAAACGGATATCCGACAGTGCTTACGTCTTCGCTGGCTCGTTGCTTTCCTCCCGGGACACCCGGTACATACTATAACGCGAAACGCGCGTATCGAGGCGACACGATCGACAATAAAATGGTCTGCGAGATCAACATGAGATAGATATACAATATAAATATATATATAGAGAGAAAGAGATACAAAGTTAAATGAAACGAGATTTAATTTAAAAAAAAAAAAACAAAAAGAAAAACAAAAAAAGATACGTATGCATTATTTCCGTTAGATAGTTACCTGCGGTCGGGTGTTATGCGTTTTGTGCGTGCGTTGTGCGTGTTACAAGTCAGTACTCGTTTGGGGCTCTTTTACGTTTGGCATCGATTGCTGTCCGGTATTAGTCAACTTAAAAAAAGAAACAGAGAAACGGAAAATCAAAAATCCAAAAATCAACAGATGGCCGTGAGAATCAGTCGCGTGCACTCTCGACTGTTGTCGACGGTCGGTACAGCTCTAATCAATTGATCCCACTTTAATCCTCTTTGTCAGTGTCCAATTCGTGACGTAACAGAACCAACGGGAAGCCTTATCGGACGGGGCTGTGGGGACTGGTGGTAGGGGGTGGGCGGGACTACGTTGTCGGGCATCGAGGAATTAAATCCCGAACGGAGTCGGTGTGATTCGTCGACACCCGAAAGATCAACGTATTTTCGAAGCTCGAGACAGAAAGAGTAAACGGCGCATGCACAGATTACGCTACCAAGTTACGTGCTCAGAACCTTTTGTCGCAATCTACTTGTGTAACAGCATAATACATACAGACACACACAGACACACATGCCGCATGCTTGCCGTATATACACACGGAGGGGCATGCTCGAGTATAGTAAACTTGCGAGTAAACAGAGGTGTGAAAAGTGGCCAATCGTCAATCAAAGATACACAGTCGAAACCTTCGGTCCAATCCTTATAGTAAGGCAGTATGTACAATATGTATACATAGACGGACTCGAGAGTCGAATTGCTGCGTATGTGTACGTTTACGATACGCTTCTTGTCGTGTTCTTGGTGGAAATCGTAGAACATTAAACCTAACCTTAAAATTAATTATTGAGGTTAGGTACGATCAGGTGTTCCGTTGAACCAATGCGGAACGGGTCACGTGCTCGGTACGACCATTGGAGGTGTGGTCACGTGTTCGGTTGAAACAATGAAGGACCAGTCAGGTGACGAGTCACATGTCCATACCTAACCTCAAAAAATAATATCTGTAGATTGTCTGAATTATTGACTACTTTTTCTTGATGTGTGCAGCAGTTGATAAGATGTATGGGGTGCAAAAAAATGATCGGGGGGAGACAGTGATGCTATACTTCTTCCACCAAAAACACTGGTACACATGGGCGGGGCGTTTGAAGTGGGCGGCAACCCTGTGGGCGTTTACATTAATGCAACCGAACTTTCTTGAAAGTTGTTTTTTAAATTTTTTCACGGGGGTGAGGACGCCAACAGGGCTGCAGAGCGCGCCACAAGGGTGTACTTAAAAGCCTCTGTGGCTTCCGGAGGACACACGATCCTACGTGAAAGATACGTTCAAAGAAAGACTATGGAATGTTGCCGTTCAACGAGACGAGGGGGTTGCACTCACGAAAATGATTATGATGCTGAGGAGAGTATGGAGGTGCAAAAGAAAAAAACGCAGAAATGTACGTTCCAATGGGGGCGGGCAAAGAAAACGGTGACAATGAGTGGACAAAAAGATGGCCCGATAGGTCGATCATCCCCCGTCCCCATGCAAGTCAAACAATGTATCCTCGTTCGTTCAAAAGCCACAGAGACGTTTAGGCACCCGTTTTTTTGGATGCCCCACTCTGTACATACGATATACAGAGAGAGAGAAAGAGAAAGTGAAGAATATAGAGAGTAAAGAGAGAAATATAGAGAGACAGAGAGAGAGAGAGAGCGAGAGAGAGAGAAGTATAGAGAGAAAAATAGAGTGAATGAGATGGAGAAAAAGAAAGACAGAGATGGACAGAGAGCGAGAGATAAAGAAAGAGAGAGGGGAGGGGAAAGAAAATAGAGAGCAGGGCCATGTGAATACGAAATCTGTGTATCGTACAAAGTATCGACGGATGGGGGCGAGATGGCGAATGAAAGTTTGATGGCGAGAAAAGCGGTGGGGGGTGCGAAAATCGATTCGGCAGTGAATGATTGAACTGACGGCCGAGCAGAGCGAAGTAAGCACAGTGCTATGGGGGAATTTCGTATGAGCGCGGGAGATTTGAATGACGAATGAGTTTCTTCACGAAGAGAGACTTCTCTGTTTGATCGAATTCGAGTTTCTTGCGGCACAGGATGACTTTTTTTCATTTCCTTTATCCTCTGGGCCAGGCTGTCGGCTAGATGGTACGATTTCAACATGGTAACGCAACTAGGGAATTTTCTAGTAACTCTCCGAGAAAATAGCCCGGCCCAGCATTGCTCACCCTGACTGTGGGAGGAAACGATCGATCGGCATTGGTGATCGCGCTCGTTTCCCCCCGCCTCTCCATGGTCGCCCAGACTGTCTAGGGACACTTTTCTAGTTCCTCGAACAAAAAAAAGCTGTTTCTTTCTCTTCTCTCCCCGTAAATCGAGTGATGACGGTGCTGGGGTTAAATGATGGCGGAGATGAGGGGCGGCTGGAGGTGAGAGGGGTGGTATCAGCGCTCTCGACGACGATCACGTGCAAATTCGTCGCCGTGGTATCTCAATAATCCGAGGGGGGGAAATCCAATGTAAACCTTGCGTGTACGAGAAACAAAGACGGGGCGTGGTTTCGGGGTTTGGGCGGGGTTAGGGGCGGGGCTTGGGGCGGGGCGTGGGCGTGGGGTCTGCTTGTTACACCTTACTATAAGAAATGGATTGGAACGAGCGGTTCTCTTGTCTTTTCGTTCGACCTCCTCGCGCAGGGCTACCAACCCTGTCCTCGAGCTATCAAAGAAACGACACGGAACGGTTCCTCGAGCCACGATGCCGATGGACACGTGATCCAATTTTGCCGATGGTTATAATGCCGGAACAAAAGTAAAACGAGAAAAAGACAGAGTTTACAGGATCAGAGGACAAAAATAGAAATTATTCCGCTTTGGATACAAGAACAAAGTGAGGAAGAGATTGATGGCCAAGTGAGACAGAAAGAGAAAGATAGAGATAGACAAAGAGGGAGCGCGCAGCGCGTAGCAAAGAGGCGGATGGGTTGTTCAGCGTGGACTTCCGATTGGCGCGCGCGCGAGTTTCCGTAACACATCTGTGAAGCGGTCAGGTTGGTAGCGAGGGCAGAACGATCAAGCTCTAGGTTTTGATGCAGAACAACGTAAAATCGGAGAACGACCCGTCGTCGTTTTTCACGGGACGCGTGTTTTTTGAATTTCTTTTTTCGGGCGGTCAATGGACGCGCACACGAGAGCCAGTACTTCCGGACGAAAGCGCGTGAAAATTCGAATCCCCGGACAAGCTCGAGAGTAAGGTGTAGAGACAGGTGGAATGACAGTGTAAATGTTTCACGGCGGCGGAGGCTCGAACAATTCTGGCGTGGTCTCGTAAATATTTTTTCGTGTCAAACGATTTGTTAGAGTAACGTAATTCTCGTTCGCCAGAATGCTTCGATAGTCGTAGTCGCTAAGGATAAACAGCTATAAACAGTATGATGATTTGTGCGGCAGACATTATACCGACAAAAAAATATATATAATATATATATAATTATGTGTGTGTTTGTGGATGTGTGCGGTATGGTGTGGGCTTATGGGCAGATATATATATAAATATATATATATATATATGTAATATATAAAATAGTACAGAATAATAATAATAATGATAATATAAGAGTAATGGTAATAAGTAGAAGTATTAATAATAATAATAATAATAATTAATAATTTATAAATATGAATCAGTAAAAAATTACTCGTGACTGGTCTGTATGGCCTCCTTGAAGTTAGTACTCCACTTCCAGCCATACTAAAAAATTAATATCACTTTTTCACTATTCTGTAGCCTGTAACCTACGCTTATAGGTTGTCATTAAAAAGGAAAAGAGAGAGAGAGAGAGAGATAATATATATATATAAAATATATAGAGAAGCGTATATATGTACAGGGTGTCACACGATCGGTGATGCGACACGAGAGAGAGAGGGACAGAGATATAGTCATATTCTACGAGAAAAACCGAGTTGACGTCGTAAACAGTATATTTTCCGAACGACGCTTCGTTTCGGAGAGAATCGATGTTGAACGTGGCGCGTGCGCGCGCACAGAATGGGCGGAGTCTAGACCTAGATGGGCGTGGCGCTCGACGCCCGTAGCCCGGATTTCTCGCGAGCGGAGCGTCGCAGGGAAAAAACCGAAAGAATGCCTTCTACGCTTTCCCATCGAGTTTTCTCGGCCGTAGAATCGGGCCTCGGCGTCGGACCCGATCGCGGGACACTCTGCAGACAGATCTCCTCCTCCACAAACTCTCCAAATTCTCATTTTGCGTGACCCGCGTCGCTTGCGATTCCCCGTGCACAGTTCTTTCCTCTCCAACGTGTAAACAAAAACGATTCGGAATCCGGATTCGGAACCTCTCGCTTCGCTCGTTAAATATCATCATCGGAAAACAGTGAGTGAGAGAGAAGTAGAGAGACAGAAAAAGAGAGAGACAGAGAGTGTGAAAAACAGAGAGCAGGGGAAAAGAGAGACAAAGAGCGAGAGACCCTCTGGCGAGCAAGCAAAACGGAAGAGAGGGAACCGAAAACCGGGACTCTCTCGTCGCGGTCGCGACGCAGTTTTCTCTCGTTTTTCTTACGTCTGTTGATTCATTCTCTTGTATAAATCATGATCATCCGCATAATATCGGATAGAAATCGGTTACACTTTCGCTTCCTTACGGTCACAGCTAACACTGACAATGATCTGACAAGGCCGACGCAGTTCTGTCGTCTCTGCGCCGTCGGAGGCGTGGCCGGTCTTGCCACATCATACACGCTAAATGTATATAAAATAATATATCTATACTATTCAGGATACAGCAAACACTGAAAATATTGGTTGTTGGGGGTGGGGGGGTTGATCGGGGTGGAGGGGGTCCAATGTCGCACAGAGGCAAGTCGGTAGGAGAGTTCGCGCGACGCCATCTTGTCCTTTCATTTTCGATCAGGGGCTCGGTCGTCGCTGTGTGAGACACGGGAAAAAAACATGAAAAAAAAACAGCCTAAACCAAATTTCGTTTCCATAGATGTTCACCCCGCACTGTCCCCTTCCCCCAATGGCGCGCGCCGCTTCGCGATAAATTTCGTGTTTCGTAGGGCGGGCTCATTCCCCCGAAACGAATGATGCGCGCACGCGCGCGTTGTGTTCTCTGAGGAAAGGTTTACATTAGATTTCGTGCACAGAGAACTTAGAGGATCGACCGGGTGTCGAGGATGATGATCTGGGCGGCCCTTTTGTGGGCGTGTACCAACCGAGGATCTTATCGCGAGCGAGGCTGGCGCGCCACGCCCCCTGCGCTCCTCGCCATTGGTTGGGAGGGCCGGTGGGGGATATAGAGGGAGGTGCCGGCCGCCTCGCTCGTTGCCAATCCACGCCGAGCGTGCTCCTCCCGTTGCCAATTCGCGGTGGGGGTTGTGGGCTCGAGGTCGAACTCGCGGGGACCGATCCTCGGACAGCCGAACAGTCCAATAAGCGTTCTCTGCCGCAGTGCCCCCCTCATACGCGGCAGGGAACATTTGTGTCGTACACGTGCGTATGTACACAGGTACGCATACAGAGTACACGAGCACGTATCACACGAATACAGAAAAGAGTTGCATATATACATAACTCTGTATGTATATATACGAGCACAGCGTTAAAGTATACACAGGGCGAGAAACTGGGTGGTCGGAGTTCCTCTCCGAGCAAAGATAGAAACATGATGAATCTGATACTTTTGGAATAGGCGCCTGGAACACTGCAACCAGCCTCACTGGCCTGTAAGAATGGTTGCAGTGTGACAGGCGAGCCGCAGCTGACGCCTGCAGCACCGCAACCAGCCGCGCTGGCCCGTAAGAGGTGACACGGCATTTCAGGCGTGTTTTCTATCTTCGCTGACAGAGGGCCCAGTTTCTAGGCCCGTCTCGTGGGTACACACATACCGTGTGTAGACAAAACTCTAGATCACTCGGTGCATGCGCTCATTAGCAATAAATAGGATACGGGGGTAAGCGGTGGTCGGACTTGATACACGTCATTGCAAGAGATATAATAATAATACCACACATCGCTTTACTCGGTTAGGCCAAGAGAGAGAGAAAGAGATCTACAAAGCGTGGATCGGTGGTCGTTCGACGTATCTACTTCGCCGAGGGTCTTGTTCAGCGAATCAATATCAACTTGAAAGGGGTCCTGGGACACAGAGAATTTCCATCGTTCTTCCGTGACTCGACCAATATATATATACGTATATGTAATATATATATACATGTATCGATAGGCAAAAAACTACGGGACCGTTGTTCGATCGAATTCGTTTTCTGCTTCATCTCGTTGGGCTTCTAGAGTTTCGTGGTTCGCGACAAAAAGACTTGGACGATCGTCGGGGATCGATCGTTTCGGGTTCACGATCTGGAGATTCCATGCACCGGAAGTAGCGCGGAGAAGAGGAGGGGAGTTTCAGGAGACGGACAAATAAATAGACAGACAGACAGATAGACGAGATAGATAGACTGATAGATAGACAGATAGATAGACCGACAGAGTGAGAGAGAGAGAGATAGAGAGAAACTGAAAGAGAAGTAAGAATGGGAAGACAGAGAGCGAGCGAGCAGCCGGGACAAGTGAAGCTTTACCTTGGAATGTTGGGCAGACGTGGGTGTGATCGGAGGCGTCTCCTCTGCGTCCACGCTCGTCGCGTTTGGTAATCGCTGCTCTTGCACCGACGCCAAGCTGTGGAAACGCAAAAACAACCGTAGTTCCATTAATCTTTCCAGTCTCGGTCTAATCTACCTTCTATCAGGCGAGGTGTAAACTATTTCTCAGAATTTTGCCGCGCGATCTATAGGGAAGAACGGGTCGAAATTCGATAATCCGGATTCACCTTGTGACTACCCTCCTGGTTGAGATCAAAATTTGAAAATTGGCATGGGGTTGCCCCCCGATTGGCGAGCTGTTGATTTCACTGAGGAGTTTAATTCGTACACCTCTGTATCGTTATTTTTTAGGCAGGTTTGAGGGGTGGGGGGTTGGTGTACGCACCGTTTGAGCGTCACGAGGGTACCGGTCAGTTTTTTGCAGCGTCTCAACGCTGATTCCAGTCGTTCTGGCTCCTCCTTCAGGAACTTTTCTTCGCGCACGACCTTCTCCATCTCGGAGCTCAAGAGCCCCTTCAGACCCTCCTGCAGACCCGGGAACCGCACCTTCAGATCCGCCACGGTTTTGCTAAAACACGAATAGAAATTAGAATAAACATAATACAAGCGTTTGGACGATGCAGAGGATCGATTTTAGTAGCCACCTTGATTTACTGAGTATCAAGGCCATGTTCTCCACGTCGGACATGTTGACACGTGTTTTCCTGTTGATGACGTTGCCGCGGAGTTCCTCCACCGTGCTCTCCAGCTCGCTAAAATACAAATATCGTTAGGATACAGTTGAAGAATCATGTTTTCGAAGGCACTCACGTCAGATCTTTTTCCAGCCTCAGCATCTCCTGCTTGTAGAGGTCTTCCTCGCGGCTCAGTCGCATCTTCTCAGCGTCCCCAGCGCTCCAGGAGGCGTCCCCGCCAGATAACAACATTGCTCTGCAAATAAACCGCCGTTAGAAAATATCCAACTGATTTTGTCGTGGTTAAAATTTGAAGGGTGATGTCTGGATACCTGATGGTGATGAACGTGTCCCTGATGGTCTCTCTGACGGTGTGCGCCTGCGCCTGAGACATGCGTCTCAGGTTCCTAACCTCTTGCCTGAGGTCCTTGGCCTTCTTCTGCAAGCCTCGCAACTGGTTGTACATTTCCGGGGTCAGTGCAAGGTCACGGTAGACATACTGGCCGGCCACCAAGGCCGCAGGCTTCGGCGGAGGCGTCGGCTTGTGCCTGTCTCGCTCTGAAACCGTTTTAGGTTAGGTTCAAATGGGCACTTCCGGTCGATGGCCAGATACCCACGGTTCCCCACAGAAAAAGCTTCTCGTCGTCCCGTTGAACCGTGCGAACCCTTCCTCTATTTTTATTGCAACATTCTTTGAAGGCGGAATTATTAAAGATAATAGTGTAAACTATATTCTCTGGTGGGTCTTGAAATTTCGACGATTACTAATAGCGTTTTTCATCAATCGTAAATCATAACCACAAAAGAAATGATCGGACTGCATCACTCGACATGTTGCAAGAGAAACGTTCAGTAAAAAGAAGAATTCCTCGAGTAAGTATAGTTTATCCAAAAGCGGCACAAAAAGGAGATTGCAGTGAAGAATCCACGGGAAAAAAGTTGGGATCCTATGATCTAGTAGATTGAGAGAATTTACAGCCTCCGCAAAAAAAAGATGTGTTCGAGCGATCTGCAATTGCGGAGTCTGCGAACTTTCGAGCTCGGCCATTTTATTAATCGTTTCTTGCGCCGGATAAACGAGTTCCACTTTCTAATAACGAAGCCGTCCGGGATCGGTTTATCCTTGAACGGATCTACGGGGCGCTCGATTAGGTCACCAAAACAATGCTGTCGGTTGAATTCGGCGACAGACGCCACTTGCCGCCTCGTTAAACGTTTCGCACGATCCAACGGGCCATCACAGGGGTGTAGAAGGAAACGAAGGAATATATATATATATATATGGTCGCCGGGTAATTTCGTTTGTCGCCTCGAGTGTCAGCGTTTCATTGGCTCGATGACGGAAGCGGGATGAGAATCGCGTCCATGATTCGAGGGGAGTTAGATGTTACCTTCGGGCTGATTCCGAAATGACGCGCGATCGTCACGAGAAACCATCTCTATATTGCACAAATACCATCAAATTTGTACGTAAAATAATATTCATCACATTGTTTAACAAATTTCAGCTGCTCTTCTGTCTTTCGATTTTTTCTCTACCGGCCACGATTTTCTAAAAATTTAATTTTAGGAGGGAAGTCGTATCTTTAAGGAGAAGACACATAGTTGACGTTGGGAATTGCTAATTTTTCAGTAGAATTATTCTACAGACTCTAACAAAGACAGCAGAATTTTTTCAGATTTTAAATTCGATCCTAAAATGTAGACGACGAACAACAAAATCTGTATCGATTATTTTTTGTAGCAGAGTTCGACTAACAGTGCCTTCGGGAACCAATATGGCGGCCGTACACGGAGCGATTACATTGCAATTTCTTGCCCGGCGAATTACACAAGTAATTCACAGTTGTATAACAAAATCGTCGGAATAGCTGCGTCACAATCGAGAAAATCGAGCACGTCAGCCAGTCCTTTGACCAAATTCGCCATCTGTTCCTGTAACGCGGCATTTCTCGATCGCCATCTTTCTGTCTTGCGCAACGATCGATTACGCGTTTCTCGGTTCGATCGCGCTCTCGCGATTACCGCGTTGATGATTCCAAAATGACAAGACACGAGTAGGACAATGATCGGTAGACAGAGAGTGACAGAGAGAGAGAGACAGAGAGTTACGATAAATGACGTGGACATGAATAGAACACAAGATGACGGACGAATGACCGAACGGAAACGTAAAGATGACAAATTTTCGGGATGGGAGAGTTAACACGAGATCGACGATCCGATCGCGACACACATATAGAAACGAGACGAGTTTACCTTGCGAAGACATCCTCGGCAACGTGGAGGATTTGATCGCCGGTTTCGTTGGCTTAGTGTCCGCTAGTCGTGGTAGGCATTGCACGAGAAGTTAGGTCAGAGATTATTGCGTTAGTATTGTCCAATCCTCGACGAGGGCTTCGTCTCGTCCGAGGCCTGTCGACGAAACGCTGGAGCGATTTCGAAAACTAATTGCTCGATCATGACGATCCCATCTCATTTCAACAACGGGATCGTGAATTTGCAAGAATCAACGGTCCAGCGTTCCGTCGATCAATTTATCGTCGAGTCATTCTAGAGTTTCGATTCTCACGAAAGAGGAGGGTGCTCGGAGCAGAGACCGCCCTTACCGACACGCTCAACGTCGCTATTCTCGTCCCCCCACCACAATATTATCATTACTATGCATACTTTGTATTTGTTGTCACAGAAATGCTGATTTATAAATTACAGTTGTTGAAAAAGGACGATTTACCGAAAATCTGTGGTGAGGAGCACAGGGCGTGGCTTAAGGCGTTGCCTAGGGCGTGGCTTAAGGCTGCGCTCACAGTGGCTCCGATATCGGCCGATTCGGCCGACGTCCGACGCATCTGTCTCTTTTTTCGAGCGCACGAAAAAGAGACACAACGTCGGACGTCGGCCGATATCGGAGCCACACGTGGTTTAAGGCGTTACCTTGGGCGGGCGTAGCCACTGGTGGGGAGCGCGGGGCGTACACCTCGAGGGCGACGGTATAGTCGGTCTCCGCTGCGATTAGAGTGCAAAGTGCTAATAAATGGTTACCTGCGTGTTGCGGGGAATGCTGTTTCGGCGAGTTCATGTCCGGCGGCTCGTCACTGAAGGACACTGACTTTTCGAACGACACCGACTTGTCTGGAATAGATGTTGATCAGCGTATTTTTGCAGTCCCGTGCCGGACAGGGTGGAAGCATGGCAGCGTGCGCGACAAAACTTTCAGAGGAGAGGGCGGGGTTTGGGGGTGGGGTTGGGGCGGTGCTGATTTGATCATTGCGGTGCTGTTATCGTTTCGAGGGGCGGGTCAACCGGGAAAAATGAAACATGTCGACGGATTTTCTCTCGAGCTAGAGAAACAACTAGGCTCGCGTGACATAACCTGAACGAGTGCTGGAACCGACAGTGAAGCGAGAAAGGTACATCAGTGCAATTAGAAAAACGCTGTATCTCGACACGCGAAGGAGAAAAATCATGCGGAAGATTGAATTGATTGAATTATAGAGTAGAATAAAAATCGGTGAGATTTATTAAGGGATTGTGCGACTATGTTTACAGAGGTATTGGCAAGGGTTGAAAATATTTTTGTCCCTCCGTTTGTCGAGCTACAGCTGCTGCCGAAGTGATTCGTAGTTGCGCGCCTTGAGGCTGCAACCGGCGCGAATCGTTCGGCGTACAGAGTGCGCGGAAAAGAAACAAGCTGGGTGGTGGGTATGCGTGTGTGAAACGAAACACAGAGGTGGCGTGATATAATAAGTATAGCGTGCAGATGAGCACACGGACGACCACGACAACTATGCGAGAGGCGGGCGAGATGCGTTTTTATTTTTTTTTTTGGTGCTTATAGAGGAGAAACGTGGAGATGTTGTGAACCGCACCTTTGCCTAACTTTGGTGGTTTTACGTCAGTCCTTAAGTACGAGTCATCTGTAACGGCAGGTTGAGACACTTAAATTTTACAAAGGAGAACCGTTTTAATCACACAGTGGTAGAACGTAGGGCACTATTATAAAATATTACAAATAACAACAGTAATCACATTATGCATTACGCGAGAGTGTACACCACCGGTCGGACATGCGAAAATTTGTCTGAATTAATTTCTCTACAACAGCTGTTTTAATTTATTTGAAGACAGCATAGAATTCGAAGTATCTACGCCATTGTAATATTGAAGATGACGACCGATATCCGTTCGCCATCTTGGATCCCTTCCGTCCGACGGTGTACGAGACTATATAGCGGTCACAGTGATTCGAAGGAAAATAGAAGATAGAAAGAAGATGAGAAGAGACACACCTGGCAATGAGGCAGAGCTGGAGCTAGAGTGTTTGTCGAACTCGTCCCCGGCGCCTGGTGTGCGCGTCAGTCGGAATAACAAAGCAGTTGTACAGCAGGGTTTTCAGGAAAATTCTCAGACCGTGCTACGACTCGTCGCAGTGGTGCCAATTGGTCGATAAACGAATTTTCAATTCGACAGAAAAACAGGATCGAATGAGAACCACTGCCACGGCGTAGTCCACGGCACAAATTGTACTTATATGCCCGATCGAGGCGCTATCTAGCTCAAAACCGTCCCGAGACCCCTTGAGCCGTAAAGATTAATTCTAGAAGTCTCCGGACGGTCCTCGAGGGCCTGGGAAGTCCTGAAAATTTCGTGGACACTGTCACAATCACAGCAATATTGTTTAAATTAAACGTCGCACCTTAATTTTCATTAACAAGCATCGAAGGCGAAAAGATCATCGGACAGTTTCCTTGGAAATGTTCACGACTTCCGCGTCTAAATCGCGAGAGAGCACCGAGGTGCCTAAAAGAAAACATGGACAGTCCCGCTTAAAGTAACGAAGAGATAGTACTCAGGTCCCAGCGCTAGCTGTCCGGTAGCTCCGATCGATCGATCACCTAGAAAAGTATCTAAAAGAGAGCGGAAGAAGTCGCGCGACGTGATGAGATAAACGTGGGCGTGACAGAGTTGGCGAAAGGGGGCGTGGTGTTAGAGGCAGGGGGCGTGGTTTGTCGAACGAATGGGGTCGTAGAAGAAAGCGATATGGGCGGGGTGAACAACATTCACGGGCAGAGAGAGAGAGGCGGTCAAAGCGTCGCAGAATGAGTCGACTTGAACGAAACGAGATGCTATCACGCTTCTAATGCGTCTAGGTGTGCGACGGGGACAATGACAAATCGTATGAGAAATGAAATTATGCGAACGTCCGGAACGTCGTCGGAGGCGAACCGGTTGGGGGAAACAGGGCGGAAACTCAAGAGCCTCGGAAACAGAAAAAGGTGCGGATACTACGCGGGCACCGGAGCTGGGCGTGGCCAAATGGCACTCGTACTATTTCAGGGTGACTAAAAAAACTACGCTCAGCGATCAAGTGAATAACAAAAAAGAACAAAAATACTTAGACTTCAATGAAAATGGCGCCCAGCCCTGGCGAAAACGGGGGTCCCAGCTTGGGGACCGGAACCTAGGACAGCGCGGCTAACCTAATTTCTCTCAAGATGGCGGATCTCGGAGCGGAGAACGTACCTGGGCCCCTCGCGTAAGGGTCGCGATTTGCTGGAACCTGTAGATAGTCCCTGGGCGACGGGCTCGTGTGTGGAGCGTGGGTCAGAGCCTTCTGTACCAGTCCGGTCAGGTTGGCCAACTGTCTCTCCATGTGTTCGACCCTTATCCTAGAGCAAGAAACGTGATCGATTGAGTTGGCGTCACTGGATCCACTTGGCAAGCAGGTCCAACATTGCAAACTATGGATCTAGAGGATTATATGTGCCTTCGGAGAAGCGGTTCACGGGATGGTAAACGAGGTAGCAAAATCTAAGTCCATTCACGAGTTTGCTACCTCGTTATCGAGTACCAGGGGGCGGTGACGATGACTGACATTCACGACTTCGCACAGGATCTTGGGTCCAACGTTCGATTTGATAGTTGTCTATCGAGGATCGGTTCTTGGATGGCCAAGATCGCGTGGGACTTAGTTCTAAGGTCTACATGTCGTACATACATAAAAGCGCTCCATATGCATTCTCTCTACGATCGCTAATCGGCATGCTGCATTCCACCGATTCGCTGCTGAACGCGTGGAGCACGATCTAGCGAACGTTATCGAAGGACAATGTTAGGGTGAAATGCTCCAGACAGGTTCCTGACCACGGTGCATTATACAGGTGTGCCGACTTAGCATCTCTGTAACGTTGACGTTTTGTGATAGATGGGTAGTAATTCTCTGGCCGCCGCCAGACGGCGCATGGGTCGTAGATACCGTACGTGTGCGAATGAGATTGGTGTATTCAGCAGCGAGCCCGAATACACACAATCTCATTTCGCACACGTACGGAACCTACGACCCATGCGCCATCTGGCGGCGGCCAGAGAATTACTACTCATCTATCACAGTTTTCTGAGGGAAGTCGGCACACCTGTATAATGCACCGTGTTCCTGACCCAGGATTCAAGTCCTAGTGTGTTTGGTAGGTAGCTAAACTCGAATCTAGGTTGGCAGCACTTGATGGCACCTAACCTCAAATTTACACGTGAACTACTGCCACACCGCATAAGATAATCGCAAAATCATCGTGATTGGGAACGAACGTGAGGTCTAGGACTAACCTAAGACTAATTGTGATCAATTATCGAACATTGTCCTCCGGGACTGGATCGTCCTCCAGATCCAGATCCGATCCCGTCCGCTCGGTCATGTGACACGGTTCAACGCGTGCCAACCAACTGACTGAAAATTACCGGACACTTCCGCGTTTCGAATTCGACCGCGGGCCAGATCTCTGCATGCTTCGACGCGTACTATACATGCATCCAAACGAACGACCAGCGCGTCCCGGGGAGGATTCAGCCTAACGAGAAATGGTACAGGGCTTGTGTGTGCTCGGAGAGCCTCCTCTTCCTCCCGGGTCAATGAAGCCTTCGTTCCCACCGATCGATGAACTCGAAACGTGTCGATAAACGGGCGAACATAAATAACCGAGCCGGGGGAGGTATCGATAGAGCGTCGACCCGAGGGAGGAACAGCGAGCTTTTCACTTTCCACGAGCTGATGTACAGGGTGTACAATGAAAAACAATCGAAAAATCCCTAAGTCCTAGCGAATCCATGTTTTTCAGTTCGAGAATTTCGAATATATCTACATTTCTCCCAGGAACGATGGTCGTAGGATCTATGGACGACGCATTCGCAAGCGCATTCGAGTCGGATTAAAAGCGTACACTGACGCTGCGTTTCCGGTTCGGCATATCCAGAGACTTTTCTAGGGGAATTCTGTTGGACAGGGGCCTGGAAACGTAGCGTCAGATTGTTTTTTTCTTTTTTATTCTTTTCTTTTCAGAGAGCTCTACGTTCACTGATTTCGGTTTCTATCGACGTGTATAACACAAGGTGGATCGGTACCGAGTAGCGTCGTAGCTCTGACCACCGGGTGGCAGAGGTGGTGGCGCCCCTGGAGGAAACGGGGATCGCGGAGGACCGGATGGCTTACGGCCTGACGTGCACGGTTTCACACCGTATAGGCTGTACGATTCCTCCAACAGCTCCGTATCGCTGCACCATCCACAACAGAGACACACGTATCCGCGCTATCAGCCATCCATGGTGACACGTGAACTGTTCTTCCCCTCCCACGCACGCCGACCATGTTGCACAGGGTGTTCTTCAATGTATACTTGAACATCCCCAATCAGTACGCTCTGTGCAACCATTTCTGCAGGGTGTCCTTCAATCTACAGGGTGTTCTTCAACGTATAGTTGAACATCCCCAATCAGTACGCCCTGTGCAACCATTTCTACAGGGTGTCCTTCAATCTACAGGGTGTACCCGTTATGTCACCATTTTTAGGCATTTCCGGTAGTGCAATTAAAAAATGTTTTAGACGAAAGTTTGTCAGTACTTGTTGAGCTACATGTTCGCATATTCTTAAATCTGCAAAAATGCTTTTTACGTGAATAAGTAGAGGTCACCTTGACTCTTTTAAATGTTATTATATATCATACACTGTTGAATTCGTCTCGACGTCAGCAATAATCCTACGACGTCCGAAACATATGGTGCCATTTAAAGAAGTCTCAAGGTGACCTTTAAATATATTAATATATACTTTTATTTTATTTTAATCAAATTTTATTAACAGTTGATGTGTATTCATACAAATCGAAAGGAAATTATTTCATATTTATTAGTGCATTTTTGTTTTTAGTGCGTTTTATATTACCAGTTGGCAGTGATGCCAGATGCGGGGAGTCACGATGAAGTGATGTGCCCCCTCTCTGATGACGGGGAATGAGTGGGACGAATGGGAGGAGACACGTTGCACGTGCGCGATGGGGACCGTGGAGTGTGCGCCTGCGCACGGTGCTGGAATGGAATAGTGGTAGGGGTATGTAGGGGAGTACGGGAGCTCCGTTTGGAGCTCATTATGGCATCACTGCCAGTTGGTGTGTATTCATACAAATTAAATGGAAATTATTTCTTCAGATTTAAGAATATAATAAAGTAAAACTAAAGTACCGACAAACTTTTGTCTAAAACATTTCTTAAGGGGCCGTCTACTAGCAGATGACGGTCGCGCGTGAACACTCACACGCCGCTAGAGTACACTCACACACCGCTAGACCACGTATACGTACGCGAGAATTGCTAGAATCAGGGAAATGCGTTCTGATTTCTCGATAATGCAAAGACGGGGCTTTTTATTAGTCAAAATCGCTAGATAAAAGATCAATCTAGCGCGCTGTTTGCTTCAAAAGTCGTTCTTTTACGTTTCCGAGCAATGATTTTGCAATATTCGGCTGCATGTTGCCCGTCGTATGTTGCCCGTCAGATGGCGCTGCAGTCACGCCGGCGTACTAGCCTCTCCGACGGGCAACATGCAGCCGAATATTGCAAAATCATTGCTCGGAAACGTAAAAGAACGACTTTTGAAGCAAACAGCGCGCTAGATTGATCTTTTATCTAGCGATTTTGACCAATAAAAACCCACGTCTTTGCATTATCGAGAAATCAGAACGCATTTCCCTGATCCTAGCAATTCTCGCGTACGTATACGTGGTCTAGCGGTGTGTGAGTGTACTCTAGCGGCGTGTGAGTGTTCACGCGCGACCGTCATCTGCTAGGAGACGGCCCTCTTAATTGCACTACCGGAAATGCCTAAAAAACGGTGACACAACTAAACGGGTACACCCTGTATACCTGACATCCGCAACCCCCACCAAGATATACTATCGTTCGAACCAGTACACCCTGTGCAACCATTTCCACGTGTACCCTCCCATCAGACTGATCCAAAAGATCGCTGTAGAGAGACCGGCTCTCGCCAGCGTTGAAAGGAATTTCGAGAGCGTGGAGGCAGGTCGGCGCGTATCACCAGCTCTCCAATTCGATCGAATCGAATCAGCCGGTTGACCCGTTTCGCGTCAACGGAGGGGAAGTTCGTCGTAGCGTGAAATCGCGGATTCGATTACCGATCGAGGCCGCGGCGCGTCGGCCCCGTCGATAAGAGCGTCGCGGAACTCTGATTACCTGGCTTCCTCGTCGATAACCGGCGTGACGGTGCCCGAGTACTGGGAGTAGTACGGGTCCTCGTAGCTGCTTCCGGCGCTGTACGGTCCTGCCGGGTATCTTCCGGTCCCTGATCCGACTCCGCCGCCCCTTTCTGGACTGCTCATGTAGCCGGTCTCGCTGTGCAGTCGATCTGCGACAAACGAGAAGGTCAGTGGGACCGCGGGTCACCGCGACCACGCTGCTTGGTCACCGACAACGAGTACACAGGGTGGGGGAGTAGGGCCGCTTCCGTGGGCTCTGACGTGCTTTACGGGACATCCAAGAGTATAGTAACGTTGCGGTGGCACAACCGATGGGACACGATACACCAGATTCAGGGGATTTCGCTAGTTGTTACTCAAATGCCACGAGTTGGGAGGATCATTCTCAGACGCAAGGTATTACTGGGTCGCGTCTCGTTCGATCGCACATTATCGAGTCTGGGTTAGTGCTGGTCCTCTCGATTATACTCTTCTCGTGTCTACAGGCCCTGGAGACTTTCGTTACAGGAGTTACTAGAGCCTAGGGACTTGATATACCTTGCTAGCTTTGGTTAGTGGGGTTAGCAACTGTTAGGGAGTTTACACTGCGTTATGCAACCGGGGTGTTTGTCTTTAGAATAACGGAGCTACAGGTGGCTAGACGATCAAGATTTCTAGAGGCTTCAGAGTAGACATTTTCTAGGGTCCCTAGAAGCTTCTACGCAGGAGGTTAGGATCTACTGGGGACTCTATTCTCTGCACAGAGCTTATACGCAAGCTGTAAGCTAGATATCTAGGGAATTCCAGCGCCCCGGTTATCCGATAGCTAACGGGCTACTGTAATCAGGGGCGAGATGGTTGCACTAATCCAGACCACGCTGCGTTATGACGCTCACCGCCGCAGGGACGCAGCGTTTAACGGTAATTTGACGAGCCAGCGTGCCAATTAAGGTATTCGGTTTCGACCAAACCGCCTCCGTGTAGTCGAGCCAGTCTCTCGCTTTTCGATT
This sequence comes from Lasioglossum baleicum, assembly GCF_051020765.1. NCBI lineage: Eukaryota > Metazoa > Arthropoda > Insecta > Hymenoptera > Halictidae > Lasioglossum > Lasioglossum baleicum. Next base: position 3,676,273 of record NC_134948.1, on the reverse strand, counting down.
CGACGAAACGACGCCCGCGAATAGACTGGAGCGATTCTCGAAACGCGCATAGGCGTCCTCGACCCGGTTTTCCCGAGACGGTCGTCGACCGGGTCGGATTGTTCGCCGCGCGCGCTGTTTTGAGTACGCGTCGAGAATCGTCGAGCCGGTTCACGCGCGCACACGCATTCGATTTCGAGTGGCAGAGGGCATCGCGCGATCAAGGGAAAGGTAAAGTCAACGTTTCCCCGCAAGAGGAGTCCCGTTTTCTTTTTGTCGGTTATTTCGCTGTTAACAAGTCCGTCGTTTTCGTCTTCTTCGTTTAAGGATAACTACTGACCTGCTATACTATAGAGGGAGACCGAGCTGTCTCTAGAGAAGCGAGCCGAGCCCCCGAGGCTTCCAAGGGGACTCTTAACACACTGGTAGCTGCGAAGCGGCTTGGCCGGCGGCGCCCCGCCACCACCTATCCAACCGTCCGGAAAAACCAAACAAAAACCAATGTACCCAGCTGTTTCGGTTCACGTCGCGTCTCTCCCTGTCCTCACTCCTTGCCCACACCAACGACGCCCATAGTGCTCGCCTCTCTTTCGCCCCTCCCACATTGCTCCCCTAGTTTCATCACCACTCGACAATATGTATCCCCATGCTAACCACTCGGTTCACTAAATCAATTCCCCCAGTGCACGATCCCAAACTTCATTCGATAAACCCTTGCCAACCTTTCCCTAAATCTCCGGAACATCAGGAACTTTTGGAGCTTTGAGTTCTAGTTGTTTATCCGAGTTGTCTTCAGTATCTACCCCTCCCTCTCTCTCTCTTCTATGAGTTCTAAAATCCCCAAACTACTAGGGAAATCTCCGAGGGGATGAATGACTTGTTAGGACCTATGATGTTGTTGGTTCAGCACCCTGGTCGCGAGCACTATGGGCGACGCCGCTGTAGATCGTTCAGATGGGTAGCAAAGACTTCCCTCGCTTGGGTGGGTGGCAAAGACGTGACACGGATGATCGTCAACGATCGCGCTCACGCCGGAAGGATTTCCGCGAATCGACGAGGCAACGGGCGGGTCTCGTGCTAGCAATCCTGGCGTCGAAAGCTTGGATGATAGCGAATGGGATTATGAGGGGCTGAGGAGGCGTTAGCTGATGCGAGTCGACGAACAGAGGTTGACTGTTGAACCGAACAAAATTGATTAAAACACCAAATTTATGAAAAATATCAGGTGTACAAATTAATTCGTGGCTATACAACGATATCTCGTCAGTCAACCTGAACTCGTCGACGAACCGTTACTCGCTCGATCATCGATCTGCAGGCAGGATCGGATGGCGGGGTCAGCGCGTGCGGGTGCATCGAATTCGATCATTCTCGGGGTCAAGTATGGCTCCGAAGTGATCGAAAATGATATGTTAATAGTCCACGAGTCGTGTAGAACGTCCTAGTCGAAAAATTTCGGTGATTCGAGTTCCGGCGGTGGCCGGGTCAGTTTTGACCTTTGTGCTGTATCCGATGAAATGGAGCCGGATTGACCCAGACACCGCCTCGATTGTGATCGTAGCCGATTCTCGCGGCGTTTAAGGGGGTAGTATAGGCTCTATTCGTAACTAGAAAATACCTAGAATCTTACTAGATTTTGGGTCGAAAATATGGGTTTGCGTCCAGACGTTGATTGACCTTATTTAAGCAAATTGTGGGCTGGGTGATGGCTCATTCTAAAGAGGAAGGTTAGACGCAGCGCGCTTTTCTCACGAGGTTAACGAGATTATGTTTATATCTAATAATATGATGGCCCAAAGTAGAGAAAAAATCTAGGAAAAAATACCGCAGATTTCAATGCATTTTCTGTCTCTAATAGACTTTTTCGACTTATGAGATGAGAAAAGCGCGCTGCGTTGAACCTTCCTCTTTCGAATGAGCCCTCACACAGCCCACAATTTGTTCTAATAGGGTCAATCAACGTCTGGGCGCAGATCCATGTTTCGACTCATTTTTCTAGTAAGATTCTAGTAAATAGCAAATATCTAGCAAATAACTAGAATCTTACTAGAAAAATGGGTCGAAACATGGATCTGCGCCCAGACGTTGATTGACCCTATTAGAACAAATTGTGGGCTGGTTCAACGCAGGTTCAACGCAGCGCGCTTTTCTCATCTCATAAGCCAAAAAAGTCTTTTAGAGACAGAAAATGCATTGAAATCTGCGGGTTTTTTCCTAGATTTTTTCTCTACTTTGGGCCCTCATATTATTAGTTATTAACATAATCTCGTTAACCTCGTGAGAAAAGCGCGCTGCGTCTAACCTTCCTCTTTCGAATGAGCCCTCACACAGCCCACAATTTGTTCTAATAAGGTCAATCAACGTCTGGACGCAAACCCATATTTTCGACCCAAAATCTAGTAAGATTCTAGGTATTTTCTAGTTACAAATCGAGGGTATACTACCCCCTTAAGAGAAGAATCTTACTAGAAAAAGGGGTTGAAACATGGGTTTGCGCGCTGTCGGTTTTCGTCCTTATTTCAGAAAATTTTGGGCTGAGTGAGGGCTTATTCTAAAGAGGAAGGTTAGACGGCACTGCGCCCTGGTTACGAGGTTAACGAGATTATGTTTATAACTAATAATATTAGTGTCCAAAGTAGAGAAATAATCTAGGAAAATAACCAGCAGATTTCAATGCACTTTTCTGTCTCCAAAAGACTTTTTGACTGCTATGATGACCAGGGCGCAGTGCGTTGAACCTTCCTCTTTAGAATGAGCCCTCACCCAGCCCATACTTTGCTCAAATAAGAACAAAAACCGACAGCGCGCAGACCCACTTTTTCGATCGAAAATCTGGTAAGATTCTAGTAAATAGCAAATATCTAGCAAATAACTAGAATCTTACCAGATTTTCGATCGAAAAAGTGGGTCTGCGCGCTGTCGGTTTTTGTCCTTATTTGAGCAAAGTTTGGGCTGTGTGAGGGCTCATTCTAAAGAGGAAGGTTCAACGCGCTGCGCCCTGGTCATCTCATAAGTCAAAAAGTCTTTTGGAGACAGAAAAATGCATTGATATGTGCTGGTTTTTTTCCTAGACTTTTTCTCTACTTTGGGCCCTCATACTATTAGTTATAAACATAATCTCGTTAACCTCGTAACCAGGGCGCAGCGCGTCTAACCTTCCTCTTTAGAATAAGCCCTCACTCAGCCCAAAATTTTCTGAAATAAGGACGAAAACCGACAGCGCGCAAACCCATGTTTCGACCCCTTTTTCTAGTAAGATTCTAGTAATTTTCTAGTTACAAATCGAGCCTATACTACCCCCTTAAGGGTGTGCGCATACTAGATGGTCTCGAGAAGGCCGCGGAGCCTTGCTCTCCGTCTACCTGCTAGAGATTTGTTGCCGCATGGACTCCTTGCTCCCTTCCTCCAAGGCCCCTGCCTTCTCGAAACGATCCGCGGCATTCTCGAGATCCTCTAGTATGCGCTCACCCTAAGGGGATTTGTGATAGCGTGGGCAAGCATGAGGGGTTAGTACAGGCGCAGAAGCAGCGATCTCACGCGGGTAATCGGTCAACCGAGTCTCGTTCCGCGCAAGTAGTAGCGACAACGTCCGTGAACTTCCGGCGTACCTGGCGTGGTCAGAGTTTTCGGTTGCGTGGGCAGCGCGGTCGAACCGCCCACAACAGACGACGCCGCCGGACTGTACGCCCTCATCATCTGACCGCCTCGCGGCAACGTGCTGCTTCCGCCGACGTAGTAGCCGCTGCTGCCGGATGTCGAATTCTTCGCCGTCTGGAACAGAAATCGATTTTTCCTTCAAGCGGTTACGCACGTCACCAGCAACCCTAGTTGAAGGGTCGAATTGAAAAACTAGTTTCGCGCCGATTTTCCCCATTAAATTTCATAACGAAGAATTCTGAAACAAAATCTGACCCATCATGTTAGGGAACTTTTTACGTTGACCAACGTTTCCGAGGAACGTCTGAAAAATTATTAAAAAAAAAACACGAGGAACCTAAAAAGTTTCTCGAGCGTGAAATATTGACAAAGCTTTCCCCTGAGCCATTATAATTCGAACAAATACGGACTGCTATCGAGATATACGATCGACGCGAAAATGCAGGAAGATACCGAAAATGAATTTACAGAATTGCACAACGGCGCATCGATGGAAATCGACGATTATGGGAAGAAAGTGCGTGATCTAAACGCTTCGTCTGTAAACAACGACTCGTGTATACTCGTTTGATAAAATCGACGCGTTTATCGCGCACTTAGATATCGATATATCAGTCATTCGATGAAACGGGATTGTGTCACTTTCTCCATCGTTCTTGATCCTGACAGGCAATTCCTTGAAAAAATTGTTATTTTTCTACGAAGTGGTTTATTGCTGTCATTATGAATTTCACTTCGAAAATAAATTCCACTTTTTCAACGGAATTACGAGGCGGAGAACTGGTAAAACGAATGTCGGCGCGGTTGTTTGATTAGCGCGCGCGTCGGACTCTTTTCGAAGCCAATTAGAAGAGTTTTAATTTACATAGAAACGGAATTTCCATGTTGCGTGCGCGCTCGCGGAGAAACCGCGCCGCGAGAAAGGGAAAAGATGCGCGCCGGTTGGCAATGAAAACGATACGGGTCGCGAATGGTCCGCAGTTTCGTCCCCGCGGTGAACCGTGTCTCTCCGCGTCCGCCATTTTACAGCCCATAAATCCTTGCTCGCCCCGTCATTCCCTACGATTCCCGGGTATTCATCGCATTAAGACTTTCGAGATTTCGAAAGCGGAGCCTGTCAGCGAGCACGCGTTTCTGTTTATTACTAATTTGGAATCGGTTTCGTCCAACACCTCGTTATTATCTAACGTTCGCGTCCACGACTCGAATCCACGTAATCCACGTCCATTATGCAATCCGCCCCGATCGTAATTGCGCTCTCGCTGTTCTTTTCCTCGTCTAGAGAATTCGATCTCGGATGAAAAACTGAGTCACTTCTTTTCGCCAGATACACGAGCTGCAAAAACGGGAATTATCGAAGAGTGAACAATGAGATAAAGGAAAACAGGCTCCGTTAGCATTATCTACATGAAAAACCGAGTCGAAAACGTATAAGAAACTTTTGCGGGGCGATGCACAGTGGACCAGATCGACGCGCTAGCTGTTCATCAGCTAAAAAATCAAAGTCCTCATCGATTTTTAACGAATGTACTATGTTTCTTAAATGTCCATTACATTCGAAAACGATAATAGTAATTAGATAATAAATTTTTTAAAGTTTTCAGCGCAACGGTCCGATCGTTTTTTTTTTTAAGAAAAGGATTTCATCGTTTAATTCAGAGATTCTATTGAGCAATGAAGCTTGTAAGAAATGTGTATCTTTGATGGGAATGTTTAATAGTAATTAGAGTTATTGAAAAATCTCGTTACAATAAGCGTTCAAAGATCAAACCTTTTCAGATACGATTTATCACCGAAAAAATTCCTTTTCTTCATAACGATGTCCTGGAAAACCTACTGAAGATTAAGTGCCCAATTTTTTTTGGCTCATTCTGAAGAGGAAGGTTCAACGCACTGCGCCCTGGTCATCATAGCAGTCAAAAAGTCTTTTGGAGACAGAAAAATGCATTGAAATCTGCGGGATTTTTTCCTAGATTTTTTCTCTACTTTGGGCCCTCATACTATTACTTATAAACATAATCTCGTTAACCTCGTGACCAGGGCGCAGTGCGTCTAACCTTCCTCTTTAGAATAAGCCCTCACTCAGCCCAAAATTTTCTGAAATAAGGACGAAAACCGACAGCGCGCAAACCCATGTTTCAACCCCTTTTTCTAGTAAGATTCTAGGTATTTTCTAGTTACAAATAGAGCCTATACTAGCCCCTTAAGGGGTATGTAAGGGGCTAGTATAGGCTCTATTTGTAACTAGAAAATACCTAGAATCTTACTAGAAAAAGGGGTTGAAACATGGGTTTGCGCCCAGACGTTGTTTGACCTTATTAGAACAAATTGTGGGCTGTGTGAGGGCTCATTCGAAAGAGGAAGGTTAGACGCAGCGCGCTTTTCTCCCGAGGTTAACGAGATTATGTTTATATCTAATAATATGATGGCCCAAAGTAGAGAAAAAATCTAGGAAAAAAACGCGCAGATTTCAATGCATTTTCTGTCTCTGAAAGACTTTTTTGACTTATGAGATGAGAAAAGCGCGCTGCGTTGAACCTTCCTCTTTAGAATGAGCCCTCATCCAGCCCACAATTTGTTCTAATAGGGTCAAACAACGTCTGGGCGCAGATCCATGTTTCGACCCATTTTTCTAGTAAGATTCTAGTAAATAGCAAATATCTAGCAAATAACTAGAATCTTACTATTAAAAATGGGTTCGGAACTAAACGTTGTTTGACCTTATACGAGCATATTTTGAGCTGGGTGAGGGCTCATTCCAAAGAGGAAGGTTCAACGCAGCGCGCTTTTCTCATCTCATATGTCAAAAAAGGCTTCTAGAGACAGAAAATGCATTGAAATCTGCGGGATTTTTTCCTAGATTTTTTCTCTACTTTGGGCCCTCATATTATTAGTTATTAACATAATCTCGTTAACCTCGTGAGAAAAGCACGCTGCGTCTAACCTTCCTCTTTCGAATGAGCCCTCACACAGCCCACAATTTGTTCTAATAAGGTCAAACAACGTTCAGTACGAAACCCATTTTTCGACCCCCTTTTCTAGTAATATTCTAGGTATTTTCTAGTTACAAATCTAGCCTATACTAGCCCCTTAAAAGTGGTCTTTATGTTTTGAAATAATGGTGAAATGGGCGTGAACAGCTAGCGCGTCGATCTGGCTCACTGTGCGATCTAGTTTTTCAGCAAATCGAGTTGGAAGTTCAACGATCGAACGGAAAGGCTGTAAAACATGTTTTCGATTTATTTTTTTATTCTGCCGGTAGTTCGTGTGGCGATACGCAACGTTTGCCTTCGCGCTGTGAAGCGTGAAAATCGTTTCGAGTGTCAAGGGATGAGCGAAGACGCGGAACTTCCTCCACGCGAAACGGAGTCTCGGGTTAAACGACCGGTTCGGTTCGGTTCTCCAATCCACCTGCCCCTCCAACCGAGCCGCCCGTGATCGCGAGGCCGAACCGACTGGCCCTGTTTAGTATTGTGTACTCGCGCCGAGTGTTCGCCGCTCAGTCATCGGACCTCTTCAGCTTCGCCGGTTGATCGTTGACTAGAATGGAACCGTGACGACTCCTGATAAACACTTTCTGCACCTGGCATGTCTTAATATTTTGGATGGCGAAGGAAACTCCACGCTAAACGACCGACCAGGGGATGATCTGTGGCAGAGATGGGTGGTTCAGCCGGGATTATACTACGAGGCTGCATGATTTTCTTTCTGATAGTTGAGGGTAACTCCATCTTCAACCACGCACAGCTTGGAAGCCATACAACCCCTATGCACAAGGTCGAACTCACTCAGAAGGGATACATACAGGTCAGAGAACTACCCTTACATAGAGAAATTCTTTTTGACAGAGCTTTCCAGAATTTTTTCAAGGTGCTGTCTTTATGGCAGTGAAGTGTGCATTTTCTAGTTGTATAAGTGTGATTTGGAATTTTTGCGTCAGCGAGTGGTCTCATTTGTTATACATTTATGCAGGTACTTAGAGAAATTTTTAGGAGAAATCTTTGGTATTTACTAAGCGTGCATTTGATAATATTCTGAGTACATCTCACGGTCTGGCGGTGAAACATTTCAGTGTATATTGATTTATGGAAATTTTGCTAGAAGTGGGCTATACTTTTTGAAAAATAAAGAATTGCGTCCTAGCAACATTTCAAAATTCATGTTGCAGTTCGATGACATTTTGCTGAATTTTAACAAATTTACAGAACTGAAGAAGATTGAAGGAGAAACAATGTGTTGCGCGAGATTTTCCGAATTTGCAACCGGGGACCATTTGAGTTACGAAATTCGCCGGCGTCCGAAGAAAGCTTAGAAAGCGATCGCTCGCACGCGATGCCCCTGATCTAGTTTCCCGCCTGTTACGTCGCCGCCTTCTCTCCGCCAATGGAAAAACCGGTGGCAATGAATCGACTGTCAATTTCGACAGCCTCTGTCAATTCCGCAAATCGGGGCTAGTTAACGAATTCTTTCGAAGGAAACTATGCGCCATACAAGGCTGAAGTTAATGGGATTTAATGTCCAAGGAAACTAGAATGTAACAAATTTTTTGGCACACTGTCCAGCAGCGTAGGAATACATTTTTATATTCTAGTTTCACAATGAGATAAAATACACAAATGTCATGTCAGATTTTAGAATATTTTGTGGTGGCAATGAATCGACTGCCAATTTCGACAGCCTCTGTCAATTCTGCAAATCGGGGCTAGTTAACGAATTCTTTCGAAGGAAACTATGCGCCATACAAGGCTGAAGTTAATGGCATTTAATGTCCAAGAAAACTAGAACGTAACAAAATTTTTTGGCACGCTGTCCAGCAGCGTAGGAATACATTTTTATATTCTAGTTTCACAACGAGATAAAATACACAAATGACATGTCGCATTTTAGAATATTTTGTGCGAATATAAGAAACAAAGAAGATTATTCTAGAGGTTCATGTGTGTACTTTAATGCTAAAGTTAACTACTTAAACTGTTTTACATTTTACCTAAAAATATTTTATGTAAAATAATTTATGTACAATTTTATATACAATTTTATGTAAAATTTTATGTAAAATATTTTACATAAATTTATATAAAATATTTCATGTAAAATATTTCTTTTATGAAAAATATTTTATGTAAAATAATTTATGTACAATTTTATATACAATTTTATGTAAAATTTTATGTAAAATATTTTCCATAAATTTATATAAAATATTTCATGTAAAATATTTATTTTATGGAAAATATTTTATGTAAAATATTTTACTCTGCATATCTTACTTTGTTATAAGTTAAATAAAGTAAATATTTATAAGTGAAGTAAATATTTTATGTAAAATTTTATGTAAAATATTTAACTCTGCATATTTTACTTTGTTATAAGTAAACTAGAGTACAATGTGCGCAGTGCAATGCCGTGTGCTTGTTTTTAGCAAGAAGTACGGTTGCCTCGCTTGCAAAAATTGCTACATAACGCCCTAAGATGTAGGTTACGAGATTGACAAAACCGGATCGTTAACCTAAAACGGTGTGATTCCAGTTCCTCAGATGGGAATTACCAGTGCCGGAGCTGACTGAGTTCACGTTCTGCCTGTGGCTCAAGTCCGTCGACCTCACTCACCCCCATTCCATCTTCTCCTACTCGAGTGAGTAACAGGGGGAGGAAAAAAGCCGGATCCGATTTTCCGCAAAACGGAAACTCGCCGGGATGCAATCTCGTCGGAATTTCATTCGCCTACTTTTCGGGCCGGGTTCGCCGAACCCCGACAACTTCTTTATTGGACTTTTTTCTCATTGGAACATCAGCCCCCTCCCTCTTGCGGAAGGCTTTTATTAATTTTCAGTCGTGTATCGATAAACGATGCAATTTTTTTCTGTGAAAATCGGCGCCACCGTTTGGGCGGTGCACCACGTTCCATCGTTTTTATATTTAAATTGCTTTTTTTGCCGGTCAGGCGTCACGTGGAATCTTTACGGGTCCTGATATATACATATTTTGTTTAACAGAGAATGAAAAGGATCGATTGGTTCGGGCGTGGGTCTCTTCACGCGGACGCAGCGTTCACCTAGAGATCGCCGGGAAGAAGGTGTTTGCGACGCCGACCGACATTCACGAGAACCGCTGGTACCATCTGTGCCAGAGCTGGGAGAATCAGGCCGGTCGTTACGCTTTGTGGGTGAACGGAGCGCTCTGGGTTCAAGGTCGCTCCGAGGAGGTCCGTAAGCATCCTAGATCCCCGTCGAAGATTGGGAAACCACCGTGAAACGTGCTTTAAGATCGCTTTATCCCATCCCCGATCTGAGAATCTATTTTCTCTCGGTCCACCGACGGCCGAGTCAAAGGCGACCCACGCCTACATCTCCCCACTTTCATTCTTTCCGCCATCTTCATCAAAATTTTGCTGCGAACGCCATTTCTGGAACGCTCTGTACAAGATTTCCAAAGCTTCCCACTCGTGTAATCAATTATAAAATTATTTTTACCGGATATCTATTGAATACACTGATCTAAACGATCCACAGCTGCTTGATTCCGTCATACTAATTAAAATTTTGCTGAGAACGCCATTTTTGGAACGCTCTGTACAAGATTTCCAAAGCTTCCCACTCGTGTAATCAATTATAAAATTATTTTTACCGGATATCTAGTGAATACACTGATCTAAACAATCCAGAGCTGCTTGATTCCGTGATCCTAATTAAAATTTTGCTGCGAACGCCATTTTTGGAACGCTCTATACAAGATTTCCAAAGCTTCCCACTCGTGTAATCAATTATAAAATTATTTTTACCGGATATCTATTGAATACACTGATCTAAACGATCCACAGCTGCTTGATTCCGTCATCCTAATTAAAATTTTGCTGAGAACGCCATTTTTGGAACGCTCTATACAAGATTTCCAAAGCTTCCCACTCGTGTAATCAATTATAAAATTATTTTTACCGGATATCTATTGAATACACTGATCTAAACAATCCAGAGCTGCTTGATTCCGTCATCCTAATTAAAATTTTGCTGAGAACGCCGTTTTTGGAACGCTCTATACAAGATTTCCGAAGCTTCCCACTCGTGTAATCAATTATAAAATTATTTTTACCGGATATCTATTGAATACACTGATCTAAACAATCCAGAGCTGCTTGATTCCGTCATCCTAATTAAAATTTTGCTGAGAACGCCATTTTTGGAACGCTCTATACAAGATTTCCAAAGCTTCCCACTCGTGTAATCAATTATAAAATTATTTTTACCGGATATCTATTGAATACACTGATCTAAACAATCCAGAGCTGCTTGATTCCGTCATCCTAATTAAAATTTTGCTGCGAACGCCATTTTTGGAACGCTCTATACAAGATTTCCAAAGCTTCCCACTCCTGTAATCAATCCAGAGCCGCTTGATACAACCATCGATCATTTTCAGTCGATCGGTCACGTGATCCCGAGCAAAGGGGACATAGTGCTGGGCCAGGAGTACACGGACTTCGACAAGGGCTTGGAAGAAGGAGTCGAAGGAGCAGTCCTGGGGTTCAACCTGCTGTTATCGTCAGCCTTCGAACCTCTGAAGCTGGGTCTGGGTGATCCAGAAACGATTTACATTCCGATGGATCCGTTCTCGATGATTCCTTCGAAACCTATGCACCGCAGCCTCGTCTATGGAGCAAGGACTATTTACAGGGTCGTTCCGTTTGAATATCATAGGATCATCAGATCGATCGACGACTATCCAAGATCTAGAAGTCGTTCTAGAACGTCCAGACTCAACAGTATGAGACCTCACGATAGCCACAGCTTGCAGAAGATGCCGTTGGGTCTACAGTTGGTACAACTCACCTACCATCATTGCGAAATCGGCAGAGGGAGTCCTTTCATTGGAGGATCATCGATGCTCATCTCCTGGACGAGGACGCCGGTTCGCGTTTTCGGCGGGGCGGTCGTTAAAAACGTTCGCAGCAAGTGCGGGACTTTCGAAGACAGTTAAACGACGCCTCGATTCGGCTGTTCGATTTGCCGGTTGCTTGTGTTTTAAGTTTGAACCTCGTGTGGAATTTTTAACACTTTATTTCACTCTATTCTATAATGTCCTCGAAACTTGCTGGTCGATCGGGACCGGGGGTGAACATCAAGCGAAGCAGGCTTATTTTACGATGTTTGTGTTCAGAGAAATATCTTTGTGATGCCTCGATTCGGCTGTTCGATTTGCCGGTTGCTTCTGTTTCAAGTTTGAACCTCGTGTGGAATTTTTAACACTTCATTTCACTCTATTCTATAATGTCCTCGAAACTTGCTGGTCGATCGGGACCGGGGGTGAACATCTAGCGAAGCAGGCTTACTTTACGATGTTTGTGTTCAGAGAAATATCTTTGTGATGCCTCGATTCGGCTGTTCGATCTGCCGGTTGCTTCTGTTTCAAGTTTGAACCTCGTGTGGAATTTTTAACACTTTATTTCACTCTATTCTATAATGTCCTCGAAACTTGCTGGTCGATCGGGACCGGGGGTGAACATCTAGCGAAGCACGCTTACTTTACGATGTTTGTGTTCAGAGAAATATCTTTGTGATGCCTCGATTCGGCTGTTCGATCTGCCGGTTGCTTGTGTTTCAAGTTTGAACCTCGTGTGGAATTTTTAACACTTTATTTCACTCTATTCTATAATGTCCTCGAAACTTGCTGGTCGATCGGGACCGGGGGTGAACATCTAGCGAAGCAGGCTTACTTTACGATGTGTATGTCCAGAGAAATATCTCTGTGATGCCTCGATTCGGCTGTAGGATCTGCCGGTTGCTTGTGTTTCAAGTTTGAACCTCGTGTGGAATTTTTAACACTTTATTTCACTCTATTCTATAATGTCCTCGAAACTTGCTGGTCGATCGGGACCGGGGGTGAACATCTAGCGAAGCAGGCTTATTTTACGATGTGTGTGTTCCGAGAAATATCTTTGTGTTTGATAAAAGCGTTTTCGAGAGAGAGAGACTTTTGAAGAGTCGAAGTGGGGACGCGGCTTAAGTCGCAGAAAGTAGAGGGTCGTCACAATGGCACGCGTTACGCGGACGAGACACGTCGATCCGCGATTTCGCAACGATTCTCACGAGAGCCCGCATCCGCGAACCCATTTAGGGCGGCGTTCCTTTCAGCGTCATCGGCTCGCGATTTCGCGTGGATTGCGGAGGCCATTTTTCTCGCGCGGGAATTACGAAACTCGATGGCCGTTCTGCGGTCTCACAACAATTGTCCGCGTTTTAACACGCTCGCTCGCGACGTTTTTCTGCTGGTTCCCCTCCTCGTGCTCGTCTCTGTCTCTCTAAGTGTGTGTGTATATATAGTTTACCGTGTGTATAGTTGCTCGCAAAAGCGACCGACCTTATTTATTCACTGTAGAGATGTAATTATTCTAAATATTTGCGTGAATTTTATCATTGTATTTAATATGTGTCTTGTACGAAATAAAAACGAAAATCCGAGTCGGAAGTGCAACTTTACTGGCCCGGACCATCAATTGTGAAGCGTCCTCTATAAGCCGAAGAAAATCGACATAATAGTCCCTCGTTGATTACGAGACCGCGTTGGTATCGAGAACTAATTACGCCCCGGTGTAATAACACGTCGGTTCTCCAAATAATTAATGTCCAACGAAAGCGTGGTCACTATGAAACGGCCTGTACGACGAGCAGACCGAAATCCCACGTAGAAAAGCCGCAAATTACCACGCGAACCGGCCCAATCACGTCCAAATCGGAAATTAAATGTGGCTCAGCCTGGCATTAGCGGAGTCCTCGATACCCGGAGTTAATGATCGTTTCGTGGATCACGGCCGGTCCAAGAAACTCGATCGCAAGTGGCCCGAACGAGCAGGAACGCGATCATTTGCGACACATCTCGCGATTTTTGTACTGTCGACTTTCTCGATTCGTTCGCACCGCCGCCATCTATAGATCGTTCGCCGACGGCGATCTAGAGATCGCTGGGTGCCGGCAGCGTTCCATTTTAACCCAGATACGGTGTCGTTTGCGTCTCGAAAACTGTTCCCGCCCCGCGATCAATACTCTCGAGACTTCTTGCGCGTCTAGCCGCCATAATTATTGCGCAATCTGTTCGCTGCCCATTATGTAAAATGGCCACGACGTCCCGTCCCCCGGAACACCGCAGCTTAATTGATCTTCAATGACTTCTAAATCCCTTTATTGTTCCCGTTCACTCTGCACACTTTCTCGCGAAAAGATTCATTCGAACGCGACGCTGTGGCGATCGAGTCGCCCACCTCGGAACTTTGACAAGCTCCCAAAAAATGATTACTGCGTTTTTGGAGATTTTCAGCTGATTTTATCGTAGACGGCGAGTGAACGTATCTATGTGTCTAATAATCTGCCGAGACAAATTCTTCGATAACTGATTAATCGAGAGGAGTAGAAATTCGACGTTCTCCATCTTGGAAAACCTACTGCAGCGCCGTCTACTGTCAGAAAAACTGTTTCACTCATTTTTCTATGGAATATTATCCATTTAGACAATGAAGCTTGCAAAAAACATATAATTTTCGCAGAAATAAATTTATACGAGAGTCGGGATAAGTGAACGGTGATCGTGAGTCACGAAAATGACGCAAAAAGGGCAGCATGTACGTCGCCAGCCGCCCACCGGCGTTTCGGTGAAAGTGAAAGTGCGTAACACGACCGGTGAAACCGAAATTCGCTGTCGTTGCACCGTCTGGCAGCCTCTACGGATCTCTAGATCGTAGATAAGAGACGGGTCTGTCCTAGAACGAGACCGAGAAGTGAATTTTCAGGGTCGCGATTGGCCGGACCGACTCGATGAATATCTCGAGTGTGGCGTACATCGAACACGGGGGACACGTAATCCGCCCGTTGAGAAACGTTCTCGAACCGGGTGAAAGTTTCGGTCAGAAACATCCTGGTCGAATGGCTGCTGGACCTGAAGCCGAACAGACAACGGATGTGGCATTCCCGGGTTGCGCAACAACGCATCTGTTACATGCGTGCCGGCAGCAACCGTGTAACAGGACCGGCCCGGCCCGGTCGTGGTAAGGAAAACAAAGAATACTTGACTAATCCATTTCCAGCAGGGACTCGCGTAATACGCGATCAGGTGAAAACTTGGAACACGGCTTTTCCGTGATGAGAGATTAGCCTGGGGAAATTGCACAGGGCGCACAGTGGGGAAAGAGCGATGAATTTTTTTAAAAATTAAATTTGAACGAATGATTACATCAGTTCTGTTCACAAAAATCGGTTTCTTGAAAAAACCAGAGGTCGTAGACAAATTTTGAGACCAGATTTGAAATCAGCGAGAAAAAATCTACGGGAAATGATATATAGTAAAAATTAAAAAAAAAATTTTCCGCCCGTGGTAACGGAGAAACCACATTTTCTTGAAATCGTGAAGGTTTAACGAATTTTCTCAAGGTTAAAAACCGTTCGCACCGTGATCTCCCTATTTTCCCCATATTCTGCAAAGTTTCAGCTTTAATTTAAAAAAAAAATTCATCGCTCTACCTCATTTCTATCGAAAGTTATTTCTTTTTGAATCGAGTTAGGTCACTTTTCCCCACTGTGGGGCGTTGCAAAAGCGGCGCGCTGCTTCGAAATTTTTTAAAAACACTTGGGCATTACAAAAATGGAGAGTGACTTTTCAGCAAATTATTGAGAAATTGATCCAATTAGAAATGAATATAGCTACTGAGAATAAGTTATGAATTATACAGGTTGTTACAAAAGTGGCTAGCAATATGCAGAACTTTGCATCTGTTCAGAAAATAAATAAGTGTTACATTTGTGAGTCGATTCTATTCGATGTAATCGCAATGTGTCAACAAAAATTAGATATTGAATCTACAGGCAGTTTCAAAAACAATGATCAACGCGGAAAACAATTTCCGGGTTGTTCTGGCGACTGCGAAATATCTCTCCAGCGCTATTAATGACAGAAACAGGTGTGTTACGTGATCGACGGCGTGCGTCTAGCACAAACGCATCGGAACCGGAAGTCGCGACATTCGCGACATGGAAGAAAGTGTCGGCAGGTAAACGAATAGTTTCTGGAGGGGAGTGTCGGGTTCGGGAATAGCTCGGCGTCCGTCGAATGGAAAAAATGAGCCCCCTCCATCGAGAAGATGCGAATATAGGGAGGGGATGGGCCTTTCTCTCCCTCGATTTTGCGTTTCTGTCGCGCCTCCTTTCTCCGGCGGGTCACCGGAAGGAAGGAAGAATCGGAGGAACGCCAGGGGCACGGCGAAAGGAAGACTCACCCTGGAAAATGAAAGTCGATTCGCGCGTGTAATCGAACGGCGCGAGACGACGCTCGCCGCAGAAATGCAATTCCTGCACGGAATTAATGTCGCTCGGCGTTCGTCCTTTCTCGCCGATACTTTTGTTCCATTTTTATTCATACGCCCAACCCGTCGGCGCTGTTGTTTCCGCTGAAAGAGGGAAACGCGGTTCGAATTCAACGCGATTTCCCGCCATTGTCCCACCACCGCGTGGAAATCGAGACTTTCAAACGATGTCCGTCCCCCCGTGAATAGATGTTCTTGACATTTTATGGAGCGTTCGACGGAGTGTTTTTAAACAATTCAGCACCATAAGTTTATTATTCGATCGAGAGGCAAGTTCCTTATTGCAAATGAGTCACCGCTTGCAACGAAACAGGGAAAGTTTCGAGGAAGAGGACCTTCCCGAAGAGGAAACGAGATGTCAGAGGTCAACATGCCCGATTCGGTGGATCTAATCGATCGGATCGAGACGGGTCCCGGTTTCTCCGGAGAGGACGCTCGACCTCGGAACACTTCGGCCGGACCTCCGAGCGAAATTTCGCAATTGTTCCTCTTGAATAATTGCCGGTCGCGGAGAAACAGAGATGAAAAAACGAAGAGAACGAGGGAGACTGCAAAATGAACCTTTTGTACTTCATTGGCGTCGGCACGGTGACACACATATTCCACTGTCGCAACATCATGGGCGTGACTCATAATAACCCGGTTTTTCATGCCAATTTATATGCACTTTCAGAAACGATGTTTTCGCAGGAGAATTTTTATAGGATAGTTTGCAATATTACAGAGATTTATGGAAAACAGCGTAAGAATATGAAATTGTACGAAATAAAGTACACAATTGTAGAAAATGGTACAGGACCGTACATAAAAAATTTATAGTACAAAAAGTGATAAATAGACTACGGATCTTTATGCAAAATAAAAAATGTTTGCATTGATTGCAAAACACAGAAGTCAAATAAAAATTTCATTCTTCTTTTGATGATCTTGTTAAGGTGAAACTAATACACTGGTGGTCTTAAAATTTTTTAAATACCTCCACTGTTTTAAATTGTGCGTACCCATTTTTGTCATAAATGCATAAAATCCGCAGTCTAGTTATAAATAATCGTGTAATATTATGGAGGATCATATTGGAGCATAAAGATCGACAAGAAATAAACACCGAAAATCGGGTAAAATATTAAAAGAGGACAGAAATTCTGGAGAAGTAAATCACTTTAAAAAATATGGGAATAATGAAGAAGCATTGCAATCAATGTGGTATAAAATTCGAAACGTCTAAATTGGTAACGAGGCAGCCGATCGCGACGGCAAATAGGATTGTCCGCTCGACTGACCCGCTAAATCGAGAAACTTATCCATGCACCGGCGATCGAGGGATCGTTGGATCATCGGGGGACTGGATCAGCCGTCCGTCACAAAGAGAGAAAGAGAAAAAGGCGAGTACGAGAACCGGGTAGGAGGCGTGAGTGCACACCACTTGCGAGTTTACCAGGTCTACGTTGTGGAGAACGTGCCGGACAGTTACCTTTCTGTTTCGAGACCGCGAGGATCTACCTTCTCCGTGGATCAAAAGGATTAACCGTCGATCGTTCCCTCCAGTGTGGCCGTTCATCGATCTCCCGATCGACCTTTCGACGAATTTAATTTTTCACAAGTCGGTCCAGAGGGATCTGAACGAATCTAAAAGGATTCAATAGGATCCAGAGAGATTTAGAGGGATCTAGAGGGGTCCGAGGGGATCAAGGGACGATCCAAGCAGGGACACGAGCTTTCCTCGATCGCGGTAAGCTTTTCAATCATTCTTTTGTCTCTCGTATAGTGGAATGGCTGGAGTACAATGTTATCTTCGCGCTTCAGTGAAATCGTTGATGAAAATGGTACTCGGTTTTGTCTCCGGGGACGCTTCCTGATCGGGAAATTGCATTTTCAAAGGGCAACGATGTTCGAAGCGCCGGGATGGCTGGTTTAATTGAGTTTTGAGATGAGAATTTTTTGTTCCTTGGAATTGGTTCGTTTTTATTCGGAGAATTGTATTCGTATCGAAGATTCATAGATTTTACAGAACAAGAAAATTGAAAAACTTTCCGTTCACCTCATTTTCCCAAGGTTTTTCATCTTTTTCTGTGAGACTGTGTTGACTTAAAGATCATTCATTTCTTAATATCCGCAACGTTTGTAAATTGGCATCGAGGCTGCCTCTTTGAAAAATTGCTTAGAAATGCTGATGGAAATGTTGCTTAATGGAAATAGTACAAGGTCTTGTTTCTAGGAATATTCCCTGATCGAGAAAATTGCATTTGAACCGTGCAACTATGTTCAAAGCTTTGCGAAAGTCTGCTTGATGGAATTTTCAAATGGGAGTTCTCTTTCCTTGAAATTGGAGACGAAATTGGAAAGGTCTTCTTGTCGCGTAGAAATGGAAAAAGTCCGATTTTTTTAGCAAAATCGTTTTCTAAAGTCTGCACTCGCGTTGTTCCAGCAGGAAAATTTTCTATTTCACTCGGGAACACAATCTCGCGGCAGGACAAGCAGAATTCGTTAATTTCAGCGATGTGTGGAAATTTAAATCGAAGGCTGTCCCTTTGAGACACGTGTCGAAACGTAGACAAACGATTGCTGAATTGCAAGAAATACATATAGTTCTTTGGCGTGCATTTGCAAACTTCGAGAGGGGAAAGTGAAACATTGCAATCGACTTCTACGATTCCAAAAATCTAAATCTGCATGAAGGTTCAACGACTTGCTTTACGATAAAAAGAACCGCTTGTTTACGACGCGTTCGAACATATTTGTGTAGGCGTGTTTAGTTTCTGCTTCACCGAGACCGACAGGAAACAAAATGAAAATACAGTTGTCTTCGCTTTCTCTGACTCCTGCTGAAACGCACATTTGCAGCAGCTGCCGCGGTCAATTAATAATTAGTCCTCATCATTAACTGCCTGGAATATATTTCCAACAACTTCACTAACGAATTATTATTTATATCTATCTTTACATTATATATAAAATACATATGCCAACGCAAATAATAATATTAGTTACGGGATGAAACCTTGAGTACGAATTCCGCGTGCTGCGGAATTAATTAAATATAAATAGCCCAGTTTGTTTATTTGCCGATGCGTAAACCGGCTATTGCATCAATCGTGCGAGAACATTACGATAAACGATAGCGATAATTGATTCGCGAGCTAAACGACCGGAAAATTTATGCTAGACAGAATGATTTCGCATGATTCTGGCATCGGTCAGTAAATTCTGAAGGAACGCAAACAGCATGCGGTTGATTATAGTAATCGAGGCGAATGTAATTCACTGTGACACGAAGAAAGTGGAACGGGCGGGAGTATCGAATGAAAAATCGGATGTAAGCGATTCAAATAGAAATAGCTCGCTTTCCCGCCCTCGCTCTGTCGTTTTGCCAAATGCGAAAAACAGAAAACTAATGTCCTTGACCGTGCGAATTTCTCCCGCGGGGCAACAGGATTTTCCAGTTTGGGGGGCCGGTTACGTTTCCATCGGAATAAACACGTTCTCGACATTAGAAACTTGATCCAAATTTTTGTTGCAAGATGCAATATGAGAAATGCCGATGAAAGGAATGATAAAATTCACCGTAGAAATGATATAAACGATAGTATGGCAGATTACAGGCCTGGTAAAAAATAGTACGGAAAATAAATTGTAAAAGGAAACTCGCAAAGCAATGCAAAAAGTTACCAGAAACAACCGCGCGAAAATTGTAAGCGGCTTTTGCAGTGGCGTAAAAATTGTGAAAAAAAAATGGTCGACTGGAGAATAAAAAGAGAAAAAATGGCAGGGAAAGGCAAAGGGGGGAAACAGGACGACAATTTTCGGAGGAAACGAACGTCAGCGGGTTCCGTGATTCCCCGCGGTTGCGTCACGTGCGTGCGTGCACACACGGATCGATGGAAAAATTCTGATTTTTATCGCAACTGCGGGGCGATATCGTTCCGGTGCCGTGAATTGAATTTCGCAACGGGGAAAGACGTGTAACAATGTAACGTTTAACGCAACCCGGCGTCTGGTTTATCCGTTTTCGGCGCTTTTGCAACCGAAAAATAACCGAGGCAAAAGAGTACTGACCATCGCTGGCGAGTCCATTCAACGGGCTAGTATTGTGTTGTGAATTTTTGCTATAATATCCATCGAGGTGGCAGGAAAATCTCGAGAGATAGAGTAATTTTTCAAAATGAATAACTTTCAGTTTTTATTTGATTTGCAGACGACTCGACGGCGAACAAATGGGGCTGATCATTTTTTCGTTGTGTGCCATGATGGCTGCAGTTAGTGTGGACGCCATATCCACGGCATGGCGGCCATCGCTGCCGCAAGCACCGTCCAGCATCCTCCATCAGGATTACGATACTTCTGCAGCGCAAACCTTGTTCGAATTCGACGACTCGTCTTTATTGGGAGGCGAGCAGGACAAGTGCTCCCTCTATAAGGTCGCCATGCGCCAGCAACTGTACTTCGAGGTACTCAACAACAATATATTTCTATTTTCTTCTTCCTACGCCGATGTATTTATATCTTCAATTTCACGTATAACGAGCACGAAGAGATAGCGAGCGAGGCGTAGCGTTTTTTTACAAAAAAAAAAAAAGCGTCGTGATTACGAAACGTGTTAGAGTCTAACGGGCGTGAAAAAAGGATCGGTTCTCACGCGTGGGGGCAAGAAAAAGATCGGCAGACAAAAGAGTGACGAAAGGCGGAGACAGGTGTTCGACGGCCGAGGATAACGGGAATCCGCAAGCCGTGCGGATTCTTTCCGCTCCGCGTCGGAATTCTTCGGCTCGCGTGCCTCGGACACCGGCTTCACGGTCGAGAGCGGCCGGAGCGAGCAAAATGACACGGATCGCGACGCCAACGAAAGTAGGAGAAAACGTTCTTACTTCCCGTGCGTGCCTCGACGCCTAACTCACGACCGACTTCTCCATCCCCCTCGATCAAGGTCAAACTGACTCGGCCCAAAAAACAAGAGATTTTTCACTTCCGGAAAAAATTTCCAGTGGAGACGTAGCTTAATTATCGATTTACGCTAGGGAACTCGAATCTCGAATGGGGACGAATCGTGGAAGCTAATTTTTAAAAAGGGGACCCGAATGATTCGAGCTTCAAGTGGAGACGCAGCTTAAGTTACTCCATTAAAGCTCACGTGGAGACTCGGAGGTTGGTCTCCAAGTAGATATGCAACGTTATAACTGCATTTGATGGTTAGATTTACAAAAGATTGAAGAGTAAAGGTACACGAGTTCGGCTGCAAGTGAAGACACAGCTTAAGGGTTACTTTCAATAATAACACTTCGCACAAACCCACCTCCAAGCGAAGATACAGTTTCAATGCTATAGTACACAGTGAAATTAATTGTGGTAGGAATTCCAAGAGGAGACGCAGCTTAAGTTACTCGATTAAAGCTCACGTGGAGACTCGGAGGTTGGTCTCCAAGTAGATATGCAACGTTATAACTGCATTTGATGGTTAGATTTACAAAAGATTGAAGAGTAAAGGTACACGAGTTCGGCTGCAAGTGAAGACACAGCTTAAGGGTTACTTTCAATAATAACACTTCGCACAGACCCACCTCCAAGCGAAGATACAGTTTCAATGCTATAGTACACAGTGAAATTAATTGTGGAAGAAATTCCAAGCGGAGACGTAGCTTAAGGTCTTCCCAGTGGTCGATACTTCCGGGCCACCCGGTTTGCATTTTTCTACCCTTCTTCCGATCGATCCTCTCGAGAGGACATCGTCGCGTTTCACGGGACAATTAACGGACTGCAATCACGGATTCGAAGCAATTTGCGATCGAGGCACTTCGCGTGATCTTCCGGGCCGTTGTTGCCAGCTCGAGTGGCGGAGGGGGAGTATCGTCCTTTCACGTGGAGAACGATCCTAGGCGTTTCCGGTTTCTTCGATCGATCGAGCGTTGCGTGACGGATGCGTAACCACGGGTGAGGAAATTGTGGCGAAGACCTTGTTCGCGCGAGATCGATGGATCTCTCCCCCTCCCCTCGAGAGATCTAGCGTTGCGCAACGGACCCAAACACGGAAGATCGGGGATCCTACCACGAAGAGCGGAATTTTCGAAATTTTACTCTCGGAAGTGGCCGTTGCGCTGCGTCGCCACTTGAAAGCAGACTTTTCTAAATTCTCTCAATTTTCTTTCCGTAATGGAACTTATCTATGGAATTTTTATTCTGGAAATTAATTACGAAGCTACGTGTTCACTTGAGGCTAGACCCTTCAAAGAAGTTGAACGTTTGAAATTTGGGTTTAAACTGCGTCTCCACTCGACTGAGGACTTCTCGAAGAATTCTAGCTTCGGAAATTGAGTGTTAAGGTGCGTCTTCACTCGACAGAGGACCTCTCGAAGAATCCTAGCTTCGGAAATTGAGTGTTAAGCTGCGTCTCCACTCGACAGACGACCCCTCGAAGAATTCTAGCTTCACAAATTGTGTGTTAAGCTGCGTCTCCACTCGACATAAAACCTCTCGAAGTATCCTAGCTTCGGAAATTGAGTGTTAAGATGCGTCTCCACTCGACAGAGGACCCCTCGAAGAATTCTAGCTTCGAAAATTGAGTGTTAAGCTGCGTCTCCACTCGACAGAAGAGCCCTCGAAGTATTCTAGCTTCACAAATTGTGTGTTAAGCTGCGTCTCCCCTCGAGATTCGACTCTGACTGGAATTTTCCATGGGAAACGAAGGTGTCGAGTGTACAACCAGCATAACATGATTAAGACTTGACCGTCCAGGCGTCGTCCGGGGTCCATTTATGCGTGTTACATGACCGCGGATAGCTATTTGAGCCGCGGATCATTCGTAATTCAGAGTCGACGACTTTTTCTATGACGCGCTCTCGATTCGAACGGCGAGCGCGACAGCTGCGGAGCCAATTAACCGCGATGGGAACGACCGGTTCCAGCTAACCGGGAAGAAGGTGACGCGTTGCGAAAGGGAATCGGCGCCAGCGGCCTGTTGGCCGCGCCTTTTGATGCCGGCCCATTCCCAACGGTGGAGAGATACCTCGGATAGGGAGACACACACGTAATCTGGATCGATCGTTGCGTAGCCGTAATAGATGCTAATTACCGGAACGGGGTATTGGATAATTGGCAGGTCTGACTAGTTCCAGTGCCTCCACGGTATTCGTGTTAACGCCGCTAATTACATCTTTTATTGCCGCGAACGCCTCGCGGTGCTCCGTGTATCGATACGAAATAATCGTGAACGTCGAATGCCCATTGTCTGGTAACGTTCTCGAATCCCGAGAACGACTATCCGAAATTGGCCTTGTCCACGGTATAATTATCGAATATCTGCGAAAGATGATCCCACGAAATATTAACGAAAAATTATACAGAAACTTGTGACGGCCATGTACCATATTTTTCTTACAGTACATTCACTACAAGACGAAACTGCCGAACATGAAGGAGTTCACCCTGTGCATGTGGACCAAGTTCTACAATCACACGAACGACCATCCGTTATTCTCATACGCAGGTGAGAGTCTTATGTTCCGTTTCCCTTTCACCGGTTTCTTTTTCGCTGGTCGAGGAACGACCCGACGAAAGCAAAAGTCCGTCGAAAATAACGTTCCCCGCGGCTTCGTTTCGCAACTGATCAGCAACGCCCGAGGGCATTATTAAGTAATAATTGTTTATTCAAAACTACCGGCGCGGTCGCGTAACCGTTCAACCAGGCTTTCCACGAAGCAGGAATGTATCGTGGTGTCAACCGTGGCGTAATCGAAACGATTTGCCTTGAAACGTCGCCACCTTTACGATTAAACTTGAGTTGCGTTCGGTCTGAAGTGACCCGGAAATCATTCGAGGAATTGTTAATATAAATATCAAATTTTGAGAAAACCCCGCGGGAAAATCGGGTATATCTGTTGGCAAAGGAATAAGATTGCGAAACGACCCGGTCGACGAGTTTGAGCGTATTTCAGTGGACGACGATTCGATTTATCGAGTCCCGGGGATCGATGTGACGCTAATCGAGGATCGTTTATGGCGCAGTTGGTGAACAGCCGCGCGGCTTACTCGTCTGGGTGGCGAACACCGCGAGGAGCTCCTATTTCATGATGAACGTCGACGGGCATAACTTGTTCCGATTGAATTATCCCCTGCGACTGAACAAGTGGTATCACTCCTGCCAAAGCTGGAACGGTCGGACCGGGGAATGGCAGATCTGGGTCAACGACGAGCGCGTGGGTCGCGGGTTCAACAACAGGGTGAGTGATCGCCGATTGCTCCGATCGGTTTCGCCTTGAAAACGTACTTTCCCGTTGGTGTACGAGAAAATTTAATCGTTCGCCTGGTCAATTAGAACGGCCGGGTGACCGTGAAAGTAACGCGGGCATTCTCTCTCTTTCTCAACGACGACGACGAGAGTCGCTGAAAAAATTCAACAGCCGGTTCCGCCGGTAAAAGGATTGGAACGGAATCGCCAGGCGTTTCGAATTCCCCGGCTGTTGCCCTCTACCTCGCGAAAAATAAATAACCGACGAGAAACTGGTCTGCAACGCTTCCCTTCCGCGTTTCTGACTCTGACGTTGGCGAAGGTAGTTCGATTTACTCGGTTCGAACGTTGAATGAACAATCTCGATCTTTACCTTTCGCGGTTGATTCTCCAGTAGCTTGCCAGACGTGTCTAAATTTCGTACGAAGCTCTCGAACGGAATCCAACCGAAATACTGCGACACTTCTCGAAGCAACCGTTGCGAACGATCGACGCGTCTCCCACGGGTACACACGAGAAACTGATCACCTATTCTGAGCGTTTGAAGCTCCAGCCACTTCGTGTCGAAACTGTTCATTAGGGGATCGGCTGCAGCCTCTATTGTTGCCGACCCCAGCGAACAAGGGTGGCCGGGGGTGGAGGAAGGGGGGGTATAATAAAAATTTTTCCATAAATTCTATCGAGCCAAATCAGCCCCTCTTTACGGAGAACAATTAACCGTGTCCACGGGCGATCGATAGGACCTGATGAGATCTTTCTTTCGTGACAGTTGGTGGGTCACGTGATCAAAGGGGGTGGAGTAGCGATCACGGGACAAGAGCAGCGACAGCTGGGCGGCGGTTTCCTCGAGGGCGAGGGCGCCCCTGCAGGTAAGACTTTAGCCTTCAGCGTCGCATAAAAATTCGACGACCACAATGACTGTTATTTCAGGGTCCGGTGGTTATCTCGGCGAGGTGACGATGGTGCAACTGTATGGGGTCGCGTTGACCGCGGGGAAGGCTCACAAGGACCACAAACACCATCACGCCCATCATTATGAACACGACACGTCTAACAACACGCCCAGACCCGCTCGGCCACCTGTGACTGGCCCGCCCCTTCCTCAAAACCCTTTCCTCACTGCAGGACAAATCAACACTCAGGTGAGAAAGATTTTTCTACCTTCACCTGCCTTAGAAGAATCTCTACTGACTTTGGAATGTTTCAGGTGAAACTGAATCCAGGTTCTCCGCTGCAGATCCGTCAGGGTGGAGTTACCCTAAGACACCCAGCTCTGCTTCCTAGAGGACAACCCCTGCAGCCACTCCCTCCCGTTAATACTAACGTAATGCCAACTGCGTTCCCACTGCAGATCACGCAAGTGTTCGGCAATCAACAGGCCAGTTTGACCTCTACGAATGGAATCACAGGCACTGGGGTCAGCTTCGTCGATGGGCCTTATCGCAATCTCTTTAAACGCGACGAGGAAGCGTCCTCGACGAGCACCAGCGAAGAGCTGAAGGACGAGGAGCTGTCGGAGGATGCTGAAGAGACTCCGAAGAGGAAGAGAACGGCTGAGGAGGCCTCTGAAGGCGAAACTGTGGATGATAAGGTGGGAATTAGGGTATACATTGATGATTGTTGGCTGGGATAGGTCTGAGGTGCTAAAGTAAATATCTGCACCCAAATATGTAACTGATGCCCTTCGTTTCAGGTGACGTTCATTCCGAAAGACTCGGAAGAGTCAGAAGACTCCGAAGACAAGAAGCTGGAGAAGCGGGAGTCCGAGAAGAAGAAGAGAGGACTCGTGCAGCTGGGCGACGGTTTGATCATAGACGACGGCTACATCTCGCAAGGCTTGGACAACGAGTACTTCTCTGGCCTGGCGAACTTCGGTCTGCAGCTGCCCAAGTACGAGAACAAGGACGACGAGAGGGAGCCAGCGGAGGCTGAAGTGAAAATGGTGATGGACATCTGCGACGGGTGCAGCGAAGAGCCGTTCAAGAAAGCGCTGATCATGGCCTGGAGATCTGTCCCGAAGAAGCTGTACTCCGGCGCGCTGCACGTGCCAGCTGTGCCAGCATGCAAGGCGTTCTAGGGGCGAATCGTCGCCATCAGGACCTGGTCCAGGACTTTGCAGAAGTGCCTAACTCGTTTGAGGACGGATCGATCAGCGGATCGAGAGGATTCAGTACCTCGGAGTCTGCCAACGACGAAGATCAGCGTTGCCAACCTGAACCAATCGAGAGGATCAACGAGAAGTTGTGCCAGCTTTCGTCGAGCGTGGTCCACGCGACGTCGAGGATCGCAGAGTAGTTGTATTTATTGTAGCATAAGTAAACCGGATCATTAATTGTATCGTTTAAGTGTCAGTATTACGCGCCGGAATAAAATTGTCTTTCGTAAACGGAGTGATCGGTGTCAGCTCACCTTGCTCTTGTGGATGTGCTGATGTTGGTACTCGCTGTCGAACTCCGGCTCGCTGAAGTAGCTCTGATCCTCCCAGTGCGGCGGCAGGCCTGATCCTCCGCTGGGTATTCCCAGAGGTCCTGGCATCCCGGTCACGCCGTCCGAGCTCTCGAACAGTCTCAACACGCTGCGATCCCGTATGTCCCGCAGATGAGATCTGAAATTGAAACCGACCATCGGGATTGGTAACGGAGACTCCAACCGGAATTCTTATATATTTACTGGAGGGCTTCGCGGACCTCCCCGGATTACCGATAAGGAACTCTAATCTGGGGAATGCACGAGTTCCCTCTAGGATTCAAGTGAATTATTCTTATCCCGCTCTTGCTTCTCCTGTTCCACTATCTGGTCAGCAATTATCCGTTCTCCGGATTAGGGGAGGGGTAGTCCGGGGAGGTAGCGATATTAGAATGTCGCTAAGGATAGTTACCTGAGGTCCTCAAGCTCGTAGAACATGTCCTTGTTGCTATCGTGTATGTAAACCTTGACATGAGGACTGTCTAGGTATTCCATGGTGAGTTGTTTCGGAAAGCTTCTGACAAATAGCGCCTTGACCGTGTCTATGCTCGTGATTTCGTTCGGCAGGAGCGCCCGCTTCGTCTCATTTCTATACTGCAGGAACACTAGACCTAAGGAATCGTCCACAGAAACGCATCGTGTCGTCAGGTATGTCCAACAAGGGGATCGAGCAGCGTGGCAGCAACAAGACGATCCTAATTCTAGTGCGGTTGAGGTGTTACCTAATGGTCGCTCCAAAGTCTTGCTGGGGGTCCGTACGACGGGGAGGCTGCTTCTCTGTTTGCCACCCCGTCTAAATCCGGTGCTAGATGTCTCCACCTCGGACATGATGCCCGGGTCGTCATCGAACAACATCGCCGAATTCGGAGGTGGGAACCCGCGCGGTAGAGGCGACTGAAAATACAAAACCGAACGAGTTAATCGACTATTCTCTCCGTCGTTCACATCGGCTGGAAAGTTTTCGTCCTCGGAAAGTCAATATTCCGAGTACGAGTTTTCTAGCCGCGTTACTGTTTAAATCGCACCGGTGCCTCTCTACAAGCACCTGAACCGGACCCTCCGTGGACAAGTAGCGAAGCACGAGACTCGAATGAGTTAGAAACCAAGTATTCTTCGTGTTACGGTTTAAAGAACGTCCACGGACAAGTATCGAGGCACCGGCGTCGTCCGAATGAAATGAAAATGACGGCCACATCGAGACGTACGAAAGACAGTGCCATGCATCGGACACACGTCGAACGAGAACGAAAAAAAAAAAAGAAAAGGTGGAGTGTCCTTTACCTTTCTCTGGCGAGACTTGGTCCCCATCTGTATTGCGGCGGCGGGTACACGGAAACACACACACAAGTAAACCAGTTAGATAAATATATATATGTATGTATATGCATGGAGCAGAAAAAAAAGAGGGTGGGAATTTCGGTAAGCTGGCCGTTAGAAGGGGGCGTGGCGTTCGATCCGGCATCGTCGGCTGGCCTCGTGTCCGCTCGGCCGGTCGACTCGAGTCGTTGGGTCCGAGAGTCCTGGAAAGAATCTCTGGAGCCTGAATCCTTCTCTCGCGAGATAGATCGACATCCGACGAGCCTGTGGACCGCGTCACCGGCGACCAGGCGTGGCCTGGATCGTCACGTGCTCACTCTCGACACAGGGTGGGGGGGAAAAGTCACGAGCAGAATAAAAAAAATATCTGTGGAGGGGGGACAGATCGAGCAGGAGGGCGTGTCGGTGTACATTGAGTTGAAATTGTCGCACATGAAACGTTCTCCTTCGAATCATTTTTTCCAACTTGTACCACATTTTTCGTTTCGAGAAACTTTTTTTCCATTTCATGTGCGACAATGGCTGTAAAATGAAAATATGGAAAAAAAGAGGC
Source organism: Lasioglossum baleicum (assembly GCF_051020765.1). Taxonomy (NCBI): domain Eukaryota; kingdom Metazoa; phylum Arthropoda; class Insecta; order Hymenoptera; family Halictidae; genus Lasioglossum; species Lasioglossum baleicum. The sequence goes on along the minus strand of NC_134948.1, from coordinate 3,647,743 downwards.
AAATATGGAACACAAGGGCTGACGTGTCCTCGGCGCGGGAGGCTCGCGGCTGTCGTCGACGGTCGCCCAGTACCGCCCCGCCCCGCCCACCGCCGTGCAAACAGCCCCACCCATCTCCGTGGATAACGAGCTATCTCGCGGAACCTCCGAAATAGTTCGACCGTTCCCAAATATTTGCCGCCGTGCTCGCGAGTGAAATATGTACCGTGGCCCCCTCCGGACACTGTTTGAACAGAATTACTCCGGGAACGATTATTCAAATAATACATTAACCCAGTTCGTCGAAGAAGTGAGAGAGGGAGAGAGAGAGCAATGTCGGATCAGAACGAGCGGAGCAAACCTAGGTCGTTCCTTTCGCCTGGGGAGAAATAGTTCCTTGACGGGCTGTACTTTTGATAAGGAACTGTGTCGTACACTGAGTAAACTGGTCGAGTTTATCAAAATTTTAACGACTATCCAGGGACTAATTTGGCACCCGGTCCTAAAAAGTCCTGGAATTTTGTCGGGATGGGTACTAACTGAAACTGCACGATTTAGGTCTAATTTTGCTAACAATCTCGAGTTTAAAATTGCTCCTAATCCTAATTTTTCTAGCCGCAGGCTAATTGGAACCTCCTTCGGTATCGATTAGGTCGTGAAGGAGTTCAATTGGTTCAATAGGGCCCGGAGAGGATCTCCCGATTTCAACTAACCAGATCGCAATTAAAACCCATTGATTCGGTCGGTCGTTACTAATTAGGGTACCGACCAGGTCCTAACTGGTTTTGTTCATGATCCTTTCATCGTGATCCGAGCACGGGGATAATAACGCGTTGGAGAGAAGATCAGGTAGAAGAGCTAGATGAAAGGAAGCCTCGAGTAGGCGAGTAACCGTGAACACGGCGGCGTTGTAGGTGGACACGCGGCTTAATTAACCTCTTCCCTTTCTCAACGACCGGTTCTTGACCTCGGAACACGTCCGTTAAAGCCGCTCGCCGACGCCGACGCGGTCGCCGGATGCTAAGATCACCGCACGCGATCCGCTAATTTGTATTACCGTCGCGAGCGCGCGCGCGACCGCGTTGGCGATGGACTCGCTCCCCCTGTAACGAGATTTACGGTTGGTTTTCCCCGATCGGTCGACTCCATCTTCGGCTATTTTCTTTCGCCGTAAGATTCTCCCACGAGTTCCCACCGGACATTCCGTCGCGAACCCGTTCCACGTTTTCCAAGCAGCCGCCCCTGCGGTTCCCTGCGGTGCCCTGCGGTTCCGCGAACACGCCGGGGACCAGATAAAAAGGGGGCGGGGGGAGTGGGAGGTAAATCCACCTGGAAGAACGCAAAGCCTCGTCTCGATGATTCTGGGTCACGTTAAAATAGATGTTGCGGTCATCCCGTGCACAGTTACCCGACGGTGACCGCGGCGCACACCGACCCGCCGACATCCGCGATCGATTGGAAATCACGTTTCCAATCACCGGGGTTCGATCACCGCGAAATAACAACGGCGACTCCGGAGTTCGGTGGTTCTTTCCATTCGAATCTCCCGCCGCATATTCCGCCCGATTCACTTTTTTTCCGCGATCGAAGCTTACATTATCTCCGTAATTCTGCGGTAAAACGAAGGAAACCGTTTCCGGAACGATCGAGACTCGGCCGCGGGTAAAATGCGAGTGAAAACCATTCTCAATGGGGATAGTAATCCTGTGGGGGTGCGGGGGCACGGTCCATGTGGTTGCGATGTAAGTCGACAAAGAAATGAAACAGATTAGAGATAGACAGAAAAATAGAAGAGAAGAGAATGATGTATTTACATGTTGCGGGAGCAAAGATTCACCTCGAGATCCATGGTGGTGTGTCTTGTGGGCGGCGTGCCGTACTGGCCGTGTGGCGGCGGCAGATGATGGGGATGAAGGGGGTGCAGCTGCTGGGCCGCGTTGAACTGCTGATGATGCAGGGAGGGCTGGTGATCGCCGCCGAGGGTGTGCCTCCTCGGCTCGTCCCTCGACCGGCCTCCGGACCCGCTTCTACCACCCCCGCCGACGCTCCCCCCGCCTCCACCAACCCCCAATACACTTCCTCCTCCCCCGCCCCCTCCGCTGCCCACGTTGACGCCACCGCCACCACCGCCTCTTCTACCAGTCGGTATCTCGTTCGAGCCTGCCTCACCCTCCCCCCTGCCGGACCCACCTGCAAAACAAATGGAAATGCATCTTCAGTCTCGGTTCTTCACCCTCGAACGCACAACGATTATGCCGGGTATCCGCCAACGCGATATTAACGAGGGAGGTTCGGGAAATCAATCGTTACGGAGTCTCGTTAACGGGAACGGGCAATTTACAGTTTGTGCTCTAGCATAGGCTGCGTCTCCACTTGTGCGACTTTAACGGGAGCAAACGGTACAGTGACTGAATCATGTCTAGGAGTATGTTTTATGCTGTATATCCACTTGGGTGAGAATGATGAGGACGGATCTGGGTCAGGTATATTTTTAGTATTAATTTGTATTTTCTATTGTGAGCGTGTCTCGAAGATGGCAGACTGGGGAGTACGTTTTAAGCTGCATCTCCACTCAAGTGCCATTAACGAGAGTATACTCTATGTATACTACTATCCGATCATAGTATTGATGTATTTTCAATAAGGAATTCTGTCAACCATCCCCACAACATTTTTCTATAGTTAGTATTATTATTGTATTTTCTATTGTGAGCGTGTCTCGAAGATGGCAGAGTAAGCAGTACGTTTTATGCTGCATCTCCACTCAAGTGCCATTAACGAGAATATACTCCATACTACTATCCGAGCATAGTATTGGTGAATTTTCAATAAGGAATTCTGTCAACCATCCCCACAACATTTTTCTATAGTTAGTATTATTATTGTATTTTCTATCCGAGCATAGTTGTATTTTCAGTAAGGAATTTCTGTCAACCCACAACATTTTCCTAACGAATTGATACCTGTTCCTTTCCACGCGGCCTATCCGCTCGAATTAAAACCTAAAACAAGAGTAACAGGATTGCGTAATCGACAGCAGGCTCCTCCGATGAAATAATCAGATAAAGGATTCAACGATGCAGGAATCCCATTTCGCTGAAAAGAGGATCGCGGTGTATGCAGCGTCCGAATACTAGGCTCGCCGATGCACAAGCCGAGCACAGCCACCGGGATACGATGATCCTCCACTCGGATGGATTTCTGATAATTAAGACCCGAAGCAGTCCAGTGCCTTCTCTCTCTCTCTCTCTGTGTTTCTTTCCCTCTCAGTCTCCCTCTCTCCCCGGTGCATCGACCCATTTGCCGGTAACTCGGCCGAGAATAACGGGTTCGTGGAAAACGCCGGAAATAGTTTCGAGTGCGGCACGTGTGCCAGCCCCCTGTCCCGCGATTTACTCGATACATTTCCACGTACCGGAAGCGGAGGATGCCTTTGGCGAGCCGAGCTCACGGTGCTTACAAAACAGCCCACCATAAGCATTCACCATCACCCCGGTTTGTCAGCCTTACGTAACCTCGAAGGTAAACTACGGTAAAGCCTCTGATCTTGTCCATGTTACACATTTCAAAGATATAATGCTCCTAATTTCGTCAATGTTACAAGCAAATATTCTAGGACAATTTCATTCCAGTTTTAACAATTTTCTCGAGAATTTCGAACCCCCACCCTTAATAATTTTCGAGGGGGCAATTCGTCTCGGGTAGAACCGAGACATTGTACAATGATTTGCATCGAGGATCGGGAACTGTGCGGAATGCAAGGTCCGTGACCCATTATCGAGGCAAACCAGCGCTTCGTGGATGCACGCGCGCCGTACACGATTCGGCTGGCACGCGACTCGTGCGTGGAAGCTGCGATTAATCGGACCGACGACGGACGCTCGCGGGAGACGAAAGTAGGTCGGGCGCGGCCCCGTCGTCGGCCGTCGACGTCGACCGTCCAATTAATGACGAGCCTCGGATTCCGGCGCGCGTACGAGCCGGACAGCACCGCGAGCCGAGGCTTATTGACGATCAGCGTCTCCTGTAATTGGCGTCCGTGGCCCCGCGTGTCTCGATCCGCCTCGCGATCAAGAATGCGTGCCCCCTGGAGCCCGCGGAGACTTTCCTGCCCGAAAATCTGGGCAACTATGTCCGAAGAATGTTCAAAGATTTTGTAAAATCTGCGAGTAGAAGCTTTCAGATCTCCGCTAGGATCTCCGATCTAATATATCGAAGGCAGCGTCGGGTACCGCAATCGGCTCTGGGATCGATCAATAACCCCGTTTGATCGACAAGCGAAATTGAAACGTCGCCCGTCGAGTTATCTCGCTAGTCCCGCGAAGACAGGGTCCATTACTGGAAGACACTCCCGAAGGCGTATCGAAATTCGTTAAAAGCACCGAGAAGATTCGACAACTGCGAGAGGGAGAGGTAGGGAGAGCGGCGACCCTGTTCGAAACTTAATTTCCCCAGCCCGGAAAACTGTCTCCGCTGGATGGGCTGTGACGTCGCCTGTCATCGCGGCTTTCGCCGGTCGACGCCTTGGGGCTCTATTTCTTGTTTGGGGGCGTTGGTCCCGCGCGCTGGTTCAACGGTCCAGGATGTCACCGTGCCAAGAATCACTGGCAAAAGTCGAGTTTCTGATCGGTTGAATGGCCAGCTGAACAAACGCGGAGATCGTCGAGGCTTCTCGCCGCGAAGGCGATTCTCGCCAGACTCGATGCAGAACTGTCGGATGACGGAGTCTTCGGTGAATGCGGCACTTGAGATACTTGCGAGGGATTTAGCACCGACGGTAGACCCGGTCCTGGTCTCGAGTTTGACCCCGGTGGTCTTGAACTTTCGAGAACTGAGCCGGCCCGATCGCGAACAGTTCGCAACGGTTTCAACTCCGAGACAGAAGACCCACACAGAGGATTGCTAAGCCTAAAATTGATAGTGATCCTCTTGGACAGTCTGCGGAGCGCAGCTGAGGCAATTTGGGATTGCAAAGACGGGTACCATCCTCTAACCACGATTACAAGTTGTATTTCGTAGCAATCAGAATTTGGGCTTAGCTGCGAGTGATTGCATCCCCTTAATTGATAAGTGCCTACCTTGGATATTCCCTAGCTCACAAAAACGATCACCAAAGCGTCCACCTTGACCCACAAAGATGACAATGACACTTCCAGGTCTAGATCAAGGAATCTGACCTCCCATGAACCCTGAGCTAACGACGACAAGCAAGTCTTGTACACTGATGATCAACTCCAGAAGAGAATAAAATTGTTTTGCGGTTCCAGCTGCATTTTCCGAACGTTGTAACTTCAACGTTATCGCGTTGAAGTATCGGTACCTGGTTATCGTAATCCTCGGGATAATCTCGATTAGCCTGGTCTGAGTCACGCTGTAAAAAAGAGGTTACACACACGGGTTCACGACCGGCACTCACGGTTGGAACTCGAAGCGTCGCGCGCGACGATGCGACCGACACTGGCGAGACCGCGCCGCGAGATCTCGAACGCGTTTATTTTCAGAATAGCGCCGAGAAGCGAGGGACTCGCGAGAGAGACTGACTAACCGACTGACTGGCTCCCTTCTGCCCTGCCCGGCCGACCAGAAATCTAATCTCGCCGCGAGATACCCGATAATTCCTGATAAGACTCCGCCGACGCGGCCCGGATCGATCCCTTCGATTGGACCCGCTTCCCGAAGCAACAATCGACTCCTTTCTACACAGATCTAACCGGAAAGCTCCTTACAATTCTTTATCCCTCCACGTCCGAGTGCGACGGAATTTAAACCAATTTTTTTAAAACTGATACAGGTACATTCCTCGCTGAAAACTATACCATTTTGTCCTTTACAGTATTTCTCTAGCTCCAGTAGTTCCGGAGATACAGCCGTTTTTGAGTGATTTTTGAAAAGACGCGGCCAATTTTGGATCATTTTTGCTCCGCTCGCAAATGGCCGATTGAAAATCGGAAAAATACCTGTTGTGTGGTTTTGTGTGAACTGCGCGATGAAGGAGTTTGATTGTAATTGGATGGTTTTTCGATGAGGTGTGGTTTGCAAGGTGTAGATTACAGCCACCCAGTAGACGAGAGCAATTCGGCGTGCCATTAAAGATTTTCTGGAAATTGGGCCACGCCGGCTTCCCCACCGAAATAACGAGGCCGTTCGCGCAACACGGTCGACCCGACGATCCCGACGAAAATAATCGCGGCCCGATATCGACGACGGTTCATCGCACCCGCCTCGGCGGGACGGGACGGGGTGTCCTAACGCGAAAACCAGCTCGGTTAATTCCACTGGCCCGTGAAAATGGATGACGTGGAACGCGAGAAATTCCTAGCGAAAAAAGAAAGAGAGCGTGGGAACAGCGACGATCACCCTGTCGTGAATGAAGCCGGAGACTGTATCAAGGTTAGGCTTGAAACCCCACCCCCGCGCTGTCATTTAAATAGCTACACATTTTTTGTGGGTCGAGCAAATTATTTTTGAACGTTCACGCGTGTGCTCGCCCGAAGTAAAAAATTTTCTTCGCGATCGCTCTGCACGGCAGCAAAGAAATCGCCTTTTTTTCATGACGATTATATTCGTCGTGGACGTTCACGCGTGTGCTCGTCCGAAGTAAAAAAGTTTTCTTCGCGATCGCTCTGCACGGCAGCAAAGAAATCGCCTTTTTTCATGACGATTATATTCGTCGTGGACATTCACGCGTGTGCTCGTCCGAAGTAAAAAATTTTCTTCGCGATCGCTCTGCACGGCAGCAAAGAAATCGCCTTTTTTTCATGACGATTATATTCGTCGTGGACGTTCACGCGTGTGCTCGTCCGAAGTAAAAAATTTTCTTCGCAATCGCTCTGCACGGCAGCAAAGAAATCGCCTTTTTTCATGACGATTATATTCGTCGTGGACGTTCACGCGTGTGATTGTCCAAAGTAAAAAATTTTCTTCGCGATCGCTCTGCATGGCAGCAAAGAAATCGCCTTTTTTTCATGACGATTATATTCGTCGTGGACATTCACGCGTGTGCTCGTCCGAAGTAAAAAATTTTCTTCGCGATCGCTCTGCACGGAGGAAAAGAAATCGCTTTTTTTCATGACGATTATATTCGTCGTGGACATTCACGCGTGTGCTCGTCCGAAGTAAAAAATTTTCTTCGCGATCGCTCTAATTGACAGCAAAGAAATTGCCTTTCTTCCACGACGAATATACTCGTCATGAAAAAAATTGTTTCCCTCTCACGACGAGTAGAGTCGTCGGGAAGGGTTGAAAAATATGCGTGAACATAACGGTGACACAGTTAGCAAATGAACGTGAGACACGACTTGCGCTAGAATGCAGTGGCTAATTTCTATTGCGAATATTTTTCCCCGTGCGTACTCGTGTTAAGTAACGCGGAGAAAGTTCCACTTCTGTATAAATGTTTAACCTGGTTAGCGGCTCGTCAGCGAACGCATTGTAGCTGCATAAAATCCGCAGTCTAATTGCGATATAAACAGGCGTCTGAATCCCATTGTTGGATAGGTGCATTCACCGTACCTCCCATAATCCCCCCATCGAATCGAGTATAGCGTGAGTGGTATACGCCTGCGTGTAGAACGTGCTTTCTTGCTGAATGTATGCGTGCGGCTGGCTCTGAATCGAGCGCGTGCCGCCAGGAAAAAATCTATATCGAAGCCTACCGGGGCACGTGCACGTGCGTGCGCGCTTCTACGTTATTATTTAGCGACGGTGTGCGCGTCCACGTGTCGCCAAATCTCCACGCGACGTCGACGACAAACCTCCCGACGAGTTAACTCGTCGGGGACATGAAACCTGCTAGTATTAAACCGATACTCGAATCGAAATGTCTGACGAGACTTCATGGATAGATGGAGCATCCTGAATTGTATGGAGAATTATTTTTGTTGGAGAGACATGACGAATTAACTCGTCACTGAAATTACAGCTGTTAATATTAAAACAAAATATTCAAGTTGAATGCTTTGCAGAGACTTCACACAGGTGTGGACTCCGTGGAGAATAATTTTTGTTGATTGGGGATGACGAGTTAACTCGTCACTGAAATTAAAGCTGTTAATATTAAAACAAAATATTCAAGTTGAATGCTTTGCAGAGACTTCACACAGGTGTGGACTCCATGGAGAATAATTTGTGTTGATTGGGGATGACGAGTTAACTCGTCACTAATATTAGAAGCATTAACATTGAATCTGCACTCACTTCGAGTACACTGAATGATGTGAAGGCTAAGCTCTGTTAACTAGTGATGACGCATTAATTCGTCATTTATAAATATGTTTCCCTTGATTGAAAATTGATACAATATTTGACGAGTCTCCAGAGTACACTGTGCCTTGCGAGGCGTAATACCTGATAATCAGCTATGACGAATTAACTCGTCATCATCGCAAACCATCCTCCTTTCTATCTGAAGATCCCGATTCCGATAAAATTCCGCAACACGATCAAGCTCATTAGCAACCACTATCGCCGCTCGAAATCTCCAATAAAAATCACAGAACATTACAAATCCAACTAGACGTATAAAAACAAAAAAAAAAGGTAAGAGAAACCGGCACTTTCCCTAAAGAAACTCGAAGATTACCATCTCCGAGAGTTTCTAAACCTCAGGTTAGGTTAATGGCAGCCCCAGTCACCCCTCCCCAACGTGATTCACCGTTTCTGCCGAGTGCGACTCACCGCCCCGACGTAAACAGAAAAACGAGGAACCATAAGTCGTCGAGGACGATACGCGGGGCCAACAACCTGCTGGATCGTCGGCTGGAAGCTTCGTCCACGCTTACTCACCGAGAGAAGTGCGACCGGCGATCAGCGAGACACTGAGCCCTCGGGGACACTGTGTCTTCGTTCCAGGGCCGTAGAAAAGTCATCTCAGGGTCCCGGTGCGGGGTCGCCCTTACCGCGTGCACACGTTATTCGATCGGTAAAAATAAGAAAAATAAACCGAGTCGAAGGAAACCACCGGCAGCATCCTCTCGACGCCGGCCACCGGCGTCGCCGCCGCTTTTATAATCAATATTAGTTGCGCTAGGATCCGCGTAGCGTCGCCGTTGGCCCACCGGAAGGAGCTACGTTATCCTCCAACACCCCCGACACACAAAATTAAAAATCCCCGACGGACGCTACACCGTCCGAAACGGTCTTAAAAAAATATTTAAAAAATCCAGATTGAAAATCGATTTGGAAACGCACCTCCAGTGTGGTCGGCGTCGATCCGCATCCCGACGTCCCTCCTTCAGCCCGACACGACCCTCCCGAGTCATCCTTGATCCTTCGGGATCATCTTGTCACAAAACTGACCGGCGATCGCATTTTTTATCACGCACACGACAACGGGGAAACTCGAGAGAGGCTCGGTGGGAGAATTGGAAGTTCGTTTTCGCGAAAGGGGCGTGGGTTTGTGGGGCTTTTCTAACGGGACTACGGGGTGCAAACGTGCGAGGTTTCGTGGGTGGTCGGACAGAGGATTGATGCAGGGTTTGTTGTGGTACACGCGATTTTTTTTTCCAACGGGAAACCGGCGCCAGGGTGTGGCGAGGGAGAGAGCACCGTTTTAAAAGATTGGCACACACGCGACTCGCTTCGACCGGCGTCCACCGACCGCGAGGGCGCCGATGGGCGTCCTGAAGCGCCACGACGACGCCGGTTAGCTCTGGTGAATCGGCTGGCCGCGTGGAGGCGCTCCCGGCGCCTATGCACCGTTCAAATTGCGTTCGAGAGCCTGATCGGATTGTATATTTTATCGGGTCCCCAAGGCGTCTACGCTTTGCTGCTTCGAACGTGTCTGAAGAAAGTGCGGATTTGGTTGTTTTGGTTCCCTCCTGCCGACCTCTATGCATCGTACAGATTGTGTGGGCTTTGTGGGTTCAAAAGATTCTCAGCATGATTGCTTTCTTAAACGGAGACACGTCAGATTTGTGGGATTGTCTTGGTTCCTCGGGGCCGACGCCTATGTCGAAGGGCCAAATTTAAATTTAAATTCCAATCGTAAATAAAAATGTCTATGGCAATGCTTTCTAACGTTTTCGTTTCTGCACGGCGACGAAAATGCGAAATTGCGGATTTTTAATTTCAATGGTTTCTCATATGCACTGTCAGGTGGCAGCAGCTTAGGCTTCTCGTAGGTCGATAATGTCGCTGCGGACGACAAATATTTAAATTGATAATCCGCGTCAAATTCTCACGTTATCGATCTCCTTTTTTAATTTGCAGACCCCACCCTTACAATATTTATCAATCTCGATCATTGACCGGTTTCCAAATTCAATTTGGAAAGGATTGTTGCATCGGCGTATTTGCGCTCGTCCGGCAAATACGTATTTGTGTACATTGAACAATATTTAAAATCCGAAATTGCGCATTCGATATTAAATAAAATCTCCGTTTTCGAATACGCGTGGCCGTTGACACGGTAGCGCCATCTTGCTGATGACGGCGACGCTGGACACGAGAACCGACGGAGTGAATCGTTTATCCGACGAGGGATTTGTACGAGTGGCATTCTGGCTTGCTTCTTATGGCAAGAGATAGCGACGTGTGTACTATATTCTTGGGACTTCCGGTGTGGGGGTTGTTCGAAGATGGACTTCCTTCCTGTTGGCGGAGTTTCAGGAGTGTTTGTCAATGTTCGCATATATCAGTTTGCCGTTTTCATAACGCTTCGTACGAAACGAATGGAAACATTGTTTCCAATGAATTTGTTTTCGTACAATTTTTCCGTAGCATTGATTAAATGCGATATCAATTAATTGAAATATCCGTTCAATTTTATAACAATTTCGTGGACGCCTTTAAATCTCGTTTCCGTCCGTTAATTTAATTTCTGTACCGGTTTTTCACAACCGGATAATAAAAATACGATTGATTGTTTCGTCGTTAACGAAAACGCAGCGTCACCGTTGCTGGCGAATTCGAGCCTCGATTGAACGCTTCTGGATCCACTTTTCGGAATTAAGGCCGTTCGATTCGATTATTGGATCACGCACGCATAAATGGGAATGCGATCGCTTCGGCGAGACGTTCAGAAATTTTAAATCGTCGCCAGCTAGGGGCTTCGAGGGCTTAAACCGCTTCGGATAGCAGGAAGACTTGGTCGACACACACGTTTCAAATTTATTGAACGTACGTGGCACATTGTCTGACCCGTGTCTGACCCATGTCTGACTGTTTCATGAATTGTTCAACGTCTCAAGTCTAATGTTGTTAAGCGTAGAATGTACAGTGCAAAGCTGCTCGTGTATTCCGTCTTCAGTGGAGCACTAGTTCCCGGGACATAAGCACTCTTATGAACAACGCCATTTAGCTCGGTGCTTAGGCGTCCGACTGCTAATCGCGCGTCCACGTGTTCGAGCCCCGCCCAAGCAACATTTCCATTTCCAAGTTTTATTACAAATGAAACGAGAAATAATTAATCTCCGAGTTCCAAAATGTCGATTCGCATTGATTGTTATAATTAATTACGAATTAATTACCTTCCCATCCTCCCAGAGAAGTTCCGTAATAAATTAATAATACGATCTTAGGGCACATCCCTAGGAAAAGGTGTAACCCATGACAGAATTGGAATTTGAAAGCTGTTCGTTCCTATGTTCCAAAATGTCGATTCGCACTGATTGTTGTAATTAATTATGAATTAATTACCTGCCCCACCCTGCCAGAGAAGTTCTGTAATAAATTAATATGATCTTAGGGGTGAGAAAGTTCCACCACTCTAATTCCTAGAAAAAGGTAACCCCTGACAGAATTGGAATTGAAAGCTGTTCGTTCCTATGTTCCAAAATGTCGATTTGCACTGATTGTTGTAATTAATTATGAATTAATTACCTGCCCCACCCTCACAGAGAAGTTCTGTAATAAATTAATATGATCTCAGGGGTGAGAAAGTTCCACCACTCTCATCCCTCGAAAAAGGTAATCCCTGACAGAATTGGAATTGAAAGCTGTTCGTTCCTATGTTCCAAAATGTCGATTCGCACTGATTGTTGTAATTAATTATGAATTAATTACCTGTCCCACCCTGCCAGAGAAGTTCTGTAATAAATTAATATGATCTTAGGGGTGACAAAGTTCCACCACTCTCATTCCTAGAAAAAGGTAACCCCTGACAGAATTGGAATTGAAAGCTGTTCGTTCCTATGTTCCAAAATGTCGATTCGCACTGATTGTTGTAATTAATTATGAATTAATTACCTGCCCCACCCTCGCAGAGAAGTTCTGTAATAAATTAATATGATCTCAGGGGTGAGAAAGTTCCACCACTCTCATCCCTAGAAAAAGGTAACGCCTGACAGAATTGGAATTGAAAGCTGTTCGTTCCTATGTTCCAAAATGTCGATTCGCACTGATTGTTGTAATTAATTATGAATTAATTACCTGCCCCACCCTCACAGAGAAGTTCTGTAATAAATTAATATGATCTCAGGGGTGAGAAAGTTCCACCACTCTCATCCCTAGAAAAAGGTAACCCCTGACAGAATTGGAATTGAAAGCTGTTCGTTCCCTTATTAATCACAGAGAGATTGACACTGTCGTAATACAATTAGATTCATGTAATAACCAATGAACGTCTCCTGACATAAGCTGTAAATACATAAAAACACAGTTTTCCACACCGTCGAATTAATTAACATCCCCCCAAAAATGCCCCAGTGAAGGGGTGAGATGGTATAGACAGGGAATCACGGGGAGCTGACTAAAATACCTATCAGCGTGGCCGAGAGGGGATTCAAGTAGAAGGGTTAAAAGGGAAGAATGTGTGGGGCCGAGGGGGTGGTTATCGTATCACTTTCACGCGTCGACGGGTGGTTCGGGGGCGGAGGTAGAAGGAGGTGTGTGAAACTCGAACCTAGGAAAGAAACCTGACAGTGGCCACGCCGATTCCAGGGGTTAAAGTTAAGCCTGTAACATCGAGCACAGCGTGTGTGTGGAAAACGACGGAGTGAGAGGAAGCGAATCTGTCGCGAATCACACAATCGATTCGAGGGAGAACGAGAGAGAGAGAGAGGGAGAGAGAGAGAGAGCGAGAAAGGGGTTGGTGTGAGGAATGAGGAGAGGGTGGGGGATCATCGACGAAAGTGTTCTCGAATGGAATGAATCTCGTGAGACTCACCGGTGTCGTTGGACTGTCGACCCTTGCCATCCGGGTTCCACTCCTCCTCTGTAACAAGAAAAAGGAGAAACGGGTCCATTAGCAGGTGGAACGAGAGGGAAACCGTGGACGCGGAAACTGAGAGACGGCGTTGTTGCTTCTACCCGAAATTCGACTTGGTTCCGTTTCCGCGTCCGAGCTCTCCTAGCCGTGTTTAATTACGATTAACTGGCATGAAGCAGTGAATAATCAAAAGGGAGCGAGTTTACCAAGTCAACAACCCACTGCCTCGCCAATGGAGAACGAGATATACTGGCGTGGAAAACACTGGGTCGAGTTTACGGCTTGCGTGTGTCGCTAAAGCGGCATTAACCAGAGAGTAGGTTACTCGAAATGATCGAGGGTGCATCTTACGCTACGTGTACGCTTGGAAGTTCGAGAGGAAAGCTGTGGCCTGTCTACATGAGCCACGGGGAATGAGGATTAAGCTGTTTACACAACGAAGAAGACCATCGGTCCTAGAAGAACAGAGAATCTAGGACTTTCTCCTTGATCGTTAAGGTCTGGTCTAAGTCTACGTTAGAGAAAGGGATCTATCTAAAAGGTACCAAGGTTCACCTACGTTTACCTATGCGTCTCGCAGTCGCGTTTCTACGAGACCTCCTTCCGTATCGTCCTACAACAAAAAAGATCCTCTTAATAGTGCGCAGCAGCAGCGGCAACGCTCCACCGGAGCTCCCGAGGGAACATTAATACGCAAAAGGGGCGTGTTCTGTTCGAAGAAATCTTAATAACCTTGAAAATCAGACACTCTCTCGGGCTATCGAATAATTTCGCGGGCCAAAGACGGTCCCGCGGGTCAAAGGAAAGACGCTCGGCAATCATACTGCATATTTCAGGGGCGTACCTCGCGAATTCGCCTCGGCGCGTCGCTGCTTCCGCATTCTCAGCCGCGCGGGAGTTGTGAATATAAATTCGTCGACCCGTTTCGAACAAGCCGAGCGCGCGCGCGTCCGCTTTCTCTCGATCGCGACGACGACGGCCGCGAGTAACGATTCGATAAAGAACAAAAAAAAAAGATAGCTCTAGACCCCTCGAGGGAATTTCCATGACAAACATCGCGAGCGAGAAACATCCTCTGATAAGCAACGCAGAGGTCCGGCGCCGCATCTACAAGTCAAAAGGCGACGGTGTTTGCGCGAACTGGATCGCCGGAGGCTGGCCTAACCCCCAGGGGCAGCAGCTTTCGCGACCAATCCCCGGTGCCGTAACCTTGTTTAGGGTATGCACCAAACTCTACAGTCACGGCCGGACCCCTCCATTCCCGCCTCAACTCGCTCTTCATGCGACTGTCATGCAAACCAGCCGCTCCGCGAAGGCGATTCCACGGATACGCCGAGACGCCCGACACCCTGAACTACCTCCGGCCGGATAATTAGCACCGTGGATCTTTGAGCCGTGTCTCAAAGGTTCATTTTGTCTTGCTGAGACCTGGCGTCATTGACGCGCGCAACTCAATTTCACTTTGATTCAGCGGGGAATTGAATTTTCGAGGCGCTACGCGACACCTGACTGCGCTAACGGGGGTGTTCTGGGTTCTGATTAATAAACAACCTTATTTTTCTCATGTCTTCAAGTATGAAAAATATAATCCCGGTGTAGAAGCTCGGACAACTTTTCAGAGAACCGGAATATCCCCGTAAAGGTCGAGAGATGATGTAAACAATCTATCGGACGGTTTAAGGTCACCTTAAAGAAGTGTTCTTTCGTGATAATTGAGAAGTGTCACGACAAAAAAAATTAATTGTGACTGATGAGAGTGTTCGATGTTGCTTCGAGTGATCCATGGGGGTCTGGTTAGATTACCTGAGATGTCGGAATCGGATCCAGGCGTGGGGCTAGCGTCCACACTGTGACGAGACCCTTGGCAACAGTCGCTGCACTTGCTGCACATCGTGTCCGAATCGTACAGGACCGGTCGACCGGTCTCGAGAAACCACCACCACCACCACACCGGCTCGCTGACGATCGGAGATCGTCGATCACGGTGGTGCACGATCACGTCCGCCACACAGTGCCGCTCCGAGCAATCGATCATCGACGAATCCACGACACCACTGTCACACAGTCACTGTCTACTGATCGTCTCGAACGATTTCCCTCGATCACCAACTGGCCGGAACAATCGGGGCACGTGGTCATCTAACTAGGAAGGCGTGGCCATTGAACGCGGGGGGCGTGGCCATGCAACGGTAGGCGCGACGGTGGAACGGTGGGAGGTGCCGTGTCTAAAGTCAATTCGCCGAATTTCCAAAATATATATCGTCAATTTTTAATCGCACAAAATTAATGGGCAGTTATTTAGTGCGCAAATCCGGTCACAGTGGAACCGACGCTATTAGTTTTCACTGCGTAATATTAACGATTAACATTAACGTGTACTACTATAATATTTATGCATTCAATTATATAATATTATAATATTCTGCATAATCGTTCGATCCATAACGTTTCAGAGTGTAACAATTTCACGAGGCTGTTCAATGTGTTTTATATAAATACTGGAATTTATTTAACAACTTCTCGCGAAGCTGCTGTTTTAAGAGACCGTACGTCACTCATTTCGTCTACGCGATTGCTTACAGGCGAATAATCAGCGACGGGGATCGGAATAATATTCAAACAAACGTCGGTGCGCTGTTTAAATTTTCATTTATCATTTCGCGGAAACAGTGCCAATCTACGCGCGCAGATGACATTATACAGGTGTCCCGTACACTTGAAGCCGGTCGGTTCGCGAAATTAATTGGCTGCCCCGTTTAAACCCGTGCCCCTCTCCGAACTATTTCGAAAGGAAACGAGAGAGCGAGCGGGGCGTGTCCCCTCCGCGCCCCGCCCATTCCAGGACTCGTTAGCCCCGCGGAGAGAGAAACAAAGCCCCGAGATTCGTTCTCGATACCGACGGGGGGAAAATACATTTTCCAGTTGACCGTAAGCATTAAAAACGACCGAGTCACTCTACCGATGCAATCGGGTCGAGTTAATTAATACGAAGCGAAATGGGGGGCGGGCAGGGGGCGGTGGTAGAGAGTGTGTCAGCGGTCCAGTGAAATCCGAGTTAATCGGGGACCGCCGGTAAAGGAAATTCAGAGAGCCACGCGGAACGGAATGGGAATCGGGAGCAGATGGGCTGTTACGGGCCTTGTAATACGATATGTCGCGGAATTAATCCTCTCGCAATGCAGCCCGCGGTATAATTGCTGCGTTTTCTTTGTCTTTGGCGAATCCGCTCGCCAGATTGCCTTTCCCGGACCTGTATTAGGTTCTGCGTCCAATTTAAAGACGTCTGGCTTCGCTGTAATTAACATAACCGTTCCCCGGGACAACTTAGGACATTTCCCCTGATAATTTATCTGCCATTTCTCGGTTTCATGGCACAGTCCTGCTCCACAATTTCAGAGACCAAATCAGGCATTATTCAGGATATTATAAATTGTTTAAATCCAGAGTGAGAGGTATATTAATGGAAATTTTGGGATTTTTAGAGTGGAGCACTTTTTGAGGACACGTTAGGGGTTAGCGTTCTGCGAATTTCACTATTTTCGAGCACTTCGCGTCGAGAGGAGAACGAGAGGGAGTAGTCCCGCTCTCTCGTGGCAATCGATCGCGGAACGCAACGATGCCAATTTCGCAATTACGCGACAGGCATTTTGCGGCCCGGCCGCCTACACGCCGAAACTAATGGGGGGTTGGGGATGGTCAGGGGGTTGCTCACGTCATCGCCACCCCTGGGTCACCCCCCTAAACTCGATGGTAATGCGGACCGTGGTATTCGCAAGTACGCACTCGGTGGCGCTGCGTTTCCATGGACCGAAAACTCGTCTTGAAATTGGGTTGAGCCCCTGGTCGAACAACCCCTAAACAACGGGGTAAAAACGCCCGAACGGTTTGTTTAATCTCGTTCGCAACCGGATACGCGCGGTAAACACAATTTCAGCTGAAGGACCAAATCGCGTTTCACATTTTTTTTTTTTTGCCTCGTAACTTTTTCGAAATTTTCTAACAGAGGGTGAGTTTTTTCGTCGCCCGGAGACATCGAAGTTTTTTTAGCAACAGTTCGATTTTCAATGGCTGTTTCAATGTCGTTTCGCTTGGATTCTTTCGATGCTCAAAGAGAGAGAGAGAAGAGAGAGAGAGAGGTGCTCTGGTAATTTGCGAAATTGCGCAACGAAGCGAGCTCACGTGATCCTTGAGTGGCGATTAAGCCCGAGGCTCGCGACGAAGACGAGAACCGAGACGCGACGCTGTCTGCACGCTCAAGTCAGCGTCTTTCTTTGTGCGTCCGCATCAGATGACGAGGAGACACTGTCAAACCAATGTCCCACTTTTGGCAAGAAGTTGAATCAACGCGGATCTCGAGAAACTCGGCTGATTCAAAGAAAGCGAATTTCTCCGGCGGCTTTTGCAAGCACACTTTGCAACGAGGCTTTGGAAAAAATTGTATCGCGTTAATTCAGTGCTGGTCCAACATTTCACGTAATTATTTATGGTTAGTCCTCTTCGTTAACCTCATTCAAGCAGCACCCATTGATCCACCACCTTCTTCCTAAATAAATGAACCATATAGATTCAATGCCGGAAATTCTCAACAATGTTTGCAAGCTATAAAAATTGTTTAAAAAATTCAATAGCATCCGCAAGATCCCCAAAGCATTTTAGAAAGTCAGCACTCAAGAGGAGGTACACTGTCACGAAACTTTTTAATAGCCTCTATTTAAAATGTAGACGGCGAAACTGTTCTTAAAAAAAAAAAAAACGCCCCCACATTATAAGTTCTGACGAGAACAGACGGGGAAAAGTTCTTGAAAGTAAAAGTACGATTGAAGTGGAACTTGCGAGAAATAAATAAAAATCTTTAACAGCTGAGGTGAAAGTACATTTCAAGTGCAGCGTAAGATCAGCAGGTGTCTGTTATCCTGCACGAGGAAAAATTCCATTTGCCTTCGAACCTTTTGCAGCCCTCCAGTATTTCCATAAAAATTCCATAAAAACAAATAGCTTTCTGGATGGTACCGTAGAGACTCGAACAAAATTTTTTCGAAACGGAGGATCGCTGTTTATTTTGTTCCTGAATCGCTAACAACCATCGCTGGCATCTGGATTATACTCGCGAAATTGCGCTGTCGGATGGACTCGATATAGGACCGCGAAGGGTTAAGGGTGAGGCGGAGGGGAGGGGCGGGTTCAAGGATCCGCGTGCGCGGGAGAGGGGGAATAAAGGGGCGGGAAGAGAGGGGAAGGCGGTTGGAAAAAACTGGCCGAGTTTCTCGACACCGTGGATCGTCGACTCCCTTTTTCCGAGAAACGGAAACGCGATATCCCATTGGTCCGGAGATTAACGACGAGGTCCGCGTCCGCGATGACGTCGCCGGGCGAGGTATTGGATTGCCCTAACGCAGCTAGCGCGCGGCTGTGATAATGATAATGGTGCTTATTACCGGCCCCTGGACCCCGCCCTGCCACATAATTATTTACTTCGCAGAGAGAGAGAGAGAGTCTTCGTTTGTTTTATTTAATTAAATCGCTCCACCTTTTCCAATTAACTTGTCCCCGATTTTTCCCCGTTCGCCGTCTCGCGACCTCGTTCTCTCTCTCTCTCTCTCTCTCTCGTTCCTTTTATCCCAAAGAACGGTTTCTCTTTTTCTGTTTGCCGTGTACCTTGCGCTGTTTAATCTCCAGGTCTCCCTCTCGCCCTCTTTCGTTTTCTCGTTTCCCTGTTATCTGTTTGCCGTTGCTTATCGCCGCGGAAATATCATCTCCGTTGACTCGACATAAATTTTTGATTTCCCGCGGATAGAACCGTCCCCGATATCGAAGTCAGGCCTGTACCCGTGACCCTGTCGCCATATCTCGAGCACTGTTGCGCATAAAAATTGCAGCCACGTGAATTAGTCACGGCGAGCAACTTAATGGGGCCTGCGAAGTGCATGCTTAATATTAAAGGCCACCTAAGTAGCCACTTTCCGAGACTACTCGAAAATTATTCGCCAAAGTGCAGCCTCGGACGTATATTTATACGCCGAGCCTTCGCTCCTCTATGCCTTCGAACAAATTTCGCAAATAAAGCCTCTGCGAGGTAGACATTTTTTTCCGGGACACCCAGTAGCCTTTCTCGAAGCCTTTAAAAGCGTTTAACTCTAAGAAAATTGGATGCTGGGCAATTGCCTTCGCTCGAGTCCCTCCTGATGAATTTTTACGAGCCACCCGGCATGTTGCTTTCAACTCGAGCACTAACACTCAGTCCACCGCCCCTGTCGGAAAGCGTTCAACTGCTTCAACAGACCTAATGCTCGCTCGGCAATCGTATACTCTGTTTTTTTTTTATGCCTTATCAATTTTAACGAGACACCCGGTACGTTTCGCTCGGCAGAAAAATTACCGAGGGAAACGTATACGCGACGCTTTACGATCAACTTCTCAGCGAGATGAAACGCGTCGTTTTTATGGAGAACGTCCGACCTGGGATTTCTAGAAATCTGTAATTATAACCGGCTCGCTGTAATTATAACCGCGGTATCAATTATTCCGAGGCAGGCCGAGGCTATTATTAGCACGGCCTCGAGAGGGAGATCGCGAAAGGGACTCTTAATATCCGATTACGATACGCCGGAGCATAGTACACCGTGGTTACGCGGTCGCGCGTGAAAATATGATCGATGAGGCGACGTGTCCGTTGCCCGGGCACCTGGATCCATTGCCTAGGATCCTCGATCCCGGTGGCCGCGCGTGCCTATCGGACATCGGAAGACACTTTCTTTTAGGACCAGTCACCCCTCGACGCCGACAAAAGACGTCCATTGTCGCCGTTAGTATCGTTTCACCGCTTCGGGGTGGTCACCCCTGTCGCCGATCGTTTAACCCCTCCGAAAACCAGCCTTTTCGACTTCCGATTGTCTACCCACACCTTCCAGTTTTCCCAGACACACGGTAGATCCACGTCGGCCATTCACATTTCAAGTCTAACCCTCCCTGGACGCTTTCGAGTCCGTGACGATTTCATACTACGGCTTTTCTACCATTCTCCCTGCTTGATTACGATTTTTATGGGACATCCAATGTAGCATTTACAGCTCGAGTAATAAGAACCCCTGAATGCATTTTACTCTGAGAAGATTTTATATTCGAAAATTGTACACGTCCGTTCAAATTGTCAAGAATTCTATGCTTTTTATTGAACACTTTTTATTAAATGTTTTATATCTAGAATTTCAATTCTTAATTTAGGATTGTCCCTTTTTACGATTTTTGGAACGTCCTGTAGATGATCTCGGTGTTTATTTAATCTTTACACAAGATGTAATTTTTACATATTATTTCTGCATAATAATCTGATCTCCATCGGTGAAATTTTTGAAACGTTCTGTATATTTGCAGCGAGGGAACCATGGCTTTTGAAACGTCCTGTAGATGATCTCAGTGTTTATTTAATCTTTACACAAGATGTAATTTTTACACATTATTTCTGCATGATAATCTGTTCTTCATCGGTAGAATTTTTAAACTCTCTGTATTTTAGCAGCGAGGGAACCACGGCTTTTAAAACGTCCTGTAGATGATCTCGGTGATTATTTAATCTTTACCCAAGATGTAATTTCTTCAAATTATTTCTGCATAATAATCTCTAGCGGTAGAATTTTTTAAACGCTCTGTATACTAGCAGCGAGGGAACCATAGCTTTTGAAACGCTCTGTAAAAGATCTCACAAGGGAAGGACCCCAAATGTCCGACTTCGATTTTGATAATTTTTTGTGAGATGATGGTATATGGATCCCTAATTATGTATGCAAAATATTAGGTGTAGTCACTCAATAGTTTTAAAGATATAAACAATTGAACTTTCACGCAACCTGCTTACACGGCTAATGGAACTTCGAAAGCTACAACGAGTATGAAACTTTAATTGTTTATATCTTTAAAGCTATTGCGTAACTACGCCTAATATTTTGCATACATGATTAGGGATCTATATACCATCATCTCACAGAAAATTATCAAAATCGAAGTCGGACACTTGGGGCCCTTGTCAGTGTTTCTTTAATCCTTATCCAAGCTATAATTTTTACACATTGTTTCTGCATGATAATCTGATCTCCATCGGTAGAATTTTTTAAATGCTCTGCATACTAGCAGCGAGGTAACCATGGCTTTTGAAACGCTCTGTAGAAGATCTCAGTGTTTCTTGAATCTTTACCCAAGCTATAATTTTTCCATATTATTTCTGCATGATAATCTGATCTCCATCGGTGAAATTTTTGAAACGCTGTGTATTTTAGCAACAAGAGATCCACGGTTTTCAAAACGCCCTGTACAATTTTAAATTTTTCCGTATCGAGCCGAACGATCGGAATGTCGTCGAGCGAACAGGGTGTCCGTAAAATAGCGATTTTTGAGTGTCCATGTACGTGGTCGCGATTGGATCGGGTTTCGGTATTGCACGCCCCGGATAAGAGACGTTCCGGCGGGTAGCCGGGAATTGATACGGAATAGTCTGATCCGGGGACAATTAGGTGGCCGGATATCTGTGTAGCGGCCCACGCTCGTGTACGTGGCTGCGGGACTTTGGATAATTGGAGACGGGGCTTAAGTTCGTTGCCATCACTCGCGGCGGCTCGTGCCAGTTTCCGCGTCTTTTCCGGTCGCGACTCCCGCTGATCCTCGGATTAGCGTGCACCAAACGGCACTAATCCGAGGCTAGATGGGGCGCTAGTTCGACAATTTATGGGGACTTTCCGATTTCTTGCCTGCCTCGGTTCAATCCCACCTCGAGACGCTCCTCGGATTAGCGAGAGGTGAACGAGAAATTTCTGCAGGGCTTAATCCGAGGAACAATGGGTTGCTGCAGAGCGTACAATTAGAAAAAATAGAGCCTTCTAGGTCTGTGTATAGTCTGTGTTCCGGGGATTAGCGTGCATCGAATGGTCAAAGTCGTAGGAACTTGTTCAGACCTATTCGATCCTCGGGTTACTGCCCGCCGAGATCGAAGAAGATGATCCACGTAGCTTTTTTCCTCGGTAAAACGATAAAATACGAGGAGAACGAAGTAACGAGTAATTGTTAGGGGGACATAAGGGCCGGCGAGGGACGAGCGAAGTAAGAGAAAGAGAAAAGAGAGAGAGAGAGAAAGAGAAATAGTGGGAGAGACAGGGGAGAGAGCCGGGCGAGAGGAAAATGAAACGAGACCACTCCGCTTACAGGCTGCCGCCGTTCTTTCTCGTTCGCGACGCTACTATTCTTTTTGTCTTCGCGACGCGCCGTGGCTCTCCACGGGCCCCACGAGTAGTTTAGAAGAGATCGTTAACGACGCTGAATGCACGGGACGAGCAAGACGCTGCTGGAACATAGGACCAACAACCGGAGGCGTCGTGCGAGCACAATCAATTAGAAATTCCGATTGGACCCGGCCGACCAATTGTCCTCGCTCTACTCGTTAGTCGACCGAACAATGCCCTCCCCGGATTAGTGAAAACGCCGGATTAACGCCGCCTCGCAAATTGGTCCAGTCACTGGAAAGAGATCCCCGGATTAGTGCACCGCTTGTATCGTGCCACGGTATGATGCAAGAGGAAAGTTGGTCCCGGATTAGTGCACCATTTTTGGGAGAATCCTATCATAATTATTTGGACGATCATCGACCCCGGATTAGTGCGCCATTTTTGGAGTGTCGTATCATAATTATTTGGACGATTATCAACCCCGAAATAGTGCACAATTTTTGGGAGTGTCCTATCGTAATTATTTGGACGATTATCGACCCCGAAATAGTGCACAATTTTTGGGAGTGTCCTATCGTAATTATTTGGACGATTATCGACCCCGGATTAATGCACCATTTTTGGGAGAATCCTATCATAATTATTTGGACGATTACCGACCCCGAATTAGTGCGCTATTTTTGCGAGTGTCCTATCATAATTATTTGGACGATCATCGACCGCAAAGTAGTGCACTATTTTTGGGAGTATCCCATCATGGTTTATTTGCACGATTATCGACCCCCGATCAGTAATGACTCCTCGTGAAATGCCATGGCTTAATAATCGAACGTTGCGAGAGGGAAGCTGGCCACGGATTAACGATGGAAGACGATCCTGTCGCAGGTGCACTAATGCGAGGTGCGTGTGGAACGACGGATTAATGATTCCTCGAACCGCGAGCCAGCGACACGATGCCACGAGAGCTTTCATTTCCGCCCCCTTTGGCAAGCGTGTCGATCGCGACGCGCGCTAGACGCCCGGCGTCGCCACCGCGAGCTCTTTTTTATACGGCGAAGCCCGTCCCATGCCTTCCGAAAGCGTTCCTTTCTGTCATCTCCCGTGTACTTTACCGCCGCTGCGAGCGAGCGAAACAGGCGCGCCTGTGGACGAGCCTGTGAGTCATGTCGAGTCGAGTCGAGTCGGTTCCCTTTCCGACTGAAATCTGAATCGCGGCTCGCGACGCTCTTTAAACGCGACGGCGCGCGGCTCTTTCTACCGTGGAACCGGGACGCGACGACGGAAGAAACGAGTTCCCGGTAATTAACGACCTTCGGGATCACGGAACAGTATTTTTTTCGTGCCGTCACGCTCCTGGCCGCGATAATGGAAACTCTCAAGTTTTTTTTCAAATTGTTCTACTGAGGATTTGATCGGTATAAACAATGTTTCAGCTAGGTTTCAAATTTCAGCGAGCTTCTGACCAGAGTGCGACTCTCGTTCGGTCTGCAGGACGATTGACCACGTTCCACCACGTTTGGTCAGGTATTAACAGTGTTTGAGCCAAATTTGAGCAAGACTTGAGCTAGGTTTCATATGTAAGTAAGCTTCTGACCAGTCAGAGTGCGATTCTCATCCAGTCTACAGGACGATTGACCACGTTTCACCACGTTCCACCACGTTTGGTCAGGTATTAACAGTGTTTGAGCCAAATTTAAACAAGACTTGAGCTAGGTTTCATATGTAAATAAGCTCCTGGCCAATCATAGTGCGATTCTCATCCTGTCAGCAGGACGATTGACCACGTTTCACCACGTTCCACCACGTTTGGTCAGGTATTAACAGTGTTTGAGCCAAATTTAAACAAGACTTGAGCTAGGTTTCAGATTTAAGCGAGCTCCTGACCAATCGTAGTGCGATTCTCATCCAGTGTGCAGGACGATTGACCACGTTTCACCACGTTCCACCACGTTTGGTCAGGTATTAACAGTGTTTGAGCCAAATTTAAACAAGACTTGAGCTAGGTTTCAGATTTAAGCGAGCTCCTGACCAATCGTAGTGCGATTCTCATCCAGTCTGCAGAACGATTGATCACGTTTCACCACGTTTGGTCAAGTTTGAACCGACTTCAGCCAAGTTTGAAGGACGTTTGGCGAAGTTCGAGCCAGTTCCCACGGGCCCCACCCCAGTTCGAGCGAGATCTGCCGACGCTGATGGCGGTGACGCAAAGTCAAAGTTCGTCTCGAGCCGACTATTCCCCATCGGGACGGCAATTAGCCGGCGGTGCACGCCTAACCGCGGTTCATAGGCCGACGTGGCGCGTTAGTCTCGCCCCCATTCCCCGTGTCGGCGTTCTTTTTTTAAATCGACGGGATCGACCGTGTGTGCGGGGGACTTTTGGAGCGTGAAGGAACAAGCGCGAGAGTCTGCACGGTTCGCATCCGCCCGAACGCGCATCCCACGGGTCAAGGACACTCCTCGATACAGCTCAGTCTTTCCCGTTGACCAGCCCGCTTATTTTTACGCGGTGATCGTCGGTCGGGCGGGGCTAACGAAAAAAATCCCAGCTCCGAATCCTCTGAATAGCATGATCGTTCAGCTTGAGAGCGGATTGAACGCGACCGTGAGCAGCAACAGCCCGTGTCTGGCCCGAGCATGGGTGAAGAGCAGAGGACCGTTCACCGACAGATACGCCTATTCATCGGGTCAAGGACGCGGCCGGTTCCCGCCATTTAGCCACGTCTCACTGGCCAGAATTTCGCAAAATTTTATGCATCTTCTTTCCCGTGTACTCGGACCTGTACAACGGGAAAGGTTCTCCGAGCACAATGTAGAACAGGATTGCATCGGACCTTCGTTTCAAGAGAAGACAAGCGGGAGCGTCGACTTGGAACCGAGCACAGAACCCCGTTTCCGGACGCCGCAAACGGGAATCTGCCGGGGTTTCGCCAGGATGAATTGCTACCAGACTGCGGATGCTTATGCAAATCCAGTTTTATGGCTCGAGCACGCTTCTGTAGAGCTTGGACCTTCGCGGTCTCGGAGAAAACTGGCAGCTAAGTTGGGATTGTTGGGCGGAACTTTGGACAAATGCTTTCGAATTCTATAATGCGGATTAGACGCGGATTTCGGGGAGGGATGGGGGGGGGGCTTTTAGCAGAGCTAGGTAAATTTTGGATTAGCCAGCGCTTCCGAAGCTTTCAGAGTGCCCAAGCTAACTGTTATCAGCTCCGCTTTGAGGATTAGCTCCGGACGTAACGGAAGATGAGTGGTGATCTAATGGAACAAATTATGAACCAGTAGCCCGAGTATGTGCAAGCCTCGTTGAACAAATTTTGAGCCTGAGGTATCAGTCTCCGAAGCTGCTCGAACTATTTTTAAATCCCATCTGAAGGGTCCGGGTCTGTAGAATCCTGATCCAGATGGGAGATAAGACCGATTTTTAATCACTTTGGACTTAATTGATGCTCTAATCAATTTACGGAACTCCTGGACCATCGGCAGAAGCTCCGAAAGCCAGCGAAACTCCTCAAACAACGTTACCTCGCATCCTGTCGCATTAACTCCTCCGTGACCCTAACTCAATCTACACGATCGACCAGCTTAGAAAAACTTTGGACCATTAGCCCGAGGTTCGAAAGTAATCGGCATTGCTCAAGCTTCATCCAAACCCGATCCGCGCTAAGCTAGGTCTTCCAAATCCCTCTTCGCGGAGCTTCCGAACGAGAGACTCTCTCGCCGCGATTCCCGAAAGCGCGCACACTGTTGCTCTGGATCCTAGCGTAAGGAACCACAAAAGAGCTGATCTCAAACCTCTCTGTCTCTCTACGAGTATGCGTGTCTCGCACCGTTCCACCGCGAATCTCTACGCGCGTGGTACTCTATCGATTGTGGGTCTCGAAGCAGATATCCCTAGTCTTAGAAGTGTGCACTCGCGATCGCGGGCGGAACCGAGTTGCGCAACGCATAGCGTCCGGATCACTGGGGTTCCCGGAACCCGTTCCGAACCTGTTCGCGTGGCGAGAGACGGTTCGAGCAGAACCCGAGGCACGATCGGGTTCAACCTCTCTCGCTGCGACGATCGAAGGGACCAGACTGCCGCGAGATACGGAGCCGACTGACGACTCGGCATCCGCATGCACACTGACACCCGACGCTCCTCCCTCGACGCTTGCACCGCGAGCCCTCCTCGTTCCTCACCCCCTACCCACCATCTTTCTCCCCCCCTTTCGCATGCCCTCTTACTCCCGCGCACGCTGCACGCCCTTCTTCCATCCTCTTCCCCAACGTCATCGCTCCGCTACGTTCCTGTTACCAGCATCGCCCACGTCTACGGCTCTCCCTTCAGCGTCTTTACTATCGCGGCATAGCATCCCTCTCCTCGAGAGGAATAATGTTATTTGGAGCTGATCTTGCCAGGGCGAAGGAGTTTTAACATTTAGGGGTCTGGCTGGAATTACACTGATTTTTAGATTGACGAGGATTTCGGTGAACACTGGTCGGGATTTTTGAGGATTCCAGTTGTTGGGTTAGGTCTGGTCCCAATCCAGATGGATTATTGCATCCCTGTTGACTCGATCCAAGTCCTAACGAACTGTGGATAGAGCCAACCAAACGCTAATGGAATAGGTTTAGTCCAATAGCTAAGGGATCCTCCAAACTGGATCTCAGTTAGGGCCGACTCCGATCCAAATAAGCCCTGTCTGTGTTGCATCTGGATATCAGTCTATATCTGGCTATCAAAATTCTAGTTGAGACATTGACTAGTGAAATAAAATCTCAGACCCAGCCGTAG
This sequence comes from Lasioglossum baleicum, assembly GCF_051020765.1. Classification (NCBI taxonomy): domain Eukaryota; kingdom Metazoa; phylum Arthropoda; class Insecta; order Hymenoptera; family Halictidae; genus Lasioglossum; species Lasioglossum baleicum. The sequence continues at coordinate 3,620,634 of NC_134948.1, read as the reverse complement.
ATCAGGTACAACAAGGTACACCAAGATCAAATAAATCAGACTAGACCCCTCATCCCATAAAACGATCAAACATATCAATACCCCAGCTGCAACCTGTCTACTGTTCCATCCCCCATGCGAACTCCTCGAAATCTTATTGATTCCTTCGAAATCTAGCCTTCATACACGATTTCAATCCAGCTTGCCTGTAACATATTACACCCACTCCACCGTTCGGCTCGCGGCTGCCAGATATTCATCCTACGAAATTTTCTACGATCGGGTAAACGGATCGGGTCGTTTCCTCTGCAAAACGGAAGAATGGCAAGAGCGTATGGGGGAGAGAGAGTTTCAGGGGAAGAAGGCGAACTCTCGGGCAGAGCTTGCGCAGACGGTTCTCCCGTTTTCCTCGGCGCTTCGTCGCGGAATCCCCATCGCTTGGCACACGCATCTGCGTAGTCTCTCTCTCTCCCCGCGGCAATTGACGTTAACTGCGTCGCAATTGAATCATCTTCGTGGTACCTTCGAGCGGAAGCTCGTTCATCGGTCGTTTCGAGGGTCGCGCCCCGGGAGCGTAGACGATCGGTTCCTCGTCCTTTGTCCTCGTCGGACCGACTCCGCCTTCGATTCACGCTTTCTACCGTTGCCCCTCCATCCGACGCCATTGTCCTCCTCTCTCCTCTCTCTCTAACTCGTTCCTCCCCCTCGTCTTTCTCTGTTACTCTCGCGACACGTGAAATTCGACGCGGAGCGGAAGCGCGAGGATTTGTTTCCTCTCCTCTTGTTTCAGAGATTACCGCTCCCTTCGAAAGCCGCGTCGCCCTCGCTCGCTCGCTCGCTTATGACCGTGCTCGAGCGCGAAACAACGTTTTCTAGTCGAAACGACATCCGAAACTTATCCTCTCTCTCTCTCTCTCTCTCCTGTTCTCCCCTCCTAGGAATCTTCTTCCCTCCGGACTGTGAAACTCCGTCGAATCCGCTCCGACACGCTCGAGTACGCCACGGTTCCAGCAACTTGTGCAATTTTTCTCCGGAAAATTGAAAACCGGAGAATATCATACGCCGCACCCCAGGGAGTACGAAAATATTTCTTTCATCTCACAAAATGGCCGTCGTCCGACTTCGTAAAAATTCGCGCAACGCCGCGCCGCGCGCGGACGTCTGTCTACGGACGAAGTATGACGACGCGCGCTCTGCAGCGCCGCCATTTGGAGGAGTCAAACATTTTTTCCCTCGCTCTCCGTAACCCACATAGTGAAGCACCGGCGAGAAGTTCTTCGGTTCACTTAGCGTCCCCCCGGCGAGAAGTCTGAAATCTCGTCGAACCGATACGCTCGGAATCGTCAAAGTGAGTTGCCATTTCTAATTCGGAAAATATTTCATGTTTCGTACTGCGATTCGATCGGACATTTGCAAGCGGATTATAATCTTCTTCAACTGTGAAAATACTCGACGATTAATACGTAGGATCGACTGTCGACGCTCTTCTGCACCTACTTCTCGTGTCTTTGCAGTTCGTGAATAAATTGCCCGCGATTAACATTCAATCGATTTCGCCGAACCAACACGCCGGCCATTTCGAAGCGAATTACCATAATTCAGTCAGGAAACGGTTAGTATCTTCCGTTCGTAATCGACTGTTTTCGCTGTTACCGCTCTGCTGCATCTAGTCTCTGTATTTTCCGGTTTGCCGATCAATTACTTTGGACGCTAGGCTGATTAACCTCTCGCCGTATCGTTTTCTTTACGGTCACAGCGATTAAAACGTTTCCGTCCGCAAAAGTCTCTAATTTTAATGCTTGAATATTGATTACTGGACTGCAGATCTTTACGAATTTATAGCTCCTGAAAGTTTCACAAAAATTGCAAATTGCATGAATTAATTAATTCAAAAAGGAACGCGTAACATTTATATTTGTTAGACTTCGTTTAAAATTTTCATACTGAGCGCGACTCGTTAAAATACGGCAAGGGGTTAGCATCGAAACTGTCGGACCAATACGCTGGGGCCTACCGCTGAAACAAGACACTGCAATTTTCTTTTACGGTGGTGTGCTCGGTGTTCCGTTGTTTACGGGCCCGTTGTACCAATTTCCGCGGGAAAAACAGCCCCCTCTACGCAAGATCATCCAATTGGAAGGAGTTTCACGGAAGCCTGCGGCGTCCCACGACCACCAGACACTCGAACCCGCAGCCACTATTTTATTTCGCGTCCGCCAGCCTCTATCTCTCTATCTGCGTGGCTCGTTGCGGAGGCGAGGCACGTCGGAGATCATATTCTCGAAGGACTCCGGGCTCGAACGGGGTCAAAGGACTGAAAAGAGCCAGGCTAACATCGCGAGCAGCACGGTTGGCGAACGTCCAACCGGCTAGCTGGCTCACAAGACTTCCGCGGATCATCCGGATACGATGACAGCCAGTCATTTCTCTTCCTGTTTCCCCGTGTCGCCTCCAGAACGAATTCCTTCAATGATTCTCCGTTTGAAACGGGCTTTGCTTGATCGGCCACAGCTGACCAGCAGATATGTGTTTCGGGAAGTAGAAACTGGGAAAGTGTTCCTGAGATGGTCCAGTGACCGGACATGGACCTAAGCGTGGCTATTCATCACCTTGTCAACATTCTTCGTGAAGAGTTTTCAATGATGATGATTGATAGATTTCAAGATGGGATTGTCTGAGTCATTGTAGTTGATTTTATGAATCTGTAACAATCTGGATGACGTTGAGTCTGGAGTAAGTCAGAACATATGAACCAAATATTAATGGACTCCTGTTAGACTTTAACCAGATCCTTGTTAGGCTTGATCCAGATCCAGATTGGATCCTTGTTAGACTTGATTCAGTTCCAGATTGGATCCTTGTTAGACTTGATCCAGATTGAATCGTTGTTAGATTTGATTCAGTTCCAGATTGGATCCTTGTTAGACTTGATCCAGATTGAATCGTTGTTAGACTTGATCCAGTTTGGATCCTTGTTAGACTTGATCCAGATTGAATCCTTGTTAGACTTGATCCAGATTCAGTTTGGATCCTTGTTAGACTTGATTCAGTTCCAGATTGGATCCTTGTTAGACTTGATCCAGATTGAATCGTTGTTAGACTTGATCCAGTTGGGATCCTTGTTAGACTTGATCCAGTTTGGATCCTTGTTAGACTTGATCCAGATTGAATCCTGGTTAGACTTGATCCAGTTTGAATCCTTGTTAGACTTGATCCAGATCCAGTTTGAATCCCTGTTAGACTTGATCCAGATCCAGTTTGGATCCTTGTTAGACTTGATTCAGATTGGATCCTTGTTAAACTTGATCCAGATCCAGATTGGACCCTGATCAGGTATGATTCAGATTGGACCCTATTCAGATATCATCCAGAGTGGACCCTGCTTGGATATAATCCCGAACCCCAGTCAGACTTGTATCGTATTTGATTTAATAAATCTGTAAAAATCTGGACGAAGTTGATCCTGAGTTCAAAGGTCGTTAGGGTCTGGGTCAGATCTTGGTTGGAACGTTAGGTCACTGCCACGCCTGTGTTAGCTCTGAATCATGTATAAATTAGCATGGTGCGCGAAATGCGGTTTGGTCGGCGACGTTTCCTCTTCCCGAAGCACAATGTAGCGCTCCTCAAACTCCATAATGCAGTTAGACCTTGACGAAGAAAGAGCAGCGTGTTGTGTCTGTGTTATATTTGGGTCAGGATGTTAAAAGTAAATTAACCCCAATCTCGCACGTCAAAAGAGAATTGGGTTTACCCATCCGCCGTAACAGCCTGTCAACGTTTCAGATACAACGCGAAGGGTTAGGTCCAGGGGGTTAGGTTTACTTATTCCGCGAGGCGGCCTGTCAATGTTTCGTTAAGCTATCAGGCAGCGGAGGAGGAGGAGGCGGCCGGAGATAAGAGTGGAAGCTGGTAGAGTACACGAGAGAGAAAGAGAGCGAGAGAGCGAGAGGAGGCAAGTAAGGAGAATTCGCGAGAGAGCGCCGGCTGAGGGTGTAACCCGGTCGATAAACCGGGGTGGGTGCGGTCCTTCCTCATCTCTGCTACCACACAGCCCCGACCCCGACCTCGGTTTGACCCCTCAACCCCGCTAGAGTCACCGACCCGCCCCTCGTCACCCCCTGCCCTAAACGCGATAACCTAGTGAGGAACGCGTTCACGCATCGGCCGCGAATTCACCCCATTTCGAGAATACGGATTCTGGGGATGACGGCTGGCTCGGATGCTTTGCATCCTACACCCATCAGCATATTCAGACCGGAAAGAAAAAAATACCTGGCCTGGAGCATCGCTGTCGGAGTAATCCGTGACCCATGGAAAATCGCTGGTGTATTTAAAAACGCGATAAGAGTCTATCTGCAGTCCATCCAAGTACGTGTTAACAGAATTAGGTTAATGATAATTGTTCGAAAGTGGGCGCTACTGTCTGGCGACGCGTGCGAACTTTCCACTCGACCTCCTCGTCTGTCCACGGCTGTCCGACTCCACTGCCAGTGGAAGCAACCGTGAATGCACGGACAGAGCGTTGCCCGTCGGTTTTTCGGGAAGGGAAGACGAGGAGAGGGTGGTGGATAGAATGTCTAGCATTACTGACGGGATTTTTCGGCCGGATTACGCCCCCTGTGTTTTTCGTTCGCCGGTGTTCAGCAGCTGGATGCAATAAATAAGGCGTGCATGTAGGTCGAGCCGTGCCCTTTCGGCGAGCGCGCGAGCGCCGGACGGAACGAGGGGGAAAAGCGAGAACAGAAAAGAAAAGCTTGGTGCCTGCTGTCGCTGCTGCACTGCGCGAGACTCGTTAGAAAGGAAAACAACGGCCGGTGCGCGCCGCTTTTACTTGCGATCACAGGTCGACGCTTACGCGCATTATAAATACATGGCCGTGGTGCTTTTTCGAGCGATCGATCGATTCGCCGCCCGAGAAACGAGAAGGAAAGCACCGCACCATCCGTCCTCCTCTCTTCTGTCTCCAATCCTCCGCCTCCATCTACTCCCTCCCTCCCTTCTGCGTTTGTTTGTCTCCCCGGTCGCATATTTCAACCGGCCTCCCCCCCGCAGTATTCTTGTCAATTATGAACGGGATCGTTTGTCCGACGCGCGCCTCTGTCCTCGAATAAATTCAACGTCGCGCTTTGGCGGGACACCAATTTTCCCGTTTCCGCGAGACCGCGACGATCGAGTGCGAACGATCTTTTCGCGCAGGGAACACCAGCGGAAATTGTTTTTCAATATTAACGAGGTCGCTGGTACTGGCGGATTATTATCGTGGCACAGGAGAGACTTGGGATTCCGGCGAATTTTGCCCTCGATCGCACCGGAATTAGCACTGATTGGCACACAATTGGGATGTGGATTTCGGCGGGATTAGGTGTACTCACTATGTGTCTCGCAATTTGGATCTCAAGTGGATCTCATTGAGACATGAACTCCGACTGAGGTAACCAGTAGATTTGATTGAGGTCTGGTGAGGTCAAAATCTTTTAGTAGTGTCGTATCGAGGTCTGAACATTTTGTAAAGTGTCTGATTGAGGTCAGGATGACGTCTCGATGAAGTCTAATTGAGGTCCGATGAGGTCGACTAACTTTATACAGTGTCAGATCGAGGTCAAATTTTTGTATAGTGTCTCCGAGGTCTGAACGATTTGTAAAGTGTCTGATTAAGGTCAGGATGACGTCTCGATAAAGAATAATTGAGGTCTGATGAGGTCGACTAGATTTATACAGTGTCAGATTGAGGTAAAATTTTTGTATAGTGTTTCCGAGATCTGAACATTTTGTAAAGTGTCTGATTAAGGTCAGGATGACGTCTCGATAAAGAATAATTGAGGTCTGATGAGGTCGACTGACTTTATACAGTGTCAGATCGAGGTCAAATTTTTGTATAGTGTCTCCGAGGTCTGAACGTTTTGTAAAGTGTCTGATTAAGGTCAGGATGACGTCTCAATAAGGAATAATTGAGGTCTGATGAGGTCGACTAGCTCTATATAGTGTCAGATTGAGGTAAAATTTTTGTATAGTATTTCCGAGATCTGAACGTTTTGTAAAGTGTCTGATTGAGGTCAGGATGACGTCTCGATGAAGTCTAATTGAAGTCTGATGAGGTCGACTAGCTTTATACAGTGTCAGATTGAAGTCAAATTTTTGTATAGTGTCTCCGAGGTCTGAACGATTTGTAAAGTGTCTAATTAAGGTCAGGATGACGTCTCGATGAAGTCTAATTGAGGTCCGATGAGGTCGACTGACTTTATACAGTGTCAGATTGAGGTAAAATTTTTGTATAGTGTTTCCGAGATCTGAACATTTTGTAAAGTGTCTGATTAAGGTCAGGATGACGTCTCGATAAAGAATAATTGAGGTCTGATGAGGTCGACTAGCTTTATACAGTGTCAGATCGAGGTCAAATTTTTGTGTAGTGTCTCCGAGGTCTGAACGTTTTGTAAAGTGTCTAATTAAGGTCAGGATGACGTCTCGATGGAGTCTAATTGAAGTCTGATGAGGTCGACTAGCTTTATACAGTGTCAGATTGAGGTCAAATTTTTGTATAGTGTCTCCGAGGTCTGAACGATTTGTAAAGTGTCTGATTGAGGTCAGCATGACGTCTCGATGAAGTCTAATTGAAGTCTGATGAAGTCGATTAGCTTTATACAGTGTCAGATTGAGGTCAAATTTTTGTATAGTGTCTCCCAGGTCTGAACATTTTGTAAAGAGTTTGATTGAGGTCAGGATGACGTCCCGATAAAGTCTAATTAAGGCCTGATGAGGTCGACTAACTTTATACAGTGTCAGATTGATGTCAAATTTTTGTATAGTGTATCCCAAGGTCTGAATATTTTATAAAGTGTCTGATTGAGGTCAGGATGACGTCTCGATGAAGTCTAATTGTAGTCTGATGAGGTCGACTGACTTTATACAGTGTCAGATGGACGTCAAATTTTTGTATAGTGTCTCCGAGGTCTGAATGTTTTGTATATAAAGTGTCTGATTGAGGTCCAAACATTTTAGATGTTACCTGGTTGTCTGATCTAGGTCTGAGAAGAAGACAACGAGTCTGGCTAGGTTCAGTGACGCTTGACAGAGACGTAAGAGGTCAAGGTTAATTACAATCACCCCAAAATCTCGAGTTTTTAATGAAATCTGATTGGGGTCTAATCGCTATTGGTTCCAGTCGTTCATTACGCCCGATTCGGCGCAGATTACTGGATCTGAATTTTCGGAATTAATTAAATGCTCCAAGTCAATAATATACAGCTTTTAATTAAAATCATGCTTAATTCGTGCTCGCACGATAGCGAATTTTATCCTGTGTACGTTCCAGTGTACATCGCTTCAGAACAAACTGGATCGTTCAAATAAACAATACAATATTATCACCGGTATGTGTTCATTAATTAACGATATAATTGATTGCCTCTGTTAACAATTCTCATTCATGGAACACCGGTAAACCAGCGCGCCGAACAACAAAATCGGATCAGTTCACGAGTGGAACCAACTTCATTAGGCTTTTCCTAACTTTTCTGTAGTTAACTATGCTGGCAAAAATGTTTTGTTGTCTTGACAAGTCTCTGTTTAATTACTGTCAAGATTTCTCTGTCAGTGTGTCACTTTGAGAGAGGGGAAAAATTTTCCATGGACTTTTTATTTTTCCAATAGTTAATCCGACGTTGTCACCCCTGTTAGACTAGTTGTCGGAAGTCCGGTTTTGATGGCCACCTGCCGAAGGTCGACAAGGGAGGTCGGATGTCAAAGGGAACGAGGAAAAACAGCCGCCGTGAGTAAATATCGCAAGGCGGAATGATTTATTTGCAAACAGAGTTAGCAAGGGGTTGAAGAGGGTTGGTAGAGGGGGGATTGGAGAGGGTTACGGGTTCGCGGGACACTCGACCTATTTCCCTCGAATAACTAGGCTTTATGGCGCCCTCGAGGTGGGTCGTGAAATATCAAAGACACCGGTGGAACGAGCGGGAGAGGTCGAGAATGTTACCTGTTCGACTATCGATCGGAATTTCCACGAGCGGAAGATGTGTATACCAAAAATTACGATCTCGCCTCGGGGCTGGGTCAAAGGTGACTCTTTCTATCCAGCTTTTCCGGAAAAACTCTTAACAACCCACCTCTGACGTCGAACGCTAAAATTCTCACACCCTCTTTTCTCCTCGGCTCGTCAATCTACGGAAATAATTAATTTTACGATTGCGACGCGAATCTTTCTGTCTCTGGGAGACAGAGCGCCAAGTGCTCGCTAATGCGATTAGGGGAGTCTGTCTGCTCATGATCCAACGTTTCCACTCGGAACTGGCAAAGACAACACGACGCTGTCTCTTAATTAGTCCAAGTAGAAACAGTCGACAGTAGTCAGACAACGAGACAAGAGGTGTAGGAGTTGGCAAACTCGATATTCCGCCGAAACTTCGAACCGGAAATTTATCCCGGCCGTTTTCACAGAAGAATAAACGCCTATTGATCTTTTCCCTGAACCCTGTGCACCGGGTGGTCCAAAAATTACAGTGAACTTTAGATTCTTCCATGAATTCGATCAAACAAAGAGTCTGGATTATTAAAATTACGTTCTGAATTGTATTTTTAAATTGTATTTCATGAAGCAAGCGAACATCAATTAAGATCAGAGAAGAACACGATTATACAGGGTGTTTCGTTCAGTTACGAGAAAAATTTGTGTACAAAAATTGTTCGGTATGAAGGATAGAATCATATAGTCTACTTTCTTTGAGGACTAGAACGGTGGGGAGGGGGAATTTCGAAGTCAAATTAAGTTTTTTAAATGGAATGTCCTATTTTTTATACCGTAGATCGATAGAGTATCCAATTCTGAGGATAATAGTGTTGACCTTCATATATCCTAAACCGAATAGCTAACGAGATATTATCCAAAGAAGAAAGAAAATTGTTTCGATAATATCTCGTAAACTATTACATTTAGGACATATAGAGGTCAATACATTTTTACTCAGAATTTGATACTCTATCGATCTACGGTATAAAAGATACGACATTACATTCAAAAAACTTAATTTGACTTTGAAATTGCCCCTCCCCGCCGTTCTAGTCCTCAAAGAAATTAGACTATATGATTCTACACTTCATACCGAACAATTTTTGTAGACAATTTTTTTTCGTAGCTTCAGTGCGTCACAAGATATGTCCGTTATCAGATAAACGAAACACACTGTATAATCAGGGTGTCCAAAAAATTATTGATCGTACATTTCGTTATATATTGATCAATCTGATTTTCTGAAACGACCAATTGAGAACAAGGGCGAACAAGCCACACGGGCAGGCTATATACAGGGTGGTCCATAAACCAATCACGTCCGAAGTAATCGAATAAGAGTTGAGGGCAATAAGACGGAGGTGTAATACCGATTAAACGGTCCCAATCATGATGGTAATTGCAACGTTTCACGACGGTTATCCGAGGACATCCAATTTTATCGGTTCTGCTCCTCCGGGAGAGACGGACGCTCGTGACCCAGTTCGAGGACCACGGGTTCGATCGTAACCGTCAGGAGAGCCGTCGTCGCGACGACTATTCGCGTCGCGAGACGACGAGCGAACGTCCCGCGTCGAAACGCGCTGACCCAATTGCAACGACTACGACGTCGACGACGATGATGGGAACCTTAGGGAACGCGGAGAATGTTATATAGATAGATAGAGAGAGGGAACTCGCCGAAAGAAACGGCCGCCCAAGGCGGGCACGATCCGATCCGATAAATTGCGTTTGTATCCTGCAACGGGCAACGCATCGACCGTCCAATTTATGTTCGGTAGCCGCAGGCTGGCCAGCGCCAACGTTGCCGCCTCCATTTTCCATCGATAATTACCGCGAGTTCGAACGGAGGCCAACGAAAACTCCGGATATTTATCGGACGTTTTCCTCGCGGAAAGTCTTTTAACGATCCCCCACTACTAATTCATAGACCAATTCCCCTTTGGATTATGTCGTGATAAATTGAAGTGATATCCTGACTCGATTTCCGGTGGACCGGCCAAGAGAAATTGGTGCGGGCATGGTCCGATTCGTTTCCTGGATTCGATCAGGGTTCATTCAGAACTTGTGGTGTATGTAATAAATATGTTGGTATCTAATCGATAGACTGCGGATCTTTATGCAAAATAAAGATTGTCTGGATCGATTGCAAGAAATAGAACATAAATTGAATGTTATTTCTTCCCTTAATGATTTTAATAGGTGAGAAATCATATATTGACATCTTCAATTTGTAAAATTTTCCAACAGTTTCGAATTTCATCTACTCAATTCTCCTATAAATGCATAAAGATCCGCTGTCTACTAATCAATTACTGAACATTTAAGAATTGTATGAGCTATAATATCAATTTCGTATATCACAAAATGAAAAAATGGTGTAGAACGGAATTATTAATAGGTCGGAAGAAATGTTTAGTTTTCGAGTTACAATAATTTCGAGTGCGGATGGTTAACTCAGTCGACGCTAATTTTGGGTCACGTTCGAATCAGTCGAAGGATAATTCTGGTGCAGTTTTGGTAGTGTACCAATTGTAAATAATTCTGTAATTCGAAAAGGAGGAGGTTACTCAATTCGATCTGTACGTGCCTTTTTTCGCTTTTTTTCTATGTATGTTCACCGATTACGCCGAGATGGATGGACCAATCGGAACGAAACCTTCTGCATTTTGTAGGGTATGTCTCCCGATTGGTCCCTTGAAAACAAATGTTGTATTTTTTCATTCTTTGCGCGGTTTTCATTGCAAATAACCAATAAGACCGAAAAACCATCCTACGTTGTTCTACAAATTCTGCTCGTTCTACTCGTTAAAAATTAAAACGACTTCGAAAAAACGCGCTAAAAAAATGCACTAAAAAGTATGAAATAATTTCCGTTTAATTTATGTGAATACACACGAACTTAAATAAAATACAATCTTTTCGGAGGCGGTGCAAACTTGAACATTTTCGACACTGGAAATTACGAAAATCCTTAAATTCTTCTACATGCTTTCACATATTAATGTATCCTCTCTTCCCACCTACTGATTTCCAAATCCATCATATTCCAATGAAATCATAATCAGCAACATCTGTCATTTGGAAAATTTTTAATTTTTGCGCCGCCTACGAAAAGATTCTATTGTATTTAAGGATGTTCAGGAGATATATAGAAACGCAACAAAATTTTTGAAAATTTGACAAGATATAATTCTTACTAAATTAATGCAATTACCAAAGTTTGGGTTCGATTCACTGCATCGTTTAAGAACTATAACAACTTAAAGAGTTGCACATTTTAACACGTCTTCTTATATGGAGAATTCATAAAATTCCACTTCAAACCCTATTTAAACCTTGAGAAAACGCAACTAGAAACTCCAGTTTTTTTAATGTACAGTAAATATTATGTAATTAATTACGTCGATTAATAAACGTCAAATTTATCGTGTCGTCATCTCACTAGCATGGAATCGCGACAACTGTGTAAACCACTGAATATAGAAAGTGAAAAATTCACTTACAATTTCTTATAATATGAAGACAATTTGATTAAAGAATAAATGTAACATGAAATTCACTAATTAAACGAAAGCTTTTTAAATTAATCTATTTTTTAAATGCAAAATATACTCATGAATGGCTTTCATTGCCAATATATTGATAGATTTCCAATTTCTTTTGTCTCCCATTGTACCTCCAGAACATCCTTAAGTTCGTGTGTATTCCCATAAATTAAATGGAAATTATTTCATACTTTTATAGTGCGTTTTTTCGAAGTCGGTTTAATTTTTCTTTATTTTCAACTTCCTGTTGATTTCACCCTAATTCTAGCCTTCACCAGCCTCGAATTCGTTCCGACAACTGCACCAATGAAGTTCGAAGGTGTCTGTCGTCTTCGGAAAGAGCTAATTCCGGAACGAAAGATCGGAAAGACCGAAAGAGCAACCGGACGATGAATTTTTCAGAGGCAATTCGAGTCGGTATCGGGACGAGCCGGCGGCATCGCATCGACGGACGGACGTCGTCGGGGGGCGTCGAATCGACGGAGTCACGGGAGTCCAAGTTCGCGCTCGCGCGATAACTAGGTCACCAGGATGCGAACCGCCCCGACCTACGCTACAAATGGCCGTTCACCCAGGGAACGCGGCGGGAGGACGCAGAAGTGCATCCGTTCCGGCTGCCGCTCGTAAAACGAACGGCGAACGACGTCGTCGTAATTTCCTACGGTAAAACGAAACGGGCCTAAGCGAGCCCACCGCGAGTGCCCGGACGCGGAACAACCGTAGAGTAACTCATCTTCTTCTTTCTTTTTCCCATCCCTCGACCCTTCTTTTTTCTCTTCTCGAGCTCTCGTCCTTTTTCTCAAGGATTAAAGAATCAGGGTAACCAGGCCTCGACGACTAACGAGAAGATTATCTCGTTGGTTGCCCGCGAAACAAACCCTGTCCTTTCAAAGGAATTCTCTCCTTCGCCTACTTTACTCCTCCCTCTCCCTCCAGTTTCCCCTCTCTCTCTCTCTCTCTCTCTCACCCCTCGCGCCTCTCTTTTCATCTGCTTCATCTCGGCCGCCCTCCGACCCCACATTTTACCCCGAATACGTAACGAACGATTAAGTGCAGGTAAACTCGGTAACGGCGGGAAAGGGTGCTCGTGGTCGACGCCTTCGGAACAACGTAACTTCCGGCTCCGGGGTCCCGGAACCACGCCTTCCTGCGATCCGCCGTCGCGTCACGGCCGACTCAAATATTCCGGTCCAGGAAACCGTTTTTTCGAATTTTATTGCAGGACAAATATTGAATCGTAGAGTCCGCAGTCCTATACAAAGGTAATCCGAGTGGAATGTATCGAATTCTATCGGTTTTCATGGTCTGTGCTGCTCCCAACTAGGACAACGATTTTTTTCGATATACAGGCTGGAATCCAGTGTTGTATAAAACTCGAGTCTTCGAAGCTTCAGAGCTCAGTCTTCAAGACTAAGTTTCTATAGAAGAAGATTTAGAAGAAGTCTTTAAGACTGAGCTCTGGAGCTTCGAAGACTCGAGCTTTATACAATACCAGGCTGGATCGAATGCGTTACAGGACAGATATGTACTATCTTCTCCGAGATCTTGGAGAATTGATACAAATCGCAGTTTCGCAGTGTTTCCGATTGTTAAGGTTTCTCGTGACCCACTTTTGGAACAGCCTGTAGCCCGAGCAGAGTTTTCGGATGAAGATCGTATCGCGAGGATGTTGGATATAATTTCGAACCGTCCCGAGTGCTTTAATAGACGGTTCAGATCTTCGAGACTACGGCTTCCGGCTGAGAATGTTCTCTAGCTGTTACAGGATGTTCCGAGATAGTCGTCGTCTCGCCTGAATTCGAAGACGCTTCCTACGTTCGTTCTGGGACATTGTGTACAATGTCTAGTCGCGTGGAAAACCGGTTAGTCGACTGCGGGTCGATACAAAATTAATCTCGCCTGCGGAGATCTACGAATTAGAACGATGTAAATAAACGGTGTAACGCTGTCTGAAGCAAAGCTGTAAATCTCGGGTCTCGAGTGGCCCGGCCACGGGCGGGACTACAATCCGACGGAAATTAAGTTCTCGTTTCCCTGGAGACTGCAAACGAACTTGCCCAACTGTGTCGACTACTAATAAATTCAGCAGCACGAATTGATGAGGTATGTAGGTCATGTTGGGGGCCTGGCTGACGCGACAAAGCTGCAGAACCTGCTCGGGTCACGAGTGACCCGGTCACAGGTGAAACTTCAATCAACGAGAAAACCGATTCTACTTCGCATTCCAAGCTAAAGTAGACCATGTTAACGCAAGAAATGCGAAAAATTTGATTTTTTTTCGACGCTAGAGGACCTTTTTGCACGAAAAGGAGCTGAAAGGATCCTAGATCCGACGGAATCCGACCGATTCGAAAGCAGACAAGCAATCCTCGACCCAGTGTCACAGAAGGGCGACCGATCGACGCGGCATCGACTAGGACACCTCGGTATTTCCTCCTCGCGGTGTCAAACTGTAGAAAAAGGTGTCCGCGAGCAGTTGTCCGATCGGTCGATAAAGGCGACCGCGAATGAATGAACAAGACCCCATTTCGGACCGCAATAATCCCTCGATCATTATCGCTGGAAACTCATTCATCGTCAACTACCCTTTCTCGCGGACTCACACTCTCTCTCTCTCTCTCTCTCTCTCTCTCTTTCAAGCTTACCGTCCAACGACACGCAATGTCTCCAGGCGAATATTCGCATCCTGTCCGTGAACCTGGCGGCTAATCAGCAGAGGACAGCGGCGAACAATCGAGCCGGCATTCGCGCTGGATCGTGCTGATAGTCGATCACTGATCACACCTCACTGTCATCACCCATCGGGATAGAAGATAGTCGGTCTCATTGCCTCGGCTCCGTAGGACTACGGGGTTTACGGGTGTCCTACGAGCTGATGTGTCTAGCTTCGAGACAGATCGAGGATCCTCTGTCTAGAGGCCTCCGTGGCAGCTGTCATCTCGTTTGACGTGATCGTTTCGCGTTTTGCGACGGATCGTTCGGCGATCTAGTTTCGATCGCACGGGACAGCGGTGGCGAGTGTTTCCGGTTCGCAGATTAGGAGATCGTCGGGCCGGTTAGGGGATCGGCGAGCCGCCCCATCGATCGCGCGAGGCTCCCGCGAGCCGATCGCGTCACCGCACACACCCGGTTCACACGGGCCGATATGCTGAGAGAGCCGAAGGGATATGAGAAGGGAAGAGAAGAGAGGCGAGAACTGGCGCGTCACGGAAGAGAACGACGCTGGTCGCCGAGGATTCGGCCTGGCAGAGGTGCAAAGAAGAAGGGGGCGGGGGCGGTTCGGCAACCTGCGCGCGGCGCAAGCGTCGAGGAACCGTGTGACAGGGTGTAGCCGACGCCAACCGCTCTCTCCTGCACCCTCTCTGGCTTGCTGCTGCTGCTGCTGGTGCTCGTTGCTGCCCACCTGCACCCTGAGGATGCTGCAACCGAACCGATATCGCGGTGTCACTGTCTTGTCTCCGCGACGCTGCGACAAAACTCTGACACGTCTGCACACCGGTGCTAGCCCCCCTCTGTCATTGCTAATTACCAATTGATCGCCGGTTGTTTCATTCACCGAGGACTCGAGAGCTTGAAATCTGTCAAAACGTAGCTGAAGGTTTCGAGATTTTTAAAGTAAGAATGGAATTTTAAAGGAGAGAATGGTTGTGGCCTGTTTCAAAGAGCGAAATTTCCGCTTTCGAAATCTCCGAGCATTTCTTCCGAAAACATTTTCACCCCAAAATACAGTAAAAATGGTAATTTTTGAGAATCGTTCAGATTCAATCTTCTCTATGGAATCGAAAAGATTTGTTCCGCCACGGAAACCACAGTGGTTTGAAAGAGCGAGGTCTACGCTTTTCAAAGAGACCAGAAACATGGATCTACGATTTTCCGTTGCTACTTCATGCCACTCCGAATGAAAAGTGTGTCAGCCTGCCCTGACCGGTTGAAATGAGGAAAGGTAGAGTTGAACTTTTACGAACGTTGTTTAAAATCAATTCTAGAGGGAAATCTGAACACGTTAGACTCGCGGAAACGTTCCAATTATACCGGCACGGAAAAGCACGCTCGGAACATAATGGCTCGTGCATAGCACCTGTTTCGAATCGAACATAACGAGGAGCAGTTAGTAATTAATCTTGGGGGCCGCGAAAGCAAATTTTCGCTCGCGGGAGCATCGATACGAACACGGCGAATTGGAACGGGCCAAGTAGCGATTAGGACGAAGAGTAACGATGACGATGACGCAACATTCCCGATTATCATGGGACCGACGCTCACTGGCCTCGTCAGCTCTTTCCCTTAATGCCCTGAATTTCAGTTTCCATCAGGTCTGCCGCGCAAACTTTACCTCCAGTTCATCATCAATTTCACGTGTACGCCGACATCCTCAAACGTTACTTAATTTTATGACGAAATTTCTTCAGCAGGAAAATGGTCAACCATGTAATTTTGTAGGAAAATTAGTGAAAGATTCTGGCAAGCTACGGAATAAATTGTGGCGCAGGGGCGTAATCTTTGAAAATCTTTCGGGCTAATTTTCTTTGTTATTGTCGCAGAAATTGTGTCCGAAAAGTGGATGCGCGAAGAGACGAACGAGGATCATTCTTTTCCACTGAACGCGAAACCACGTTACTTACGGCACGACCCAATAATGTTACGGCGGAGGGAGGCGAAGCAGGACGGTTTTTCGTGGGAAATGAGCAGCGCCGGGGAAATATCCCGGATAAAAGGAAACGCCGGAACAAGATCCATCGCGCGCGCGAGGTCGGCCACGGTTCGTCGGCCGCTTTGTTCGATTATCAATTCCGCGGAAACGTTTTCCCCGGCCGTTGTCGCGCGCGCGAAAAACGCGCACCACCTCTCCTCCTCTTTCTTCTCGCTCGAGATATCGCCCGAGGAATCCTCGAATCTTTCGAGCAGGTTGCCAAAATTTCGCTCGGAAAGCCAGCGAGAAGAACGGAGGCGGGGTGTAAAAAGAACGGGGAAGGAAAAACGAGGAGGGAAAACCGAGAGAGAGGGAAAAAATCCGAGGGAAAAAGAGGAGATCCGCGGGAAAAAGGAAAGGGAGAAACAGAGGGAGAAAAGCAGAAACGGGGTCAGCGTGGAAGGAAGAGGGCGAGACGAGAGGCGGCGGGAAAAAGAGGTTCGATCCGGTTTCTGATTTTTAATTAACTCGGACGGTGCCGGGAATTCCGTAAAAAGACCGGGCCGCCTCGCGATTCGGCCTTGCGTCCATCGAGAATCGATGCGACCGCTTTGTCGCGGCGAGCCGAGACGCTTTTTCACAGGTGACAGACGAAAAATTGCGCGATTTTAACCCCCCACGCCGCTGCCAGACGAGACACGGGACGCCGCAGGCCTCCCGTTCGATCGATCCTAGGGACATAATTCGAAAGCGGCGCGGCGCGGGGAATTCAGGCGAACCGCCGCCAAAATGTTTTTCCCGTCCTTCGCCCGGGAGTTTTTCTTGTTGGTAAATACGCCGGCCGGTGTGTTTGCAGTTTGACTTCCGGTCGAGAAAATATTTGCCTGGTACCGCCGGTCGATCGAACGGCCGTGGTGGAAACGACGATTTTAGCGTTCCACCATATTTGAAAATTCCCCTAGAACTGTACGTCTTCTGGAGTTGGTTTAAATATTGAGATTTCTCTAGTTCCGCTAACTTCATTCGACCATATCGTGTTCCCAAAATTCCCCCGAGTACGCGTAACTCTCGCAAAGTCTCGTCGCTGGACCAATGGAATCTGTCTCCACTTCTCCACGGTTCCGCGGACGAGTTCACACGACCTATATCAGATTTATCCCCCAGATTCCCCCAGCAGCCGATGTCCCTTACCTTCTCTGCCGAACTTGCGTTTCTTCTTGCCGAGGCCGGCTCCGGCGGACGAGCTCTTGCCGGAGCTCTTGTCCTTGCTCTTCCAACGGGTCAGCATGATTGCGAGCCGCTTGAATATCTGTAGAACCGGTGGTCCACGATGGATCACAGCGACTTGCCGAATCGTTTCGATCCCGTTTCTTGATCGTGGCACAACGCGGCGCGGTTGGTCGCGCGTGGTCGGTCTCGCCGGCTGCCCGCCTCCTCGTTCATCACACACGCGTCTATCCTTCCGGTTTGTTACCTTCGACCACGGCCACCCGGTACATACAGAGACAACTGAGAGGATCTACGGGGCGATCGCGCGCGGCCGGATCGATCCACGAGCCCTCTGCCAACGACCGTGCTCAACCGATGAACCCTCTTCCTCTCTCTTTCTCTCGTCTTTCTTGCTCGATCTCTTTACTCTCCTTCCTCGCCGCGCGATCCTAAGGGAGAACGCACGCGAGCCGTGCGCGCACACACGCAGAGCACACCGGCTCCGACCTCGGACCGTGTCAAGAACGAGACGCGCTCTCTACCGTTTCCGGTCGACGCGAGCGCAACAGTCGCGACGACGTCCCGGCGCCCATGACGTCGCCATCTTCCGGTCGCCGCGAGCTTCACACACCGAGCGCGGGGGTGAGTGTACTCGAGCGTGTGCCGCCACCGTTCCGAATCGGATCACTGGGTCAAACGAGAGAGCGAGACCTCCTCGGCGGTTACCCTCGAACGCAACGGAACGCAACTCGACGCAACACGCCGACCACCCTGACCGAGCGGTTCTAGTCTCTGTGACAACCGAAAAGAGGGTCGAACTCACTTCCACCTACGCGCACATCCTCCACCTCTTCCTCCTCCAAGCACAACCACCTCGAAGGATCCGAACCTCTCTCTCTCTCTCTCTCCCTCTCTCTCTCTGAGAAGACTCTCCGCGAGAAAAAGATCCCCCTCGTTACCCTCTAGATATACTCGCACAGGCGGACACGTCGAGTTACAGGATCACCCGGAAGAAGAACGAGAACAGCAGCAGCGAGAAGAAGACGATCAGCAGGAAGAACACCAGGAATATGATCAGGTGAATCCTGCTCACGGTGAGGTCCATGGCGGGGAGATCGATAGCCTAGCGTGTGCGTCCGTGGCTCCTCTACCCTCTTTCCCGGCTGCCGCTCCGAGGAACAAGAAGGCGCCCGGCGAAAAAAAGATCACACTCTCCGTCCGCACAATGGTGTTTCAGGCTTCAAGGTCGGCCGATGATCAACCGCGCACCGAGCACGAGAACAGAGAGGATCTGCGAGAACATCGTGTTCAACGCTTAACGACGCGAAGATCGAGCGGTCGTTTCTCTCTCGCGGATCCGATCACACGGTGGATGTCCTCTCTTCTGACTTTCTGGTGGCCCCGAGGACCACCGGTGTCCGGTGCGCGTCTCCGTCACTGAGGTGTCCGGCCCCCGAGGGTCCTCGAAGGTCGCGATCGATCAGTGTTCTGTTCACCCCGAGTCGAAACCCCGCCGGTGAATAAGACGCGAGAGCAGCACAGGTAGAGAGCCAGCAGCCACCCCCGACCACCAGCCGCCAGTCGCTACCATCACTGAGCCGGCCGCTAGCTAGGCGAGTGTGACAGGGTGCGCCAACACCGCCACAACCCCCTCCTCACCTCGGCGATTCTAGCCGCGCGGCACCACCGTCGAAAACCCGCGGAACCGAGTCGCCGGGATCTGCCCGTGTCCCGGCACAACTCCTTCCCCGCCTCTCCCTGCTCCACTCTTGGCCCTTCCGCCCCTCCGATCTCCTCTCCCGGACGGCTCCCGCTTCTGTTCTACCCCTCTCTCTCTCTCTCTCTCCCTTGCTCCTCTAGGCCCTCCCACCACCAACCGGTTCCTAGTCCTGTTTCTGTCTAGCTTTCAGCGGTGACGTCACGGGAACCCAGATCGATCCCGCACGCCCACCCACCCTCTCTCACGCCAACGCATCATCCCCCCACGGTGTGGACGTTCTTTCTCTTCCCTTCACTCTTTGTGTCTCTTGATCTTTCTCTTTCTCCTGCACTCTATGCTGTTCCGCTTTCGCGTCGAACGCGACCCCGTCCAACGAAACCTCTGCCTCCGCCACTAGGTAGTGTAGCTGCACACCGAAAACATTCGACGGAAGCACCCCAGCTCTCTCAGCTCTTTGATGCGAACCGAACACCGTGACCTAACCGCCGTTCGCGGTTTATGGGGCGGCAGAGAGAGAGAGAGAGAGACAGAGAACGTTTTGTGGAAACCGGCATCTCTTTGCACCGGTGACGGGAATGATGTTTGAGATTGATTCCTGTTGACCGAGGCTGATGGATTTTTGCCCAGAGACATCGCGGGATTGATATCGATTCCGTGCGGCAGATGGTGGTTATTTATTGTGGCAGAGACGGGGTTAATGAGGCTGGATAGGACAAGTTTGATTGGGGTCGCGGTGGGATTGACCAAGTTGCAGCAACGGTGCAATTTGTCTGAACGGAGACTCGAAATTGATTCGTGTTCGAACCCAGTTTGAACTAATTCGGATTTTCGTTTGATGAGGTTGCGATCGGTTTAGAACGGTTTCAGACTCACAATTTTTATTTTTATTTAATGATGGAGTAGAAGGAAATTGATTCCAACTCGGAGCTATGTCGGGCCGATTTAAGTCAACTAAAGAATCTCGTCTCTCCCGCCTTCGACGTCACGAAACGTCGTCCTCGAGTGCGGAAGAGGCTTAAGGCCTAAGAACGAGATTTGTCGGGACCTCGCGGGACGTGCCTGTGCGCGATGCTGCGCCGCTCCCGGTCCTCTCGCTAAGAGGCTCATTGAGATGCATAGTCATACGCGGAGGAGCGGTTCACACCTTGTCTAGTTGGAATTACGAGGTGCAGGAGCCTTCCCACCGGAAGTATCCGCGAACCGAGCCAGATAGTACACACGATCCCTAAACCTATCAGCCCTAACAGGTTTTCGGTGTACCACAGACGTAACACCAAATAAAGTCTCGTACCCAATTACCATCATCTGATAATTAACCCTCGAATAGCAGACGTTGGGGAATGTTCGTCGATGTTTGAGAAATTCGCAAAATTCGCGTAAATAAATATAGACCACTCACCCTTTTGGCGAGGCAGCCGCGTGGGGTCAGCGCCATGAGGACTGGGAGCCTGGCGAGGGTCCTGCCACCTAGGGTCCCCGAAGACGTTGCCTCTGGCAGCAGCAGATGTCCTGGAGCCAGGATCCTTGGGTAGAGGAGGCAATGGTCTATCAGCATCGTACTCTGCGTCCACGGAATGCGCATGATCGCGACGTTCATGGTGGGAGAACACAGAATCGGTATCCGAAGTGCTATCCTCGCTACGGTGTCTTCTTGTGGGCGGTTCTGGAGCTGTTCCGTGTTTGGTGGGCCAGTTGCCAGTGGGTAAATCCTGGCCCACAGCAGACTGGTTCGAAAAGCTGACCCTCTTAGCGCCACCTGTAGTCCCATAATCCACGGACTCGCCGCTGATGAGGCTGCCCCTTTTGAATATGGGATGAGGAGTCGCCTTGACATCAGGATCGTTGCTCTCCTCATAACTGGTAGCCTCTGGCTTCCTCTGAGGTTCATTTCCTCGATGGAAGTGGGGCGAGGCACTCTTCGACCTCTGAGCTTCTAGTCTCTCGGGGTCTACAGGTTTGGTCTGCAGCTCCCTGCGGTCCCTGATTGCCTGCTGGGGCCTGACGATTAACACTGGCTGATTAGGCCCCTTTTGGCTCTGCATCAACGGTGGCTTGCCACTTACTGTCCCCTTCGCCCTCCTCAGGTTCTCCGGCCAGGCGTTAGGCTCTGCACAGGCCACAACCGGCGCCCTGATGGACTCCTGTCTAGCTCTAACAGGGCTCTTCGCTCTGTGGACCACTTCCTCAGCCATGTTCTGCTCGTAGATCCTCCTCTGCTGCTCCTCGTCTAGCTTCTTCAGCTGCTGCCAGTACACCGCCTCTCTAACTTCAGGTAGATCAATCTTCCTAGCAATCTGCTTGAGATTCGGAGTCGTCGGAGAGGTTACCGACTTCCTCTGAGCCTCCAGAGCCTTCTGCTGCCAATAGAAAGCCTCCAGGTTCTGCCTGGTCTCCTGCTTCGACGGAGAGGTGGGTCCTCGTTGCGCGTACACTGGCTCCGGAACTCTTTGAACGTAGAGGACCTCTTCAGGTCTATGCTGCTGGTCAGGCGAGCGGGATTCTCTCTGTCCAGGGCTGGGGACCCTGCCCTTAGACTGGCCAGGTGAGATCTTGGTCCTCTGGACTTGCTGGACCTGTCTCTGGCTCTCTATCTGCAGATCCAAGCGACTGGTATTGTCCATAACCTGACTCCTCGGAGGACTCTGCTCGGGTCTAACTGCTGGAGGCGGTGAAGAGGCTCTACCCTGAACCCAGGCCACTCTATCATCGTTCTCCTTCTTCTGTGAAACCGTCCTGTACTCGCTAGGCTGGCCCACTTCACTCCTCTGCACGTAGACAGGTTCGGGTCGAGGCATCTCTGCGGGGAAGTTAGGAACAGGACCTTGGGAAAAGTTCATTCTAGGAGGAGAGTAGTCCTGTTTAGGCTCCACAGATCCGGAAGACGGAAGCCTGGTTGATCCAGTAATGTTCACTGGCGACTCTACTGGTCTAGGTTCATTAGTAGGTCTGGGGATCCGTGATTCATACGGTGCTTCTCTTTTTGGAGAAGCTATTAAGATCTGCTCGTTGGGCTGAGCTCTTCTAGGCGCCGGCTGCAATCTAATCTTCCCCTGGCTACTTGGCGAGCAAGGTCCTGAACTAAAACAACTGTCCAAGGACCTCACTTCCAACCGCTGCGATCTGTCGTCACTTTGACAGCTCTTCGCACTCCGACCACTCCCCTTCGATTCCAAGGACCTCTCCTGTTTGGTGGGAGTGGAATGCCCCGGTGAAGAGGGTGTTACGTCATAGATCCTGTCATCCATGCACCTGGTGGACGATCTGGACGGCGATTTCTCGTTCTCGTAGATCACATCCCTGTCGTCCAGATCCTTCGTGTTCGTCGGCGAGTTTCCAGGAGACTGAAGATAGTACTCGCCACTTTTCGAGCTGGAGGGTGAGAACTCGCTCTTCTGACTGGAGTTAGGCGTGCAGCTGGAGTCAGCATAGTCTCCCGACTTCTGGCTAGACCCTGAAGAAGGGTACTTAGGAGACCTAGCTATGGGAGTTCGGCTGTTGGGATTGACTATAGGCTGTCTAGTAATCTTCACTTGAGCAGACACCGACTTCAAGATCATCCCTGAAGCATTCTCATTCTCATAGAGACCAGTATTAGAGAATGTCTTCTCGACGTACACGTTGTCCCCGAACCTAGCCGCCTCTCTGCTGTCTTCAAGGTAGTTCTCGTAGGTCAGATCTGTCCTCGAATGAGGAATCGCTGGCAGGGGTCTGTCTACAGGATGAATGGCTCTGGGTCTGACCAAGTAACGTTCAGTAGGCGGGGCAGAAATTCTGCCGGAAGGGCCATGATTTCTATGGAAGAAGTATCGATGGTTCGGTTCCTGAAGACTATGCTTGCGCTCAAGGTTTCCGCGACCCAATTCCTCGCGCTTCTGTCTTTGCTCGAACTTTCGTATGTCTGGAGAGATTCCCAGGTTCCTTTCGGCCCAACGGTCATCTGGGGCAATGGAACTCAGGCTGGAGTCAGTGGTGTACGACCTGGGCTGGCCTGCCCGGTCCCTCAGCAACGCCTGACCGTCGCAGAGTGGCGCTGAGGAAGCCTAAACATAGGAGAAAGTTAGTTTTACCACCTAGCAATGTCTTTGACCCTTAAAAATCAAAATTTCTCTTACCGTATTCGGACTGCATCGTCCCCACCGTGCATCGTCCCTCGCCAGGTGATCCGGGGTGCTAGTGATCGGTCCTTGATCGGGAAACAGCTCTCGCTTGATCTCGTCCAGCCTCTCCTCGATCATCGATCCATTCAGACTGTTGTCCAATTTGACGTTCCTCTTGATGTCCTCGTTCAAGTTCATCGTGTCCGGCGAGCGGGTATAGTTACCATTCTGTTGATACCTGGCGAAATGTCTGTCGTCCTGACGCTTCTTCTCCTTGGCCTCCTTCTTCTTGTAGTCCTTGCGCGAGTCCTTCGGCGAGAAAAAGCCGGGCAGCAACCTACGCAACCCAAGCTTCTTCTTCTGTTTCTCCTCCTTTTTCCTCGAGGTGCCGACCTCCATGCTGAACTCGCGGATCAGACTCGCGTAACCGTCCCTACCCGGCGGCCCCCTGTTCACAAACAGTTCGATGGAATCCGTAGACGACGCTATCCTGCGATCCTGCATCAACTCTAGGAGCCTATCTTTCCTCCACTGGCATTCATCCAGTCTTCTTCGATCAACTTCATCGTCATCGACCTCTTCATTATCGATCCTCTCGATGTCCTCATCCACAGCTTTGATCCTGTCCTCGAAACAGGAATCAGAATCTACAGTGCTAACCAAATCACTGCTAACTATCGTCAGGACCTCTTCAGACGTCTGCCTCTCAGCTATAGAGTCCTGATCTTCTATGTTCTCCCTGAACAAGGTCCTATGATCCTCTTCAACGCTGTCTCTCGATGATACGCTGCCTAGTTCCTCAACGTACGAGGACTTCGAGGACTCCGAGGATCGACGCCTCTCTAGAAACTCGCCTGACCAACGCTTCTCCACCTCGGACACCTTCTTCGAGTAGCTCGGACGCTTCTGCACGGCTCCTTCGATCTCTTCAGGAGCTAGATCTTGCTCTTCGATTCTCAGTCGCTTGTCCAGGCTCTGTCTGCGGAGGAAGTCCTCGTCGAATTCGGTCAGGGGTTTCTCGCTCGAATTGGTGTCAACGGTTACCTTCAAACTAGTGCTGGCACGGAGGTCTAGCAGCTTCTTGTATTGTTCTGCCGTGGTGGCGTCGATCCTGGTCCCCAGGTGTTGCTGAAGATCCTCGATCTTTGATTGACTTTGCTCCAAACGATCCTTGGCGTCCTTTTCCTTCTTCTCTAGCTCCTTTCCTACCTCTGAATCTTTTAAATCCTGCGGATCTTCAGGGTCTTTCGGCTTCTCTGAAGATTCTTCAGGGTCTTTAGAGTCCTCTAATTTTTCTGGAGTTTGAAGCACGGGGCTCTTCAAGGTGGGTTTCGCTGGTACCTTGGGGGGAATTTTATTCTTCACCACTATGCTGCCAATCGAGGGGCTTTTCGTTAACTTGATAGGCTTGATCCTATTCTCAAGGCTGCCCTCCGGGCTGTTCAAAGTCGATGAAGGGCTGGAGAGGTTCTTCAGCAATGTTTCTTCAGGAAGGGAGCTACGGTGATTTGCTTTCGTCGGTGAGGGATTCGTCGATTCAGACTTTATTGATAACTTCCGCGAGGTTTCATTCTTCGTGAGGAACACTTCGCGAGAGCCGCTAGAAGACTCTAACACGTACTTCTCGACGGTGACCTTGTCCACCGAGAGGACCCTCAGCCTCTCAGGATTGGCCGTCCTTTCCCCAGGATGCTGAAGAGTCTCTGGTCCCCGGGAGTCGTCATCGGTTGTTTCGTTCGCTGCCTCCATGCTTCCTCAGCCTCGCGATGCTCGTTGATGACGCCTGCAATTCAGAACACATCAGCATTGCCTTCTGGGTCTGCTAAGATAGTTGGTCCTTCTCGCTGGCAATTTGTTAAAGCGCAGGAGAAGCGAATTTTGTGTAGTCACCAATTTTTCCCGACCAGAATTTTCAACCAAAAAATCTGAAAAAATTCCCTGGTGTGTGTTCAGGTGAGCGCAATGTATCCGATTTTTTTCGAAGGTATCGTACACGATTAAACGGAGATAACGAGGGGAGTCGGGACAATTCGGATTGCGCTTCTATCTCCCTTCCTAGTTAAGATAGGGTATTGCAACTTTGCAGAATGCAGCACGGCTGCACTCTGCACCCTCTTATCACCCTGAAATTCATCGTTACACGCTGACAAATTTTTTAAAAAATTCCTGGAATCGCGCAGCTGGCGATGACGGCTCGCAGGCGCCAGGACAATATCAGCCGCGGTTCTGTCGCGGGTCTCGCGTTACCATGATTACGAGAAACCGATCTGCGAGTCGTGCGTGCGTGCCCGCGGTCCTCTCGGCTTCCATATTACGTGACTCGTGCCCTGTTCGCGAAAGAATGTCGCGGTCTCCGGTTTCCTCGGCTGATTCCATGGGAGCCGTCGACGACGGAGGATCGTTTCGGCGATGACGGTCCCCTTCCTCGGTCGTTTAAAGTTTAAACGGAGGAGAGGGCCTCGAAACTCGGCAAACCAAACGAAGGGGATATCTTGAAGCGCGGCCCGGTCGTCGTCTTCGGAGCGGAAGAACCGACGCGGCAAAGTTGCCAGGAGCAACGACCGTAACCAATTCCCGCCGTAGTCGGCCCCCGCGAACCGTTCGACGCTCTAGTCGTTTTTGATCCCGATGCAGAGGTCTTTTATGCACCGTTTACGTTTCCTACAGGCCGATACAGAACCGAGAACACGGGGAACCGTTCGTTTATCTCAGGGAGACTCTATAGTTCGCAGACACAACGGCGAACTGCTCTGGACAGTGTAGATTTTGTAATGGAAAAAGAATTTTTTGGTGGCAGTATGTAAAATTTGCTATTTTCAAAATTTATACCTTGTTTAGATAATTTGCAGTAGATGCCTTTCGTATATTCAGCAATGTCAATGAGATGAGCATTGTGGATTCTGCTATAGAAGGTTTATGTTTAATCGTATACAGGTTGTTTCAAAATTGAATGTATACCCTCTGCTTGCAAATTTCGAAATGTACCCACGCAGGACTTCCTGCTGTATACAGGACGTTTCAAAAATTGGAACCCACGCGTATCGTTACGTCAGCCCCGTTACAAGCACGCCGGTTACGTAATCGACGCGGGCAGCGCGTATTTTTCCCCTAATCGTCGTAAGTCAACACCGGGAGGTGTTCATTTCACCAGGCGAATATTGCGGTCCCCTCGCGTCCCTCGTTCCGCTTTGCTCTCGCGCCCTCTCTATTCTCTCTTTCTAGGCGAGGCTTACTTTTCGACGCGCGCCGCGAGTGAAGCGGAACCGATCTGTAGTTACGCGTGCCACGCTCAGCGTATTGTTACATAAACGATCGCGTGGAATCCTGATTCCTCTTCTCGAACCCTGTCTGCTACCAGGAGATTCAGAATTTTTTAGAGACTACCAAGCTTTCTAGAATCCTATCAGCAGCTACCAGGACTCTCAGAATATTTTTTGAGACTACCAGGTCCTCTAGTAATCCTGTCAGAGACTACCAGGTCCTCTAGTAATCCTGTCAGAATGTACCAGGTCCTTCAGAATCCTCTGAGAAGCTACCAGGTCCTTTAGTAATCCTGTCACAATCTGCCAGATCCTTCAGACTCCTCTGAGAAGCTACCATGTTTCCTAGTATTCCTATCAGAAGCTACAAGATCCTTCAGAATCCTCTGAGAAGCTACCAGGTCCGCTAGTACTGCTATCATAAGCTACCAGGACTTTCAGAATATTTTTTGAGACTTCCAAGTCCTCTAGTAATCCTGTCAGAGACTACCAGGTCCTCTAGTAATCCTGTCAGAATGTACCAGGTCCTTCAGAATCCTCTGAGAAGCTACCAGGTCCTTTAGTAATCCTGTCACAATCTGCCAGGTCCTTCAGAATCCTCTGAGAAGCTACCATGTCCGCTAGTACTGCTATCATAAGCTACCAGGACTTTCAGAATATTTTTTGAGACTTCCAGGTCCTCTAGTAATCCTGTCAGAGACTACCAGGTCCTCTAGTAATCCTGTCAGAATGTACCAGGTCCTTCAGAATCCTCTGAGAAGCTACCAGGTCCTTTAGTAATCCTGTCACAATCTGCCAGGTCCTTCAGAATCCTCTGAGAAGCTACCATGCCCGCTAGTACTGCTATCATAAGCTACCAGGACTTTCAGAATATTTTTTGAGACTTCCAGGTCCTCTAGTAATCCTGTCAGAGACTACCAGGTCCTCTAGTAATCCTGTCAGAATGTACCAGGTCCTTCAGAATCCTCTGAGAAGCTACCAGGTCCTTTAGTAATCCTGTCACAATCTGCCAGGTCCTTCAGAATCCTCTGAGAAGCTACCATGTCCGCTAGTACTGCTATCATAAGCTACCAGGACTTTCAGAATATTTTCAGAGACTACCATGTCCCCTAGTAATTCTGTCAGAATGTACCAGGTCGTTCAGAATATTTTTAGAGACTACCAGGTCCTCTAGCAATCCTGTCACAATCTACCAGGTCTTTCAGAATCCTTTGAGAAGCTACCAGGTCCTCTAGTGATCCTGTGAAAATCTACCAGGTCCTTCAGAATCCTCTGAGAAGCTACCATGTCCCCTAGCATTCCTATCAGAAGCTACCAGGTCCTTCAGAACCCTCTCAGAAGCTACCAAATCGAAAACAACAACTCATCACATTCCAAGATGGTCTCCCAAGGTCAAGGAAGTCCCAGCACAAGGCTCACCAGCAACAATCCTCTGATTCCCATCTCCCCAGGTTTATTTTCCTCGGTAGCAATCCTCTTCCTAGATTCTTGCTACTCGTAGAACTTCGTAATAGGCCAAATAAGAAGTCGAGTACGATGAACGAGGATAAGAGGATGCAGGAAGCATCGGGAAGGGGGGAAGAGACGTTAATAATCCCGAGTTAACGATCGACAGGGTCGGTCGGCTCGACGGGCACCGGTACCCGCCGCTAATTATCGCCGGCCTCGTTATCCCATTATCGTCATCCGATACTATCTCGCGGGTCGCTGCTCGCTTTGCCGGTTGCCGACCGTCGGTCTGCAGGATGCACCGTCTGTTGGTCTCTCTTTCTCTCTCTCTCTCTCTCTCTCTCTCTCTTCCTCGCACTCTGTTTTTGGCGAGAGAGTGCATCCTGTCGCGGCTGTTGGACGCCACAGTTGCATAACCGAGGACATTCCGCACGAAAGCGTTACGAAACGGGAGGAAAAAAATTGTCGAACGGCAGACTTATCATTACCGTGTCATTCCCCGAGGTTTTATGCCAAGGAGTTTCATGAGCTACACGCTTTTTATTAGCGACTGTGATGAACTTTCTGCGAGCGGATCGGTCACTGTCGATGCTCGGGTCCAAAGATTGGTCCACATCTCGGTTTTGAACGATTAAAATTCGTTGTATACACATTTTACGCTTACTGTACATCGACCACCACATGAAAAAAATATCTACAATTTTTCCGGAACTCAATTTTGGATTTGAAACTGAACAGACTTGACGGAAAATGCTGAAGGATAAAGTAGACGAGGCTCTTTGTTTATTTTGAATGTAACGCTTTTGATAGATAGTGCGCTATCTCGCAGTCTTATCAGAGGAACAGAGAAGCAAGATTTTTATTTGTACTTTGTTTGGCATGGATAGTTCAGACAATGATGTATCATGAACATCTGTATCGTATGAAAATTGACTGTCTAACTGAAGACTGTATTTCAATTTTTTAGTGACACAAATATTTGCAACAACTTCTCACAAAGGAAACCTCATTGTCAACGTAGAGAACTCTTCGAACTACTTTCTACCGTTCTCCACAAGAATAAAAATAACCAATCACATTCGTCAAGGACACTTCGCGCACATCTTCAATACAGTCTAAAGATCGCATGGATCCACAAAAATAAATTCATCTTCGGACTAAGTCGATCTACTCACCGAGCGATGGCGAAAATGAAAAAATCGAGTATAGGAGCAGTTGTAGGATCCGTGGATCCTTCGGGCGGACAGCCACCTGTTCGCCTAATCGCGTCCAGGCATCCGGAGCAGTAGGGAGACGGATGTGCTCATGGTTCGTGGTCGAAATCGCTTTAAAGCACTCACGGCGTCATCGGTAATTCCGTCGATTGTGTGTCGCCGTCGCGACGGACGGGTCTCGCGTGACTCGAACGCCGCGTTGGGACTGAGGAGTGGATTCTACACGGCGTCGGACAACCACGTGGTGTCCTCTCTGGATCGTCGATCGTCGATCGTTCCGTGTCGATCGGCGCCGAGCGCCGACTAGCATCGGGGACTTGGTCGACGGGACAGATCGAGAGAGAGAGAGAGAAAGACAGAGAAGAAATTAATTCTTCTTGAACTGTGGGTGGGAGAGGGAGAGTACAGAGGGAGGGGGAGGCGGAGAGAAAGAGAGTGGGTGAGTGAGCGAAGAGAGAAGGAAAATTGCAGGAGCGAGGGAAATGTGGAAAAAGCAGCGTGACGAGTGTGCCGACAATTATCAAGGTGGTGCGACAAAATTCCAAACAAATTGATTTTTTATGTTAATTTTATGTAGACTGCGGATCTTTATGTGAAATAAAAATTGTTCGCGTTGATTGCAAGACACAGGAGTCACTTGGGAACTTCTTTCTTTCTTCGATGACTCCAAAAAATTGAAAAGTGAATAGGAAATAAAATTTGAAGTGAAAACTTCTTCGTTGTGGGTAGATCTTTATGCGAAATAAAAATTGTCCGCGTTAATTGCAAGACACAGGAGTCAGTTGGGAACTTCTTTCTTTCTTCGATGACTCCAAAAAATTGAAAATTGAATAGAAAATAAAATTTGTAATAGTTATATGAAATTTTATATGATTCAATATTATTTGAGAGGGTAATATTATTTATAAAAATTTCACAGAGAACTTAATATTATTTTAAAATAGCATTAAAAATTCAATATTATTTGAGGGGGGAATATTATTTATAAAAATTTCACAGAGAACTTAATATTATTTTTAAATAGCATTAAAAATTCAATATTATTTGAGGGGGGAATATTATTTATAAAAATTTCACAGAGAACTTAATATTATTTTTAAATAGCATTAAAAATTCAATATTATTTGAGGGGGGAATATTATTTATAAAAATTTCACACAGAACTTAATATTATTTTAAAATAGCATTAAAAATTCAATATTATTTGAGGGGGGAATATTATTTATAAAAATTTCTCAGAGAATTTAATATTATTTTAAAATAGCATTAAATTATGAATTAATTTTATAGAAAATTTAGTGACAGTATTAAATTATTATGAAATTTTATATGATTCAATAAAGTCGAAGAGCAACAGAACCCAGTAACCAAGAGAAAAAGAGCATAAAGCTAGAAAGAGTGACAAGAAAGGATTGAAACGAACGAGCAAGATAGAGAGAGAGAGAGTCACTGACCAGCAGTCTCAAGAAGAAAAAGAGACTAGATGCAACAGTGTAAGAGCAAGAGAGATGGTCGCAGAGTGAGTAATCGCGTGGAACAGAGGGAGAGGGCAGAAAGGTTGAAGAGAGAGAGAGAGAAAGAATGCAAGTGAGAGGACAAGAGGAGACAAGACAGAAGGAAGGTCTGTTGATGTTTTCGCGAACGGGGGGAGGGACAGAGAGCCCAGGCAGATGAGTCGAAAGAGAGAAGAACAAGGAGGAGACCGAACAAAGGAGAACAGGCACGAGCAATCGCGAGAGAGGAGAGACGAACTCTCGGATTTACTCCTCCGGTGTGGACTGAAGCCGAAGCCGCGGCTCGAACGGCTCCAGCCGTGTTCCAACGCTGATAACGAGAACCGCAGGTACGCGTGTTTGCTCGTGACGCATCCCACTATCAGTGGACAGCGGTTCTCAATCGTTAGATAGAGAAACTAGTCTCCTAGATAGATGGTTGACTCATCCTCCCCACTTTTATTTCATGGAAATCGGTGATGAGCAGGGTCAGAGGGATGAGAGGCGCTGGATTGTTGAGATAGTAGGTGTGGAGGTACACAGGTGGGCACTTGGTGATAAGGAACTGGGCCTGGGAACTGGAACTGTGACGCATCTTCAAGGTTTGAGACTTGGGATGACTATTGAGCTCCGGATTTTTAGATTAAGTATTTGTTTTTTAGTGGGTAGTGGTGAGATTTAGTCCATTATTCTCAACTGTCATCTGAGAGAAGTGGAGCCCTACGCGTCCACCTTGTATAATGTGCGTAAAAATGCATTTTTCTTCCTCCACCACCAAATGAACGAAAAAAAAAAGATTAAGTATTTGTTAATGTGGGGTTGTTGAAATTTTTCGGAACACAGATTTGGTACACGGTTGAATTTTTATATTTTTGGATAAAGTGTTTTTATACTGTACAGATTATAAACAAAATTGTTTGACTCTAGTTTTTTGCGGGAAAGTATTATTACGTACAGAAATACTTGATATCCCAAGTGACTAGGAGATAGAAAATCGTCGAAGTTGTTTAGATTCCTACAGAATGCATATCTTACATTCCCGAGTCTAGACTGCAAGAATTCCCTTCAATAAAAAATTCATCTGCTGCAAGAAAATAAATATACCAAAACTAGAATAGAGATATTGCGAATTTCTATTAACGTACACATTTAAAATTATCATTCTTAGAGAGCGAAGGAATTTCTATTCTCGATATAATGCATTTACCACGACAATAGTGGTTATTGTGTATAAAAAGGGTGAAGAAAAAATGTCACGAGCGATTTCAAGTGGGTCTCGAAGATCGATCTATCGGAGACCTCGGCGAAAACTCGATCTTGCACCATTCACCAACTTTTGTCCCCTCCGAATACAATAACCACGTACACGGTGGCCGAAAAGTGCATCGATGCACCTGATGCATCTCACTCCAACCTGCTATGTATTAAAATAAGTATTTTAAAATAGCTGGAATAACGTTTTTTTAACATAATTACCGCAACATTGAATCCCTATAATTTTTCAATGAAATATGATTCCAGATGGAATGCCAGAGCGATAAAAATGATTTGGGCCACCGAGTACATTGTGCTAACATCGACCGGTTGTTTCGGCTGTGCAAGGCGAGCGGGTGGTTGTGAAACGCGAAAGAATATCGACGTTGTGACACACTGGCGTGTATAATTTCGATCGTCGATCAAAGACAACGCATAAAAACCGACAGAAAAAGAACTGGACCGGCGAAGGACGGCTGGAGAGCCAGGGTTCCTTGGATTCCACGTTCTCGATTGAAAAGCCGTGCACTTTTGTGCCGCTTTTACTCACAATAACTATACCACTCGCCCGCCTGCCATTGCTAAATCCACTCAAATTCCTGCAAATCAATTTTTCTTCAGATATCTTTCCGTTCACTTCAACTCGACATCAATCCTCTCATTGGGCCTAATAATGGAGAGGTAAAGGCTCTATGCAATTAATTTTGAAATACTGAATTTGTGAAATACTGAATTTTTGAAGTGTTGAATTTTTGAAATGTTGAATTTTTGACATACTGAATTTTTGAAATATTCAATTCTTTAAATAGTATTGAATTTTTGAAACATTGAACTTTTGAAATATTAAATTTTTGAAATATTGAATTTTTAAGATATTGAATTTTTGAGATATTGAATTTTTAAGATATTGAATTTTTGAGATATTTATTCAATTTTTGAAATAGTATTGAATTTTTGAAACATTAATTT